>NC_139237.1:24341973-25749822 GCF_977018435.1 Lepisma saccharinum
ATTCCATGTGACTTCCCGACGCCATCTTCTGCACGCACTGGTAACCGTGAAAGTGAATCGACACCTGCGGACTTTTCAAGATCTCCGCTTTGTACTTGAGGGCGTAGTTCGTTTCGTATTCCACCACCGGCATTCTCAATTCCATGCTCCGGATGACGCACTTGGCTGCTTCGGGTAAAGTGTTGGCTATCGGTGTGGTGCCGTCCGGACCCAAAGTAGCGTATCGCATCAGTGCGTCGTTGTCGTTGGCCGCTCTTCGAAACGTAACGCGCAGTCCTCCCTTCCACATGATCTCCTTGTAGTCCGAGAAGAAACCAGGCAGCAGACGCATGGGAAAGAGCACCGTGTGACTTCTCGTCGATATTTTGGTCCCGGCTTCGAATCCTCCCGCCTGATAGTATGCTGCGTCCGTTTTGGATAATTTCAACGTTCCCACTGCCGTCGACGTGATGCCTGGATAGTCTATTCTGTCGATGACGGTGTTGTGTTTCCTCACCTCCACCTGCGAGAACAGGTGAGGCACGAAGTTGTCTACGAGTATCAAGTTTGCTGCTGCAGGAAACGCGTCTCCGCTTTCCTTCTTTACCACGTCGAATTGAAGGTAGAGGTCCGCTCTGTGAGGATGAACGAACCCATCGTTTACGTCCACATCGTATTCGATCTCCCTGTTCGCCTCGTTGAGATTGGCGAACGTGCGACGGTTGGGAGGGAAAGATTGCAATTCGTAACTTTCGATTTGCTCCATTTTACATGTATGGTTATTTATTATACGTTGATCTCCACGATGGCAGTAGTCGTTGCACCTGCGAAATCCACCACGTCTCCTTTCTCGTTCGTCACCACCAACTCTATGTCGTCTATGCGGTTGCGACATACTGGAAAATAGATCGGCGAAGAGGGCGTGTAGATGATCGGTTCCATGAACTCGGAACTTGGTTTGAAAGTGGCTATGATTCCCGTCTGCTTGTGACTTCCTAATAATCCGTCCGAGGATTTCGTGATCATACCTTCGGCCACGTTACAGTGTACGTTCAAAGTCTCTATGGCCAAAAATTTAGGAATGTTGGTTGCCACGTGCTTGATACCAGCTTCGAGTTTGGTGTCGTTCTCGAAACCTAAAAGTTCTCCCATGGTGCCCAGGTCCACGGTCTCCGTCGCCGACAGGATTTCCACTCTGTGCGTGACCGAATTTTGAGAAAGGTATGTGCCTTTGGGTAATTGAGCTTGCAAAGTGGAAAGATTGTATTGTCCTGGCGTGACGACGATGTGTTCGCTTCCGACGCTAATTTTGTTGTTGTGCTGCGTAACATTGGGTATGAGGTACATGCTGTAGAATGCACGCAGAGCCACGGATTTAGGATAGACGATGTCGTCGTGCAGCGTGAGTTTCAAGATCGAAGATTCGCTCGTGAGATGGAACACGCCCATCCTAGTGATGCTGTTTGAGGTTCCACAATGCTTTCTGGAAATCCTCGATCGTAGGGTTATTTATTTTAGAGAGAAACGCGAGCACGGAGAGGCAGAGATGACCGCAGTTCACGTCTCCGAAATCTTGAATGCGTTCGTCGTTGTAGTATATAGAGGTTTTGTTCGTTTTCAGATAATGAATTAAATTTGCAGGTGGAACACCTCCGAAAGAATCGAAAACGAATGCTTTATCATCATTTTTGTGGTAACATATCCAATGCGTGCCTGGATTTTCTTGACCGTCCAAGTTGACTACTCCGCATTCTCTTCTTTTGACGGTTGAAGGTAACGAGTCGGACATGAAAACTCCTCTGAAGTGTTTGATTTGTAACGGTTCGATCAGAGATTCAATGTCTCGATTGGTGAGTGCTTCTGTTTCTTTTTTTTAAACTTTCTCATCACGCCCTTCCCCTTCTTCTCCATGGCCAGGTTGTGACGTTTCTGTTCTTCCAACTCGGCCTTGTTCTTCTTTGAGTCGATGACGGTTTTCGCGATGGCGGCACTTCCGCCGGCCAAACTTCCAACGGCCCCCAATGCTGCCAGGATGGCCGAGATGCTGAATATGAAACCTCCGATCTTTTGCTGTTTCCGCGAACGCTGCAATCTTTTCAATTGAGGTGTGCTGAGAAGTAATTTCATTCCGTGTCCTTTCGACAAGCAAGAACGTTTCTTCTCGCGTTGTTTCTTGGTGAGTAACCCATCGAGGGCACCTAGATTTTTTAGATTGGAGTATGGTATCTGGTACACGACACCCTTGGGCTTCATGTTGATGCTCTATGTGTTATTTTCACGGTATGTTATTTATATATATATTCTGAGATTTTTTCTTGTGTAGATTTTTACGGTATGTTATTTATATATTTTCAAGGCCTCGCAGTCGTTACACAAATTCTATTACGTGCTTTGTTTTCTTGCCAAGAAGTTCCTTTGTCCCCTTGTACACGATTCGAGTTTTGTTCTCGATTAAAATAGATAGCTTCTCGTCGGATAACATGTTAGCGTATCGATCTGGTAAAAATAGACTGTATTGTGCGTTGAGCAACAGGCGTACCTTGGGACCATACTGGGTAGAAACGATTGAACCGGAAGTTATCGTGTAAGGTTTGTCGACTTCCAATTCCTGAATTTTTACATACTCGACTGACAAATTTAGCATTTGTTTTAATGCTTGGAGATCACTTATTTTTTCGGTCGTCATATCAAAAAAAAATTCAGAGTGTTAGAGAGAAATTTAATTGTTTTTCACGATGTGTGTTATTTATATATACCGAAGATTATTTTTTTCACGATGTGTGTTATTTATATATCAAGTTTTTTTGACACGTATATATATTATTATTTTTTTAACGGAGGAAGAAAGTTCGTGCTTCGGAAAACGCGAGGATGTGCGTAGTGATATCTTCCGTCTCCTGCATAGACTTGTACCAATCATCTGTATACCGTCTTCTTCCCTGCCTTGCCTCGTACAGTTCGTCCGACCTATCGTTCAATTTCTCCCCTGCAGCCGAAAGCAGAATGTTGAGATCACCGCACCTCAGGCCGCTGATCTCCCGAAGAAGGTCCTTGAGAACCATTTCACAAGGGATGCGAAATTCCGGCGTTGTTCTTGCTATGATTACAAGTTTATTAACATCTCCGTTTACTACTTTCTTGAATATTTTAGATAGTAGTTCGTGCGGCAAATCAGTTATGCAAGCCATGTTGTTTTTTTTTTTACTGTATGTTATTTATATACCCCACCCCAATTTTTGTTTCGTGTTCATGGCGATGGTGGTGCCTAGTGCGGCGACCCGTTCACCCAGCGATGCGTCTCTGCTCACGAACCTTTCGAAAGCTGCGTGCTCTAACTTTCTGTCTGCTTCGTGACGTGCATCCAGATCCGTCTGCGTAGTGTTGTAAGCGATGTCGTGATCTTTGCATGCCGCGTCCAACGGATTCACACCCTTGTCTCCTCTCTCCAATCTTTTCTCGAGTTTGGTACCCGGTCCGCAGTACTGGTAGCCAGGTAGATGCATCTCGAAAGGTAACTTGTTGATGATGTCGTTCACGAGTCCCTTTCCTTCGGCCTCGTTCCAAAATTTCGGAGGCAGCGTGTTGATGATTTTGATCAGGTAACCTATGCCCTTGTCGTCGTTCACGATGAAGTTGGAAAGTTTCGTGCTGATCATATCCACGATGCCAACCTTCTCGTTGTAGAAATTACGGTTGCCTGCATTCTCTTCGCCGGCTATCACCAACAATCGGTCCACGAGTTTCCTAACGTCGTCCACCCAAACGAATTCTTTGGGTAACGTGTTGTAGCGTTTGACGCCGCTGCCTGTTTTGACCTGGTTCCAAATCGGTTTGATGAGATTCCTGTACTTCTCGCCGCTGCTCGATTTCACCCTATTCTGCGAGGCGTCGTTGTTCTGGTACAAGGCATCCGTCATGATCAGAATTTCCTTGTAACTTTGGTAATCTTCGTCGGTGTAATCTTTCTGCTGCTTTTTGGCGACGAGTTCCCACAGTCCCACCGTACCCGGATACCTGTTCCAACTATCCTTGTCGCCTAAATTGACTTTAATGTCGTTGCCTTCGAAGGTCACCTTCGATTTCCCAATCTTCCACACCACACCGCCGCCTTCGCTGGTTTCCATGCTGGGATACAATCCGAACACTTCATCCTTGTCGAATTTCCCCGTGCTCAGGTAGTCTCGTGCCAAAGGTCCCAACTCGATTTTATCCGAAGACGACGACGTGCTGCCTATGGCTCGACGTCGTGCCGGTGCATCCTTCAGTTCGAACGGCGTCGAAGGAATGCTCGAAATGGGCGTGGGTACGGCGTAACTTTTAGCTGCGAGCGGTACGAGTTCATTAATCAAATTTTTATTTTGTTCCGTGACACTTTTAATTTCTTTACCTAGACCACTGATGGCATCGATCACGGGTTGATCCTGACGTTTCTTCTCTTCGTAGAATCCGCGATTCTCGGATTTCCAACCTTTGAAGCGTTTCGCGAGGTAATCGCGAAGCTTGAGATTTTCGTCTTCGATTTTTCGTTTCGTCATGACGTTATTTATACACGTCGTTTCTCACAACGTTGCAACGTTTAGAAAGTCGTTGATTTTGTTTCTGTATTTTCCATCGTTGGGTTTTCTCGTCATGTCGATCGTCACAAATAGAATTTTTTTTCTATTGCGGAAGTTCGTTCTTCGATTTCGAGTTTCAATTTTCCAAATCTTCATTTTTCGATTGAAATTGCTGTAATTTGGCCAAATCATTTTGAAGCGAATCCACGCTCAACTGTATATTTTGAACGCTGTCGTAAGAAGGTACGTCGACATAATTTTTTATGAGCGTTTTCAGTTCGGAATCGATTTTCAGAATGGGGTCGAGACATTGCGTTTGGAGCGTAGCGATTTCCGACTCTAAACTTTTGTTTAAGGTTTCCTGCAAAGCGATCAAATCGGTCCTCAACTTCTTAACTCGAACGTCCAACATGAGAATCTCTTCTGCATGGTCCACACGCTTGGTGTTGCCGAAAATGTCGTTAGGCATTTTTGGTTAACGGTTATTTATAATAGGATAGACGATTCGTAATTCTACGAAGAGAGGAATAAGTTTGTCGTAATCTCCGAGGAGTTCCATGTAAAGATAATCTCCTGCGGACACATCGTACGTAATGTTAGAAAGCATCTTGTCGTGCTTGATTCGAAAAATGTTCTTGCCGGTAGAAATTTTGATATCGCCTGCGTTTTCCGGATTCACGGTGATTTGAAGTTTCCCGTCGATCGGAATTTCGTAGAAATGTAAATTGTTATTAAAAACATAAAACATCTTGCCCACATCGTCATTCAGTTTCGTCCAAATGCTGTTGAGGTGAATGATCAACAGACCGTTGAGTTTAGGTAACACGGAAGGTAAGACTTCATGATCTGGTATGGTTTCCATAATGATCTGTTTTTTGAAACCGAACAAATTCATAGGCATGCTGGTTATTTAAGAATACGGTCAAAGTTTTTTGTAATGACAGTCAAAGTGTTTTTTTTTCTTTTGTTTTGTTTTTATGAATCTTCTGTTGAAGATGGACATATGTTGCAGGTTTTGCTTTCTGCTAAGCGATAGTGCCCCCACGGCAATGTGTGAATACCACACTCGAGAACGCACCTCTTGTCGTCGTTGGGATCCAGGGCAATTTTTCTAACTTTGTTTGTGGTGATGATATGGCCGACGCTCTGGATGCGCTGTTCTTCTCTTAGAACCGACGACCTGGTCTTGAGGCAATCGACAAAGTCCTCGAATGCGAGATGCTCCCGAACCACCTGTCTGCCGACACCCTTGGCCTTCTTGGTAACGCTGCCCTCGGCTTTGATGGCATAGGCCTTGGCGCGAAGACCTGCAAACTCGAGAATTACATCACCGTCCTTCTCGTCTTTGAGTTTGCCAGGTACTTTTTTGTTTCGGGGCAGGATGCCGTACTGGTTCGGCTGGGGATAGCCCGAGGTGTCGAAGAGGTTAACCAAAGCTGGTACCATGACTATATCCCTGTATGCATCGGCTGAGTGGACGTGGTACACCAAGGTGTCCGTGTCCGTGTAGAGAAGCGAGATGTTGTGGCTACAATGTGGACGTAATATGTCGTAGTACGTCTCGAACATGTGCAGCTTGCTCAGGTCTAATACTGAGGCACCAACATAAATTGGCTTGTCGAGCCTCACCTCACCCTTCCTCATATGCACCAGAGCAAGCTGCTCATTATAAATAGTCCTCGATTTAAATAATGGGTTTGCTACGAGCCTGCGACATTGTGCTTTCCTCGTTACCAATTTTATGTCCATGCGATTCCGCACATTCTCCATAGTTTTGCCAAACACCGCATTGTTCATAAGCTTGAAGAAATCCTTATCAAGCTCGGACGTGGCTGCAGTGCGGTGTTTGGTGTTGACTTCAATATATGGCTTCAACCATGGAGAATGCTCGAACTTGAGGATGCGGTGAACTGCGCGGACCGTGACCCCTCGCTGCATCAGCCACCGGAGATTCTGGTAGTGCAGGACATAACGCTCTTTGGGCTCGAAATCCATGACGAGCTTCTTCTGGTTGGAATCGGGTGGACACTTGAACTCGGGTGCAGGGGGAAGATCGCAGAACAAATCCTGCAGCTTCTCGGAGAACTCAAGGTCCACCTCGGCGAAGAACCCATGTTCCGAATCGTCGAAGCTTTCGACGTCGAAGTTGGAAGGGTCAGTCCACTCGAAGCCTCTAAAGGGGAGTGGCTGCATCATGGAGTGTCCGTAGAGGTTATTGACGTCCGTGTACATGATGTAGCTGGACGGTTGTGAGGGGTCGCATCCGGTGGCCATGTGGTGATTGTTGGCGCGCGAGTGTCGCTGCGACACCTGGACCATTCTACCCCGCACGGCACGTTCCACAAACAGCATCATGTCCACGTTCGAAAGAAGCTCCAGCTTGATCTTCGTCACCAGAAACATGGCTGACCACGCCAGTCCGGGGAGACTGTAGAAGTAGGCGGGGTCCAGCTTGTAGATCTTCATTGCGGTCGCACGGAACGTCTGGAACACGTCGGCAAGGAGCGTCACGTCAAGTCTGAGGTAGGCGTCGTGGTAGTCCCCGAGAGTTCGACAGCCCAGCTCGCGCCACATGGACTGGGCGTGGTGAAAGTCATCCTCAGAGATGCCCGAGCCTCGCAGCTTGCTATAGAACTTCGCCTGGGGAGGTAGCGTCGTCTCCGCGAACTTGGAAGGATCTGTGACGTATTCGTAGGGATAGACCCCCTTACGCTTGAAGAGACCTGCGTCCAAGTTCGGAAAGTTTCCGGAGGTAATAAGCATTTGCTCGTCGCTAAGCTTCCCTGCGAGAGCATCGAGGCTGGCCGGGAGGAACCTCAGGGAGTCGAGGAAGCGAAGCTCGACGGTAGAGTGTGATCCTGGGATTCGCACCCACTTGCTCAAGCTAATGTAACGCTCCTCGTTCTGCGCCAGGACGTTGATTCGCATGTCGTCGTACCCAAGATGCTTGACGAGGTGGTGGAAGTCGTATCCCGAGCCATTGTGAAAAAACACAGGGATAAATCGCGGGTCCCGGGCCATGAGGTTGCATCCGTTGCACCAAGGGCCAACATACCTACCGTCAAAGTGATCATGGTGTTGGACTTTACGGTTGTTGGCGGTGTACTCCTTGACGCAGACAGGGCAAGCGATGGACTCGTCGTGTCTACGCTGATCGTCGGGGGACAGTGGGAGCATAGACTTGGGGGCCAACAGTACCTTCCCTATCTCGTTGGCCTCGACAACCATCCTCTCGAGGAAGTGTTTGGCTGCGTCGGGACCACGGTACACGTAGGGCTCGGGGGCAATGTGCTGGTCTCGTCGCACCACAACGTATGCATAACTCGAAGCCTCGTGGAGTTGGTAAGGGGTGGTGGAAGAAACTTCAGGGTCGGGATCGCAAGTGGACAGGGGTTTGAGGAAGGCTTCGAAATCCGCGATGATGATAGCGGGATGCTCTACCATGGCACCGTGCATGTGGAAACGCTCCACGGTGCCAGGTTTGGGCAAGACTGCCACACCCGGCTTGTTGGCATTGCAGTAGATCTTGTGGCTGGCAAGCTTCTCTGCAGCGATGTTGGAGCCTCGAACATGTTGGTAATTGTGTTGATCCTGTCCGTCGAATATTGACAAGCACCTGCGACACACCTCGACGTGGTGACTATCACTGCTCTGCTGGCTCGAAACAAGTCTAGAGAGGGAACGAATAAGAGTGTAGTGGTGATGGGTTTCGTCCTTGATGAGTAGAAGGTGAATTTCCTGCGCACCATCAACGTTTACGTCGTTCACCCTGATGGGGTACACCGCATTTTCGTCAGTGAGACCGTAAACGTTGATAGCCAACCGCGTACGAACCTCAAACTTTCGAATGTCCGTGACCTCTACCGGGTAGTCGATCCCAGCCATCGCAACTTCCAGCTCTGCCTCATAGGGTAGGTAGTGGTTAACCCGGTGTGGATGGTTTTTCCGGTCGACAGGGTGCAACGCTGCAAGCACCGACCAGAGAAAGCACTTGTCGTCACTGTTCTGAATGTTCAGGACGGCCTTTTTTGCCACAATGGTAGGTGGTAAGGGGACGTAGCTGGAGGCGGAGAGAGGTATGAACTTACAAAGTTTGACGCACAGTTCGTGAGGCTCGCCACACAGCGAACCCCCCGAGCCTTTAGCTTGATGTTCCTCCTGTTTTGCCACCAGCTCATCGGTAAACTGGTTGTAGATGACCTCGAGGTTGTCGACATCCGCCAGATGCAGCGTCTTCGCCTTGGTGTTGTGGCAGAAGCTGTAAATTTCATCGGACGGCTTCTTGTACTGGCAACATAGCGATGCGTAGAATTTAGTGGAGTGCGTTGCAAGCGCATCGCCGAGGATGGAAATGATTTTGGCTTGCACGTTCTCCAAAAAGCTACGTACGTCGCATGAGCCCTCCGAAGTGATGACAAAGTCCTCTAACAACCGCTCGAAAGCAGCCTGGTTCGCTTTCGCCACAGGCTTGACGCGTTTCGTGGGTGGTGCATTGATGGAGGCTGCTTCTGCCTTCCTCTTGGTCGAGCTGGTCGACGGTTGGGGAACAGGTGCTCCGACGACAACTTTGCATAATGTTATATGCCTCTTTAAATTATCAATGGTAATAGGTATACCGCACCTGGGACATGATTTTTTAGCGGTTACACGCTTACCAGGTGCGCAGGTACGACAATGTCTTGCAAAATGTTTGCTTGATATGGTTATCTTGCACACAGGACAACTTTTCTCAGATTGCATTTTGTTGAAAATATTTGTGGGTATGTTATTATATATATATAGTGGAGTGCTACAAAATAAATACTGTGCAATAATTCACAATAGTGTTGGGTTTGGTGGGAGTGTGCTATTTATGCTACTTCTTGCTTCTTAATAAATCCTGTAAATAATTGAAAAAAAATAATTAAGCTTGTGTATAGAAAACGCGAAAATATTATGTGTGCATAATTCTACCAAACAATCTTTTTCTTCTAACCCTCAGCCCTCTTGGCGTATGAAGTATAAATCATAATTTCAGAAAACATAGTTATTTTCCGCTCGCCATTTTAAAAATCAAACCATAAGCATTATTTATGTTTATAGTATTCGTCGAGCGATAGCAGATAGAACAAGAATCGTTTTCCTACAACCCATAGTTGATGAATTACAAAACATCTTAGAAATTACATCTTGAAATTTTAATCCAAAATAACTCGAAAACAGTAAGCACTAATCATTATGTTTCCAATAGGTTGTAGAGTACATTTAATTTTTTATCAAATATTATTAAAATTTTCGGAATAGGGTAAAAACTAAGCCAGCAAATCAAGTTTCTCAAAAAAATAAAAAATTGTCTGTATTTCCGAAACTTGAGGGGGTAGAAACGATTTTATTTGCTAGTCGAATAGTTCTCGTCGAATCCTATCCAACAAACCTAAAATCATCATCCTAGCTCAATTAGGAGCCGAGAAAATCAATGTCTTGGAAAACGTCTTAAGATTTTTGTCTTAAGAAAATTTTCTTGACAGACCGGAAGTAACATCTTGAGATACCGGAAGTCGACTTTCTTAAAGATTGAGATATTTGTCTTAAGACGTTTTCCAAGACATTGATTTTCTCGACTCCTATGGGGTCTAGAACCATGTAACTTTGGTCTATGCATATACCAACACTTGCCCGACCCTGTGGCCGAGTGGTTAGCACATCGCGCTGCGACGCCAAGGGTCCCAGGTTCGAATCCTGGTCGGGCTTGGTTGTTTGTGAATGTCTATTTCATCACTCATCCCCAATCTTCGCAAATTAGCCAAGAGGTACAAAACGTAAAATAAAATAAACTAAATCAATCATTAAGTTCCGTGTTGCAATCATGAAATTAAATTTTAATTAACTTTTTTATCCATCTTTCTCTCAAATCTATATAGCCTGTTCATATTTGGCATGTCAGCCATTTTGTTTACGTAGCAAAAAAAAAATCTCAATGCTCGTTGTAGCCATAAGTATAATTGGATATAATTGCCGGATTTTATTTAATTTTAGGTTTAAAATCAATAAGCGTGCATAAAAAAAAAACTAAATATTTTAAATAAATAAGATTCGAATAACTATGTACTTCCACTAGCCTTTGCGATGGCGCAGCGGTAGGCTTGTATTCAAGGGTTCGATACCCGTACAAGTGGTTCTTGAAACTGTAGGTCCACGCCCGATTAGTTTTACTGTGCATAAAGTGGACTTAAAATATCAAATCAATCAGTACTTCCACTAACCTCTGCGATAACGTAGCGATAACGTCGTTGTCTTGTAATCAAGGGTTCGATACCCGTACAAGTGGTTCTTGAAACTGTGGCTCCAGTCCCGATTAGTTTTACTGTGCATAAAATAGACTTAAAACATCAAATCAATCAGTACTTCCACTAACCTTTGCGATGACGTAGCGGTAGGCTTGTAATCAAGGGTTCGATACCCGTACAAGTGGTTCTTGAAACTGTAGGTTCAGCCCCGATTAGTTTTACTGTACATAAAGTGGACTTAAAACATCAAATCAATCAGTACTTCCACTAACCTTTGCGATAACGTAGCGGTAGGCTTGTATTCAAGGGTTCGATACCCGTACAAGTGGTTCTTGAAACTGTAGGTTCAGCCCCGATTAGTTTTACTGTACATAAAGTGGACTTAAAACATCAAATCAATCAGTACTTCCACTAGCCTTTGCGATGACGTAGCGGTAGGCTTGTATTCAAGAATTCGATACCCGTACAAGTGGTTCTTGAAACTCTAGGTCCAGTCCCAATTAGCCTTACTGTGAATGCTTCAAAAAAACTCCAACTTAATTAATTAATTAGTACTTCCACTAGATATCAAAAACGTGCAACTCTTTTCTATTTTTTCTGTCTTTTTCTAACAATTTAACACATTTATTTTTTTTTAAATATGCCCCGCACACATATTTCCTACCTACCAACAACGGCACACGGAAGAAAAAAGATATTCTAGCTACCAAGATGCATGCTTCAAATATATAAAAAGCAGAGAGAGACATGAAATACTTATAAATCAAAACCAACTTATACGAACTAAAAAACAAAGTTACTTACTTTTAGAAATTCTGCAGAAATACTCTTCACTAACACTGAAAATAAAACACAACTTTATACACCAGCGCTTTAAGTTTTATACGGTTTTCTAATAACGTCAAAAATGATATGTTAGCCAACGCAACGTGGACCAATAGAAATCCAACAACCAAATTCTCTAGAACATTCTCCCCCTTCTCTTCTCTTCTCTTTACATTTCAGCCACATTATTTCGCAACTATGCTTGGCGGCAGAGAAAAAAATACAGTTCCGGTTATTTATTTCATAGCTCTTGACCTCGCCTCTGCACCCACGAGAGCGGACGCTACTTCGTGTTTTCACCCCTTCTCTTCTCTTCTCTACATTTCAGCCACATGTATTTCGCAACTATGCTTGGCAGCAGAGAAAAAATACAGTTCCGGTTATTTATTTCATAGCTCTTGACCTCGCCTCTGCACCCACGAGAGCGGACGCTACTTCGTGTTTTCATTTCGCCGGCTGAATACTGTTTTGAATCTATCTTCAATAGATGCTCATTGAAATTGGATTTAAACCGGACGTGTATTTCCTGTTTCGCGAACATACGAGAACCTTTCACAATGTCGCATCAGATAATATATTGCAAGAGCGAGTTGGTTGTGTACATAGAACTGTATTTTTTTCTCTGCCGTCAATTATAGTTGCGAAATACATGTGGCGATTTCTGGTTATTTGTATAGAAACAGAGCAACGTATTTTCTGTCACCGGAAAACCCATTTCCGCCCTAGTCAGATAACAAAATTGTCAGGAAAAAAAAATATGCTGTTGACTACGCATTTGTTGAATTTGTGTCATTGTGCCAACGTTGATAGCATATACAGAGAGAGGGAACGAAATTGTCGTTTTTTCTAGATATCCACAGGCAAAAGCATAATATTTTTCAAATACAATATGACAGTCGCTTTTCGGTATCGAAAAACTAAATACAATAAGTATATATATATATTTACAATATTAATATTTATTTAACAATATCTACCTACGAATTTGCCTCGAACGAAAACATGTCATAGAAAAACATTTTTCCAACCGTAAATTCAAAAATTTTGGCCCGCGCGCACACATGCGCGTGTGTATGTGTGTGCGTGCGTGCGCGTGTGTGTGTGCGTGTATGTGGCACATCACCCCTCCCCGAGAGAGAGAGGTTTACAAAGGTCGCGATATACGGAGTTGGAAAATTACGATATGGCGCATTCGCTCATTACTGTTTCCAGCTATAAGTTTTTCTCTCTCTCTAGTCCCTTGCCAACTAAAAAAAAAGTTGTAGGTAGGTTGTCGGTTGCTTAATTCTCTCTCTCTCTCTCTCCTCTCTCTTTTGTAAAAGACCATGGTAAAAGTACCAGTAGGTTACCAAAAATTGCTTTATGCACTGTAACTCAAGCCTCAAGCAAAGTTGCCAGCTCCTTGCTTTAGGTTAGGTTAGACCAAGAAGAAAAAGGCTGTAGGTAGGCTGTCGGTTGCTTAATTCTCTCTCTCTCTCTCTCTCTCCTCTCTCTTTTGTAAAAAGCCATGGTAAAAATACCAGTAGGTTACCAACCTTGCTTTATGCACTGTAAAACAAGCCTCAAGCAAAGTAGCCAGCTCCTTGCTTTAGGTTAGGTTAGACCAAGACAAAAACCTTGGTGATTTTTTTCGAGTAAGATGTTGGCAACACTGCGAGTTTTACTTTCGGTTGCAGAACTCTCAAGCAAGATTGCCAGCTCCTTGCTTTAGGCTAGGTTAAACCCAAAAAAAAACCTTGGTGATTTTTTCGAGTAAGTAGTTGGCAACACTGCCAGAAAATGGGGCTCTTGCCTTACGAGACAAATCCATTAAGGCGAGCACCAATAGAAGGCGCAGAAACGGGTTGATTGGACTACTAAAGAAGGCGTGCAGCATAGTCTTCTGAAACAAATTTACATCTTATCAAGCAATCGACGCAGTGCGGTATCTACAAGTCTTGCCCCCCCTCCCGCAAAATATTACCAAAGGTTACACCCCTACCTCCACCCACCTACACACACCCAAACAACTCAATTTTTTTTTAAATGGGAAGGGGGTTATGTGATATATATATATATAGTACACTGTTTTCTCACACCTGGAAAATGATGCATTTGTTACAATCATGCAGTCATATTTTTTTCCTGATTAAAGATAGGTTGAAGAAACCTTCACCTCTGCATTTCTCGTAAAATTCTAGCCTGATTTGATTCTAGTCTGACTGCCACGCGGGAGACCCAGGGTGGGTGATCTAAGGTCGTAATTTTTCCGGCTTTGTCCCCGTATAAAGCGACTCTAGGGACCACCCAACCTCAAATCAAATGGAATCTGGCCGGGGGGTAAAGGCAACCGCAACGTGGTGCTGATCACATCATCTCCAAGATGGCTGATATAAAAAATCTGTGAGGCCACATTCCCTAAATGTGCCTTCATAGCACGGTGCTATATACACAGGGAATATAACTTTTCTTTTATCTGTATATATTGTATTCGTTTCTGTACCCCTGAGTAACTAACTTTGTATTTTTTCCATAGCCTATGCATATATTAACCCTCCACTATGACAATGGCTGTGGGCCCCCTAAAGGCTTGCTTGTCTCCGCCCCCCCCCTTGCACTGCGGGGTTTTGCGGCTTGTAGATCCGGCACTGAATCGACGTAATATCCTGTAACTACATTTCTTCATATTACACCATTACACACCCATTTTAAACAATTTTCATCTCTTTAAAAAAATGTTTACAAGAGCACAGATAAAGTGAACTAACTACCACTATATTGTAGAATATGTTCACAGTGGTTTGAATTATTTTAAAGAAGAAGGTAATGTTTGTAAACAATATAAACTTTAAATGTAAATTAGATGTGTTCCATAGGACAACAGTCTCCCCTACCGAACTTTTTATTCTGCTATTGCGGGCGAGAATCTGAAATTTCTAAAATAATGTTTTTAAAATCTCACAGAGGATGTTCTTTCAATTCAACAATACGTTTTAAAGAAAACTTAACAGAAACATTCCTAACATTCCTAAGACTAAGAACATATTTATCTTGGGTTCAATCTCAATAACGACACCTTCGATACCATTCTTTAAAGGCGATAAGTGTATCGAGGCAATTTGAAAAACAAAAAACGAAAGTACTTTCTAATCAGCTGAATAATGACCACTGCATTCTGTTCGATACATTTACTTAATTCAATTCAGCCTATAGAATTTTTCCACGTTCCTTTAGTACAGTCAGATATACTTTTAGGCGTACATTTGACATGCAAAGTGGACCAATTGTAGTAAATATTAACAGGACGATATTTTTGTATTTCCATAGAATGCAGGAAGATATACGGTAAAATACGAACACGAGCGGGCGCACATAGCAATACAAAGAAATTCCTAAAATAGAAGTTTCAGACCTGGAGACAAAAATACATTTATAACTCCATTAAGCCTTGTTTCCATGATTATGAAAAACTAAATACGCTGACCAAGGCAGTAATTTATTTTATTAAAAACATAAACTAACGTAACGTTTGTTGTATCTGGTTACTTTTGTACTTGATACAGAGTCTGAAGAAGACCTTGCTAGAAGGTTGAAACGTTACGTTAGTTTATGTTTTTAATAAAATAAATTACTGCCTTGGTCAGCGTATTTAGTTTTACAAAAATACAGTGTGATTGCCATTTATGTAAAGGCGTTGAAAGGTTTCAACTCTGCCGCGTTAAACTTATCTTTTATATTATGATACTAGGTGTGAGTTGTAGAACAATTCAACTTATTGACGCATATAGTATATCCAATGATGACAAATCTAAACCACTACTGCAATAGTCCACCACTCCGTCTCAAATTACGACCCAATTGTTAACAGCGATGTATTGTTAGATCGATAGTTACTTATAGTTTTGAGACAGACAATACAATCATACAGAATCGAAAATATTCCAGTAAACATTTCCCCAAAAAACAGTTTCCAAACGGAAGAAGGTAAGTCGTTATTCTGTTAATGTGTTACGTGCTACCGTGACTGCAAGGTGTTGTTAATTGTTCTCCAGAAACACGTGCATTAGCACTGCGCCGGGACTGGGGCTGCCAAGAGGTCGGAGGCAATTTTTCTCAACAGGGCGCCGATTGCCAGGAGTTGACAAAAACGTGGGGACAAAAATGTGTTTTCGGAAAGGCATTGAGAGGGCGTACCAGGATTTTGGCAGGTGTCCCGTTGGGCCAGTCTGGGCCTGCATTAGCACCAGTATGAAAATGGAAACATGTCCGTTCCTTGTAGACTAAAAGGTGGAGCTAGAAAAAGGGTTGTTTTGTAATTCTTCTTGAAAGCAGGATTTCTTCAAATTAGAACTCAGAAGCACTTCAAGATGGACAGACGTAGCTACTCCTATTTGGATGGATCGAGAGAACTTTGAGAAGTGAAGGACAGTACTGAACACAGGAAAATCAGAAGTTAAATCAATTTTATATTTAATTTACAGGGTGTCGCAAAACAACTTCAACAACGCTTGGGTGCTGGTAGATATCATAAAAACAAGTAACTTTTCCTAATATACTTTTCCTCGAAAGCGCTTAGTTTCTGCGCTACAAGCGCTTAAAATCTATCCTGTGTGTATGCAACCCAACACAGGAAACAACCGCTCTGACATAACTCCCAAGGGAACGCGGCAGGGTTGCCACTAGTGTCACTTGGCGGTCTTACCTGAGCTAAATTCAAAAGAATAATGTTATTTGTGATGTTGTAAGTAGTATTTAGAGTACTTACAAACTTACCAATGCAAAGGATTTCAAATAAATGAGGACTGAAATTCAAGAGTGTTGATTCTAATAAGTACTGTAAATATGTAATTCTTACAAGATCGCAAATATCATTACTCTTTTGTATTTAACTCAAGTAAGACGGCCAAGTGACGCTAGTGGCAACCCTGCCGCGCTCCCCTGGAAGTTAAGTCAGAACGGTCGTTTCCTGTGGTGGGTTGCATACATACAAAATAGATTCTAAACGCCAAAATTACATTTCAAAAAGTTTTGCTGCTCGTTTGCTTCCATCCATGAAGTGTGAAACCTTGCTCCTCTCCTACGGACGGCTATAGTATAACTTGGGTGTCACTTGCACTTGTAAAGAAAATTTTCCATATTTTTCATAATTGTCGCATGAATTAAACAATATACTCTAATCTGTTCCCTAAATGCTAACTTAGTACACTCTAGACTGCATTTTGCGGACTAACAAACCTTTGACATCTGAACTCAAAGCCAGTATAATAATCTAAATGATACAAATCATTCATATCAATTAATGTAATTTGCTTGGTTCACCTAATATACTAGTATAACTTAAAGAGAAAAGTCCACTGCGAGCAACTGAAATACATGGACAGGGATACAATGAAGGCTAGGAAACTTTCATTTGATTTATTTTATTTTGTTTCGGTTTTCTGCCACTTATGGCTAATCGCGAAGATGAAGATGAGTGATGCTAAGATGAAATTGATTGAAGGGACACCTATTCCAAGGCCGGGATTCAAAACCGAGAAACGCGCTATTCATTCCGCCACGGAGACCGGAGCTAGGGAAACTCAAGAGGGAGAGAAATAGGAAGATTATGTGAAGATTGAAACAGGAGAGATAGGAACAACAGGTGACAACATCGAGTCCCTTCCCTACTTCTTTCTAGATTGGAATGGATAGAGATACTAAAAATGAGACAGTTAACAAGAACATTAGAAAAACGGCGAAAGCGGAAGAGAGGGCTGTAATACAATTGATTGATTGATTGATTTGCTTTATTTTGCTTCGCTATTTGTGCCACTTTTGGCTAACTTGCGAAGATGGGGATGAGTGACGATGTGATGAAATTGATGAATGGACACTCCAAACATGCATGCCCAGACCAGGATTCGAACCTGGTACACCTGGCGTCTTAACGCGATGTGGTTGGATTACAAGCAGAGGACAATGGTGGAAAAGGGTAAATAAGAAGTGATGCAGCAGCAAAGAGAAAAGGCGAAAGAAAAACAAAAAAATAGAAGAGAGAATGAAAGTAAGAGGGCCAGAGAATACGTGCTTGTAAAACTCATAAATAGAGCCCGGAAGTTCAGGCATTTATTTTCGTTAAAATAGGCAGGCAAAAAGGCATTTATAATGTGGAAAATAGGCACTAAAAATGAAAAAAGGCAAAATAAACCGAAAAAAGGAACATTTGGAAGTCGCTTACTTTTATCTATAATTTCTGGCAAAATGTTAAAATCTACATTGGGAAGAGCATTTCAATTTTCTCCGTCTTGATTTCACATAACTACAAGGTGTTTTTTTAATTACTCAACATTCATTGATAGTAGTCTGTCAGAGAGAATGTTTTTCATAATAGAAAATGATATTTCTACTTCGACAGAAGTTATTGGAGCATACATAAAACAAGCTAATGTAGCTGGACGCATTTCGGTAACAGCATTTTCACCTTTTAGAATATCACAAATTGTTTTCAGTTGTCTCAAGCCCTCATTTGCACTCACTACCCGTTTGCACTTTTCCGCAACAGCTGACCCCTTTTCTCCTGGCACTTCCATCATCTGCTGCATAGATTCCTCGTACATTTTCATGGATGCTACAAGGTATTTTTTTTAAGTTCTGTAATTGTAATTTACTCTGGGAATGCGCCATAATGTGCAAAAATACTTGAATAGCACAGGAGTTTTTTCACTTTACGAATTGAATCCGCTTCATTTTCTGGAAGAGCATCTATCATCTCACTGATTTTTTCAAGGTTGTTAGCATAATATGTAACTGCTGATATCCAGGTTCCCCATCTGGTTAAGACTGGTTGCGGAGGTAAGCTAAGCTCAAATGCAACTTCCTTAAATTTTCGGGTTCGAGAGGAAGATTTCAGAAATATCTTCTTTGTGTTCGAAATCAACCTGTCCACTTCAGCACTTCAGCAGCACAAGGAAATGTTAACCGAAAGGCAATATCCTAACTGAGCATGAAATACATTTTTCTCACACTTTTCTCCTTCAGCAATGTTGAAACATGCATGAGTTCAATATTACTTAAATAAGGCGAAAATTATTCACATAATAAACGAAAGAAAAATAAATGCCAACAACGTTTTTTGGGAGAAAAATAATTTATATACACATTTTTTTAAAAAAAATGGTCAAATTTAATTGAAAAAGGCAAAAAAGGCATTATAATTAAAAATAGGCAGTGGGGTCCCAAATAGGCAAAATAGGCAAAATGAAAAGGCTTCTAAAATATTCGAAACAACATGAGAAACGTATATCCGGAAAAATTTTATCAATATATGCAGTAGATAAAAAAAAACATTTTGCCAAACTTCCCGGCTCTACTCATAAACATTTTATCTGACCATACTATTTTATCAGTATTTCGCTCCTGCAATCCGGACAAAATTATAAGGCGTGGCACCTTTTCTAAGGAACTATCAACATCAATATTACGTGTTAAGATGAAACAATTTCTAGTGAAATGTGCACAGTCCTGAGTGTATTAAGAAAAGGAAAATTCAACGGTAGAATTTGTTGAAACTTATCCTGACTTGCAAATTTGAAGAAGCGTTTTTGAACTCGTCATTTTGAAACACCGATTAAAGGTTATTCAAAACTATACAAAACCCATAGATCATCCTGGCATAGGAATTTTTCGAATTCAAAACAAGTGCTGCTATAGTAGCATTTTTGAATTTGAATTTTTGAAGTTGTCCTTCGGATTCAAAACTTTCTGAAGGTTGTTCAAAACGATACATAACCTAGACTACGAAATGGCATCGTTTCCGTTGAATTTGGTGAAAGTGCTACTGAGGCGTCAACCTGCAGTAGCATTTTTGAATTCGTTATTACGAAAAACTGAATCGGATTCAAAACTTTTTAAAGGTTGTTCAAAACTATACAAAACCCATAGATCATCCTGGCATAGGAATTTTTCGAATTCAAAACAACTGCTGCTATAGTAGCATTTTTGAATTTGAATTTTTGAAGTTGTCCTTCGGATTCAAAACTTTCTGAAGGTTGTTCAAAACGATACATAACCTAGACTACGAAATGGCATCGTTTCCGTTGAATTTGGTGAAAGTGCTACTGAGGCGTCAACCTGTAGTAGCATTTTTGAATTCGTTATTACGAAAAACTGAATAGGATTCAAAACTTTTTAAAGGTTGTTCAAAACTATACAAAACCCATAGATCATCCTGGCATAGGAATTTTTCGAATTCAAAACAAGTGCTGCTATAGTAGCATTTTTGAATTTGAATTTTTGAAGTTGTCCTTCGGATTCAAAACTTTCTGAAGGTTGTTCAAAACGATACATAACCTAGACTACGAAATGGCACCGTTTCCGTTGAATTTGGTGAAAGTGCTACTGAGGCGTCAACCTGTAGTAGCATTTTGAATTCGTTATTACGAAAAACTGAATCGGATTCAAAACTTTTTAAAGGTTGTTCAAAACTATACAAAACCCATAGATCATCCTGGCATAGGAATTTTTCGAATTCAAAACAAGTGCTGCTATAGTAGCATTTTTGAATTTGAATTTTTGAAGTTGTCCTTCGGATTCAAAACTTTCTGAAGGTTGTTCAAAACGATACATAACCTAGACTACGAAATGGCATCGTTTCCGTTGAATTTGGTGAAAGTGCTACTGAGGCGTCAACCTGTAGTAGCATTTTTGAATTCGTTATTACGAAAAACTGAATCGGATTCAAAACTTTTTAAAGGTTGTTCAAAACTATACAAAACCCATAGATCATCCTGGCATAGGAATTTTTCGAATTCAAAACAAGTGCTGCTATAGTAGCATTTTTGAATTTGAATTTTTGAAGTTGTCCTTCGGATTCAAAACTTTCTGAAGGTTGTTCAAAACGATACATAACCTAGACTACGAAATGGCATCGTTTCCGTTGAATTTGGTGAAAGTGCTACTGAGGCGTCAACCTGTAGTAGCATTTTTGAATTCGTTATTACGAAAAACTGAATCGGATTCAAAACTTTTTAAAGGTTGTT
This sequence comes from Lepisma saccharinum, assembly GCF_977018435.1. Lineage (NCBI taxonomy): Eukaryota > Metazoa > Arthropoda > Insecta > Zygentoma > Lepismatidae > Lepisma > Lepisma saccharinum. The sequence goes on from NC_139237.1 coordinate 24,362,596, forward strand.
CAAAACTATACAAAACCCATAGATCATCCTGGCATAGGAATTTTTCGAATTCAAAACAAGTGCTGCTATAGTAGCATTTTTGAATTTGAATTTTTGAAGTTGTCCTTCGGATTCAAAACTTTCTGAAGGTTGTTCAAAACGATACATAACCTAGACTACGAAATGGCATCGTTTCCGTTGAATTTGGTGAAAGTGCTACTGAGGCGTCAACCTGTAGTAGCATTTTTGAATTCGTTATTACGAAAAACTGAATCGGATTCAAAACTTTTTAAAGGTTGTTCAAAACTATACAAAACCCATAGATCATCCTGGCATAGGAATTTTTCGAATTCAAAACAAGTGCTGCTATAGTAGCATTTTTGAATTTGAATTTTTTAAGTTGTCCTTCGGATTCAAAACTTTCTGAAGGTTGTTCAAAACGATACATAACCTAGACTACGAAATGGCATCGTTTCCGTTGAATTTGGTGAAAGTGCTACTGAGGCGTCAACCTGTAGTAGCATTTTTGAATTTGTTATTACGAAAAACTGAATCGGATTCAAAACTTTTTAAAGGTTGTTCAAAACTATACAAAACCCATAGATCATCCTGGCATAGGAATTTTTCGATTTCAAAACAAGTGCTGCTATAGTAGCATTTTTGAATTTGAATTTTTGAAGTTGTCCTTCGGATTCAAAACTTTCTGAAGGTTGTTCAAAACGATACATAACCTAGACTACGAAATGGCATCGTTTCCGTTGAATTTGGTGAAAGTGCTACTGAGGCGTCAACCTGTAGTAGCATTTTTGAATTCGTTATTACGAAAAACTGAATCGGATTCACTACTTTTTAAAGGTTGTTCAAAACTATACAAAACCCATAGATCATCCTGGCATAGGAAATTTTCGAATTCAAAACAAGTGCTGCTATAGTAGCATTTTTGAATTTGAATTTTTGATGTTGTCCTTCGGATTCAAAACTTTCTGAAGGTTGTTCAAAACGATACATAACCTAGACTACGAAATGGCATCGTTTCCGTTGAATTTGGTGAAAGTGCTACTGAGGCGTCAACCTGTAGTAGCATTTTTGAATTCGTTATTACGAAAAACTGAATCGGATTCAAAACTTTTTAAAGGTTGTTCAAAACTATACAAAACCCATAGATCATCCTGGCATAGGAATTTTTCGAATTCAAAACAAGTGCTGCTATAGTAGCATTTTTGAATTTGAATTTTTGAAGTTGTCCTTCGGATTCAAAACTTTCTGAAGGTTGTTCAAAACGATACATAACCTAGACTACGAAATGGCATCGTTTCCGTTGAATTTGGTGAAAGTGTTACTGAGGCGTCAACCTGTAGTAGCATTTTTGAATTCGTTATTACGAAAAACTGAATCGGATTCAAAACTTTTTAAAGGTTGTTCAAAACTATACAAAACCCATAGATCATCCTGGCATAGGAATTTTTCGAATTCAAAACAAGTGCTGCTATAGTAGCATTTTTGAATTTGAATTTTTGAAGTTGTCCTTCGGATTCAAAACTTTCTGAAGGTTGTTCAAAACGATACATAACCTAGACTACGAAATGGCATCGTTTCCGTTGAATTTGGTGAAAGTGCTACTGAGGCGTCAACCTGTAGTAGCATTTTTGAATTCGTTATTACGAAAAACTGAATCGGATTCAAAACTTTTTAAAGGTTGTTCAAAACTATACAAAACCCATAGATCATCCTGGCATAGGAATTTTTCGAATTCAAAACAAGTGCTGCTATAGTAGCATTTTTGAATTTGAATTTTTGAAGTTGTCCTTCGGATTCAAAACTTTCTGAAGGTTGTTCAAAACGATACATAACCTAGACTACGAAATGGCATCGTTTCCGTTGAATTTGGTGAAAGTGCTACTGAGGCGTCAACCTGTAGTAGCATTTTTGAATTTGTTATTACGAAAAACTGAATCGGATTCAAAACTTTTTAAAGGTTGTTCAAAACTATACAAAACCCATAGATCATCCTGGCATAGGAATTTTTCGAATTCAAAACAAGTGCTGCTATAGTAGCATTTTTGAATTTGAATTTTTGAAGTTGTCCTTCGGATTCAAAACTTTCTGAAGGTTGTTCAAAACGATACATAACCTAGACTACGAAATGGCATCGTTTCCGTTGAATTTGGTGAAAGTGCTACTGAGGCGTCAACCTGTAGTAGCATTTTTGAATTTGTTATTACGAAAAACTGAATCGGATTCAAAACTTTTTAAAGGTTGTTCAAAACTATACAAAACCCATAGATCATCCTGGCATAGGAATTTTTCGATTTCAAAACAAGTGCTGCAATAGTAGCATTTTTGAATTTGAATTTTTGAAGTTGTCCTTCGGATTCAAAACTTTCTGAAGGTTGTTCAAAACGATACATAACCTAGACTACGAAATGGCATCGTTTCCGTTGAATTTGGTGAAAGTGCTACTGAGGCGTCAACTTGTAGTAGCATTTTTGAATTCGTTATTACGAAAAACTGAATCGGATTCAAAACTTTTTAAAGGTTGTTCAAAACTATACAAAACCCATAGATCATCCTGGCATAGGAATTTTTCGAATTCAAAACAAGTGCTGCTATAGTAGCATTTTTGAATTTGAATTTTTGAAGTTGTCCTTCGGATTCAAAACTTTCTGAAGGTTGTTCAAAACGATACATAACCTAGACTACGAAATGGCATCGTTTCCGTTGAATTTGGTGAAAGTGCTACTGAGGCGTCAACCTGTAGTAGCATTTTTGAATTCGTTATTACGAAAAACTGAATCGGATTCACTACTTTTTAAAGGTTGTTCAAAACTATACAAAACCCATAGATCATCATGGCATAGGAAATTTTCGAATTCAAAACAAGTGCTGCTATAGTAGCATTTTTGAATTTGAATTTTTGAAGTTGTCCTTCGGATTCAAAACTTTCTGAAGGTTGTTCAAAACGATACATAACCTAGACTACGAAATGGCATCGTTTCCGTTGAATTTGGTGAAAGTGCTACTGAGGCGTCAACCTGTAGTAGCATTTTTGAATTCGTTATTACGAAAAACTGAATCGGATTCAAAACTTTTTAAAGGTTGTTCAAATCTATACAAAACCCATAGATCATCCTGGCATAGGAATTTTTCGAATTCAAAACAAGTGCTGCTATAGTAGCATTTTTGAATTTGAATTTTTGAAGTTGTCCTTCGGATTCAAAACTTTCTGAAGGTTGTTCAAAACGATACATAACCTAGACTACGAAATGGCATCGTTTCCGTTGAATTTGGTGAAAGTGCTACTGAGGCGTCAACCTGTAGTAGCATTTTTGAATTCGTTATTACGAAAAACTGAATCGGATTCAGAACTTTTTAAAGGTTGTTCAAAACTATACAGAACCCATAGATCATCCTGGCATAGGAATTTTTCGAATTCAAAACAAGTGTTGCTATAGTAGCATTTTTGAATTTGAATTTTTTAAGTTGTCCTTCGGATTCAAAACATTCTGAAGGTTGTTCAAAACGATACATAACCTAGACTACGAAATGGCATCGTTTCCGTTGAATTTGGTGAAAGTTCTACTGAGGCGTCAACCTGTAGTAGCATTTTTGAATTCGTTATTACGAAAAACTGAATCGGATTCAAAACTTTTTAAAGGTTGTTCAAAACTATACAAAACCCATAGATCATCCTGGCATAGGAATTTTTCGAATTCAAAACAAGTGCTGCTATAGTAGCATTTTTGAATTTGAATTTTTGAAGTTGTCCTTCGGATTCAAAACTTTCTGAAGGTTGTTCAAAACGATACATAACCTAGACTACGAAATGGCACCGTTTCCGTTGAATTTGGTGAAAGTGCCACTGAGGCGTCAACCTGTAGTTGCATTTTTGAATTCGTTATTACGAAAAACTGAATCGGATTCAAAACTTTTTAAAGGTTGTTCAAAACTATACAAAACCCATAGATCATCCTGGCATAGGAATTTTTCGAATTCAAAACAAGTGCTGCTATAGTAGCATTTTTGAATTTGAATTTTTGAAGTTGTCCTTCGGATTCAAAACTTTCTGAAGGTTGTTCAAAACGATACATAACCTAGACTACGAAATGGCATCGTTTCCGTTGAATTTGGTGAAAGTGCTACTGAGGCGTCAACCTGTAGTAGCATTTTTGAATTCGTTATTACGAAAAACTGAATCGTATTCAAAACTTTTTAAAGGTTGTTCAAAACTATACAAAACCCATAGATCATCCTGGCAGAGGAATTTTTCGAATTCAAAACAAGTGCTGCTATAGTAGCATTTTTGAATTTGAATTTTTGAAGTTGTCCTTCGGATTCAAAACTTTCTGAAGGTTGTTCAAAACGATACATAACCTAGACTACGAAATGGTATCGTTTCCGTTGAATTTGGTGAAAGTGCTACTGAGGCTTCAACCTGTAGTAGCATTTTTTAATTCGTTATTACGAAAAACTGAATTGGATTCAAAACTTTTTAAAGGTTGTTCAAAACTATACAAAACCCATAGATCATCCTGGCATAGGAATTTTTCGAATTCAAAACAAGTGTTGCTATAGTAGCATTTTTGAATTTGAATTTTTGAAGTTGTCCTTCGGATTCAAAACTTTCTGAAGGTTGTTCAAAACGATACATAACCTAGACTACGAAATGGCATCGTTTCCGTTGAATTTGGTGAAAGTGCTACTGAGGCGTCAACCTGTAGTAGCATTTTTGAATTCGTTATTACGAAAAACTGAATCGGATTCAAAACTTTTTAAAGGTTGTTCAAAACTATACAAAACCCATAGATCATCCTGGCATAGGAATTTTTCGAATTCAAAACAAGTGCTGCTATAGTAGCATTTTTGAATTTGAATTTTTGAAGTTGTCCTTCGGATTCAAAACTTTCTGAAGGTTGTTCAAAACGATACATAACCTAGACTACGAAATGGCATCGTTTCCGTTGAATTTGGTGAAAGTGCTACTGAGGCTTCAACCTGTAGTAGCATTTTTGAATTCGTTATTACGAAAAACTGAATCGGATTCAAAACTTTTTAAAGGTTGTTCAAAACTATACAAAACCCATAGATCATCCTGGCATAGGAATTTTTCGAATTCAAAACAAGTGCTGCTATAGTAGCATTTTTGAATTTGAATTTTTGAAGTTGTCCTTCGGATTCAAAACTTTCTGAAGGTTGTTCAAAACGATACATAACCTAGACTACGAAATGGCATCGTTTCCGTTGAATTTGGTGAAAGTGCTACTGAGGCGTCAACCTGTAGTAGCATTTTTGAATTTGTTATTACGAAAAACTGAATCGGATTCAAAACTTTTTAAAGGTTGTTCAAAACTATACAAAACCCATAGATCATCCTGGCATAGGAATTTTTCGATTTCAAAACAAGTGCTGCTATAGTAGCATTTTTGAATTTGAATTTTTGAAGTTGTCCTTCGGATTCAAAACTTTCTGAAGGTTGTTCAAAACGATACATAACCTAGACTACGAAATGGCACCGTTTCCGTTGAATTTGGTGAAAGTGCTACTGAGGTGTCAACCTGTAGTAGCATTTTTGAATTCGTTATTACGAAAAACTGAATCGGATTCAAAACTTTTTAAAGGTTGTTCAAAACTATACAAAAACCATAGATCATCCTGGCATAGGAATTTTTCGAATTCAAAACAAGTGCTGCTATAGTAGCATTTTTGAATTTGAATTTTAGAAGTTGTCCTTCGGATTCAAAACTTTCTGAAGGTTGTTCAAAACGATACATAACCTAGACTACGAAATGGCATCGTTTCCGTTGAATTTGGTGAAAGTGCTACTGAGGCGGCAACCTGTAGTAGCATTTTTGAATTCGTTATTACGAAAAACTGAATCGGATTCAAAACTTTTTAAAGGTTGTTCAAAACTATACAAAACCCATAGATCATCCTGGCATAGGAATTTTTCGAATTCAAAACAAGTGCTGCTATAGTAGCATTTTTGAATTTGAATTTTTGAAGTTGTCCTTCGGATTCAAAACTTTCTGAAGGTTGTTCAAAACGATACATAACCTAGACTACGAAATGGCATCGTTTCCGTTGAATTTGGTGAAAGTGCTACTGAGGCGTCAACCTGTAGTAGCATTTTTGAATTCGTTATTACGAAAAACTGAATCGGATTCAAAACTTTTTAAAGGTTGTTCAAAACTATACAAAACCCATAGATCATCCTGGCATAGGAATTTTTCGAATTCAAAACAAGTGCTGCTATAGTAGCATTTTTGAATTTGAATTTTTTAAGTTGTCCTTCGGATTCAAAACTTTCTGAAGGTTGTTCAAAACGATACATAACCTAGACTACGAAATGGCATCGTTTCCGTTGAATTTGGTGAAAGTGCTACTGAGGCGTCAACCTGTAGTAGCATTTTTGAATTCGTTATTACGAAAAACTGAATCGGATTCAAAACTTTTTAAAGGTTGTTCAAAACTATACAAAACCCATAGATCATCCTGGCATAGGAATTTTTCGATTTCAAAACAAGTGCTGCTATAGTAGCATTTTTGAATTTGAATTTTTGAAGTTGTCCTTCGGATTCAAAACTTTCTGAAGGTTGTTCAAAACGATACATAACCTAGACTACGAAATGGCACCGTTTCCGTTGAATTTGGTGAAAGTGCTACTGAGGTGTCAACCTGTAGTAGCATTTTTGAATTCGTTATTACGAAAAACTGAATCGGATTCAAAACTTTTTAAAGGTTGTTCAAAACTATACAAAAACCATAGATCATCCTGGCATAGGAATTTTTCGAATTCAAAACAAGTGCTGCTATAGTAGCATTTTTGAATTTGAATTTTAGAAGTTGTCCTTCGGATTCAAAACTTTCTGAAGGTTGTTCAAAACGATACATAACCTAGACTACGAAATGGCATCGTTTCCGTTGAATTTGGTGAAAGTGCTACTGAGGCGGCAACCTGTAGTAGCATTTTTGAATTCGTTATTACGAAAAACTGAATCGGATTCAAAACTTTTTAAAGGTTGTTCAAAACTATACAAAACCCATAGATCATCCTGGCATAGGAATTTTTCGAATTCAAAACAAGTGCTGCTATAGTAGCATTTTTGAATTTGAATTTTTGAAGTTGTCCTTCGGATTCAAAACTTTCTGAAGGTTGTTCAAAACGATACATAACCTAGACTACGAAATGGCATCGTTTCCGTTGAATTTGGTGAAAGTGCTACTGAGGCGTCAACCTGTAGTAGCATTTTTGAATTTGTTATTACGAAAAACTGAATCGGATTCAAAACTTTTTAAAGGTTGTTCAAAACTATACAAAACCCATAGATCATCCTGGCATAGGAATTTTTCGATTTCAAAACAAGTGCTGCTATAGTAGCATTTTTGAATTTGAATTTTAGAAGTTGTCCTTCGGATTCAAAACTTTCTGAAGGTTGTTCAAAACGATACATAACCTAGACTACGAAATGGCATCGTTTCCGTTGAATTTGGTGAAAGTGCTACTGAGGCGGCAACCTGTAGTAGCATTTTTGAATTCGTTATTACGAAAAACTGAATCGGATTCAAAACTTTTTAAAGGTTGTTCAAAACTATACAAAACCCATAGATCATCCTGGCATAGGAATTTTTCGAATTCAAAACAAGTGCTGCTATAGTAGCATTTTTGAATTTGAATTTTTGAAGTTGTCCTTCGGATTCAAAACTTTCTGAAGGTTGTTCAAAACGATACATAACCTAGACTACGAAATGGCATCGTTTCCGTTGAATTTGGTGAAAGTGCTACTGAGGCGTCAACCTGTAGTAGCATTTTTGAATTTGTTATTACGAAAAACTGAATCGGATTCAAAACTTTTTAAAGGTTGTTCAAAACTATACAAAACCCATAGATCATCCTGGCATAGGAATTTTTCGATTTCAAAACAAGTGCTGCTATAGTAGCATTTTTGAATTTGAATTTTTGAAGTTGTCCTTCGGATTCAAAACTTTCTGAAGGTTGTTCAAAACGATACATAACCTAGACTACGAAATGGCACCGTTTCCGTTGAATTTGGTGAAAGTGCTACTGAGGTGTCAACCTGTAGTAGCATTTTTGAATTCGTTATTACGAAAAACTGAATCGGATTCAAAACTTTTTAAAGGTTGTTCAAAACTATACAAAAACCATAGATCATCCTGGCATAGGAATTTTTCGAATTCAAAACAAGTGCTGCTATAGTAGCATTTTTGAATTTGAATTTTAGAAGTTGTCCTTCGGATTCAAAACTTTCTGAAGGTTGTTCAAAACGATACATAACCTAGACTACGAAATGGCATCGTTTCCGTTGAATTTGGTGAAAGTGCTACTGAGGCGGCAACCTGTAGTAGCATTTTTGAATTCGTTATTACGAAAAACTGAATCGGATTCAAAACTTTTTAAAGGTTGTTCAAAACTATACAAAACCCATAGATCATCCTGGCATAGGAATTTTTCGAATTCAAAACAAGTGCTGCTATAGTAGCATTTTTGAATTTGAATTTTTGAAGTTGTCCTTCGGATTCAAAACTTTCTGAAGGTTGTTCAAAACGATACATAACCTAGACTACGAAATGGCATCGTTTCCGTTGAATTTGGTGAAAGTGCTACTGAGGCGTCAACCTGTAGTAGCATTTTTGAATTCGTTATTACGAAAAACTGAATCGGATTCAAAACTTTTTAAAGGTTGTTCAAAACTATACAAAACCCATAGATCATCCTGGCATAGGAATTTTTCGAATTCAAAACAAGTGCTGCTATAGTAGCATTTTTGAATTTGAATTTTTTAAGTTGTCCTTCGGATTCAAAACTTTCTGAAGGTTGTTCAAAACGATACATAACCTAGACTACGAAATGGCATCGTTTCCGTTGAATTTGGTGAAAGTGCTACTGAGGCGTCAACCTGTAGTAGCATTTTTGAATTTGTTATTACGAAAAACTGAATCGGATTCAAAACTTTTTAAAGGTTGTTCAAAACTATACAAAACCCATAGATCATCCTGGCATAGGAATTTTTCGATTTCAAAACAAGTGCTGCTATAGTAGCATTTTTGAATTTGAATTTTTGAAGTTGTCCTTCGGATTCAAAACTTTCTGAAGGTTGTTCAAAACGATACATAACCTAGACTACGAAATGGCATCGTTTCCGTTGAATTTGGTGAAAGTGCTACTGAGGCGTCAACCTGTAGTAGCATTTTTGAATTCGTTATTACGAAAAACTGAATCGGATTCAAAACTTTTTAAAGGTTGTTCAAAACTATACAAAACCCATAGATCATCCTGGCATAGGAATTTTTCGAATTCAAAACAAGTGCTGCTATAGTAGCATTTTTGAATTTGAATTTTTGAAGTTGTCCTTCGGATTCAAAACTTTCTGAAGGTTGTTCAAAACGATACATAACCTAGACTACGAAATGGCATCGTTTCCGTTGAATTTGGTGAAAGTGCTACTGAGGCGTTAACCTTTAGTAGCATTTTTGAATTCGTTATTACGAAAAACTGAATCGGATTCAAAACTTTTTAAAGGTTGTTCAAAACTATACAAAACCCATAGATCATCCTGGCATAGGAATTTTTCGAATTCAAAACAAGTGCTGCTATAGTAGCATTTTTGAATTTGAATTTTTGAAGTTGTCCTTCGGATTCAAAACTTTCTGAAGGTTGTTCAAAACGATACATAACCTAGACTACGAAATGGCATCGTTTCCGTTGAATTTGGTGGAAGTGCTACTGAGGCGTCAACCTGTAGTAGCATTTTTGAATTCGTTATTACGAAAAACTGAATCGGATTCAAAACTTTTTAAAGGTTGTTCAAAACTATACAAAACCCATAGATCATCCTGGCATAGGAATTTTTCGAATTCAAAACAAGTGCTGCTATAGTAGCATTTTTGAATTTGAATTTTTGAAGTTGTCCTTCGGATTCAAAACTTTCTGAAGGTTGTTCAAAACGATACATAACCTAGACTACGAAATGGCATCGTTTCCGTTGAATTTGGTGAAAGTGCTACTGAGGCGGCAACCTGTAGTAGCATTTTTGAATTCGTTATTACGAAAAACTGAATCGGATTCAAAACTTTTTAAAGGTTGTTCAAAACTATACAAAACCCATAGATCATCCTGGCATAGGAATTTTTCGAAATCAAAACAAGTGCTGCTATAGTAGCATTTTTGAATTTGAATTTTTGAAGTTGTCCTTCGGATTCAAAACTTTCTGAAGGTTGTTCAAAACGATACATAACCTAGACTACGAAATGGCATCGTTTCCGTTGAATTTGGTGAAAGTGCTACTGAGGCGTCAACCTGTAGTAGCATTTTTGAATTTGTTATTACGAAAAACTGAATCGGATTCAAAACTTTTTAAAGGTTGTTCAAAACTATACAAAACCCATAGATCATCCTGGCATAGGAATTTTTCGAATTCAAAACAAGTGTTGCTATAGTAGCATTTTTGAATTTGAATTTTTGAAGTTGTCCTTCGGATTCAAAACTTTCTGAAGGTTGTTCAAAACGATACATAACCTAGACTACGAAATGGCACCGTTTCCGTTGAATTTGGTGAAAGTGCTACTGAGGCGTCAACCTGTAGTAGCATTTTTGAATTCGTTATTACGAAAAACTGAATCGGATTCAAAACTTTTTAAAGGTTGTTCAAAACTATACAAAACCCATAGATCATCCTGGCATAGGAATTTTTCGAATTCAAAACAAGTGCTGCTATAGTAGCATTTTTGAATTTGAATTTTTGAAGTTGTCCTTCGGATTCAAAACTTTCTGAAGGTTGTTCAAAACGATACATAACCTAGACTACGAAATGGCATCGTTTCCGTTGAATTTGGTGAAAGTGCTACTGAGGCGTCAACCTGTAGTAGCATTTTTGAATTCGTTATTACGAAAAACTGAATCGGATTCAAAACTTTTTAAAGGTTGTTCAAAACTATACAAAACCCATAGATCATCCTGGCATAGGAATTTTTCGAATTCAAAACAAGTGCTGCTATAGTAGCATTTTTGAATTTGAATTTTTGAAGTTGTCCTTCGGATTCAAAACTTTCTGAAGGTTGTTCAAAACGATACATAACCTAGACTACGAAATGGCATCGTTTCCGTTGAATTTGGTGGAAGTGCTACTGAGGCGTCAACCTGTAGTAGCATTTTTGAATTCGTTATTACGAAAAACTGAATCGGATTCAAAACTTTTTAAAGGTTGTTCAAAACTATACAAAACCCATAGATCATCCTGGCATAGGAATTTTTCGAATTCAAAACAAGTGCTGCTATAGTAGCATTTTTGAATTTGAATTTTTGAAGTTGTCCTTCGGATTCAAAACTTTCTGAAGGTTGTTCAAAACGATACATAACCTAGACTACGAAATGGCATCGTTTCCGTTGAATTTGGTGAAAGTGCTACTGAGGCGTCAACCTGTAGTAGCATTTTTGAATTCGTTATTACGAAAAACTGAATCGGATTCAAAACTTTTTAAAGGTTGTTCAAAACTATACAAAACCCATAGATCATCATGGCATAGGAATTTTTCGAATTCAAAATGGTGCTACTACAGGTTGACAGACATTCCATCTCATGCCACGGACTGCCTATCTTGCGTACAGTTTATAGTGGCATCATATTCCTTCACCAGATATCAAACTCGAGAGACTTGCAAGACAACTCAGGTTATAACTTATTACTAGGTCTTAAAAAATAATAATCGTCTGTCCATATGACAATGCTTGCTGTCAGTGATGAAATTGTTATGCTGTTTAACCTAACAGTATTCGAATCTCTGAGGTGCCGGGAACTGAACTGTTTGCATTCCAAATTTACAAACAATAATACCTTTGCTAGAAAGCGCAGTGCAATAAATGTCCTTTTTCTATTATTAATGCATTAAGTTATGCAATAATTTTGACATTATATTCATGTCCATTTCCAAAACTAGATTTATATACACAACCAACACGCACTTGCAATATATTATCTGATGCAACATTAAAAACAGTTGTGAAAGGTTCTCGTATGTTCGCGAAACAGGAAATACACGTCATAGCTTCCGTGAATTGAACGCAAGGTTACTTGGGCACGTAAGCCAAGAAAAAAGAATTAAATATTCCAAATGCAGGCATCATCATTTTTTTTTCTTCACAAATAGAATAATCGGGCTGAATTTACAGTCTAAAACCACTATGTTCTGGCACCAAGTATCAATAACCTGTTGTTATTATATTATTTGATAGGAGGTGAATGAAATAGTTGTGTCAAGTTACCTTTTAAACCCAGTACATGTGTAGGAAAAAACTGCGTATAACCTGTCTCACTCTCTCTGTCTGTGTGTCTTATTTTCGTCAGGTGGTCTTGTCGATCGCTAGTTGTATGTCACAGCTTAACCCGTTAAAACACGTGCTAGGTAATATTTTTTACATGAGGTAAGTTAGCATACTCTGCTAGGGTGTTTTGTGTGTATATATTTCAAGCTTCTAGCTGTAGAGCATTAGCTTTAACCTATTTGCAAAGTGTAAGTTTGGTAACACTACTCGTCGAAAGCAGCTCAAACCGTGTTGCTAGCTGTAGGTTAATTTTCCCCGTCATAAAATATAAAAACAATTGCAAGAGGTTAGTTGCTTATACCCTATCGGGAAGGCTTGGTGTGCGTGTCCATGGCTTATGTCGTAGGTGAATTTAGTTTGCAATAGATCGTGTGTGTTGGCCACCGTCAGCCCCTTACAAGTGATATAGCTACCTTACTCTGAAGGGCATAGTGTGTGTGTGTGTGTGAGAGAGGGAGAGAGAGAGAGTGGGTGAGGTTAGTTTAGTTCACGATAGATCGACCTGTCACGCTATGCACTACTTTCTGCCTTTGAGTCACCTGTAAGGCTATATGTGGGTGGGTAAGTGAGGTTAGTTTAGTTCACGATAGATCACGCTTTGAATTTGCTCACTTTTGGACAGTAAAATTAATCAGAAATATTAACGGTACTTCAAAAAGTAAAATTGTGTGTATCTCATGTCGAACTAGAAATAAAAAAGTCAAACATGAAGCATGCATGTTGATTAATTAAGCCGTAAGTTCAAAATTTGGTCCCCTTCTTCTTCCCCCCAAAATCGCATTACATACATACATGTGGAGGACAGAGGTATGCATGTTTCTGCCCGTGGCGTTACAAGAGAGAAGAGCCTGCCTCCCAATATTGCTTAAGAGGTTTGGTTAGCATGCAATAGATCAGTATGCTAGAAAAGACAGAGGAGGAGAGGGTGACATTAACACTGCAACACCACTATTGCCAGTTAGCGTCACCAACTCTTCATCGTATCATCTTAGAAGGCTACAAAATATTACGCTGTCAACTCCTATTTGTAGGTTAGCTTTGCCTCTGAAATATCATATGGCAAAATTTTTAAAAATCTAAAGGTTTGTGAAGCGACTAGTCAGTGTTGCCAATTCATATATGTAGGTTAGCTTCGCCTGTAAAATATCATATGGTGAAATTTTCTTGGGGTGGGTTGGCAACACTGTGGCTCAAAAGAGGTTTGTCAACTCGTCAATTACATCTACTCTTGAAAATGCACTCTAGCTGTAGCGTTCATGATGACATTCGCTTTCTCCTTTAATATCAATGAACTTGACCGAAACTCTTCATTTCTGATATATTTTGCATTATCAACTTAAATGGCATATATTAAATTTCCCTTGGGCTTTTACGAGTAGATTTGGTTTCCTAAAATCAAACACATCTTGGTAATTTCTTACTAACCTGGATGTGTCATCAAAGTTGTTTGTGACATTGGAATTAATGGCAAAGCACAATCCTTGTTCTGTTAGCACTTGGGTGGTTTCATTACACAAAGTAGCCGGTGTATTTTGGTAAAGCTGGGTAGTGCGTGGGAACATCTTAATATCATCGCATCTTGGGACAACCTAATAATGCATAAATAAAGAATTACATTTAATGAAATCTCGTAAACTGTAATTTAGAGACGTACACATTCTGGTACGTACATACATACAAAAATACGATGTTCCAAAAGACTTGTAAAAATAGTCAATTTCTTTGCTAATGTTTACATTAGATACGTGACTCGTAAAAATTACTCTGTATCTCATGCAATAACGTGTAAAATATCCATTAATTACACCATACAGCGCAGTGATACGTACTCTTGTATCATCATTACTGATTACCTATGCAACAGCATTTTTTGCAAATAAATACTTTGTGAAAGTTTATCTTTTTTTAACGTCTTTGCATTTCTATTCCATGGAAAGCTCTTTTAATTATGGGTGGTCGATACCCATTAAGTTTCTTTGTATCTATGATGTGTTGCTTTTTTTATGTGAATGTTTTTCCCTTTGGGGAGATTCTTCTTTCCCTTCAGCTTAGGCCATGTACTATCGTGTTCATTGTACTCTTCCATCTCCCTGTGTATGTTGGATTTCGATACGCAGTTGTTGATATTTTATTTCTAGACCAATGTACTATGATATCCAGGAATAGCACATTTAACCTTTGGCATACATTCATTATGATTGAAGTCGAACATGAACTGTTACCTCATTAAATGCGAAGGTGCTGATGGTCAACTCGACATTGTAATGTGGTGGCGGGTTACTTAAAACTTGCATTTTAGCTTTCGGATAACCTATTGCAGTTTTTCTTACCTTTGTAGACTGTGTGAGATACATACTATTTGTGAGTTTAATGCCTACTCTTTTGTGCAATGTTTTGCCATTTTCCCATGACATGCAGCGTAGGTATTTTACGGTCGACGTACAATTAATCTTGCGGAAAGATACAGCTGTTTCAATGATTTTGAAATGTGACAGTTGAAATGGGGATGTTGCATATATCAATGTGTAGATAAGAATTTGGAGTAATGTGATTTTATTGAAATAGGCAACTCAAAAATAGATATTTTATGTATATTGCGACAGATTATACGGCGTAGGTTTATAGAAGCAATATCGGGCGGGGCCACGTAAAGCGTGTCCTTGGCAACCAGCATCGACATTTTGAACTGACTGTCCAAGTCCCATGAGTTTCCGTCACCTAGAGATGGAGTTATCGCTTCTTGAAGAAACACGGGAAACAGCACGTCTCAATAAACATCACAATAACCTTTTGATATCCCCTCAGTTTGTTTTTCCGTTGCCACCGTGGCGACGCCGCTTAGTTGTTGTGTCTTCGAAAAGCATTCGCTGATTAATTCGGGGACTGATCAGAGAAGCTGATGGACATCTCAATAGGAAAAGTGGGTAAACAACACATTTTTAGAGACCTTATTATCTTTACAGGGAATGTAGAGGTCTTCACGTAGTTTTAAGAATAAATTTAATAGGGAAAGTAACGAAAACTTACATCAATGAGTACATATCATGAAAGAGGATTCTTTCAAGTTTTGTTCAATGTTAGTACACCTCAACGTGGGATCCATTTGTTGCCCTGCACACGTCCAGACAATATTCCACTTCTCGCCACGTATTCACCAACATTTCAGGTGTAACTGTCCCAACCGCAGCGACGATTCTTTCCCGTAAATGATTTATGTCTCTGATCCTAGCACTGTAAACAACATTTTTTATGTGGCTCCTAAAGAAAACTTCCAGTGGGGTTAAGTCTGGGCTTCGTGGTGGAAAAGGTATTGTGCCAGC
Source organism: Lepisma saccharinum (assembly GCF_977018435.1). Classification (NCBI taxonomy): domain Eukaryota; kingdom Metazoa; phylum Arthropoda; class Insecta; order Zygentoma; family Lepismatidae; genus Lepisma; species Lepisma saccharinum. Next base: position 24,378,229 of record NC_139237.1, read on the forward strand.
CCTGCCTATCAACCTTCCTGGAAAGCGAGTGTTAAGAACCGCACGCACCTTTTTACTGTAATGAGGTGGGGCGCCATCTTGTTGGAAAAACACAAGCCCCTTTTCCGCCTCAATATCGTCCATTTGGTGAAAGACGTACTCTGTCAACATGTCATGGTAAACGCCCCCGTTTATTGTTTTTTCTTACAAAAATGAAAGGACCAACCACACGATCTTCCATGAAACCGCACCAGACATTAAGTTTGGGAGAGTCACGTTGATGCTGAATAACTTCATGTGTATGCTCTGCCCCCCCAATTTTACAATTATAACGATTAACTGTTCCACTGACATGAAATGTAGCCTCGTCAGAAAAGATAATTTTTGGTAAAAAATTGTCATCATCATCAATTCTGTGTAGAAAGTCAACAGCAAACTCATACCTTTGGATTTTTTCAGTAGGTTTCACATCATGTAACAGTTGCAATTTGTAGGCGCGCAACTTTAGTCTTTTACGAACAACATCATACACTGTACCTTTAGGCACTCCTAATTGTAGACTACGTCTGGCCAATGACTTCTTCGGGCTCCGAACACACGAAACACGGATCTGTTCAACAACATCTTCGGAAGTTCTCGGTCTATTTGGTGATTTACCTTTTAAAACACTACCGGTTTCCTTGAAAGACTTTAGCCAATGACGGATAGTTTTTGCTGTAGGTGGTTCACCACCATACTGACGTCTAAAATTACGTTTGCACTGTTATAACTGACTCAGTTTTCACAAACAAAATAACACACTGCGCTTTCTGTTGCGGAGTACACATTGTTGCTGAGTTGCTCTGCACTACACGAACGCCGGAACTGAACTGAGGGAACAAAGGAAAAAACACAGCACTGGTGCCGTCTCAAGGTCAAGCAGATCTACCAACTGCAAGGGTGCCAAACGTGGAGAGTTGATGAATCAAACACCACAAACTAGAATACTGTATGTCACTTTGTACAGATTCTAGGACACATTAAAACAAGGGAGTTCTTTTTCAAACACGCTGTATACAATGACCCTCATTCTTGTGGGCGTTCACGAACATTACGACATTGCGAGTCGCAGTTCGAGTTCGGCATTTTCGTAGCAAGGTTGGTGAAAAAAATAGTTTATTCGTACACCACGTAGAACAGTTGTGTCTTGTGAGAGGATTCAGCACAATTCTTATTGCCGGCCCCTCTAGCGGAGTGGTTAGCTCATATAGTTTATGGGATAACCAACATGTTGGTATAATTTGGGGGTACTAATTTTGCTTTATACCACAGTTACATACTTATGAATGGATGGTAAAAAACCATGATTGCCATCTGAAAGTAATAGCTATTAAAAATGGCGGCCAATCCAAGATGGTTGATGTTGACATTCGAAAACATGACTATATCTCTGAAACCAACAACCCGATCTCAACTAAATTATTTTCAATGAAAGCTTAATATATGATCTATATTTAATGTAACACGCTGCGTGTGTTCTTTATCCTATTTAATTACACGTATTATAACTGGTATTAACTACTTAATAGTACATTATTTTTATATACAAACAATTACATTATAAATAATCATAATAATTGATATTAGAATTGTTATTATTATTAATAATAATAATAATAATAAGAGTTGTTTTTTTTGTTGTAATAATAACTAGCCAATAATTTTCTTTAATTGTTACCGATGTTCAAGGAAGAATGCTATTGATTGATTGAAATTAAAATTTTGTATGCGTCAGCATTTAGGCTCTTTTCAAACGTCATATTATATGAGGCCAAGCCCCTTACAATGTATAAAAAATCGCCATGAGTGCTCCAGTACCGAGGCGGTACTGGAGCACTCAGCACATATATTAATATGAGCAATACCCAGGAGACACATAAAACCATACAAAGGTAGGCTCCCCGATGGCTTAGTGTAACGTCGTCGCGTTGTGATCATAGGGACCCGGTTCGATACCCTGTGGAAACACAAAGTGGTTCGGATCCCAGTTTATACTCTAGGTCCACTCCGGATTTTCCTATCTGTGCATAAAGTGTACTTAAAAAGAATATTTCAAATCACACAACACTACAAGGGACTGTGCTGGCCGTAGGTTCAGACGCCAGAGCCTCGTTGGTCTCCAGGACAGCAGTTGCTGAGGTGAAGTAGGTGGAAATGAGGTTAACATTTGGGAGTGTTCAGAAGAACACCATAACATTCTTGTATTCTTGTTCATCAAAGCACGAGAAGAAACCCTTGAAACGAGCACTCACAGATTGACACATCGTATATATACATCAAGAATTCTGTTTCGTGTGACAAACAAGCAGGATTCATGTTTCTGACAATGTACACCTTACTGAGGAAACATTAAGTGAGGCTGGGACTTCCTATTGTGTCATATATAATTATTGCCAAAAAATATCGTCTACTTGGCATAAAGGTCTAGTACTTCAGTTGTCTCTAGAAAGCAACAAAGTGTTGCAATATCAGTTTCGCGTATGCAAGATTACATACTTTAAAAATTGTAGGCAATTGTTCTATACATATGGCTGTATCTATTTCTGAAACTTTACTATAGTTACATTTCTAGCTTAGGTGATTTAAAATTGCAACTATGTAAAAGGTTCCAGCCAATCTTTCTAGGAAGTATAACTACGTAATTCATGTAAAACTCGTGAGATCATTATGGGTTTTTTCTACACCTTTCGCATCTTCCTTTAAGTGTTTAGCAGCTCCATGAATAGGGTTTCCCCCTTCCTTAGCCAAAATGTGCTCTTCTAATCAGAGCTCAAAGTAAGGGGGAAGCTTGGGAATGGTATCCCCAAAGGTAGTGAAATTTTTGCAAATCATCTCCCTAGTTATATCTTTTTATAGAAGCATCCCATAAGCAAACTCCAAGTGTCGACCAAACACCCATTCAACTAACATTTTTCCATTTCAAGAGCTGCTTCTAATATGATTTACGTTCTCAGATAGTTTACAAGTAGCAAATCCTAAGTCAGATTACCTACCGTACAGTCAATGCTGGAATACATTAGGAAGGACAAAATTCTTGGTACAAGCTATAACGGAAAATTTTCTCCGCAGAATCTTATATTTGATTACGCCATGTAACAAAAAAAGTTTTTTTTTTTGTTTAAGTGATTTTTTGTTGTTTGTGATAAATTAGGTCAAAACTAATATGTATGTGGTATTGCTACCTTCATGTAATTATTTTTCTGGTAATGGTTGTCAATTATATGAAATGTATTGTTTAACATGAATTAAGCATAGGAAAATTCATGATAAGATAAAACTGTGGAACCTAGTATTCTAAAATATGTTTTGTTTTTGTTTTATACGGTCGTTGTAAGCATGATACAGACAGTTTTGCTATATGTGTGTCGTCTTCCTTAGTTCAAAGGCACTAAGACATAGGATAAGGAGGGCAACAACTTCTGCTCAGCGTCCAAATCTTATTTCGGTATGTCTGTGAGAGACCAAGACAAACAATGAGCACCACATGTTGTGTGCGGGTGCTGCAGATCCACTCTCAAAGCCTGGTATAGAGAAGACAGGAAAATGAAATTTGGCGTACCTAGAATTTGGCGAGAACCTACGGATCATCTAACTAACTACTATTTCTGTATTGAAGACTTGTCCCATCACAAGAGGGGTAAGAAAGCCTTTGTTTTTGAATATCCTAACCTGCCATCATATCTCCGTCCCATTCCACACAGTGAGGAGCTTCCTGTTTCTCCTCGTCCCCCAGTATGGGATGAACGTGTAGATTCCAGTATTGAATCGGATACTAACATCTACCACGCAGAAGGCCACTCAGGGGATGCAAATGATACACCTCACTTCCCCACGGAAACTGAGTTAAATGACTTAATCATGGATCTAGGACTAACAAAATCCAATGCAGAAATTTTAACATCGCGATTAAAGCAGTGGAACCTATTGGATAAAACCTGCAAGATATCCCTCCAGAGGAAGCGTCATGAAACTTTCTCACAATACTTCACTCTCACAGAAACAATATGCTATTGCCACAGTGTGGATGGCCTTTTTAAAGTAATGGGGTTTGAATAGAACCAGAGGGACTGGCGGCACTTCATTGACAGCTCCTGCAGAAGTCTTAAAGCTGTCCTCCTTCACAATGGAAATGAGTGATCATCAATTCCGATCACTCATTTGACTCATCTAAGGGAAGATTACTCAAGGGTTCAACATCTTCTGCAGGTGGTAAGCTATGCTGAACATCAGTGGGAGGTTATCGGTGACTTTAAAATAATTGCATTTTTCATGACCTTACAAGAGGTAAACACAAAGTATCCTTGTTTTCTCTGCCTTTGAGATAACAGTGATACAGGTAGACATTTTGAGACTGTTGAGTAGCCATTAAGGACGGAGTTAGAGATTGGACAGAAAACCATGAAGTGGGAAAGCCTTCTCAAGAAAGAAAAGATCCTAATGCCTCCCCTGCATATTAAGCTTGGTCTCATCAAGCAATTGTGAAAAGATTATTACATACAAATGTGGAAGCTTTCAAGTACCTCCAGACTGTTTTCCCCAAACTATCCGAGGCTAAGATAAAGGGTGGAATTTTTGTGAGCCCTCAAGTGAAGAAACTTCTTAACGCTGATGACTTCATCAGAAAGCTTCGACCTGTTGAAAGAAATGCCTGCAATATCTTCAGGGACATAGCGAAAAGTTTCCTGTTTAATCACAGGGTGGAAAATTACAGAGATGTAGTACAGGGTCTTCTGAATAACTACAATGCAATGGGATGCAGAATGTCTCTAAAGGTGTATGTACTCAACTCACATCTAGATGTCTTCAAATCCCACATGGGTGCATACTCAGAGGAACAGGGCGAAAGGTTCCATCAGTACTTACAATTGTTTGAAAGTAGGTACCAAGGACAGTATAATGAGCGGATGCTAGGCGATTACATATGGAGACTGATCAGAGCAGCTGATGGACATCTCAATGGGAAAAGTGGGAAAACAACACATTTTTGGAGACCTTATTATCTTTACAGGGAATGTACAGGTCTTCGTGTACTGTAGCCCTTTCTTTATATTTCTTCACTCCATTTTGACATGTGTTCAAACTTGTTTATCAATGTAAATCAGCTCTCATTGTCCCAAATACATGCATTTACTAAAGAATCAGAAAATCGTTGTCATTTCATTAAAAACAATTTCCCACATGTAAGATTGTGTTTCTCTAGTGTTTTGTAGTAAACTGCATCGGAAACAGGAAAAAAACAAAAAACACTTAAACAAATTTTTGTTACGTGGTGTTATCATCCTCAAATGTTTTGAAAGGAAGTAACTTTGAGGTTCAACCATCAAATTTCTCAGATAAAATATATACCATAACTTTTTATATGTTGATTTTCTTGCTTAAATACTTTCAACAATGTTTTTTGTTACGTTTATCTGATCTATTTTTGTGTAGGTGAAGTAACAAGATTGATGATAACATTCTTCTGGCGCTAAGATCTCCCTTAATTTGATTGCGATGATTTTTCCACTCAATTGCCGTCACAGGCAATATCTTATCAATTCCCAGCTTAGGAACCTGAGAAAGTGTTTTCCTTGATCTTCACATTCTCTTGTATTTCCTTTCTTTGTCACACGAAAAAAAATTGTTGATGTATACGATGTGTTCTTCTGTGAGTGTTCGTTTCAAGGGTTTCTTCTCATGCTTTGATGAGCAAGGACTTTCAGAAAACAAATGGAAGGATGAAGCATATGCTTCTAGTCTTGATATTAGTCAAATTTGCTCGACACATGCCATGAAATTTTTGAGCTAATAAATCATGCATCTTTTTTCTCAATCAAAATTTCTGCTCACGGCAGCTCTGTACAAATATGTCTATGTCTCTTGGTGAATGATAGGGCCTCCCCGATGGCGCAGTGGTAGCAGCGTCGCCTTGTAATCAAGGGGTTCCGGGTTCGATACCCGGTGGAGGCACAAGTGGTTCGGATCTCACTTTAAACTGTAGGTCCAGTCCCGGTTAGCTTACTGTGCATAAAGTGGACTTAAAAAAACAAATCAATCTTGGTGATTGCATTTCCCCCACATATAATAAAACTTCTCTGGTCCGTCTTCTGTTTTTACAGATTTTTACTTTCTTGAAAGCAGACATTTCTGCTGTAATAACTAATATCGGAGTATACAAGTATGTTATGATGTTCTTCTGAACACTCCCAAATCTTTACCTCATTTCCACCTACTTCACCTCAGCAACTTCTGTCCTGGAGACCAACGAGGCTCTGGCGTCTGAACCTACTGCCAGCACAATCCCTTGTAGTGTTGTTTGATTTGAAAGATTCTTTTTAAGTACACTTTATGCACAGATAGGAAAATCCGGAGTGGACCTAGAGTTTAAAGTGGGATCCGAACAACTTTGTGCTTCCACAGGGTATCGAACCCTGGTCCCGTTGATTACAAGGCAACGACGTTACACTAAGCCATCGGGAAGGCTACCTTTTGTATGGTTGTACGTATTTTCTCTTGTGTATTTCTAATAGGAATACATGTGCTGAGTGCTCCAGTACCGTCTCGGTTTTTACCCTGGGTAAAGTGAGTTTAGAGACACACATGGTGATTTGTTTACCTTGTAAGGAGCTTGGCTCCATATTATATGACGTTTGAAAAGAGCCTAAGTGGTGACGCAAACACAATTTTAATTTCAGTCAATCAATAACATTCTTCCATGAACATCGGTTCATATATCATATATCAATTATTATGTAATTATTACATGTAACCCTACGTATGTAACAATAATATAATATTCAATAGTCAATACCAGTTACAATACGTGTAATTAAATAGGACAAAGCACACATGCTGCTAGAAGAATTCGATGCACACACTACATAATTCATTTGTTTTATATGAATTTAAGGTAACAACAAAACAACAAGTGTAATATGTCAAATTAAATATACGAGTTTACGAGGGCCTCCCCGATGGCGCAGTGGTAGCGTCGGCGCCTTGTAATTAAGGGGTTCCGCGTTCGATACCCGGTGGAGGCACAATAGGTTTGGATTCCACTTTAAACTGTAGGTCCAGTCCTGATTAGCCTTACTGTGCATAAAGTGGACTTAAAACACCAACTCAACCCAACGAGTTTACGATACAAAATTTTGTTTGAATATTTCTTCTCAGATGCGTAGATTATTAATATATTAATGACAAATATAAAATTAATAGTAAAAAATACGATTCTTTATTACTAATCCGTGATTAACTATTTAACGGTTGCTCCGATCGAAACACTAAACGTAACATTAAATATAGAACATAGCTTAAGCTTTCATTGAAAAGAAAGTTCGTTGAGATCGGGCCGTTGGTTTCAGAGATATAGTCATGAATTCGAATGTCAACATCAGCCATCTTGGATTGGCCGCCATTTCTATTAGCTACCACTTTGAGTGGTAATCATGGTTTTTTTTGGCATCCATTATAAACCATGTAACTGTGGAATTGAGGAAAGTTAGTACCCCCAAATTATATCGAATTCTTGATTTTGGCCACTTGGCCTCACACTAATACAACGCAGGGGTTCGGGATTTGAATCCCGGCTTAGGCATGGAAGTTTGTAAATGTACATTATTCAATGTGTTCATCCCCATCTACGCAAATTAGCCAAAAGAGGCACAGAAGGCGAAGTAATTAAAATCAAACAATCAATACAGGCTTTATTGATTGATGGATTTCATTTTTTTACTTCCCTTTTCTGCCATTTTGGCTAATCACGAAGATGGTAATGAGTATTATGTGACAAAAGTGATTAAGGAAAACTTATGTTGCGTTCGACTGTTGTGAAATTAGTGTGTGTTCCGTGAATGTTATTTAATAATGTCTCCTTCGAACGCTAGCACCAGTTGGAGAGACACCACAGGAAAAATAAAAATATAACAAGGTAAAATATCTACCACAGAAATCGGTGAACCCTATTTAAATATCCTGGGAAACATATTAGAAGATATAGTCATGTTGATAGATAACCTAGTATTTCGACTAAAACAATTACTTTCAAACTTCTTTCAGGTGCGCGTTTCATATCTATGCTGCAGTGATATGATATTATAACCCAGTGTAGAAGTATTCACTATAATATTTCACTGCACTCAAATATAATGTGCATTCATTACATATAAAAAAGCTGTGTAAAAGATGAATAATGAGCATAGCGAATTATCTGTAATTCCCTTCCGCTGGCAATTGATTTGGCAACAGCGCAACTGAACTGGCAGTATACTGGCTGAACTCATGTTCCTTCTAAAAGTGTACGCTATATAAAGTAACCAATATACATTATTATGTCACTGATTAGCAAAATTCAATGAACCTTACTAAGGGGAGCGCCGAATTAAATAGGTCTTTGATTTGCCATTTTCTGGCCTACCAGTATGTTTCCTTTTCCAAAGTTTAGGACCTTGGAAATGTGTAGTGTGAAGAAATTAAAGTGTAAATAATTTTTGAGATAGAATTCTACATTCACCAAACAGAAGAAAGTATGATCAGTGTACTTGCCACACTATTTGATACGTTAATCGATGACATGAATTTATAATTCTTTTGGTATACGATGTTTCAAGATAAAAATATTATAATAAAAGAGGAAATTTGACTACCTTACAGAAGAAAGAGAACCACGTAAATAAACATGGAATATCTCAAATAACATAAAAACATTAAAGACTTCTGAAATTCTACCTCGACATGTTATTCAAAGGATTACAGTATTACCGTTACTTGAGCACTCTAGAACATTTTGGAGCATGGAATTGTTATGACACTGTAACGGATAGGAAATGAGATTCCCCATAAAATGTTATAATCTAATTTTTTCAACTATATCTCCGGACACTTAAATTTGAAAACACACGAGATATTTCTAGTCAGAAATTTGTTAAAAAAGTGAGTAATTTAGAAAACTTTAAAGAATGAAATAAAATTATCGAAAGATATAACAAGACAATTAGAGAACTACTATTTTCTATCCTAAATTGGGATTTCAGAGTAAGGTATGACCCATAATATGTTGGTTAATAATAAAGATCACCATTGCAGTAAAATAATATATTTTGTACCATTTAATTATCTAAATACCACTTGTCTACGACCTCATTATGTGATACTCTGAGAACATCTCTTCCCAAAATACAAAGTAATACTAGCACATTAAGTACATTCAGAAACATGTGTATTTCATGTTACTCACCTGCATATATGTATCGTGGAAATTCATACGTCCATTGTCAAAGCTTGATTTATGTTTCTGAAATCTTCTCATATTTCCTGGTATAACATTCACAAGTTCAGATAAGAAATCGTACACCTTTCCTCTCGTCTCGTTATCCACGTTCTTGTATTTTCTAAGTAATTATAAATACTGCATGTTAATTAAGAAAATTGTTTGAAATATTTTGAATGTTAACAATTTAGAACTAAAACTTTATAGCTAACTAATTACATCTCGTAGAGTGTACGTAACACGATTCATAATTGTATCATAGTATTACTTGCGTTACTCACTGAAGTGGTTGTCAGAATAACATAACGAAAAATGTGGTTCAAAATAGAATTGTATACTATTACGTATGCGAGCATGTTTAGTCCAGTAGAATTTTTGGTTCACGTTTAAATCTCTTGAAGAGACAATCTAAATTACAAACATTCAGTGGAACATAAGATAACTATATTTAGAAACACAATGAAAGTTTCAAAATGACACATTATAAGCTAAACGTTCAGTAATAGTTGCTCGTAATGATTAATCAATAAACTTTCGCGAGAATTCATCACAGCAGTTGTTGGTGAGTCCAAATTACATGCAGATCTAATATATGCACAAGCAGTATTGTTATTGTCTATTTTGGTAATGGCCGACACAACACACATTACCCAGCACCACCTCTTCCAACTTTATGAGATCTTTTTGAGAAGAAAACTCCTCGCATATGTCTTCATTCTAGAATAGATCGTGTGACTCCAATAATCATGATTTGACTAGATTGGTTGATTTGTTGTTTGAAGTCCACTTTCTGCATTGGAAGTAAAATAGGGACTGGACCTACAGTTTAAAGTGAGATCCGAAACACTGTGCCCTGTAAACTTCGCAACACCTTATTTGTTCTCCTCGAAGATAATCAAAGTCCTGATATCGTAAATTTGACAACATCGCACTTCAGATCCAACATACAGTAGTCAACTTTGTAACAGTTATTCCTTAAAAATTAAATATCTCTTTTAAGTTTTTCTTTTTTTTACATCCCATGAACTTAAAAACCCGAAACCAGTAATAGTACCCACTCATACAGAAAAATCATAACTATAATTACGAATGTTGAAAAAATTTGAAGAATCTTCATTATGAAATTTTAAATAAGGAAATTTATGTGCAGTTTGAAACACTGAAAAGGTTCACCTCCACCTCGAGTGATTTTGCATCACATTTGAATGCAAAGACGAAGCTTTTGCACGACTTTAAGCAAAAGTTCAGTAAAAATAGTTGCAAAATGCCGGGCGATACTGCAAAGTTCGTCTTTTCTTTGATTTGTGGCAAAAAAATGTTCGAACTCCAGCAGAAGGTTGTTTCCGCTGAGATCCAGGTGTTTCATAGACTATCTTCTTAGAAATCTCATGGAGCAGTTGGTTAGACATTAGCCTTGTTATTCTTCTTTTTTGGTGAAGAACGAAACACCGTAGGTCCGAATTCATGACTTTTTTTTACCAAGTACGAAGTGTTGTTACAATGTGATATATATTTATGTTAAATCACTATACGTTTTTATGCTTTTGTTAAGGAATTCTTCAGCTTGGTTGATTTATCTATAGCACAGTATGCATCCACGTTAGAAGATATTCAGAGTTTCCCAGGATTTCAGGCAAGACAACATTTAATTCAGCTGCCATAAGTTACGTTAACACACATTAAGAATGTATACGTCATAATGTATGTTATTAAACAGGATGTTGTAATCAAGGTGACCAGGGTTCAATACCCGACGGAGAATCATTGTATAATGGTTCGGATTCGAGGTTAAACTGTAGGTGTGTCAGAGTAGCCCATTTGCGCTCAAAGTGGACTTAAAACAACAATATATATACAAGGTGAGCCAAAAGTCTTTGGACACCCTTTTATTATGAAACCTGACAGGAAAATGGGAAATCTGGTAATGGGAGATGTTAGTAGAGGGGGGCCGCAACTTGTAGGGTAAATGGTAACCAAGACCGCCATCTTGAAATTCGCCATCTAGAATGCAAGGTCTAAATTTCAAATTGGAAGGGGGACACGTAACATATCAAATTACACTAGCGTGAACTCAGGAATTCAAAAGTGTAATTGCTTCCTTGATATATTGTATCGTTCGCAAGTTATGAACACTGAAAATTTGAAAATCTCGTACCAATGGCACACTACAGCTTATATTCTACGTGATGGCCATCACGTCCTATGCACAACCGTAGATGCCGTATCCAATCCGACTGCACACGCAGGAGAATGTCCGGTGAAATGTAGTCACACGAGTGCTTAATGCGTTCATGTAGGTGCCTTATACTTCTCAGCATACACCATCTGCTTGAGATGACCTCACAGATAGAAATGGAAGGGTGTGAATCAGGTGATCTGGGCTGCCATCCGCGGGACATCGGCGACGAATACACTTCCCTGGGAATTGTGCATCGAGCCAGTGAAGCACACCATAGGGTAGTCGCCCAATTGTGTTGAAAATAAGAGGAAAAGTTGCCGTCGGGGTTCAGAATGGAAGGAAACGTATGTTCCTGAAGGAACGTCAGGTACTCTTGCGCCGTTAAGGTAGTGACGATGAAAAATGAACACAATGATGCGTGTGGCTCATACGACACACCACAACATCACCTTTAAAGTACTATGTTCCACATTTAGAAGGAGAACATACAAAATTGCTATATTTGCCGGAGAATAGTAATTTATGCTAGCTAGCAACTTTGGAATGTCTATTAAAGCTTCCAAGGGTATATCATTAAAAATAGGTCACGTAAGAAACGTGCGGTCGTATCGTCCGTTTGCATTGCAAGTGCAAAGGACCTCAGACAAAACAAGGTATTCGCCTTAAGTTTACGTTTAACATTTCAAGGACCTTGAAAGTAAGTAAGCGAGAAAGTGGGTTGTCTTGGTCAAAACACAGCATTCCTCCACACAAACTTTCCTATCAGTGATTGTATTGTTGGGAAACATTTTTGTGTAAGAGGTAATTGGCATTTTTACGTACCAGATATGCAAAAGAACATACACATTTTAAAAGATAACGCGTGAAATTAAACTAAGAACAACATATTTGTAATTGTTCAAGGAATAATGTGCATGTTTCATAATTACGAATAAATGTAATTTACTAGTCTGCAGCATAGTACCAAATATAACGCCAAATATTTCTTGTGCGTTCTTTACTGGAAACACTGTTTCCACGCTTGCATCACTTCGAAGACTAAACTGTAAACAACCAGTTTTATTGCCATTGACCTTGGCTCCGGATACATTTTCATATATTGCAATGCACTGACCTAGAACAATCACATCTACAATGCTATTGCAGAATACTGTTACATCATCGACAGTTGGGATGTGCCGACCTCATCGCCAGTGACTTGTTAACTGGAGTTAGTCAACCAACAGAGTAAAATGGTCAACATTTTGCTCTGTTGTGATTTACAGAGTTGTCCTGTCATGGCTCTATGAGCGTCCCACAATTGGCAGCAGTGGGGTACGGTTGGTGGACTACTATGTGATCATCCCAGCTATATCCGAGGGATCCGCTGACCAACGACAGGTGCGGTCCTCCATTCATATTGAATTGGACAACTGACAACTCTGCACTGTAAAAAGACATGTCAAGAAACAGAAATATGAGGCCAGGAATGTTCCCAAGGTAAAATATTCCGTAGGTAAAATAGTCCCTCATTCGGATCTCCGGTTGGGGACTATTTTGGGAGGTCCCTGGACTAAGAATAAGATCTACATTAGGAATATGGATATTGAATTAGGCACCGGGAATGTTCTGAGCCTTTACCGTCCTGGTGCAGTTCAGTGTACAGTTAATGAGATATTTAGTATAAATTAGATGTAGTAGCTGTAGAGGAAGTTAGGTGGCCAGGAGAAGGGAATTGTAAAACTAAATATTATACTTTTTTATTGTGGTACTGAATATCATAATTTTGGAACAGTTTTCTTCACAAATAATAGAATTATCTCTGCACTTAAAACAGTAGATTTTGTTAATGATTATCATGTGCCGTTTTACAGGGTAGGTGGTGTAGAATTATTTTAATAAACGTACATGCACCAACGGAAGATAAATATGATAACATTACGGATTTTTTATGCAGAGTTAGAACAGGTCTTTGAGACTTTTAAACCCAAGATTTGTAAAGAAAGTCTTCATGAATTAAGTATTGACAATTGTATAAAATTAATTACTTATGCAACCTCAAAGAATTTAATTGTGAAAAGTACCACTTTTAAACATAAAAATATCCATAAATATACCTGGTCTTCTCCAGATGGTAAAACTCATAACCAGATAGGTCGTATTCTGATTGATAAGAGAAGGCATAATTGATGTTCGTTCACATAAAGGTGCTAACTATGCCAGTGACCATTATTTAGTAATTGCTAAATTAAAGGAAAGACTCACAGTGATAAATCATAAGCAACAAAATCTAAAAGTTCTAAAAATTAATACAGGAAAATTTGCTGATGAAAGAATTAAGAAGGATTACCAAATTAAACTTCAAATAGACTTGATGTTTTGCAGGATTTAAATGATGATGAAAATATAAATGAAACAGACGTAAATAACAATTGTGAGCAGATACGTAATGCAATAGAATCAGCAGCTAAAGAGAGTATAAGATACCATAATCCAATAAAAAGGAAGCCATAGTTTGATAAAGAATGTGGTAAACTAAATAAAATAAAAAATCAGGCTAGACTTAGGTAGTTAAATAACTCTGATGATACAAATCTAAGCAATTATAATAGAATAAAGCGAGATGTTAACAGTACGTTTCAAAGTAAAAAAATAGATTACTTGGAAAGCAAAATTAGTGAAATTGAAACAAACAGAAAGATCAAAATTATCAGAGATAATATATATAAAGTTGTAAATGAATTTAGAAAGGGTATCAACTTAATGCAAACTTGATAAAATATATAGACGGTGATTTTTTGGCCGATCAAAGTGATATTTTAGATAGATGGAAGAACTTTAATGACCTCTTAAACGTTCGTGTAGAAGATAAATCAGAAATAAATTAAGTTCACACAGCAGAACCTTTATTTCCAGAACCTAACTTCACTGACGTTAACGATGCTATTAAAAGGCTAAAGAATATCAAATCACCTGGCATTGATTTAATACCAGCCGAATTAACTAAATATGGTGTAAATTCGTTAATATGTCAAATTCATAAATGAATTTGTTTAATGTGGAATAAATAAGAAATCTCTCAGCAGTAAAAAAAATCCATAATTGTTCCCATTTCTAAAAGAGGTGATAAAATGAACTGCAATAATTACCGTGGAATCTCTCTACTCCAACAATATATAAAATATTATTTAACATTCATTTAACAAGACTAACCCCATATACTATTCGAATTATAGGTGAATATCAATGTGGATTTAAACGTAACAGATCAACAACAGACCAATTTTTTCACATCAGACAGACACTTCAGAAAAAGTGGGAATATAATCAAAATGTCCATCAGCTCTTCTTTGATTTTAAGTAAAGCCTATGACTCAGTCAAAAGGGATAAATTATATAATATATTAGTCGAGTTAGGAATATTTAAGAAGCTTGTTAATATGATAAATGTATCGCCAGTGAAACAGAAAGTAAAATTCGTGTGTGTATTAATGTGACTGACAAATTTACAATTCACGATGGGTTAAAACTAGGAGATGCATTATCTCCATTGCTCTTCGATTTTCACCTAGAATGTACTGTTAGGAAGGTAACAGAAACTAACGAAGTACTAACGTTAAATTGTGTGACTCAGTTGTTAGCATACGCAGATGATGTAGACTTATTAGGGGATGATACAAATACAATTAAGAATAATGCTAAAATATTTTTCAAAGCAGCTAAAGAGATAGGTTTGGAAGTTTGCAAAGATAATCCTAAATTCAATGCACTTTTCTGCCATTATAGTAATTATTATTAATAAATATTATATATATAATATAAATATTTTGTCCTTTCGTACAAAAACATATTAAATATTATAGTGAATATATGCTTACAGTCTGAAACCAAGTGTTAGGTACTAATCAAAGTCTAATTATTCGTAACAACTCGTTTGAAGCAGTTTCCAAAATCAAGTACTTAGGGATAATACTAACAAATGAAAATGTTATTAAAGAGGATATAAGAAGTAGGCTTAAATCAGGAAATGCATGTTAGTTTTCTCTTCATAAACTTATGTCTTCTCGTTTATTATCTAACAATATCTAACAATATTTCATATATAGCTTTTTAATACCAGCTTTAAACAATTAATCCCACCAAGCTATCATATACATTTTTGTTTAAGTGGGCGGCGTTGCCAGTTTTGCACTAAAATGATCGCGTTTTAAAATTGATGTAGCAATCTTCCAATAACCTTTGACAGCATGTTTATATTCAAAATTCGATTTCAGTTTAGTGTTGAGTCTTTCGCGGTCACTGAACACTACCGAAACAACCGTTGCTTCTAACACTGATTGTTTTATTTCGGGATGTATGGACGTACACTCTATCCAACCGGGAAGCTTCGTTTGCCCAAAGATAAGTATAGCCTGAATCTTCCGGAAGTAACCATTTCCACACGTGTTTTAACTGAAACCCAGTAACTAAATGTTGCAATTCTGGCGAATAAATGAATGTTGATGTTTGATCTGTTCTATTTAAGGTACAGTTTCTGTCACCCGCAATTTAAAGATTGTCTGTATATCCATCTAGAAATGGTGCTAATTCGTGAGTGAAGAAATGACGACGCGTCTCTTTGTTTTGCTTCCCTGATGGTACATATACATTACTAATATTAATGCCCTTTAACTTAAATATTATTATTTTTCCACTAGAATGGTATTGCTCTTGTGAAACCGTTAAGCCATGTCGTATTAAAATTGACTTCCCCGAATAGTTAAAAGTTATTATGTTCCGATTATAAATTATTGCATTTAAAGGATGGAACACCAATCTCTTTTAAACATGACACGTCCATATGATTATGTACAAAAATTTCACGTAATGCAGTTATTTGTTTTCACTTCTTAATTTGTTTACATTTAACGTGGCCAATTTAATGATTGGCGTCGCCACACCCAATATTTCTATGAAAGTTAAAATGGACATTTTACACTCACTATTTCTAGTTTATCTTATTTGTTTGAATTCTTTATTACTCTGATCCTGTTTTCCAGTTACCATTTTCTGAGCTGCGGAATGTTATATCCTAGTACTCTAAACTTTACTCTACCTATTATGATGTAATTTTTGTATTTATGTGGCATTAGCACTGGATTTGAACTCACGCTCTGGGATCTCGTAATTCTTACCGGAGAAAGAGAAAGAGGGCGTTCTTCTTCATGCTTCTTTGTTGGTTGGTTGTCTTCTACTTCTCATTTCCCTGGCTTCATCCTCTTCTTTCTACCTGACTTTATTTGCTTCAAAACTGCTTCCATTTTTTGTGATTTGATCTTGTGAAGTTCGTGTAAGATGGAAAGTCAATACTGAGTTGCCGGCTGTTTTGTACTGTTCTTCAATACATAGTCCACTTCGATACTCACATCTTTTCAAAGGGCATCTGGGCAACGTCCCTTAGCCATTCATGAATAGCTGGTGTAGTCTTTCTAATGAGAAAGATAAGTGTTCAACCGTTTCACGGTCATTCTTTCATCTAAAATTAGACGAAAAGTATGGCATTCATAATGTTTTCCTCACTATTTGCCTGTGTTGTGCATTTCACCTGATTTGGAAATGTATCGAATCTGAAAGCCTACAATCCAGCAACGGAACTCTCTCAGACACGTCTGACTACAACCGAATGTTGGCACGCACGCTTGACACTGCACTACACTGCTGACAACAGTTTCATCACTCCGTTCATAGGATGAGGACATACACATTTGTGTATTGGTGTATAGTGTGAAGTGGAAATTCTTAGGTGGGGGATGTTTGCTAGAACATCGAGAATATCTGGGGAATGCATGCACGATTAAACATTATGACCATTGAACAAATGGAATAAATTTTCCCTGCTGAGGAATAGTATAGTCCCATATCTCCACATTACATACAGAAAAAATCAGGTTCATATTTCGAACATGACTTGAATCCCAATCCGTTTCTTAACAGGTAAAGGGGGTTTTCAAAATTTATTTTTATTAATATGCACTTCTAAGATTATATGTTGTTTTAATTTCACACATTTATATATTTCAGAAGTTGAATATCCCTTTCCTCTCTATCTTTCTGTAGTCTGCACAGACAGCTTGAAATTCTTTGCCAACGGGAGCCTGGTTCAACTGCTTCCTTTTCGCTATCTAGATCATACTTTCAAGAACCAAGAAGAAACTTCGTTACTACATGATAAATGATTCCTTGTTCTAAACACGGCATCTACACATCATTTACAAAATGTGACAAAGCACGAATACAATTGCTTTACATTCTTCCTTTTCAGCGTTTACCGACTCTTGCCATTAGAAAATTACAGATATGACATCAGGTGTTTATTGACTTCTTCAAACTGATAACCAATTTTAATATGAGATACTTAGAGAAGTAGTAGCGTGCTTGCTACTGACGAGGGTGGTCGTTTGTTCGATTCTCCCTTGGAGCAGGATTTTGTTGGGAGTATATCATTAGGTGTAAAGTTTATCCACTGTGCTTGGAAAATAAAGTTGGTCAAGGTATTTGACGAGGTGAAAGGAAATTGTAAGAGCTGCAGCATTTCCGGAAGCTATTTCGAAGGTAGGAGGTAATCATGTGCCACGTCGAATGCGAAGATTCAAGTTACGTAAATCTGAAGGGGGTGGTTTTGAATATTGCGAATTTAGTGGAAAATTTGTTATATTATCTTGTTGAAACAAGACAAGTATTTTGGGCACAGAGCTGTGGCGAATAAACAATTATTCTAAGGTCTTTAATTTTATTAGATGTCAATACATGAATAGTTATTTGTGTTTTTTATCGCATCGGCATCAGTTACAATACCCGTTCACTTACATTCATTGGCTATTTACTATTAATTTTAGACGTATCAAAAGATGAAGGTGAGAGTATTAACAACAGTCATTACTCAGGAACGAACAAAACATAACCAATCTTAGCAATTTGAATTCATTAAACTCTTTCCACTACAAAATGGAATTGTGTGTGTCTTTGTTTGTGCTAATATATATGGAAAATATTTACAAAATTTTAGGTGCAGTGAAGAGTATAAACAAGACAAATATTAAATAACATTACATACAACATCCTGAATACACATATTTGATACATGAATTAGTCATAATGTGTGTGTTAACACAATTTATGGAGAACAGCTAAAAGTAAAAAAAGTTTTAACCTTAAATCCCGGCAATCAACTGAATAAAAATTAAGCCTGAAAGAAATTCGAATTACAAGGCAATCTTGATTACAAAGCAACGACGTTAACACTACGGCATCTGGGAATGTCTTGTTTTGATTAAAGAATGGAAAAAGAGTATTGATTAAAGATCAAGACAAATCAACTTTCCTAACTTTCACCCTTCTCCCCAACACACATACCGAGATTGACAATTGCTATTTACTAATTGAAGCATTCCACCTAATAACGCTGTATGGCACATTTCAGTGATTGCGAGAACAACGGAAAAACCTGTAGTATGTTACTGTATTGTAATAGAAAAAAACAACATAAAACCTTATGCAAGCACAGTATCAATCTTTGAGCAACATCCTACCTTATGACAGGCCAGCTTGTAGCCCGTAACCACAGGGCCGCAGCATGATTCCACTGGTAACTCAGCACATTTCCAAAAGTGCCATACAGCATTATTCGGTGGAATGCTTCAATTACTAACGACACTCTCAAGGGTTTGTGTAGGGAGAAAATCATATATCTCCGAACATAACCTGAGCCATAGTGTGTTGCAAATGTCAAAATAGAGTATTTGGAAATAAACTGTACCACGCCATATTTATTGAAAATGTCAGTTAGTATAGGCTATGCAAAAATGGTGTACAAGTGAAACGTTTCGAGTAATTACAGAATGTTTAGGTACACGTGAGAACATGGATAGACGAAAGAAAGTACATTCTGCACATACAACACAAACGGTGTTTAATACAGGGTGTACGGGTAAATATCTACCAATAAGATATTAAATTATGTCAGCAACCAACAGTGATAGGATCGTCCGGTTTCGTTTGTCTAAAAGAGAAACTCAACGTGTTTTGTCAGCAACAAAAATATTCAATGCACTCACCTTAATACATCCCCATGTGTGGTCTTTTGGTTGCTTGACAAACATCAAGGCCGTACTCAACATCTCTTCCGGTGTTTTGTAAACTTTGAGGATTCACATGCACAGATAATTCTTTGCCGAAATTTTCCAAGTCTTTTGCTGGTGTTTGGTACACAAGCGTCTTGATGTACCCGCATAGAAAGAAGTATAGTGGGTTGAAATCAGGGAACCTCGGAGGGCATTGAATAGGCCCTTCCCTTCTAATCTAGTTGTGTGGGAAAAAGTGATCGAAGAAGTTTCTGACATTCAGTCCGTAATGCGGAGAAGCCCCGGCCTAATGAAATGTGTATCCATGTTGTATATGGCGTACAGCATAATGTTCCAACATTTCCAAGTAGATGTTTGTACTTTTCTTACCCCATATCCTGCAATTATATTTATTCACTTTACGTGATGTATGGAAAGTGGCTTATTCAGAAAATGCTACACGTTTGAAGAATTCATTGTCTTCATCAATGAGCCATAAAATTTTAATAGCGAACTTCTTCCTTCGAGGTCTGTCATTACGATTATCTATTTGAACGAGCTGTATCTTGTAAGCTCTAAGCCGCAATCTTTTGTGTATAATTTCACGCACAGTTAATCAAGGGATTTGAAGTTGTGTACTCGCCCGTCTAATCGATTTTCGTGGGCAGCGTTGAAAAGCTTCCCGAACGGCCTCCACGTTTGCGTCACTCACACGTTTCGTGAAACTGCGTTCCTTTCGCAACACGGACACCGTTTCCAACAATTGTTTGTGCCATCGAACAATGGAATGACGCTATGGTGTTTCCTGTCTATATTGTTGTCCGAATTATATCTGTACGATAATAGGATACTTGAATTCAGCAAACCAAAAACAACACTCAACTTTCTGACGCACTGTAAATGATGCCATTTTGCTCACTTGTAAACAAATACCCTCTAGCAATGTTTCCACATTATACCTCTTGGTGATAAAACTTGATACGTTTCTCTTTCAGACAAAGGAAACCGGACGATCCTATCATTATTGGTTGCGGAGATAATTTAATTTTTTCTTAGTAGATATTTATCCGGAGACAATGGTAACTTTCTACATGTGCACAACATGGCGCTTGAGGAATCTTAATTAACTTTATCGTAATCAACAACAGCCTATTTAACACATTTGTTCGTCTTTCTCATAGCTTGAGAATATCATGATTATATAAATCATACAGCTCAATCACAGATTATAAAGATCCGCCACTGCCTTTCTATACTTTCCAATCTACGGGTACGCAAAGAGAGGCATGTAGAGCCACCTACGGCGGGTTCTAAGCTTACAGCGTTGTCATGGCAACCGGTCTACCAATCACATCTTATTCGTGCAAATGTACTACACCGTTGCCAAAGCAATCTCCCAGCCAATCACGTCTTACTCTTGCAGCTGACAGTTGAATGCGTCTCAGCGAAATGATCCGTTCCCACCACTCCCCTTCCTGCTTTTATTTTTTACTAATAATAATCTCGCAATCGTTGAAGATTCTATTATTTATTTAATTGCATAAAACTGTTCTACGAGGATAAACACCAATCTTCAGTAAGTGCGTTTTATGTTTGGAATCAATTCTACGTTAAGTTACAATATATATCAGAATTTGTAGCCCAAAATGCACAACCTAGGAAAATAAATGAATTGAGGTTCCAGATACTTTAGTCCGTTCATTCCGTTGTGCATAAAATATAAATCGTTTAATATCTGTGGTAATAAGTAATTCTATTTCGTATTCTCCCTATTTTGACTTGGTTTTTTTAGCATTTTGGGAAAATTGCGATTGTATCTTGTGCAAATTCTAGTGCGATTACTTTGTTCGTAGACCACAGCGATTTAACCCCCTCCTTCAGTGTTATTTGATTTGATGTTTGTTATTTAGCCTCGAATTTTTGCCTCAGGATATAAGAGTAAAGCATAACTAGTAATATCCAAAACTACTGATGGAACGTTAGTACTATTCATCCTAAGAAACCATTACAAATCGGTTGGGAGCTTGTATGTGTGAAATATACTGGAATAAGAAATACAAATATATAGCCATTACTTGTTTTTCATACTTATAATGTGGATGTGATAATTAACAGGACTTCAATCACACAGTGTGTTTTTGATATTGGAAATTGAACAACATTCCGACTGTGGGACAGCATGGGTTAGAGTCGACCTGGCTTCAGTCTCTGGGTTTTCGGCATTTGCATAAGACCGATGGCAACCCACCTTCGTGTGGAAATTGGGGAGCTACTAGTGAGTAGTATAACTAAGTCTAGGAATTATACTATAACGGGCGAGTGTTCGATAAGCTGATCCCACGTCATTCAATTACTGGTTGAAGATCTCTACACCTCTAGGTAAGGGGCCTCCCCCATGGGGCAGTGGTAGCGTTATTGCCTTGTAATCTAGGGGTCCCGGGTTCGATACCCGGTGGAGGCACAAGTGGTTCGGATCCCACTTTAAACTGTAGGTCCAGTCCCGATTAGCTAAAGTGGACTTAAAACAGCAACTCAAACCAAACCTCTAGGTAGGATCGTGGGAGGGAGACTGGCAGTCGGGATATAGGTTAAGGCCCATCACGTTATATCATAACTAACATTCCATGTTCTGTAGCTGAAATAATATTTTGGAATATACAACCTAGAAACTAGTTAAGTGAAATCTTCCATGAGAGAATACAATAAAGTAATAGTTATGACTGACTCAGCACATTGGAGAAGTTATCAACCAGAATTATTGCTGGTATTAATTGTATTTTAAAAACTATCAGTCTATTTCTCTGTAAAAACTAGATTGATGATGGTAATGAATAGTTATGGAAAATAGAGTAGGGAACGGTCACGTCTTACACAAGTTAACCTAGAATGCCTATAAAGAAGTCACATTGTCTCGAAGTTTTATACAATATCACTTTTCTGGTTTGCATATGAGTAATTTCAACCCATTCCTAAAAACATGTGGATGGCAAGATACATTATTAACAAATGACTGCATGCTTATTCATGTAGTATTTGTGAAATATCCTGAATTTTATAATCTAGATTAGGAGTAAGAGTATGTAACACAAGTGAGCTTTGTTCGAAGTTACTTATTGGAAGCACTCTACATACTGAACTACAATTTCATCATATGGCATTACATAAAAATCTGGACTAGGAAATATTAATGTCTTAAAATACAAACCAATGCAGTCATGGAGTATGCATCATCAAGAGCACACACACTAAATACAATTAATTATCGTACATATGCCATTACTTATACTGCACAAAGAAGTATTTGGTACATGCATATATTTAATACCGTTTTCAACATGGCGGAATTAATATATTAAGTATAAATATTGCATGAATGAATTTTATAGATAAAAAAGTTAACTAACACACTAGAAATGCACAACTTTGTAGCCGATGACAAATATACCAACAGGTAGTTTGTAAATTTAGGGATATTTCATACCATTGAAAAGCCACATGTGACATATCCCTCTCTGTGTGGAAGTTCTACTGTCTTCTTACCGTTTTAATATACTGTGCAAGTCCCCTGGTGGTCCCTTTACAAGATTGCATTTGTAATCTTTCTCAAGAGACTCCTTACATTCCTTTTTTTAACTTTAAGGCAAGGTTTGAAACAAGACGATTTTTCCTGGTATACTTTTAAGGGTACAAAATGGTCATACATTCCGAAACACCCTAAAACTTTAGCACGTTCATTCATTTCGAACATCGTATTGCTGTTGAGAATGTAAATTATATTATTAACATTAAATATACATGGAATGTAGAATAAACGACTAAAATAATCCTTAAAATACTAGACCAATTAATTTCCACTGTATTCAATGTAACTGTATAATAGTTAATGAAAATCCATCAAACAAACCAGGACTCACTATTGTGACATGTTCAATTTCTCCTGGAATGCTCAGAAACATACCAGATGAAAATAACAATTTTTACAATAAATTAATTACAGTTTATGAATTATTAATAGTACTGTAGAAAGGTAAAACATTACATACTACTGCAAATAACAAAGAAAGGGCCTCCCCGATGGCGCAGTGGTAGCGTCGCCGCCTTGTAATCAAGGGGTCCCGGGTTCGATACCCGGTGGAGGCACAAGTGGTTCGGATCCCACTTTAAACTGTAGGTCCAGTCCCGATTAGCCTTACTGTGCATAAAGTGGACTTAAAACACCAACTCAACCCAACAAATGAAAGGAATAATAAACATACACTTTGTTATACATGTACATGTATTTATTGAGACATTGGCAATTAATATGCTTTGCATAATTTGATAATGTGCAGAAGTCCTCCAGAGTTAAAGCTCTATAAAAGCATAAGACGTCAAAGAGAATAAGGAAAGTATAAAATCACATTTTAAATACACATATAGTAACTTACAGTGGCCAATTTAAATTTCCTTGAAAATTTTCCACACATTAAAAGCATGGTATTAACCTCCAAAAATAAAACAATTACAAACAAGTTGAAATAGAACTCTGAAGAAATACAGTAGTACTTATAAAATATGTTAAAAAATTGGGTTAGGATGGAACGAATCACTTGAATGTAGCAAATAGAGAAAACACTTTATGGGAATTTAATGTCTTGTATTATGGAATTCGCAAGTAATCTTGGTTTGGTTTGGTTTGGTTTTAAAATTTTTGGGTGCGTCAGCACTACGGCTATTTTGCACCCGTCACACTATACGGGGTCCAGCCCCTTACCGTTACACGTAACAACTCTAACGTTGCTTAATTAAAATCATAAAAGATTAAAATGTTCTGACTGTTGTTAAAAGCCGAGGCTGCAAAGAACACTCAGCACAAATAAGGACAAAACACAGGACAACACAAACAAAATTATACTGGCCATGGTGCCAGTCGCCAGAGCCTCGTTAGTCTTTAGTCCAGGGTGCACTACGTGGAAGTGAGGTTGACTTTTGGGCGCCTACGTGGAAGGTACCCCTTACACCCCTCGCAAGTAATCTGTTTTGTCATATGAAATGATAAATTTATTAACTTAAACGGAATAGGCAGATGTTGCCTTCATTTCATCAAGTTCAAAAAAGGTTTCTTCATGATGGTTTTTGATCTTCAAAAAAAAAAAAACATTGGTGAACAAAGTGGCAATAACGGGAAAAACATCAAACAGTTATGGAAACACCATGGACAGATAATGAAGCATTGGTCTCCATAAAGCCAATGTTTGTCATCAACACATCAAAAAGAAAACAAGTTGTGGATAATGACAGAACAAATATCAAAATTGTATATGAATTCCATGAGCCTCTGCCCGACAACACTTTATGTAGTGTTATTCTTATTGCAGAGAAAACTTTTGTTTATGATGTGTAAAATGGAAGAGTCACAGAACAATTTTAGTTATCCAAAAATCTATTAATTTGCTTGGCCACAACACTGCTGTATGTAAACAATTTAAGTACAGGGTATCTGAGAATCAAAACTAGGAGTTTTAATTTACTAGACGACACTAGCATAATATTTACTGAAGGCCAATAATTTTGACAAACCCTGTATGTGCTTAGACAACAGAGTCTTTATTGCATCGTCTTCTCCAAATATATACCATACAATATATCATAACGCACCATGACACATTGTAACCTACTAAGATCGAATATAACACAAGATGGCGGCCTCCCCGATGGCATAGTGTTAGCATCGTTGCACTGGTAATCAAGGGGTCCCGGGTTCGATACCATGCCATGGCATTAAGGTTCGGCTCCAATTTTTAACTGTAGGTCCAGCCCCGATTAGCCTTCCTGTGCATAAAGTGGACTTAAACAACAAATCAATCAATCAACAAAAGATGACGCAATATAACAAACAATAAAATAAGTGAACACACCGAAACACATTTTTGGCGCACTAGGATGTAATATAACACAAGATGACACAATATGACACACTATTACAAAAATGCACACTAGGAGAGGGAGGCAAATGGCATCAAAACAGCAACTGTAGGCTATGAGGTAGCTGCAATTCATCTGTAAAACTTGGGGTTCATCTGGATAGCCAAAAATTAACAAAATTAACATCTCAACTACTGGTAACTTCGGGACAAGGGTAAAAACCTATGACAAAATATTGTGGGAGCACGAAAAACTTGTACGATTGCTAACCCCCTCTTCATACTGTTCACTAATCGAGTACAATTCTTCTGCAATGCGACATTAATCAACCGGTCGATACCGTGACCCACACAGTAGCTAGGTTTTGCAAGACAATACATAAACCCAACAATCTCCAAGCAATATCGAAACACAATTATCATTTGTTAATGTTTTCTCCAACTTAAACACGACATGTCAGAACAGAGAGACAAATGTAGATAATTACGGCTTTTCCTGAGGGCAAATAATCACTGTGACAGATATCCCTATCTAATATTTATACAATAGCATATAAGTCATATTAATATATTAACTACTCTGCTGGCCTTTGAGAGCACGCAACCACTGT
Organism: Lepisma saccharinum; assembly: GCF_977018435.1. Classification (NCBI taxonomy): domain Eukaryota; kingdom Metazoa; phylum Arthropoda; class Insecta; order Zygentoma; family Lepismatidae; genus Lepisma; species Lepisma saccharinum. The sequence goes on from NC_139237.1 coordinate 24,404,265, forward strand.
ATTAAGCAATCGATTAACCCAGTTTTAGCTACTCGATATATGGAGTGTCTCTGCCAGCTTAATTCTCGAGAAAATCCCGAATTTTACTTACAAGTGTAAATTCCTATTCTGAGAATCTGAGAGAGGGGGTAGGGGCTATTCTAATATTATATGCAAACATAACCAATTAACAGGGGCCAGGGCATTCCCGATCTAGCTTCATTTCTCGGAATTCCCACTGGAGTTACTGACTGGATATTCCAGAAGCAGCTAAATTTCTCAGGATTTTCCCGAGCCAGCTTAATTCTCGAAACATTCACTTACAAATACAAAATCCGATTTTAAAAATCTGAGAGAGGGAGTAGGGAAATATTATACACACACACACAACCAATTAACAGGGGTCAGGGCATTCCAGACCAGCTTGGCACTTGGATTAATATTCTTTGAATAATTTTCGTACAATGATCGGTAAATTTGTTACACTTATAAACTAGCTAAAATCCAACAGAAGATATAAAAATATAGCATAATTTTGATCAATTTAAGCCAAAATAGGCCAAAATATTAATCGACGCTCGTACCATGATTCCGGTGAAGGAATCAATATTATCTACTATCGTATGTAAAGAGGAAGTCGATATAGAAAACCTTGAGGTAGGAATAGACTATGTAGTGTATAATAATAGTAACCCTCAATTCACAGGGACGGCAATAATTGTTAAGGAAACTCTCCCTGTCTCTAAGGTATCCATCCATCAGGGACGATTACCTGTGTGTTTATGGGATCGGTGTGGATATGTAATATATATGCACCTTCGGGTACTGCAGCAAGGAAGGGGCGCTCATACTTTTTAATACCACTGTAGCGACAGCATTAGAGGGAAATCGACAACATTTGCTATGTGTGGGCTACTTTAATTGTACTTAGCCAAATGAAGACCAAAACCCGGGATTTAATCCCTGCCACAGTTTGCAAGCTCTAGTGAATGGGTTTAAATTATGTCATGTATGGGAGAAAAAACACTCTCACGATCCAGGCTGCACATATATTATAATAACAGATTCGGCAAGAAGACTGGATCGATTTTACGTAACCAGCTGTTTACTTTCACATACTAGAAGAATAAGTGTACAACCAACATGTTTTAGTGATCACCTTGGAGTAAACATGAGCATTCAGTTAAATATACCTCACGTTATCAAAGGTCGAGGATACTGGCGTTTCAATATACTACTATTGCAAGATTCCACATTCCGTATGGAATTTGAACAACAGTGGGAGAAATGGGAATCCATGAGTTTGCGTCAGAAAGATTTGATTCAGTGGTGGGACTCTACTCAAACCGTCCATAAAATACTTTTGTCAACAATACAGTAAACAACAAATGGCTGACTTCTACAAGAAATATAATTTTTATTATGCTGTATTATGAATTAGCTAAAAAATTAGAAAGTGATTCCTCACAATTTCCCGAATACGGGAAAATGCAAACTGTTGTCTTGAAGATGTATAATCAAAACTTACAGGGATGCAACTATCGTAGTCAATTAGTTATGTTCGATCCTATGAACTACCAAAATTATCCCACGTGTTAAAAGAGCTACAAAGATAACAATGGAATTAATCACAGAAATAGAAGATGAGAATGGATGTAAACATACAAATTCAGCGGATATACCAATATCTCTACCACAGAACCACCAGATCTATCGACTCTCGCCAATTACATTCCGAAGATAACAAAGAAGACAACAAAATGCTGAATCAACCCTTTACAATGGACGAAGTAAAGCAAGCGGTAATTACAGGAATAAATAATAAAGAGGGTGGAATTGATGGCCTTCACATGGAACTATTTCAAATATTTTGGTCCCTGATGAAGAACGTAGTGACAAGATGGGTAAATGACGTTTTTCGGGTTCAACGGATGGGTCCCTCAAGCTTGTTAGGAGTTATGGTATTGGTACCGAAACCTATCCGCTGTCAATCTGCACAACCTTACCGGCCAATAACGCTGTTACGTGAAGACTATACAAGTTACGCACGCCATCTTACCAGGTGTTTGCAGATATATACAGATAAAATAATTGGAAAACAACAACATGTATTTGAACCAAAGGAAGAATATTTGAATTATTAACTACATACCTTGAGAGAAATAGTAGCCTTAACACAAGATGAAAAGGAATCTACAACACAAATATTAGTATTACATGTTTCAAGTGCATTTGATTCCATAAAACATGATTATCTATTTGCATTATGACGCAAAATTCGACTAGGAGACAAAATTATCGAGGCGATGCAAGGTATTTATTTCCAAGCAAGAGTAAAGCTTAATCTGAATGGAACTTTGACAAAACCGTTTCCTTTGCAACGAGGCCTTCTACAGGGATGACCATTCTCACTTCTCGTATTTTGTTTAGCTATAACACCTATCATAAACTGGCTAGAGGATGAGGTAAAAGAAATAGAACTATATTCGAAAGACATCGAATCCTCGCATATGCAGACGATGTGACAATAATATTTCAAGATTAACATGATCCGAAATCAGTACAAAAAATACTTGAAGCAACACAAGAAATAACGGGTGTGACTGTGAATTATAAAAAATTGAAAATTCTACAACTGGGAAAGCAACCAGCATATTGTTATAAATCCTCTGTCTATGCAAACTTAAATAACGTGACGATATTAGGAATAGTTTTTTGTACCACATTAACAGAAACCAAAGTAAGAACATATAATGAAGTGGTGACACGTCTCCGACATGCAACCTTTCTAGATCGGCGAAGGGAATTGTCAATAATAGCCAGAGTAACCTACGTAAATGTGTTTCTTTTGTCTGAAGTAAGGTATGTAGCGCAAGTCTTAGAACTCCCCAAACAAAAAGCTGCTGAAATATGTCGTATAACAACAGTTTATTTTGCAAGCACATGTATTACGAGTCGCGTATGAGCCACTGTGCCTACTTGAGCGAGTTGGAGGACTTAACCTGATGAATGTTGACAAAAAAGCACAGTCACTTCTAATACACCGAAACATAAAACAGTTACTTAGTACAACACAGAACCTGACAGAGCATGTGCTCCATTCTTGCATAAGAGATGTCAAACTATTAGCCCCTGTCTCAGTGCTAAAAGTAACCAGAACTCTCAACTATTTTCAAACAACGATGGTGTTATTTAAGTATTTACTCATAGCATGCCAGCAATTACATAGTGAAACAATTAATGGGAAAATTCATATACCGAATGCAGTTACAAAGACGACTAGTGATGCCAAGAATTCGAGCCATGCACCCTACTATAAAATGGTCAAACGCATGGCGTAATGTTTCGGCAGGACACATACCTGCACTTGTACGATTTATGTGTTGCCTAAGAAGGCCTTACAAAGTCTTGAACAAACAGATGGCGCTCCGGCTACAATTGGAAGGGAACGAAAAGTGCAGATTTTGCAGTCAAAGTGATACTTTGACACATAGACTCAGCACGTGCTTCGAAATACTTGAGGATTGGCAATACCTTTGCCAAAGACTAAGAAAAATGTGCCGACTTCGTGCCAACTACTTTACAGTAGACCACATCCTACTTCCAGACTTGAGGTGGGAATGATATGATCTGTCACTCATTTGACCTCACAATTTTTCATCTTTGAAGTTTTGCTTTCAACGCCACCATCACATGGCCAATTATATTCTGGACATTTAGTACACACAAGACCTGAGCAGTATTGGTCGAATGATTGATTAACTAGGTGTTTTAAGTCCACTTTATGCACAGTAGAGCTAATCGGGACTGGAAATAGAGTTTAAGTGGGATCTGAACCACAATGTTCCTCTACCGGGAATCCAAACCGTTACCCATTGCAATTCCACGACGCTACCACTGCGCCGTCAGGGAGTATGTTATCAGTATCAGAGGATAGCAACAAAAAGTTAATCAACTGCCAAAGAAACGAGGAACATGGATAAAAAGGACTCATGCGTGATGCATGCATATATATATATATATATACAGGGTGTTTCTAAAGGTCGTTTACAACGCTTGGGAGGTGATTCCTCACACGAAAACAAGCAAAAAGTCTAAGTTCCATTTTTACGACTGAGGCTTCGTTTCCGAGATAGGAGCCTCGCAAAAGGTGACAAAGTGAACGTCACACCTGACTGGGACAAATACTATAACAGATAGAGAGGCGGTTCCAAGGGAATCATAAAGGAATCGTATGTGCTCAGTCCGGAAGTCACTATGAAAAGTTCACTGCACGCATGCGCAATGGAGTCCTCAAAGGAATTGGGGATTTCCAGCAAGAACAATGCATGGAAAGTGTATGTAACGCAGCAAGAAGGACCGTGACAATGAGAAATGCGTTCAAGACAACACATCCCGACCTCAAACATCAAAACATGAGCACCGAACACAAAATCCGAAAAGTTGAGCACGGTTGCATACCCCAGTTACACGAGAGGAACGAACGAATCATGTCATGTGGCATACGAGAGACACATTACTCCACCAGGAGGAGGGAAAGAAAAACACAATATCAGATGATTGCGACAACGTGTAATTTTACACGCGACAACTGCGTAAATCCCCCCCCCCCACACACACACAACAAACAACAAATGCTTCAATGTCTTGCGTGTGCGTTTCACTGTACACCAACTGAAGATGTCACTTTCAACATACAAAGGGGGTGGGGAGCAATACCAATAGTGTTCTCACTGGGATTTGCCGAGAACGATAATCACAGACGGTTTTCAAAATGTCTGCCGTTCACTTCTACGCAGAGATGACAGCGACGAATCAAGGATTGTCGAGTACGAGCAAACAAGCTAGGTGTATATGCTACCGTCGCGGCGGCGACGTTGATGCGAGCAACGAGGTCCTCAGCTGATGTGACAGGTGTGTCGCATACGAGGGTTTTCATATCTCCCCAGAAGAACAAATCGAGAGGGTTGAGATCTGGCAACCTCTGTGGCCAAGGCATAGGTTCATCCCTACCATTGAACCTATTACGAAACACGTCATGCAGGAAATGTCGTACATTACGATCGATATGAGCTGTTGTCCCATCGTGTTAGTACCACATTTCTTGCCGCAGTGCCAAAGGTACGGTCTCCAACAGTTCAGGCAGAACCTCACTAAGAAATGCATGCTACGTGCGATCAATCAGGCGAACAGGGAGAATGTATGGTCCAATTAAATGATCATGTACTATCCCGCACCACACATTCACTGAAAACCTGTGCAGGTGATGGGCCACAAAAAGTGCATGTGGGTTGTCAAAGTCTCAGACATGACTGTTTCTACTATTGAATACATCCATCCTGGTGAAAATGGCTTCATCTGCCCACAATACCTTTCCCAAGAAGTGATGGTTTGTGTCCAGCTGATTCAACAACCATTGGCAAAACTCAATACGAGGTCGAAAGTCACGAGGTAACAGTTCTTGTACTTTTTGCAGTTTCAAAGGGTGCATTCCTTCTTTTGACAACACTCGCCAAACATTCACATGACACGTGTTTCGTGCCCGAGCGAGCACGCGCGTACTGGTGCCAGGATGTTCTGCGACCGCTGTTAACACATCTTCTGCAAACTGATATGTGCGTACACTTCGGGGTCTTCCAACGTCTTGCCGCGGTGGTAAGACTGACCCTGTTTCACGCAGTCGACTGTCCACTACCTGAAAGAAGGCGTGAAACGGTAAAAGTTTATGTGGAAAGCGTTCTCCATAAAGACAACTTCCCTCACGGCTATTAGCACGTGCCTCCCCATACATGAGATGCATGTCTGCTAACTGCTGGGTCGTATACGCAGCCATCTATGTAATAGGGAGCTGGAACTGCAAAGTATCGTTTTTGTTTAACACTGGCACACTGCAAAAATTGGCCGTATCACCGTACGAACACCAAAGACCAATTGTTGCGATACTTGACTTGCCCACTCCACCACATCAACTTCTTTAAATACAACATACTAGTACTCTTCAATGCGTATGACAACCTAGAGCGAACTGCTGATCATATCCCAGCACTTGCAACACGATTGGGACGACTGCCGGAGAGAACCAACCTTTCGAGCTCCTCTCGCGGGTACAGCAGCCATGAAGGTCAAACGTAGACTACGAGAGCCAGACTTGCCTGCGCAGCGCTTCCAAAACTGGTCTCTTTTACGTCACAGTGATCGCGCGCGAACACTCTTGGTATTGCTCCCCACCCCCTTTGTGTGGTGAAAGTGACATCTTCAGTTGGTGTACAGTCACACGCACTGTCCGTGCGTAAGATATTGTAGCATTTGTTGTTTGTGTGTGTGTGGGGATATTACGTAGTTGTCGCGTTTAAAAATACACGTTGTCGCAATCATCTGATATTGTGTTTTTCTTTCCCTCCTCCTGGTGGAGTGATGTGTCTCTCGTATGCCACATGACATGATTCGTTCATTCCTCGCGTGTAACTGGGGTATGCAACCGTGCTCAACTTTTCGGATTATGTGTTCCGTGCTCATGTTTTGATGTTTGAGGTCGGGATGTGTTGTCTCTAACGCTTTTCTCATTGTCACGGTCCTTCTTGATGCGCTACATACACTTTCCATGCATTGTTCTTGCTGGAAATCCCCAATTTCTTTGAGGACTCCATTGCGCATGCGTGCAGTGAACTTTTCATAGTGACTTCCGGACTGAGCACATACGATTCCTTTATGATTCCCTTGGAACCGCCTCTCTATCTGTTATAGTATTCGTCCAAGTCAGGTGTGACGTTCACTTTGTCACCTTTTGCGATGCTCCTATCTCGGAAACGAAGCCTCAGTCGTAAAAATGTTTTGCACACTTTTTGCTTGTTTTCGTGTGAGGAATCACCTCCCAAGCGTTGTAAACGACCTTTAGAAACACCCTGTATATACCGCGTGAGGCACCTAAAAGTACCACCTGAAATAGCGAAGAAACCAGAAACAGTAGCGATGTGAGGTTTGCGGGAAACAATAATATCAAATGGGACTCGTAAATCGGAGGTATGGGGTGGGTCGAAAAATATCGACAAATGGGGCATCTGGAGCAAAGTCATATTTTTTTTAAATGGAACGATATACAATAACATGCATAATATAAAAGAGCACACGCAGAGAAACACAACGCCGTTGGTCTCATGCATCTACTGCACATAGGAACGAAGATATGGCCATGTGAAAATATGTAAACAAACTAACAAGTGGCCCACTTGACCGTCAGTACCATGGCATGAACAAGTATGAGATGTCGGAAGCCATTGGACAAGATGAGGACAGAACGTGTTAAAGGAAGAAAAAATACAGTGGACATCGTCAGCACCATGTATTTGACAGTGTTACAGCATAATGAAAATTACCATGACAGTATGTCGAAGAACCACTGCGTAAGAAGCGAAAACCTGTCAAATTGTGTGTGTTCAAACTGGTGGCCGTCAGCTGCGATACAGGCAACGAGGCGCCCACGCAAAGATCGTTGCACAGAATGTAGCATCTCATAGGGAATGTCCCTACAGGCCGCAGTAATGCGGTGTTGCATATCCTCTGGAGTTGTTGGCACATCCCGGTAGACAATGTCCTTCAGCTTTCCCCACAGGAAAAAGTCTAACGGTATCAAATCTTGGGAACGAGCCTGCCATTTGACAGGCCCTCCACGTCCAATCCAACTATTTGGAAATGTATTTTCCACACATGCTGTAGCGCGTCTTGCACTGTGAGTTGGGCACCCGCCATGTTGGTACCACATGTCCCTCCTTGTCTGAAGTGGTATGTCCTCCAATAGTACAGGCAGTTCATGTTGTAAAAACTGTATGTATCGGTCAGCATTCAGTGTCCCTTGTATAAAAAAGGGCCAATGAGATGTTCACCCACTATACCACACCACACGTTCACACTCCATGGGCGCTGGTGTTCCACTTGGCGAAGCCAATGTGGATTTGTCACCGGTCAATAGTGCCTGTTCCTTAGGTTGACATTTCCATGATTGGTAAAAGTTGCCTCGTCAGTGAAGAGGATACGTGACAAATCGGGTGTGTCGTGTCGTAACAACCATGTGCAAAACCGAACACGGTCCACAAAATCATTCCCGTAAAGTTCCTGATGGAGTGAGATATGATATGGGTGAAACTTGTGTGTGTGCAGAATGTGCAATACACTTCGCTGACTCATCCCAGCATCCCTGGCAATTTCACGGGAGCTAACGTGAGGATTCACAGCAACAGCGGCGAGAACATTTGTTGCACCTGCCTCACCTGTAGTTGGCTTGTTCCGCACACGTGCTCGTGGTGTTACACTTCCGGTGTATCTTAATTTAATAAATAACTTACCAAACAGACGTCGAGATGGCTGTCGTCTGTCCGGATATCTCTCTGCGTACACACGGTAGGCTTCTGAGGCATTCTTTCGGCATTCCCCATAAATCAGGATCATGTCCGCTTTTTCTATGTTTGTGAACACCATAATCTTCGCTCATACCACTAGGACTGCTTGCTATGAACTAACACGATCTTGTGGACCTGCTATCAAAACTTGCTCTGCGTAAAGGCAGTTCTGTCAGGCACCTAAGAAGTCTTACATGCCGTGGTACGGACGGTCAAGTAGGCCACTTGTTACTTTGTTTACATATTTTCACATGGCCATATCTTCGTTCCTATGTGCAGTAGATGCATGAGACCAACGGCGTTGTATTTCTCTGTGTGTGCTCTAGTAGTGTGTTTGGTACTATTACTGGGGCGATAAATGATGAGCCCCCCTCAGGCAGATTTGGCTACACTTAAAACTAACTCAAGATGTGTATATGAGCTTATTGCTCAAGTGTGGTACTCTGTCTAATCCATGATTTTTTGTAAAAATGCCCTCGGGAATTTCCCGTGAAATGATGAGCCCCCTCAGATTGATTTGCCTACACTTACAAAAGCCACATCTGTGACATTGTTCTCCATAAGCTTGTCAAAAATATGCCCCTCTTGATATTTTTTACTACACTTAAAATAAGGCCAAAATGCTCATAAGAGCCACCCACATACACCCACACCCACCCACACCCACCCACATACACCCACTCCCACCCACACCCACACATATTTACTTCCGGTCCATTTCCGGCCCATTCCGGTCACTTCCGGTACACTTCCGGTCCACTCCCGGTCATTTTCGGTCATTTCCAGTCACTTCCGGTCCACTTCCGGTTTACTTCCGGTCATTTCCGGCCTATTTCCGGCCACTTCCGGTCCACTTCCGGTCCACTTCGGGTCATTTCCGGTCATTTCCGGTTCACTTCCGGTCCACTTCCGGTCCACTTCCGGTCCACTTGTGGCTTATTTCTGGTTTATTTCTATTGAATCATGTTGTGCAACAAATTATTGCCCAATATTATGCAATAAATTATTAGGCACGTGTTGTTTTCTGATTGGTTGGTTATGACATAATGTGATGATGTGTTATATTCTGATTGGCTTATTGTTTCAGATGTTTTCAATGCGGTCCGTGCTTAGGTTATATATAAAGAGATTTTGCATTACATATCAGCCAGTATTGTGAGAGTTGTTGAAGAGTAAGGGTATGTTGTTGCAGTGCTCCTCATATTTTTTTAAACACAAAAATATTGCAAATTTATATAAATTGAATTACAAATCTATTTGATTTAATATACAGATTTTTTTATTATTCATATCAAACATATTTGTAATATATTGAACAAAGGTTTTATATCTGCCCCAATTTGTTATACATGACGCATGGTATTAGGTTATTGTTTTTCTAGGACATGCCTGTGTAGACTTGCATTTGTGCTAGGGCAGTGCTTCTGTACTTATTCTACCTTTGTGCATGTAGGCAATCAGCTTTATACAACCTGTCATAATTTTATTAAGTATAGAGTTTTGATTTGAACCCCAAGAATTTTTATATAAATACCAAAGCCAAAAATATTAACACACATACCCACACACACACACTAAATAAACAAAGCACACTGCTGAATCCAACTGATATTTTGTATTAAGCATAGAATTTTGATTAGAATACCAAGAAATTTTATATAATAAACCAACAACAAAAATGCCAAATCACAAATATTGTAATCAATGCAATAAGAATATATCCAGCCCTAATTGGGCTAGGCACCAAAAGAATTGTGATCCAGACAAATGCAGAACTCCCACAAAAATATGCCCTAAATGCCATAGAAAATATAGCATGGAATACTTCACATATAAACATATAGATACCTGTTCTGAACTGCCATCAACATTGCCCCCACAGCCATCTACATCTGGTCTGAAAAGGAAGTTTGAAACACCTGTTAATGCTAGGCCGGCAAAGCAGCCACGCTATGAACCCATCCATAGCAGTTTTGCTGGCCAACTTAGGGATTACCGGTTTGTATCAGAGCAAAAATGTGGTATTAAGAATTTTTTGAACAGTATAAATCCTGATGTGCAGGCAATTCTAAATGCACAAAATGGCTCTTATAAGCTGTCCCTCAAATTGTTTACACAATATAAGAAACCGAATGGCACAAAATTTACACAGCCCCACATAACAGAAACTGTAGCTGTTTATTCAAATGCAAATTTAGACAAAATAATAAGCAGTTTGATAGATCAATTGAATATTAAACACTCTGAATTTGCTGCAAAAGAGTCAGGATGGAGCCTATGCGGAACTCCACACAAGTTACATATTAATATTTCTGAATTCAGCCCATTACAAGGTTCCACAAATGTGTCTTTACCTGACAATATCAAAAACAAAAAAGCTGTGGTTAACATAGAAAATAATGATGAGAAATGTTTTCTGTGGTGTATTTTAGCTGCTTTGTATCCAGTTTTAAATAATCCAGAGAGAATAAGTTATTATAAACAGCATGAACATGATTTTGATGAAGCAATGGAGGGCTTAAAATATCCAATGTCAGTTCAGAATATTGATAAATTTGATATCAATGGTAAACAATTATTTATTAATGTATTTATTTGTTCTACTGGCCGTGGCAATTGCTTGATAGCACCTCTCAGAATCAGAACACTTGATGATGATTCTGCTGTCCTGATTGATCTGCTCCTAATTGAAAAGGATGGCACATATCATTACACTTTGATACATAATCTTGAAGCTTTAGTCAGAAAACACCTAGACAAATCCAATACAATATTCAAGTTGTGCAGAAGATGTTTGACTGTATTTGATGGTAAAAAAATAATAAATGGGGTTCGTGAAAGGAATGCAGATATTGCTAAAAACAAGTTAATTGAACATTTAAAATACTGTGGCAACCATAAACCTGTTCATATGGTGATGCCTAAGCCAAGTGAAATGCCAAATTCAAAAACATTTGAAGCCTTGTTGGAACACTCAGCATATATAGTCTGTAATTTTGAATCAAACCTCAAACCCCTTGCATTCTGCAGCCCAGATCCTGATGAATCTTCAATTACATCATACCAGTTACATGAACCTTCTAGTTTTTATTATGTTGTTGTACAGGATGGTGTGGTCAGTAAAGAATATTTATACATGGGAGCAGATGCCATCAAAGAATTTGCACATAGAATAGAAAATGAGTGCCATAACATAGCATCTAATGTCTTATTAAAATCAAAACCTATGTTGCCTTTAACAGAGGATCAGATTGAAGATTTCGACAATGCAGAAAAATGCCCGGTTTGTGATTCTGAATTTTCAGATACAAATAACAAGGTACATCACCATTCTCACACAGATAGTAAATTCTTAATGGCCCTGTGTAATAGCTGTAATATTAAGATCCAGAGACCAAAATTTGTCCCTATATTTTGCCATGGTGCATCTAATTATGATTTTCATCATTTGATCAGGTACGAGGGGTTTGACAAGCAGAATTTAAAAATTTAACAGAAAATGATGAGAAATATATTGCTATTAACAAGATAATTAAAGTTAATGGTGTTCCTATTCACTTAAGATTTCTTGATTCATACAGAATTTTATCGGCTAGCCTGGCTACACTGGCCACTCAATTATCTGATGATCAATTCAAAATCACATGTGCTTTGTTTCCAAATCAGGAGCTGAAATTAATTAGGCGGAAGGGTGTATATCCATATGACTATGTTTCAGATTTTTCTAAATTTGATGAGTGTTCTCTGCCACCAAAACAAGAGTTTTACAGCAAACTCAGAGCATCTGGAATCACTGATGAAGATTATCACCATGCCCAGTTGATGTGGAACAATTTAAAATGCCAGACATTAGGTGATTATCATAAGGCATATTTAAAACTTGATGTGACCCTCTTAGCCGATATACTTCAGGCATTTATAAAATCTTCCATGCAAAATTATAAGCTGGATCCAATGTATTGTTACAGTGCTCCGGGCCTAGCATGGTCTGCAATGTTTTTAAACACTAAAATGCAATTGGATCTGATCCAAGATCAAGATATGTATCTGTTTATGGAACAATGTATAAGAGGAAGCATGGTGCAATGTTCTCAGAGATATGCCAGAGCAAATAACAAGTATATTACCAATTATGATCCAGCACTGCCATCAAATTATATACTGTATGTAGATGCCAATAGCCTGTATGGTTATGTTATGATGGATAAATTGCCATATGCAGGGCTTGAGTGGGTTGAAGATTTCAACATTGACGATCTTCAGGACTTTGATGACAGTAACTATGGCCTGTTCTTAGAAGTTGATCTGACAATTCCTGATGATTTACACAAGAAATTTTCTGATCTGCCTCCAATTCCTGAGGTTAAGTGTTCACCTGGCTCTAAACAGAAGAAGCTAATGATGACTCAAGAGCCAAAACAGGATTATGTCATATATTATAAAAACCTCCAGTTCCTAATGAATCAAGGTGTTCAAGTGACCAAAGTTGGCAAAGTCTTAAGGTTCAGGCACTCAAGATGGTTGAAGCCATATATTGATACAAACACAGAGCTTCGAACATCTGCAAAGGGCCAATTTGATAAAACTTTGTTTAAATTGATGGTAAATTCAGTGTATGGCAAAACCATAGAAAATGTCAGAAAACATACTGATGTTAAATTAATTACTGACCCCAGCCGGAGCAAAAAATTGATAGCAAAGCCTAATTTCAAATACAGAAGAATTTATGATGAACATATGGCACTCTTCAACATGAAAAAAACAAAGATTAAGTTTGATAAGCCTATTTATGTAGGGGCTGTGATATTAGAATTGGCCAAATTACACATGCTGGAGCTCTATTATGATGTGCTCAAGCCTATTTATGGTGATTGTGTAAAATTGATGTACATGGACACAGATAGTTTTATTCTTGATATTCAGACAGAAGATGTCTCTCAAGATATGACACAGCCTGTATTGCTTGAATATTTTGATACCAGTGAACATACAAAGATTCAACCCTACAACAAAAAGGTGCCTGGCAAGTTAAAAGATGAGACACTTGGTGATGTTATTGTGGCATTTGCTGGGTTAAGGGCCAAGATGTACAGTTTTGAAGCATGTAGGGGTGCTGTTGTCAAAAAGGCCAAGGGCATCGGCAGAGTAACTGTTGACAAAGAGCTCCAATTTGAAGATTATGAAGATTGTCTCAAATCACAGAGTTCAATCAGAACATCAGAATGCAGAATTCAGAGTGTGGATCACTTATTGACTACAAATGTTGTAAGGAAAGTGGCTCTGGACCCACATGATGATAAGAGATGCATTTTGTCATGTGGCATACATACTCTACCATGGGGTCATTGTGATTTGAAAAATGGTAATCAATGCCCAATTACTGAGAATGATTTGAAATAAATAAACATGCCTATGAACTTATTTGGGTTCAAAAAACAGGCTATTATGGACCTGCCAACACCAGCACCCTCTTCTGATGTAATATCTAAACTAAGTGCTTTGTTAGTTATTCATCTGAACAACATACTTACAGATGTTGATGATGAAACAGGTAAAACATTGTACATATTTAACAATAATTTAAATCATTACCAATTACCTGTAGGTGGTCAATTACAATTTATTACAACCCCCGAGGGTAATGTCAAGATTTCAATAGGGAGAAATATTTATAGAATTAATTCTTGCACTGTATATACTGTTTCTGCTGGTGACTGCTTATATATTGAGGTCCCAGGATCCTATGACAAGCTTATACCTTTTTTTATAGAATTAAGAATTAGATATTCAATAATAAATAACCACTAAATCAAAATGCCTAATGATATATTTGGCCATACAAGACATGAAGATCACAGTGATGAGATTCTGATGCTTGATGTCAGAGTCAAAAAATTAAGAAGTGATTTACAAGCTTTACAAACCACACTCAATGCCAGTCTTCAACTAGAAATTACAAATTTACAATCACAATGCATGGACCATCTTCTTAAAATTGACGCAGAAATCAAATTGCTGCTTCAAAAATATACTGACTTGGCAACATTAGATAATTTTCAAAGTTTAGAGGAGGCTGTAGCAGCTCTTCAAGCCAAATTTAAGACCCAGGCCACCAACTCTGAGCAATTGAAACAACAATTGGAAGAGCAGATAAATAATGTCCAGACACAGCTCCAAACAATTGTCAAAAGCATAAAATCACAAGAAGATTTCGATCTAGTGATTTCCACTCTAAAAGAACAGATTCAATCACTGGAGATTCCTAATCTGGGCCCTCTAAACAATGCCATAGCTCAGGTTAAAGAAAAAATTGAGACACTTGAAAATTTTATGAACAACTTGCCATCTTCTGATGCTTTGAGTGCAATAACTTGGAGTGTTGCCAACATTAAGCTGCAACTTGAAACATATGAAGATTTTGGAAAAAATTCAAAGTACCATAACCCATCTTGAGGGTACAATAGCAGCAGTTGCAAAGTGATTTGACAAATGTACAAGAATCTCTAGAATCCCGCTTCCCTGGTATTGTAGACACCCTTGTCAGTGTCCAGCAACAGATCACAAAACTTGAAAACCTTAACACTGAATCTGAGCTATCTCATTTTCATCACTTGATCGATGATATCCAAACAAAACTTGAAATTTTACAACAATCAACACCCACTCAGGCAGACATAACCCTGCTCCAAGATGCAATGCGTGGTGTGGTTGATGCTTCTGAATTAAATGATGTGAAATTGGCACTTGAATCTTTGCAGAATACTGTATCATATCTGCCTACATCACAGGAACTTAAAAATATTAAGAGAGCTGTGAATCGCATATTGAAATCAGAAGATATCAAGAATATCCAAACAGAGATCAAACAACTCACTCAGACAGTGGCCACTCTACCAACTAATCAACATACTAATGAACTGCATGCCCTGTTTGAGTATATCAGAAGACAGGTCCATGATCTTACTGCTCAAAATTCAAAATTGGCAGTTGTTGAAAATTTACAGCAAATTGTAGCTAATATCAAGCAACAGCTAGGGACCATGGAATCGAATCAAGCAAATGCTTTGTCTGTTTTTGCCACCCAGCTACAAGAAATTGTGCAACAATACAAGAAACTTGTTGTGGACATAAAGATTAAGCCAGGCCATGATGATGTTGTTAGGACTATCAATGAGCATCTTGAATCTGTAACAAGTAGATTGCTCACAGCAGAAAAAGATATAACTGGCATAATCGAGAATCCTAAACAAACAGTAATTCTTGAATTGTACCGTATCCCCAACAAAGAATATGATTCACCATTTACACCAGGAGGCAAAATATATATGCTGTCCCCTGCACAATTTTATTACCAGTTTTTTGTTGGGGGCACACTGAGACCAATCAAGATCAAATATTGGCTACAACCACAGGCACACCACTACCCTACCTTATCAATAACAAATGCTGAAAACAAAGCAAAGGTCACCAGTGTAGAGTTGGAGGATTTTACAGACCCCGATACATTAGAGACATCTTATACTGAAGATGATGGCTCAATGGAATTTAATATACGAATAGGAGACAAATTATATTTAGAAAATTCTGTAGTATCAGCTGCTGAACACCCTATAGTTGCAATATTCTTGTTTACATACTATGTCTAGACAAATTATTGTTGATGAATTACACAGACAAGCCAGACATAATTATAAGAGACTGCCAGTGGTTACAAAGGGCATAGATGATTTATGGCAGTGTGACTTGGTTGAGATGGCAAGTGGACAGCTGAAAAATTTAGACAAGGTCAACAAGGGCTACAAGTATCTACTCACTGTCATAGATACATTTTCAAAATTTGCCTGGGCTGTGCCACTCAAATCCAAGACTGGGAAATGTGTTACAGAAGCCTTCAGGACAATCATCAATCAGAGTGGAAGATCACCGCGCTATTTGCAAACAGATAATGGCAAAGAATTCTATAATTCTGTGGTCCAACAATTTATTAAAAGCCAGTCAATACAACATTACTCGAGTTACAGTGATCTCAAGGCCTCTATTGTTGAAAGATTCAACAAAACCCTAAAAAATCATATGTATAAACAATTTACACTGCAGGGTAATTATAAATGGCTTACAATCCTACCAGAACTTGTACATAAATATAACAACTCGGTTCATTCCACAATCAACATGAAACCCTCTGAGGTAACTTCATCTGATGAGCAAAAATTAATCAGCACTGTTTATTATCCTAGATACCAGCCAATAACAAGAAAAGCCAAATACAAGGTCAGTGATCAAGTAAGAATCAGCAAATATAAGCACTTATTCAAAAGAGGCTTTACCAGAAACTGGAGCACTGAATTATTTACAGTGGTTCAAGTTAAACCTGGGAACAGATACACATATATAATAAAAGATCACCGAGGAGAAATTCTCAAAGGCAGGTTTTATGAAGAAGAACTCAGCAAAACTAAACAGCCTGACACATATCTCATAGAAAAAATCATCCGCAGAAAAGGCAATAAAATACTTGTGAAATGGCTAGGACTCCCAGAACACAGCTGGATCGAGGCAAACAAAGTGATACTATGAGCACCTGGGATGTTATAAAGAGGCTGCCCGAGCCTGAACAGCAGAATAAGAGAAATGGAATGCTGCTGCCTGATAATATTAGATGTCTTATTGTTGGGCCATCGGCTTGTGGTAAAACTACACTAATGATTGATAATTTTTTATTGGCACCCATCTGGTTACAATGGAAAAACAGGCACTTGTATGTCTTCTCTAAGAGCTTGGAACAATTAAAATATCAGCAGCTGATGAAGCCATATGATGGACTGGATATTGCCACTCTTGAATCAGATGTTAAGCCACTCCATGAATGTCTCGATAATTCTGTTGTTGTGTTGGATGATATTATATTGGATAATCAAAACAAGGTTAGCATTTTTTTTACACAGGGCCGACACAAAAATATAGATTGTTTCTACCTGGCACAGACTTTTTCTAAAATACCGAAGCAGCTGATCCGAGACAACAGCAATTTTATATGTGTGTTTCATCAAGATCATACACACCTCAAACACATACATGATGAATATGTAGGTGGGGACTTGAGCTACAATGATTTTTCCAAGTTTTGCAGTGGGTGCTGGAACCAGGACAGCTATGGGATTGTCACAATTGGTATGACAAGGAAACCCAATAGTGGCTAATACAGAAATAAAATCAACAATTTTCTAGACAATGAAACATATATAAATAACCATGAAAAGGCCAATCATTGATGATCTTAAATTAAGAGATTATCTTGTAAAAAGATTTAAGGGATGGAAATCAGAGAACCGAGGAATTTATGAACAACACAAACAAACAGAACAGCCTATTATTGATGCTATTAGTGAATTAGGTAAAAATATCAAAACTGTTACAGAGCAAAATCAAAATTTGATCACAGAGCTTGTACTTGTAGCTGCTAGGAACATATTAGATTATCCAATCACCCCACTTTCTAGTATTCATACACCTAGTCCTGTTGGTCCTCGAAGAATTGAAGCTGCTCAGGATCCTATTGAATTGGGTCTTCTTGCTCAAAAATATTTAAGCACACCTAAAGACAACAAAGATGAGGTTTATGGCTTATATGCTCACACAGAGCGTGATGGTAGCATCATACATAGAATTGGCAATTTCAGAGTAACATTGATGGGAGATGATCTGATTGTATATTCAGAATCTCATCTTGGAGAAAGAGGTGGTTTTGTTAAATATCCTGGCACACCTGGATTGTGGGAACTGATGACTAGAAATAGACCTGGCAGCTATACAGATCAAGATTATGAGCATTACAAAGAAATATTAATAAAATCAGATGCTCTATACCAGAACAATGATCCCACACAAAAAAGAGTCAAGTCTAGCAGTGGAGCAAAATACAACAACTTAATCAAGCCCATATGGTCACAGATCAAGACAGGTAGTGGAATCAAACAATACAACACCCTGCCTAAAGAATTTGTGTGGGTTGATGATGTCAGGAAACTTGTAGATAGGTTGCTGGTGATAGCTGGGGAGGAAAATGCTGGCAACCACAATTTTTACAATGAAAAGGTTGGAATTATGGACATGATAAGCACCAAATTGTCTAATTTTATAGTGAATGACACTAAGGGGATTGGATATCTTATAAAAATTATTAATACTCTACAACCCAAATTTTGGAATATCTCTGAGGGTCGGGGGCTGGTTAATGACATCATAAACAAGCTGCCATTTGAACTACACATTCCAGGCTATCAGTATTGTGGTCCAGGCACAAAACCAGATCATAGGCTAAACAGAGGGGACCCTGGTATTAATCCCCTAGATGCTGCTTGCAGAGACCATGACATAGCATACAACACACATTCTGATCTTCACAAGAGACATGTTGCAGACAAGAAATTACAAGAGGCTGCATTTGGTAGATTTGTAAGCAAAGATGCTTCTTTGAGTGAGAGAATATCAGCATTGGGGACCACCATAGCTATGAACACCAAACAAAAACTGCGGTGGGGGTTGTGAATATATATATAATAAACCTAGGATGAAGGCCAAGGGTGTTATGTATCAGATACCTTATGCAGGTCTTAAATCTCTTAAAACTATTGATAGTCTTTTAACCAAAAGCAGCGTAAGAAAAAAAAATTCTTGTCTTGCCAAGGGCCATGGTATGAAATTATTACTTAGCACCCCTCAATTAAAAAAATACAGCAATCTAGGAAAAAATTGCATACAGGTGGCTTCATATTTACTATCCCGGCCATCTTAGAAGCACTTGGGGCTGTGGGGAGCTTGGCTGGGGGATCAGCTGCTATAGCAAAAACAGTAATAGATGCCAAAAAGAATAAGGCAGAATTACATGAATTGAAGCGCCATAATCTGGCCATCGAGAAACAAGGCAAAGGTGTTAAGAGAGCCATGAATAAGTTTTAAAAAAACAAGAGCCGCTTACAAACCAAGATATTGAAGCTTAAATCAAGCCACTGGGCATCAAAAATTTTAGAGGTGTGTACATGTCTGATTCTTTACCAGAACAACCACTCAACAAAGAGTGTGGCATTGTTAATTTGGATAAGTACAAAAATCAGGGCACTCACTGGATCTGTTATCTTAAATATTTAAAAAATGAGGCATTTGTGTTCGATTCATTTGGAGGTGATCCACCTGAAAATTTAGTAAAATATCTAAAATCAGCTAATCTTTATTACAATAATGCCCGTGTTCAAAATTTCAAAGATGTTAATTGTGGACATCTGTGTTTATCTGTTCTTAGATATCTGTCTCAAATAAATAAACCATCAATTGAAGATTTTCAAAAAACCTTGTGATATTTAAAACATCATGGGGGTATTCCATCTCACAAGCCAAAATTCAATATTGAAACTCAAATTACATGATGATATAGTGTATCCCAAAACAATAGCTCTCAGAGCATTTTATGGCATGTACTTGATCCCTAATATTACACACCACAACAACAAAATTGCAGTTTGTGACCAAAACATTGTCATTACTGCAGGGCAATATAATCTATCTACTCTAAATGCTCAGTTACCCAGAGGTATAGTATTAACTCAAAATTCTGTCACTCACAGAGTAGAGATTGTGTCTGCTACAGAGACAGTGGATCTGGGTACTATAGGATAGCTGTTAGGCTTTGAGAACAACACAAAACTTGAACCAGCCATTAAACACACTGCTATTAATATACCTGAATTCTTAGCCATAGAGACTCTGAATATTCACTGTAATGTGGTCGAGGGTATGATCACCAAATCAAATGGCATAGGCACTCACAAACAAACTGGCATCATTGCAACATTCAAACCTAACTCTGAATTCATGGAGCCGATCATCTACACTCCATCAACATTATATTTTCCTGTGTGCCATAACAGAATAGATTATATTGAGTTGATGGTCACTAATGAAGAAGAAGAATTAGTTGATTTTGCTGGAGCCACAACAACTGCAATCATAGAGATTAATATTTAAATAAAAATACATACAAAAAAATGGAAAATATTGAGAGTTATGAGCTACAATCATTCCCCCCAAACAGGAGGACCTTTGCAAATTTAAATCAACCCAACACAGAGATTGAGGTTGATCTTGATGTAGGGGATGGCTTTATACACCCTCACAGAGCAGATCTATACATCAAATTTGATGTTGTAAAGCTCGATGGTACAGATTATCCTGCAAATTCAAATATAAGATTAGTAGACAATTTTGTGCCACATCTGTTCTCTGAAATTGAGATCAGAAAACATGGTGTTGTTATAAACAGAGTAGATTACCCTGGCATTTACCTCTACAGCTTTGGCCACACTAAAATTATCCAAAACCGAGGCATCATACTACAAAATAGGTGGATTTGAGGCTGGTGATAAAATTATATCTAAAAGCCACACAGTGCTGTTTCCTATGCGCCTGTTGCCAGGATTCTTCTCAGATTACAAAGATATTATGTGGAAGGGTGGTCTAAGAATCACATTTAGAAGAGCTGCAAATGATCATAATGCTTTGATGAGGAACAGTACATTAAACTCTACCGGGGAAGCTCTGCCTAATACCCTACCTGATGAGGGCAAGTGCCTTATTCAGACTATGGAGCTAAGAATCCCGGTTGTTGAATATGAAGCCAGTTATGCTCTTAAATACAAATCAGATATCCTAAAAAATCCACAGGTGCCTTTACAATTTTATACATATCAATGTGTGCAGAAGCCTGCCACTGGTAGCTATTATGAGTTTGATGCTACAAATTCATTCTCCAGTATACAATATGACATGCCAGATTTTGTGGTGATACTGTTTCAGACTGGAAGAAACAATAATCAGGAAAAAAATTCAAGTAAATTTGAAAGCTGCAACATCAAGAACATATATCTTAAAAATGGTAGAAATGAGGTATTCCCTAGAGAAAATTATAATTTAGACATGTCCAAGGATGATTTCCTCAAATTATATGAAGCATTTACAGCATACAAAAGGGTCACTACTGGCAATACTGACATGTATTACACACCAGATGAATTCAAAGCACAGAGACCCATGTTTGTCATCAACACTTCAAAAAGGAAACAAGTTGTGGTTAATGACAGAACAAACATTAAAATTATCTGTGAATTCCACGATACACACCCTGATGACACTATATGTAGTGTTATTCTCATAGGTGAAAAATCATATATTTATGATGTAAGAAATGAGAGAGTCTCAGAGCAATTCTAGAAGAATTACATTATCTTAATACTTGATATACAAGTTGAGCCTGGTGCCCAATTGAATTTAAACCAGAAGTAAATAAGTGTGGGTGTGGGTGGGTGTGCGTGTAGATGGAGCTAATAAGATTACACTTTACAGAGTATTACTCTAGAGGCAATAAGCTATTATGAGCATGTTGGCTTAGTTTTAGGTGTAGCCAAAACAATATCAAGAGGGGCATATTTTTAACAAGCTTATGGACAACAATCTCACAGATGTGGCTTTTGTAAGTGTAGGCAAATCAATCTGAGGGGGCTCATCATTTCATGGGAAATTCCCGAGGGCATTTTTACAAAAATCTTGGATTAGACAGAGTACCACACTTGAGCAATAAGCTCATATGCACATCTTGAGCTAGTTTTAAGTGTAGCCAAATCTGCCTGAGGGGGGCTCATCATTTATCGCCCCAGTAATATCACAAATCACACTACTTGCTCTTTTATATTATGCATGTTATTGTATATCGTTCCATTTAAAAAATATGACTGCTCCAGATGCCCCATTTGTCGATATTTTTCGACCCACCCCATACCTCCGATTTACGAGCCCCATTTGATATTATTGTTTCCCGCATACCTCACATCGCTACTGTTTCTGGTTTCTTCGCTATTTCAGGTGGTACTTTTAGGTGCCTCACGCGGTGTGTATATATATATATATATATATATATATATATATATATATATATATATATATATGTGTGTGTGTGTGTGTGTGTGTGTGTGTGTGTGTGTGTGTGTGTGTGTGTGTGTGTGATGGTGCGTTGGCAGATTTCCGATTTCGGGGAACAAAGTTAAACTACACACTCACAATTCGGGGAACCAAATTCACACTGAGGAACTTGCCTCAGGTCCCCGGAAGGATTTGACCCAAAAATCGTTAGAAAATGATGAAATAATGCTCTGGTTCAATTTTCAGCTCACTCTGAGAACTACCCCGAATGTCGTAAATTCATCAAAAACAGTGTGTCCAACGGTTTGTGAATTAGTTCCAGAAATGCATTCCAGGTGGCAGCACAAATGCCATTTGTGTGTACGAATGTGTGTACGAACAGAGCGAGAGACGAAAGCTCTTCCCGCGCCAGCCGCTCAGCTGTTTTCCGTCACGTGATGTTAACAATACTGCACGCGCCCCTCTCTTTCTCTTTGCACAACAACAAAGGCACGCACATTACCCGCCAGTTCAGAACCATGGTGTCCAAAGGCATTCCGTACATACCCATTATATTGAATGAAAACAACTGTTGTTACGCAGAGTGTTGCAGTATATTGAATCAATTGTACTGAGTCGAACTGTCATCTGGAAACACAGATTTTAATGCGTTTTACACAGAAATTGAGATGATGAAAATGCCAACATAAAAGGCGAAATTTTAAATCTAAATCGCATAGAGTCTTTAAGCATATTACCTTCTCTGTATTAGAATATGTGATTGTGACTACTCACCTTATTTATTAAAACATTGCCGTCTACATATGATAATATTTATGTCTACGTTTGTGCTTTCGTAACAATGAAAATTGAAAACTTCTCGAAATGAATGAAACAACAGGTTAAATTGTACGTATTTTTAATGAAACTGAGTTCCATAAATTCTTATTAAATTAAAGTAAAATGTGTGTTAGTGAATGATATACAATATAGCCCAATGTAGCTACTGGTAGTGTAAGGTTCGGTGTCGTGTCTTTACGAGCGTCAATTTACCAATTTTATCTATCATAATTCATCTTATTGACACAATTAGCATACAGATGCAGCGAGGCAAAGCAATATAACAAAAATACAAATAAGAAATGTGACTGGTATCATCAAATTTGGACAATGGTCATTGTGAGATATCAGGTTCTTTAATTAAAAAAAATGGAATATGTAGTAAATACTTGACAAGGATCATGAATCCTCAGAATAGCATGTCAAGAAAGTGACCGACATTTACTTGTATGTTGATCCAACAAACTGACATGTCCGATATCACTGCCTGTATACGTAAATAAGTGATTCATGGATGAAATAAATGTTATCTTATCTTACATAGAAGTGTGCATTAACGATAACGAAAAATAATAAACACGCTCGATACAACTCCCGTTAATTTCCCTGGTATAAGCTGGTGATTTACTGAAGCAACAAAAATGTTTTGTTGCTGCAGTGTGATTTTGAGAGTAGAGGAAGAATAAGTAGGCTGAAAATAAAACTCTTTTATCAAAAACACGCTAAAAAGATTAAAACGTGAATCAACTCATTCTGAGCTGTAGGCAGTTATCGAAAACGCTGCAGGAATAAACAAAAGTAAAAATAAAATTCTTAAAAACCATGGTGATGAGAGACAACAGCCGCTGATATTTGCATAGATCGCGACCACTACAGGATTCTTCTTTCAGGACCAATAGATTGCCTGTTAAATACCATACGTAAATGAGGTATTAATGCAATACCTAACATTGTAAACTCAAAGTTTCAGTAGCATAACATTTCATTAGGTTGAAAATAATTTTTGAAAAGGGAGTGCTGATGGAGGTGCGGTAGAAAATTCCCTAGTACCGCCCCTGGGTATCAACGTATTATATATATATATATATATATATATATATATATATATATATATATTATCGAGAAGTGTATAACAATGTGCACATTACTATCAGGTACGGTGTGCAGGAATTTTTGAAAAGGGACTAATTTTTAATTTTGATAGCCACTTCCAAATTTTAGCATCTTTTCAAGCAGTGACGACGATTAGGGGGGCAGTTTCCTTCCCCGTACTTTTTGCGACTTTTGCCCCCGCACTATGATAAACCTTATATAGAGAGAAAGAAAGTGCCTCCATCCCCCAGTTTTGAACCTATGCCTCCTCTAGTTTTGGACCCACCGCCGCCACTGAGTATCTAGGGTCCCGGATTCGAATCCTGTCTGGACATGGATGTTTGTAAGTATCCACTCATCAATTTCATCATATCATAACCCATTCCCATTTTCGGAAATTAGCCAAAAGGCACAAGAAGCGAAGAAAAATAAAGAAAATCAATCAGCCAATCTTTTCATATTTGGCACTTGCATTGGACAGATTATAATTATCCAAAAATTTTTAATTCAGCTTAATACTTAATTCTCGTTAAATAAAATAAAATGGGTTTTTATTCGGCAGTTATATTTCATTTCACTAATTTCCGCGTTCCCGTGTAAGACCTTAAAATGGGCCCATGAAACTGACGTTGAACAACCAGAATTCACTCGTTACAATAAAAATCCTCATTTAGCAGTTTAAATCACACATTCCTGGATTTGTGCCTGCCGCTTGGTTTTTAATTCAGAGGAAATGATGCAATTCAAATGCTCAAATCATTCATGTGATACTCCGCATAAATTCGATTATTGTTGTGTGTGTGTACACTGACTTAAATTCACTCAAACGTAATCTTCATGTTAAGTGGGGAACTTGTGTGCATTTCTAAATTACAATGTCCCCGTTTGGCAGATTATATCCACATACACATACATCCGGGTTTGTTTCCCTTGTCGCACAACAGTAGAGCATCCTTGGGTTATGACGTAACCTTAGAATGCTGTTATTGTTAAGCCAAATACCTAGGTTGTTAGGTTAAGCTAGCTATGTTTGGTTATCTTAGCATAAATAATATTTTTTAGTGTATTTAAACTAATAGAACCAAATCTAATTGATCTAACCTAACAACATAGTCATCCCTCGTCTGACGTCAGAACACAAAATTGCTCTACTGTTGTGCGATAAGAGAGACCCAACACACATGTATATTCAACAAGCCTGCTTCTTCACACCAAATTCACGCACATTACGCGCCAATATATTTATTTAAGAATACCAGTTCTGAACTGTTTATGTTAATAAAATAAGAATAAATCAGACGAACTCGTAAATTATATCTACGAGGCGTGGTGTGCTTTTAATTGCACTTCAATTGTTGCTAATCGCCTAAAAAAATGTACAGCCAAAAAAACATCCAAACACCACGCCAAGCACGGAGCAGAACAAATTTCGGCGTTCCACCGACGCGAGCAACATCGACGGTTACTTACGCGCAATGCTTCCTTCACTTGTTAACAGTAGAGAGCTGCGTTAGTTCGTGGGTTTCATTTTGGGGACCAGAGGCGACGTACGATTTCCACATTAGGGGCTGAGTGCCAGCTCTCATACTCGATTCTCTTTGTTACTGACTTGCTACATTGGCATAAAATTTACTTATATACACTCCTAAAACTATTTTCACTTCCTAAAATACAAATTCTGGACGAATTTCATACATAGACTGCTGTGTGCACGACGTTGCTTTACATAATCTTAATGGGGACCTTTATGTGATGTGAGGAATTTGTGTGCATCTTCAAATGACACAAAGTTCCCCAAATAGGTTTAATATCCCCGTTTGGCGGATAACATTTTCACACACATTCAGAGTTTCCCGAAATGCGCATATGTTCCAGGTTAGTTCCCCGAAATAGGGGGAAAATTCAGGTTATTGATTTTGATGAAAATTTAACTTTTTCAGCTCATTCTCACCATCTAGTGTCATTTCTGAATCCCATGGAAGTCCAGAAATCTTAAAAAACCTCAAAATAAGAGAGTTCCCAAAAGGCGGAAATTTGTCATGTTCCCCAAATTTTCACACTAACAAACCATGGTGTGTGTGTGTGTGTGTGTGTGTGTGTGTGTGTGTGTGTGTATGTACACATACACTATATATGTAATGTAACGGATAATCTAATTGAGGAAATATTTCATTAATTGAAGAATAAAATTGGTAAACGCTGTAAGTATCACCCTTTTCCGCGTTAAACTGTGCAATGTGTCATGCTTTATAATGTGGTAAATATGAAATGTGGCTGGTATCCCTCTACGTAGTTCCATGGGCATGTAAAGGGGTCACCAGTGTGAACGTTCTTACTGGCTGATGTGCTGTACGGTGCGATTTCCCAACGCTTTCGCTTTTGAAACTTACAACGTTTACCACTTTTAGTCCTCAATTTAAGATTTTCTATTTATTTTTCTAGTGGCAAACAAACTATTTTGGCCAACTAAAAAATTAAATAAATATATAATTGTCATGCGGACACTGCCATGTTTTGTTTCATAATGTTGAAAACATTGGCAGACTATTTTTATATTTCTACCTTACTACTAGAATATTCGTCACATCGGATCAATCAACAACTTCTAATATTATTCACGCTTGCCAGATCTTATCCACGACTTCTTACAAAATCGATTTTTCGTACGCTTGATTTACTACATGGTGGAGAGATGGGTTCTTTAAAACTAAACTTGGTACTGTAAGACACACCAGGATAAGTTATTTTTCTCCTCTTGTCACTTTAATTTACTCGCGTTTGACAGTGAACGTTTATACATTTTATGTATGTGTCACATGTTTGGCCTCTAAACCACTGGGTTATTGCTAAGTGTTCATTTTTTGTTAAATATACACTCAATTTATGATAAAATTACATTACTTGCTTATTAAGGAATAAATGTTGACAAATATGCATGTATCAATGAAGTACAATGAAATGGGTAGTTATCATTCCATGGACATAATTGAAAGGAAATTTGAAAGATCAAAGTCCACTTTTTAGATTATAAAGCGAGCCCGCAATACAATAGACATTAATGTGTATAATCTCTAACTATTAGGGTGCAGATTTTAAACACTAAATACCTGTCAAATAGGCAGGCAAATGGACACAACAATAACAAAATTAGGCACTTCAAAAGACATCTTAAAATCAAAAGACAAATTAATATTTAATTCCAACATGGAAAATATATGTAATTGTATGCAATGGCCTTATTAAAAATTTTCAACTGCTGACGTGATATTCGGCTACTCCGAAAAGTTTCCAGGACAGTGTTTGTTTTTCTACATATCACCTAAAAAAGAGGATAGGTAGTGCGCGAAGTGAGAGGGCCTGGTTGTTCCCAGACAGCAACATTTTCACAGAGCATCCCAGCAGTTGTCCCACTGTCATCATGTCATCACGGCATTGCTGCTACAACTATTTCTTCTAGTTTTCTTCACCTGAGAGATCCGTCCCATTTCTGTGGAGTAGTAGTTAGCACAGTGCGCTACGATGGCACAGGTCTTGGTTCGAATCCCGGCCTGGGTAGGTGTTCTTTGTGAGTGTCCCTTCTTCAATTTCAAAGTATCATCACTAAGGATAACATTTTATTGACTTAGCATATATTTGTTTGGTAAGGGTGTTCCCTAAATATATATAAATTCATATTATGAAGAAACTAATTAAATTAAGATGTTTTAAGGGCATATTTAGACATATTTAGATATTTCAACGTGATTGAGGATATGTTGAAAGATGTTCGGTCATATTGAGCATATATTAGCTTTTTCAAACAATATATTGCCATTTTCCAAGTGAATTTGTTCTTATTCCCATGTTCACTCAAGTTGCTGAAAATTTTTTACTACAGAACGTGAACATTGTGCACTTTAAATATCTGCTCTTTTGTCAGCCAAAGTAGAAGGAAGTTTTCCTCAGTACATGGCTTTGCTGGCTGACAAGAGGCAATCATTCTTATTTTAAAATTTACAGAAAGTATTCATTGTACACACCTGTTTAGATAATGTGGTACATACTACAACAGCCCAACCTTACAAAATGTGCCACTTTGTGAACAGCAGTGTACATTGCAAATCGGGCTGAGAAAGTGAACTCAACATAGAATGTGAAAATATTTCAGCATAAGTTAAATATTGATGTTTGAAACAGTACAGTTGTCAGGGCATATTTTTCAAATAATAGTATATATATTTTGTAAAATTTCTGGTGATAAGTGCATCTTTTATTTTCCATAATTTGTTCATTTTTAAGTCCTCGAAATCCTAGCTTTAATCATCACACATCAGTCAAGAGTGGCAGACATGCTAAGTAAAATAAACAAAATCATTCAATGGAAATTCGTGCATTAGGGTAAATCTTAATGAAGAAAATTCCTGGCTTAGATCTGCTCAGTCCAGTGTGTCTGATATTGAGCTACGGGTGTAAGTTATATTTCTTTTAAGCAGATCTCTAAAGAAAAATCGGCTTCGTAAGGAATAACTTGGGTGATTATGATTCTACCTAGGACCGTAACATATGCGTACAAATCTTTGATAATTTTGAATATTTTCTGATTTTCCTGAGACAAATTGTTATCTTAGACGAACGTAATAACTAAATTTGAATCAGTAATATGAGATACCCATTTACGTAATCGTAAATTATCTTATGTTGCTTTATGCTGAGCAAGATTTTCCGTGCAGGTATGGAGATGTTTAAAACTCTTGTACCATCTGAAAGAATTAAACACAATAGTGCAGAATATTTTCGTTAGTTTGCAGTATTTCTTTCTAATTTTGGACCAACAGTGTTTTATCTGCTATCCAATATTTGTCTATATATGTGTCAAAATACGCAACCTTTAATTTGAAAGCGTCGTGAACTTTGTTTATATTAGGATATCCGTTAAAATTACACTAATAATATTTTCTATGGATCCGGACACATACATCCCTGTTTCGTACCAATCGAACATCAATACAACAAAATTATGATAGAAAATTTTTCTATCCATTAACCGAAATTTCATCAATGCCCCCTCCCCCCAATCAGAGGGTTTGCGAATGCGACTTATTATGACGATTCCCAGCGCAGGATTCTCGAAATTGAAAACATTTTTTATGCAATCAGTCCTCATTTTGTCATCTATTCCTGCCTTGGATTTATGTGTTCAAGAATACTGGTGCAAAGAGAGGGGGGTTATGGTACCCACGGACCCCCTCTCCTACACGCCACTGATTAGTATCTGTCTTATCCTTTGGCAATGTGAAACACATGATACATTCACAGACAACCACACTCCTTTCACAGGAACAACAAAGCAAATGAGTACTGCTTCACTTCTACAAACTTTCAGAGGGAAAAATGAAGGGGTGAATTGGTGTCGTTATGTCCTAGTATTAGTCACCAATCAGTTGTCTAGTTTGGATTTTCCAAAGGTCTGACGTACCTTGCAACCTTCAACTGGAATACCACATTTTGGTCAGTCCACATCCAATGGCACGTAAAAACACCTCAAATAAACACAACTTTCGTAAGGTAGACATTTTATGTACGATTAAGCAAAATTATCTCTAACCTTCAAAATAAACATTTTTAGACACTATAGAAATGCGTGTTCTGCTAGAAATACCATGAAACAGTGTTGCAACGTGTAACCAATTAGACGCGCCACTGCAGACAGAGTCAAATAGTGCAGCGGAAAAGACAGGGCTATTAGAGCTTATATTTTACTACAAAGGAATTATGAAAGGCAAATAGGCAGAAATTCGCAAGTTATAAGTGTTCAGCTTTGCAAAGGTCAAAGCCATTATTCCATCTACAACATAATATCGTATCGTACCCAAGGCATTGGGCAAGAAGTATAAAGTCTTAGCATAGCAGGTATCAGAGAAAGGAATGCTGAATAAGTAATCAGGCAAAGGTCGGGTGATTGACTTGGAAGGCGTATGTGGCATGAGTGTTGGAATTGTCAGGAGGTGTGATCAGTTGGCGAGGATAGGAGAGAGAGTAAGGTCTGCGGATTGTGAGAGAGGAGCAAAGTGGAGAACGATTATTGGACGATGGTGTGTGATAGATTCGATGTTTGACAGGGAGGTCAGACAAGTGATAGTTGAGAGGACAAGTGTAGGAACAATCTTCATATATTTGTAAGGCAAGTAATATCCTTTTCTTAACCAATCCATATCGGTTCAGTCATGGAGAGTATAAAACCCATATCTAATCTAAGTTATTTTCTATCGCCATTCCTTTAAAAGTAACCTCTTGCATTTATCACATTTAGGCCAAGCGAGTGATAACCATCTGAGAGATGAATGAGAAATAACTACATCACCCAATTCAATCTAGAGGTTCTTGGTTCGATCCCAAACGCAGCATGGGAGTTGCGTTACGTGGTGGACGTGCTTTGAGCTTCTCATCAATTTTTTGCCAATGCGATGTGAAAACACTGCAGTACGTGAAATACTGCGATTTTCATCTATTTCGTTCCGAAATATGATGAAAATAAGTAGGTGAAACAGGCGATCCTAGAACTACCTTTTGACCTACTTTCTCACCTTAATGGATTTCTCTCGTAAGGCATGAGCAGTGTTGCCAACTTCTTACTCAAAAAATCACTAAGGTTTTTGTTTTATGCACTAAACTAACCTACAATGAGAGAAAAATGGAGAGAAGAAAAGCTCTGGCATTACTTTTTAAGCTATTTTTTATGCTAACTCGTTTTTTGACCTACATTTGAAATGACTTACGATATTTTGCTATAAGGCTACTTTTTTTTTACTGTAAGCTTTCCCCCCCCCCCTTCCCATTTTTTTTTAGTGTAATCTACTACGACCTGCTAATAGGCTTTTGCTCTCAGCGCAATCTGTTTTACGCACTAAACTAACCTACAATGAGAGAAAATTAGACAGAAGAAGAAAAGCTCCGGCATCAGTTTTTTTAAGCTATTTTTTTACCTTCTGCAAATCTTGCTCTTATGCTACCTCGCCTTTTGATCTTCATTTGAAATGACTTACGACATTTTCCTATAAGGCTGCTTCTCTTAGTGTAAGGCCCCCCTCAGTGTAATCTACTACAACCTGCTAATAGGCTTTTGCTCTCAGCGTAATCCGTTTTACGCACTAAACTAACCTACAATGAGAGAAAATTGGGCAGAAGAGAAGCTGCGGCATTACTTTTTAATCTATTTTTTTTTACCTTCTGCAAATTTTGCTCTTATGGTACCTCGCTTTTTGACCAATATTTGAAATGACTTGCGACATTAAACAAAAATATGTTCACTCGAATATGGAGTAGGTTACGAGAATGAACAGGAAATTACATTGTGTTGGTTTCGAAATACCGTCCTTTTATCTCTAATGAAATTCTAAAGCTTTTTATTACATTAAAATATCTGTAATGTGAAAGGGATTTTGCGTGCTATGAATATTGACGCAATAAGGTAAATTTAACAATAGGTAGGCCTTGGGATGACGGAAGTATATATAGTAATGTCAGTTAGCAGCATAGATACCAGTGATGCGAGTCCTCTTATCTATAATGAA
Source organism: Lepisma saccharinum (assembly GCF_977018435.1). Classification (NCBI taxonomy): domain Eukaryota; kingdom Metazoa; phylum Arthropoda; class Insecta; order Zygentoma; family Lepismatidae; genus Lepisma; species Lepisma saccharinum. The sequence goes on from NC_139237.1 coordinate 24,436,066, forward strand.
ATTCTAAAGCTTTCGCATTACATTGAAATACCTGCAATGCGAAAGGGGGATTTCGCGTGCTATCAACATTGACGCAATAACGCAAATTCAACAATAGGTAGGCCTTGGGATGACGGAAGTATATATAGTGACGTTAGTTAGCAGCATAGATAGCAGTAATGCAATGCGATGTATTATTCAAAATGACGTGGGTGAAATGTGGGGGGGAGAATCTTCTAGAGCGGATTGTCTCGGATTTCTATTGGTCCACGTTGCGTTGGCTAACATTTCACTTTTGACCTTATTAGAAAACCGTATAAAACTTAAAGCAGTGGTGTAGAAAGTTCTGTTTTTATTTTAAACGATAGTGAAGAGCATTTCTGCAGTATTTTCCAAAAGTAAGTATCTTTGTTTCTTAGCTTGCATGAGTTGCTTTTGATTTATAAGTATGCTTTTGCATTTGTGAGTTGATTTTTGAAAGTGGACCTACAGTTTTAAGAACCACTTGTACCTCCACCGGGTATCGAACTCTTGATTACAAGACAACGATGTTATCGCTGCGCCATCGCAGAGGCTAGTGGAAGTACTGATTGATTTGATGTTTTAAGTCCGCTTTATGCGCAGTAAGACGAATCGGGGTGGACCTACAGTTTCAAGAACTAGTTGTGGGGGTATCGAAGCCTTGATTACAAGGCAACGACGCTACCGCTGCGCCATCGCAAAGTCTAGTGAAAGTACATAGTTATTCGAATCTTATTTATTTAAAATATTTAGTTTTTATGCATGCTTATTGATATTAAACCTCAAATTAAATAAAATCTGACAACTATATCCAATTATACTTATGGCTACAGAACGAGTATTCGCAAAAAGTGGTTTGAGATTTTTTTTTACCACGTAAACAAAATGGGCGACATGCCAAATATGAACAGGCTATATAGATTTGAGAGAGAGATGGATAGGAAAAAACTTAATTAAAATTTAATTTCATGATTGCAACACGCGGAACTTAATGATTGATTTATTGATTTAGTTTATTTTATTTTGTGTTTTGTATGTTTTGGCTAATTTGCGAAGATAGGGGATGAGTGATGAAATGGATGAATAGACATTCACAAACAACCAACCCCGACCGGGATTTGAACCCCGGGGGCTCTTGGCGTTGCAGTGTGATGTGCTAACCAGTCGGCCACAGGGTCGGGGCAAACACGGACATACATAAAAATTAAATGTTTGGTGCTGATCACATCACACATTACCAACTATGTATTGGACTTCCCATATGCACAGATATGAATTTATTTTTTTGCTTGTTGTAGTGCAAATATGTTGTCTGCGGCCTCCTCCATGGTGCAGTGGTAGGTATGGTTTGTATTCAAGGGTTCGATACTCGCTGGAGGTACAAGTGGTTTGGATAACATTTTAAAACTCTGTAGGTCTAGCCCCGATTCGTCTTACTGTGCATAAAGTGGACTTAAAAAAAAATACCAACTTAAATGTTGTCCGGTTCGGGGTGACCCAGACCTACAGTCTAAAATATTATTTTTTTCTCCTCCTCTCTCTCTCTCTGGCCAAGATTGCAAATAATTGCAGGAATAATATTTTGTTTCAATATCGAGCTTATATTTAAATTTATACATGTGCGCATGCGCGCAGGGGGGTAAATTTTATTTTTTGATCAGGTGGGTTGTAAGGTGAGTGAGTGAACATGTAGGAAAAGTAGTGGTATATTAATTGATTTATTGATTTAGTTTATTTTAATTCGCGTTTTGCATTTTTGGCTAATTTGCGAAGATTGGGGGGGGGAAAGGGTGAGTGATGAAATGGATGAATAGATATTCACAAACAACCAAGCCCCGACTGGGATTCGAACCCGGGGTCCTTGGCGTCACAGCGTGATGTGCTAACCACTCGGCCACAGGGTCGGGCAAGTGTTGGTATATACATAGATCAAAGTTACATGGTTCTAGGCCCCATAGGAGCCGAGAAAACCAACGTCTTGGAAAACGTCTTAAGACAAATATCTTAATCTTTAAGAAAGTCGACTTCCGGTCTGTCAAGATGTTACTTCCGGTCTGTCAAGAAAATTTTCTTAAGACAATTATCTTAAGACGTTTTCTAAGACATTGATTTTCTCGGCTCCTAATTGAGCTAGGATGTTGATTGTGGGTTTGTTGGATAGGTTTTGATGATAACTACTCAACTACAAGCAAGCCCCCCTCAATTTGTTTAAGAAATTCGTATGATCCTAAAAAACACTCTGCATCCTATTGGAGTGCTTTGGATGTGTTTTTAGATTAAAAATTTTGTAATTGGGGAATGTAGAAAAGCTATTCTTGCTTGTTGGCGATATTTTTTAAAACTGCTCTGTGACCCTCTCATTTTTCACGTCGTAGGCGAAGGACTTCTCTGCAATCAGGATGACACTGCATAGGGTATCCTCGGGCAAGGCATCGTGGAACTCGCAGACGACCTTGATGTTGGTTCGATCGTTGACCACCACCTGCTTTCTCTTAGATGTGTTGATGACGGTCATGGGTCTCCGTGCTTTGAACTCGCTGGGCGTGTAGTACATGTCCACGCTTCCCTCGGTCACGCGTTTGTAAGCCGAAAACGCTTCGTAAAGTTTGAGGTAATCGTTTTTGCTCACGTCGAGGTTGTAATTCTCGCGCGGGAACACTTCGTTGCGTCCATTCTTCAGATAAACGTTCTTGATCTTGCAGTCGTCGAACTTGCTGGAATCTTTTTCCTGATTCTTGTCCCTCCCGGTCTGAAAAAGCACTACGACGAAATCTGGCATGTCGAACTGTATGTTGTTGAACTGCGTCGTCACGTCGAATTCCATGTGACTTCCCGACGCCAACTTCTGCACGCACTGGTAACCGTGAAAGTGAATCGGCACCTGCGGACTTTTCAAGATCTCCGCTTTGTACTTGAGGGCGTAGTTCGTTTCGTATTCCACCACCGGCATTCTCAATTCCATGCTTCGGATGACGCATTTCGCTGCTTCGGGTAAAGTGTTGGCTATCGGCGTGGTGGCGTCCGGACCCAAAGTAGCGTATCGCATCAGTGCGTCGTTGTCGTTGGCCGCTCTTCGAAACGTGACCCTCAGTCCTCCCTTCCACATGATCTCCTTGTAGTCCGAGAAGAAACCAGGCAGCAGGCGCATGGGAAAGAGCGCGGTGTGACTTCTCGTCGATATTTTGGTCCCGGCTTCGAATCCTCCGGCCTGATAGTATGCTGCGTCCGTTTTGGATAATTTCAAAGTTCCCACTGCCGTCGACGTGATGCCTGGATAGTCTATTCTGTCGATGACGGTGTTGTGTTTCCTCACCTCCACCTGCGAGAACAGGTGAGGCACGAAGTTGTCCACGAGTATCAAGTTTGCTGCTGCAGGAAACGCGTCTCCGCTTTCCTTCTTTACCACGTCGAATTGAAGGTAGAGGTCCGCTCTGTGAGGATGAATGAACCCGTCGCCTACGTCCACGTCGTATTCGATCTCCCTGTTCGCTTCGTTCAGATTGGCGAACGTGCGACGGTTGGGAGGGAAAGATTGCAATTCGTAACTTTCGATTTGCTCCATTTTACATGTATGGTTATTTATTATATGTTGATCTCCACGATGGCCGTCGTAGTGGCACCTGCGAAATCCACCACGTCTCCTTTCTCGTTCGTCACCACCAACTCTATGTCGTCTATGCGGTTGCGACATACTGGAAAATAGATCGGCGAAGAGGGCGTGTAGATGATCGGTTCCATGAACTCGGAACTTGGTTTGAAAGTGGCTATGATTCCCGTCTGCTTGTGACTTCCTAACAATCCGTCCGAAGATTTCGTGATCATACCTTCGGCCACGTTACAATGTACGTTCAAAGTCTCTATGGCCAAGAATTTAGGAATGTTGGTTGCCACGTGCTTGATACCAGCTTCGAGTTTGGTGTCGTTCTCGAAACCTAAAAGTTCTCCCATGGTGCCCAGGTCCACGGTCTCCGTCGCGGATAGGATTTCCACTCTGTGCGTGACCGAATTTTGAGAAAGGTATGTGCCTTTGGGTAATTGAGCTTGCAAAGTGGAAAGATTGTATTGTCCTGGCGTGACGACGATGTGTTCGCTTCCGACGCTAATTTTGTTGTTGTGCTGCGTAACATTAGGTATGAGGTACATGCTGTAGAATGCACGCAGAGCCACGGATTTAGGATAGACGATGTCGTCGTGCAACGTGAGTTTCAAGATTGAAGATTCGCTCGTGAGATGGAACACGCCCATCCTAGTGATGCTGTTTGAGGTTCCACAATGCTTTCTGAAAATCTTCGATCGTAGGGTTATTTATTTTAGAGAGAAACGCGAGCACGGAGAGGCAGAGATCACCGCAGTTCACGTCTCCGAAATCTTGAATGCGTTCGTCGTTGTAGTATATGGAGGTTTTGTTCGTTTTCAGATAATAGACTAAATTTGTAGGTGGAACACCTCCGAAAGAATCGAAAACGAATGCTTTATCATTGTCGTTTTTGTGGTAACATATCCAATGCGTGCCTGGATTTTCTTGACCGTCCAAGTTGACTACTCCACATTCTCTTTTTTTAACGCTTGAAGGTAACGAGTCGGACATGAAAACTCCTCTGAAGTGTTTGATTTGTAACGGTTCGATCAGAGATTCAATGTCTCGGTTGGTGAGTGCTTCTGTTTCTTTTTTTTAAACTTCTTCATCACGCCCTTCCCCTTCTTCTCCATGGCCAGGTTGTGACGTTTCTGTTCTTCCAATTCCGCCTTGTTCTTCTTCGAGTCGATGACGGTTTTCGCGATGGCGGCACTTCCGCCGGCCAAACTTCCAACGGCCCCCAATGCTGCCAGGATGGCCGGGATGCTGAATATGAAACCTCCGATCTTTTGCTGTTTCCGCGAACGCTGCAATCTTTTCAATTGAGGTGTGCTGAGCAGCAATTTCATTCCGTGTCCTTTCGACAAGCAAGAACGTTTCTTCTCGCGTTGTTTCTTGGTGAGTAACCCATCGAGGGCACCTAGATTTTTTAGATTGGAGTATGGTATCTGGTACACGACACCCTTGGGCTTCATGTTGATGCTCTATGTGTTATTTTCACGGTATGTTATTTATATATATATTCTGAGATTTTTTCTTGTGTAGTTTTTTACGGTATGTTATTTATATATTTTCAAGGCCTCGCAGTCGTTACACAAATTCTATTACGTGCTTCGTTTTCTTGCCAAGAAGTTCCTTTGTCCCCTTGTACACGATTCGAGTTTTGTTCTCGATTAAAATAGATAGCTTCTCATCGGATAACATGTTAGCGTATCGATCTGGTAAAAATAGACTGTATTGTGCGTTGAGCAACAGGCGTACCTTGGGACCATACTGGGTAGAAACGATTGAACCGGAAGTTATCGTGTAAGGTTTGTCGACTTCCAATTCCTGAATTTTTACATACTCGACTGACAAATTTAGCATTTGTTTTAATGCTTGGAGATCACTCATTTTTTCGGTCGTCATATCAAAAAATTTTCAGAGTGTTAGAGAGAAATTTAATTGTTTTTCACGATGTGTGTTATTTATATATACCGAAGATTATTTTTTTCACGATGTGTGTTATTTATATATCAAGTTTTTTTTTTTTTTTTTTTTGTGATTCGTATCGTATATATATTATTATTTTTTTAGCAGAGGAAGAAAGTTCGTGCTCCGGAAAACGCGAGGATGTGCGTAGTGATATCTTCCGTCTCCTGCATAGACTTGTACCAATCATCAGTATACCGTCTTCTTCCCTGCCTTGCCTCGTACAGTTCGTCCGACCTATCGTTCAATTTCTCCCCTGCAGCCGAAAGCAGAATGTTGAGATCACCGCACCTCAGGCCGCTGATCTCCCGAAGAAGGTCCTTGAGAACCATTTCACAAGGGATGCGAAATTCCGGCGTTGTTTTTGCCATGATTACAAGTTTATTAACATCTCCGTTAACTACTTTCTTGAATATTTTAGATAGTAGCTCGGGTGGCAAATCAGTTATGCAAGCCATGTTGTTTTTTTACTGTATGTTATTTATATACCCCACCCCAATTTTTGTTTCGTGTTCATGGCGATGGTGGTGCCTAGTGCGGCGACCCGTTCACCCAGCGATGCGTCTCTGCTCACGAACCTTTCGAAAGCTGCGTGCTCTAACTTTCTGTCTGCTTCGTGACGTGCATCCAGATCCGTCTGCGTAGTGTTGTAAGCGATGTCGTGATCTTTGCATGCGGCGTCCAACGGATTCACACCCTTGTCTCCTCTCTCCAATCTTTTCTCGAGTTTGGTACCCGGTCCGCAGTACTGGTAGCCAGGTAAATGCATCGCGAAAGGTAACTTGTTGATGATGTCGTTCACGAGCCCCTTTCCTTCGGCCACGTTCCAAAATTTTGGAGGCAGCGTGTTGATGATTTTGATCAGGTAACCTATGCCCTTGTCGTCGTTCACGATAAAGTTGGAAAGTTTCGTGCTGATCATGTCCACGATGCCAACCTTCTCGTTGTAGAAATTACGGTTGCCTGCATTCTCTTCGCCGGCTATCACCAACAATCGGTCCACGAGTTTCCTAACGTCGTCCACCCAAACGAATTCTTTGGGTAGCGTGTTGTAGCGTTTGACGCCGCTGCCTGTTTTGACCTGGTTCCAAATCGGTTTGATGAGATTCCTGTACTTCTCGCCGCTGCTCGATTTCACCCTATTCTGCGAGGCGTCGTTGTTCTGGTACAAGGCATCCGTCATGATCAGAATTTCCTTGTAACTCTGGTAATCTTCGTCGGTGTAATCTTTCGGCTGCTTTTTGGCGACGAGTTCCCACAGTCCCACCGTACCCGGATACCTGGTCCAACTATCCTTGTCGCCTAAATTGACTTTAATGTCGTTGCCTTCGAAGGTCACCTTCGATTTCCCAATCTTCCACACCACACCGCCGCCTTCGCTGGTTTCCATGCTGGGATACAATCCGAACACTTCATCCTTGTCGAATTTCCCCGTGCTCAGGTAGTCTCGTGCCAAAGGTCCCAACTCGATTTTATCCGAAGACGACGACGTGCTGCCTATGGCTCGACGTCGTGCCGGTGCATCCTTCAGTTCGAACGGTGTCGAAGGAATGCTCGAAATGGGCGTGGGTACGGCGTAACTTTTAGCTGCGAGCGGTACGAGTTCATTAATCAAATTTTTATTTTGTTCCGTGACACTTTTAATTTCTTTACCTAGACTGCTGATGGCATCGATCACAGGTTGATCCTGACGTTTCTTCTCTTCGTAGAATCCGCGATTCTCGGATTTCCAACCTTTGAAGCGTTTCGCGAGGTAATCGCGAAGCTTGAGATTTTCGTCTTCGATTTTTCGTTTCGTCATGACGTTATTTATATACGTCGTTTCTCACAACGTCGCAACGTTTAGAAAGTCGTTGATTTTGTTTCTGTATTTTCCATCGTTGGGTTTTCTCGTCATGTCGATCGTCACAAATCCGAAATCGTCACCGTTCCAGCAAGTAGAGCAGCCTTCCGAAAATTGATTGTAGTTCATGTCTCCGCCTACGTAGTCATCGTACGCATGCTTGAGGTTGGTGTGATCTTGACGAAACAAACATATGAAATTGGCGTTGTCGCGCACTAACTGTTTTGGAATTTTGGAAAACGTTTGAGCTAGGTAAAAACAATCCATTCCTTTGTGACGACCTTGCGTGAAAAAGTTGCGAATTTCATTTTGATTTTCCAGGATGGCGTCGTCGAACACGACGACTGAATTTTCACGACAATCGTCGAGTGGTTTTATTTCCGAAGCGAACGTTGCAATGTCCAGACCATCGTACAGTTTCATCAGTTGCTGGTATTTGGATTGCTCCAAACTTTTCGAGAACACGTACAGGTGCCTGTTCTTCCAATCTAACCAATTCGGTGCGAGGAGAAAATTGTCCACGAGCAGTGTCGTTTTCCCACACCCCGAAGGACCTACGATCAGACAGCGGATGCTGTCGGGAAGCAACTCGCCGTTCTTTTTTTTTCTCGTTTGACTTTCTGGATCCGGTAGACGCTTCACCACGTTCCACGTACTCACAAGATCACTTCGTCCGCGTCGATCCAACTCTTTTCCGGAAGTCCCAGCCATTTGACAAACAGTTTGTCACCTTTCCTACGCAATACTTTCTCGATGAGGTACGTGTCGGGGTGTTTCGTTTTAGAGAGTTCCTCTTCGTAAAATCTTCCTTTCAAAATCTCGCCGCTACTATCTTTTATTATATACGTGTGTCGGTTTCCGGGTAGAACTCGAACCACCGTAAAGAGTTCCGTGCTCCAATTTTTTGTGAATCCCTTCTCGAAGGTGCGTTTGAATTTGCTGATCCTCACCCGGTCTCCAATTTTGTATTTAGCTTTTTTTGTCGTGGGTGTGTACTTTGGACAGTAAACTGTAGAAATTAAACGCTGCTCGTCGGACTTGGTAACGTCGGCTGGCTTCATGCCTATCGTTCTGTGTACCGTTTTATTATAGGTGTCGACGAGTTCCGGCAGGATGTCGACCCATTTGTAATTCCCCCGAAGCGTGAATCGCTTCCACATGTGTGTTTTCAAGGTTCGATTGAATCTTTCCACGATGCTGGCTTTGATGTGACTGAAGCTCGAATAATGTCGAATGCCATGTTTTTGAATAAACTTTTGGAATACGGCGTTATAAAATTCTTTACCGTTGTCCGTTTGCAGAAACCGTGGTCGTCTGCCGCCGCTTTCGCGAAAAATTGTCTTGAATGCTTCCGTGACGCACGTTCCCGTTTTCGCCTTCAAAGGTAGAGCCCATGCGAATTTCGAAAACGTGTCTATGACGGTGAGAAGGTACTTGTTGCCCTTGTTTAAGTTATGCACGTTTTTCAAATTGCCGCTACTCATCTCCACGAGGTCACTTTGCCAGAGGTCGTCGATGCCCTTGGTTACCACGGCCAAACGTTCGTAGTTGCGGCGTGCAGGTTTATGCAATTCTTCGACGATGGCTTGCCTAGACATTTTTTTAGAGATTACGTTTCAAGAGAAGCACAAGCGTGATGGGATTCAAAGAGGGTGGCACTTCGCTCGTGTTTTGAATAATCAGCTTATCGCCGGCACTCACGTCGAAAACGGTGAGATCTTCGTCTTCGTGTATTTCATATATGTTGCGCGTTTCGTTCCAACGTGCCAGAGGAATGTTTCCTGCTTTCTGGACACCACGATTCGATATCAAAGTCATGGTGGGAACGCTAGCTTTTCTGCCGTGAGACCAGTACGAAAATTCGTTTATCTGAATCGTGCCATCGAGGAGAAACTTGTAGTACGGATGATAAGGATGCAACATGTACAGTTTGTTACCTTCGACAAACGTGGAGATTCTCTGTTGATTGGGTACACTGTTGATTTCGATGGCTTGCAGAGAATGCAGTTTAGCGAATTTAGTATCGATGCTAACGAGGTTGCTGTGAAGCTGACCCAGTGTGTTTTGTACGGGCACCAAATTCTCGACTATGCTATCCGTTACGGTAGAAAATGACGGTTTGATTTTCACTTCCACGTTCAACTGCTTGTAGTTCTTGCAACTTGGCACCGAAAGAGGCCAGCGTCGATTCCTGCGTTGATTCCAGCACTCCAACTTGATCTCTGATGTTGACGACAATACTCTGAAGGTTCTCGACTTGATTCAATTTCGAACTTTTCTCGGTAAGATCGTTCACGATGCTTCGCATCTCGGTAAACTGCGTGTGAAGATCGGCGACGCTCTGCGAAGTGGGCAGCGTCGACACCAGCGAAGCAAGTTCGTCTCGAATCTGTTCCACGTTCGCCGTTTCCGTTTCCAATCGTTTCAGCATACGTGATATGTTCCTTTTCAAAGCATGTAATTCTTTGGAGGTGGGGAGATTGGCCACTTTACTCTCGAGATCGCTCAACGAACTTTTGATGTCGCTCGATTCGGATAGTGCCGTCACGGCCGTTTTCAATTTTTCCAAATCTTCGCTCGAAGGTACGCTCGTCCGTAACGATTCCAAATCACCCTGTATGTTGTCGAGTACGTGATGAAAATGAGCAAGATTGGATTCAACGTTTAAATTTTCTAAATATTCGATCTTCTGCTGAACCGTGATTAACGTGTCCTGAATACTCGTCAACGCGCTCGCTTCAGCGTGAATATTTTTAATTTCTTCGTTAATCAACTCCAGAGACGCCTGAAGCGTAGCGATGGTGGTTTGAATGTGTTCGAAATCTTGATAAGCCTCCAATTGAATTTTTATGTTCGCAACGCTCTTGCCGATGACCTGCAGTTCGTCTGACGATGGTAGGTTCGTCATTGTATCTTCCAAAGTCTGTAACTTGGATTTAATTTCTTCCAACGTGTTGGCGAATTCTTCTTGTAATTTGGAAACGACGACATGCAAGCGTTCTACATCAATATCCTTCACAACGGTTTGAAGTTCAGAGAAATTCTTTTCTATTGCGGAAGTTCGTTCTTCGATTTCGAGTTTCAATTTTTCCAAATCTTCATTTTTCGATTGAAATTGCTGTAATTTGGCCAAATCATTTTGAAGCGAATCCACGCTCAACTGTATATTTTGAACGCTGTCGTAAGAAGGTACGTCAACATAATTTTTTATGAGCGTTTTCAGTTCGGAATCGATTTTCAGAATGGGGTCGAGACATTGCGTTTGGAGCGTAGCGATTTCCGACTCTAAACTTTTGTTTAAGGTTTCCTGCAAAGCAATCAAATCGGTCCTCAACTTCTTAACTCGAATGTCCAACATGAGAATCTCTTCTGCGTGGTCTACACGCTTGGTGTTGCCGAAAATGTCGTTATGCATTTTTGGTTAACGGTTATTTATAATAGGATAGACGATTCGTAATTCTACAAAAAGAGGAATGAGTTTGTCGTAATCTCCTAGGAGTTGAACGTAAAGATAATCTCCTGCAGACACATCGTACGTAATGTTAGAAAGCATCTTGTCGTGCTTGATTCGAAAAATGTTCTTGCCGGTAGAAATTTTGATTTCGCCTGCGTTTTCCGGATTCACGGTGATTTGAAGTTTCCCATCGATCGGAATTTCGTAGAAATGTAAATTGTTATTAAAAACATAAAACATCTTGCCCACATCATCATCTAATTTCGTCCAAATGCTGTTGAGGTGAATGATCAACAGACCATTGAGTTTAGTTAACATGGAAGGTATATCTGTCGTCGCGCGGTGTACAGCCTCCATGTTGGTTTGTTTTCGAAAACCAAAGAAATTCATGCTGGTTATTTAAGAAAAAAATCGAGAACATATCTAATATAAACAACACCACAAATAGTAACTTCATCTATGGTAGATCATTTATGGTTTTGGGGTCTAATATAAATAACACCACAAATAGTAACTTCATCCATGGTAGATTATTTATGCTTGGGGGTCTAATATAAATAATTACTACAAATAGTAACTTTATCTATGGTAGATCATTTATGGGTTTCGGGGTCTAATATAAATAACACCACAAAAAAATGTGTGCAATTTAGTAACTTCATTTTTTTTTCTTAGCAAAAAAATGGAGAAGAAGCAAGCGAAACGTGCATGCGACCAATGTGGGAAATATATATCCATCTCTCACTTGAGTAGACATCGGAAGGATGTGCATGGGGAAGGATCAAGTAAGAGAGAGCTCGATGTTGACGATCAAGCGCCACGAAAAAAGCAGAAGAGTGCCGGCGAAAATATTAGAAATATTTTAATCGAGGAGACTTTCCAATCTGAAGAAACATCTGATCTAAACAACTTTTTTCGCTCGGTCAAAACCAAGTTAATTTCGTCTATCACCGAAGTTTTGTTGCAATGCTCGTTGAAAATCCACCTCATCGTTTCCATCATGTATGAAAACGTAAAAAAAGAGCGAGAAACTTTCCATCATTACACTGGTGTAAAGAGCCTCCACGCCGCCGACGTCGATAAGCTGGATGCCATTTGCAGCCAGATGTTTGACGCTTTGTTGAACAAGCACGAGACTTTCGAACAACGTGGATCGGGTTGGACACTTTGCGGTTCGCCTCACACTTTAACTTTGAAGGTGGCACGATACAACCCGATGGGAGCATCCAGCTACATCGATTTGCCTCGGGAAATAGCCGCTAAGAAAGCCATCATCAACATTCAAAATGAGGATAACAGATGCTTTTTGTGGTGCATCATTGCCGATCATCACCCAGCCAATAATAACAAACATCGTTTATACCACTACAACAAGCCAGAATATCTCTCAGAATTTGAAAAACCTATGGCTGACATTAATTACCCCGTAAATCTACGAGACATTAGTAAATTTGAGACACAGTACAAGACAGATAAAAACGAAAGTATAGCAGTACACATCTTCGGATTAGACAAAAACAACACCATCTACGTTCTCAGACATAGCAACATTAAAAGTAATCGTGTCATCAGATTACTTCTGATCGAAAATGATGATAATTATCATTATTGTCTAATTCAGAATCTTCCAAAATTAACAAGAAGTCAAATTACCACACATCAACATAAAATTCAAGTATGCGACTGATGCCTGAGTATATTCTACGGTCAAGGGAAAAAAAATGCCGATGAAGAACTCCGAGATCATCATGAAATGTGTAGTAAACATCCGGCTACGGCTATCAAAATGCCTTCTCGAGACATGACATTTTCCAACTACAAGGCATTACTCTGGCATCCCGTGGTGATATGCGCCGACTTTGAAAGTTTCCAACTTCCACTCGCCACATGCGAACCGAATCCCAGGATATCGAGCACCACCGAAATTCTACATCACGAAGCCTGCGCTTTTGGATTGATAGTCAACAACGCAGACAATCTTATTTTACATCGTGGCAATGATGCTCCACAAATATTCGTTCAAACCTTGAAACAGATGGCCATACAATTCGCTCCTGTACTAAGAGAAGACAAAGCAATAGAGCCGCTTACCCAGGAAGAGAAGGAAGCATACGACCTTGTCTCTCAGTGCGGTGTGTGCGAAAGTAACTTCACCCTCGAAAATGTCAAAGTTCGCCACCATAACCATCACACGGGAAAATATGCGGCCCCCCTGTGTAACAACTGTAATCTACAAATCAAAAAACCGAATTTTATTCCAGTATTCATTCACAATTTGGAGGGCTACGACGCCAAAATCTTCATAAAGGAGATGGGATGCGACGCTCAACCCATTAGCGTCATAGCTCGCACCAACGAGAAATTCATTTCATTCAGCAAGAAGGTGGACGTTGGAAATGGCAATCACGTAGAAATTCGCTTCTTGGACTCCTACAACTTTCTGTCTTCGAGTTTGGCGACACTCGCGTCTCAACTCACCGACGATGATTTGGTCGCCACCAGGAAATGTTTCGAGGACCAACATTTACCACTGTTGAGACGCAAGGGTGTTTACCCATACGAATACATGACGGATGCTTCCAAATTCTCAGATACATCGTTACCACCGAGAGAAGCATTCTACAGTCGTCTTAGCGACACCTGTTGCACCGAAGAGGACTACCGTCATGCTCAGCTCGTCTGGTCTACATTCTCTTGTCAAACCATGGGTGACTATCACGATCTGTATCTGAAGCTGGATGTCACGCTATTGAGCGACCGTTTTCATCTCCATCGCTCGAGAGGAATAGCAGCATATGGTTTGGACCCCGCTTTCAGCTACACCACACCGGGTTATTCTTGGCAGGCGATGTTAAAATCCACGAAGGTGAAGATAGAACTCATCAAGGACGTCAATCAACTTTTGTTTGTCGAAGAGGCAAAACGTGGTGGAATCGTCCAGTGTCCCCTTCGATACGTCAAGGCCAACAATCCATATGTTGCCGATTTCGATGCAGGGAAACCGACAAACTTCTTGGCATACTGGGACATGAACAATCTGTATGGTTATGCCATGTCCGAGCCTCTGCCCATCGGAGAATACGAATGGATGAGCGAGCAGGAACTTCAAGATTGTTTGGAATGGAGCGAAGATCATGAAAATGGATGTTTCCTGAAAGTAGATTTGGAATATCCTTCATCGCTTCATCGAGAACACCATGGATTTGCGATGGCACCTGTGATGGAATCGACTCCGGAGAAGAAGCTGATGCTCACCTTCAAGAGCAAAGAGAATTACGTGGTGCATTATCGCCTCCTACTATTCTACCTCCAGCATGGATTGGTTTTGAAGCACGTGCACTCGGGATTGAAGTTTAGACAGACCAGGTGGCTAGCACCCTATATCGACGGCAACACTCAACGTCGAGCATCAGCTTCTTCTTCCGCAGACAAAGACCTATACAAGTTGATGAATAACAGCATCTACGGCAAGAGCATGGAAGATGCGAGGAAAAGAAGAAATATCAACTTGGTCTCCGACCCGAAGAAAATAAATAAGCTCGTCGCTCAGCCCACGTACAAGAACTTCACGATACTGAGCGACACGTTGGTATTGATCGAACGTGCTCTCAGAAACATAACATTCGACAAACCAATCGCCGCGGGAGTCGCGATCCTCGAGTTGTCGAAGCTGGCCATGTACAAGTTTCACTACGACATCATGAAACCACGCTATGGAGAGGCGATCGAGGTGGCGTACACCGACACGGACAGCTTCGTGTACAACATCCACACCGACGATCTATACGAAGATCTGAAAAACATGAGCCAGCATTTCGACTTCTCTAACTATCCGAAAGATCACACTCTCTTCAACGACAGCCAGAAAATGACGATCGGGAAGATGAAGGATGAAGTCAACGGCCGCATTATCACAGAGTTTGCCGGTCTTCGAGCGAAAATGTACGCCATCAAAATCCAGGACGAGACCGAAATAAAAAAAGCAAAGGGGGTGGGGCGTTCGAGCACAAACAAACTGACCGTAGAAGATTACAAGTCGTGCTTGTTCGACAAAAAAATCAAACGCATGACCGAACATCGGATCACGAGCACCATCGACCAGTTGCATACATCCACAATCAACAAAGTGGCGCTTGATCCCCACGACACCAAATTGAGGTTGCTGGACTGCAACATCCACACCCGAGAATGGGGATGCCATGACGAGGAAGAAACCTGCTCGCACCATTAGACTTCTCAATCAAAAAAGTATGTATTATTTCTTGCACCACTTTTTTTTTTTTTTTTTAAAAAAAAAACAATTATTCACACTTATTTTTGCATTCACATTTTTTTATATTTTTCTATTATTTTTTAAAAAAAAACAATCATTCACACTAATTTTTGCATTCACACTTTTTTTTTATATTTTTCTATCATATTATGTACACTATTTTGAGGATATTTTTTATTTCTTTCAGGTGCTGCACCCCCCCCTACGCAAACTTTTTTTAGTTCTTACACATTCTATTCTTAACCAAAAAAAAAAATTTTTCTTCTCTTCAATCATAAAACACACACATTACACACGGAGGTCCTCTGTAGGGAGTCATGGGGGGGTTTAAAAAAAAAGAACCCATGAAACTCTACAAAGGCATGGCTTTGTTAGCCGTGGCCATTAGAACTGTGTTGGGCACCACGCACCCCTGGCGGGATATTTTCTTTTTTGGGGGCCAGGGATTTCCTTAACAAAAAAATAAATTTTTGATTATCACACACACACATTGTAGAAGATCACACCTGAGAGTTTTAATAACAAAACATTGTGGCAGATTACGCTGAGAGTGCAAGGTCGTGGTAGATTACACCGAGGGACCTTACAGTAAGAGGAGACGGCCTTATAGGAAAATGTCGTAAGTCATTTCAAATGTAGGTCAAAAAACAATATTAGCAAAATTTGCAGAAGGTAAAAAAAAATAGATTAAAAAGTAATGCCGCAGCTTCTCTTCTGCCCAATTTTCTCTCATTGTAGGTTAGTTTAGTGCGTAAAACGGATTACGCTGAGAGCAAAAGCCTATTAGCAGGTTGTAGTAGATTACACTGAGGGGGGCCTTACACTAAGAGAAGCAGCCTTATAGGAAAATGTCGTAAGTCATTTCAAATGAAGATCAAAAGGCGAGGTAGCATAAGAGCAAGATTTGCAGAAGGTAAAAAAATAGCTTAAAAAAACTGATGCCGGAGCTTTTCTTCTTCTGTCTAATTTTCTCTCATTGTAGGTTAGTTTAGTGCGTAAAGCAGATTGCGCTGAGAGCAAAAGCCTATTAGCAGGTCGTAGTAGATTACACTAAAAAACAATGGGAAGGGGGGGGGGAAAAAGCTTACAGTAAAAAAAAAGTAGCCTTATAGCAAAATATCGTAAGTCATTTCAAATGTAGGTCAAAAAACGAGTTAGCATAAAAAATAGCTTAAAAAGTAATGCCAGAGCTTTTCTTCTCTCCATTTTTCTCTCATTGTAGGTTAGTTTAGTGCATAAAACAAAAACCTTAGTGATTTTTTGAGTAAGAAGTTGGCAACACTGCTCATGCCTTACGAGAGAAATCCATTAAGGTGAGAAAGTAGGTCAAAAGGTAGTTCTAGGATGGCCTGTTTCACCTACTAAAATAATAGAGCCTTCTAGCTTTTCAAATTACGTACGTGCGATATGGCGCCTGAATTTTCACTTGTTAGCGCTTCATGTTGTGTTAATAATCAATTATTACCAAACATCAAGAAAAGAAAGGAAAAGGTAGGCCTAGCAATATCCTACGCGGTAAGGCGCAAATAAATAAGAGTAGAGTTTCAACTAGGTTATTCGGCGATTGGGTTGTGGATAAAGGAGAATTATCATTAGGATGTTGCATAAAGGTTGGTTAACTATTTCAAAGATGTGTTCGGTATTGTCGTCACTCTGTTACGCGATTGTTGAACCTAACTTATCAAATTTCCGGGAGAGTAAACAATTGAATTGCTAATAATGTCCTGTCAAAGCCACGGGGGATGAGAAATGAAAACAAGCAACTTAGTGCTAATTTTAAACTAATCAAGCATTTTTCCTCCGCATAGGCTAATCATGGAATCATGGCGCAATTTAGATTTGTCCACCCCAACATTCTCGAAACTATCCAGTTTCAAGGTAACATTCACGAGGATGTATTAAAATTCATTGATAAATTTGAAAGTTTAGCTATTCTTAATGAGTGGAATGACTTAAAGTAAAGGTAAATGCTACCGGCATTTTTGGATGATTCAGCATTGGAATGGTTCAATAGTTTAAGTCGAACTCAGGAAGCACAGCATATAGATTTTGTAACTTTAAAAACTAAAATTGTGGAAGAATTTACGGAACCGGGGGATACTTTTCAATTAGAAGAACAAATCAGATTACGCTTCCATCAGGAAAATGAACCTGTTTCAAAATATGTGATAGAAAAACAGTTATTGTTATTAAAATTAGATCCTGCCATGGACATTAGTGAACAAATTAAGCAAATAAGCGGGGGTTTACAACCTATCTTTATGAAAGAAGTTTATAACAGGGAATATGATTCAGTGCATGACATGTTACGAGACCTGAAACATGTTGAACAATTCAAATATCTTGTGCAAAAACGTAAAATTCTAGAAACTGAATGTGAGACAATGAAAGCTCTGTCGTGTTCTGGATCGAGTCGAGCCTACATGCCGACTCAGCAAGCTATCACGTTGCAATGGTCATGTTGACATAAGTTATTCTCAGGCTAATCGGGAGATCGAGGAAAGATTAAATGCACTGCAACAAGACCTTGATCAATTACAGTCGAACACGGGACTCCAGTCTCGTGAGTCAGACTTAGTTTTGCAATTTCAGAATCTTGAGGATAAAGTAAATGCCCTTACAGAACATCGGAAAAAACATTCATTCACTGAGTCATCATTCTCATATACAGTTAGAGAAAATGAACACAGAGATAGAAAGAATAGGAGAACCTATTATCATAATAGTAACACTAGAGTCCACACACAGTGGCAGAATAGAAATACTTCGCATAACAACCACAATAATAATCTCGACACACAGTCGCAACGTTCGCGTAGGGGGCGATGGCGCAATGGAAGTAACCCTCGATTTCAGCGTTATCACTTTTCATCTTCATCGCCGCGCACATTTTTGGAGCAACAACAGGGGCGCGAAGATCCAAATAACCATACTAATCAGGATGTAATTGCAAATTACTGTACTTTTCGTAAGAACAGAAGCAATTTGAAACGAGTAAGACCTACATATGACGGGGACCTAGGTGTAGGACCTTCGGGGAAAACTCTAACGGTCTCTACTTTTCCTTCTGAAGATTTGATTTACATCAATGTGAAAGTAGATGGGGAAATTCGACAGTTCATCCTGGATAGTGGAAGTCAAATTTCCTAACAGGAGATAAGAATATACCAGTCAATGCCAAGAGATTTAATATAAATACTGCGATTAGAGGGGTCACTAATAGTCAACTGACGGTTAAGGAAATTGTGTTACTACCATTTTCTATACATAACCAAACATTTGTTCATCCATTTAGAATCGTTAAGGATTTTAATGAAGTTACTATATTAGGAAATGATTTCTTGAAGGGACAAAAGGGTAAGTTAGATTTTGAGGAAAATAAGCTTACATTGCATAGATTTGGCACACCTCCTAGAAAACAAATTAAAAATGAGAATAAGAAAGCTTTTGACGTGTCAATCAAAGTTTCCCATTTGTTACAGCATGTTTTGCAACCAGAATTTATAGCTGCTAAAAAGATAAAAGTGAAACCCAGGACACATTTGTGCATTCCATTGAAATTGGCTAATTCATATGACAAAGATAGGGCACTCTTGGAACCGGACCTACAGTTTCAAGAGAAAACGGGATTGATGGTTGCCAGAGCAATTATTAATCCGGATTCGAATCTCATTTGGATCACAAATCCTTTAAATTATAACACCATTAAGCCTTGTTTCCATTATTATGAAAAAATATAAATAAGCTGACCAAGGCAGTAATTTATTTTATTAAAAACATAAACTAAACGTAACGTTTCAACCTTCTAGCAAGGTCTTCATCAGACTCTGTATCAAGTACAAAAGTAACAAGATACCAAAAACAGGGCATTATATACACAAAACATTACTCCCTCCAGACTAATAGAAAGTTGTTTTGGAACTTTCTCGCAGGTGGCTTTCACTATACTTTCACCTAAAAGGCGAAAAATATATACTTTCATATAGAATGTGGATTGGGCTTTATATATCACGCTCTTTTTCCTTCATTTTCTTCCTTCTCCTCTCCTCTTCTTCTCTTGTCCTTTCCACTCTTTCTAACACTTTATTCCATTCTTTGTTTAACTTCAGTCCCCCAATGAACTGGAATGGGGGACTGAAGTTAAACAAAGAATGGAAGAAAGTGTTGGAAAGAGTGGAAAGGACAAGAGAAGAAGAGGAGAGGAGAAGGAAGAAAATGAAGGAAAAAGAGCGTGATATATAAAGCCCAATCCACATTCTATATGAAAGTATATATTTTTCGCCTTTTAGGTGAAAGTATAGTGAAAGCCACCTGCGAGAAAGTTCCAAAACAACTTTCTATTAGTCTGGAGGGAGTAATGTTTTGTGTATATAATGCCCTGTTTTTGGTATCTTGTTACTTTTGTACTTGATACAGAGTCTGATGAAGACCTTGCTAGAAGGTTGAAACGTTACGTTTAGTTTATGTTTTTAATAAAATAAATTACTGCCTTGGTCAGCTTATTTATATTTTTTAAATTATAATGTTACAATTAAGAAAGGCACTATTATCGTTAAAGCTGAAACATGGGATAGACCAATCATGAGTAACAATAATGATGAGAATAAGGATAAAATTGGTGAACAGGCTCAGGTTTTCGCGACGGAAGAGTCAGGGAACGTCAGTGACGCACGGACGGACCCTAGTCGGTTTGATGTGAATCCGAATTTGGAACCCCAGAAAAAGGAGCAATTTTGGCTGTTTTGATGAAATATCCACATGTTTTTGCGTGGTCAAGGGATGATATAGGTAGAGCCACGAATTATAAACATAGAATTCAACTAAAAGATGACACAGAATTTCACTTAAAATCCTACCCGATTCCAGTTTATCTTCGTGATGAAATTGAAGATCAGATTGAGACTTTATTAAAGCAAGGTGTTATTTCTCCTACACAATCACCCTTCAACTCTCCAGTTATCCTTTTAAAGAAGGCAAAGGGGGGTTATAGATTATGCCAGGATTATCGCAGATTGAATATTTCGTCTATATTTGACGCTCTGGGTGTGAATAACATCAATGAAATATTATACAATATGGGGGGCAAGAAATACCACTGTACGGCAGACTTGAAGAGCGGATTCTTTAATATTCCTCTCACCGAGGACAGTAAGAAATATACAGCATTTACAATACCAGGAATGTCACAGTATCAAATGAACGTCGTGCCACAGGGCCACGTCAGTTCATCAAGTGCGATGACTCGTTGCATTCACCTAGCGTGCTCAAATTTGGATCCCAATCACTTTGCCCATTATGTGGATGATTTATTTTGCTTTGGAAATACCTTTGAAGAAATGCTCGTAACTCTGGAGAAAATGTTACAATGTTTACAGGCCGCGGGATTGAAACTTGCAATAGAAAAATGTCACTTCGGCTTCACTGAGGTTATTGCTTTAGGACATAAAATTTCGAAATTTGGCTATCGGATCAATGACAAAATCACTGATTCTATTAAGAAATATCAGACACCGACCACTGTGAAACAAGTTCGCACATTTCTCGGATTAACATCTTATGTCAGGAAGTTTTTAAAATCATATTCTGAGATGGCACTTCCCTTGCAAAAATTGATAGGGAAAAAGAAGAAATTTCTCTCGGGGGAAGAACAGCAAACTGCGTTTGAGAGGTTGAAAGAAGCTTTACTTACAGCTCCTGTATTAATGGCATATGATCCATCAAAAGAAGTAAGGGTATATACGGATGCAAGCAGTAAGGCTATTGGCGCGGTGATTTTACAACCGAATGCGAACGGTGATTTTCAGCCTATATCCTATTGCAGTAGAGTGTTAAAGGACCATGAAACTCGACTTTCAACCATCGAGCAAGAATTGTTGGCAATCATATATGCATTTAACTCATTCAGATTCTTTTTACTTGGGAGACATTTCGAATTATTTACCGACAACCAAGCAATCACATTCATTCGCTCCTCAACGCAACTTTCAAACAAATTATTTAGATGGTACACGTTGATGGCCGAGTTCGATTTTACGCCAATTCACTGTAAAACTACACAAAATATGGCGGATGCTATAAGCAGAGAGACAGAACATGATCCACTGGATGAAGACGAGGAGCTTCCAGAGCCACTACATTGTTATTGTTAGATGAGACAATTGATGTTGCTATACACCAACGAGAGGATTCTTTTTTTTTGGAAATATCATGAATATTTTGGAAGGAAAAGAAGACGAGGGGGCCAACAACCCACCCAACCCCTCCCTGCAGAGGCAAGCTTGCTATTATGTTATGGAAAATGGACTTCTTTATAGACAACATAAACTGGGAGCTACAACTAAAAAATTATTATGCATACCGAAGTCACTTCGCAACACTGTTATTGAGACATTACATAGTTTTCCAGCTGGAGGAGCGCATTACGACTTCACAAAAACATACAAAAATGCACTGGATAGGATATACTTTCCATTCATGAAGAACCATATTCAGAAAATGGTCAAGGAGTGTGTAATTTGTCAGCAGAATAAGCGCATAAAAGGAGCGCCATATGGAGAACTTTTAACGTTCAACTCACAAAAACCATTCGATAGAATCGCTTTAGATTTTAGCGGACCGTATCCACCAAGTGGTTTGCTTCGCCATAAATATATAATAAGTGCAATCGATAATGGTACTCGATTTTTAATTGCTCAATCAGTAGCAGATACTTCAAGTAAGACAGCAGCTCACTTCCTTTTTGAAAATGTAATTTTACGCTATGGATGTCCCTCTCATATAGATACGGACAGAGGTACTTCATTCACAGCTAGTATATTTAAAGAACTATCGGAGAAATGTGGAATCCATCTTAAATTCGCTCCAGCAGCCAATCACAATTTAATTGGATTATTGGAACGATCACATGCTATTTTACAGGGACTTATGAAAAACTTCGTGAACTCAAAACACACAGATTGGCTTTTATACTTGCAATCGGCCGTGTGGTCGTACAATGTTAATTACCAGGAGAATTTGAAGAACAGTCCATTTTTAATTCTTCATGGATTTACGCCTAGATTAGTCTGGGAGAGCGGACTACAGTTAACGCATAGTGTGAATGTAAACAACGAGATGAGATTCAAGATTCTCGAAAAAGCACGAGCAGCAGCTTATGAGAGTCTACAGAAACGCCACCGACTAGTAAAAAAGTACTACGATAAACGTCACCAGTCCATTGAATATACGCCAGGAGTCTTGGTTCTAGAATACGATGGCAGTCAACGTGTACACACCGCTAAATGCGTTTCAGGAGTATTTAAAGAACCTTGTAAAATTATAGCAAAAGAAAATCCCAATGTTTACAAAGTGGAATATAAGACAAAACGGGGACAGACAGTCGTGGACTCAATTTCCGTCCAGAGATTGAAGAAATACTATGCTTCGGAACACGGTAGCGGCGATGAGAATGTAAATGGTAATGATGCGACTGAAGAACAGGAACAGTCAGGAGTGAATGAGTGAGAACATACCTTTTACCCTGTACGTAACTTCCTTTTCAGTACTCTGATGAACTAAATAAATTTTACATCTTGCAAATATATTTTTAAATGAAAAACACTAAAATTATGTGAAATATTATTGTTTAGCCCTTAATAATTGCACGGCAGTATAAAACTAGTTATTACCACACTAAAATCATTAGTTATAAATCGTAATCATCGAGGTTTCATAATAATGAACAACAAGTACAGTAAGGCGCAAAAATAATAATAATAATCAATATTATTGTATTCACGGATAGTGAAAAAAAGGAATGGTGATGAATATAAATTGCGCGCAAGGAATTTTCCTCAGATTTCTGTAGGCCTGCAGAGAACTGATGGAAATAATCTTTTGTAAACTACAAAAGATAAATAGTGTAAGTCGATAATAGACTTTAGTATTTTTTATGAATAAAATGTGTTAAACACATGCGGTAAGGAAAATGAGAATTAAAATTCTCTATGATTTAGCGTGGTTAGTCAAAATAGGGTTTAAACAATTACACATTTTAATATTTCAATTGTTAAATTTAAGTAATAATTACATTTATAATTTTAATAACTAAATAAATGACAGAAATATGAGATTATAAGTTTAAAATAACGTTAGAATAAATAGAACAGTTATAATAAGAGCTGAATATGCATACAGCCAGTAAATTATTCAATTAAACGAGCTACAGATCAATAATAACTAAATAAGAAAGTAGTATCGGAACGCGCTAAGGCCTGCCCTCGGGCGATTAATATTCGCAATTTAATTTGCACGGGTTTTAATTAATTTGCACGTACTTAGAACGCATTTGCATGTACTTAGAACTAATTAGCATGTATTTAGAATACTTTACATTTATGTATTTGCATGTTTATAACTTTTTATGAATATATAATTATTTATTTTATGAAAAATATGTATATAGACGGTAATTAGAGGTACTAAACGCTATGCATATGTTTTTATATTCATTACTGCAAAGTATGTAATGTATAAATCGATAATATTAATGTTTATAGTATTGAAAATAAGAGTTTACGGTTTATGAACCGCTATGAACGGTGGTAATGGCTGTAGGTACAGGTCCAATTACGATTGGGGACGGTCCCGGTACTCGAACCCGCGATATGTAACGTTATTAATTAGTACTATGTAATAATGTATGTTATTATGTTATGAAAGACGATGGTACGAGATGCCAGACAGACAAGGGTGAACTCCGCGCAGGTAGAGGAGAAAGGAATTTGGGGAGTGTGCGGTCAAGGTCAAATGACGTCACAACGCCAGAACAAAGGAAGAACCTGATTCACCAATGAGAGAACGCGTCGGTAGGTTTTCAGAACCGGTTTTTCCAAGGTTAACTAGTACGCAAGAACAGGGGAAAGCTATGCAATACTGTAGGGCAGGGGAGGGATTCAACCAGACAACAAAGGATGTCTGGAATGCGCAGCAAGGGCCAAATCTCTGAAGCTATGCGTCCCTTGTAGAACCGGTTTCCGCCGCCAATTAATATTCTGCTCAGGTTTGCCTCCAGGGCATTGAATGCTGTAGCGAGGGTTTTAAGGTAGAAAGCTTGCATGTTAGAGCAGGTTTCTGTCTAAGTAAGCCAAGTTTGCCCAGAACACAAGAAAAAAGGATTTTTGGATACCGAATTAGTTTGGAGCGAGATCTTTACTTTGAACAAGCAGAACGAAGCGTAAGGGTTTTTTATATGTACTAGGAACAAGGGAGAGCTCTCAGGGACTGGGCCTACAGTTTTCACTATTTGCTTTTATCACGGGGTAACGAACCTAGGACCCTTTGATTATTGATTTAGGTAGTAAATGTATGTTACTGTGTGCTATTTAACATAATATCAAGTTTATTTTTTACCAAATTTTGACTTTACGTCAAATCTTTTACAATTTTATGTTAATTTTTTACCAAAATAACACTATTTATACTATTCAGGCAACATTTTTTTATTAAATTTTGGACTCACAAAGATATTTTTTCAACTTTTAATTTATTATTTTACAATTTTATGTTAATTTTTTATCAAAATTAGACTATTTATACTATTCAGGCAACATTTTTTATTAATTTTGGATTCACAAAGACATTTTTTTCAACTTTTAACTTATTATTTTACAATTTTATGTTAATTTTTTACCAAAATAACATTATTTATACTATTCAGGCAACATTTTTTATTAAATTTTGGACTCACAAAGACATTTTTTTCAACTTTTTAATTTATTATTTTACAATTTTATACCTATTTTACCAAAATAACACTATTTATACTATTCAGGAAATACTTTTAGTTACATTTTCGACACACAAAGTGTGTGTTCTCAACTTCTATTTTTTATTTCACAAGTTTAGGCTTATTATTACTCAAATAACACAATTTCATCTATTCAGGATATTTTGTATTTACAGAGATTTTTTCAACTTTTAATTTATTATTTACAAGTTTATGCCTATTTTTTACTCAAATAACACAATTCTATTTGTTTAGGAAAGACTTTTAGTTATATTTTCGACACACAAAGTGTGAGTTTTCATTTTTTATCTGTTTATTTTACAAGTTTAGCCTAATATTTACTCAAATAACACGACTTGAACGTGTTTTTTATTACATTTTGGACACACACACACACACACACACACACACGCACACACACATACACACACAGATATATTTTCCAAGTTTACAGTTTCTCTAGTTTACTCAAATAACACAATTTAGATGTGTTTTGAATTAAATTTTGTACACATGAAGTGTGTTTCGTCAAGTTTTACCCTTTTATTTTACAAGTTTTGGGCTTAATATTACTCAAATAACACAATTTAATCCAGTCAGGAAGGATTTGTTATTATATTTTGGATGCACAAAGAGATGTTTTCAACTTTTTTACTGATTTTTTGCAGGGTATGTATTAATTTTTATTTATTTTGTTTTGTATCATATATACATTTACAAATTTTTAACTTAGAGTTTAGTATTTATTTAAATCTTTTCAAAAACACTAAAGGAAAAGTACTTTTAGCTAAAATGTAAGCCACAGAATATATTATTATTATTATTATTATTATTATTATTAGGGTTTACTGATTTCCACTATGCTATTTTTGGTTCTGTATTTCTATATGTATTTATTTAGGTCAGGTTACGCCTGCTACGTAGGAAAGTTTATTTATTTTAGAGTTTGCTGAGTATTTTGTTACTTTTATACTAGGTAATGTTTCCTAAATATATCAGGTAGGGCTCCATCCATATATTTTTGTTTTTGCTGTTTGGAGATGTGATCAGCATCACTCTCCATCTGCTTTTTATTTTATGTACCCAATATTATTTTGAGGCTTAGTGAATTCTAGAGCCTATTTATGCAGGAGAGAGGGCTTGAAAATTCTGATCTCAGATAACCCACAACTTTTTGTCAGAGTATTTTAAAGGATATTTTATATTTATTATGTGCAACTAGAATATCAAAGCTTGCTTAATTTTTATGTCTGTAACGCTGTTATTGTATTTCTAGCTAAGGCTTACTGGATAAGGTACACGAAATGTTTATCATTTCGACTATTTATTTTTATACGAGGCCAAATGTTTAGTGTAACGAAAATTATTGTTTGTCTATAAAGACTGAAATTCCTTTACCGATGGGTCCATAACTGGACGCTTACCAACATTGTTCCTTCTTTTTTAATATAACTATTTATCAATATATTGGCAATTCACAGGACAAGACGAAGTTCTCAGACGACTGACTATATGGACCATAGGTCCACTTGCTAAACTTTTTTTCTATGCTGGAAGAATAATTTAGCCTTATAGCCTTTTTGAAGGTATTTTTGAAGTATTTCTGGTTTTTTGGGTGCATCAACACTTGGGTTATTTCCATTTGGTTTATTATACGAGGCTACAATCACTATCTGAACACTGAAATCCTCTGATTGAAACTAAAAGCTTAGGCTGTAACTAGAGACTTAGTATGTATATCGACAATTTATAGGACAACACGAACCTTACAAAGGATTATAGGTGATGTAGGCCCACACGCCAGAGCTTTGTTAACCTGCAAGAAGCATTTACAGCTAATGCTACGAGGAAATGATGTTGATTTTTTACTGTTTCACAAAAATGCTATCTGTTATACACCCAATATTTGCTTTTTCAAGTAACTACATGTACCAGAAGTACTTACAGGCCAACTCTATCTAGACTTCGATTTATGTAAATGTAGCAAGAACTATATTTCTGAGGAAGTACGCAAAAGCAGATTACCCGGTTAAAGTATCTGAAAAACAGATTTTTCTATGTAAGTATATTTTTATTGACTGGATTATTTAACAGATCAAACAGGAAGACTGCAAAATTCATTAAATGTAGTTCTATAGTATAGCAGGTTTCAGAGATATAAAAAGAACATATATAAGATTTCGCTTTTTTTGCTTCTGAGGCTAATCGCGACGCTAAGGGTAAATGGCGAGGAAATGTAACGGAGGAGAAACAGTCCCAAAAGTTATGGGCTGCATGTAAGTTAATACCACAGAGATATTACAGTAGGTGTAGGTTCTACCACCAGAACTTTTCTATTATAATAATACTGGTTATGCTGTACTGTTAGTAAAGATGCTGATATTTGAGAAACTTAAAAGGTTATTTGCAAAATTTTAAGATAAATAATAATCTGTTAGACTTTAAACATATTTTATATCCATTCTGCACAACATCCGATGACAAAATTTAAAAATTGTAATCGCCCAAACAGGGACTCGAACCCTGGACAGATAGGTTAAAAGCCTAACGCTATACTAACTAAGCTATCTGGGCACAAGGTATTCTTTTCTTGAAAAGTTAGTTATGTTAAGAAATATATTGAAATACTTGAGAACACTTTCGGTCTGGTTCGACAGAGAAGAAGACAACATTTCCAAATTTTTACAGACTGGGTGTATTTTTCCACTATAGAGGCCTTCACTATATGTAATTCGAAACGCTCAAGTTCAGCTAGCTTCCAAAATTGAGGTAAAGATTGTGTTTGGCGAGATTAACAAGTTACAATTATATCCAGTTACGGACAAATAAAGCTAAAACTCTCAGATTTACTGTACTAGCCAAGTTTTAGTAACATTGTCTTCACTTTTGTACAAATACCAAAGAAATATATATATTTTATTTATAATTTGGCAAAATGTACTAGTATTCAATTCACAAAGTTAGGTAAAAAACAGTATTTTAAAAAAATATTGTTACTGCCTTCAAATTTTATGTTATTTAGCCACTAACAACTGGTTTACACTGTTTGGCATTCTTTAAATAGGAAAAGAAGGAATTATTTGTTTAGTATTTTTACTACTTTATATTTATTTAAGAAAACAATTCTACAGTTTAACTTAATTTTAACAAATTGTTACTAATTTATATATCAAAGTTATGTTATTTAGAGTGTATGAAGGCGTATAAAGTTAATATTTGTACTTATCAGTGCAACTAACAATTATATTTTACACACAAAAGATAATGTTTACAGTTAAATTACTTAATCAGAGAATAATATTTTACAGTAATTGATTCATTCAGTACTAGTCAGTACTTTTATGCATCAGAAAGTTTTTTTAATTTTCTATTACGCATGCTATTTTGTGCTATTCTTAAAATGTATTTCTAAGGCAAACTGGTTTAATTTTCTGCTTATAATGCAAAGTTGACATCGTTTTCGCACAATGCTTTGTACATTTGTTATATTCTCTACTTACAATCCAAATATTATGCTTATTTAATGTATAACTAACTAACTCTCTAGTCTTCTTAAACCCGAATGTTCATGGCTGCATCAACTCATGCCTTTCATCTGTCCCTGTCCTGATCAAGATCTATATACTCCTTTCCTTCCCTACCAATTTCCTTTAGGTCCATCTCTACATTATCCCTCCATCTTTGTTTTGGACTTCCTATTGGTCTTTTACCATCAGGTTTGCCAACAAGAATCCTGTATACTCTTCTTTCCTCTCTCATTCGTACCACATGATCTACACACCTAAGTCTTCTTGATTTAATCATTCTAATACTATCTCGACATGAATAGAAATTATGTACTTCTAAATTATGTAATCTTCTCCACACATCTGTCTCCTCATCTGTTTTAGGCTCAAATATTTTCCTAAGGATCTTATTTTCAAATACTCTCAATTTATGTTCCTTTTTCAATGTAATGGACCAGGTTTATTTACTGTATTTAACTTTTATTTTTTGTAATTAACAAAAGTTAAAAGCTTATACTGTAGTTATTATATCTTTTTCTATCAGCTTATTTTGAAATTAATATTATTAGGTATAGTCTTTGATTTTTAACTATATTGCTTTTTTTATCAATTTATCTAAGAGTACAAGCAGACAAACACATGTGTACACACTTTTATGTAAATAGATATGCCTGTTTTCAATATTTTAGTATGAAGATTGCACTTTAGCTATTTAAGCAAGGGTACGAAAGTTAGGATTTCTGAGAATTTGTTGCAGGATTTTGTTGTCCAAGTATAGATGAGAACCGAGCTGGGAGACTGTTTTGAACCTTTTCATGAGAGTTTGCATGTGAACTGTATGCAAATTGAGCACTATTGACTGTGCATGCTTCTAAGTTTTGCTGTTATTTTACGTCAACTCTGTGAGACTGTAGACAGTTTTTTTCATTTCTAGTAGTTTTTATTGATTGTATTTGTATATGTTTTGGGGACTTAGCAGTTTTATGTTATGAGGCAGTTTGTTGTAGAATATTTTTACCGGATTGTTTTGAGATATTGACTGTCTGTTGTTTTACTTGTAATTATTTTCCTTCTTGTGTTGTGTATACAAATACAATCAATAAAAACTACTAGAAATGGGAAAACTGTCTACAGTCTCACAGAGTTGATGTAAAATAACAGCAAAACTTAGAAGCATGCACAGTCAATAGTGCTCAATTTGCATACAGTTCACATGCAAACTCTCATGAAAAGGTTCAAAACAGTCTCCCAGCTCAGTTCTCATCTATACTTGGACAACAAAATCCTGCAACAAATTCTCAGAAATCCTACCTTTCCTACCCTTGCTTAAATAGCTAAAGTGCAATCTTCATACTAAAATATTGAAAAAGTCATATCTATTTACATAAAAGTGTGTACACATGTGTTTGTCTGCTTGTACTCTTAGATAAATTGATAAAAAAAGCAATATAGTTAAAAATCAAAGACTATACCTAATAATATTAATTTCAAAATAAGCTGATAGAAAAAGATATAATAACTACAGTATAAGCTTTTAACTTTTGTTAATTACAAAAAATAAAAGTTAAATGCAGTAAATAAACCTGGTCCCTTACATTGAAAAAGGAACATAAATTGAGAGTATTTGAAAATAGAATAGAATAGAATAGAATGGTCTTTATTTAAGCAGGCGTGTTTCGGCCTCATGGGCCGTTCTTACAACCAACCCTTGTCAAAGATACAATAAATGAATAAAAACAAAAAGAAAAAAAAAACACATAATGATCATGATAATACAATAAAGATAATATAAATATTATACAATGATAAAATAATAGATTGAATAGATTAGTATATATACTGTTGAGTAAAGATAAGTAATAAGTCTTCGGTAGTTCAATGTGTATGCGGGTGGGGGGGTAGGTTAGGTATGCATTATATGATGTATAAGTGCAGGTGCAATTGTTAACATATGAAGGTTAATTAAGTTGTTGGGACAATAGTAAGTTCTTCAGATTTTTCTTAAAACTTTGATGGCAAAAAATGTTAGTCAATAATGCAGGCAGTTTGTTCCATTCCCTGATCCCTGTAACAATGAATGACTTGTTATATGTGGCGGTTTTATGTTTGGGGATTTTTAGATTGTGCTTGTTGCGGATATTATGTTCGGCTGATGTTCTACGAGAACAAATCTTATCGGATAAGTATTTTGGGGAGCCACTCTTAAGTATTTTGTGCATCAAGGTGAGTGTTAAGTATTTTCTTCTATTGTTAATGTTTAGCCAAGAAAGTTTCTTTAAATAGGGGGATACATGTTCCTTTCTGTTTAGGTTAAATATGAAACGTATACAACAATTCTGAATTTTTTGAAGTTTATAGTTTAAGCCCTGGGATATATTACTGTACACTGGAGCGCAATAGTCTAATGTGGATAGGACGAGTGATTGCATAAGACGATCTTTAACATTAGCGTCCAGAGCATGTTTTAAATGATACAGAGATTTAAGTTTCCCCATACAGTTTTTCACAATAAATTCGACTTGTGGCTAACAATTTAAGTGTCTATCGAACACAATCCCCAAGTTTTTGCTTGTATCCACTTCGCTTAGCGGTATACTGCCAAGAGTTGGAGGAGGAGGTGCGTTTTTGTGAAGTTTCTTAAGGGTACCATGAGTTCCTATGGTCATGAAGCAAGATTTTGTTGGATTTAATTGAAGGGAGTTCCTCCGTGACCAACTTGTTATAGCATCAAGGTCGAATTGAAGTTTGGTCATCGCATTATCGTAGTTTTCTGTATTACACTGAATATAGATTTGCGAATCGTCAGCATACTGATGGTAGTGGCAATATTGGACAGCGCGGTCGAAATCAGCTACGTAAATCATGTATAGTAGTGGACCCAATATACTTCCTTGAGGGACGCCTTGTTGAACAACTAACCATTTAGAGTATGTGACTTCCGGTTCCAGATATTTCACACGTTGTTTCCTGTTGCCGAGATATGATCGAAACCAATTTAACGCGTTTCCGGTAACGCCATAGTGATACAGTTTGGCCAATAGCAATTCATGATTGATCGAGTCGAACGCTCTTGAATAATCCAACAAGACTAAAAGTGTAACTTCATTTTCATCTATTCCTTTACTTACATTGTCTACGATATCTACCAGCGCAGTGCAAGTACTATGCATTTTTCTGAAACCAGATTGAAAGTGTGGTAGGAAACCTTGAATATGTGAAAGTATTTGTTCATAAATTACTTTTTCAAGTATTTTGGACATTGTGGATAGAATGCTATTAGGTCGTAGATCTTTTATTTCTGTGGGGTTGGATTTTTTAGGTATAGGTGTTACTTCGCATTTTTTCCACTCTTGAGGGAACCAACCTTTGGAAAGGGAAAGATTAATAATGTGCGTAAGAGCTTTTAAGCAAAAGGGGATGCAATACTGTAAAACAGTTAGGTTTATGCCATCATAACCGCACGCTTTTGATTTCATTTTGTTAAAAATGTTACGTACTTGTTCGCTACTTACTGGGGTAAAAAAGAACGTGTCATTGTTGGGTTGCTCAAGATACGTGTCGGTTTCATCAATCACCGCTGCATTGTTATCTGAGGGTGCACTCGGCTTAACAAAGAACTCGTTTACCGCATTCGGCCGAAATGTGTCTGAGGAGAGCGCATTACTCTTTTTATTTGGTAAAAGTCCCTGGCTTCTGAGGTTAGACCATAAATGTTTAGCATTTTTTACAATTCATATTTACCGTTTCGTTATAGTGCTTAAATTTTGCGTTTCTGACTGCTTTTGTGGCTCTGTTTCTGAAGTATTTGTACGACAGGAGAGCGTCTGGGTCTCCTGTATTTACATATCTCAGATGAAAGAAGTCGCGCAACTTCCATAATTCCCTTACTTGATTTGAAATCCAGGGGGCGGGAGGTTTGGTTACACAAATTTTTCGCTGGGGGGCGTGCTTATCTATTAATCTGATAATGTTATCATTCAAGGCCTCCACCGCTGCATCTACGTCCTCGTTTCTTTCGATTTTGCACCATTCCACATTTTGCGCGTCTTTACGAAACTTGTCCAAGTCCATGGTTTTGACATTTCTAATTTTGATAATTTTTTTAGGTTGCTTTGGTGCGTACAGGTCAAATATGGAGTATGTTATATGGTGATCTGTGATTCCAGGTAACTCGCTCTGCCCAATTTGCTTTACAATTAAATCTTGTGAACAAACGATTAAATCAATTAATGACTTTGACGTCGCTGTCACTCTGGTTGGCTTGGTAATTAATTGTTTCCCGTGAACTTCCTTGATTATACTCTGTAGGAGTCTAGTACTGCTTTCGTTTTTTCTTAACATGTTGATATTCCAGTCGCCTAACGCAATGAAGTAATCGTAATTTAAGTATAGGTGTTGGAGGATATCTGCTACGTGACTGATGTGAGTATAGCTGACATTTGGGGGTTTATATGCTACCATAAGTCCAATTTTTTTCCTATCGATAGTTAATTCGATTACAAGGTACTCTACGCCGATATCATTATTAACGAACCCGTCTAAAAGTTTCCATTTAAGCGATTTAGAAATGTATAAGCACACACCACCTCTAGATTTGTTTAATCTATCTTGTCGAACTAATGTGTAATTTTCGATGTCTACTATATTATTACTAATATTCGGTTTTAACCAGCTTTCTGTAATGGCTATCAGGTCAAAGTTTAAGTTCGATATCATTTCTTTAAATTCATCTATGGAGTTGAGTAAACCTTGAATATTTAGATGACATAATTTAAAGCCATTTTCAGATCTATTTATTTCAGCTTCGAGCTGTTCCTTTATATTGTAATTGCTGTGGCGGATATTAATGGGCGACTCATCAAAGTAACTGGAGTGAATTCTGATTGGGAGTGGCGTTTCTGCACCATTGACTACATTGGTAGGGTCATTTATATTTATCGTTTCCTCCACTGTTGGTCATGGAGTATATATTCTGTCCCAAGTGTGAATTGCATATTGGAATAACAATGAAAATGTGCATACGCATAACACTTAATTAAAAAAAACAGGTGCTAGTTATCATAGTGACTTATTACTACAATCAAATTTTTAAAAATGTAAAAAATAAATGAAAAATTTAAGAATAAAAAAGTAAAAATGAATATAAAAATGTGAATACTGACACAAAAGAAGAAAAATTTAAAAAATTAAAATATTTGTTGATTGACCAAAAATGGGAGAAATATAGATTTTTGAGCTTGCCGATATATTCTGGCGTGAGTTAGAATACAAGCTGAGGGTTGTTTACATTTATATAACAGTCTATTATGCGACAGGTTCATGCCCTCCTTTCGCCACCATTGAGGAATGCAGAGAGTATTGCAAGCTTTGTATGGTTCGGCGCGGAATGTTCTCCTGCATTCCCCTCCCCTCTACTTTTGACTGGTCACCGTTGTCCGTACGTCATTGATGGGGGAAGCAGTTCCAAAAATAAACACAACCACCGTTAGGAGGGGAGTGTGGCGGGACAGTGTTACTTTCTGCTGAACTTTGCGATGTCCTCCGGGTCACTAATCCTAACCACGTTTCCGTTGTGTAGGGCAAGTACATTCCCATCGGTTGTCCATACTCGTTCGAATATTTTACTAAGCCTTACCTTGTGAAAAAGGTCCAAATTTGCTTTTGTTAGGTTTTCAGTTATGAAAATACCTGTTCCTCTAGCCTTAAGGTTCTTCTTGTTCTTGTAGACCAAGTCTCTCTGGGCGTAGGTGACAAAGCGCGCAATGATCGGCCGGGGTTTGCCATCACGTCGCGGTGCTCCCAGTCGGTGAACACGATGAAACACATTTTGTGGCACTTTCACTTTCACCTGCTCATTGATGATTTTTGAAGCAATCACTTCACACTTTTCACCCTCACTTTCATTGATGCCATGAAAAACAAGGTTCAGGCGACGGTCATATTGTTCCAGGGAATTCAGATCCTTTCGCACTTGCTTCACTTGCTTAACTAGCTCAGAGATTTTCCTCTCGAGATCGTTTTTTACTTCTTGAATGGCATCCTCCACGGCAGATTTAATTGCAGTGGTCAGCGCTGGTTTAATTTCTTTCAACCCCGCATCACTTGCAAATGCCAGGGCGATGCGTCTGTCCAGGTCTCCGAACTGTTGGTTGAGTTCCTTCGCTATGGCTGTCGAGATGGAGTTTTCAATCCGTTGCCACTCAGCTTTGCTGATTCCCATTTTTCGGGCAATACTGCTATTAACAATTAAAAAATTACGACAGAGTAAGTACTTTTGCTGCAGTATCCCCTCCTCCGTGCAAGCTCGAGTTGGGTAGACGGACCCTCTTACATGCGGTTCTTAGGAAAATATTTGGGCCTAAAACAGTTGAGAAGACAGATGAGTGTAGAAGATTACATAATTTAGAAGTACATAATTTGTATTCAAGTCGAGATAGTATTAGAATGATTAAATCAAGAAGATTTAGGTGTGTAGATCATGTGGTACGAATGAGAGAGGAAAGAAGAGTATACAGGATTCTTGTTGGGAAACCTGATGGTAAAAGACCAATAGGAAGTCCAAAACAAAGATGGAGGGATAATGTAGAGATGGACCTAAAGGAAATTGGTAGGGAAGGAAAGGAGTATATAGATCTTGATCAGGACAGGGACAGATGAAAGGCATGAGTTGATGCAGCCATGAACATTCGGGTTTAAGAAGACTAGAGAGTTAGTTAGTTATACATTAAATAAGCATAATATTTGGATTGTAAGTAGAGAATATAACAAATGTACAAAGCATTGTGCGAAAACGATGTCAACTTTGCATTATAAGCAGAAAATTAAACCAGTTTGCCTTAGAAATACATTTTAAGAATAGCACAAAATAGCATGCGTAATAGAAAATTAAAAAAACTTTCTGATGCATAAAAGTACTGACTAGTACTGAATGAATCAATTACTGTAAAATATTATTCTCTGATTCAAGTAATTTAACTGTAAACATTATCTTTTGTGTGTAAAATATAATTGTTAGTTGCACTGATAAGTACAAATATTAACTTTATACGCCTTCATACACTCTAAATAACATAACTTTGATATATAAACTAGTAACAATTTGTTAAAATTAAGTTAAACTGTAGAATTGTTTTCTTAAATAAATATAAAGTAGTAAAAATACTAAACAAATAATTCCTTCTTTTCCTATTTAAAGAATGCCAAACAGTGTAAACCAGTTGTTAGTGGCTAAATAACATAAAATTTGAAGGCAGTAACAATATTTTTTAAAAATACTGTTTTTTACCTAACTTTGTGAATTGAATACTAGTACATTTTGTCAAATTATAAATAAAATATATATATTTCTTTGGTATTTGTACTAAAGTGAAGAAAATGTTACTAAAACTTGTCTAGTACAGTAAATCTGAGAGTTTTAGCTTTATTTGTCCGTAACTGGATATAATTGTAACTTGTTAATCTCGCCAAACACAATCTTTACCTCAATTTTGGAAGCTAGCTTAACTTGAGCGTTTCGAATTACATATAGTGAAGGCCCCTATAGTGGAAAAATACACCCAGTCTGTAAAAATTTGGAAATGTTGTCTTCTTCTCTGTCGAACCAGACCGAAAGTGTTCTCAAGTATTTCAATATATTTCTTAACATAACTAACTTTTCAAGAAAATAATACCTTGTGCCCAGATAGCTTAGTTGGTAAAGCGTTAGGCTTTTAACCTATCTGTCCAGGGTTCGAGTCCCTGTCTGGGCGATTACAATTTTTAAATTTTGTCATCGGATGTTGTGCAGAATGGATATAAAATATGTTTAAAGTCTAACAGATTATTATTTATCTTAAAATTTTGCAAATAACCTTTTAAGTTTCTAAAATATCAGCATCTTTACTAACAGTACAGCATAACCAGTATTATTATAATATAAAAGTTCTGGTGGTAGAACCTACACCTACTGTAATATCTCTGTGGTATTAACTTACATGCAGCCCATAACTTTTGGGACTGTTTCTCCTCCGTTACATTTCCTCGCCATTTACCCTTAGCGTCGCGATTAGCCTCAGAAGCAAAAAAAGCGAAATCTTATATATGTTCTTTTTATATCTCTGAAACCTGCTATACTATAGAACTACATTTAATGAATTTTGCAGTCTTCCTGTTTGATCTGTTAAATAATCCAGTCAATAAAAATATACTTACATAGAAAAATCTGTTTTTCAGATACTTTAACAGGGTAATCTGCTTTTGCGTACTTCCTCAGAAATATAGTTCTTGCTACATTTACATAAATCGAAGTCTAGTTAGAGTTGGCCTGTAAGTACTTCTGGTACATGTAGTTACTTGAAAAAGCAAATATTGGGTGTATAACAGATAGCATTTTTGTGAAACAGTAAAAAATCAACATCATTTCCTCGTAGCATTAGCTGTAAATGCTTCTTGCAGGTTAACAAAGCTCTGGCGTGTGGGCCTACATCACCTATAATCCTTTGTAAGGTTCGTGTTGTCCTATAAATTGTCGATATACATACTAAGTCTCTAGTTACAGCCTAAGCTTTTAGTTTCAATCAGAGGATTTCAGTGTTCAGATAGTGATTGTAGCCTCGTATAATAAACCAAATGGAAATAACCCAAGTGTTGATGCACCCAAAAAACCAGAAATACTTCAAAAATACCTTGAAAAAGGCTATAAGGCTAAATTATTCTTCCAGCATAGAAAAAAAGTTTAGCAAGTGGACCTATGGTCCATATAGTCAGTCGTCTAACAACTTCGTCTTGTCCTGTGAATTGTCAATATATTGATAAATAGTTATATTAAAAAAAAAGGAACAATGTTGGTAAGCGTCCAGTTATGGACCCATCGGTAAAGGAATTTCAGTCTTTATAGACAAACAATAATTTTCGTTACACTAAACATTTGGCCTCGTATAAAAATAAATAGTCGAAATGATAAACATTTCGTGTACCTTATCCAGTAAGCCTTAGCTAGAAATACAATAACAACGTTACAGACATAAAAATTAAGCAAGCTTTGATATTCTAGTTGCACATAATAAATATAAAATATCCTTTAAAATACTCTGACAAAAAGTTGTGGGTTATCTGAGATCAGAATTTTCAAGCCCTCTCTCCTGCATAAATAGGCTCTAGAATTCACTAAGCCTCAAAATAATATTGGGTACATAAAATAAAAAGCAGATAGAGAGTGATGCTGATCACATCTCCAAACAGCAAAAACAAAAATATATGGATGGAGCCCTACCTGATATATTTAGGAAACATTACCTAGTATAAAAGTAACAAAATACTCAGCAAACTCTAAAATAAACAAACTTCCCTACGTAGCAGGCGTAACCTGACCTAAATAAATACATATAGAAATACAGAACCAAAAATAGCATAGTGGAAATCAGTAAACCCTAATAATAATAATAATAATAATATATTCTGTGGCTTACATTTTAGCAAAAAGTACTTTTCCTTTAGTGTTTTGGAAAAGATTTAAATAAATACTAAACTCTAAGTTAAAAATTTGTAAATGTATATATGGTACAAAACAAAATAAATAAAAATTAATACATACCCTGCAAAAAATCAGTAAAAAAGTTGAAAACATCTCTTTGTGCATCCAAAATATAATAACAAATCCTTCCTGACTGGATTAAATTGTGTTATTTGAGCAATATTAAGCCTAAACTTGTAAAATAAAAGGGTAAAACTTGACGAAACACACTTCATGTGTACAAAATTTAATTCAAAACACATCTAAATTGTGTTATTTGAGTAAACTAGAGAATAATCCTGTAAACTTGGAAAATATATCTGTGTGTGTATGTGTGTGTGTGTGTGTGTGGGTGTGTGTGAGTACGCAGATATATTCTTGTGGGAACCAGCGTATGTTTAAACACCTTTCTTAATGGGACCAAAAAAATTGTTGGGACTTTTTGCCGGTCCCAACAAAGAAAAGACCATTGCGAGACTCCTGAGACCCCTTTCGACATGTACGCGAAGTATTTAGAAGGTACCAAAAAGTCGCTATTTGTTCGATTTGTGTGTTAACGTGTGTGTTAAACTCTGCCAGCTCTGGAAGCTTCACGTCTGTTTAAAAGTGTGGTGTTTTATCGCATCTCTTGGGACCAGGAAGTGTGGTTGTGTAAAATCTTGGATCTATTTCGCATGTATTGGTACCGAACATCCCAGGGGGTTGAGAGGCGAGGAAAGGTACGAGGGGCGATCAGGTTGCTCTGACCCTAACATAGAAAGAGCGGCATTAGGGTTTCAATTTTTTTATTATTTTTCAACATACTCCCCTGCAACTCCAAAGCACTTTTCCCATCGGTGCTCCAACACCTGGATACCTTGCAAAAAAAATTCTTCCGACTGGTCCTCCAACCATGAGTCCACAGCCCTTATCACCTCAGAATCATCAGAAAATTTTTGCCCACAAATGTCACTCTTCAAATGTTTGAACAAATGGAAATCACTGGGGGCCAAATCTAGGGAATAGGGTGGGTGTGGCAACAATTGGAACGATGTATCTGCGATAGCGGCCCTCGCAATGCGTGAGGTGTGGACAGGTGCATTGTCCTGGTGAAGGAGCACACCACGGGTCAACATCCCACGCCTCTTTTTCTTGATGGAATCACGTAATTTCTTGATTAGGTCACTGTAGTATGTGCCAGTGATGGTTTGCCATCTTTGTAGATAGTCCACAAGTAAGACACGCTTGCAGTCCCAGAAAATTGAGGCCATCACCTTTTTTGCTGACGTTTGCACCTTGAACTTCTTCTTGGTGGAGAATGTGGGTGTTTCCACTCCATGCTTTGTGATTTTGTTTCTGGGTCGAAGTGATAGACCCATGTTTCATCCATAGTTACAAATCGGGGAAGGAAATCGTCTATATCAGCACGAAAGTTGTCAAGAAGTTCTTGACTGATGAGCACTCGGGTGAGCTTCTGATGTGGGGTGAGGTTTCGAGGGACCCATCTTGCAGCATTTTTTTTCATTTGCAATTTCTGGGTTATTATGTCTTGCACAGTGCCATATGACAGGCCACACATCTCAGCAACATGACGGATAGTGACTCGACGATCCTTCAGCACGATATCGTGGACTTTGTTAATGTTTTCTGTCGTCATGACAGTTTTTGGTGCTCCACCTGCATATTCATCCTCACACGACTCTCTCCCACAATTAAACTCACGACACCATCTCTTCACCATACTGTATTAAGGAGTACTGTCCCTTAGTGTATCCACCAAGTCCTCATGAATTTTGGATACCGTCCACTTCTTCTTCACAAAATATTTGATCACCGCTCTCACCTCAGTTTTCTCCATTCTGGCACATTGACACAACTTCACTCAGTTAAACCCCTGTAAAAAGAAAACTGTACGCTACTCAGACTTACAATTCAGAATGAAAGCATATAAAGGATCACTAAACAATAGCAAAATAAAAAATCAATCATAACGTCATTCCTTCTATGTTAGGGTCGGAGCAACCTGATCGCCCCTCGTACGTGCAAATGCCGACGGGGTTCCCCTCTCGCCTGGCCGTCTTGTTGCTTCCGAGCTGTCAATGTTGCCAACTTAAAACTTTGGAACCAGATCTGTTTTTCTATTATCTTCTAACCCTCAAAGTGTAATTGTAATGATTTGTTTTATTTTACTTCGCTTTTTGTACCACTGTTGGCTAATTTGCGAAGATGGGGATGAGTGATGATATCATGAAATTGATGAATCGACTCCCACAACATCCATGCCCAGACCGGGATTCGAACTCGGGAACCCTGGTGTCGTAGCGCGATGTGTTAACTACTCCACCACGGGGGTCGGCATTAATCCTGCAATCAAACAAAATGCTACAATAGAATTTATTCCTCCAAATGTGACCCTTCTATATGTGCCTATAACAAATTATTAGTTGGGTTTTACTATAATACTGGTAAACAGAAATCCATTTGTAAAGCTCATTTTCTTCCATTACCAGGAAACAAAGAGTAGAGTTATCAGATGTTATCAGTAGAAACTCGTTACTTGTCTCCTTTCGGTCATGATGAGGATAAGAATGGAGATTTCTGACCAAGGCGACAAGCGATCCGGCAAAAGGGAGGGGGTGTTCATATCGAAGTGACAAGTGACACGATACCTCTGTCTACAAGCAAGCGTTTTTCTCAAATGCTCACACTGCATGACATCCATGACTTTCAGAAGCGGAAGCCGAGAAGCGACACGTTTCGAAACGAAGAAGCGAGTCTCGCCTGTTACTTCCGTTTGTCAATATCCTGAATTGGGTCGCGTAGGTCTGGTGTTCGGGCTTTAACAGTGAATGCTTACTTGAAGACTGAAGTGGCTTGTCTTTCTTTTCGCTTGTCACTTCGGTATGAACTTCAGTGTCATTTGCAGCCGTTTCGGTTTAAAATCTCTCTGCAAGAAAGCATTCAATGCGTAGGCATGACTACCAGACCGAAGCAACACGATAACGTCCCCAGTGCGTGAAACATGCAAGTGGCACGTGTAGTTTGTCATATCACATTTGTTAAAAATTTTATTTATTTAAGAATTTTTGTTTCCAAAGCCATTTATCGCTTCGGTACGAAAGTTCCATTGGGACGAAGCGACGAGCAACGAGCAACGAGGGGTTTCTCACTGAAGTAACACTACCCGTGCAGCATAGCATATATTATTGAGTGTTTGTTTCCAAGTGCCACGTGTCGCTTTTCGCTTCGGTCTGGAAGCATCGCAAGACTCGTACGGTATTCGAACATAGGATCCCTATTCGTAGAACACGAAGACAAACGTTTATACTTCTCAAAGTTAACGGCTTGATTGCAATCCTTAACTACATTTAATTTCAATGCAGTTCTTTTTTTAACAGTCGTGTTTGGCAACACTGATAAGTGAAGCGAAGTTTTCACTCTCGCCTCTGCAGCCGCGCCGAAACCGTGGACAGAGAGCTGTGGATGTCTTTTTGCGACGTTGCATGCTACACGTATTTGACGTCTTCTGCACTCGCTCGCTCTGTTTAACGTGCGACTAGACGAGAGGGAAAAGTCTTCACCCGACAACGTCGCAGGGGCAAAACAATCGCTTCCCTGCTTGTAGTAAGTTCACCGCGCATTTTCCCCCTGTGTCTGTTGTCACGGTATCTTACGCTTGATCTCTCCATTGCGTTATTTTCAGAAAGTAGGAACTGTGTCCTGCTCGTCACTTCGGTTTGCGTGTGTTTCTTCATAGTTCAAATGTAAAAAGATAACATACAAATGCTTACGCAGAGATATTCGCATTATTATATGGGTATAATGCATTTGCTTATACATAATTGATTGATTGATTTGGTGTTTTAAGTCCACTTTATGCAGAATAAGGCTAATCGGGACTGGACCTACAGTTTAAAGTGGGATCCGAACCACTATGAGCTTCCACCGGTTATCGAACGCGGGATCCCTTGATTACAAGGCAACGACGCTACCACTGCGCCATCTTATGCATAAAACAACCGAGAGAACAATGACATGTACATTTGATAATGTTCCCCACCAGAAAACTTTGAGGGAAAAAGCTCGAGTTGAAGACATGGATTTAATTTTTTATATAATGCCTGGAAACAACATATTTGCCTTCCATGACCTTAACGAAAATATTAAATCCACTGTAGTAAACATTACTTTGTAGATGGCAAAATAAAA
Source organism: Lepisma saccharinum (assembly GCF_977018435.1). Taxonomy (NCBI): domain Eukaryota; kingdom Metazoa; phylum Arthropoda; class Insecta; order Zygentoma; family Lepismatidae; genus Lepisma; species Lepisma saccharinum. The sequence goes on from NC_139237.1 coordinate 24,478,134, forward strand.
TGTAAACGACATAAATACTCTTCCCGTTTCTAAACCTGATAATTTATAGCCGTGTATTTGATTGCATTTTATAATTAATAATGCAATTAAGTAAATGGTCACACAGTATTCAGGTTTAGTGAAATAAAGCGTATTCCTTCCCTCAGTGTGGTCTTTATATAACAATATTTACAAAGTTACAGACGCAAATGTACTTGAAGGGACAGCGAAGATTTTATGCCATCAAAATATATGTGGCGACTGCTACAAAAGGTAAAGTTCTCCTCTGTGTATGGCAGTCTGCCGTGACACCATTCGAGCAAATGATATGGCTCCACACATTCTTGATCTCTGCCGTAGTGAAGGATACATGAATGACACACACCACGCTCTGATGTATCTAGGGGTCGCTGGTTCGACACGCGGTGGAGGAACATGGCATGGTGTTCCCTTGACGGTGCCCTTCATCAATTTCATCATATTATTACTCATACTCGTCGTTTGGATTAGCCAAAAATGAAAAAAGCGACGCTAAAAATCATCTAATCAAATGTATTCATTACTTACCTTCCAGCCTCCATGAAGAAGTGGCTACGAAGCCAGAAGCTCTACTTTTGAATCCTGGGTGAGGAATGAATATATAATCGTGTTCATTCGGATTCCACCATTAATGCTCATTAACGATTAACCTACGACGTAGAAAAACGCTAAAAATTAACGTAAATATACGTCCCATTCTTCAGTCGCTTCATTAATGTGGATCATTTCACTATCCTAGGGGGAAAACGTTAGTTTAGCAACGTAAAGAATATTCACTTTCGAGGCAATCCAAAGCATTGAGAAGCAGGGGTGTAGCATTGGGTGGAAGAAGTGCGCGACCGCACGGGACTTCGCGCTTAAAGGAGCTTGATACGAAAAATGTTATAAATAGAAGTGGGGGGGCATGGAAAATGCTATTTTTTTGTGGGCAGTAATATTAAAACATTCTGTATTTATCTGGTTTTAAATTCTAGTTAAACGTTATAATTTGAATGAATACGTCCAATCATAGGCATAACATACAGGCAGGCAGGTCTTAAGTCTAAGGGGCACGAAAGAAGTAAAAAAGGATCGTCGTATTTCTCATGTGAAACAGTTACGAAAAATTTACGATAACTTGCTTAGACATTTTTACACATTTATTCTTTCATTGAATAGAACGTCCTTTGTCTTGTATTCTCTTCATTCTCTTGACCTTGTACTCCCGATTTTAATAAGTTAACAACAAACACCTCTAACTGGCAAGAAGCAAGCGCTAGACATTTAAAAGCTTGTGTTGTTTTATTCCTTCCAAGAACAGGCCCGTACCCAGAATTTGTTTGAGGAGGTTGGAGACAGATCCGAAAATGTGGAACAAAAGAGAACATCCGAAATGCTATTGGATTTGTTGAGTTAGGTTATTTTACGTCGATTTTCTGACACTTTTGGCTGATCGCGATTATGAGGATGAGTGATGATAAGATGAAAATTGATCAAGGAACACTCACAAAGAACGTCCATGCCCAATCCTGGATTGGATTCGAACCCGGAAACCACAGCATCGTAGCGCGTTGTGCTAACCACTCCGTCCAGGTGGTCGACCCTGGTCGGCGAAATGCTGTTGGGAGTACTGGATGTGACCACCAATGTTTCGGTAGTATTATTGTGCGAGCTAGTGCTAGCTCGTAGATATAGTGCTAAGTGTACACCCAACGGTAAAAGCAATATGTCCATCTCCACCGTATTTTCATTCAGTCTGTTTTCCACAGTGTCATGATAAAGGGTTGAAATAGAAACGCAGTCAACATAAGCTTCGCATCAAAAGAATCAATGACCCCTTAGAAGAACACAGGATGTAGAGTAATGAGAGAATTAAAATGGTGGTGAACAATTTGCCTACTATTATCTTTCCTAATTGTAGAATTGTAGAGTTGCAATGTTAAGGTCCAAAGTATCAAGAAGAAATCATTATTAATTATTAATTAATTATTATTAATTTAGCAATCATTATTAAAATGAAGAACATGTCTAAATGGGGGTTAATGTCCTCCAAAATAAAACCTCGACACATTTCGTCAAATTACGACTTGAGTTTGAAAGAAATTGGGACAGGGATTTGAAAGAATAGACTGTCCCGACTGAATTGGAATGTCTTGTAAACACGCATCAATGATTATAAAACAAAAATTACAAGGACAGTTTACTTTCCCTTGGCAGATAAGGTTTAGCACAGTTCTGGCACAAAAGTGAAAAAAAAGGGCTGCGACTGCTCACCCCCACTTCCCTTTAATTTACGCCATTGGATGGGGGCCTCGCATTCTAATCTCATCCAGGGCTTCGCTATATGTTGCTACGCCACTGTTGAGAGAGGATTACTAAATTCAAAAATCCATCTTTCGAAGCGTCATGCATATTTTGTGGAATTGTTTTATACTTATTGTTAGTTTATTTAGTTTATTTGACATCGCATTTCTATCACTTCTGGCTAATTGCGAGGATGCAAATGAACGTCAGAAAATAATGAAGGGTCTTAGCAATAGCAACCAATTTTCGCGACGTGTACCTTCTCCCCTTTCTCTTGCCACTCATGTGTGCCGTGTTCTTTGACATTCTGACATTGTCCTCGGTTTTCTTATAGCTTTTCTTTCAATCAAAATATGTGCACAATGACAACGTGACTACTGCTGCATTTGCAAACTGGAAGTAACAAAATGCAAGTCAATGTATACTGCTATAATCTAATTTTGTATTGGTATAATTGTTATTTTCGCTTGTCGATCGCTACTCCTCGCGGACTCCTGCCCAGATTTCGAGTCGCTATGCAATGGAAACAGCCCGCGGCGTTTTTAACAGGCTTGTTTTTCAATGAAGTTCAAATGCTGTGGAAGAATAAAGCTTTGAATTCAAAGCGTTTTGAAGGAAAACTAAAGTAAATGTTGCATTTAATTCTAACGATTTTAATACAAAAGAATACCGTAAACTATGTAAACATGTGTAGAATTAGCAAATTAGAATTCAGATCGACAAGTTACTGTTCCTGGATATTAAGGTAAAGAGATAATGGGTTGTTGCAAGTCTGATTTGTGAACAGATAGACTAATCGGGACTGAATGGGATCCGAACCAATATATGTCTCTACTGTCTCTACTGGACCCCTTGATTGCAAAGCTTGATTGGAAATTGAGGCGTTCTTAGTCCAGCATTAATATATGTATAGAAAAATGTCAACTCTCGGAAATATACAATATTCCAGGATTTTAAAAAAAGAAGTATAAAATCACTGTAAAATTTAAGAGCGAAAAGGAGTTACGAATAATATATATCCTATATTTTGTTAATGTTTTGGGCCTAAAAGCTTAGAAGAATCAGTTAAATATATTTGAGGTTTTATTATAAATCCACTTTATGTACAAATAGGTTAGTCATGGTGGACCTAGAGTTTAATGTTGTATTATAACACTACGTGCCTCCATCGAACACAGGACCCCTTGCTTACAAGGCACCGAGATTGCCACCATCGGGGTGGCCCTACAGACATGCTGTCTGGCTACCTTAGCTGAGACCATGGACGAAAGTGCGCATACGTCAACTGGAAGTGTTCATTGGCAAAATAGGGGCACTTTGTTCATGAAGCGGGTTTCGTGAAAATCGTCAGTTACTACATTTTGTTGAAAAAACAACGAAGTTTCAAACGTAGTAACATCGCCGACAAAATACGTATAGATGTTTACGAATTATGTAAGGGTACAGAATGAAAAAAAATAACCATCCATATACTATATAAGCAAACGGAACATATATGGAAAGTATTCATTACGTCACATTAGTAGAAAAACTTGTTTGAGCCCGACCCTGTGGCCGAGTGGTGTCGACCTCCGTGGCGAAGTGGTTAGCAGAGCGCGCTACAACGCCAGGGGTTCTGGGTTCGAGTCCCGGGTAAGGTATGGGTATTTGTGTTCGTCCAGTTGATAAGAAACAAAGAAAAATGTAAGAATTGAAAAGTGTAAAAGTGAGAAAAAAGTGAATGGTGGGGGATACCTCCGTGTAGGGGGTATTTCGTTTAAAAAAAAAAAAGTAGTTAGCATATCGCGCTGCAACGCCAAGGGTCCCGGGTTCGAATCCCGGTCGGGCATGGTTGTTTGTGAATGTCCATTCATCAATTTCATCATTTCATCACTCATCCCCATCTTCGCAAATTAGCCAAGAGGCACAAAACGCGAAGTAAAATAAACTAAATCAAATCAAACTTGTTTGTAAACATGGAACTTTATTTTCGGTCATTCAATTTAATTGATATACGTATTAAATCGTATAATTAGCACAAATGTACACAGCAGTAAGCAGAATAGTATTCAACAGTATTATTATGCAAACTATTATAAATACAGTAAAGAAAATGTAGTAACTGAATGGTTTGTGGTTTGTATTATGTCAAGGGTATTTTGTAGAGTGTGCAACAGGGACCAATACGTCTTTGTTTTCTTTGTTCCACTTCGAAACGGTTTGTTACGAATTGCAAGAGACATCACAAACACAACACAGAAAGCAGTAATAAACACAGCAAGCGAACCCTACAGAGCGACCACAAGGAAAAAAACCTTGGACGAAAAGTCCCAGTGTAGCTTTCCCTTCTTCCGTTCAGCTCGTGCCATAAGGAAGCCTGGTCCACTCTCCCCCTCCCCTCCTCGCAGGAGTACGGTGCACAGGCTTTTCGGGTCTGCGCAGGTTTTTTTGCTTGTGCTTTACTATAGCAGGCAAGAGCCACAGGGTGGTGTTCTACCTGCTTCCCCTCTCGCGTTTGGAATCGTACTTTCCAGCTAGTTTCGTTTCCCTTGGCCGGACTGTACCAGTCAAATTATAATTTAGAACTCCAAGTTACTTGGTGACAAAAAAAAACTACACTAACCCCCACAAAAAATACCTTACTTCACAGAATATAATACTTTAACACGGAATTATCAATACCTGCAAACTATATGAGTGTTTCCAAAGATCTGCTGCATATACCCTTTCCCTCATAACAAAGATCAACTAAAAATTAAAAAAAAAAACGAGCGTTTCTCTATTTGCTGTCCGTCTATGTTTACGTGTAGCGCGAAAGGTTAAAGTTTTAGTGTTTGAAACCCAGAAAAGCATGTTTTTGCACTTGTCCTTTCTTGCATCATGATAAGATGTACAAATGCCTCAGCTCGATATAATTCAACTTCAGAGCTCTTCTGCTGCTTGCAGGAGTGGATGTTATCTGCTTCAACACTCCCTTGTTCCACCTGCCAGGCTGCGAGAGTAGTGCTTTCAATTATTTTGACTGGTATGTAATTTTCGCTGCTGGCTGCAAGCAATGTGTAACAAAATTATACCTCATGTGATATAACATGGCGATTATTATTCTTCTTCTTATTATTATTATTATTAAAGATTAATTAGTGAAATAGTTTTCTCTTTCGCTAAAATTAACATAAAGAAGATAGCAAAGAATGAACTATGAATCAACAAAATTAATAACAGCGTTTGCTTTTCTTTGACGATTTAGTTAGGAAACAGACCTGTGATCCAATATTTCGTTATTATATATTATATTATTCTTTTTAAATCTTGCATCTACAAGGAAAATCAAACAAAGAAACATAAGGACGTCTTATTTGAAATTCGTAACCCCGTAGCGTGAAACGAAAGGTGGGAGGGACTTCTAAATGCAACAGTTAACTTTAGTACTTGGTTCTTCGAGAGAACGTGCGTAATATTAATTTAACGAATAGTTTGTCCAATGAATGATTAATAATTGCGACAGACAGGCGGAGCAAGGGGCGAAAATCCCGTGGATAGAACGAAATTACTATTTACATTGGGAACCATAAAACGTGATTTAGTTACCTAACAACCACTGCATACCAAATCCAAATCTCGACAAAAAGCGAGCAAATGTAGAAATATTATGCAACAGATATTGGTCCATCATTCCCAGCTGAATTGTATCCTTAAACATCTCTCACAAGTGACTTATCGAAAGTTTCACCTGCACATGATTTTGCCAAACACTACCTCTCCAATTCTTCCTCCCTCTACAGAGGTATACCATGTTAGATAACCGGTGGAGGCACATAGTGGTTCGGATGTCATTTTAAAACTATAGGTCCTGTCCCATTTAACCGATCTGTGCAAAAAAGTGAACTTAAAACTATACATTAAAAAACTCGAGAGATATTCCGATCTCCGCACGGACTGCTTAGCACAGAGTTTACGAAGCCAATGGTTACGGTTCGCATCTCCCCTTGGACGTGGGTGTGTTTTGTAAGTGTTTCTGCATCAATTTCCTAATTTCATCCTATCATCACTCATCCTCATCGTCGCGATTAGCCAAAGTGGTATAAAAGCGATGCTAAATAACAAAATCAAATCTTTGCAGACACACGCAAACAACATACATAAATAGAAGAAACTGAACAGGAGGAAATGTTTTGTCATTTCTTTTCACAAGTGTGTTCGTTTTACATTCAAGGGAACTTAAATAATGCTTTGCGATGGGCCAAAAATATGTAGATTCGTCACTGACAGTCAGTTGTTTTCTCCTCTCCACATCGCTTTTAGCCGAGTACCGCCTTGTTGCCAGTTTCCTTCAGCGCTTCGTTGTCAAAAGCTTCAAAAACGATAAATATTACATCTATACTTTCGATGTTTGAGTTACATGATAATACAAATGCTTAGCATTGAATAAAGGCGACGACCATCTGTTCAAGAATGCTGAACATTTTGTCCACGCAGGGGCAGGATTACATTGTAAAGAGCTGCTTGCGTCACCCACGCTCCGACCGCTCCCTTACTATTGGGCTTATGCACGTTGTGGTTCGGATACCACTTCTAATTATAGGTCAGCACCGATTAGCCCATCTTTGCATAAAGTAGATTTAGAACTCAAGTTAGCGTGATCACAGGTTCCATTACCGTACATTTCGGTTTCTTGAAGGCAATTGTGGAGCTACGTGAAATAGAGGATAAAGATAACAGCGGTAAAGGGATTCGATGTGCTGACCACGTGTCAACTTATAAGGAAGCCAATTAACAGGCCTTTAAGTAGTATAAAAGTATATAGGGGAAGGACAGAATTTTTCAGAAAGGAAGAGCCCCTCTCATGCAGATTTGGCTATACTTAAAACTTGCTCAACATGCCCATATGAGTTTTTTGCTCTAGTGTGGAACTCTGCCTAACCCAAGGATTTTGGAAAAATTCCCGAAGGGGATTTTTCAGAAAAGAAGAGCTCTTCTCATGCAGATTTGCTACACTTAAAACTTGCTCAACATGTTCATATGAGTTTTTTGCTCTAGTGTAGCACCCTGCCTAACCCAAGGATTTTGTAAAAATGCCCTCGGGATTTTTTCAGAAAAAAAGAGCTCCCCTCAGATTGATTTGCCCACACTTAAAACAGTGCCAAGTTCCCATATGATTTTATTGTTTATAGTGTGTTTTTTCTGTCAAAATCTTGAATTGATATACAGCTCATAGGTATTGTGTCTTAGAACTTAGTGGAGTGTTGTGCATATCAGCTCAGCTATTAACTGCTGTTATGCAGGCAAAAATTGCCTGATCAATACAATGGGAGAGAGGCGGACAAACATAATTTATTGCTTCCATGTTTTTATAATCTTTTGATCAGTCCCATGTTTCGGCCAGCAATAAATTATTGCATGCCCGGGAGTTGTATGGCAGCAGATATAATCTATATTGTGTCTTTTCAGAGAGAAATAACATATTATTCATCATCATTAGTAAATGCCTGGGAGATTATATCTGTTGACATTACCTACACTGTGCTTTTTCCGAGGGAAATTACATGTCATTTGTCATGGAACTCAAAGAGAAATTCTTATCTACACTATGCTCTTTTCAGGAAAATTACTTACCATCTATCATATTGAGGAAATTCCTAGTATTGCCTTCTCGGATATTGTCATGCAAACTGCCTTGGTCTTGTCGCAACAGAATAATTGCAATATTTCTTTATTTAGGCTTTTTGGCAGATGTGCTGTGTTATTTGGGGGTAGGTAATATATATAAAAGCTTTTCTGCCACGAGCAGAGGTGCTATAAAATGGGTAGGTAATATATTTTCCGACGGTAAAGTGTTGTTTTATATCCAAAGGGCCTCTGTGTTTGAATCGGATCTCTAGAATTGCTCCGTGATTCTCTCATTTCTTACATCATAAACATATGATTTTTCCCCTATGAGAATAACACTACATATGGTGTCATCAGGTAATGCCTCATGGAATTCACAGATAATTTTAATGTTTGTCCTGTCATTAACCACAACTTGTTTTCTTTTTGAAGTGTTGATGACAAACATGGGTCTCTGTGTTTTGAATTCATCTGGTGTGTAATACATGTCAGTATTGCCAGTAGTGACCCTTTTGAATGCCGTAAATGCCTCATATAATTTGAGGAAATCATCCTTGGACATGTCTAAATTGTAATTTTCTCTAGGAAAGACCTCATTTCTGCCATTTTTAAGATATATGTTCTTGATGTTGCAGTTATCAAATTTACTTGAATTTTTTTCCTGATTGTTGTGTCTTCCATTCTGAAACAGTACCACCACAAAATCAGGCATGTCATATTGTATACTGGAGAATGAATTTGTAGCATCAAACTCATAATAAGTACCAGATGCGGGCTTCTGTACACATTGATATGTATAAAATTGTAGAGGAATTTGTGGATTTTTTATTATATCAGCTTTGTATTTAAGAGCATAACTGGCCTCATATTCAACAACAGGGATTCTTAGCTCCATAGTCTGAATAATGCATTTGCCTGCATCAGGTAGGGTATTGGGCAAAGCTTCCCCTGTAGAGTTTATTGCACTGTACCTCATCAGAGCATTGTTATCATTGGCAGCTCTTCTAAATGTGATTCTTAAACCACCCTTCCACATAATATCTTTGTAATCTGAGAAGAATCCTGGCAACAGGCGCATAGGGAACAGCACTGTGTGGCTTTTAGATAATATTTTATCACCAGCCTCAAATCCACCTATTTTGTAGTAAGAAGCCTCGGTTTTGGATAATTTTAGAGTGGCCAAAGCTGTGGAGGTAATGCCGGGATAATCTATTCTGTTTATAACAACACCATGTTTTCTGATCTCAATTTCAGAGAACAGATGTGGCACAAAATTGTCTACCAATCTTATATTTGAATTTGCCGGATAATCTGTTCCATCGAGCTTTACAACATCAAATTTGATGTATAGATCTGCTCTGTGGGGGTGTATAAATCCATCCCCTACATCAAGATCAACCTCAATTTCTGTGTTGGGTTGATTTAAATTTGCAAATGTCCTCCTGTTTGGGGGGAATGATTGTAGCTCATAACTCTCAATATTTTCCATTTTCTTCTTGTATGTATTTTTATTTAAATATTAATCTCTATGATAGCAGTTGTTGTGGCTCCAGCAAAATCAACTAATTCTTCTTTTTCATTAGTGACCATCAATTCAATATAATCTATTCTATTATGGCACACAGGAAAATATAATGTTGGGGATGGATTGTAGATGATGGGCTCCATAAATTCAGAATTAGGTTTAAATGTTGCAATGATGCCAGTTTGTTTTTGAGTGCCTATGCCATTTGATTTGGTGATCATACCCTCAGCCACATTACAGTGAATATTCAGAGTCTCTATGGCTAAGAATTTAGGTATATTCATAGCAGTGTGTTTGATGCCTGCTTCAAGTTTTGTGTTGTTCTCAAAGCCTAACAGCTCTCCTATAGTACCCAGATCCACTGTTTCTGTTGCAGATACAATCTCTACTCTGTGAGTGACAGAATTTTGACTTAACACTACACCTCTGGGTAATTGAGCATTTAGAGTAGATAGATTATACTGCCCTGGAGTGATGACAATTTTTTGATCCCCTACTGCAATTTTGTTGTTGTGGTGTGTAATATTAGGGATCAAGTACATGCCATAAAATGCTCTGAGAGCTATTGTTTTGGGATACACTATATCATCATGTAATTTGAGTTTCAATATTGAATTTTGGCTGGTGAGATGGAATACCCCCATGATGTTTTAAATACCACAAGGCTTTTTGAAAATTTTCAATTGATGGTTTATTTATTTGAGACATATATCTAAGAACAGATAAACACAAATGTCCACAATTAACATCTTTGAAATTTTGAACACGGGCATTATTGTAATAAAGATTAGCTGAATTTAGATATTTTATTAAATTTTCAGGTGGAACACCTCCAAATGAATCAAACACAAATGCCTCATTGTTTAAATATTTAAGATAACAAATCCAGTGAGTGCCCTGATTTTTGTACTTATCCAAATTAACAATGCCACACTCTTTGTTGAGTGGTTGTTCTGGTAAAGAATCAGACATGTACACACCCCTAAAATGTTTGATGCCCAGAGGCTTGATTAAAGCTTCAATATCTTGGTTTGTAAGCGGCTCTTGTTTTTTTTAAACTTGTTCATGGCTCTCTTAACACCTTTGCCTTGTTTCTCCATTGCCAGGTTATGGCGCCTCTGCTCATCTAATTCTGCCCTATTTTTCTTGGCATCTATTACTGTTTTTGCTATGGCAGCTGATCCCCCGGCCAAGCTCCCCACAGCCCCGAGAGCAGCTAAGATGGCAGGGATGGTAAATATAAATCCCCCCACATGTGATTTTTTTCTTGATTGCTGTAATTTTTTTAATTGGGGGGTACTAAGCAACAATTTCATACCATGTCCCTTTGCAATACAAGAATTTTTTTTCTTGCGCTGCTTTTTGGTCAAAAGACTATCAATAGTTTTAAGAGATTTAAGACCTGCATAAGGTATTTGATACATAACACCCTTGGCCTTCATTGTAGGTTTATTATATACATATTCACAAACCCCACCCCAGTTTTTGTTTGGTGCTCATAGCTATGGTGGTCCCCAATGCTGCTATTTTTTCACTCAAAGAAGCATCTTTGCTTACAAATCTGCCAAATGCAGCCTCTTCTAATTTCTTGTCTGCAACATGTCTCTTGTCAAGATCAGAATGTGTGTTGTATGCTATGTCATGGTCTCTACAAGCAGCATCTAGGGGATTTACACCAGGATCACCTCTGTTTAATCTATGATCCAATTTTGTGCCTGGACCACAATACTGATAGCCTGGAATATGTAGTTCAAATGGCAGCTTGTTTATAATGTCATTAACCAAACCCCGACCCTCAGAAATATTCCAAAATTTAGGTGGTAGAGTATTAATAATTTTTATAAGATATCCAATCCCCTTAGTGTCATTCACAATAATATTAGACAATTTTGTGCTTATCATGTCCATAATTCCAACTTTTTCATTGTAAAAATTGTGGTTCCCAGCATTTTCCTCCCCAGCTATCACCAATAACCTATCCACAAGTTTCCTGACATCATCAACCCACACAAATTCTTTAGGCAGGGTGTTGTATTGTTTGATTCCACTGCCAGTCTTGATCTGTGACCATATGGGCTTGATTAAATTATTGTATTTTGCCCCACTGCTAGACTTGACTCTTTTTTGTGTGGGATCATTGTTCTGGTATAGAGCATCTGATTTTATTAATATTTCTTTGTAATATTCATAATCTTGATCTGTATAGCTGGAAGGCCTTTTCCTAGTCATCAGTTCCCACAACCCAGGTGTTCCGGGATATTTAACAAAAGCACCTTTTTCTCCGAGACGAGATTCTGAATAAACAATCAGATCATCCCCCATAAATGTTACTCTGAAATTGCCAATTCTATGTATGATGCTACCATCAAGCTCTGTGTCAGCATATAAGCCAAACACCTCATCTTTATTGTCTTTAGGTGTGGTTAAATATTTTTGAGCAAGAAGACCCAATTCAATAGGATCCTTAGTAGCTTCAATTCTTCTAGGAGCAATAGGACTAGGTGTATGAATACTGGAAAGTGGGGTGAATGGATAATCTAAAATGTTCCTAGCAGCTACAGGCACAAGCTCTGTGATCAAATTTTGATTTTGCTCTGTAACAGTTTTGATATTCTTACCTAATTCACTAATAGCATCAATTATGGGCTGTTCTGTTTGTTTGTGTTTTTCATAAATTCCCCGGTTCTCTGATTTCCATCCCTTAAATCTTTTTACAAGATAATCTCTTAATTTAAGATCATCAATAATTGGCCTTTTCATGGTTATTTATTTATATTTCAATGTCTAGAAAATTGTTGATTTTATTTCTGTATTTGCCAGTATTAGGTGTTCTTGTCATATCAATAGTGACAAACCCATAACTGTCCTGGTTCCAGCACCTGCTGCAAAACTTAGAAAAATCATTGTAGCTCAGGTCCCCACCTACATATTCATCATGTATGTGTTTGAGGTTGGTATGGTCTTGATGAAACACACATATAAAATTGCTGTTGTCCCGGATCAGTTGCTTGGGTATTTTTGAAAAAGTCTGTGCCAGGTAGAAACAATCAATGTTTTTGTGCCGGCCCTGTGTAAAGAAATTTCTAACCTTGTTTTGATTATCCAGTATAATGTCATCAAACACAACAACACAGTTATCGAGACATTCATGGAGTGGCTTAACATCTGATTCAAAAGTGGCTATATCCAATCCATCATATAGCTTCATCAGCTGCTGATATTTTAATTGTTCCAAGCTCTTAGAGAAGACATACAAGTGCCCGTTTTTCCAGTCTAACCAGTTGGGTGCCAATAAAAAAATATCAACCATTAGTGTAGTTTTACCACAAGCCGATGGCCCAACAATAAGACACCTAATATTTTCAGGCAGCAACTTGCCATTTCTCTTAATCTGCTGTTCAGGTTCTGGCAGCCTTTTTATAACATCCCAGGTGTTCATATTATCATTTTGTCTGCATCGATCCAGCTGTGTTCTGGAAGTCCTAGCCATTTGACAAATAACTTGTTGCCTTTTCTGCGGATGATTTTTTCTATGAGATATGTGTCAGGCTGTTTAGTTTTGCTGAGCTCTTGTTCATAGAACCGGCCTTTGAGAATTTCTCCTCGATGGTCTTTTATTATATATGTGTTAAGGGTCCCAGGTTTAACTTAAACCACTGTAAATAATTCAGAGCTCCAGTTTCTTCTAAAGCCTCTTTTGAATAAGTGCTTATATTTGCTGATTCTTACTTGATCACCCACCCTGTATTTGGCCTTTCTTGTTGTTGGCTGGTAACTAGGATAATAAACAGTCCTGATCAATTTTTGCTCATCAGATGAAGTTACTTCAGAGGGTTTCATGTTGATTGTGGAATGGACCGAGTTGTTATATTTATGTAGAAGTTCTGGAAGAATATTAATCCATTTATAATTACCTTGCAGTGTAAATTGTTTATACATAAGATTTTTTAAGGTTCTGTTGAATCTCTCTACAATTGAGGCTTTGAGATCACTGTAACTCGAGTAATGTTGTATTGCCTGGCTTTTAATAAATTGTTGAAACACTGAATTATAAAATTCTTTGCCATTATCTGTTTGCAAATAGCGCGGTGATCTTCCACTCTGATTGATGATTGTCCTGATAGCTTCTGTAACACATTTCCCAGTCTTGGATTTGAGTGGCACAGCCCAGGCAAATTTTGAAAATGTATCTATTAAAGTGAGTAGATACTTGTAGCCCTTGTTGATTTTGTCTAAGTTTTTCAACTGTCCACTTGCTATTTCAATCAAGTCCCCTTGCCATAAATCATCTATGCCCTTTGTGACTACTGGGAGTCTCTTAAAATTATGTCTGGCCTGTCTGTGTAATTCATCAACAATAATTTTTCTAGACATAATATGTAAACAAGAATATTGCAACTATGGGGTGTTCAGCAGCTGATGCTACAGGATTTTCTAAATATAATTTGTCCCCTATTTGTATTTTAAATTCCAGAGAGCCATCATCTTCAGCATAGGCTGTTTCTAATGTATTGGGGTCTGTAAAATCCTCTAACTCTACACTGGTGATTTTTACTTTGTTGTCAGCATTTGTTATTGATAAGGTGGGGTAGTGGTGTGCCTGTGGTTGAAGCCAATATTTGATCTTGATTGGTCTCAATGTGCCCCCAACAAAAAATTGATAATAAAATTGTGCAGGGGACAGCATATATATTTTGCCACCTGGTGTAAATGGTGAATCATATTCTTTTTTGGGGATGCTGTACAATTCAAGAATTACTGTATGTTTTGGATTCTCGATTATGCCTGTTATTTCTTTTTCTGCTGTAAGCAATCTGCTTGTTACAGATTCAAGGTGCTCATTGATGGTCCTAACAACATCATCATGGCCTGGCTTGATTTTTATGTCCACAACAAGTGTTTTGTATTGTTGCACAATTTCTTGAAGCTGGGTGGCAAAACAGACAGAGCATTTGCTTAATTGGATTCCATGGTTCCTAGCTGTTGCTTGATATTGGCTACAATTTGTTGCAAATTTTCAACAACTGCCAATTTTGAATTTTGAGCAGTAAGATCATGGACCTGTCTTCTGATATCCTCAAGCAGGGCATGCAGTTCATTAATATGTTGATTGGTTGGTAGAGTGGCCACTGTCTGAGTGAGATGTTTGATCTCTGCTTGGATATTCTTGATATCTTCTGATTTCAATATCCTATTCACTGCCCTCTTAATATTTTTAAGTTCCTGTGATGTAGGAAGATTTGATACTGTATTTTGCAAAGATGCAAGTGCCAATTTTACATTGTTTAATTCAGAAGCATCAGCCACATTTTGCATAGCATTTTGGAGCAGGGCTATATCTGCATGAGTGGGTGTGGATTGTTGTAAAATTTCAAGCTTTGTTTGGATATCATCAATCAAGTGATGAAAATGAGATAGCTCAGATTCAGTGTTGAGGTTTTCAAGCTTTGTGATTTGTTGCTGGACACTAACAAGGGTATCTACAATTCCAGGCAATCGGGATTCTAGTACATTTGCCAAATCACTTTGCACTGCTGCTATTGTACCTTCAAGATGGGTTATGGAACTTTGAATTTTTCCAAAATCTTCATATGTTTCAAGTTGCAGCTTGATGTTTGCAACACTCCGAGTTATTGCACTCAAAGCATCAGAAGATGGCAAGTTGTTCATAAAATTTTCAAGTGTCTCAATTTTTTCTTTAACCTTGGCTATGGCATTGTTCAAGGGGTCCAGATTAGGTATTTGGAGTGATTGAATCTGTTCTTTTAGAGTGGAAATCACTAGATCAAAATCTTCTTGTGATTTTATGCTTTTGACAATTGTTTGGAGCTGTGTCTGGACATTATTAATCTGCTCCTCTAATTGCTGTTTCAATTGCTCAGAGTTGTTAGCCTGGGTCTTAAATCTGGCCTGAAGAGCTGCTACAGCTTCTTCCAAACTTTGAAAATTATCCAATGTGGCCAAATCAGTATATTTCTGAAGCAATAATTTGAGTTCAGAATCAATTTTAAGAAGAGGGTCCATGCATTGTGATTGCAAATTTGTAATTTCTAATTGAAGACTGGCATTCAGTGTAGTTTGCAAAGCTTGTAAATCACTTCTTAATTTCTTGACTCTGACATCAAGCATAAGAATCTCCTCACTGTGATCTTCATGTCTTGTATGGCCAAATATATCATTAGGCATTTTTGTTTTAGTGGTTATTTATTATAGAGTATCTGATTCTTAATTCTATAAAAACAACATTAAAATAGGAAATTTCAATATAAAACCATGTGAATCTCTAAAATATCTCGGTATGCACCTAGATAAAAGTTTATCCTTTTCACAACATGTAAAAAGAATGTGTTCACGCGCAGCACCTAAAATCAAGCAGTTTCAATTTGTCTGCAAATATGTACACCTTGCCCACAAATTAGCGTTCTACAAAACATTTATTAGGCCGTTACTTGAATACTGTTCCTCTGTACTTTATGGGATTAATAGAAATAACACCACGAAACTAGAGAAAATGCAAATTTGGGCTATTCGTAGCATAAGAAATACAGCGCACACGACCTCACGTGCAAGCAGAGAAGAACTCCAATTACCCACGCTGGAATCCAGACGAAAATATGCATTTCTACTAAAAATTCACCAGGCAATTAACAAGCACCACCACTTATTAAAGGACAAAGTAATGATATCTAGTAATATAAATTATCCCAATCTGCGATCCAACAACACCAACAGTATCCGAGTACCAAAATGTAACAAGGCAAGATACGGATCAAAATCCCTGTCATCACTGGCAAGTAAAGCGTGGAATCAACTGCCTGTAAATTGCAGAAAGGAGAGAAATTTGGCCACATTTAAACAACAGATTAGGACATTAATTTATGAATACTGACACTGTGCCTATTCTACCTCATTTCTTCCTTCATAAAACGTAGCTGCAAAAAATGTTTATTTTAGTCTATTTCTTATATTTTTCAATTATATAAATTTATAATATTCCATTGTATGTATACTTATAAACAAATAGCACAACTGTATATTAATTCATGTAGGGCAAAAAGCTGTTTTTTGTTGTTCGGAATCAATGTAAAAAAAAATGTAAGCTTAATTGTAACCCTACTTTAATAATAATAAATAATAATAATAATAATAATAAGGTCCCGGGACCTCAATATATAAGCAGTCACCAGCAGAAACAGTATATACAGTGCCAGAAACCATGTTTGAGTGCTTAATTCTATAAATATTTCTCCCTATTGAAATTTTAACATCACCCTCAGGGGTTGTAATAAATTGCTATTGCCCACCTACAGGTAATTGGTAATGATTTAAATTATTGTTAAATATGTATAATATTTTGCCTGTTTTATCATCATTATCTGTAAATATGCTGTTCAGATGAATAATTAACAAGCCACTCAGTTTAGACAGCATATCAGAAGAGGGTTGTGGTGTTGGCAGCTCCATAATAGCCTGTTTTTTGAACCCAAATAAGTTCATAGGCATGTTTATTTATTTCAAATCATGCTCTGGAATTGGGCATTGTTTCCCACTTTTCAAATCACAATGACCCCATGGTAAAGTATGTATGCCACATGATAAAATGCATCTCTTATCATCATGTGGGTCCAGGGCCACTTTTCTTACAATATTTGAAGTCAATAAGTGATCAACACTCTGAATTCTGGATTCTGATGTTTTGATTAAATTCTGGGATTTGAGGCAATTTTTATAATCCTCAAATTCAAGCTCATTTTCAACAGTTACTCTGCCAATGCCCTTGGCTTTTTTGGCAACAACACCACTACATGTTTCAAAACTATACATCTTGGCACTTAACCCAGCAAATTCCACAATAACATCACCAAGTGTCTCATCTTTTAACTTGCCAGGCACCTTTTTGTTGTGGTGTTGAATCTCTGTATGTTCACTGGTATCAAAGTATTGAAACAATTCAGGCTGTGACATATCTTGATAAACATCTTCTGTTTGAATATCAAGAATAAAACTATCCGTGTCCATGTACATCAATTTTATATTATCACCATAAAAAGGTTTCAACACATCATAATACAATGTTAACATATGTAATTTGGCCAATTCCAATATCACAGCCCCTACATAAATAGGTTTATCAAACTTAATCTTTGTTTTTTTCATGTTGAAAAGAGCCATATTTTCATCATAAATTCTTCTGTAATTGAAATTAGGCTTTGCAACCAATTTTTTGCTCAGGCTGGGGTCAGTAATTATTTTAACATCGGTATGTTTTCTGACATTTTCAATAGTTTTGCCATATACAGAATTGACCATCAATTTAAACAAGCCCTTATCAAATTGGCTCTTTGCAGATGTTCGAAGCTCTGTGTTTGTATCAATGTATGGTTTCAACCATTCTGAGTGCCTGAACCTCAAAACTTTTCCAATATTGGTCACTTGGACACCATGTTTCATCAGGAACTGGAGGTTTTTGTAATATATGACATAGCCTTGTTTCGGCTCCAGAGTCATCATGAGCTTCTTCTGTTTAGAGCCAGGTGAGCACTGAACCTCGGGAATTGGGGGCAGATCAGAAAATTTATTGTGCAAATCATCAGGAATTGTCAGATCAACCTCTAAGAATAGGCCATAATTACTGTCATCAAAGTCCTGAAGATCTTCAATATTGAAATCTTCAACCCATTCAAGCCCTGCATATGGCAGTTTTTGCATCATGGCATGACCATAGAGGCTGTTTGCATCTACTTACACTATATAATTTGATGGCCGTGCTGGATCATAATCAGGCATATATTTGTTATTTGCTCTGGCATATCTCTGGGAACATTGCACCATCCCTTCTCTTATACATTTCTCCATAAACAGATACGTATCTTGATCTTGGATCAGATCCAATGGCTTTTTGGTGTTAAAAAACATTGCGGCCCATGCTAGGCCCGGGGCACTGAAAAAATATATTGGATCTAGTTTATAATTTTGCATAGAAGATTTTCTGAATGCCTGCAATATATCAGCTAAGAGGGTGACATCAAGTTTTAAATATGCCATGTGATAATCACCAAATGTCTGGCAATTTAAATTGTTCCACATCAATTGGGCATGGTGATAATCTTCATCAGTGATTCCAGATCCTCTGATTTTGCTGTAAAACTCTTGTTGTGGTGGCAGAGCACACTCATCAAATTTAGAAAAATCTGTAACATAGTCATATGGATATACACCCTTCCGCTTAATTAATTTCAGGTCCTGATTTGGAAACAAAGCACATGTGATTTTGAATTGATCATCAGATAATTGAGTGGCCAGTGTAGCCAGGCTAGCCGATAAAATTCTGTAAGAATCAAGAAATCTTATGTGAATAGGAACACTATTAACTTTAATTATTTTGCTAATAGATATATATTTCTCATCATTTTCAGCTAAAATATTTAAATTCTGCTTGTCAAACCCCTCGTACCTGATCAGATGATGAAAATCATAATTGGATGCTCCATGGCAAAATATGGGGACAAATTTTGGTCTCTTGATCTTAATATTACAGCTATTACACAGGGCCATTTTGAATTTACCATCTGTATGAGAATGGTGTTTCACCTTGATATTTGTATCTGAAAATTCAGAATCACATACCGGGCATTTTTCTGCATTGTTGAAATCTTCAATCTGTTTCTCTGTTAAAGGCAACATAGGCTTTGATTTTAATAAAATATTAGATGCTATGTCACGGCACTCATTTTCTATTCTATCTGCAAATTCTTTGATGGCATTTGGTCCCATGTATAAGTGTGGCTCACTAGCTACACCATCCCGTATAACTATATAACAAAAGCTGGAAGGTTCATGTAGCTGGTATGGTGTAATTGCAGATTCTTCAGGATCTGGATTGCAGAATGCAAGAGGTTTGAGGTTTGATTCAAAATCACAGACAATATATGCTGGGTGTTCCAACAAGGCTTCAAACTTTTTGAATTTTGCTTTTTCACTTGGGATTGGCATCACCATATGAACAGGTTTATGGTTTTTACAGTATTTTAGATGCTCAATTTACTTGTTTTTGGCAATTTCTGCATTCACTTTACAAACCCCTTTTATTATTTTTTTACCATCAAATACACTTAAACATCTTCTGCACAACTTAAATATTGTATTGGATTTGTCTAGTTGTGTTCTCACCAAAGCTTCAAGATTATGTATCAGAGTGTAATGATATGTGCCATCGCCTTCAATTAAGAGCAGATCAATCGGAACAGCAGATTCATCATCAATTGTACTGATTCTGAGAGGTGCTATCAAGCAATTGCCACGGCCAGTGGAACAAATAAATACATTAATAGATAATTGTTTGCCATTGATATTCCTGGCCTTTTTTTCAAATTTATCAATATTCTGAACAGACATTGGATATTCTAAACCCTCCATTGCCTCATCAAAATCATTTTCATGTTGTTTGTAATAAGTTATTCTCTCAGGATGGCTTGAAACTGAATACAAAGCAGCTAAAATACACCACAAAAAGCATTTCTGGTCGGTATTTTTTATATTAACCACAACTTTTTTGTTTTTAATATTTGCAGGTAATGGCACATATGTAGATCCTTGTAATGGGCTGAATTCAGAAATATTAACATATAATTTGTGTGATGAACCGCATAGGCTCCATCCAGACTCTTTTCCAGCAAATTCAGAGTGTTTAATATTCAATTGATCCATCAACCTGCTTATTATTTTGTCTGAATTTGCATTTGAATAAATAGCTACAGTTTCTGTTATGTGGGGCTGTGTAAATTTTGTGCCATTTGGCTTCTTATATTGTGTAAACAATTTGAGGGATAGCTTATAAGAGCCATTTTGTGCATTTAGAATTGCCTGCAGATCAGAATTTATACTGTTCAAAAAATTCTCAATGCCACATCTTGGCTCTGATACAAACCGATAATCTCTTAATTGGGTATTAAAACTGCTATGGATAGGTTCATAGCGTGGCTGCTTTGCAGGTGAAGCATTAACAGGTGTTTCATGCTTCCTTTTCAGACCAGATGTAGATGGTTGTGGGGGCAATGTTGATAACTGTGCAGAGCAAGTATCTTTATGTGTATATGTGAAGTATTGCATGTTATATTTTCTATGGCATTTGGGGCATATTTTTGTGGGAGTTCTGCATTTGTCTGGGTTACAAATCTTTTGGTGTCTGGCCCAATTAGAGCTAAATATATTTTTATTGCATTGGTCACAATATTTTTGTTTTGGCATTTTTCTTGTTGTTTATTATATAAGATTTTCTGGGCTTCAATTCAAAACTTTATACTTAATAAAAATATCAGTTAGGTTCAGCTGTGTGATTTGTATATTTAGTGTATATACTTAATATTAATATTATTAATATTATTATTAATTTTTATCCTCGGTTTTATTATATAATTTTTTGGGTTTTAAATCAAAACTCTATGCCTATCTTATGACAGGTTGTAAGGCCAATAGCCCACAAGTAGAAATATTGATCTAAACTGACCCTCCGCAAATACCTGCACGGACATGCATGTCTAGAATAGCCTTGTTATGTATTGATTTTTTGTATAACAGGCTGGGAGAGATATAAGCCTGACCCTAAATATGAGTGGATTACAATAAACAAGCTGGATGTCAGGCAAAATATTGTTCAATATACCAGAAATATAAATTAAAACAAACAGGCCTGTAAGTATGAGAAGGACTGTAACAACACATCTGCTCCCCTCAGCCACTCTCACAATACTGGCTGATGCAATGCAAAATCTCTTTATATACCCTAAGCACAAATTAAAACTTCTGAAACAAATAAACCAATCAAAATATAACACATCATCATATTATATCATAATTAAGCAATTAAAAAACAATACATGGCTAATAATTTGTTGCATTGGATAATAATTTGTTGCACAGCATGATGCAATAGCTCTTGCATCATAATTTGTTGCTGAATAATAATTTGTTGCACAGCATGATGCAAGAGCTCTTGCATTACATGTGTGTGTGTATGGGTGTATATGTGTGTATATGTGTGTGTGTGTGAGGGGGGGTATGTGTGGGTATATATGTGTGTGTGTGGGTGTTTTGCTTAATTTCAGGTGTAGCCAAAAAAATATCAATTTTTGACAAGTTTATGGACAAAAATCTGGCTGATGCAACATTTGTAAGTGTGGGCAAATCAATCTGAGGGGAGCTCTTTTTTTCTGAAAAATTCCCGAGGGCATTTTTACAAAATCCTTGGGTTAGGCAGGGTGCTACACTAGAGCAAAAAACTCATATGAACATGTTGAGCAAGTTTTAAGTGTAGCAAATCTGCATGAGAAGAGCTCTTCTTTTCTGAAAAATCCTTGGGTTAGGCAGAGTTCCACACTAGAGCAAAAAACTCATATGGGCATGTTGATCAAGTTTTAAGTATAGCCAAATCTGCATGAGAGGGGCTCTTCCTTTCTGAAAAATTCTGTCCTTCCCCTATATACTTTTATACTACTCCTTTATTATTCAAGGCCGTTTCGCCACGGAGTTTTTTCATCGTAAATGTTATGGAGATGATTAATTTTATATAAGATTGGCGAGAAAATATTAACAAAACATGCTATTATTGTGTTTCACGTGAATTCTGTTACTGGGTGATAGATGGGTGTTATGATATGTCAGCTGTAAAGTTAAGAACAGTGGCGTATTTAGAAGGAGTTTTAGAGCTAGGTAGTCTTATTTTTGCTCAACTTTCCTTAAAATAAAATAAGAATCAAATTTAGGAAAATATGGCATGATCTTGGAGTGGTAAGAAATATCTGATAACCCCCTTATGATTTTATTTTATTTTATTTGTTGTTTGAAGTCCACTTTATGCACAGTAAGGCTAATCGGGACTGGACCTACAGTTTAAAGTGGAATCCGAACCACTTGTGCTTCCACCGGGATTCGAACCCGGGACTCCTTTATAACCCCCTTATGTTCACATCCCTTTACTTCATTTGTGAGTACGGCACTCAAAGCGTGGGGAATACTGCCCGCAAATAAAATGGAGAGGGTTCCTTAAATAACGATAACAGAAGCGGGGTGTAATGCATGGCTTTCCTGCAAGAGCCTAAATGTCAACCTCTCTTCCACGTCCTGGACTCAGGGAGGAAGGGGGGTTGCCATTAGGCTATCCTAGGCTATAACCAAGGGCCAGACAAAAATGAGATGCCGAAGGGGCAGAAGTGAAAACCATGGCAAATTGAAACATGCCAAATCCTTTTACTTGCTTATTTCGTTAACGAAGGACTATCTAGCAATTAAATAAGTACCTTCACCATGGCCTATTTTCAAACGTCACCTAGATCATACAAACAGTATGTACAACTCTATTGTTCGAATATAAGTAATTGTTCCTCGAAAAAACAAATGTAAACATTTTGAATGCCAACAAATAAAAGTCAATTGGGGGGATATTTGCGACCAAAATCAACATCATTGTTTACCGGTTTACCGGTTCGCGT
This sequence comes from Lepisma saccharinum, assembly GCF_977018435.1. Lineage (NCBI taxonomy): Eukaryota > Metazoa > Arthropoda > Insecta > Zygentoma > Lepismatidae > Lepisma > Lepisma saccharinum. Next base: position 24,501,033 of record NC_139237.1, read on the forward strand.
GCAGTGTGGCTACCATAATGTAGTGTTGATTCGTTTTCCTTTAGTGCGTGTGCGGTATTTGTGTTGTTTGGCGAAAAAGTGGCTGTTTCAAAGGAAAACGAAGTTTAATGAGTAATTTTTAATCAGATGTATCAATGTTTTGAACTTTACAAGTGTTATTAGTACAAAGCACGATGTAGTTAGTGAAAATGAAGTACCATGAGAACAAATTATTAATAAAAATGTCTACAGTTCCCAAATTAGAGGATAGTCCAAATTCTATATATCCCGCTCTGATGGGCTACATTTTGCAGACAATCGGTGCTCTCACGTCTAGACTCAGATTCACTCTGTTTGTTGCGTACTGCCCATACATTCTTGTTATTGCCCTCACATCAATTCCATCCTAATCTTAGCGATTGACCAAAAGAGACAAAAGCGAGAAGTAATATTAGTCGAATTAATCTCTTTATAACAGCAGCAAATGGCTGTGTCTTCCTCAAATTAAGGATTCCTCTCGCAGATATCCCATATAACATGAAGGTTAGGATGACTGATGAAACAGATTGTTGGAACAAAAAGAATTTCATGTACAGGTTTTCCAGGGTGCGAACCTAGGACATCGAGTTTTGTTGCACGCTACGCTAACCATTCAGCCACAGAGCCGACCTGAAATACTTTGTGCTTGCGGGAGTAATTCTCGAGACGCACACGATATAAGTGGCAAGATGAATAAGACTTGCATTGGTGCCTTCAGGTCTGCGCCGAGCATTCAACCATATCTGTATCAATACCTCAACTTGATGTGGTTTCAAGGTGAATAGTATGTATGCCCCCTATACTTTCGGTTGTTGTATTTCTGCCGCCCAACTTACAGATATGTACGTGTAACACATTGTTAATGACCAGGGACATATGAAAAATGGGATAACCGTTAAAATAAAATAAATTATAATTGCATGATTGTGGATTAAAGGTGTTGCTTTGTTAACTGACTTACGCAGTTATAACTATCGAAAATTAAATATTTGTGGTTAAACTCGCCTAAAATCAATTGGTAAATTGTTTTACATTTTCACACAAATGTCAAGTTAATGTACTTGAAGCTAATATATATTTTAAGTTTGAGACATCACAGAGGGCGAAGGGGTGGTTGTTGAAAGACTGGTGAATTCGCCGCATTGTTGCTTCAAGGGAAGGGGGAAACTTGTTCAAAACGTAAATACTCTCATCTAAAACTAGAAATGCTAGTGGCAACAAAGAAAGACAGGAGAATTGTTTTCAGCACTCTGTCCTCAATATTTCGCATGCATGTACTATATGAGAAGCAGCAACTTGAACTTTCCTAAAGGATAAGTGAAAAATCTACTGCTACCAGGGGCTCTAGCTTCTACACTAACTCCGTGCTATTAATTCGAGGAGACGGTTGTTTTCACATATTGACTCACATGCTAGTCATTTATGAAAATCCGCGCTTTTGGTAGATCATTCCCAATCAGTGACATGAATAGATATTGATACTGTTTAACATTAAAATTCAAGAAGCAATTTTTTAATGAATAATTTCCTCTTTTGTTGCAAATAATTGCAAAATTATCATCATAATAAATAGGGAACGAATTATTTCACGAGTGTTACGCACGTCATATATTATCATTCTCTAAACCTCAAGATAATATGTCAATATTGAATCTATGCTTTTTCTCGTTCACATCAAATCACCTCCAAATTAGCCGCGATTGAAGCGTGTGTGAGGCCCTACACATCGTTTTATCTAGTCTAATAGATAGTCTTGTCATTGTTAAAAGACTAAACAAAATGCAGGACTACATTTAGAATATAATCGTTATATTTGCACCTTCAATCACTGCCACAATCACTGAAGGTGCAATGTCTATAAAGTGTTTGCAACACGCTCCGAAAAGTTTGCGGTAATCATTGCAATGGGTGTGATTTCGCGCAAACAATTGTCGGGGAAGTTGTTGGCTGAATATCATCCAATAGAAACAGCCGCTTAAGTTCTAATGGTGATCAAACGCCGAACCGCACCATTAAATGTGATACCGTTACCACTACGCCATTGGGGACAATTGCGATAGCAGAAAACATTCACACTTTTTCGCCATCTTTATTTGCAGTTGAAGTTAATAATACAGCGAACTTGAATCATATTGGGACTACTGTATTCCCAACTAATTGCCCCCATGCACACGCCACTGTTGCTTGTGTATATAAGTGTTCACTCACTTACAAGCGAAACCGAAACTCGAGCTCTCAGCGAGACAACTCCAGGCGCCGTGAAACAGATAACGGTTAAGCCACTGAAGTTCGTTGGAACATGCATTTCTACTGTCCTGACCTTTGTGCCACTGCTTTGGTTGCAATGAAGTATTTTGGCAGGTGTCCTATTTCGCTGCAGGATACATGCAAGGCTTAACAGAATAATCTTAATGATATGCATATGATATAAAATGGTGACTATTATTCGGAAATTAACACATGATTTATCTTCTGTAGAATGTAAGAATTTTTTCTTCCGATAAAATTATCAACAATGAAATAGTAAAAAAAATATTTAACCAGAAATCAACAAAGTGAATAACAACGTTTGCTTTGCTTTTGATATATTACCAAAGCAACTACCGACCTTTTTTTAATACTGCCGATTCTGTGCGTAAATTCAGTCAGTACCCCTTCCCCCAAAATGATATGTTTAGTGTATCTTTATATATCTCTTGCTCTAATTGATTATTTATTTACCACGTAAGACAGATGAAACTGACATAGGAATTCGAACCCAGAATTTATTGTGCTAATATAATGAGTTGACCGACAATTAACAATCGTGGCGTCCTTTAACTTTTCCAGGCAGTCATAGCCGAGATATATAAAACAACGTTTCGATTATAATTTTGTTGGTTAAAGTTCGATAATTTTTCTTAAGTAACGAAAACTCTTTGCTCATTTCCGAATAGCACCTTTCAGTAAACAAATTGATAGATTGATCGAGTTCGTGTTTTAAGTCCACTTTACATACAGTATGGTTAATCGGGACTAGACGTACAGTTTAAACTGGGATCCGAACCATTTTATGTCTCAAATGGTTATCGAACACGGGACTCCTTGATTACAAGGCGACGACGTTTACTACTACGCCAACAGGGAGTCCCAGTAACCAATATATATATATATATATATATATATATATATATATATATATATATATATATATATATATATATATATATATATATATATATACGTTTTTTGTCTATAACACACTTTCAAACAACATCTTGTACAGTGTCTCTCAAAAGTTTTAGGACAACGACATTTTAAACTAGGCAACCCAATTTACACAAGCCGTTGGTGGGTTGCGTGCAGAGTTAGGCTCAATTTTAGGGTTGCCACATGCACAATAGATATTTATAAAATACGCGAAAGAAATATAAACAATTATTATTGTATAAAATTATTAAAAATATCACTATTATATCGCAAATGACAAAATTCTTTCTGAAAGAAAAAAATAAGTTTTCTAGTATTTCATCGTTGATGAGTCTACAGTAAGGAAAAGAGGTGAGAGGAAACGAAGGAGAGGAGAAAGAGAAAGCGAAAGAAGGAGAGGAAAAGTAGAGGAGAGAAGAGAGATAGGATAGACGAGGAGAGGAGATGTAGTGAGTAGAATGGAAAAAGATTCGAGGAGAGATGAGGAAAAAAGAACAAAGAAGAGAAAAGAGGAGGAAAACGAGAGGAGAGGAGAGGAGGAGACGAGAAGAGGGAGAGTAGAGTAAAGGAGAGAAAAAGAGAAGAACGAAAAAAGAGAGTGCAGTGGAGTCGGAAATCTAAGACAGGAAAGGAGATAAGAGGAGTGGAGAAGAGTGGGATAGAGATAAGGGAGATAAGATACGAGAAAAGTAGGGAAGGCGATATGAGATAAAAGCAGAACAGAAAGAGGGGAGAGAAGAAGGAACTGGAGAGAAGAGGTAGTTGCAGAAAATATCGTCTGAGCGTCAAGAATGGATGAATTGGTCAAATTATCGACATGAAACATTCAATAACATTTTGAAATGTATTGGAGAATATATTAGATCGGTGCGAAATGTCTTTTGGCTGAGTTCAGAGCAAATTAAAATCTTCCATGTAAGATCTTTGATTTTACCTGCGATTACACCACTAAAAAAAAGAACGTAATTTTTAATATTTATATGAATTATTCAATTTTTCTCTACTTCTCGGTTCGTTCAAATTGAGATTTTGTAATTCAATATTTCCCCTCCCCCCATCGTTAATTCCAAACTGAATCATTCCGTTTCACACGGCGTGGACAATGAACACAATGGGATGTGTCTAAAACTTACGAAAATTTTCTGCCACCGGAGGGGTTTGAACCTACGACCATCAAACTGACAAACCTGAACGGTAGCCACTACCCTACAAGCTTTCGTTCCTTAAGCCAGGTAAAAGGAGCTGACCAATGTGAAATGTAGATGTAACTCTCCTGCATGTAACGTGCAAACAAGTATTGTTTGTAACAAAGAAAACGAAAGTAGTAAGACTCGGCGAAAACATTTAATGGAGAATTGCACCTGGTGAGAACTTTTCATTCGATATTTGCGGAGGTATCCTTGCATTGAACTCAAGTGGGAAAAGGGGTAAAATTAGCATGTCCTGAATTGCCACACATATAAATAGTTATTTCATTAATATTTGTCAATGTCTTTGAAGCAGTACACAATTATCGTTAGAGTATCATAATTCACGATCTTATATATAAAAATATCCCGTTGAACGTGTGTCAATTCATTTATTTGTTTATTTTTTATATATAAATTTCATATGCAGAACAATGTAGCTACTATATACTGCTATTACAAATAATGTTACCATGCTCTTGTTTAATGGATTCTTTTTTAAGGAACATCTAGTATGGAGGATCGAATGTGGGACCGCAATGCTTTCAAGAACCAATACACTACGCCCTTTGTTTTCTTGGATCTACAGTTCCTAATTATTCTGTCGCCTCAATATTGTAACGTTATCTGCAAAAAAGAATTTAAATACTCAGATATAGCTCTGTACTTCTAGAATTACTTTATACACATGCATTTGAAATTTAACTCTGAATTTCTTTCTTCGTATTAGTATATCTAAGCTTGTGAATATATTTTATTTGTAATTTTATAACGGTTTCATGAACATCTACGAAATAGTTCCTTATAACTTGGAATATGGCGTATCGTACCCAAGGTATTGGGTAAGAAGTATATAGTCTTAGGATAGCAGGAAGTAGAGAAAGGAATGCAGAATAAGCAATTAGGCAAACGTGAGGTGAGTGTTGGGATTGTCAGGTAGTGTGGGCAGTTGGCGAGAACAGGAGAGAGAGTAAGGACTACGGATTGTGAGAGAGGAGCAAAGTGGGGAACGACTATTGGACGATGGTGTGTGACAAGAGACAAGTGATAGTTGAGAGGACAAGCTAAGAACAATCTCCATATATTTGTAAGGCAAGTAATATCCTTTCCTCAACCAATCCATATCGGTTCAGTCACGGAGAGTATAAAACCCATATCTAATCTAAGTTAATTTCTATCGCCATTCCTTTAAAAGGTAACCTCTTGCATTTATCACATTTAGGCCAAGCGAGTGATAACCATCTGAGAGATGAATGAGGAATAGCTACATCACCCAACTAAATCTAGAGGTTCTAGGTTCGATCCTAAACGCAGCATGGGAGTTGCGTTACGTGGTGGAGGCTGCTTAGGGCTTCTCATCCATTTTTGCAAATGCGATGAGAAAACACTGCAGTACGTGAAATACTGCGATTTTCATCTATTTCATCCCGAAATATGATGAAAATAATAGAGCCTTCTAGCTTTTCAAATTACTTACGTGAGATATGGCGCCGGAATTTTCACTTGTTAGCGCTTCACGTTGTGTTAATTATCAATTGTTACCAAAGATCAAGAAAAGAAAGCAAAAGGTAGGCCTAGCAATATGCTACGCGGTAAGGCGCAAATAAATAAGAGTAGAGTTTTAACTAGGTTATTCGGCGATTGGCTTGTGAAAAGATGAGAATTAACATTAGGATGTTGCATAAAGGTTGGTTAAATATTTTAAAGATGTGTTCGGTACTGTCGTCACTCTGTTACGCGATTGTTGAACCTAACTTATCAAATTTTTGGGAGAGTAAACAATTGAATTGCTGATAATGTCCTGTCAAAGCCACGGGGGGATGAGAAAAGAAAACAAGCAACTTAGTGCTAATTTTAAGCTAATCAAGCATTTTCCTGCGCATAGGCTAATCATAGAATTATGGCGCAATCTAGATTTATCCACCCCGACATTTTCGAAACTATCCAGTTTCAAGGTAACATTCACGAGGATGTATTAAAATTCATTGACAAATTTGAAAGTTTAGCTATTCTTAATGAGTGGAATGACTTAAAGAAAAGGCAATTGCTACCGGCATTTTTGGTTGATTCAGCATTGGAATGGTTCAATACTTGGAGTCGAACTCAGGAAGCACAGGATATAGATTTTGTAACTTTAAAAATTAAAATTTTGGAAGAATTTACGGAACCGGGGGACACTTTTCAATTAGAGGAACAAATCAGATTACGCTTCCATCAGGAAAATGAACCTGTTTCAAAATATGTGAGAGAAAAACAGTTATTGTTATTAAAATTAGATCCTGCCATGGACATTAGTGAGCAAATTAAGCAAATAAGCGGGGGTTTACAACCTAACTTTATGAAAGAAGTTTATAACAGGGAATATGATTCAGTGCATGAAATGTTACGAGACCTGAAACATGTTGAACAATTCAAATATCTTGTGCAAAAACGTAAAATTCTAGAAACTGAATGTGAGACAATGAAAGCTCTGTCATGTTCTGAATCGAGTCGAGCCTACATGCCGACTCAGCAAGCTATCACGTTGCAGCGCACGGTCAATGATCATGTTGACATAAGTTATTCTCAGGCTAATCGGGAGATCGAGGAAAGATTAAATGCACTACAACAAGACCTTGATCAATTACAGTCGAACGCGGGACTCCAATCTCATGAGTCAGATTTAGTTTCGCAATTTCAGAATCTTGAGGCTAAAGTAAATGCACTTGCAGAACATCGGAAAAAACATTCATTTACTGAGTCATCATTCTCATATCCAGTTAGAGAATATGAACATAGAGACAGAAACAATAGGAGAACCTATTATCATAATAGTAATCATAGAGCTCAGAATAGAAATACATGGCATAATAACCACAATGATAATCTCGACACACAGTCGCAACGTTCGCCTAGGGGGCGATGGCGCAATGGCGGTAACCCTCGATTTCAGCGTTCGCATTTTTCATCTTCATCTCCGCGAACATTTTGGAGCAACAACAGGGGCGCGAAGATCCAAATAACCCTACTAATCAGGTTGTAAATACAAATCATTCTACTTTTCGTCAGAACAGAAGCAATTTGAAACGAGTAAGACCTACATATGACGGGGACCTAGGTGTAGGACCTTCGGGAAAAACTCTAACGGTCTACAGGATTTTAATCAAGTTACCATATTAGGAAATGATTTCTTGAAGGGACAAAAGGCTAAGTTAGATTTTGAGGAAAATAAGCTTACATTGCATAGATTCGGCACACCTCCAAGAAACCAAATTAAAAATGAGAATAAGAAAGCTTTTGACGTGTCAATCAAAGTTTCCCATTTATTACAGCATGTTTTGCAACCAGAATTTGTAGCTGCAAAAAAGATAAAAGTGAAACCCAGGACGCATTTGTGCATTCCATTGAAATTGGCTAATTCATATGACAAGGATAGAACACTCTTGGAACCGGACCTACAGTTTCAAGAGAAAACGGGATTGATGGTTGCCAGAGCAATTATTAATCCGGATTCGAATCTCATTTGGATCACAAATCCTTTAAATTATAATGTTACAATTAAGAAAGCCACTATTATCGGGAAAGCTGAAACATGGGATAGGCCAATCATGAGTAACAATAATGATGAGAATAAGGATGAAATTGGTGAACAGGCACAGGTTTTTGCGACGGAAGAGTTAGGGAACGTCAGTGACGCACGGGCGGACCCTAGTCGGTTTGATGTGAATCCGAATTTAGAACCCCAGCAAAAGGAGCAACTTTTGGCTGTTTTGATGAAATATCCACATGTTTTTGCGTGGTCAAAGGATGATATAGGTAGAGCCACGAATTATAATCACAGAATTCAACTAAAAGATGACACAGCATTTCACTTAAAATCCTACCCGATTCCAGTTCACCTTCGTGATGAAATTAAAGATCAGATTGAGACTTTATTAAAGCAAGGTGTTATTTCTCCTACAAAATCACCCTTTAACTCTCCAGTTATCCTTGTAAAGAAGGCAAAGGGGGGTTATAGATTATGCCAGGATTATCGCAGATTGAATGTTTCGTCTGTATTTGACGCTCTGGGTGTGAATAACATCAATGAAATATTATACAATACTACAAGAAATACTACTGTACGGCAGACTTGAAGAGCGGATTCTTTAATATTCCTCTCACCGAGGACAGTAAGAAATATACAGCATTTACAATACCAGGAATGTCACAGTATCAAATGAACGTCGTGCCACAGGGCCACGTCAGTTCATCAAGTGCAATGACTCGTTGCATTCACCTAGCGTGCTCAAATTTGGATCCCAATCACTTTGCCCATTATGTGGACGATTTATTTTGCTTCGGAAATACCTTTGAAGAAATGCTCGTAACTCTGGAGAAAATGTTACAATGTTTACAGGCCGCGGGATTGAAACTTGCAATAGAAAAATGTCACTTCGGATACACTGAGATTATTGCTTTAGGACATAAAATTTCAAAATTTGGCTATCGGATCCATGACAAAATCTTTGATTCTATCAAGAAATATAAGACACCGACAACTGTGAAACAAGTTCGCACATTTCTCGGATTAACATCTTATGTCAGGAAGTTTTTAAAATCATATTCCGAGATGGCACTTCCCTTGCAAAAATTGATAGGAAAGAAGAAGAAATTTCTCTGGGGGGAAGAACAGCAAACTGCGTTTGAGAGGTTGAAAGAGGCTTTACTTACAGCTCCTGTATTAATGGCATATGATCCATCAAAAGAAGTAAGGGTATATACGGATGCAAGCAGTAAGGCTATTGGCGCGGTGATTTTACAACCGAATGCGAACGGTGATTTTCAGCCTTTTTCCTACTGCAGTAGAGTTTTAAAAGACCATGAAACTCGACTTTCAACCATCGAGCAAGAATTGTTGGCAATCATATTCGCATTTAAGTCATTCAGATTCTTTTTACTTGGGAGACATTTCGAATTATTTACCGACAACCAAGCAATCACATTCATTCGCTCCTCAACGCAACTTTCAAACAAATTATTTAGATGGTACACGTTGATGGCCGAGTTCGATTTTACGCCAATTCACTGTAAAACTACACAAAATATGGCGGATGCTATCAGCAGAGAAACAGAACATGATCCACAGGGAGAAGACGAGGAGCTTCCAGAGCCACGTACATTGTTATTGTTAGATGAGACAATTGATGTTGCTATACACCAACGAGAGGATTCTTTTTTTGGACATATCATGAATATTTTGGAAGGAAAAGAAGACGAGGGGGCCAACAACCCACCCAACCCCTCCCTGCAGAGGCAAGCTTGCTATTATGTTATGGAAAATGGACTTCTTTATAGACAACATAAACTGGGAGCTACGACTAAAAAATTATTATGTATACCGAAGTCACTTCGCAACACTGTCATTGAGACATCGCATAGTTTACCAGCTGGAGGAGCGCATTACGGCTTCACAAAAACATACAAAAATGCACTGGATAGGATTTACTTTCCATTTATGAAGAACCATATTCAGAAAATGGTCAAGGAGTGTGTAATTTGTCAGCAGAATAAGCGCATAAAAGGAGCGCCATATGGAGAACTTTTAACGTTCAACTCACAGAAACCATTCGATAGAATCGCTTTAGATTTTAGCGGACCGTATCCACCAAGTGGTTTGCTCCGCCATAAATACATACCAAGTGCAATCGATCATGGTACTCGATTTTTAATTGCTCAATCAGTAGCAGATACTTCAAGTGAGACAGCAGCTAACTTCCTTTTTGAAAATGTAATTCTACGCTTTGGATGTCCTTCTCGTATAGATACGGACAGAGGTACTTAATTCACAGCTAGTTTATTTAAAGAACTATCGGAGAAATGTGGAATCCATCTTAAATTCGCTCCAGCAGCTAATCACAATTTAATTGGATTATTGGAACGATCACATGCTATTTTACAGGGACTTATGAAAAACTTCGTGAACTCAAAACACACAGATTGGCTTTTATACTTGCAATCGTCCGTGTGGTCGTACAATGTTAATTACCAGGAGAATTTGAAGAACAGTCCATTTTTTCTTCTTCATGGATTAACGCCTAGCTTAGTCTGGGAGAGCGGACTACATTTAACGCCCAGTGTGAATGTAAACAACGAGATGAGATTCAAGATTCTCGAAAAAGCACGAGAAGCAGCTTATGAGTCTCTACAGAAACGCCACCGACAAGCAAAGAAGTACTACGATAAACGTCATCAGTCCATTGAATTTACACCAGGAGAATTGGTTCTAGTATACGATGGCAGTCATCGTGTACACACCGCTAAATGCGTTTCAGGAGTATTTAAAGGACCTTGTAAAATTATAGCAAAAGAAAATCCCAATGTTTACAAAGTGGAATATAAGACAAAACGAGGACAGACAGTCGTAGACTCAATTTCGGTCCAGAGATTGAAGAAATACTATGCTTCGGAATACGGTAGCGGCGATGACAATGTAAATGGTGATGATGAGACTGAAGAACAGGAACAGTCAGGAGTGAATGAGTGAGAACATACCTTTTACCCTGTGCGTAACTTCCTTTTCAGTACTCTGATGCACTAAATAAATTTTACATCTTGCAAATACTTTTTTTTTTAAAACGAACAAACACTAAAATTATGTGAAATATTATTGTTTAGCCCTTAATAATTGCACGGAAGTGTAAAACTAGTTATTACCACACTAAAATCATTAGTTATAACACGTAGACATCAAGGTTTCATAATAATGAGCAACAAGTACAGTAACGCGCAAAAATAATAATAATTAATATTATTGTATTCACGGATAGTGAACAAAGGGAATGGTGATGAATATAAATTGCGCGCAAGGAATTTTCCTCAGATTTTTGTAGGCCTGCAGAGAACTGATGGAAATAATCTTTTGTGAACTACAAAAGATAAATAGTGTAAGTCGATAATAGACTTTAGTATTTTTTTATGAATAAAATGTGTTAAACACATTCGGTAAGGAAAAATGAGAATTAAAATTCTCTATGATTTAGCGTGGTTAGTCAAAATAGGGTTTAAACAAGTACACATTTTAATATTTCAATTGTTAAATTTAAGTTAATTACATTTATAATTTTAATAACTAAATAAATGACAGAAATATGAGATTATCAGTTTTGTAAGTTTTAAATAACGTTAAATAAAGAGAACAGTTATAATAAGAGCTGACTAGGCATACAGCCAGTAAATTATTCAATTAAACGAGCTACAGATCAATAATAACTAAATAAGAGCGATAATAAGAATTATAATATAGATAATTATAATAACGAAGAGAATAGTGAACATATTGAGTTCTTTGATATTTATAATAAAATGTATCACATGGAAATAATATAAATATTAAGATTACCTTTATAATTATACGCATTTTACATTGAGATTTAATTATTTTGCATATTTTTCTTACATAACTTTACATAAAAGCTAGATTTGAAATCTAATACGAAGATTAATAAGTCAATTAAGAGCATAGGAGAAGTTACAGCTACGATCGTGAGTTATCAGCAGCCACTTGTCAGATTTTATTAACAATTTAACGACACAGTCATGAGATGAATTACGACAGTCTTGAAGGAGTAAAATATCATTAAACATGTACATTACTTTGATCCATCTAATTTGGGATACTTCATTCCAAATACGACTCAATTAGTTTATTGAATGTTATAATCAAGTTACTTAGAGTACTTCCTAAAAAAATTTTTCCGCATGGTAGAAATTTCCCATCTTGTAAAATTCCCACTTAAAATTTCCCTCACATGTATTTCATACTTCTCGAAGCGATATCCAAAGTCAATTTCAACTGCCTTCATGGTAAAATGTGTTTCTTCAGCAAAAGGATAAAGTTCAACTCGGATGCACCGGGAAAATTCCTTCCTCTTTAAGCAATGGGGAAACTGGAGTGACATTCAGGAAGACAGAACAACTCAAGAAATATGCAAGTGAGGCATTCTATTCGTTTCTTCCGGCAACGATATCTATTTACATCGACAGAAGCAAAATTCTCTCTTAACATGAAGTAACCAACACGTTGCAAATTAAACAGCAGATATCTTACATTCCACATTAGCCGGAGAACTGAATAAACTGCGACAGAGCATTCTTTCAACTCAGGTTATCAGATCGAAAGATACAAGGGAACATGGAATTGTATGTCTGTTCAGAACGATATTTCTTCATCTGGCAACATTTGGAATATAAATTGCAATTAAGTTTTTATTTTTATGTTATTTAATGTAAGATGCATATGCATATAGTTACACACTACCAATTGTCAACTTTCATTTTTTTTTCTCTCCATATTTTTTTGTATTCTTAGGCTGATTGCAATATCATTAAGGGAGAAAGAATCTATAATGGACAACGAAATTTCCGATTTTTAGAATATTATTTTACGTATTCCAATTGTCATGAACACTATCAGCAAGTTGTGTATTTTACAATTAATCTTTATTAATGACGTTATTTTTAACAATTATACTAATAGAAGGGCGATCGTTCGACACAGTATTCTTAGTAATATCTAAAGTATTTCATTTCATTCAATTGTTATTTATAAATATTTTCAGTCAATTTAAGCATTCATATATTTTCAGAAACCAATTATAATTTAAATTTTGCAGTAGTATACAGTATACACTCATTAAATCTTCAAGAGTATTTACAGCATTACATTACATTCATATGTAAAGTTCAATTTGCTTTTAGTAATTATTAGTAGTTATATTTATTTATTTTCTCTTCTCCAGATTGTAATTATATTTGGTGTGTAAAGGATGGCATTAATCAGAATTTGGGTAATTTATAGTAAGAGTAAATGTTATGACTGAATCGATACTCCTTTTCAATTTCCATTTCCTCAAATATAACAACCCTTAGTACAAGATTTTTCATACTTGTAATATTTACAAGAACTATTTTTTTAGAATAAGGGTGACTTAGAGGCGCCCTTGTCTCAACAAAACCTCTACACATACCGACATATTAAGTTCTCTCACACAAACAACATTACACTAACGATCAGGAGGAAATGCCTGTTCGGTATATGATGCAAATTTCCTTTCCAAAACCTACCTGAATTGCCTCACAGATAATTCAAATTTTAACGGTGAAATGAACACTTTAACAATATTATGAAACCATATTAACAGTCCTCAGTTCAACTTTTTCACAGATGTCAATGTCTAGAGATGGTCACCAGCTAATACCTTGGAGAAATAAGAAATCAACACGAATTACACCTGAAGGACGCAAAGGAATTATTTGTCCTACGATTTTTTTTGATAATTTCTCAAGATTTTTATTTCTGAGATTTTTCTTTTATTTTTTCGACACGTGGAAACAGGAATTACAATTAGACCTTTCATCAATTTTAATTACGCAGTTCAGCGAAATCAGTTGATAAGCTAATCTTCAACGCTGATAATACATACATCGATTTGAAGGAATATTTACATACAACTAAATACTTCACATTCACAATTCGACGATATGCAGTTCTCTACTGTACGTTTTTCTTCAATGACAATATTTGTAGCTGCAAAGTTAATGCATCACAGTGAAAAACATTTTTCACGGCCACAAGGAATTGACTATATACATATATATACATGGTTTGGTTCAAGAAGAAACTTCATTGCTATACGCAGAGACTATTAAGTGATGATAACAAGAGTAAAATTACGGTATTTTACTTGAACTCTTTGTGAGAATCAGGGTAACTCAAGAATTATTTTATGGACAAATGTTAGTGCTGTGATTTTATCTATCGAACACTATTATACTCTTATCTTCAAATACATAAATTCATGTACATATATTATTACTCAAGGACAGTTACTGATACAATGTATATATTTTGATTAACTTCAAGTTTTTTTAATTAAATATTTACTGTGATAATTGACATATATTATAAATAAAAACGACAGCGATATTTACATGATACACTAAAGTAAGAGACGGTGAAATTTACATCGATAATATGACATATGTGTGCAAGTGTAACTCGGATGAGTATCACAAACTTTGCTGATTTTGTAAATAATTAACTTCAAAATATTTAATAGTGTTGTGCAGTGTCAGTGTTTACAGGATTGATGATGACATACTACCTCGTTAGTGTGTTACTGTGCCATACATCTTTTAACTAGGTCGATACGGATGGAACAATAACCTTACAATTGTGTCACGTGTTCTGTGTTTACATATTTTATGCATAGACAATCATAACGTCAACGTGTGTGACGTAAAACTCTCAATCATTGCATACATGACTCAGCATAACAAACTCACATGTCAGTGTTCACCTTTCATACGCTGACAAGTATTGTTTATTTATTTTGTTTATTTATTGTTTATTTTTCTACATTCCTTTTCCTTTTTTCAAGAACAATATTACTCAAATTTCACATTTTCGGTTATGGTATGTTAATTCAATAATTTTGGGACTATATTTTGTAATAAAAAAAAATCTCTCCATAGAAAGGATCGATATGGAATACAGCTTTAAATTTTTCATCTTTAGGTGAAAATCAAAAGTTTTCATTAGGGGGTAGAGGAGCGTATCGTACCCAAGGTATTGGGTAAGAAGTATAAAGTCTTAGGATAGCAGGAAGTAGAGAAAGGAATGCAGAATAAGCAATTAGGCAAACGTGAGGTGAGTGTTGGGATTGTCAGGTAGTGTGGGCAGTTGGCGAGAACAGGAGAGAGAGTAAGGACTACGGATTGTGAGAGAGGAGCAAAGTGGGGAACGACTATTGGACGATGGTGTGTGACAAGAGACAAGTGATAGTTGAGAGGACAAGCTAAGAACAATCTCCATATATTTGTAAGGCAAGTAATATCCTTTCCTTAACCAATCCATATCGGTTCAGAGTAGTATCAAAAATACTTAAGACCAAACAATAGACCCTTTAATTGACATTAATGGCTTTTTTATTCATTTTCGAGGGGTGACGCTATTGTTAATTAATCTAGCGCCACGTGGCGACACGTGTCGGGGGTGGAGGAGGAGATGAGTCATCGATGACTCATGCACACGTGTGAGTTTGAAATTAATGGTTTTCCATTAGTGCACAAAAGATACTATTATGTATTCCGTTTTTTGACCTAAGCTAACCTTTTGTTGTATATTATATATGCGTTTCTGCCGGATATGAGTCACAGATGATTTATACAGACGTTGGAGTTTGGAATTAATGGTTTTTCCATTAAGGTACAAAAGACACTATTGTGGAGTTCGTTTTTACTCTAACCTAACACTATTGTTGTATATTATATATGCGTTTCTGCCGGATATGAGTCAGGGGTGCTTTATGCACACGTGGGAACTTGGAATTAATGGTTTTTCCATTAATGTACAAAACACATTTTCGGCCTATTTTAAGGCCATTTTGGCGTGGGTGGTGAGTCATATTTGGTATAATTAAGGATCCAGATTTACCCGAATTCAACCGGTGTCGACGCGTTCGATCGGAGGTAGAAGATATTATAACACATGTTCGCTTTAAAGGCGAAGAAATTGAACGATGTATCCTATATGCAAACGAAGTATGCGAGCGGAATCCATGTTAATAATATTAACCTGTTACGGAAGAACCTGTTATGTGGTTGCATTTATCGGCACCCCCAATCCGCGCGCGTTCATGGATACGCGGGGGGAAGAAAGGGTCGCCATTGTTACGGTCCCCTTCGCTTGGTCTTCTTCCGAAGTTGAATGGAAGGCAAGCGTCGCCAAATTTTTACACACGAGTATTGATTTTTTTGAGGTTCCAATTTTATTTGGTGGAAGTAATCTACGCGGTATTTCTGCCGCCTTTCGTAACATTGCAAAGACTATTTGACCAAAACCGTAAGGAATTTGGCTGAACTAAGAACATTCAGTTCCAGTATCTACAAGTTAAAGTGGATGCCAGCCACTATTTGCCCTTATTTCGGGGTTGCGAACCTCGGACCATTTGATTATTGCCTTATATACATCAGGATTCACGTAAAATTGACCAGATGTTTTTACTGTTAGGGACAATATTTCGCATTTTTGTGTATTTTTACTCAGAAAACGCTATTTGAACGATTCAAGCAAGAGTTCGCATGGCAATTTAGACACACAAACTGTGTTTCTTCAACTTTAGTTGAAGTTTAGGTTTATTTTTAACTCTAATATCACAATTTCTTGTATTCAGGCAACATTTTTTATTAAATTTTGGACTCACAAAGACATTTTTCAACTTTTAACTTGATATTTTAAAAGTTTATTTCCATTTTTTACTCTAATATCACAATTTCTTCTATTCTGGCAGGAGTGTTTATTCCAGTTTAGACTTGCAAAGATAATTTTTTCAACTTCTTTTATTAATTTTTATATTTATTGCCTTTTGTATCTTATATTTTTTAATTCTTAACTTTGAGTTTTGTTCTTTATTTAAAAAATTTCTCTATCACTAAGGAAGAAGTACTTTTAAGTAAAACTGTACCCACAAACTTTATTATTACTATTATTATTAGTATTATTATTATTATTATTATTATTATTGTTTTTGTTTTGATGTAGTTGTTGAATCTTGTTGTTGTTGTTAGGGTTTATTGACTTCCACTACGCTATTTTTGGTTTGGTTCGTAGGAAAGTTTGCTTATTTTAGAGTTTCCTAGGTATTTTCTTACTGTTAGGGTAGGTAAAGTTTCCTAAATATATGAGTAGGGTTCCATATATTCTTGTTCTTGCATGTTTTTCATATTATGTGATCACCACAACTCTCCAAGGGCTTTTACTGCATGTTTCCATTTTTATTGAGGCTTGGTGGGTCCTAGAGCCACTTTATGCATGAGAGAAAGCTTGAAAATTTCGATCTCAGATAACCGTCAACCTTCTGTCAGAGTATTTTCGAGTACATTTTAGACTTAGATGTTCCCCATCTCTTTTTTTACCGTACGAGATGTAAAGATAAAATGTTCTGCATGTACGTAACAAGCATTAGTTTTATTTTGAAACGAAAAATGAACAAGTCAAAAGTACATTTTGCTATAAACATAGAAACTATATTTCATGTCCCCCCGGAATGTGAATGTCGGAAGGATACGTATTTTGTAGACAAAATGCATTTTAAGCGCCGAATAGAGTCAACAGAGAAAATATTGGCACCTATACTGACTACATCGCATAGGTCAGCCATTTTGTGTTTGCTGTTCAAGCAAGATAACATAAAATAAACGCGCACGTTGGAACAAAGCTCATTTTACAATGGATTTTCGCTTTGGTCACCCGTTTGCTATGATTGTGTGCGGCCCTTCTCAGAGCGGGAAGACTACATTTGTGGATAAGTTACTATTTTATAAAAATGAAATGTTTACTCGAGTACCGAAATCGATACTCTGGGCGTATGGCGCTGTTAGACCAAATCTTAAATTGTGTCAAGACACCAATATTCAGTTTGTTGAAGGAATACCCGATATTGCAAATATGGATATTGAATCTCCAGGATTAATTATTATTGACGATCTGATGAACGAGAGTGGAAAAGATTCTTCAGTAGCAGACATTTTTACCAAGTATTCTCACCACAAGAACATGAGTGTTATATTTATTGTACAAAATTTATTTCATAAAGGTGCAAAGATGCGGGATATAAGCTTGAACGCGCATTACATTGTGTATTTCAAGAACCCTCGAGATAAGCAACAAATACATTATTTGGCACGACAATTCAAACCTGACGAAAGTAGAAGTGTTTTGCAAGCATTCGAAGATGCAACAGAGAAACCTCATAGCTATTTAATGTTCGATATGACACAACAGAGTCCCGAAATATTAAGAATGAGGGCGCATATATTTCCAGACGAACAATTAACTATATATGCGGCAGGAAAGCACGCAAACAAGTCATTTCTGGTGCGTACTTCAGAATGACCTCACAACTGAACCAACACGCTCCAGCGCTCAAAGTTTTGTGCAAATCCAACCCTCAGCTGCGTAAACTATTGTTGCACCGTGCGTCCCCCGATCTAGTACGCGTTCTCGGTCAATGTGCTGCCAATACAATAAAAGGGAATGTTCCACTTTCAAAAGTACAAAAGTCTAAGCTCCAAAAATTTAAAGTCACTCTACGAAAGCTAGCTGCAAAGAGCACTTCGCTTAAAAAGAAGAAAAAGTTGCTTATACAAAAAGGAGCTGGATTTCTACCTTTTCTTATTGGCCCTATTATCGCAGCCCTAGGAAGTGCCTTGTTTAACAAATGAGTGTAAAAAAAATGATACTGGTACCTGAAGAAGCAGGAGCCGCAATGCAAGCTTCTGCCGCTCGTTCACAAATGCACGAATCGCGGTTAGATTCTGATATTCATGCTATATTGGCAAGGCAAGATTATAGTGAACCCGAAAAATGGAAATTATACCAACAGGCTCTTCGAAGATACTTACAACATACGAGTCCCAGGCAGATATATTTACCCGTGATAGAAGAACAAGAAATACGTGTAGATACAGAGCGAAAAGAACCTCCACAAACTGCCACACTCAAAGAAGAAATTATTGCTTCGGTGCCTAAAACACTCCAGAAGAAGACAGAATTGTTATTGAAAAGATTGCTTGCTTCTCGGAACATAAGCTGGGATTCTCAAGGAACAGTCACCATGCATGGGAAATTATATCAAAATTCCAATATAGTCGATTTGATTAACGAAGTTGTACGCCCACGTAAAAAAAGCAGGGAACCAATAGGAAAAGTTCAGTTCGAACGCATTCTTCACTCTTTAAACATCCCTCGCGAATATATTGTTACACACACGCCTCCACCCCCTTTAAGAAAAAGGAAACCTGAATTGATTTGGGAAGACTTGTAATATGGATCTGAAAACTTTGTACTATACTCATAAACTTCCTACTTCTTTTTCTAATAGTGAAAAATTATCTAAGGCTTCAACACAATCTAGAACTCAAATTCAGAACTGGTTGTCAGAACAGGATGCGTATACCTTACATGTTCCTGCTCGTAAAATTTTCCCTCGTAAACGTTACGAAGCTACGACTCCTCTTGAACTTGTTCAAATGGATTTAGCTGACATGCAAAATATCGCTCGATTTAACGACAGTTTTAGATACATTCTTTGTGCAATTGATGTGTTTTCAAGACAAGCGTACTGTCTCCCAGTAAAAAACAAATCAGGCGAGGTTATGGCAAAGGCTATCACAAAGATTATAAATATGTTGGAATATCCTCCCGTGTATTGTCAGACAGACAAAGGCAGAGAGTTTTACAACGCTCATGTGAAGAAAGTGTTTCACAAGTATAATGTGCAACATTACAGTGTTAATTCTGAAATGAAAGCAGCCGTGGTCGAAAGATTTATACGTACTATGAAATCAAAATTGTATAAGCATTTCACTGCAAATAATACCTACAAATATATTGATATTCTAGCTAAAATTGTTAAATCCTACAATCATTCTTACCATAGATCCATAAAAATGGCGCCTGCAGAAGTAAATTTTGATAATGCTTTGCAAGTGTGGTCTCGCTTGCGCGTTAAACCAAAAGAAAATATCAAATTTAAATTTAATATTGGTAATTATGTAAGAATAAGTAAAAACAAGCTCAAATTCGAAAAAGGTTATTTGCCTAATTGGACACAGGAAATTTTTGTCGTTGACAAACAAATAAGTACTGATCCCCCAACGTATAGAATCAAAGATTGGAACGGAGAAATTATAGAAGGGATATTTTACGAACCTGAATTACAGAAAATTAACTTGGATCCAAATAGACCTTTTATTATTGAAAAAATATTGAAACGAAAAGGAAATAAGGCGTTTGTACATTGGCGGGGGTATCCCAGAGCCATGAGATCATGGGTATTTATTTCTGATATTACTCAAGTTTAGGTTAGTTGACACTATGGCACGAGACGATTTCTATCTTACTTTACCCTCCAATGCAAGTTTAGACTTGTTTCCAGACAACACAATTGCTCACTTTCGTACAAAGTTGAGTGAGTCAATCGAATTGGATCAAAAGTGGGTCGTTGCTGTAGCTGAAGTACATATGACATGTAGTTTCTATAATATAGCTGGAGATAACAATATTATTATATATGAATATAAACCTAAAAACAGAGACGAAGTGTTTTACAGTGAAAGTGTGGTCCGAGAAGGATTTTATTCCAATATTTCTTTGTTGCTTTCGAATATTCCTCCTCCAAAACGAAAAGTGCTTGCTCAACATGTAACTTTAGGATACGATGCACATAAACACACAATTTACGTGCAAACAACTTTGGAACATGATGAAAGCATGAAAGTACTTTTGTCGCCTTCCTTGGTTCCAGTGTTTGGTTATTCGTTATCTGTTCCAGAGAAAAAGGAACTTATACATTCTGATATGGGATCAGGGATAGTACGAACCTGTTCCACGTATCCATGCAACATGGATTTTCATATTCCACACGAGACTCACATTTGCTCAAATATTGTGAAATCTCAACCAAATATCGGCCCCGTGATAAGATCATTCAGCACTGTAGACTATGAATATGGAGCAAAGAAAAGTTATATTTTCGAACCACGACAATACATAAAAGTTGAAAAACAATATATTGAAACAATTGAAATACTATTAAAATCAGAGCACGGCACCCCTCTCCCATTTCAGTTTGGAGCGTCGAGCGTAACATTACATTTTAAAAAAGCGGAACAATGATCGCTGAAGGCAGTGACAATGAATATTACGTCACTTTGGTTTCAAATGCGTCCAAGAAACTTTTCAGAAACAATACACCTTTTTTTTTTAGTACCAAACTTGCATATCCAATCAACTTAAATTCTGGAGAATGGGTTGTAGGGCTCTCTGAAGTCCACTTTACTAATAGTCTTTACAATGTTATGAAAGGGGAAAATGAGATTGCATGGACAGTTCAAAACTCACAGCCAGGTCAGGCAAATAGGCAGAGTGGAAAAACGGTGGTGCCCCCTGGATATTATCCCACTGTAGACTCTGTGTTACAAGTTTTGAATGAAAATCACATAGGAGAAGGGCTTTTTCGTTTCAGGTGCAATTACTCCGCAAACTCAGTCGAAGGAAACTACGATTCTCAATTATCCACACTCAAATTTTCGCCCATCTTAGCATTACAGTTGGGCTTTGAACCAGATAGAAATATTGTGAAGCAATCGCAAGCTTCGAAACAACCAAATTTAAGTATTGGCGTTCCACAACAAATTATGGTGTACAGCGACATAGTAAGTCACCAGATAGTAGGAGATACTAAAGCTCCACTTTTCAGAATGTTTACAATACCTTCTGTTCCGTATGGACGTTCACAAAGCATTATTTTCAATCCTGTTCATTATTTATCAGCATCAAAGCATTATTTCGACACCATTGAAATCCTTTTAAGGGACAATGCTGGTCGTAAACCTTCATTTGCATTTGGGGAGTTGACCGTTAAACTTCATTTTAAGAGAAAATGAAATACGACAGAGGCGAACTGTACCGCAATTACTATCTCGAGCAGGCCGGTTCGGGACTCCCATATTACTCAGGTCCACCCTTTCAAAGGGGACACGGGTTAGGATCTATCTTCAAGGGGTTGTTCCGTCTGGCTATTCCATTACTCAAACAAGGCGCTAAAACTTTAGGAAAACAAGCACTGACAACTGGGATGCAAGTAGTGGGGGATGTGCTGGAAAATAAGCCGGTAAAGCATTCGATTAGAACTCGGTTAGGCGAAGCTGGAGAAACATTGAGAGGCAAGGCAGAACAAAAAGTTTCTCAACTTCTCTCTGGTAGCGGAAAAAGAAAACGGAAGGGTGCAACTATAAAATTTGGCATCCCTCTAGTACCTTCTCAGTTCAAAAAGAGAAGGCGTAGGGTAAACAGAGATATTTTCGATAGCTAACCACCATGTCGTTCTTACATCCTGGCTCCTGTGATTGTACAAACTCGGAACTTGATTTGTTTACAATTCCACTCACTCAGACAAGTATAGAGAATTCAGCATTAGTTGAATATCGCCCACTTTCAACGCTAACTTCAGATTCTCCAGTCGAATTTTCAGTAGTTGGGGGCGGCGATGAATATTTGGACCCTTCGCATGTTTATTTGTATGTGAGATGTAAAATTACTAAACCGGATGGAGCAAATTTGGCTCCAGATAACTTGGTTTCCCCCGTGAACAATTTTCTACATTCACTCTTTTCTCAAGTTGACGTAATGTTGAACGACAAATTGATTTCATCCTCCTCTGGATCATATGCCTACCGTGCTTACATTGAAACTTTATTGAATTACTCGAACGAAGCTAAAAAATCTCACCTCACTGCCTCTCTCTGGTATCGCGATACTCCTGGAAAACTAGAAAATCTAACAGAAAACAAAGGAATTGAGAAACGCATGTCTTTTGCAACAGGTAGCCGTAGTTTCGAAATGTATGGTCGGCTTCATACAGATATTACCTCTCAGCCCCGCCTTCTAATGAACAAAGTGTCTATGCGAGTTAAATTGCACAGAACAAGCGATGCGTTTGCTTTAATAACTAGTGGGAATTCAGAATATCGAGTTCAGTTACAAGATGTCTTCTTATTTGTTCGCCGTGTGACAATTAGCCCTCATGTAGGCTTAGCTCACAGTGAAGCCCTTGAAAAAGCAACAGCAAAGTACCCTATAACACGAGTAGAAGTAAAATCAATCACACTGCCTCAAAATATCACTTCCTACAATCTGGATAACATCTTTTTAGGTACAGTACCTAAACGTATCATAGTAGGATTCGTATCGAATAGCTCTTTCAATGGTAGATTTGACTCTAACCCTTTCAACTTTCAGCATTTCAATCTTAGTTCGCTTCAGTTTCAAATTGGTAATAAGTCTATCCCAAGTCAGCCTCTGGCACTCAATTTTAGTGACAAAAATATCGTTCAAGCATATTACTCATTATTCTCTGGTACTTCTCTTTATTTTTCTGATAGTGGGAACGGTATATCGCGTGAGGACTACGATAATGGGTTTGCCCTGTATGCCTTTATTCTTTCACCAACCATGGAAATTGATTCCACCTGGGACTTAATTCGCGACAGTAGTGTGACATTAAAGGTCTCTTTTGCTTCGCCACTTCCCTCCTCAGTCACTTGTGTTATTTATGGAGAATTCGATTCTCTGGTACAAATTGACAAAAACCGCGCCATATATACTGATTATAGCAAATAAGCCTTCAGTTGAGTGAGTGTCAGCCACAAAGTAGGATCACAATATGAGAGCCGTTATCGATTTTATAGGATTTCGGGATAATCATGGAAAATATATTCCGAAAGAAATAGCTGTTGTGGATCCAGATTCTAATTGTTTGCAATCATGGGTATTTAAACCTCCGTGCGCATGGGATGATCTCGATATCAGAATACAAAATGAAAATTTATGGGAAACTCAAAATGTGCACGGCCTCTCTTGGCAAGCTGGAGAAGTGAATTTTACCAATATGTCCACTATTTTATCCTGCTGTACCGAAAATGCCGCAGGCATTTATTCCTTTGGCGCAGAAAAGTGCCATTTCCTTTCTACCTTACTTCAACGCACTGTGATTAACTTGGAGCAGCTTGGATGCCCTAAATCAGCTCTACTAAGTTTCCCTACCTATAGCTGCTGTGAGAAGAACCACCGCCTGAGAAAAATAGCTTGTGCTCTGAGAAACGCGCACCTGTACGGTCAGTTTCTACACCACTACAGTTTCATTCAGCACGTTGTACCTGCATGTGCCTCAACCCAAGACGAGAACAACTCGTCATCAGACTACAAAGAAGGCAGCATCTCGTCGTCAGACGAGAACTTATATTCATTGAATTCGGCTGCAAAATGGATACCATAAGCATTGCCATGACAGTACATCAAGACAGTGTTCTATCTGAAAGCTTCGTTGGAGTGTTTGCAGACAATACGTTACCGAAAAATATCAAGCTTCCAGCTTCCCTGATTATCAATACAGACAGAGATTCGGGGCCTGGAATACATTGGACTGCCCTGTACATTGATTCGAATTGCCACGGAACATACTTTGACAGTTTTGGTGAAAACCCCAGTGCTTCTGTGACAGCGTTTTTGAAACGCAAGTGCCTTTGTTGGTGTATAAACAGAACAGTTATTCAGAATCCGTTGTCCAGTGTGTGCGGATTGTACTGTATTATGTTCCTCTATTATGCCAGCAGAAATCTAACTATGGAATACTTTCTATCTTTCTTTGGGAAAGATTTGAAAAAGAATGACCGCATAGTGAGAAAAAAATTTACAAATGCATTTTCTTGACTTTATCAACAGTGTGGATGCTGTGAGAGCCTAATCAGGGCACAGAGCTTTGTAGTAGCTGGAGGTTCATTAGCCTCAGAGTACTTGGGTAAAATGTGAACATGGATAGCAGAATTTTGAGTGAACAGTAAAAAACAATCAGCCTGAATATCGCACTTGTGAAGAAATTATATTAGAGATAAAAAAAGCGTTAGTATAACGCTACTTTGTAGTAGAATGATATGTAACAATTGAAAAAGCTTGATGTATTACATACTTTGTAGTAGACTAGTTTGTGAAAATAAAAATTTCGTGTGTAGAAACCATTTGTTTCATTTATAAAAAGTGGTATTAAGTTACTAAAAAAAAAAAAAAAAAGGTACTTGAAAAGTAAATAATCCACCCCAGTATTAAAAATAAACCTAAACTTCAACTAAAGTTGAAGAAACACAGTTTGTGTGTCTAAATTGCCATGCGAACTCTTGCTTGAATCGTTCAAATAGCGTTTTCTGAGTAAAAATACACAAAAATGCGAAATATTGTCCCTAACAGTAAAAACATCTGGTCAATTTTACGTGAATCCTGATGTATATAAGGCAATAATCAAATGGTCCGAGGTTCGCAACCCCGAAATAAGGGCAAATAGTGGCTGGCATCCACTTTAACTTGTAGATACTGGAACTGAATGTTCTTAGTTCAGCCAAATTCCTTACGGTTTTGGTCAAATAGTCTTTGCAATGTTACGAAAGGCGGCAGAAATACCGCGTAGATTACTTCCACCAAATAAAATTGGAACCTCAAAAAAAATCAATACTCGTGTGTAAAAATTTGGCGACGCTTGCCTTCCATTCAACTTCGGAAGAAGACCAAGCGAAGGGGACCGTAACAATGGCGACCCTTTCTTCCCCCCGCGTATCCATGAACGCGCGCGGATTGGGGGTGCCGATAAATGCAACCACATAACAGGTTCTTCCGTAACAGGTTAATATTATTAACATGGATTCCGCTCGCATACTTCGTTTGCATATAGGATACATCGTTCAATTTCTTCGCCTTTAAAGCGAACATGTGTTATAATATCTTCTACCTCCGATCGAACGCGTCGACACCGGTTGAATTCGGGTAAATCTGGATCCTTAATTATACCAAATATGACTCACCACCCACGCCAAAATGGCCTTAAAATAGGCCGAAAATGTGTTTTGTACATTAATGGAAAAACCATTAATTCCAAGTTCCCACGTGTGCATAAAGCACCCCTGACTCATATCCGGCAGAAACGCATATATAATATACAACAATAGTGTTAGGTTAGAGTAAAAACGAACTCCACAATAGTGTCTTTTGTACCTTAATGGAAAAACCATTAATTCCAAACTCCAACGTCTGTATAAATCATCTGTGACTCATATCCGGCAGAAACGCATATATAATATACAACAAAAGGTTAGCTTAGGTCAAAAAACGGAATACATAATAGTATCTTTTGTGCACTAATGGAAAACCATTAATTTCAAACTCACACGTGTGCATGAGTCATCGATGACTCATCTCCTCCTCCACCCCCGACACGTGTCGCCACGTGGCGCTAGATTAATTAACAATAGCGTCACCCCTCGAAAATGAATAAAAAAGCCATTAATGTCAATTAAAGGGTCTATTGTTTGGTCTTAAGTATTTTTGATACTACTGTTCAGTCACGGAGAGTATAAAACCCATATCTAATCTAAGTTAATTTCTATCGCCATTCCTTTAAAAGGTAACCTCTTGCATTTATCACATTTAGGCCAAGCGAGTGATAACCATCTGAGAGATGAATGAGGAATAGCTACATCACCCAACTAAATCTAGAGGTTCTAGGTTCGATCCCAAACGCAGCATGGGAGTTGCGTTACGATGGTGAATAGATATGAAATGTCTTGAAATTAATTTTCGACCACTAGATTTTGGCAAGGGAATTATGTGTGATCCGTTTCCAGTCATTCATTGCTTAAACAAACGTTGTAAAACTACGTGGAATTTTCATTCTTAGATAAGTTTCTTTACTTGCTACATGTATGCGAACTACACACTGTCCCACTTATCTCTGGAGCAGGTGAACGAAAAAAAAAGTATCTGAGCAGCGATGAACACGTGAGAAGAATGGGATTGCGTGGAGGGAGGAAAACCACTGCAGTTACCAGCCTTCCCAGCAGCGTGCACTGATTCGCTCTGTCCACTCGATCCCCTCTCCCCACTTCTCTTCCGCTATGCGTGGCTTTGCTCCAGAGATGCTGGGACAGGGTACAGTTAATTGTTTCTCAAAAGGTATCATCTATGTCTGTATACCACACATTGAATTCTTACTCACATGGAAAAAAATGTCAATTTGTATTCAGGGGTAGTTTCACAGTTACAAACTATTTTGGCCTTGATGAGAAGTTTAGTGTAAGTAGGCATTTTGTTTATAATTTTGAAATTAAGGTCGTCTAAGGTTGAAATCCTCATATTTAGGGCTTGAACTCGTCACCTAAGAGGTTGAAGATCGTCCTCTACTTTGTGCGTGACCTTCTTTATTTTTCTATTCATTACTCATCCTCATCGTCGCGATTAGCAAAAGGTAAAATAAGAAAAGCCGTCCTCCGTGACCGTGCGGTCAAAGGAGCTGTGCTTTGGACTCCGACTGCAGGACGGCATGGATTCGAGTCCGCCTATGCTCACTCTCTAGGTTCTCGGCCTGTGTATGGGACCGGTAGAAACCCACCATCGTGAAGAAATTGGGGAACTACGAGTGAGTAGCGTAACCCGGTCTCGGAAATCTCCTATGCGGCATGTTCCTGGGTAAACAAAAAATAATCGATCAGACAATTCGATCATCGAAGGCGATAAAATAACCTCCGGTTGACCAAGTTGCCAACATAAATAAATGGAATACAGATTGTCTTCAAGCTTACATTGTTAAAAAGGAGCGGATACACGTATTACTATCCCAATAATTATTCAATACGGTTTTTTGTTTGTCGGGAATTATCACTTAAACTATTGCATGTTGAGCTGGTGCCTACCTAGCCGCCTGTGATGAAATCTACCATTCTTCAGATTCTCTTTAAAATTCGACTCTGGTCACTTGTAACGTGCTGGGTGTAGACACTGTGCATCGAACCACAGTTTTTTGCGATAAGAAGCGGCCTTGAATAGCGTGAGTGAGTCACTTTGATCGCGAGCAAGCTAGACTACCAAGCTTGTCTGCCTTTGAATACCAAGTCATTTTTTTCACGGTTTCCGAACGCGATTGCTATTGTAGAAGTATATATTCTCTCAAAAGAGCAAGAAAGGAAATTCGACCAATGTTCTCCCGTCGTCTAAAACCAAATATTATCTATTAAACGAAAAGTTCACGATTGTCAATAAACGGTTTAATCTATCTGAGCATAAGGTGAATGTAAATACTAAATTTAAGAGAAAGGTTCTCCAAAATTTCTCTTCCACTGTCTACGTAAGGTCAGTACCCAGAGGAGTGGCCATGTGGGCCATGCTACCCCCTCGAACCCTAAAATATTTAAATGTGAACCTATAAATAAATAAATACGAAAATAACATCGTCGATTTTTGAAATGTGTAAAAATTTCAATTTTGCTCTTGCATAAATGAATCTGTTTCTTGCGCAAAAGTTTTCAAGCTGCAATATTGGGTGGTTTTAGTTTTATAATCATT
Organism: Lepisma saccharinum; assembly: GCF_977018435.1. Taxonomy (NCBI): domain Eukaryota; kingdom Metazoa; phylum Arthropoda; class Insecta; order Zygentoma; family Lepismatidae; genus Lepisma; species Lepisma saccharinum. The sequence continues at coordinate 24,529,392 of NC_139237.1, forward strand.
GATGCAAGGCTACCAGAAGTCCGATTCACCGATTTAGTCAGGACAGTGCGTTACTTTCAATCCCTGTCCCGACTTTTTGTAACTGCAATCGTGATGCGAAAATGTATCTTTATTATTGTTTTTTTGTTAACTCACACTTAGACATGTTCTTTATTGTATGAATAATTCTAAGTACGCAACATAGAATTATCATGACTTTTTAATGGCGCTCGCACTATTTGAACTATTTTGTAATATTTGTCTGTCTGTCTGTCTCTCTCTCTGGTCTACGTCAATGACAGAAATACAAGCAATATTCTTATTTATTTTTAACCCAATTAAAGGAAAGTGTAAGCATTTAAAAGAAATAAGAAAGATCATCACTGTTGCTCTTCCTTAGAAATTGTTGTTCTTCGAGGAAGAAAAATTAGAAGGATATAGTCCAGCACCTTAACACAGTGTCCCACGAGTCCCTCTTGACTAATACTGTCAAATGTGACATGATTTTATGAATAAAACTATCCGCCTGTTTACGTATAACGTTGCACAGATTTGGTAGTTCGCACACGGTGTAATTATTTCGTGTTACCTTACGCAACAGCAAATACATTTCATAAGACTGTTCTGGACACAAGACATGCATCAGTAAACAAGCATTTTGTCTGTTACAGATCACAGGAAAAGAACATCGTCCTGTAATGTTCAAGCCTCTAGATATTTTCCATTAGTAATGTCTAATCACAATAATAAGTTAGAAAAAATAACTGGCATTTTCACAACTACCAATATTCTCGTTTTTAATCACTTCGAAAATTAGGTATAAGTTAACAATACAGGGAATTTCTCCAATTTGTTTGAAATTTCGGATACTTACTAATTTGGGTCTCCTAATCACGAATCTGCACTTAAAATTTGGCGCTCACGTATAGAAATTCCTGAATTATGGCTAGCCCCAGGGACCATTGGCGCTAGCCCTACGAACCATTGGTGCGTGGTTAGGTTAGGCTAGGTTCGGTTAGGAAACATAGTTAAAAAATTTTAGGGTGGTAGTAATATCAGAAATATATATATTTCGTTCTTTAAGTATTCGAAACGGAAAATCTTGCGAAAAATAATGAGCAATTGTGCATTGTCGGTTGCGATGACTGACCCTCTTATTTTGCAAGTTTGACACGTGAGCGCCAAATTTTAACTTCAGATTCGTGATTAGGAGCCCTAATTGAGTGAGTATGCCAAATTTCAAAAAAAATGGAGAAACTCCCGGTATTGTAAAATCGTTCCGAAAATTATTTCTCGAAGATATCGGTTATACTACAAGAAAGGAAATCAAAATTAAAGTAAAAGTTCAACTACACGTATACCAAACGACATTTACAATATTAAAGGGACAGAATACTTAAAAAAAATTGTTGTTTCATTCGAAGGTAAAGGCGTGGTGTAGCGGTTCTTCTACCTTGTTTAAGGAACGAAAGCTTGTAGGGTAGTGACTACCGTTCAGGTTTGTCAGTTTGATGGTCGTAGGGTCGAACCCTTCCGTTGGCAGAAAATTTTCGTAAGTTTCAGACACATCCCATTGTGTTCATTGTCCACGGCGTGTGAAACGGAATGATTCAGTTTGGAATTAACGATGGGGGGAGGGGAAATATTGAATTACAAAATCACAATTTTAACGAACCGAGAAGTAGAGAAAAATTGAATAATTCTTAAAAATATTAAAAATTACGTTCATTTTTTTAGTGGTGTAATCGCAGGTAAAATCAAAGATCTTACATGGAAGATTTTAATTTGCTCTGAAATCAGCCAAAAGGCATTTCGCACCGATCTAATATATTCTCCAATACATTTCAAAATGTTATTGAATGTTTCATGTCGATAATTTGACCAATTCATCCATTCTTAACGCTCAGACGATATTTTCTGCAACTACCTCTTCTCTCCAGTTCCTTCTTCTCCCCCTCTTTCTGTTCTGCTTTTATCTCATATCGCCTTCCCTACTTTTCTCGTATCTTATCTCCCTTATCTCCATCCCACTCTTCTCCACTCCTCTTATCTCCTTTCCTGTCTTAGATTTCCGACTCCACTGCACTCTCTTTTTTCGTTCTTCTCTTTTTCTCTCCTTTACTCTACTCTCCCTCTTCTCGTCTCCTCCTCTCCTCTCCTCTCGTTTTCCTCCTCTTTTCTCTTCTTTGTTCTTTTTTCCTCATCTCTCCTCGAATCTTTTTCCATTCTACTCACTACATCTCCTCTCCTCGTCTATCCTATCTCTCTTATCTCTTCTACTTTTCCTCTTCTCCTTTCGCTTTCTCTTTCTCCTCTCCTTCGTTTCCTCTCACCTCTTTTCCTTACTGTAGACTCATCAGCGATGAAATACTAGAAAACTGATTTTTTTTCTTTCAGAAAGAATTTTTTCATTTGCGATATAATAGTGATATTTTTAATAATTTTATACAATAATAATTGTTTATATTTCTTTCGCGTATTTTATAAATATCTATTGTGCATGTGGCAACCCTAAAATTGAGCCTAACTCTGCACGCAACCCACCAACGGCTTGTGTAAATTGGGTTGCCTAGTTTAAAATGTCGTTGTCCTAAAACTTTTGAGAGACACTGTACATATGAAGCAAATTAAAATTGATATGTGAGGGCATAGGAGTGCGCACGGTGGTTGCCATTGGTGCATGAACACCTCAAAATGCGTCCTCAAAAAATTAAGAATGTAGAAAGAACCATTATAATAATGAAAATAATGTCTCCCCTACTGTCTCTAGATTTGAATTTTAATGGTCGGATCTTTCTAAAGTTAAAGCCAGAAGACGAAACGACTTGCAGCCAAAGCTGGAATCCGCCTAGAAAGATGACCCTTCGTTCGGGATTCTCCAGTGATAAGAGGAAATCCTTGATTGCTTAACGAGTGTCAAGCAAACTATTTTGAGAAAACAATAATAATACAATGCCAACAATACTCACAATAATTTGCAAAATGATCTACGTAATCAGTGGGATGTGTGTAGTGGTGCAACAGTCTACGTTAGAGAAAACAGGGTTTGAAGTAGAGTCCGATTGATTTGATTTTTTTAACGTCGCATTTCTTCTACTTTTGGCTAATCACGAAGATGAAGGTGAATGATAAAAGGTTCGGATGGATGAAGCAGTATCCGAATGAAGGGGTGAACCGGGGATTCCCCCCTCTATTTTCCCCATGCCCTGCTCTACATTTACATTTTCATTCCCAACCATGGGAAGAAAATTTCCTCCTCTGAACGTGTACTTTGAATGACATGACAGTCATTCACTGTTTGAGTCATAATTTCGAGCTTGCTCTTCAAGATGTTTTTAAGAAAGATAGCCATTGCACCCTAAATATTTTATGGATGCACTTTATTTTATGTTCAGTCAAAACAGAAAAAATAAAAGGATCTGTTCTAGAGTGGTCAAGCAGTAGAAACAACAATGATGGAAATTAACGAAATGTTTGACATTTCTTGGGTGCCATCAAATCAATCAGTGTGGGTAATAATAAATACTTATCTGGTTCTTGTACATTTCTCTTCGAATCGTGAACTCAGTGCAGCTATCAGTTGAAAAGAAATAGAAAGTGCCAAGGAATGATGAAGAAAGTACCAACTTAGTTATTTGTAGTACAATTTTGACTTTCCTCTGTTTTATTAGATTTCCTCAAACAGTTTCCATTGTCACTTCAGAGAAGAAGTGCACGTCAGGAACTGGCTGTGGCAATAACTTACTTTAGCGAAGTACAAACTTTTCAACCTCACAACATTTATAGTACTAGAAGCAGTGGCGTGCCCAGGAGTTTACAAAAGGAGGGGTTACGTATACTTTGTCTTGGCAGTCTGCCCTCATTTTGTCATATTTTCCTACCTTTGACATTTTTCTGTTAGGAATGCTGGGCCAAACGGGGGGTTATAACCGCCACTAACCCCCCCCCCTCGAGCACGCCACTGACTGGAAGTTTAATTTGTGGAAGCAAACGTTATCTTTCTCCTTCCTTGATTCCTACTCTTCGCCGACCCTTCTCCAGACTTCCAGGAGCCATGCACTGACACAGCTTTCAGAAGCATTCTTCCCAAACTTGTTTCTGTCCGACTCAAATGCTAAGGGGAATAAGGCATTGGATCGCATCGTTTCTCAACCTATGGGGCCCGACTCACAGCTGGGACCCGAGGGGGTGTTTGGTGGGTTGTGAAGTCGGACTTGAGAATTTATTTACTGCCTTACAAAACTATTACGTTTAAAATACTAATATATATTATTTCAATATTTTAACCCGTGTTGTACGTAGTGTAAGCTATACATTTCTGTTCATCGTAACCTAACCTCTGGAATTCAAAGCGCCTTGCTTTTGGACGCGCTCTTCTTTTCTCAGTTTATTGTTTCCTGCCCTTGCGCACAGTTTGATGATGGAAATGGACAATTCCGTCTTTCATACAGTACTGGTAAAATACATTTAGCCCAAATAACGTAGTTCAGGACACCACATTATTTGTTTATTTACCTAGTACCTACAGTACTGTGCGCCCATTTTACACCGATTACGAAAACGAAAACAAAGGAAGTTTGGCACAAAATATTTACACGTACATTGTTATTTTACAAACACAGACGAAGCATAAGGTCTGGTCAGGGCTCGAAATGGACCGTAGCCGACCGGAAAGGCTTCCGGTTCGTGATTATCTGGAACCGTTCAGTTCCGTCTCGTCAGTTCAGTTTCTTAGATATTTAGAGATGGCTACTCTTTAAGCATTGAAAGCAAGTGATTCACCTTGAAGGACGATAGTTTCGGAGTTAAGGATAACCATGTTCCAAAGCATTTTCTTCTTTGGTGAATAATATGAATAGCCGGTTTGAATACTCAGGTATATTTTCGCATACAGTCCCATAAAACGCAAATACATGGTATTTAGATAATTTTGAAGGTGTGTGAGATGTCAGGCAAACTTTGTAAGCGAAAGGATGTGTGCGTCAGTAGTTAAAAATCTTCGCAACTACAAAGAAACTCCACAACACATTGCCACGTCACTCAAAGTTTATGTGAATTATATCAAAATTGTTCCAATATCTACAGCTGAATGTGAACGCTGGTTCAGAGATGATATCTTTTGTTGGATCATAGAATAAGCTACATCGCTGTAAGTCAATTTCGATAATGTCCCCTTTTTTTATCAGATATGAGCTCCAAATACGATTTTAAACCTTCGTTTTAAAAGTTATTGAAAGATAACAATGGTTATCGGGCATTATTTTAATGGAGGGTTTCCCGACTTTTCTGCTCTCATTTGTTTATTTTATAAAAATATCGGGGCTGTAGCCCATTTAGCCCCCCTCCTTGTGCGTACGCCAGTGGCCTGAAGTGACTACACCAAACAACGGAAAAGCTTAGTCAGGCTGCAGCAGATGGGACCTTATCAAACTATCTCTCAAATACGAACTCGTTAAGCCTCTAGCAACGGTTATTCGATTCGGACAAGACGTCGCCACGGAATCACGATTCGTAGCTTCCAGTGTTCTCTGTTCCACCCTTCTCTCTCCCTCTTCTATCTGTCCTTATATTTTTTCCCCATGTGTTATATTATAGAATTAATAAATAGATGTGTAATTCCCATACATTTACAGCGTAATTGCCCTTACAATTTTGAGAAATCTTTACTTGATTCTGGGATTAGTCTTTCTGATTAGCCAAATTGGTTTCAAATTCCCTTTATTTTCAAATGTCGGATTCAAATCACGGTTCAATGTGTCTCGCCAGGAATCGTACCTGGTACTCATTTTTTACAAGGCGTCGCGTCCTTCCCGACTGGAATTAAGTTATACTGTAATAATACATAACAACCTTTTTAACAGACCGTCTATTCGTATATCTGTCTAGTTGAAAGGATTTTGTAACGTAAAGGTAACTTTCCCGTGCATACTGCACCGTGCCACATTCAGGGGAACTGGGTTAGTGTTCCACACATTCTCGATCTCGGCCATTTTGGAGGTGGTGTGATCAGTACCAGCGCCGCCTTTAACCTGTAGGTTTGCCTCCAGGTACACACTGATTTGAAGCTGGTTAGCCCCCAGAGCCGCTTAATTCGGTGACGAGGCCGGAAAATAATCCTACTTTAGATCCCCCACACCGGGAATAAAACTCTTGTATCCCTTGTGGCAGTCAGACGCCAAACCGATTAGAGCCACTAATCGGGGTTAATTGGGACTTGATATAGAGTTGAAAATGGGTCCGAATCACTGTACCATAGACATTCAGGGCTCAGCATAAATCGTTTAACTTGGATACGATTTCAGATATCATGGACGGAATCATTAGTGACTGGGATGGATGTCACTTCAGTTTACCTTTCTACGTATTTCTTTAGGCCATGTTTGAGGCAACAGCCAACTGGTTCCATCAGCACTATGAGGTAGATGTAAGGGACTCGAAAAAGCCTCTGACCAGTGGCGTCGATTAGGGGTGTAGTTGCCCCCACCCACTTTTTCCAACTTTTGTCCCCGCACTATGCTAAATCTTATGTACCAAGGGAAAGTAAATTGTCCTTGCCCCCACCCCCACTTTTTACACCTTGTCCCCTAATTTTGGAACCCAATCGCCGCCACTGCCTCTGGCAGTCGCTTCGGTTGGTTGAGTGGTCGACTCGCGATTTCGAAATTGTAATTTAAATTGATTGATTGATTGATTGATTGATTTAGTTTATTTTACTTCGCGTTTTGTGCCTCTTGGCTAATTTGCGAAGATGGGGATGAGTGATGAAATGATGAAATTGATGAATGGACATTCACAAACAACCAAGCCCGAATGGGATTCGAACCCGGGACCCTTGGCGTCGCAGCGCGATGTGCTAACCACTCGGCCACAGGGTCGGGCGAAATTGTAGTTTAAAGGTTCGAGTCTTGATCAGGACATGTTGGTTCATTTGTGAGTGAACTTCATATAAAAATCATGCATCATTATCGATACAATTTCTTTTTAATAGGTAGAAAATAAAATAAAAAAATAGAAAATAATATTAAATATATAAGACAACATTAATAGGGTGAAACCGTTAATTGAATTTGATATTCAAAAGTACGTAATAACCTACTCCTGCTGACGTCACACTTCAAATCGCCGAAACAAGTATAATGGACCCACCTGTATATTACTACCTAACGACGCGCTGGATTGAAAACAAAAGAACAGCGAGGGATCCACAACAACACGGCAACCAAAAAGGGAGTCCAAGTATAGATTGTATTTGCGTTTTTCTATTTTGGCGACACGTGAAAGAACGGAGGATTGAACGGACATTCACAAATATCCATACCCAGGCCGGGATTCAAGCCCGGGTCCTCTGCCGTCGTAGCGCGATGTTCTAACCACTCCGCTACGGGGGAGGTGGGCTGCAACAAAATGAATATTACACGAAAGAAGTTTCAAATGTAAGTTGCAACAGCATATTAAATAGGAAATATTTTGTAAAGTTTGAAAAATGTAGAAAGTATGTTTCTAGTAAGCTAGGAAGAATAAAGGAATATGTGATATATTTTATTGTACACGAGTTATAACTGTCTGTCAGAACAAATACACTCGTATTTTACAATGACATGCTGACGGGAAGAGATTCCAAAGAAAAATGTCACTGAATCAACACAGAGAACACAGAGGACACATTGCTGCAATGTTACTACCTCATAACGTCACTCGAAGTTGGACCCGTTTATACACACACCTGCCAAGTATCATGGAAATCAGAGGGGGAAACAGGGGTCAGATCCTCACTTCAATTTGTCCTCATCTTGACATTTGAGGGGATTTTGCCCCCTTAAACCGTATTTTAGCTGAAACAAAAAAAAAACACGTAATTCTTCCTTTGGGCCCCACTATACTGCCAAATTTCATGGAAATCGGAGGGGGACACTAAGATAACCTCCCTTGTTAGTCTTACACTTTGTAATTATTTAACACTGCATATATTATAATGTTTTATTTTAGTTTGTAAAACTGTAACTGTAGAACAATTGTATAATTTTTGTATAACATTTCTATCTTGTTATATAAGTTAAAGGGTTCATCCTGGAATGGAATGTCTCACATTTATGTGTGTTTTCATTTCCAATACATTCGAATGAATACATATTCGTTTCAAAGGCATTTACACCTGTGACATTTGTGCACGAGTGTGTTAGCCGATGCTTAGCAAAGTATTTTAGGAACAACACTTGAAAAAAAATATTGTAGGACTAACTAATGAAAAATTTCTTTGTAATCGAAGATCATAATACCTTTTAAGGTGTTGTAATATTATAATGGGATTGAGATACGAAACTCGGGTCCGGATCCAGATCCGAAACTTTCGGATCCGGAACTCTCGGATCCGGATCCAGATCCGAAACTTTCAGACCCGGATCCGGATCCGGAATTTTCGGATCCGGATCCAGATCCGTAACTTTTGGATCCGGATCCTGATCCGAATGGATCCGGATTTTTCAGATCCGGATCCGTTTGGCCATCCCTAATCCACACACGATATTTAAACGTGACTGTATGCTTGCTTTTGGCGCAGGTGGAACTCGCATTTCTCGTGCTTCACTGCAGGGAGAAATCCCGAAATAAGAAAGGAGCGGAGTCCGGTATGGATGACGAGGAAGTAGAGGTCAGGTGACCAACAGTTATCGTGATTGGGTGGTTACAAAGGATGAGATTTAGAAAACGTTTTCTTCTTCGCTCCAGTCGCGAAACAAACATGTCTGTAAACTTCACATCAAGTTTATACTCTCTACTTTCAATTAAATATTTATTCAATTATGCACTATTCAATTAATATTGAATTTGTTTGAGATGAAAGATTCTATTGAAATTTCAATTAAGAGACACGATTTTATTCTTGTAAATTTACTGTACTGGATCTCTGAGAAATTAACACTATCAAAAGGTAAAGTGCTCCCCTGTGCTTAGCACCACGCCATGAAGGCGTATAGGGGGTGTGGGGGTAACGCCCCACACTTTCTTGATCCGGTCGTGAGTGGGGGTGATGTGATCAGCATCATGCCCCTGTCCCCTGTCATTCGACGCTGGGTGGGCGCCGGGGCCGCTTCCAACGTTAGAAAAGTTCCCGGATTTGAACCGGCCGGGGATCGAACCCGTGACCTTGAGCGTGTATAGTATATATAGTATATTTGCAAAAGCCACGTGATGCGAACTCCTCCTCCCCCAAGCAAATAATTCAAACAGAGGTAAAATTTTAGTGAAGTGGGGAAGTGGTTTTCACATTTCGCTGCGATGCCAAGGGTTCAGGGTTGGAATCCCACTCGGGCTTGGTTGTTTGTGAATGTCCATTCATCAATTTCATCATATCGTCACTCATCTCCATCTTCGCAAATTATCCAAGAGGCACAAAACGCGCAGTAAAATAAACTAAATCAATCAATCAATCAATCACATCGCGCTACGACGCCGGGGGTCCCGAGTTCTAATCCCGGCCTGGGCATGATGTTTGTGAATGTCCATTCATTAATTTCATCATGTCATCACTCATCTCCATCTTCGTAAAGTAGCCAAAAGTGGTACAAAATGCGAAGTAAAATAAAGCAAATCAATCAATCTATTGTAGTTGACTGAAGGGTATCCTAAATCTGATCACGCCCAGGGCGCAAGGATCTTAACAGCTGTATTGTGACTGACATTTCAGAACGTTGAAAAAGGTGAAAACTTAGTTTCAGCAATATTTTTTTAGGGTCGCTTCAGTAGATTATAGTGCACACTGAGAGAGTGTGCATGTATGTAGTGAGTGGCTTTGCAAAAGTTCTGCGGATACCGCCTTTGCGCAAGCATTTTCTTCCTTTCCTTATGTGAAGACAATACAATAATAGCTTAATGTAGCTTCGAGAGGAAAGAAACACGCGATAAGAGAAGCTGCCTGTGTCGCTTGTCGCTCGCGTATTGCTCGAATTGGACTTTTATAATCCTGTTGTCTCAGTCCGTTGTTCGCAGTGAATGTTTAGCTTTAGAGAGATTTCACACCTTGTGACAAACGACAGACGACAAGCGACACGAGTCGCTTGGAAACGAACCCCCAGTAATCAAGTGAACCTTTCCAACAGAAGCGACAGAACAAACCGCACGTGCCGCTTGAAGCTTGTGTGTCGCTCAAACTGGCCCGTTTTCTCAATACCGTCCATGGTGTCGCTTGTCGCTTACAGCTTCTGTGTGAATTCTCCGTATCGCTTGTCGCCTGTCGCTTCCAGCTTCTCGCTTTGTAAGGGAAATTTCACACTGAAGCGACAAACGACACGTAACAGGCGACAAGCGATTAACCACTTTGGTTAATCGCGGCGATGAGTGATGATCACATGAAATTGATGAAAGGGCAGTCACAAAGAATATCCATGCCCACGAGTGACTCGAACTCGGGAACTTTAATGACGGGATCCAAAATCTCCATCGAACACAGGACCCTTGATTACAAGGCAAGGACGTTCCTTCTACACCATCGGGGAGGCCCTACAGATATAACAGCCAAATTATAATTCATAACTCCAAGTTACTTAGGGACAAAAGAAATACTACACTAACACGAAAAAATACCTTACTTCACAGAATTTAATACTAGCATGTTCCTTTCTTTAACACGGGATTAGCATTAGTCGCAGCCAAAGATGTGCTGCTTATACGCTCTCCTCATAACAAACTTCAATAAAAAATTAAAACAGGAATGTTTCTCTTCGTCAAATACTGGACAGTCTGAAAAACAAAAATGCTAGATCTAGATTTTACTTCTAGTCCGTCTTTGTTTACGTGTAGAACGCAAGGGTAACGTTTCAGGGTTCGAATCCTAGAAAAGCATGTCTTTGTACTTGTCTTTTGTTGCATCATGACAAGTCACTAACAGTTCTGGGTTGTAACGATTTCATTGACTTTCAGTTGGATAATTACAACCCAGAAGTGCCAGTGACTGTACAAATGGCCCAGTTCGATATTTCAACTGCAGAGTTCTTCCGCTGCTTGCACAAGTGAGTGTTATCTGCTGCAGTAATCGTCAAGTCGTTATCCTTCTTCCACTCATCGGGCTGCCAGAGTAGTGCGTAAGAATTATTTTGACCGGTATCTAATTTTCGCTCCAGGCTACAAGCAAGTTCTAACAAAATAATTAGTCATGCGATATAACATGACGATTATTATTAGAGATTATTTATGAATTGCACTTTTGCAAAGTGAAATAGTTTTCCCTTTCGCTAAAGTTAACAACAATGAGATAGCAAAGTAAAGAACTATGAATCAAAACAAAGACAATAGCTAACAGACAGTGTTTGCCTTTCTTTGACGCTTTACTTATGAAACTGGCCTGTGATCGAACATTTCGTTCCCAGTTTTTTTTAAAAATTTATTATTATTTTACAAATATTTTTTTAAATCTTGTATTTACAAGGACAAGCAAACAAACAAAAGTAAGAATGTCTTATTTGAAATTGTTAACCGCCCTGAGCCAAAGGTTGAGGGAGTTTGAAATGCAAAAGTTAACTTTCGTACTTGGTTATTGGAGAGAACGTGCATAGTATTAATATAACGAATGGTTTGTCCAATGAATGTATAATACTTGTAATTGTGACAAACAGGCGGAGCAAAGGACGAAAATCCCGTGGATACAACAAAACCAGAACTGAATACCCAGCCCAAAACTTGACAAATTGAAATTAAAAGTGCGCAAATGTAGAAATATTATGAACCAGTTATTGGTCCATCATTTCCAGCTGAATTGTGTATTTAAACATCTGTCGTAAGTGACTTATGGAAAGTCTTCAACAACGATAAATATCACATCTCTATTTTCGATGCGTAAGCTTCATGATTATACTGTTTAGTGCTGAATAAAGGTGACGACCATCTGTTGAAAAATGTTGAACATTTTGGCAACGCAGAGGCAGGATTACATTGTAAAAAGCTCATTGCGTCAAGTAGGCTCTGGCAACTCCCTTACAGTTGACAATTTTGCAACAGCGCCAGTGAATTTCTCATCTTGCTCAAGCTCTAACATCAAAATCAAAATCATTATATCTACTTCTTTTAGGTGGAGTTCGACGTCTAATCATACATCGGATAATTCACTTCCTTTGCTGCTGATACGTTTTTGCCTTTCAAGTAAATGCAGGATTGATTGATTTGGTGTTTTAAATCCACTTTATGCACAGTAAGGCAAATCGGGACTGGACCTAAAGTTTAAACCCGAAATACTGTGTGTCTCCATCCGGTATCGAACTCGGGGTCCCTTGATTACAATACGACCACTCTACCACCGCGCCATCGGAGAGGCCCAAGTAAATGCAGGAAAATCAGGCCTTCTGTAAGAAGATAAGAGGATTAAAAACGTTTCTGTCCCTCGCCCTCCTGCAAGATAGCGATAAGAAGTGCTTGCTTCTTTTTTTCTTTTCGCCGAACTACATTGAGTTAAACATGTCAAATGCAGTACAAGAAGACCTGTGACCGGTGGTTGACTGCGGACGGAGTAGATAGTCAAAATGTTACAAATGGAACATTGGACCTATCTTTCTACATTAAACTACATTACTCTTTCAATTAATATACTTTAATTTCTTACTTATCCAATTTATCTTCCAGCCGGACGCTCATTTCTTTCATGGTTCGTTTACTTTCCTCCACATTCTGATACAACATGTCAAATTTTTTATTCTACTCTTGCCTATCCTCTTCTCTAAATTTAAGTTGATCTTGCATATCCTCTTTTCTACTCTGCTTCATAAATAACAAAAGTGTCGTGACGCTAACGCTCTCTTTATTTTCGTCAGTTAATTTTTGAACACCCTGACATTTTCCTTTCTGACAGTGCGCAGCATATCTTGCAAGAAACATTTCTTCTATATGCAACTCAAATTTCGTAAATTCTTCTTCGCTCATTCCCGCGCAAGATTTATGGTACCACATAAAACAAAACTACATTCTATTGCTCCCTCATAAGAAAGTCCATTGCCGCAGCACTCAAGTATTTTATTCCAGCCTATTTCGGCTGCTTCGTACTGAGAAGGAGAGATCGACGTTCGAACCATGTTTGTACCACTGACCTACTTATCGCTAGCTCCCTAATCCCTTAATCCCGTACAGCTGCAACGAAAGGGCCTGCTCACCCGATCAAACTGTACAGCTTTTTCTCTTCACTTTCTTACATCGAACACAAATATTTTACACACAAATAATCCTATCTCAACTTATTATTAACATATATTCATAATTTCAGTCACTGATTGACGCATAGTCGTAACGTAATTTCCTGAGAAATATGGTGCGAAAAGATGAATTCTCCCATTTATAAAAATTCGACTCTGTTGTTGAGTGCGTTGGGTGATCGTACACTCCGGGTTCGATTTCCGTCAGCCTGGACAAGGCTGTTTTGCGAGTGTCTGTTCATCCATTTAACGTAATCAAGATTCATCGTCGTGAATTGCCAAAAATGGAAGAAAAGCGACGTAAAATAAATAATAAATATCAAATACAAATGACTTCTAAAAAACAGTGGCCTGGCCAACGACAAAGCTTCGTACTGTCCATAACTGCACAAATTAACCTAACAGTCAGTAACTCCCTCCCACACGTCCCTTTTGAACAGAGAATCATTTCGTGGGTTTATAACTGAACAAAATATAAGACATAAAAAAGAACAAAGTAGGTTTCAGGGATGACCAGTGGCTTAGCAGCAGCTCCCTCAATGCAGGGAAGGGGGAAGCTAGGGACCTGTCTATGCAGTAAAGTACAGCTGTTTCCTGTGCATTGCGCCATGACCGAATATCACGGGAGTGTGAACTGTGGAGTTATAGGGCATGATATGATAAGATGACCTGATTACTGCAACAATTCTATGCTGTCTCTCTTCGCCCGAAAAATATACGCAGTGTTAGTGGTATACGTGACTTCGCACACACCGCACTGCGGGAGAAGGGGGCCCAAGCCTCAAGACTACATTCCGAGATCGGAAAGTGAAAGAAAGAAAATAATTATGATGATAAATTGAATTCAAGTTTCTCCGATTTGAAACACAATTTATTAAATAGTTTATAATTTTGCGTACGTGTTATGTGCCCATATTTCTATTATTCATTTAAATTATTAAACTAATTAATATGTTAATATCTGCTATTTATATATATCAAGTTAAAACATCATGACACTTTTCTGAATGAGTTGAAAGGCGCTAAGACTTAAAATGTGCTAAGGTGACAGAGAACAGGCGATTGCTTTACAAGCCGTTAACATGTGCTGTTCCCGAACAGCGATATCTCATTATATCTAATCATCACGATCTCTTGCACAAACACTGCGTCATAAATGAAACAATAAAGAAAGATTCCGCCGAACTACCGTCCAATTAAAAATTATGGCTACTCGAGTTTGCTCTCGAATTAAAAATTAACCAGTTAACTTATTGAATTGTGAGTTAAGCTATAATAACTATTTTTTTCAATTATGCCTTCAATTTCTTATCCTCGTGAGAACCAAACAAAATGCCGCTTTTTTGGTGTTTTTCAAACTACGCTCTCTTTGAGATTCTGTAATTAAAAAACTTGTGGGCCAATCGTGACGAAATTCAAATACGTAGCTCTACTGGTTAATTTTTTGATTGGAGCTCAAACTGGAGTCTCCTTAATGTTTAATCCGACTGGAGACAATCATTCGCTTTCAGGTCAATTGCCCTCAAATAGTACCAACACAGAGAAAACAGGAATGGCATAGTCTCATTCCTTTCCGTACTTTCAAGCGACAACCCTGGAATCAGCCAAAAACGGCGTCACCCACTCCCTCCCCTTCCTTGACGTTCCCTAGCCCACAAGCAAGAAAAAACAGCGTCGGAGATCCAATTGCGTACATGGGCCAATGTTGAGGGTCTCAAACAGTTACCAAAATTCTGGTTTGAAAGATTGCATTAATACTTGTTATACAAAGTATAGCTAAATCTAAAGAATAGACTCGATAATATGGAGTCATGGACATCGTAATTCTACCTTCAACATTTTATCATTCCACTTCATTGTCTGGATTCATCCACGAAATAGATCGGTGACGTCAAATAAAAAAATAGAAATAGCTATATAGGAAACATTTTAATTGAATAGGTCGCAAATTCTTTCAAAATAATGTGACGTGTAGAAAAGTTTATATTACAATCGAAGCAAGCAAGAAATATTTTTTTGCAAAATTGAGGGTAAAACAGGCAATTTTGACCAAATATTTAGTCTAAAATTGTATACTACAGTAAAATGTTTTTAACCGTAAGAGGCTGCTGGTAGATCAGAATGTAATCTTGATTTATTGGGGGGATGCAAATGGTATATCGCCAAATGCCGTGACGATATATCGCTGACACGATATTTGTTCTAAAATATCGTGACTATATATTGCCCAACACTAGTAAGAACTAATAACCTGGAAGTAAAATTGAAAGTTTAATTCAAATATAAACGAAAGAAGGCAAGGAGAGGAGATTTAAAATTGTAAACAGATTTAATAAAGGATTCAAAGGTTCCTAGGTAAGCGAAGATATGTGGCCCCCGAGAAAAGTGAGTTTACACTGGATATAAAGCAAAGCAAACAGCCCGACTATTTATTAAAGTTCTTGAAAGAAATGGGCCAGAGCAAAAAGGCCATCCCTTTGGCTGGTCGCAAATCCGAGTTAACCAATTTTCAGGACCAAACTTGAAACCAAATCTGAAGAAATGAAAACAGACAGTTTCTGGATCAGCGCTTCTTTCAAATATTCATTGCCGTTAATTGCGAAGATGAGGGTGAATGGTAATACGATCAGATTGATGAAGTGACAAGCACAAACCTATATGGACGACACAACCCAGGCACCAGACACTCGTTCGTCTGATAAATGCAGTTCAGGGTCAGACTCCAAGACACATTTTGGCGAAGTACAAGATAATTTGGACTATATATTCTTCTTTTTCAATTTATTCGACATAGCATGCAGTTTTTCTTGCATAACAATTGTGTTACTGAATTCTAATTAGATTTATTTATGTGTAAATATTTAGCGTACTACAAACTGCACGTGAAATTACGCTACTGGTTTTATATATAGCCTCATTAATCAGTTCCTCAGCGAGGGAGGGAGGTGCAAAACTGATATAGCAGTCACCGTGATCAAGATGTCTCGGACTCGATTTTCAGTGGCGGCACATATAAATAGTATAAATACCGTCACAATAATAGCAAAGCCTGTGCTAAGGTGATTAAGCATACCCATAAACCATAAGGTAAAATGGTTTCTGTGAAAGGGGGAAATGAACGTATGACAATTAAGGTAACATTGTCCAGATAGGCTACTGAAACACCCCTTAACACTCCTAAATAAATTAGTCTGCGGTTGCATATGTGTGTGAGGGGAAGGGATAGGAGAGCGTATAGTTTTGAATTGTATTACCCACGTGTTTAAGTGACATTTCAGAAGCTGAATATCTTTTCCCCGGCATCATGAAACATGACCTTGAGACTGCTTATCGTATCGTTAACTAAATAACGGAGAAAAGGATGGTAATTGGACATTATTGATTGTTTTGATGTAGTTCACTTTTCTTTTCTGTCACTCTGTCCCTATATTTAAGTCGCAATTAGTCATCATGCACAGTTTTTTGCTCCACAATTACGTACGTTTGAATAGAAAAGAATAGTTACAAGGAACACAGACATTTGCTAGTAAAAAAAGCGTGATCTCGGCGCTTTGCAAAAGTACGAAAACATTTTTTCTTTGTAATTAACAAATCACCCAAATTTTTAACCGCTACGGCCATCAGGCCTAACTACAGTATAACAAAGCGTCTCAGGTTCAACTACAGTTTCTGCCTCGATCAATACTCTCATCACGGGAATTTTAACGTCCTTTCTACAACAATTCTTTTCTCAAAAACCACGACAGTGCAGTTATGCAACGTGCGTGTATAAATTTTAGCCACAGAAGATCCTACATGTGTAGGGGTCCGAGGAATAAAGAGTGTCTGCCAAATGGCAACCGTTACGGAGAAAGGGGGACGGGATGGATAAAGGCGCGTTTACACAAAATGTTCCCTGCAAACGTTATCAACCTTTTGTTACCAACACGGTTAACAACAGATGTTGTCAAAATGTTGGTAGCCGTAACACTACTTTCACTTTACTTTTGTTAATAACTTTTGTTAACATTTTGGCTGCAAGATGCCGACCGTGGAGGGCGTTGTACTCTCTGTGGCAGCATGTGTCATTTTGTCGAAACAGAGAAGACCGAAGATTCTGGGTGAGACCTTCACTGCGGACAGGAGCTAATTGTAAGGGAAGTGCCCTTTGATCTGTACCGACTTCTAGTGGATAACAACATTTCTTTTTCCAACACGGGAAATCTGTTGAAAACATGAGATGTTGATAAGAAATTCACAAGCGTTTTTCGAAATATTAACGACATTTGCTGGTAACATGTGTGAGCAACCCCGGTGTAAACGCGGCTTAAGAGCATGGATAAATCCTGGAAAGTTTCGATACAAAGTTTGTTTTCCAACAGTTTTGATATCCTCAATTGGTATTGAACTCCAGCTAGAATCGTAGCAGTTAGTTAACACACTATTCTGTTCATCTTTTGAAACTTTTCAGGTACTACAAATCGACAAAAACACTCGAAATAGACGATTACGTTACATTTACTTGTAAATGTAATGTAATTGTTTGAGCAATGTTAATTGGTTCGAGCAATAAAATATAAATAAGAATTTAAGAACTAAGAAGGATTCACAGTATTTATGAACTGACCAAAACAAATAATGGGCAGACTGAAATTCAAGATTACTCATTCTAAAATATCTCCATAATTGATTGATTGATTTTGTTTATTTTAATTCGCTTTTCTGCTACCTTTGGCTAATCGCGAAGATGAGGATGATATGATGAAATAACAAATGACACCAATGTCTAGACCAGGATTTAAACCCGAGACACCTGGCGCCGTAGCGAGCTGTGCTAACCACATCACCACGGAGTGTTTCGTATATCAAGCAATATCAACAATTGCAAGGGACACGTGATATAGGGGAAATCCAAGAACGAACAAATGTAAGCATGATGTGTTTGCTGCCTCGTTTCAAACACGAAGACTGTAATGTTATTACAATTTATTTATTAGAAATAAAGTGCACTAGCCCTATTGCAAATCGAGTTCGTTATAAAAAGCAGGCTGAAAAGAAACAAAAATCACCGGGAAGATGAATATTCTTGAACCATTTCGGTGACTGAGTACGTTTAGTGATCAACACACGATCCCTCTCTACCGAATGTTCCGGACACGAGTTTCGACCTGGACAAAAATGTCACTGAATCTTATGTCCTCGTATTTACTATTTGCCCGAAAGTGTAGGAAAATTACGTACAATGAGAATAATATAAATTCACACGAATTATTCCGGAAATTCATCTAGATGTCAGAATCTCGCTTGTTTGCTACAAAACGTTGTTTCCAGGGTGAACTAAAAGTTGACATTTTGGTGCCTTCCGAAAATATTACTCTTACATTTCAATGTTGATATCAAGTTGCTACAATGAATGATAAATATGTACAATTTATGACGTGTACTCAATGGTTTCCTTTTGTTTATTTTTTTCACGTTCCATGATAAGAATGCTAAGCAAAGACACAAAATGAGAAAACTAATTCGCACACATTAAAAGAGTGTAAATTACGAGGATTTCTCTTGATGTACCAATATCAAACGATATCGTGAAGTGCAGAACAAACTAGTACAGGCAGTAAGTATGCACCGAACTCAATGTAATTCCTTTCAGTGAAATATTAATTTCTTCCTACAACTTCTTTAATAAAGCATTCAAGATTAACCAGTTTGAGTGGGGAGAAAGAGAGAGATAGAGAGAGAGAGAGGGGGGGGGAGAGAAAGTATTTAATTCGCATGTTCCTAGTATTGCAAATAATCGTTGGAATTTTTTTGATACCAATTTTTGAAACACATAATATTTCTTACATGCATATCAGTTGTCGGTAAAATTTATAGGTTGCCACTGTTTTCTAAAATAAGCTAGGGGTCTTGGGTTCGAATCCCGGCTTGGGCATGTATGTTTGTGAGTGTACATTCATCAATTTAATCATATCATCACTCATCACCATCTTCGTATATTGGCCAAAAGTGGCACAAACAGCTAAGTAAAATAAAGCAAATCAATCAAGCAATGAATCAATCAATCATTAAATGAAAAGAGCATCGCAATTATTTTCTTATGAGACAAACTCGATTAGCAATAACGCTATTACAGATAGGAATAATTTTCAAATAAATTGTAATAACCCGGGTTCGAGTCCTGGTCGAGCCTGCATTTTTCGCTGAAAATTTCTACATTTCAGTCTGCGTGTTCGAAACGAGGCAGCAAACACATCATGCTTACATTTGTTCGTTCTTGGATTTCCCCTATATCACGTGTCCCTTGCAATTGTTGATATTGCATGATGTACGAAACACTCCGTGGTGATGTGGTTAGCACAGCTCGCTACGGCGCCAGGTGTCTCGGGTTTAAATCCTGGTCTAGACATTGGTGTCATTTGTTATTTCATCATATCATCCTCATCTTCGCGATTAGCCAAAGGTAGCAGAAAAGCGAATTAAAATAAACCAAATCAATCAATCAATTATGAAGATATTTTAGAATGACTAATCTTGAATTTCAGTATGCCCATTATTTGTTTTGGTCAGTTTATAAATACTGTGAATCCTTCTTACAACATCGCAAGTATCATTATTTTTTTTCGATTTTGCTCAGGCAAGACTCCCAAGTTGTTGTTTTTAAGTCGTCTCTCTTAACGAGGAACGCTAGTGGCAACCCTGCCACGCGCCCCTGCTATTATAGTTATGTCAGAGCAAGCGTTTTCTGTGTTGAGTTGCATGCGTACAGGATAGACTTTAAGCGCTTATAGCACAGAAACTAAGCGCTTTCGAGGTAAACTTTATAGGGAAAAGTTACTTGTTTTTATGATATCTACCAGCTCCCAAGCGTTGTTGAAAGAGTTTTGCGACACCCTGTATAGTAAAGGTTCATGCAACTTCCCACTCTTTAAAATTATGCACTTTTTGCATGAGGTCCGCCATCATAAATTAGGAGGTAGGAAAAGAAACGGATGACACGCTTACTCAACAAGAGGCCTTGCATCAGTGGTGCTTTCAAATCTGGGCCGATTAACAATTACAAAAGTCGGAACGAGTTTACGCCATAGATTGAGCTGATGCACTCGTATCCGGACTGAGATTTCCTGTGTCTTCTACAGATGACTACAGGCATAGCAGTTTCGTCGACGGACAATATTTTCCAAATAACTGCCCTAAATCAAGAAATGTTCCAAAATTGTGGGACATTAAGTGAGATATAATATGTGACCCCTTACAACTACATCCATGCAACGCTGTAATGCACTTTACTTTACCCTTGCATGTTTCAGATTCATATTATTTATTAGTATTTTTTTGTGTTAAGAACTCTACACCTTTCCAACGACATTAAAGTCTAAAGTCTTAAAATACCACAATAAAATAGAGATTGTTCATTTTGTGCTCGTAGGCTTGTTTTGTTGCACTAAGTCGCTGTGTATTAGTAGCGACATGTTTTGTGCTGCCATTGGTTGGAAATGTTCCATGTATACGTCGATCCAAACTGTTTCTTTCAAGGTTAGTTGGTAAAACTACACACAATAATAAAACTAGACCGTATGATCGCAATAATCGAGACAGTTAGCTTCTTGTGCTTTTGTAGTCAGGTCAGTTCGTTCTGCCAAGACGACACCATATACTTTTTATAAGTAGTGAATTGAAAACATTTCTTGTGACTAAGAAATGTCTCCCTCTGTTGCTAATATCGGACTCTTGAGATAACAGTGCGGAATAATGCGTGTTCGCCTCTACCTCAGTTTGGTGAAGCCACTTGTTTTATTGCGACATGTTATGAGAGTTTCTTATTCGACATACCAACAAAATGTGACGCAACATCAGTTTAGGGTTGTACAGAAACGCTTCTGGGTAGTAATGATTCCATTGAAAGTCAATAGTGTTGCTACAACACAGAAGTGTCCGTGACTACAATATGATTATTTACCATAATATACTTCTCCCAACTCGGCCTCGAGAACATTGGTTCATTTCTTTTTCTTAATCGTGTTTTTTTTTTATCCTGCGTTTGAGACTGGGTAACGACATGAAGACATACGATATTTAAACTTCTTGACTGTATGCTTGCTTTTGGTGCAAGTGGAACTCGTTTGTTTGAGTTGGTGTTTTAAGTCCGCTTTATACACAGTAAGGCTAATCGTGACTGGACCTACAGTTTAAAGTGGAATCCAAACCACGAAATGCCTCCACCGTGTATCGAACCCGGGACCCCTTGATTACAAGGCGACGAAGCAACCTCTACGTCATTTTTTAAGGAATACCCCTTATAGGAAGTATCCCCCGTTTTTCAGTATATTCTCAAGATTTTCATTTCTCGGTTTTTCTCAATTTTCAGTTTTTCTCATTTGGACAAACACAAATACCCGTGCCTTACCCGGGACTCGAAGCCGGAACCCGTGGTGTCGTAGCGCGCCGTGCTAACCAGTCCGCCACGGAGGTCGACATGGTCTTAGGTGGAACTCGTACCCCTCCTACTTGACTGCGAGAAGAACTACCGAAGTAAGAAAGGACCGGGTGTCCGGTAAAAAAGGCGCGAAAACGAAATGCTTGTACTAGGACGCAAAGAAACACCTGCAGACTTGATGGGTGACGTGGAAGTAGAGGTCAGGTGATGAACAGTTACTGTGAATGGGTGGTTGCAAGGAATGAGATTTATAAAACGTTTTATTGTTCGCTCCATTCGCGAAACAAACATTTCTGTACTCTTCACATCAAGTTTATACGTCAATCATTCATTACGAGTATTACAATTATGCCCTATCTCAGGGGATCCCAAACTTTGTAGTTTTCAATTTTTTCCGAGGCGCCCAAGTCAGAATGTAGGCATAGGCCTATCTAAAACTTGCAACGCTAAGTTAGTGTTGTTAGGTTGCTTGCCTTAAGTTAAAAAATAAGCACATATTTCAAATTCAGAAACATTGTTTATGTAAAAAGGACTAAATAAGCTAATGTTTGGAACAATCATATCTAAAACCATCTGTAGACTAACAAGTAAGTGACATTTCAGTGAAAATATCGCACCCCTGGGCGCCGCGGAGCACACTTTGTGTATCACTGCCCTATTCAATTTTGAATCAGTTTGTGATGAAAGGTTTAATTAAAATGTCGATTAAGACTCACACCATTATATACTTGGATAGTTTTACTGTACTGGACTTCTGGTAAATTAACACTTAATTCATTTTACAAAGAAATTAAATAAGTGACTTTTTCCTTTGCTCGTTTTGTTCAAATGTACAGTCTACATGGAACAGCCATCTGAAGCACCACCCTCCTCCACAAACTTAATAACTCCAACAGAAGTAATTTTTTGTCGACTATAGTCTCCAAATTCTGTTCTCACGCAGAGAGACAAAATCGTAACAATTCTATTGCGAGTGACCCTTCACAACGATGAAGAAAGTGAGATCTTAGTTCCAGCAAATAAATTGTTAGGGCCGCTTCGGTAGATTATAGTGCACGCTGAGTGTGCACAGAAAATAGAGTTTCAAATATAATGAGTGGCTTCGCAAATGATCTGCGGAGACTGTATTTGTATAAGCATTCTCTTCCTTCCCTGAGGAGAATTGAATAAAACAATGGCTTGGTGTAGCTTTCAGAGGCGAGCGGCACGTGACACGCTTAACTTGCAAACCAGCATTCAGAAAGCGAGAGGACAAGTAGCATGTGTCACTCTGATTAGGCAATTTTCTCAATACCGTGCTCTTGTTAGCTCATGCGCGGTGAATGTTTGAATTTAAACTAACTGTGCGAGTGTCGCTTGCCGCTTGTAGCTTCTGTGTGAATTCTCCTTGTCGCTTGTCGCCTGTCACTTGTAGTCTGTCGTTTGCAGCTTTTTTGCTTTGTAAGGGAGATTACACACGAATGCGACAACCAACACCTGTCCCTTGGAAGCGAACCAGCAGTAATGAATTGAACTTTTCGAACAGAAGCGACACGACAAGATGCAGGTGTCGCTTGTAGCTTGCGTGTCGCTCTGATTTGCCAGTTATGTTAATACTGTGCATCATGTCGCTTCGTACTTTTGTTCTCGCATGCGCGGTGAATGTTTTGCCTTATATTGAATTTTCTAATGTCGCTTGTTGCTTTGGTATAAAATCTCCATGTCGCCAGTCGCCTGCCGTTTAACCAGATTCCAGACCGAAGCGTAACGCGACAAGCGACAAGCCTCTTTAATCAATGCTACGTTTCGAACTGGTACAGCACGGTAAGCTGCAAATATTGCATGTCGCTTGGTTGTGTCACTCAAACTTGCTATTTTATCAATGTTTTGCATCGTAACGTCTCCACTTGTTGTCGTGCACGGGCGGTGAATGTTTTAGTCTACAAGACAAAAGGGACCCGTGTCTCTTGTCGATGTGGAAGCACACTGTCGCTTGTCGCCTCCGTCAGAATTCTTCCCCTGACCCCTTCAAGGAGACTTCAGATCGAAGCGACAACTGGCAGGCGACAACCGACAGGCAACACTGGCATGGACGTCAGCAGTTTTTTTTTCCAGGGAAGGGCAAGGAAGGTATTTTTCCCTGGGGGCAAATAAGCCACATTTTATCCAATGTTCCCTCAAAAAACATTGCTTACATTTGAATTTATCATGTTCGTGCATTAATAAACACTTATTATTGTGGCTTAAATGAAATTATATGTGTAAAATATATAATTTGTTTGACTTTCATTTTCCAGGGGGGGCACGGCCCCCCTTGCCCCCTTCCGGACATCCACGAACACTAGCGACTTCAATCTAAAGCAAGAAATTCATCGCTCATGTTCGAAAAACCTAATGCATCGACCCGCAAGCGACATTTGCAGCTTGCCCTCTCGCATCAATGCGAAAGGTCGAACTGATTACTGAGGGTTCAGTTCCAAGCGATACGTATCTCTTGTCGCTTGTTACCTATTGTGTTTCGCTTGGTAGCGTTCCAATAAAGAGCTTCGTTTCACACCGTTGCCGCATGATAGGTCGCACAAGCCTTCTTTGATTTCTGAAATCATCAAACAACACATAAAAGTATGCAAAGTAAAAATTAAGATTCAGCGATTAGGGTAAATGTGATTATTTTCTCAATTCCACAGTGGGGCAAAAACTCCTTAAGTACGGCACTGACTGCGCCGCAATTAATCCCTTCCTAACTCCGCCGCGAGAGGAACTTTGCTTTCTCCCCTCCCCCTTTCTAATGCACTGCGACGAGACAGATACTTGCAAGCTACGCGCTCTCAATTGACGCCGTAAAGCGCGTTTCACAACTATTGCCCAATTCGGTATGGCACGCAGCTGCTTACACACAGGAAGAAATCATGTGACCTACAAGAATTGTGATTGGTTGGACGGGTTTTGCAATATTGATTGGTACCCACAACAGATGCAATTGTATTAAAATTACAACACGTAAATTAGACAGGTGATATTGGTACCAGGTTCCAACAAGAATAGTAACCATTTTCTCGTCAGGAAAACTGCATAAATGATAATTTTCAAAAACCACAGTGGTATTTGTAATCACATGCATGGTCTCGACATTTTAAAATGAATTTGATTATGCTAATTTATCAAATTATAGTGGTTCCAACAACATATGTACACTCACTCGGGCCTTATAAGACCACGTTTACACGTATGTGTGTGTGTGTGTGTGTCCAAACTGTAATAAAAAACACGTTCAAGTCGTGTTATTTGAGTAAATATTAGGCTAAACTTGTAAAATAAACAGATAAAAAATGAAAACTCACACTTTGTGTGTCGAAAATATAACTAAAAGTCTTTCCTAAACAAATAGAATTGTGTTATTTGAGTAAAAAATAGGCATAAACTTGTAAATAATAAATTAAAAGTTGAAAAAATCTCTTTGTAAATACAAAATATCCTGAATAGATGAAATTGTGTTATTTGAGTAATAATAAGCCTAAACTTGTGAAATAAACAAATAGAAGTTGAGAACACACACTTTGTGTGTCGAAAATGTAACTATAAGTCTTTCCTGAATAGTATAAATAGTGTTATTTTGGTAAAAATAGGTATAACATTGTAAAATAATAAGTTAAAAGTTGAAAAAAATGTCTTTGTGAATCCAAAATTAATAAAAAATGTTGCCTGAATAGTATAAATAGTGTTATTTTGATAAAAAATTAACATAAAATTTTAAAATAATAAATTAAAAGTTGAAAAAATGTCTTTGTGAGTCCAAAATTTAATAAAAAAATGTTGCCTGAATAGTATAAATAGTGTTATTTTGGTAAAAAATTAACATAAAATTATAAAAGATTTGACATAAAGTCAAAGTTTGGTAAAAAATAAACTTGATATTATGTTAAATAGCACACAGTAACATACATTTACTACCTAAATCAATAATCAAAGGGTCCTAGGTTCGTTACCCCGTGATAAAAGCAAATAGTGAAAACTGTAGGCCCAGTCCCTGAGAGCTCTCCCTTCTTCCTAGTACATATAAAAAACCCTTACGCTTCGTTCTCCTTGTTCAAAGTAAAGTTCTCGCTCCAATCTAATTCGGTATCCAAAAATCCTTTTTTCTTGTGTTCTGGGCAAACTTGGCTTACTTAGACAGAAACCTGCTCTAACATGCAAGCTTTCTACCCTAAAGCCCTTGCTACAGCATTCAATGCCCTGGAGGCAAACCTGAGCAGAATATTAATTGGCGCCGAAACCGTTCTACAAGGGACGCATAGCTTCAGAGATTTGGCCCTTGCTGCGCATTCCAGACATCCTTTGTTGTCTGGTTGAATCCCTCCCCTGCCCTACAGTATTGCATAGCTTTCCCCTGTTCTTGCGTACTAGTTAACCTTGGAAAAACCGGTTCTGAAAACCTACCGACGCGTTCTCTCATTGGTGAATCAGGTTCTTCCTTTGTTCTGGCGTTGTGACGTCATTTGACCTTGACCGCACACTCCCCAAATTCCTTTTTCCTCTACCTGCGCGGAGTTCACCCTTGTCTGTCTGGCATCTCGTACCATCGTCTTTCATAACATAATAACATACATTATTACATAGTACTAATTAATAACGTTACATATCGCGGGTTCGAGTACCGGGACCGTCCCCAATCGTAATTGGACCTGTACCTACAGCCATTACCACCGTTCATAGCGGTTCATAAACCGTAAACTCTTATTTTCAATACTATAAACATTAATATTATCGATTTATACATTACATACTTTGCAGTAATGAATATAAAAACATATGCATAGCGTTTAGTACCTCTAATTACCGTCTATATACATATTTTGCATAAAATAAATAATTATATATTCATAAAACGTTATAAACATGCAAATACATAAATATAAAGTATTCTAAATACATGTTAATTAGTTCTAAGTACATGCAAATGCGTTCTAAGTACGTGCAAATTAATTAAAACCCGTGCAAATTAAATTGCGAATATTAATCGCCCGAGGGCAGGCCTTGGCGCGTTCCGATACTACTTAAGAATTGCGATAATAAGAATTATAATATAGACAATAATAATACAAAGAGAATAGTGAATATTTTTGTTCTTGGATAATTATAAAGCTCAAATCAAATGTATCACATGGAAATAATATAAATATTAAGATTACTTTTATAATTATGCGCATTTTACATTGAGATTTAATTATTTTGTATATTTTTCTTACATAACTTTACATAAAAGCTAGATTTGAAATCTAATATGAAGAGTAATAAGTCAATTAAGAGCATAGAAGAAATAAGTAGTATTTTACACATACAGTTACGATCATAAGTTATCAGCAGCCACTTGTCACATATTATTAACAATTTAAGGACACAGTCATGAGATGAATTACGACAGTTTTGAAGAAGTAAAATATATTTCATTAAACATGTACATTACATTGATCCATATAATTTAGGATACTTCATTCCAAATACGACTCAATTAGTTTATTGAATGTTATAATGAAGTTACTTAGAGTACTTCCTATTTTTTTCTTCCACATGGTAGAAATTTCGCATCTTGTAAAATTCCCATTTAAAATTTCCCTCACATGTATTTCATACTTCTCGAAGCGATATCCAAAGTCAACTTCAAATGCCTTCATGGTAAAATGTCTTTCGTCACCAAAAGGATAAAGTTCAACTCGGATGCAACGGAAATCCTTCCTGTTTAAGCAATGGGGAAACTTGAGTTACATTCAGAAACACCGAACAACTGAAGAAATATGCAAGTTAGGCATTCTATTCGTTTCTTGCGGCAACGATATCTACCTACATCGCCAGGAGCAAAATTCTCTCTTCGCATGAAGTAACAAACACGTTGCAAATTAAACAGCAGATACCTCACATTTCACATTAGCCGGGGAACTGAATGAACTGCCGACAGAGCATTCGTTCAACTCAGGCTATCGACTTCAAGTATACAAAAGAACATGCAACTTTATGTCCGTTCAGAACGATATTCCTTCATCTGGCAACATTTGGAATACAAATTGCAATTAAGTTTTCATTTTTATGTTATTTAATTTTAGGTGATTATATACATAGTTAAACACAACCAGTTGTCAACTTTCATTTTTTCTCTGCATATTTTTTTTGTATTTTTGTATATTATTTATTTTAATATTCTTAGACTGATAACAATATCATTAGGGGGGAAAGAGTCAATAATGAACAACGAGATTTCGAATTCTTAGAATATTATTTTACGTATTTCAATTGATGTGGACAATATTAGCAAGTGCACAGGATATTTTACAATTAATCTTTATTAATGACGTTATTTTTAACAATATTATACTAACAGAAGGACAATCGTTCGACACAGTATTTTTTTAGGTAATATTTAAAGTATTTCACTTCATTCAATAGTTATTTATAAATATTTTCAATCAATTTAAGCATTCATATATTTTCAGAAATCAATTATAATTTAAAATTTTGCAGTAGTATACAGTATACACTCATAACATCTTCAAGAGTATTTACAGCATTACATTCCATTCATATGTAAAGTTCAATTTGCTTTTAGTAATTATTAGTACTTATATTTTTTTCTCTTTTCAAGATTCTAATTATATTTGGTGTGTAAACGATGGCAATAATTAGAATTTGGGTAATTTATAGTAAGAGTAAATGTTATGACTGAATCGGTACTCCTTTTCAAATTCCATTTCCTAAAACGTAACAACCCTCAACTACAAGATTTTTCATACTTGTAATATTTACAAGCACTATTTCTTTAAAATAAGGGTGACTTAGAGGCGCCCTTGTCTCAACAAAACCTCTACACATACCGACATATTAAGTTTTCTCACAAACAACATTACATTGACGATCAGGAGGAAATGCCTGTTCGGTATATTATGCAAATTTCCTTTCCAAACCCTACCTGAATTGCCTCACAGATAATTCAAATTTTAAACGTGAAATGAACATTTTAACAATATTATGAAACCATGTTAACAGTCCTCAGTTCAGCTTTTTCACAGATGTCAACGTCTAGAGATGGTCACCAGCAAAAAGCTTGGAGAAAAAAGAAGTCAACGCGATTTACACCTGGAAGACGCAGAGACATCATTATTTTGATCTACGAACATTTTTGATAATTTCTCAAGATTTTTATTTCTGAGATTTTTCTTTTAATTTTTCGACACGTGGAAACAGGAATTACAATTAGACCTTTCATCAATTTTAATTACGCAGTTCAGCGAAATCAGTTGATAAGCACCAAATCGTTTAACACGGATCTCCTTCATTCTATTCTAATTAACTCCTACTGAAGTCAAGTAGTAGTGAGACCTGATATTCAACGCTGATAATACATACATCGATTTCAAGGAATATTTACATACAACTAAATACTTCACATTCACAATTCGACGATATGCAGTTCTCTACTGTAAGTTTTTCATCAATGGCAATATTTGTAGCTGCAAAGTTAATGCATCAAAGGGAAAAACAATTTTTCACGGCCACAAGGAACTAATATATAGCCTTCATATATACATGGTTTGGTTCAAGAAGAAACTTCATTGCTATACGCAGAGACTATTAAGTGATGTTTACAAGAGTAAAATTATGGTATTTTACTTGAACTCTTTGTGAGAATCAGAATCACTCAAGCATTAATTTTATGGACAAATGTTAGTGCTGTGATTTTATCTATCGAACACTATTATATTCTTATTTACAAACACATACATTTATGTACATATATTATTACTCAAGGACAGTTACTGATACAGTGTATATATTTTGATTAACTTCAAGTTTTCTAATTAAATTTTTACTGTGATAGTTGACATATATTATAAATAAAAACGACAGCGATATTTACATGATGCACTAAAGTAAGAGACGGTGAACTTTACATCGAAAATATGTGTGCAAGTGTAACTCGGATGAGTATCACAAATGTTGCTGATTTTGTAAATATTAACTTCAAAATATTTAATAGTGTTGTGAAGTGTCAGTGTTTACAGGATTGATTACATACTAATTCGTTAGTGTGTTACTGTGCCATAAACCTTTTAAATCAGTCAATACTGATGGAACAATAACCTTATAATTATGTCACGTGGTGTGTGTTTACATATTTTAGGCATGGACAATCATAACGTCAACGTGTGTGACGTAAGACTCACAATCATTGCATGCATGAGTCAGCATAACAAACTCACATGTCAGTGTTTACCTTTCATATGCTGACAAGTATTGTTTATTTATTTTGTTTATTTATTGGTTATTTTTTTCCATTCCTTTTTCTTTTTCAAGAACTATATTAATCAAATTACATATTTTTGGTTATGGTATGTTAATTCAATAATTTTGGGACTATATTTTATAATAAAAAATCTCTCCATAGAAAGGATCGATATGGAATGCAACTTTAAATCTTTCATATTTAAGTGAAAATCAAAAGATTTTCTTTAGGGGGTAGAGGAGCGTATCGTACCCAAGGCATTGGGCAAGAAGTATAAAGTCTTAGCATAGCAGGTATCAGAGAAAGGAATGCTGAATAAGTAATCAGGAAAAGGTCGGGTGATTGACTTGGAAGGCGTATGTGGCATGAGTGTTGGAATTGTGAAGTGTGATCAGTTGGCGAGGATAGGAGAGAGAGTAAGGTCTGCGGATTGTGAGAGAGGAGCAAAGTGGAGAACGATTATTAGACGATAGTGTGTGATAGATTCGATGTCTGACAGGGAGGTCAGACAAGTGATAGTTGAGAGGACAAGTGTAGGAACAATCTTCATATATTTGTAAGGCAAGTAATATCCTTTTCTTAACCAATCCATATCGGTTCAGTCATTGAGGGTATAAAAACCATATCTAATCTAAGTTATTTTCTATCGCCATTCCTTTAAAAGTAACCTCTTGCATTTATCACATTTAGGCCAAGCGAGTGATAACCGTCTGAGAGATGAATGAGAAATAACTACATCACCCAATTCAATCTAGAGGTTCTTGGTTCGAACCCAAACGCAGCATGGGAGTTGCGTTACGATATTTATACATCTACTTGGCGAGTTGTGAACATCAAAGATAGTTATTTTCGTTCATATTCCCTCACCCTTACACGCCTGCACCCTCACGGTTCGTACTCACAATTACATGCACTCACGACTTGCCTTTCACCTTCAAGGATTGACTTCGCCCTCACCCTCATACGCATTCACCTTCACGTCTCGACTTGGCCCTCACCATCACACGCCCTCACCCTCACAACTCGAATTTCACCTTCATCCTCACACACTCTCGCGACTCGAATTCGGTCTCACCCTCACACACCTTCACTCTCACGACTTACTTCCACACACTCTCACCCTCACGATTCACATTTCGCCCTCACTCTCTTACATCCTCAATCTAAAGGATAAACTTCTCCCTCACCCTCACACACCCTCACCCTTACGACTCAACCTTTCTTCTCATCCTCACACACACTCACCCTAAAGAATAGACATCGCCTTAACCCTCACGACTCGCTTTTCGCCCTCACCCGCACAAGTCTTCGGAGTGTAAGGGTGAGGGTCAGGAAAGCCCTCATGAGTGTCGCCCTCCGGAGGGCGATTTGACGTGTATTTGATTTGTGTAATTTGGATTTGACATGTAATAATCTATATACTAGATGATTTGATTTAGATTTTGAAAATAAAATTTTTGGGTCCGTCTGCACTAAGGCTATTTTACACCCGTCACACTATACGGAGTCCTGCCCCTTACCATAACTAAAATAGCATAACTGTAATGCCGTGTTGTAACTAATCATTAAAATTTTCTGACTGGTTAAAAGCTGAGGTTGTAAAGAGGCATCAGCACATAAAGCGACAAAACAGGGAACAACACACATAATTTTACTGGCTTTAGGGCCAGTCGCCAGATCCTCGTTAGTCTACATTCCAGGGTGTACTACGTGCAAATGAGGTTGATTTGGGTGTACTACGTGGAAGGTCAACCCTTACATCCCCATATATGTATGATTCACATATATATTGTTGTAGTCCCTCTTTTACCAGGGATCTGAGGTCACAGGGATGCTTCAATATCACATTTAGGTAGAGCTTAAATATACTTGTGGTTGAACCTGGTCCGACTGAGAAAAAGGAACTATAAAATCAAAGGAAGAAGTGGGAACATTTGCATATATTTATTTTATGTTTGCTAACATATTTACTTGTAGTGCATTGCAGCTTACAAACGATGCAGTTCGCGTTACAAATGAGCGTAAGTAAAAAAAAATTGCTATGGCCAAAGCCAAAAGTTCAGCATGTTCTACGCAGTTCATTTGTTCTCTAAGTCGTTCATCTTCTTCTTTTCTTTAATTTTTTCTTTTTTTTTTGATTTGAGCGTATATGTACCAGCTAATGCAAAAAAAATAATTGCTAGCCAGGAACATAAACGCGCTATGTACTTATGAGTCAAATCAGCTAAGTGATACGTTCAGACTATTGCCATGCGTATAGTCGCAAATTATATAAAAATAATATTAAAAATACCAGGGGGAATTAATTATTAGGCAAAGGATTTACTATAATTGTACCGGTGATTAGGTGGGCGTTCGATAATCCTGGGCTTTTTTTTAAAAAAAAATGTTCGTTCTGATGCAGAAGTGCATTGCGTTTACGGGAAGTGAAAAGTGGAGAATGAGGGGGTATGCGTGGGAAAAAATGCTGGAGCGTCTGATGTTAGCATGTGCAATGTACGTAGTGAGGAGGCTAGAGAGAGAACGGGAGTGGAATGTATGAATAGATGTTAGTGTATATGTCAACGGGGTTTCATGACACTAGTCGTGGCGGGCTTTTAGTCTTAAAATTGTGATCGTATCCGTTTTCTGTTTATTTCCTACCATCAATGAAATGACTTCATAGGAATTCTAGTTATCTTTTCGAAGAATAGTTCCGTTGTATTTATAAGAGAACGCAAAGGTTTTAGAAACTTTTGGAGTCGGACTGGAATCTAGGATCTACACATGTTGGCCTGTTGAGTACTGAATTTGTCTAGAAGTGTGGTCTGTGTACTGTTCATGTTGTTCGAAAAGCTTGTGTAAATTGTTATGAGGGGTCTGACGAATGGACGTCAGGATTTCAAGTCTTTGTGCGTTTATCTAGATGTTGTCAGGGGTCGTAGGGAGGACTGTGTCTACCAGGATCCTTGAGTTATAGCCAAACAAAGTAAAATATGGACTTAGACGTAATCCAGAATGGAGTGCAATATTATGAATATACGTGGCGCTAGCCAGGTAGTCACACCATGCATCCTTTTTCTCCAATACAAAAACTCTCATGACTTTCTTTAAATAGCTGAATAAGCACTCAACTAGCCCGTTCGTGAAATGTGCACAAGTGTCTCCATATTTCAGCTGTACGCCCGGTAATATTGGCTAACTCCCGTAAAAGTAAGCTTGAATTGGGAGTTGAGCGATCTAAATAAATAGTGTTCTAGACCATGGACTAGAAAAACTCTCTCAACAAGTGTTGTTGCTATGTTTTGTGCATCATGATTAGCCAAAAGTACTGTGATGACGTATCTAGTACAACTATCGACTATTGACAGAATATATTTGTATGTGTGTGTTTTAGAAGAAACTAAGGATCCACAGACGTCAATATGAATTTGTTGGAAAGGGAGGGATGCAGGGAGAATGTCTGGAAGTTGTGGGGTAGAACCTTGTGGTTTCTTTGAGATCTGGCAAGGGATGCAATTTCGAACCTGATCAGAGACATATTTCTTCATGTTAGGGAGAAAGTTATATGATTTTGTGCGCTTTGGTGACTTCCAATCATTTTACGTGTATGAATGAGGTCAAACATTTCATTTCCTAATGCGTGGGGAACGCAAAGCCTATCTCGACATCCTGTTTTGATACATGTTGTTCTGTACAAAATATTTTTTTTGAGTACATAAGAATAGGAGATTTATCAAACCTAGGATTACTAGCTTGATCTTTGTTTTCTAAAGTATCAGTGATGTCTCTCAAATAAGGGTCTTTACGCTGTTCTGTGTTAATATCAATATCTTCGATTGTGTATGGAATACTTGACGAAAGAACAGAACATCAATATAATCACCGTTATCCTTTTTTTCATGATTAATCTTTTCAAGGGGTAAGCTTGCACGGGAAAGTTCATCCGCTAGTTCATTTTTATTGGCACTGATTTTCAAAATTTTGAAATAAAGTGCTCTTCTTCCAAAATGGAACTACGATGTTTTGTTTCGCAAAAATAGGATAATACTTTGTTGTCTGTAAGAACAACAAACCGTTGATTCATAAGAAAAAACCTATAATTTTTAAGAACATAATAAAGCACCGGCAATTTCAAGGGAAAATGTGTCCGCTTTTTTCACTGTTGGTGTTAAGGATTTTGAGCAGTAAGCGCAGGGATGTAAATTTCCTTCTTCATCAGACTGTAACATCGCTCCACCAATGCCATCCGCTCATTCGTCAATAAACACAAATGAGGGGCGCTTAGGGCAATAAGTGAGGAAGATAGGGGCTGAAGTTATCATTTGTTTTAGTTTTAGACAGTTTTCTGGTGTTCGTCAGTCCATTCAAATTTGACATTCTTTTTGAGAAGCTTGAATAAACATTCTGTCTGTCCTGCAAACCCTTGAACAAATCGCCTAATAAAGTTCACAAGTCCCAAAAACTACGAAGCTTGCGTTTGGTGTTAAGGATGGGGTATTACAAAATGGCTTTAAGAATATATTCAGAAATTATAATTCCCTTCTGAGATAACAATTGCCAAGGACTTTGACTTCAATAAAGGCCAGCAATAAAATTCTAAATAAAACCCTCATAAATAAGATACTAGGATATTCAGATATAAAAATTAGAGCAAATTCTACACTTAGATGGTGATATTTTAAGGGATGCTTTTCTTAGCTTTCGGAAGGCTCTGTCCAGTATGTTAATCATGTCTGGGAGATTTAAATTATATAATATCACGTCATCCATGTATATAGAAAGTTCTGAACTATCTATTCCACTAAGGGCGAGCTCGCTTACGCGGTTCATTACACCGGGGGATGTTTTAATCATTGGCATAAACAAGCATACATAAAGCTACCAAGATTGTTAATGGAGAAGGCGGTACCATCCTTGGAACGCTCTGTTAAGGGTACTTGAAAAATCCAAGATGGAGTAGAATTGCTTACCAGCCATCTCTGCCATAATCGTGGAGATATGTGGTATTTGAAGGGAAACCGGAGCTATTAAAAGGTTCAAAGCCCGAAGGTAATAAATAAAGAAAATAGGTCCCATTAGGTTTTTTGATTAATAGGACTGGGTGTCGAAAATCACTCCCTTCTCAGCGTTCTATAACACCTTGGTCTATTAACTTCTGAATTTCCTGTTTCATGGGTTCTCTGTAATGAAAGGGTATAGTGTAGGTTTTGTCATACACTGAGGTGTTATCTGTAAGCTTGTTGTCGTATTCCAAACGTTAGTTTTAGTTAATTTATCCCCTGGCCAGAGAAAAATATCTGGATACGTGTATGCGAGCTTTAGGATTTTTCTCATTCTTCTGGGGGATTCCAGGATTAACTTTGAGGAGGGAAGAATCGACTTTCTGTATTTTCCACTGATGTGTTGTTCTACTGTGCTACTTTCACTAGAAATTAATGAAAATGTGACATCTTCGCTTTTATTTTCCCAAATGTAAGTGACGTCATTTAAAATTTCACATGTCGATATTTCGCCAAATATCGTGTCTGTTTACAAAGTGATTGTGTTTTCAGTATGGTTGTGTATGTGATTGACAGGTGATTGAGGGTTT
The DNA here is from genome assembly GCF_977018435.1 of Lepisma saccharinum. Taxonomy (NCBI): domain Eukaryota; kingdom Metazoa; phylum Arthropoda; class Insecta; order Zygentoma; family Lepismatidae; genus Lepisma; species Lepisma saccharinum. The sequence goes on from NC_139237.1 coordinate 24,564,779, forward strand.
ACAGTAGCATTGTCAAGGACTATTGCATGCTGAGTCATAAGGGAAGCAGATGGGGTAAAATTACAGGCTTAGGGATAGAAACTGTTATGGGATAAGTGTCAAAATTAGGTAAGTTTTGAACAGTAGTATTAACTGAATTGTGTTTGAAAGTGTAGCATAAACATTTTGCATTTTCAATTTGGTTGAATATGTCATACGACACCTGGTGAGTTTTGTACTTTGACCTCAAAATACTGTAATTTGTAGTATGTCCCAAATGATGAATGTTTATTGTATTGTCCTTTAACGACATCTCGTACCTCTGTGTTCGTAAAAAGACATATCCTACAAGTGCGGATAGGGTTGTAGAATCTATGATTCTGAAAGGGTTCGAATATTTGTATTTTCCAATTTTGAAAGGGATTACTACAATTTCAGACACACTCAGTTTTGTTCCAGACACACCTTGAATGGTGAACTTTACATTGCAGTTTTTTCTTTTGGAAGGGAGGAGGTGGGAGGGATCAATTGATATCTGGGAACCAACATCAATAAGTAAGTATATTTCTTTCAATTGTATACTATTGTTGATGTAATACAATCCATCTTTCTCAAGTATAGGAACTTTGTTTATTTTACTAATATCTTTGATTTCGTTCCTGCAAGTCGAAGATGATTCTAGTTTAAACTATTGACTCTTTGTTGTTTGTAATAACAATTAATACTCAAATGGTTATATTGGGCACAGAAAGTACAGGCCGATGAATTTGTACTGTCACGATTACCCATATTTAAGTACTGACCTCTACCTTGAAACCTTTTATTTCTTCTAAAGTGCCCTATAGAATTTTACCTGTAGTTTCCTCTTTGATTAGCCCTATAATTACCACTGTGGAAGGGGAGTTATTATTCCCCTTGTTTTACCTCTATTGTCCCTATTATGCGTGTTTTGATTTGCATTCCTTGCAAGCTCAAAGACGTTTGCAAAAGTTAAGCATAGAATTTGGGTTCAGTTGTTGTTCGCGAGATTGTAAACAAATATTTCCAATGTCCGTGGAAAGCTTATTTACATCGTCACTAGAGGCAGTGTTATCAGTAAATGGAGCGCGGGCCACAGATGGTGGAGCCGCGGAGTGTGGAATTTGGGAACTTGGTTGGGAAGCCGAGATTAGAGTCTGCTGTGAAGCTGACGATTGAAATATGATAAAAGAAAAATTTTGGCCTTGATAATTTCCCATTAGCGTAGCTGGCTGCGGAGGAAAGACAGGACTGGGAGTTGACTGTATACTTTGAACTTGATAAGATGTGTGTGGGGGGAAGAGGAGGATTTTGTTTCTTCGCTACAAATTGCCGAGCCTGAGCTGGCGTATTGCCTGGAAGGAGAGAACAGACCTGCGCATGTGAACAGCTGTGAGCTGGCGTGGGGGTCAATGTCTGATGCAAGCTTGCTTGGGCTATACCCTGATCAATTTCATACTTCTCCTCCATCATGCGGGAATTAATCAATAGTTGTTGGCGTTCAAATTTTGTAGGTGGGCTATTAATTCCTCCGTTTTAGCAAAGTGTTTGTTAGTTAAGCAACCAATGTATTTAGCTTGCAGTCCCGTGATTATTTAGGATAAAGTCTGCTCTTCAGTGGCGTTCGGGAAATATTGTTGGACCAATGCCTTCTTAACAATAACATTTGCGTGAATTGGTTTAGTCAACTCTTGCTTCCTTTGCTTCCTTTGCAAGAGAATGTTCCTATAAAAAGGACACTTAGTTGTTTTGTTTTTTTGGGGGGTATATGTCAAGTCCGTGAAGTTAGGTCTCATCTGTATGTCGTGAAAATATGTCAAAACTGTGTCAGTTAAGAACAAAGGCAAAATTACTTTCAGTTTCCCTTCCGACCACACAGCCGAGTGAGCTACATTCTCTATTCTCATTAAAAATTGCTCGACTTCTTAGGGGTTGTTTCCACTGAAAGGCGTTGGATATAGGAAAGTTTGGATAGGAGTGGTCATGTCTGTGGTAGAAATTTCTGCAGTAACGTAATTGGGGCTATTAGTAGTGTTAGAGTTAGTTGGTATATTAGTTTGGGTGCTTGCTAAGGGTTGATGTTGGATTATGCTGGGTGTTTCTAATCCTAGTAGGAATTGGGGGGTAGTTTCTGTTAGCAGATCTTAACCGTGTTAGTGGAGAGGAGGGGGCCTGTGATAGGGGTTGTGATGGCACTGGGCCTGCCGTTATTACAGTAGCTAATTCTATGATTTGGTTGAGGGAGGCATCTAGGTGTTCGTGCAATGTTATTTGTGACGTATTCATAGACTAAAGTTCGTCGTGCTGACCAAAGAGCAAATGAAAATAGGGGTATGCAGTTAGTTGATTCATTGATAGGACGTTTTTCAAATAAATACAAGCAATTGTTCTCATTCCCGTGTGAGTGATGCGTAAGTACGTACAGAATGAATATTATACAAAATAACTAAATTTTGTGAGGGAACTGAGGTCACAGGTATGCTTCATTGACACATTTAGGTAGAGCTTAAGTATACTTGTGGTTGAACCTGCTCCGACTGAGAGAAATAATATATGGATGATTGAATTTAGGTTATTCACGCTTGTTCATACCTGATAAACGAATGATGTATCTTGTTCAGATGGTTCTTGCTGACTGTATTGTCACTGACGCCAAGGTTCGATACCGTGTCCCTTGGCTCACTCTTCCGAGCAATCCCGCATGAAAAGCTGCAAGTCTTATGCAGCCGTAAACTTCGTACACCGTTGTTGTAGTTCAGTTCGTTGTAAAGTGGATGAGTAAAATAAGAGAAATGAGAGCGAGCTCTGGGGCGAGATTGCTTTTATAATATTTTGCCTCGAAAGATTTTACACCTTTCGAGCACGCTGGATCACGTTAGATCCACGTATTTATCTCTCAGTCAAAGCTCTGAGGAAATAACGATGCCTGCACATTCTTGAGATTGCCTGGCGGTCGCACAATTCCAGTTAATGAACAAGCATAAAAATATCTGGTTTTCTAGTACTTTTAATCACTATATCTCTACAATATTCTCAACTTTAGTGTTGTACACATCCCATACCAGCAACTGTTAGTTTCATTACTTTATACGCGGAAATATTTGAGAATAAAAATTTCATGTTTACTTACTCTTCGAGATATCTCGTGAACCTTGCTTCATTTAGTGTTTTTGGACAAACAAACATAGCAGGGAATGGTGTTCTCCAGTACATTTCGCCTCCTGCTACCACAACTACGGTAATGGGATTAGTCTGGAAGTTATCCCAATACATCATCACTATCACTATACTGCAAGCTATGGTTGTTGCACAAACGCATATCCATAATAATCTGTAATTTTATAAAACCACAATTTTAATTAACGTGTAAGTGAACAGAGTGTACAGGAAATTCGCAAGAATAAGATAGATGGTAAGCAATCAGCTTTATTACATTTACAATTTTTGCTACAATATTTAATGTACTTCGACATTACTGCGGTAAACAGGAGAATACACACAGCAGAGCTCGAAATAGACTAGAGCGAACCGGAAAGGCGTTCCTGTTCGTGAACATTAGAAAATTTCATTTTCCTTTTATACAGAAACGGCAGGCGGCTCTTGCTGTTGGTTTAATTTTACACTTATATCACTATATTTTTAATTTCAGTATGAACTAAATTTTTAATATTAATCAATAGTACACTTCTTCAAATGTAACCTGACCGCCCTGAAAGATTTCTGTACAGAAATCGATAATTTGATAACAGAGTTCTTGAGAATCAGCAAAGAGTAGCCACGTTTACTGCAGTCCCCTCTACTAGGCAAGATACAATGTTATGAGAGATTTACATTCTATATTCGCCCAACATATTAATAGAGTACAAAAATAAAACTGAATTATGAATAATAATTTTAGAGAATACTTGCAATTCAACATGTTAAAATTGGAATCAGGGAAACTGATATGAGGTTGGAAACAGCCCTTGGTCCACGTGGAGGAAATAGCTGTCAAGTTTGAACACAAATTGTTATATTTGCGGTTAGTTTATACAAAATATAATATAAAAACACCTTGTTAGGTACTGTGCAATGAGCGAAAATGAATAATTCTCGCAAATTTCGGCAAAAATGTGATCGTCGCATTGATATATAGTAGCTTGCGCAATCATGAACACGTTTCAAGGCACTTGATATATGCGATGTTGAGGAGTTTTGGAAATGTTCTCGCGTCACAAATATATTTTTTTCCTAGAATTAAGGGTCAAGGGTTCATAATCAAATACTCTGCAAACTGTTTCCCTTTTCTTTCAACATTTGCATTCAGATACATTGAGTATGGGTTTAATAATTAAGTTGAGTATTCTTGTTTCGGAAAGTTCGCAAAAATAATTATGTGTAGAATTCAACCAATGTTTCTAGTAGCTCATTACTTTTTTCTCTCTGGCCGTAAGGTATACGTAACTCAGAGATGATATTTAATTTCAAAGCACTAATTTCCACACAATGTAGGCATGCTACATGTGAAAAGTTTCCAATTATTTTGAAACTAATTTGCACAAAGTATCCTTGATTATTTTTAATATTTTGCCTTCTTTGTTACACTCTTTTTGATATAAATTTCTTTACATGGTCCTTTAAGAAGTTCGCCATGAAACAGATGTATTCCTGTGAACAATTTCGGTAACTTTATATTGATTACTCCGTAAAACTCACATGTTATTCACCGTAGATTCAATCTACAGAATTTTCCTGGTAAATAAGAGAAAGCTGTAGGCAATGAATCGAACTTCTCTTTCACAAATACTGTATGGAAGAAGAAATAAATGTATAAAAAAGTAAATGTTATAAAACGTTTTATCAGTGCCGTGAACAGTTATCATTGATCCTAAAACGTACAAACAGGTTAATAAATACGCTATTAGATGTAGCAGACGGAGTTTGTCAAACGACAGCGAGTAGGTGCTACTACTGCGAAACAAACAAATGCACACGATGTATGCCTAGATGACGCTGAGGCAAAGCATGTCTGAAAATTTTTGTGAAAACGGCAACCGACAGTGTGTTTTTCTTCGACTGAGAAATTATAAAGATAAGTATTGAAACCAAGAAGTGTAGTGTATAAAAGTCAGTGTATTCAAAATATTCGCAAATTGAGCGTAAGATATACACATATATTTTACAAGGAGTTAAGTGAAAATTGCATGTGTAACTCAAAGTAATTCCTAGTGCAGGAACGCAAATCCTGATACACACCGTCCACCTCCAGTTTAAATATTATCTCCATACAATAGAGGATACGTATTTTACGTCATAGTTTTAATATTTTTCGTGTTGATGATAAGGGGCTACTTGCTCTTGTAAGCAATGTTTTTATATTTATTTGTCCGGAAGTGGCAGTATTTTATTGCAAAAACCAGTGTTTTAACGAGTTTCGCAACCGGTTCACATTCAAAATTTGCATTAACCTAATTTTGTATGTAGGGATGCAAAATATAAATGAAGACAGGAAATATAAAAGGTGTTCACGTTGCTGTTTTAGTACTGAATATACTACCATATATTATCATTAGTCAATGGAATACCAATAAAATATTCATATTTTATCCTCCAAGGGAAAGTGCATATGACTCTAAAATTAGTTTTTCCATACATGTTAGTACAAGCTTCCGGTACGTATGGTATCGGTAGCCAATGGAATAACAATACAAGTTTCATATTTTATCCTGCAAGTAAAAGTGCACATGTTGGGTGTAAAATTAGTGTTTTCATCCATGCTAGTAGAGGATTCCGGTACCGTATATTATCGGTAGCCTATGGAATACAAATCTAGGATTCGTATTTTATCCTAGAAGGAAAAATGCACATGCTCCGTGTAAAATTAGTGATTCCAACCATGCGAGTACAGGATTCCCGTACCGTATATTATCGGTAGCCAATGAATGTAAAGTATTCCTCATATATGCCTACTCTAACTTTTCGATATTATGATTAAGAAAATGTAACTAAATGGTACGTTCAGCACTTCATTATGTTACTTCACATTAAATAACATTTTTAATTATTTCTTTAAGTGAGTGTCATAAGCAGACAGATCAAGGGGAGAGTTCATATTTAGACACCCAGATGCAGTTGTTGCTCAAATGTAAGTAGAAATATTCTATATAGTCAATGCAGTAATAATTCTGGGAATTTTTAAGAAGTTTGATGTCCTTTTCATTTCAATATTTTTTTCTGGCTGTCACATAAGGGAGTTTGGCATATTTTTTTGTCATGGTTTTCCAGTTCAAATCAGTGGAATATTCATCCATCTGTAGTGTAGTGCATGAAAGCATAATTATATAATTTTCTAACCATAATGACATAGAATAGAAGCAGCATATAAGAAAAGAGTTATGCATATTTAGTATGTTTTGTATATGTAGAATACTTGGAATTATATCTTTGGAAGTAAACCTAATATTTCTGACAAAGTTTTGCCTGAGCTCGATAATTGCACATAATTGATATAATTTCACTTAATTGTATGTTGAGCCTTCCACATGGTGTAGTGATAATCCTGCCATTCTGTAATGGAGGGGTTCAGGGTTCAATACATGGTGGAGGCATAATACACAGTGCTTGGAATGCCATTTCTAACTGTAGGTCCAGTTCCAATTGGTCTATCTGAGTGATTGTTGCATGAAATGTATGTTAAGTGTATTTTTTAGATTCGCCCTTCCATTTTGACTTCACCTCTTTCCCCGCGTGTCTTCTTAACTCCAACCTTTTTGTAGGGTGGGAAGCGGATAGCTTTAACTAATGTGCATTACAGGCTTTAAAAATAATAAAAGTATAAATTGTAATATTTATGGTTACTGAATGCCATGTTAATCTGTAACTCCTATTTTGTAATTGCTTATGCAAGTGAACAATAAGTGATGGGCATTGGTGCACGTGTGCTGCTTTATTTTGGAGGGATTTCTGGTTATTATTTTCTTGTCCCCTTCCCTGTACTCTACAACTTCATCACCGTTTTACCTGAGACTTATTAACCCTCCCGTTGCCAACCTTTTCGACACCTTTATTTTATCCAGCGGGGTATTTTGACTACCCAAATACAATTTTGAGATTTAGTGTAGTATTTGTTTTTAGATTCTATTATTTTCAATGAATAGCTTTATTTAGTATTGAAATACAGTTTTCCAAATAATTAAAGGTATTTAAACTGAACATAAACACCGTATGGTGACACTAGTGGAGCTTTGTCATGTATGCGCGCTCTAATTCAACTCAACAATAGTAACCTGAAACAATAGAGAACAATGTATGTTATTTGAGCTAAACAATGGATCTATGGTAAAACTCAACAATGGAAAAATTAAATAACGAAGATGAATGATATACATATTTCGTAAAACCTTCATTTTTGACAAATAAGAAGACAAGACATTTCATACCAACGAGGGTATTCTCACAACTCCACCAATATATCCCGTCAATAATAACTATAACAAAATGGGTCAGTCACGAGTGTAAATACAATTTCAATCAATTTAGGACAAAGACATGAAACCACAAGTATGTAGCCCTTCAGATAAAATTATTATAGGGAAAAATCATCCTGGGGTAGTCAGAATACCAAGCTTTTTAATGCTAGGGTTAATTTATAAGGAAAGCCTGGTATTGCTATGAAAACATCTAAAAATACTACAGTAGCAGTGTAATGGAGTGAAATTTTAAAACGCATTAAAAAATACACTCTCTCCACATACCATATTTTGTATGTGCATGTGGGACATTTCATGGAAAATAGTCCTAATTCATGTAAATAACGAAATGAATTAATCCGAAAATGTTTAGTGTTCCTAATTGCTATAAAGTTTAAATGTTTGGGAATGCATATAATTTCCATATTTCACAATCAAAGATTATTAGCATCTGTGTAGCCTCTATGCTTCACAAGCAATTAGAGCGTCACATACCAAATTTTTGATAATGCTTTTCATGCATCCAGGTTATGTCATCATACTTAAGTGTATTTATTTGTTAAGAAACAACAAAATACTTCATAATTGTATGAAATCAGTTCATTATGAAAATGTTTATCCACTTGCATGTCTATGATCTTACATTTCTGTGTGAAATATCACACACGTAACGCTGGAATGCCACTTGTATGCCTGGATTTGGCTTTTATAATAGGTGTTGCGATTTCAGGACTCAGATGTGTATGTTGTTAGTTCATGGATATCAGAAATACTTTTTTCTAAAGGACAAGCAAAACCTATCTTGTTCTCAAAAACCGCTGCTTCAGTTTGAAGTTCTCGTCCTCCTGTGATGACCTTCAACCAGCCTTAAATGTATGATTATATTGAATAACTCTAATGACTGAAATGAAATTATAGTGTGAAGTACAGTGGTGATTTAACCTTTAGACCACCGAGCGGTTTTCGCAAATAACCTCGCTCGTCGCCGCCTCCTTGCGCGCGATTTTTAAATTTTTACTTATTTAAAAACAAAAATTATATCTCGGAGACTATTTTAGCACTCTACTTCGTGTAAATTTTGTTTTTCAGATAGAACGTCAGGGCATGCAACAGTCCAGGAATCAAAACGTCAAATCCAATAAGAGGGTTTGGTGGGACGCGACCCCAACTTTCAATTAAGTTGGGGAGTTCTTTCACATATTCGATAATGTAATGCACCCAGGAACATGAAATGATTTTCATTCGGTTGAGAAAGCAGTATTGTTTAAACATAAAGCTAAAGTATGCCACCCCTTACCAAAATAGCAGGGAAAGAGGGACAAACTCCCCATTTCTTTGATTTTTTTCATAGAAAGTAGGGAGCCGCAGGCCACCCAAAATCTCTTGTTGGCTTTGGTGTTTTTATTGCTATCTAGATGCATGCATGCCCTGATGATTTAGCTGAAAAACAAAAGTGACCCGAAGAAGAATGGTCAAATAGTCTACGAGGTATAACATTGTTTCAGTTTCGCCGAGGCTTTTGGGGCGAAATTTACATTCGTACACTTATGTGACAAAATTGTAATAACGTTTAGACTCTTTGACCAATCTACTTCAGATAAATTTTGTTTATCAGCTATAACATCAGGACATGCAAATGTGCAGAAATCAAAACCCCAAATCCAATAAGAGGGGTTGTGTGGGCCGCGGTCCCCAACTTCCGATGAAGAAAATCCTAAAAATTGGGATTTTCTTCACATATTCTGTAATCTAATGCACCAAAGAACATGACATGACTTTCGTTTGGTTGGCAAAGGGCAATTCTTTACAAATATGGCTAACGTTTGCTTCCCCCTTACAAAAATTGCGGGGGAAGAGGTGTAAACTCCCCATTTTTATGATTTTCTTTCATTGAAAGTTGGGGGCCGCGGCCCACCCAACCCCTATTTTTTATTCCTGAAAGGTAGCATGCCCTGATATTCTAGCCGCAAAAAAAAAGTTACCCGAAGTAGATTAGTCAAATAGTCTACGAGTTATAACATTTTTGTCAAATGAGTTTACAAAATTAAAATTCGCACCATCTTCCATATGTTACTTTTGAGTCGGGGGGAGGAAGGAGGTCCTGGTTGGGTGGTTTTTCTTCCACATGACATTTCAAGGCTCTATCTCAACATCTGTCAGCGCTTCCAACCTCACATACAAGTATGAAGGTCCTAAAAGCACATGAACTTTTTAAACCGCACGATGGTCCACCAGTGGACCATAGGCTGTCTCCACCAGTGGACCATTGTCCGACTAAAGGTTAAGCTAGTATTCATCTTTCATGTTGGTCATGCTGTTCTCTTGCCTTCCTCCCATCCCCCCTCTCCATATGCTCACTGACTTCATTAATAGTTTTAATTAATTAATTTCTTTATTTTTTAAAAAAAAATCTCTGTTCCTTTTATTGAAGGGTCTTGCCGTCTTATGACCGATTTGCAATTACGGTCATGTTTGAAACATACCCAAGATTTTCAAGCTCCCAGAAATGACACAGCCATCTCTAACGAAACAACATTCTTCCCCACTAAGCCAGACGTGAAGTTAATTCACGTACCTACACCAGGATAAGGAGACCAGGATGGTCTCGCACTAAAAATTGATTTTCCCTCAAATTCTATTCGTTTCCTATTAAATATAAATTCATACACTGCGGATGCAGATGCAAGTGGTCAATAGAGACGTTGCGTTAACCACAGCGCTCAGGGCATTTCATTTTTAAATGTCCCTTAAACTTCTGCTGGAAATTTTTTCTAGCTCTCCACTCGAGCTCCGAAGACAATGAATCCTCTGTTGAAGTGAAGAAAGCCACCTTCTCCGGCATAAACAGAAAAGCAATCTAAGCACGTAGAAGAACCTGAGCTGACGTCGTAAATTTCAAAGTCGAGCCAACCAGTCTACACTCTACACTTCGGGGACACCTTGAAGAATGTGGAATTTCTACCTCTAAACTTCGCTCCAAGCTCTGTACGAAATATGTCAGCGCCCTCAAGACATTAGGCCTCCCAGCAAAGCCGTAACTAAATTCATACGTCAGAAGTGATTTGCTCTCAGCAAATTTATGGGTCGTTTAAATTAAATTGAAACAAATACTTCCAACCACTTCGAGCGACAGAGTTTTATCTTTTCTTTTTGTGCGAAGCCACTCGGAAGAGCCAGTCGTACCTAAGGCAAACAAAAAGCCCCCTGTGGGCGGACCTACCGCAAATGGACCAATAGAGAAGAAGGACAGTTCCTTCCCAGGGCAGCAGTAGAGAGGGAGACGAAGGTGAAAATACAGTACTCGGGACACTTCCGCTACAGCTCTCAACACAATTAGGGTGGAATTGTATTCTCTCCTCGCTTGACCAAGTTTATAACACGGTGCCAGAGTTAGTTTTGGTAATGTGCATAGAAAATAGTTTATAGGTCTCCTCGATGGGTCAGTGGTATAGTATTCGCCTTGTAATCAAGGGGTCCCAGGTTCGATTCCCGGTGGAGGCACATAGTGGTTCGGATCCAACTTTAAAATGTAGGTCGAATTCCGATTAGCTTTACTGTACATAAAGTGGACTTAAAACACCAAACCAATCAATCGAAAATATTTTGTAGCTAGAACTATATACTTATTGAGTATGAACTTGTGTTTTGGTGTACAAAGCTGGCCATCTGCGACCCGCGATTGGTTGTTTATAACTGGGTAAGTGAATTGTGATGCTCGCTTGTTGAGAAGGCGAGTAGCGAATGAACTGTGAACGGTTGTAAGTTCTTATAATGGATCGAAGGTTTCTCTCGTATGGTGTCCTGATGACTTTCATTCATTCGAGGAAACTTACTTACACCTGGCTTGTGATTGAATATCAATGGTGAAATAATGTAATTGTTTTTTGCCATTGGCCGAACTTCTGGTCCGTTAACATCATAAACAATACTCCTTCATGTTTTGTGTATTTTTGTGGTATTTCGGTTTCAGATTTTTCTTTTTAGTTATTTTAATTAGTGAACATACATGCCTGCAAAACAGATTTGAACCCTGCTTTACTTTATAAATGGATTTTCCCGAACATCGGATGATTTCAAGCCAACTTATAATGAAATGTTTTATATATAGTTACAATTCTAATTTCTTAAATTTCAAAATCGCTCTAAATTCTAAATTTGCCTAAATTATTTAAATTTAGCAAAGAAATCAGAACACTGTAGTAGTAATGCACGCTCGCGAGTGAACTAGCTTCAGGGTAAACTAACAACAAACAAGTTAGCAATATTTTAGAAATATACATAGATCGAAAAGTGAACATCTAAATCCAGTTATGTACTGTAGTGAGAAACATGAGGCTAAAAGACACTTTTGAAAGTGAAATAACTTAGGTACTACTATGATAATGAAGGTCAGAAATATAAAGACGAACATGCATTAATAATATATTGTTTTTTCTTAGTACAATGCCAGTGGGCAGAGAAATAAGTTAGCTTTGTAATTTGATAAACAAAATTGTAACTGCAATCAAGGCGATGACACTGGAAGCATTCGAAGACTTTATGCTAAATGCAATATGGCAAATAAATGAAAAGCTAAAATCGGTAAGTGTGACTTAATTGTAGAGATAGGTGCAAGAAAGAAATATACTATGTCTAAGTTTGGATGAGAGTATTGAGATAATGCGTGAAGGAAGGAAACGGGTATATGCTGTCCTAGGGAGATAGGTGTAAAGAGGAACATTGTGCTAACTTTGGTGCATTCTCTGATTGTAATGATGAAGAGTTAGATGTAAAGAAAGAGGAGAATGTTGAACTGCAAGTACAAGTAGAATTTAGGCCTATGAAGACAATGCTATTATTATGTATTTTGATGAAATTAAGAAGGATAAGTTTTTTAGCAGTAGAGTAACTTTTAAGCTAGTAATTTGAAAGTATATGACCCACTTTTAGAAGATTATTGCAGATGAAATAAGGCTAATTGAGTATGGTGAATTGGGATGGAAGTACCATAATAAGGAGGTTAGGAGTAGGCTGCCTAGCATTGAGAATTTGAGAATTTATGTGAGAAGGGGAATATGGGGTAAAGTTGTTAGTACTGTCAAGTATGATGTATCTTTTTTGAAGAAAGCTCAAGGTAGCAAGCACACAAATGATGTAATAGAACCCATTTTTGATTTGCCTTCAAGCAAGAAACTGGAGATGTGCAGTAAATGACCCAAAGCTAGCGTTAACCTAACCAGCAGTGAAAGTATGGCATTATTTATGAAACCGAACTGTAGCCAAATCACGGAAGCATTTCTTTTTAGTAGTTTTGTAAAGGAAACCATTGTAGCATTGACCAACACCTGTACAGCTCTGCATTATGCCCGGGTTAATGGATGACACGACGTTTTCGCCTCGGCTAGTAACCGTGTGGGCCAGACAGCACAAAATATGCATAAAATAGTACAAGTATGAAGGGTAACAGAAAAAAGAGAGGTAAAATACACAAATGTACCAGAAGGTAAGAGGCAATATTTTATGTCTTTGAAATGTGAACACATGTTACACAAATATATATGTAAATAATGAACAACTATTTTCCAGATTTTTTTTAACTTAGGAGCGGCGAGAAAGCAGAAACACCCCATACTTCTTACCAACATACATTTTTTGAGTTGAATAGAAGAGAAAACTTTATCAGATCAGAAATTAGTAATACTTTACAATAATTTCACAAAATGACTTGTTAGCCACTAGCGAATATCATTTTTTGATTGAATGGAAACTTTGCATGCCAGAATCATTACAGTAGTTGTTAGAGCTTATGATGACAATTTAGGACATTTTATGGTAGATAAATATACTAGAGGGATTTTGAAACTGTATTATTGAAGGAATATGAAGAAGGATGTCAGATCATATGTTGCAGATTGTATTACAAGTCAAAGTACTAATGATACACATGTTACATAAACACACACTTTACAAGAAAGGAAGTCCTCTTTAAGGATACGACGCTGGGAGAGTCTTTAACATTTGATTGTTAGGATGGTGTGTACAGACTCAAGTACTTTATTTCCTCTTGAATCTAACAATTCGTATTCTAAAACAATATTTGGCATATCTTTCATTTTCCAGACAAAAATCGTGATTACGCAGAATAATCAATATCTACGTGATTTTTTAGCATAAAAATAACTAATGTCTAACAATTTTATACATTCTGGAACTTAATAATAACACTTTGACTACATAATTTAAATCGAGAGTATTAAACTTGTATTTTTTCATAATATTGAATTGTTGTAATTTAAAATCCACATTTTGTAACAAATATTCATTTTTGCGAGAAACTTGAATTTTAAATTAGCCATAAAATGATTAATTGCAGTTAAATCTTTATGAAATCTACTTTTTGAAGTCCCAAAGAACTTAACCTTGAAGAAAATTACTAAGTAGCACCAAGAACTTATATTGCTTTATTTCAATATCTTTGAAATAAAGATTGTTTATTCTACATGATCCATTATTTTTAAATAAATTTTATCCCAACGATTAATACGAGTATCACCATTTAGATATCCAGCGAATCTAGTGAAGTGAGAACAGTTAACCATTAGATTAGACCATGGCTTACTGTTAACAGTTTGTATTTTGGCTTAATGATTAACTGCTCTAAGTTCATCATGATAGATGTGATTATGATTACCTGCTCTAACTTCAGGATGTCCCGTTTGCTGTGTTTTAATTGCTGATTACACACTTGATTAATGACATAAATTAGCTACATAAGCCTAACTAGAAGTCAATGTAAACCAGCACTCCTAAGGAATAACTGTTTGTGTGTGATGGTGTATTATGTGTGTCTATTTATTTTTATTTTCATATTTCCAATCCTATTTTTCACTGCTGTATAAACACCGGTAAACACGAAACTCACACTCCTAAGTTTCAATCAATCTAATAACAATAATCTAACTTATATCATGTAGTAGTAGCTAAGTACCTGGTGTAAGCATGATATAGCATGCTTTACAAATTAAAACACAAGTTGAAACACTAAAGTAGTGGTTTGTTTTTGGAGTATAAATGTTTTCGTTATTTTGGTTGTGTTTTAAAACCTAATATTATGCATTATGCTTTCAGAAAACATGCATCTGGTGCTTTGGTGTGTGCGCTCCCTAAAGATTATATAGTATCAGTACCGAAGAATTTATCTACAGTGTGCACATTTTGTTAATAGTTCAAATGTATTGTTAATATGTGTCGATTTTAGGGGGGTCTTCTGAAGTGAGAATCATTCAAAGGCTCTCATTTACACTTACTACTAGAAATTTAAAATCCACATTGCCCACATGTTTCAATATTTCCTACCATAGACACTGGTGAATATACATTGAAGGTTTACAAGTAAGTATTATATATTGAAAACTACTGTATTATACAAACGACTAGTAGTAGTAATTATGAAAAGTATTGTATTTCAGTGGCTTTAAGTTATAATGTCAAAGTGATTTTGGTGAACGTGAATATGTAACCTTTACAAAAACAGTACATTGTGGAAAATAACACTGAGAAAATGGCTTTAAAAATATCGTGAAACACTGAGCAGGGATAGTGTGATGTCTTTATATCTCCCTCTCTCAATCAAAATATGTATCATTTCACTTTTCGCACTTCTGCGATCACAGAGACTGGTGCTTGAACTCTCTTATGTCTCCAGTATTTCGAACTTCTGAACTTACGAACGCACTTCTTACACATCCGTGAGTAATTCCCCGCTTGTTTCACATAACAAATAGTGAATATGAATTAGAGATTTCGTTATGATTTGATTTATGCATTCCCAGTGTTTCTGAAAGTGCTTGAACAGTATTGATGCTTCGGATGGACCACAGATATAGGGGAAAACGTTATAACATTTCCCCAGGCCAATGTGTAACCCACGGAAACCGGTTATCCTTCTCCCTGGTGCTGGAATTAAACCAGCCCTAGCAATGTTAAGGGGCAGTCTTTGATGTTGCTTCTTTCCACGACGTGTATACTTACAAAACGTCAAGAATCCTAGATATCTTATCGCTATGTAACTCTTAATTTTGATAGCTCTACAATTGGCTTCACAAAAAGTCATTTTACTCAGGGTAGCCAGTGACCTAATGGAGGATAAGAATAAATGTGTGTGAAAATGTGTTCTGAATTGATTAAATTTTGTTTCACATTAATTTGCGAATCCATAATGACAGGATAATACGTTTAAAATAGAACGACCTGCAAATATGCATTAAAGAAGTAAAAATTTTACACACACGTAAGTCAGCACTAGAGGACAAAAAAGTATTTGGAGACATGTTTGGAGGTACTAAAATTTTTGCTACGTACAATAATTTGGAACACACTGGTACAGTATATACAAAGCATGTGTGGTTCACACCAATCTTGTCCGTCTCAAACGTATTTGAAATTAACACTACTGCTCCTCTTACATTTATAATTTTCATGTCACTTATTCATTGTAACAATATATTAAAACATGTAAGTAGTTATTGTATTCAGATATTTGAGAAGAATTTTGCAGATAAAAAATATTATTGTCTAGAAGACTTCAGTATCTTTATTTATCTAAGGTCCATTAGCATGAAAATTAAGGATGTACGGAATACTTATGTATCCTAATAGATACTAATTCAATCAGACATTTTATCCAATTACTGCTCTTTCCTGCCACAGTTATTCCCAAGATATGTTCAAAAATATGCTTCATGAATTGAAAAATATTGCCTGCAAATTTTATCCAATTTGAAGGAGGCAGAACTACTTCTAATATCATCTTGGCCAAGTTTACATAAAATATTTATTCCGTTAGTGGAATTGAAAAATTAATACTACTTTGAATTCTGTATTTTCCTTTGAAGTGAGCAATAGAGATGAAAGGGTATGTGTTTGTTAGAGGCAAATATATGTTAGATTGTTGTTTTCTTGCTAAACAATGCTTTTCTAAATACTTATGAAATTTAAAAATTATAAGAGTTTATTTTTAGTTTAAATAAAGGAAAGGTTTTCTTTTTTTTTTAATTTCAGTTAATTTTTTTTTTACAAATCTTACTTCCTCTAATAGAAAACAAAACAACAACAAGATTGCGTTTCACGCATCTATAGTTGAAAATATGTGTCCATACAATCTCTCTTCTTGGGTATCTGATCAAGAGTTGCTAACCATCCCAAATAACATAATCTCAAATTATTATATTCACATCACTTACATTTAGGAGAGGTCTGCTATGATATTTGTCAGAATATATTTAAATGTCGTAAAGTTTTGCGTTTGTGCAATATTCTTGCTCAGCCTTAAATACTTATAATATTATATTAACCTTTGTGTAATAAATACCCATTGCTATCAACTGGAAATGACAGTACATTTTCTGTAATCAAGTTATTTGCAGAAAAGTTATCATCAAATTATTGTAAGTAAAGACTTTTTAGTTCCCTAATATCAGTGTTCACATTTGCAATTAAGCAATACCTTTTACTGAACAAATTTGATTTACACCAACCTGAAACGAAGCAACTTTAAATTCGGCGTTATTGCATTTACTGGATATGTTCTCCAAAATCAAAGTTCTACTAGAGTCGCCATGCCGATAAACTGCACCCAATAATCAGGTTTCGAGCCCTTGTGTCAATAACTGTTGAAGATGAAACTAAAAACAAACCTTGAAAAGAAGGACATTTTCTAATTGATGAAATTATTTCTATCGTCACATTGAAAAAGGAGATTTTCGTATTTTGCCTAATAATTATTTGGAAATTACTAAATACGAGAGCCGGAAGTATTTCACATCACCAATAATTGGCTCATGACCTTAAATACTTGTCTACGTGTGCTCTGAAGCTCTATTGCGTCACATAGAGGGTCATGTTTTGAGAAAATGTGACAGCTCAACCCCGACCTTAGAGGACTTCCTGGGCTTACCTCAGACCTGATATACAATGGTGGCAAATCTAATGAAAGATGACGCAAGGTAATCGGACTGTTGACGAGCCAGAATACATTGCAAGTATATGAACTCTAGTTCGACCACCAGTCTGTGTGAAATCGTGCCAAACCAGTGTGGATTGAGCGTGTGCTCCCACAGTGTGTTCGCAGGAGGCACTGGCCATGTCAACATCCATAGGACAGGTTGCTGCTGGTGACCACCAGGCCAACACAAGATGGACTTCGCTGGACGTCTCTTCGTCTTACTAAGAATCCAGTAACTATCCTATTATTCCACGAAGCACATCTAACTAATATTATAAGATGTCTAGTCTCCATTATATCAGACCCTGCATTGTACAGTAATAAACATTGTTAATGTTACTTATGCGTCAAATTATGTTCTACCACACAGCTACAACCCATGTCTTACTAATCTAAGTAGTATGACAAGTTATAACCAGATAGGTTATACTACTTTTTGTCTTAGTAATATCGTAGATGTAAAGAGAGAAAATACCTTGGATTAAGATCTGGAAACACTAGAGAGTACCAATGGAGAACTGATCAGAGACGGTTGCATGAAATTTTTATTGCCGCGGACTTTGATTATAAATAGTTATTTGTAATGTGTAATCTTCGGTGTAAGTTGGCTGCTGTTTTCATATGAAAAACTAAATATGCTGACCAAGGCAGTAATTTATTTTATTAAAAACATAAACTAAACGTAACGTTTCAACCATCTAGCAAGGTCTTCTTCAGACTCTGTATCAAGTACAAAAATAAGAAGATACAAAATCAGGGCATTTTATATACACACAAACGTTACTCCCTCCAGACTATTTAGAAAGTTGTTAAGGACTTTTTAGCAGATGGCTTTCACTTGCCAACTGTACTTTCACCTAAAAGGCTAAACACAATTACTTTCATATAGAATGTGGTTGGACTTTTTATCTCACGTTCTATTTCCTTCATTTCTCTTCCTTCTCCTCTCCTCTTTCTCTCGTGTCCTTTCCACTCTTTCTAACACCTTCTTCAATTCTTTGTTTAACTTCAGTCCCCCATTCCAGTTCATTGTGTCTTCTTCACCTTTCTTCTCTATTTCCCTGGCTTCCTTCCATTTTCTCACTAGCATTCTCTTCTCCCTTCCTATCTGCTTAGCCTCATCCCACTATATGTCATGTCCTGTTTGTCTCGTGTGTTTAAATATTGCATTTCTCTCTCTCTTAAGCCGTACATCATCCCTATGTTGTTTCAACCTGTCTTTCACTTTTATTTTCGTTTCTCCTATGTACACTCTCTGACATTCTTTACATTTCACTTCGTAGATAATCCCTTCCTCTTCCTCTTCCTCTTCTCTGTTTTCCTTTTTCTTGTTTGCATTCTTCGCTATTCCTAAGATGCTTCTCCCTCCCTTCCTGTAAGTTTTAATTCCCGCTTTCCTAAGCAGTTTGTATATCTTTTCTGTGGTTTTCCCCATACTCACTATTCCAAACATTCTCTCTTTTTCTTTCTCTTCCTCTTTTTCTTTCTTTTCCAATTCTCCCCTGCCCGTTTTCATCCTTCTTCTGTTTATGTCCAGTCTATCCTGCTCTCTTAGCCATTCTTTTCCAGCTGTTTCCATAGGCTATTTATTTTGCATTCATTTTCACATTCTTTCATGCATGTTTTCTTGATTTTGTCCTCCATGTTCTTTATAAAATTTATTTTTGTCACCTCACTTACATCACTTCTCTTGTGGCAGAATACCCCTGCTGCACACTTCTTATGACGACAAGCGGTCTCAATTTCTTGTCCTCTCTTCCTTTCCATCAATATATCTTGATAGCTTAACTTGTCTTCTTAATTTATTTCAAGTTACGTTACGTTTAGTTTATGTCTTTAATAAAATAAATTACTGCCTTGGTCAGCATATTTATATTTTTCATAATCATGGAAACAAGGCTTAATAGTGTTATGTTTTTATATGTGTTTTAGTGCATTAATACATCATTGTTTTATGAAACTAACTGTTGCTTCTTCTGACTTTACTTGTATCTTGCCTGTACACGTGTGAGTTGTACTTTTCGCCATTTACCTACTACTCGCTGCTCCGAGGTAAAACAAATCCGGCAAATTTTGATTTATTATCACATGTGTAGTGCCTGTATTCGGTTACACGAGTACGCAGTCTCATTTACACATTCGTTTATGTAGAAGTGGCGTCAGCAGTGATAAGTGAGTGGTTAAATAAAGGCAAAGTTGGACGCAAAATGTCACACGAAAATGATAATGCGCTTAACAGACAACACATTACAGTGGACGACAAGGCGTCCATGACTGTTGTTCTCGCCTTCCGGATTGAAGCGATAGAAGACAAATTTAACATTCAGGAAGATAGGATTTGTGAATGAAAAGTAGAATTATCATTTTTAAACAGCTATATGAAACAGCAAAGGATCTATCTATTTCTCTAGCCCTCTTAAACCCGATGGTTCATGGTTGCAGCAACACAGGACTTCCATCTGTTCCTATCCTGAGCAAGACCTATATACTCTTTACCATCACTACCAATTTCATTTAGGTCCATCTCAACGTTATCCCTTCATCTTCGTCTTGGCCTTCCTACAGGTCTCTTACTATCAGGTTTCCCAACAACAATCATGTAAACTCTTCTTTACTCTCTCATTCAGACCACATGACCTGCCAAATAAGCCTTCTTGATTTACTCATTCTAATAATATCTGGACGTGAATACAATTTGTGTAGCTCTAAATTATGTAACCTTATCCACTCACCTGTCTCCTCATCCATTTTATGTCCAACTATTTTCCTAAGGATCTTATTTTCAAATACTCTCAACTTATGTTCCTCTTTCAATGTAAGGGATCAAGTTTCGCATCGATATAATAATACAGGCAAAATTACTCATTTGTATATTTTAACTTTTACTTTCTTAGATAAATAAACAATTAGACAAAAGTTTATGAAGAGAAAAGTAACATGCATTTCCTGAATTAAGCCTACTTTTTATTTCCTCTTTCGTATCATTTTCATTTGTTAGTATTACTCCTAAGTACCTGAAATTGGAAACTGTTTCAAACGAGTTCTTATTAATAATTAGATTTTGATTATTACGTAACATTTGGTTTCGGCCTGTAACCATATATTTAGTTATCTTTTTGCTAATTTCCAAACTTATCTCTTTAGCTGCTTTGAAAAATATTTTAGTGGTAGTATTGTAAGTTGTATTTATATCATCCCATAATAAGTCTACATCATCTGCATATACTAACAACTGAGTCACACCGTTTAATTTTAGTAATTCGTTAGTTTCTTTTACCTTCCGAACAGCATATTCTAAGGCAAAATTAAAGAGAAAAGGAGAAAATGAATCTCATATTTTTCACCCATCATGAATTGTAAATTTGTCGGACACATTAATACCCACACGGATTTTTTTTTTTTTTTTACTTGTGCATACTTTAATCATATTAACAAGCTTCTTAGGTATTCCAAACTCGACTAATATATTATATAATGTACCTCTTTTGACTGAATCATATGCTTTTTTGAAATCAATGAATAGCTGATGTACAATTTCATTATATTCCCACTTTTTCTGAAGTGTCTGTCTCATGAGAAAAAATTCTGTAGTTCATGTGTTACGTTTAAATCCACATTGATAATCACCTTTAATTTCATTAGCATATTGAATTAGTCTTGTTAAAATAATGTTAGATAATATTTTAAATATTGTTGAGAGTAGAGAAATTCCACAGTAATTATTGCAGTTCATTTTATCACATTTTTTAAACACAGGAACAATTATGGATTAATTCCACTGTTGAGGGATATCTTCTTTATTCCGTATGCTTTTCTATTATTTAGCTTTTAATAGCATATTTAACTTCAGTCAAGTTAGGTTCTTGAACTAAATGTTCTGCTGTGTATACTTCATTTATTTTTATATTTATCTTTTACATGAACATTTAAGAGGTAATAAAATTAGTTATTCCATGTATTTAAAATATCACTTGGATCGGCCAAAAAATCACCGTTTATCAAGTTTTCTTACGTTTGCCACTTCTTTCTAAATTAATTTACAAATAGTGCAGGTACACCGATTCACAAACCGAAAATGGGCTCAGTGGGGCTCGCAGTGTTGCTAAATTGTTGCTTTTTAAGATGCATATTTTACAGTGTAGCCAACTCATAGCCTTTAACGATGTATATTTAACAGTATTGCCAGCTAATTGTAGCCTTTTACGCTGTTCCGAAAATGGAGCTGTGTGAGTCTCACAGTGTTATCGACTCATGTTACTCTATGACACCCTAATCTAAACTAACATCTTAATCTAATACTATCTTATAAACCTAAATGGAGGACACCTAACTATGATGTATCTAACTTCTCGAATATATAGCATTTGGCAAAAATCCCTTTTCGTAACATTGGCAACTTATTGTCGTGGTATTTCAACTCGCGCGCATAAAAAAATACAATGTCTATGTTCAGGCATTCGGGTTCAGGAAGCAGGCTATCATGGAAACCTCTACCCAGACTGCACCGGAAAGCTTCGACCTGTTGCCATCCATGTTATCCAAACTGAGTGGCCTGTTAATCATTCACTTGAACAGCATTTGGACGAAATACGATGACGGTTTTGGTAAAATATTTTACGTCTTCAACAACAACCTTAATTTCTACAAGATTCGGATCAGCAGCAAACTTCAGATAATTGTCAATCCGGAGAATGCGGGTGAAGTCAAGGTTTCTTTTGGCAATAATATTTATCGCATCAAGCACGAGACGATGGACAGCGAAACCACGTACGATGTGTCTGTCGACGATTGCCTGTACGTCGAGCTTCTGGGTGACTATGATAAACTAAGCCCTCTCTTCATCGAGTTGCGAATCACCTACACTATAATAAATAAGCATAGTAGCAATGCCTAATGACATCTTCGGTCACACGAAGCACTACGACTACGGCGATTAGCTCCTAATGCTCGATATCAGAGTCAAGAAGTTGCGAAGCGTTCTGCAGGCTCTGCAGTCCACGCTCAACTCTGTCCAAGTACCTACGACCAAGAAACCCAAGTCCCGAGTAGGAGACAAGCTAAGGGTCAGCAAGTTCAAGCGTACGTTCGAGAAGGGCTTTACCAGAAACTGGAGCACGGAACATTTCACCGTGGTTCGGGTCATGCCGGGGACGAGGCACACGTATCTAATAAAGGATGCTCGAGACCAAATCTCGAAAGGGCGATTCTACGAGGAGGAGTTCTCGAAAACAAAATATCTGGACGCGTAACTCATCGAGTAGATCCTTCGCAGGAAAGGTAAGAAGACGCTGCTGGTCAAATGGCTGGGACACGAGGAAAGAAGCTGGATCGACGCGAACGAGGTGATTGTGTGACCGGTGTGGGGCGTGGTGAGGCGACTGCCCCACTCGGAACGACAGACTAGAAAAACTCATACTTAGTATGTATACCTTTTTCTATGCATTTAGCCTCAGTTGTATATGATTATGACGACTTTTTGTGGATATTATAGCGTTCGGCGACGTAGAAGTACAATTTTCATAGCATCTCGGCTTTCTCTATCTCATACTTAGTAGGTATGGCATGATCTTATGTGATATAACTTAACTTATTAACTTTTTTCAACTTTTTACTGGCTAAGTTAAACGGCAAGTGTTGTTTTTTGGTTACGTCACTTTTTTCTTACGATCTTACGTAATATAACTTAACCTTTTATCATTTTTTTACGATCGTTCACGAGTTATGTAACATACATTCACTCCAATTGTTTTCTGTCACGAGAATATTTCTTTAGGACCTATTACGGACTAAACTAACCTACGTTTGCTTGTCGTTTCTATTTCGCAAAATGAAAATTTTGACCAAAAGTTATGCACCCACTTCCAGTCGCCATTTTGAAAGGGAGGACATCGAGACGATGCTAAGGCAAAAAACTTGAGTTCTCTACGATCATCCTTTCGAAAGTTTAAAAGCGATAAAAAAATCTGCAATTGACCCCAGTCCCCCTTGAAGTTAGGACCACCAAACTTGGTGTATGTATTCTAGAGTCTGAAAACCGAAAAGGGGTACCATACAGTACCCAACGGGTATTTTTTCGATTTATTTTTGTGATATATCTCACCGTTTTCGAGATATTTGCTATTTTATGTTGTTTTTTTTAACGCTGGACTTGGATAAATTTCAGAGGCGGTTCCATGACGACCTACGCCATTTTGAATTTCCAGCTGGAGAGGACACCGATACAATGTTAACGCAAAAAATCCAATGTCTGGGTGATCGTCCTTTCGAAAGTTACAAAAATAAAATTTTCGGCAGTTGTCGCACCCTAGAATTCAGGACCTTCAAATTTTGCGTGAATACTGTACGTCGTCGAAATCGACAGGGGGCAATTTGGGGCAGGGGTGAGGATTTTTCGACATATTTTTGCGATATCTCTCACATTTAATCATGTTAGTCATTCTCTTCAAACGAAATCTCTCACTAAATGTCAAGGCAGGCCATAGTTGAGGAGTTGCACAAACCTGCATGTCGCAATTACAAACGTTTATCGGTGGTGACAAAATTCATAGACGATTTGTGGCAATATGACCTCGTCGAAATAAGCAGTGGTAATTGGAAAAAATTTACATAACATCAAGAAGGGTAAAAAGTACCTCCTCACGTCATAGTCACATTTTCAAATTTCGCAGGGCTTTACTTCTAAAAACCAAAACAGGAACATGTGTATTCGAAGCATTCAAAACAATTTTCAATAAAAATAGCAGACGACCTCCATTCCTTCAAAGAGATAACGGGAAAAAATCTACAATTCCGTCTTTCAGAAATTTGTTAACGAACAAAATATTCTTCATTATTTGAACTCCAGTCACATAAATGCCCGCATAGTGGAACGTTTCAATCGAACTTTGAAAACGCACATGTGGAAACGGTTCACGCATCAGGGAAATGAAAAATAAGGCGATATCCTACAGAAATTCGTGGACCATTACAATCATAAACAACACCGCATCATGGGTATGAAACGAGCTGACGTTAATAAATCTGACGAGCGTCGTTTAATTTATACAGATTATTGTCCAAAATACAGTCCCACAACCAAGAAACCTAAATAGAAAGTAGGAGAGTAGGTGAGGATCAGCAAATTCAAACGTACATTCGAGAAGGGATTCACAAAACATTGAAGCACGGAACTTTGTACTGTAGTTCGAGTTCTACCCGGAAACCGTCTCACGTATATAATAAAGGATTTTCGAGATGAAATTTTGAAAGGAAGGTTTTATGAAGAAGTACTCTCTAAAACTAAATACGCCGACACGTATTTCATCGAGAAAGTGTTGCGCAGACGTGTTTTCCAAAAGTTTGGAAAAACCGAAATACCAGCAACTCATTAATTTGTACAAGAGACAGGACATAGCAACTTTTGAATCAGAAATAAAACCACTCGACCGCAGTCATAAAAATTCTGTCGTGATATTCGTCGATGTGATTTTAGAAAATCACATGAACTTCGCAACTTTTTCACTCAAGGTCGTCACAGGAGAATAGATTCCTTTTACCTAGCTAAACTTTATCCAAAATTCCAAAAGAGTTACATCACTAATCTTAAGCATGTCTTTCAGATTCGCTATAAACGACATGACTCGAAAACTCAGAGACGAAAAGTACAGGAACCAAATCAACGACTTTGTAATTTTTACAACGTCATATGAAGTTTAAAATAACCCCATATCAAAAAAAATTACAAAAAGAAAAATGGAAGACAGTTTAAGTTGCGCGATTACCTTGCAAAACGATTCAAAGGTTGGAAATCCGATAATCGTGGATTCTAGGAAGAGAACAAGCAGAAAGGTCAACACATCATCAATGCCAGCAATCTCTTAAAGAGATTACAAATGTTACAGAACAGAAGAAGGATCTCATCAGGGAACTCGTACCTCTTGCTGCTCTATATTATGAAGATTGTCCTCCACTGCCTCTCTCTAGCAATCTCACTATGCTCACAACCGTCATTATTAAATCACAGGAAGCACTTCATCTTCTTCGGATAATATCGAGTTGGCACTGTTGGCAGGAGATTACATGAGCAATGGGAAATTCGACAAGGATGAGGTATTCAGATTATATTCGAGAATCAAAACCAACGAAGGTGTGATTTGAAAAACTGGAAAATCGAAAGTC
The DNA here is from genome assembly GCF_977018435.1 of Lepisma saccharinum. NCBI lineage: Eukaryota > Metazoa > Arthropoda > Insecta > Zygentoma > Lepismatidae > Lepisma > Lepisma saccharinum. The sequence goes on from NC_139237.1 coordinate 24,590,363, forward strand.
ACATTCGCATGAGACGACATGAAAGTTAATTTAGGAAAAATAAATAGTTGGGCCAGGTATCCCGGGACAATGGGAAATAATCACCAACAAATATCACAAAGACTACACAGACGAATATTATCAAATTTACACGGACATTTTAAGATTCTCTTTACCAAAACAACCACACCACTCAGAATCGTGTAAAATCCAGAAGTGGAGAAAAATACATGAATCTCATGAAACCTATTTAGAACGATATAAAAAGTGGAAGCGGCGTCAAACGTTAAAAACACGTTACCGAAGGAATTCGTATGGGTGGACGATGTTAGGAAACTCGTGGATTGTTTACTTGTCATAGCAAGTTTTTCACAAGGAGAAAATAGGAATCATGGACACGATCAGTACCGAACTCTCCAACTATATCGTGAACGGCAGTAAAGGAATAGGATACCTGATCAAAATAATCAACAATATTCCACCGAAATTTTAGAACGTGGCCGAAGTCAAGGGTCTCGTGAAAGATATCATAAACAAATTACTGTTCGAAATGCATATCTCAGTTATCAGTACTTTGGACCGAATACCAAACTCGAGCAAAGATTGGAAAAAGGAGAAATGGGTGTGAATCCGTTGGATGCCGCATGCAAAGATCACGACATCGCTTACAACACTCAAACAAATCTAGATGCACGTCACGAAGCAGATAGAAAATTGGAACTTGCATCATTCTGGAGATTCATCAACTGAGACACTTCTCTGGGGGAACGAGTTGCAGCTTTGGGCACAACCATTGCCATGAACACAAGACGAAAAATGGGATGGGGTCTATAAATAACACCACATAAAAATTGCACAGCTTCACATAAGAGAATTTCCTATTAGAATTTCTGCATAACATATTTACGATGATGAAAATAACGTCGGAATTTCGTGCACCGTGCAAAATGCTTCTCATGGACCACCTTCTGACAACCAAATTGAAAAAGTGGTTACACACGAAAAAGGTAAGGTTGTGGATTTCATAGGAGCAACTTCCAAAACCATCGTCGAGATCAACATCCAAAAAACAACAATCGTAAAAATTGGAGGAGATACAAAGTTACGAATTGCAATCTTTCCCTCCCAGGCGTCGCACGTTCGCCAATCTCAACGAACCGAACCGGGAAATCGAGTTCGATGTGGACGTAGGGGACGGATTCGTTCATCCTCTCAGATCAGACCTTTACGTTAAATTCGACGTGGTGAAAATTGAAAACGGAGAAGCATTCCCACCGAACGCAAATTTGAAACTCGTTGAAAATTTCGTACCCTATCTGATCTCGCAAGTGGAAGTCAGAAAACACGGAACGGTCTTCGAAAGAGTTGATTATCCAGGAATCAATTCTACGGTATTGGGAACGTTGAAACTTTCGAAAACAGATACCACTTACTACCAAACAGGAGGATTCGAAGCGGGAACAAAACTATCAAAAAAAAATCAAACCGTACTCTTTCCTAAGCGTCAATTGCCACTTCTCAGACTACAAGGAGATTATGTGAAAAAGAGGTTTGAGAATAACTTTTCGCAGATCCTCGAACAACAACAATGTTATAATGAGATATGCGATACAGTAACTTCTGTCCGGACGGGAACACTCCGATTCCTGACAGTTCACCCGAAACAGCAAAATGCACCATGCGAATCAAGGAGCTGAGAATTCCAGTTGTGGAATACGAAACCAACCACGCTCTCAAGTACAAAGCAGATATTTTGAAAAATCCACAGGAACCCATTCAATGTTACATTTACCAATGCATGCAGAAACCCGCTTCCGGTAACAATTACGAATTCGACGTCACGACGCAATTCAACAACATACAGTACGACATGCCAGGTTTCGTCATAGTAATCTTCCAAACCGGCAGGGACAAAGAACGACAAAGAAACAGAATACACAAATTCGACAACTGCAAGATCAAAAATGCATACCACAAAAACGGAACAAACGAAGTTTTCCCGCGCGAGAATTACAACCTCGATATAGCACAAAATGATATTCTTAAATTATACGAAGCATACTCTGCCACAAGAGAGTGATCGAGGGAAACGTAGATGTATACTGCACTCCTAGCGAATTCAAGGCACAATGGCCCATGTTCGTCATCAACACATCGGAAAGAAACAAGTGGTGGTCAACGATAGAACAAACATGAAGATCGTCTGCGAATTTCACAATCCAATCTCCGACGACACGTTGTGTAGCGTTATCCTGGTGAGAGAGAAGTCGTTCGTCCAGGAAGTCAAGAACGAGAGGGTTACGGAACAGTTTTAAAAACTAGCACAAGTAGAAAAAATTATTTCATATCATTTTTAGCAAAAATTGCAACTGTCGATTTCGACGAAATTTGGAGGTCCTGAGGTCAAGGGTGGGTCAATTGCCGAATTTGTTTTGTTTTTGTGTAACTTTCCAAGAGACATGGGATTTCTTGCGTTTGCATAGTATCGGTGTCTTCTCCGGCTAAAAATTCAAAATGGCGTAGGTTGTCATGGAAAACCACTGGATTTTTCCAAGTTCAGCAATAGAAAACCTAAAATTGAGAATATCTCGAAAACGGTGAATGATAGGGCGAAAATAGATCGAAATATTTTTGCTTTTGGGTGTTGATTTTGGTGATGAAGATTATGTGCACGAAATTTGGTGGATCTAACTTCAGGGGGGAGGGGGTTGGTCTTACACTCGAAACTTTGATGATTCATAATTTCCAAACAAATAGTCGTAGACATATCGGGACTCTAGAATACACATACTAAGTTTGGTGGTTCTAAATTCAAGGGGGAGGGGGTCATTTGCCAAATTTTTTCATCGCTCGTAATGATGATCGTAGAGAGCTCAGGGTTCTTGCGTTAGCATCTTCTCCCTTTCAAAACGGCAACCGGAAGTGGGTGTATCTCTTTTGGTCAAAATCTTTTTGCGAATTAGAATGGACATTCATACGTAGGTTAGTTTAGTCCGTAATAGGTTGTAAAAAATGTTATCGAGATAGATTACAATTGGAGTGAATTTATGTTACCTAACTCGTGAACGATCATAAAATAATAATAATAATAGGTTAAGTTATAAGTTAAGTTAACTTAGCACGTAAAAGGTCGTATAAAAGTGAATAGGTTAAGTTATATCACGTAAGATAGTGGTATACCTTCAAAGTATGAGCTGGAGAAAACCGACATGCGATGGGAACGTCGTCGAACGCCATAAAATCCTCAAAATAGTCGTCAAAATATGATACAACTAAGGCTAAATGCATAGAAAAAAAGGATACCTACTAAGTATGAGTTTGAAGGAATCAATATACACTACCGTTCGACCTTCGGGATGCGGAAAGACGGCTTTGGTGATGGACAATTTTTGGCTCTCGCCCAACTGGTTGGATTGGAAGTACAGGCACCTGTATAATTTCTCTAAAATTTTGGAGCAACCCAATTACCGGCAGCTGGCGAAACTGTACGAGTGACTGGGCATAGCCACGCTCGCTTCTTAAGTGATGCCGCTGGACTGCTGCCTCAAAAATTCGGTAGTGCTCTTTGACAACGTGATCCTGGAAAACCAGAACGAGATTCGCAACTTCTTCACCTATGGTCGCCAAAGGGGTAAAGACTGCTTTTACCTTGTGCAGACCTTCGCCAGGATTCCCAAACAGCTGCTCCAGGACAACTCTAACCTCTTGTGCCTGTTTCGTCAGGATGCCACCTACCCCAAGCACGTGCTTGACGACTACTTGGTGGAGATTTTACTACATTGATTTTTCGAATATCTGCACGTCGTGCTGGAGCCGTGACGATTTTGGATTTGTGACGATCAACATGACGAAGAAACCGAACGACGGAAAATACAGGAATAGAATCAAGGACTTCACGAACGTTGCAACGTCATATAAAATAACGTAATGTCCAACCTATGACGAAACACAAACTTGCAGACAACAACCTGAAGCTACGCGACTACCTGTCAAAATGCTTCAAGGGGTGGAAATCAGATAATCGTCGAATTTACGAAGATAAAAAACGTCAGAACCAACCTATTATCGATGTCATCAGCGTACTCGGTAAAGAAATCAAAGATGTCACCGAGCTAAACAAAGGGTTAATCAACGAGCTTGTACCGCTCTCCGCTCGAAATTATACCATACTCACGCCGATATATAGCATTCAAGTAGTGTAAGTTAAGCGTTTCAAAATAATACTTGGTACGAGTGTATTTGTAGCCTCTTTGTTTATCAATTGAATACCACTTTTGACATATTTTGACAATTTTTTGTCGATGTTTTAGCGTTTAGCGATGTTTTAGTAAAATTTCCCTTCTTTCCCACTCATACTTGGTACGAATGCCACGATCTTACGTGATATAATTTAACCTATTCATTTTTTTGTGCTAAACTACACGAGAGCCTCTACATGCTTTGACCTACTTTAGAGTAGACCCAAATGGACAGTTCACAAACCGAAAATGAGGCTCGGAGTGAGGCTCGGTGAGGCTCGACTTAATGGTTTCCTCTTGTAAGTCATAAGCCTTATTTTCTCGCAGTGTTGCCAACACCTTACTCGAAATAAAATCACCAAGGTTTTTTTTCTTGGTCTAACCTGTTATTGAACTGCGTCGTCACGTCTAAACCCGCATGAATTCCGGACACTATTGGTTCTATTCATATTTTCTCTTACGTATAGGTGTACATGATGAATCCCCAAACAGATTTTTCCTAAGTCTTACAGTTTCCAAGATAATCCCACTTCCGGTCGCCATTTTGGATTTCCGAACATAGGTTCTATTCATGCTTTTTCTCACATATAGGTGTACATGATGAATCACCAAACAGATTTTTCCTAAGTCTTACCGTTTCTAAGATAACCCCACTTCCGGTCGCCATTTTGGATTTCCGAACATAGGTTCTATTCATACTTTTTGTCACGTGTAGGTGTACATGATGAATCACCAAATAGATTTTTCCTAAGTCTTACCGTTTCCAAGATAACCCCACTTCCGGTCGCCATTTTGGATTTCCGAACATAAGTTCTATTCATACTTTTTGTCACGTATAGGTGTACATGATGAATCACCAAACAGATTTTTCCTAAGTCTTACCGTTTCCAAGATAACCCCACTTCCGATCGCCATTTTGGATTTCCGAACATAGGTTCTATTGATATTTTACTTACATATAGGCGTACGTGATGAATCCGCAAACAGATTTTTCCTAAGTCTTACCGTTTCCAAGATAATCCCACTTCCGGTCGCCATTTTGGCTTTCCGAGCATAGGTTCTATTCATATTTTACTTACATATAGGCGTACGTGATGAATCCGCAAACAGATTTCTCCTAAGTCTTACCGTTTCCAAGATAAACCCACTTCCGGTCGCCATTTTGGATTTCCGAACATAAGTTCTATTCATACTTTTTCTCACGTATAGGCGTAGATGACGAATCCGCAAACAGATTTCTCCTAAGTCTTACCGTTTCCAAGATAAACCCACTTCCGGTCGCTATTTTCGATTTCCGAACATAGGTTAGTAGTAGGTGGAACCGTACATTCTGGAGCTACCCTTTGACCTACTTTTTATTTTACGACGTTTTACGCACTAAACTAACCTACAATGAGAGAAAAATGGACAGAAAAAGCTCTGGCATCACTTTTTAAGCTATTTTTTACCTCCTGCAAATTTTGCTCTTATGCTAACTCGCCCTTTGACCTACTTTTGAAATGACTTACGACAGTAAATGTGATTCCCACCGCAACTCTGATTTCTTGACCAAACGACCTCAAAAACCAGAAAAACTCACTTTCTCTCCACGTTCCGCGCCTCATTTATTGCGCTGACGATGTTTCACAGCGTAGAAAAGCAGTGATGAGTGAAATTCACTCTCTCATCCTCTCATCCTTTGAAGGATGAGTGCACCTTATCGTAATTTTCCAAGTCCGGGACCAATGTTTATATATCGTGACCTTTGTAAACTTCTCTCGGGGGAACGATGTGCCACACACACGCGCGCGTATGCCTCTCATTATTTCCGTATTGTGACGCAAACAAGCAAATAATAATTGTTGTTGTTTTTTTAGGATCCCTGGCCCCTATAACCCCGCCAGGGGTGCGTGGTGCCCAACCAAAAAAAAAGTAAAAGGTTCTAACGGCTGCGGTTATAGATAACCACACCTCTGTAGAGTTTCACGTGTTTTATTTTCTCAAAGATCCTATGGGACACCTCTGTTTGTCAAAAATTCGATATATTTGCAATTTAACGCAGGACTTAGAAAATTTTTGATTGATGAAAAAAAATTGGTTCTATGACGACCTATGTTTATTTTGGTATGGGTGGACAGAGGACACCGAGACTCGACCGACGCACTAAACCCGACCTCTCTACGACTATTCGTTCAAAAGTTACGAGTGATCAAAGTTTTTGGGACGGGGTGGGCTAACTTCTTAACCCTTGACCCCAGGACCACCAAAACTTGGTACACGTATCCTACACCTCCAAAATCGACAGGGGGGATCTAACGATGCCGTATGGGGGTGTTTTTCGATATGTTTTTTCGATAACTCTTACCATTTTCGAGATATTTGCAATTTAATTTTTTTTTTAACGCTGGACTTAGAAAATTTTCGGTATATTTTTTTTTTGTTCCATGACGACCTATGTTTATTTTGGTATGGGAGGACAGAGGACACCGAGACTCGACCGACACACTAAACCCAACCTCTCTACGCGTACTCTACGTCACCAAAAAAGGTTAAAGGTTCCAAACAACAATAGTTAGAGTTTCCCCAATCTAGTAAAGTGGATTGGTTGAAATCTACAAGGCGTATTTTGCATTTTTTTTCAAATATGAACACGTTAAAACTGAACTGTCTTGGATTTTTGAGTTTTGTATTCGCCCTAAGAAAATTCTATATAAAATAACATACCTGAAAATTATATTCGCAGTAGATTGATTTTTTTGAGTTTTGTAATCACCTCAAGAAATTCTATATAAAATAACATACCTGAAAATTGTATTCACAGTAGATTGAATTCTTGAGTTTTTGTATTCGCACACAAGAAATTCTATATAAATAACATACCTGAAATTCTATTTACAGTAGATTGAATTTTTGAGTTTTGTAATCACTCCAAGAAATTCTATATAAAATAACATACCTGAAAATTGTATCGCTATATACTAGATTTTTTGATTTCTGTGATTTTGGAGAAAGCAATAGCATCCACCACCAGTTTCAATCATAAAAATGATAAAACTGAATGTGTTACTTGCGAAAAATTAATATCTAAAACAAATATTAGCAAACACAGGGCAAGATGTAGCGAAACAGGTTCGAGAATTAATTATTCCTTACCTTCTAAGTCTTGTGCTCGATGTGGAAAGATGATTAGCATTGCAAATTTAAGTAAACACCTCAAAATTTGCAAACCATCGACCGGACAAGCATCGAAAAGGAAAATCGATAATGCAGATACGGAAGCTTCCACTTCCAAGCAAATTAAATTATCCAATGAACGCAAACCAATTAGATCTGCATTCAACGACCAACTCCAGGATTTTTCAATTAAGTCAGAAGCAGGCCGTGACATCCTTAGTTTCTTGCATGAAACGAAAACATCTGTACTAAATATTTTGAAAGATAAACTTGAAAACAACTCTATAAAAGTATACGTTGTTCTGTTTTCCGAATACGAGAAAGTTGATGGCACAACGAGTATTTTTTATCATCGTACAAAAAAAACAGACTCTTTATTTTGCTGACGTCGAAAATTTGGACAAATTCTATTATAAAGTTTCCAACGAGCTGGTTAAGAAACATGACGGTTTCGAGGCTAAAGGGTCGGGATGGTCTCTGTGTGGAAGTCCTCACACGTTAACTGTTTACGTGAACCGATTCTCGCCTCTTCGCGCTTCCAGCTACGTTCCTCTTCCACCGAACATTCAACGCAAGAGAGCTGTGTTAAATATACAGAACAGCGATAACAAGTGTTTCCTTTGGTGTATATTGGCTGCACTGCATCCTGTTTATTGCAAAAATAATCCACAGTGGGTTGGACATTACAAACAATACGAGTCCGAATTTGAAAGGGTAATGTCTGGCATCGAATACCCGGTGACATTGTCGGATATAACAAAGTTCGAAAATCGTGCAGGAAAACGAATCGCTATTAATGTATATTCCTTCACGTCAGATAAATATCTCGTGCATCCCGTCAGGATAAGCGATATCGACGATGACGATGCTCGTGTAATAAATCTTCTTCTAATTTCAAACGAGGATGTTCATCACTACACGCTAATTCGTTCTCTATCACGTTTGGTCAGAAGTCAAACTACCAAGTATAAACATTGCATCGAAGTTTGCCCGAGATGCCTAACCACGTTCGACGATCAAAAACAACTCAATTATCGAAAATACACCGGACGTCAAATTGCTATCGAGAAACTTGCCGAACATAAAAATTATTGCGGTGACAACAGACCGGCTAGAATGTTGATGCCCGAAACGAACGAAGTCGAAGAATTCAAAATGCACAAGGCATTGTTGGAACATCCCGCAATCATCGTCGCAGATTTCGAGTCTTTCCTGAAACCACTCTCCTACTGCGAACCGGATCCTGAAATTTCCTCCACAACGCCGTACCAGCTTCATCAACCTAATAGTTTCGGCTATGTTGTTGTGCGACGTGATAAAATAAATGAAGCATATATATACCGCGGACCAAATGTAATCGAACACTTCCTGGAAAAAATGGTGGAGGAGGTTGAGGTAATTGGTAGCGTACTGCTTACATCAAAACCGATGGCACCTTTAACTGAAAATGAACTTCAAAATTACAATTCCACTGAGGTGTGTCCGGTATGTGATCAAAGTTTCACTGATGAGAACAAAAAAATATTCCACCACGATCATTTCAGCGGAAACTACATAGGTGGAATTTGCAACACGTGCAATCTTAAAATCCAGAAACCTAAATTCATCCCCATATTCTTTCACAACGGAAGCGGATATGATTTTCACCACCTGGTGAGACATCTTGGCTACGATCCGAAACGTATAGATGTCTTGGCCGAGAATGAAGAACGCTACATTAGTCTCAGCAAGCAAGTGTCGATTCCGGGAACGAAAAATACAATCGAGATGCGCTTCCTGGATTCGTATAGATTTCTCTCTGCAAGTCTGGATGCTTTAGCGAACAAACTCACCGACGATCAATTCAAAATAACTAGAGCTAGTTTTCCCAACGTAGACATAGAACTCGTTAGACGTAAAGGGGTTTATCCTTACGAATATGTTAGTGATAATTCTAAATTTAACGACGACGCTCTCCCACCTCCAAGAGAATTTTACAGCAGACTCAGAGAGAAAGGAATCACGGAAGAAGAATACCAACACGCGCAACTCATGTGGGAGAAATTAGAATGTAGGACACTCGGAGACTACCACGACGCATACTTAAAATTAGACGTGACGATACTCGCGGATGTTTTTCAAGCGTTCAGGAAAACGGCAACGAATATTTATAAATTAGATCCAGCGTATTTCTACAGTCTACCGGGATTAGCGTGGTCGGCAATGTTATTCCAGACAAAGGTCAAGCTGGAACTGATATCGGACGTTGACATGTTGCTATTTATCGAAAGAGGGATACGAGGTGGAATGGTGCAATGCGTACAGAGACATGCAAAAGCTAATAACGTACACATGAAAGAAGATTACGATTCAAATCGAGCATCGAATTACATCTTCTACGCCGACGTTAATAATCTCTACGGACATGCCATGGTTCAGAAACTTCCTTACGGGGGATTCGAATGGTTAGATCCCACTTCGATAGACATTATTCATTTCGACGATAGCGAGTGTGGTTTCTTCGCAGAGGTAGATCTCCAATTCTCCGACCACCTGCACGACACGTTTTCGGATTTGCCTCCGACTCCCGAAATCAAATGTCCACCCGACTCGGTTCAAGACAAGCTTTTGTTAACATTGGACCCTAAACAGAGATACGTCGTCCACTACAAGAATCTCCGGTTTTTGATTGGGAAGGGTGTTCAGATAGTATATGTTAGAAGAATACTAAAGTTTAAACATTCCACGTGGTTAAGACCTTACATAGAAACTAACACACAACATAGAACAGCTGCCACTTCCGATTTAGACAAGGACTTCTTTAAATTAATGAACAATGCGGTGTAAGGAAAGACCATGGAGAATGTTAGAAAGCATGTAGACGTGAAATTAATTTCCGATAAGAAAAAATTGATAGCAAAGCCCAACTTCAATTACAGAAGAATTTATGATGAGAATATGGCACTTTTCAACATGAAAAAAACAAAGACTAAGTTTGATAAGCCTATTTATGTAGGGGCTGTGATATTGGAATTGGCCAAATTACTCATGTTAAAATTGTTTTATAATGTGTTGAAGCCTTTTTATAAGGATCGTGTAAAACTGATGTACATGGACACAGATAGTTTTGTTCTTGATATTCAAACAGAAGATGTTTATCAAGATATATCACAGCCTGAATTGTTTAAATATTTTGATACCACTGAACATTCAAAAATTAAACACCACAACAAAAAAGTGCCTGGCAAGTTAAAAGATGAGACACTTGGTGATGTTATTGTGGCATTTGCTGGGTTAAGGGCCAAGATGTACAGTTTTGAAACATGTAGTGACACTGTTGCCAAGGGCATTGGCAGAGTAATTGTTGACAAAGAGCTTCAATTTGAAGATTACGAAAATTGCCTAAAATCATGTAGCACAATCAGAACATCAGAAAATAGAATTCAGAGTGTGGATCACTTGTTGACTACAAATATTGTAAGAACAGTGGCTCTGGATCCACATGATGATAAGAGATGCATTTTATCATGTGGAATACATACTCTACCATGGGGTTATTGTGATTTGAAAAATGGCAAACAATGCCCAATTACAGAGCATGATTTGAAATAAATAAACATGCCTATGAACTTATTTGGGTTCAAAAAACAGGCTATTATGGACCTGCCAACACCACAACCCTCTTTTGATATAATATCTAAACTAAGTGCTTTGTTAATTATTCATCTGAACTGCATACTTACAGATGTTGATGATGAAACAGTTAAAACATTGTACATATTTAACAATAATTTAAATCATTACCAATTACCTGTAGGTGGTCAATTGCAATTTATTACAACCCCTGAGGGTAATGTCAAGATTTCAGTAGGGAGAAATATTTATAGAATTAAGCACTCAAACATGATTTCTGGCACTGTATATACTGTTTCTGCTGGTGACTGCTTATATATTGAGGTCCCTGGATCATATGACAAGCTTATTCCTTTTTTTATAGAATTAAGAATCAGATATTCAATAATAAATAACCACTAAAACAAAATGCCTAATGATATATTTGGCCATACAAGGCATGAAGATCACAGTGATGAGATTCTGATGCTTGATGTCAGAGTCAAGAAATTAAGAAGTGATTTACAAGCTTTACAAACCACACTCAATGCCAGTCTTCAACTAGAAATTACAAATTTGCAATCACAATGCATGGACCCCCTTTTTAAAATTGACTCAGAACTCAAATTATGGCTTCAGAAATATACTGATTTGGCCACATTGGATAACAGCAATTGGAAGAGCAGATAAATAATGTCCAGACACAGCTCCAAACAATTGTCAAAAGCATAAAATCACAAGAAGATTTTGATCTAGTGATTTCCACTCTAAAGGAACAGATTCAATCACTGGAGATACCTAATCTGGGCCCTCTAAACAATGCCATAGCCGAGGTTAAAGAAAAATTGAGACACTTGAAAATTTTATGAACAACTTGCCATCTTCTGATGCTTTGAGTTCACTAACTCGGAGTGTTGCCAACATTAAGCTGCAACTTGAAACATATGAAGATTTTGGAAAAATTCAAAGTGCCATAACTCATCTTGAGGGTACAATAGCAGCAGTGCAAAGTGATTTGACAAATGTACAAGAATCCCGCCTGCCTGGTATTGTAGACACACTTGTCAGTGTCCAGCAACAGATCACAAAGCTTGAAAACCTCAACACTGAATCTGAGCTATCTCATTTTCATCACTTGATCGATGATATCCAAACAAAACTTGAAATTTTACATCAATCAACACCCACTCAGGCTGATATAGCCCTGCTCCAAAATGCTATGCAAAATGTGGCTGATGCTTCTGAATTAAATAATGTGAAATTGGCACTTGAATCTTTGCAAAATACTGTAACAAATCTGCCTACATCACAGGAACTTAAAAATATTAAGAGCGCTGTGAATCGCATATTGAAATCAGAAGATATCAAGAATATCCAGACAGAGATCAAACAACTTACTCAGACAGTGGCCACTCTACCAACTAATCAACATATTAATGAACTGCATGCCCTGTTTGAGGATATCAGAAGACAGGTCCATGATCTTACTGCTCAAAATTCAAAATTGGTAGTTATTGAAAATTTGCAACAAATTGTAGCTAATATCAAGCAACAGCTAGGGACCATGGAATCCAATCAAGCAAATGTCCTGTCCGTTTTTGCCACCCAGCTTCAAAAGATTGTGCAACAATACAAGAAACTTGTTGTGGACATAAAAATCAAGCCAGGCGATGATGATGTTGTTAGGACCATCAATGAGCACCTTGAATCTGTAACAAGTAGATTGCTTACAGCAGAAAAAGAAATAACAGGCATAATCGAGAATCCTAAACATACAGTAATTCTTGAATTGTACAGCATCCCCAACAAAGAATATGATTCACAATTTACACCAGGTGGCAAAATATATATGCTGTCCCCTGCACAATTTTATTACCAGTTTTTTGTTGGGGGCACACTGAGACCAATCAAGATCAAATATTTGCTTCAACCACAGGCACACCACTACCCTACCTTATCAATAACAAATGCTGACAACAAACAAAAAATCACCAGTGTAGAGTTAGAGGATTTTACAGATCCCAATACATTAGAAACATCTTATGCTGAAGATGATGGCTCTCTGGAATTCCATATACAAATAGGAGACAAATTATATTTAGAAAATCCTGTAGTATCAGCTGCTGAACACCCCATAGTTGCAATATTCTTGTTTTCATATTATGTCTAGACAAATTATTGTTGATGAATTACACAGACAAGCCAGACATAATTATAAGAGACTGCCAGTAGTCACAAAAGGCATAGATGATTTATGGCAGAGCGACTTGATTGAGATGGCAAGTGGACAGCTGAAAAACTTAGACAAAATCAACAAGAGCTAGAAGTATCTACTCACTGTAATAGACACATTTTCAAAATTTGCCTGGGCTGTGCCACTCAAATCCAAGACTGGAAAATGTGTTACAGAAGCCTTCAGAACAATCATCAATCAGAGTGGAAGATCACCGCGCTATTTGCAAACAGATAATGGCAAAGAATTTTATAATTCTGTGTTCCAACAATTTATTATGCTTTGATGAAGTACAGTACATTAAATTCTACAGGGGAAGCTCTGCCTAATACCCTACCTGATGAGGGCAAGTGCATTATTCAGACTATGGAGCTAAGAATCCCGGTTGTTGAATATGAGGCCAGTTATGCTCTTAAATACAAAGCAGATATAATAAAAATCCACAATTACCTTTACAATTTTATACATATCAATGTGTACAGAAGCCTGCCGCTGGTACTTATTATGAGTTTGATGCTACAAATTCATTCTCCAGTATACAATATGACATGCCAGATTTTGTGGTGGTATTGTTTCAGACTGGAAGACACAATAATCAGGAAAAAAATTCAAGTAGATTTGATAACTGCAACATCAAGAACATATATCTTAAAAATGGCAGAAATGAGGTATTTCCTAGAGAAAATTATAATTTAGACATGTCCAAGGATGATTTCCTTAAATTATATGAAGCATTTACAGCATACAAAAGGGTCACTACTGGCAATACTGACATGTATTACACACCAGATGAATTCAAAGCACAGAGACCCATGTTTGTCACCAACACTTCCAAAAGGAAACAAGTTGTGGTTAATGACAGGACAAACATTAAAATTATCTGTGAATTCCACGATACACTCCCTGATGACACCATATGTAGTGTTATTCTCATAGGGGAAAAATCATATATTTATGATGTAAGAAATGAGAGAGTCACAGAGCAATTCTAGATTTCTGCACAATGCATTGTCTTAGTACTAGATATGCAAGTTGGGCCTGATGCACAATTAAAATATTGAGCATATTCCAGGTAACATATTAACATAACAGCAACAAGTATTTAAGCATATATTACATTATATTATTGTGTAAGCAAAAGCTCTTATAAGCATTTTTGCACTAGTTTTAAGTGTAGTCAAAACAATATCAAGAAGAGGCATATTTTTGACAAGTTTATGGACAACAAACTGAGAGATGTAGCTTTTACGCACATGGGCAAATCTGTCTGAGAGGGATTCTTCTTTTCTACACTAGAATTCAAAATTCTTTAGATTTAAATTTGTACACACATGGCCGATTGTGCTATATGCCCCCTCTTGACATAGTTTTAAGTGTGGCCAAATCGGGGCATATGAACTTTTCTTTTCTACACTAGGATTCAAAATTCTTAGAATTAAGAGCATATCACACTTGAAGAATTGGGGAATATGGGCATCTTGGCATAATTTTAAGTGTGGGCAAATCGGGCTGTTTAATTATATGAGCTCTTCTTTTCTACGCTATAAGTGCGCCAGTCCTATGGGTTTTTATACTACTAATGTTTCCTAGTAGAGGTATTCGGATTTTCATTTATTTCACCATGAAGTAAATGAAAATTGAAAGAATAGTTTCAATAATCAGTTTTATATTATCACCACCCCAAAAATTTTGCTAATTGGTTTAGTTTTGTTTTAGTATGTCATTGCCACAATTAAGTTCGAAAATACAAAGGGCTTAAAGGTATTTCGTTAACATTAATTGGGGGAAGAATATATATATATATATATGCCATAATATATGTCTAGTCCTAACTCGAGGATGAATCAGATAAAACTAAGCGGTCTCAAGTCAGGTCGGCAAAATGTTAAGATGCGGAGGAACCGGCGCCCTAGCTCCGACGCAGTTATCCATGTCGGGCTGGCGATTTCGTATCAGGAGCGTTCGGCATTCCGCGTGGCGGAAGGTTACATGTCGCATTTTCGGAAGGCCCATTTCGTCAAAAATGTGGCCGGCCCCGGAACGTCTGTGGATGTTTCCCTATCACTTCGCTCCTGGTAGCGCTGTGATTCGCTTGCGAATCCAGTTGCCTGGTTATAACACAATTCCCATCTGAAAAAGTTTTACATTCCCATAATTTTCAATAAGGATGAAGAATAAGGCATTTATATTCGATGGTTTCTTGCATTTACAGTGGTTTTAGAACGTAAAAGGTAGGAACATTTTTACATGATCTTGGATATGAAAATTATCACAGCGTTGTTTATGAGGAATAACATAATGAAGTACGCCACAGTAATTTTAAACAATTTTTTTATATATATCTAACGTTCCTGTGCATTTTGCTCAGATTGTGAGTAGGCTTAACTTCAACATATTAATTAATTAAAAACGTGGATTAAAAGTGAATATTCAAGTTATATTATGAATGAGGATAATAAATTAGAGTTTTTTTACTCTGACTCAGTGGCACTATGGTGCATTTTTAACGAGTCATAGCACAGAGTATGCTTGTTTGAGTCAATATTTTGTTTTTGTTATTATTATTAATTGAAATTCCTTAAATATTTAATTTAAATTTTGTATAAAACTGACCGTAACTTGTAAATGACTTAGAATGTTTGAACTATAACTACTAATATTATTGCAAAGAGGATATTACATTTTTATACATGTATAGTTTTCGGAACTAATAAGGCCCCGAGGACCACTCACTTAATGACTTTAGTCTCCTAGCACCTCTAGAAGGGAGCTTAGATGAAGGAGATAGTCAAGTTTATACGAGATAGTCAATTGCCTTATTTTACTTTAACTTACGAAAACATTCCCTCAATTTTAAATTCATGTTAATATGTAAAGAAATAAAACGCTAATTATATTCCGCAACACGCTGTACAATTTGGCGTACCGTGATCTAGGGTATAAACCACCCGATTAATTATAAATTCTAGTTTAGAAGTTATAGATCTATAAATAGGCTGTAGTGACATGAGATGTCCGTACACAGATAAGCAGTAGTGACGTGAAAGAGTCCGTACACATATAGACATATACTTATGCTTAAAGCACAGTTAGGCTAAGCCAACTTAATATGGATAACTAGAAGATAATTCGGAGAGCACTTTACGTGGCGTGGACGTTTCCCATATATTAACGAGATTTTTTTTATATTATATATTTATATTTTTTTCCGATATATTGTTTTGTTTCACAGTTGAATATTTATCCTTTGCACGTTATAGTTTCAAATGTTAAAAACTTTAAAATGTAGATTGTTTTAAATTTTAAAATATAAATATTGCAATTTTGTTCCAAGTTACGGCGTTTATTAACGTTAAACAGGATTAATATTTTAAATCCACTTGCGTAATATAATATTCATTTATAATAAATATGGCACTATTAATATTAAAGGTTAAAAGCAGACTTATTGTTTAATAATGTACTGTAGGCTCAGCAAGTACATCACTAAAAATTTATTGTTACACTTCAGAAGAAGGTATACATTTATATTAGCAAATTTTTATTTTAAGCGCCAGGTATTGAGAATATTTATTTTTTATGAATATGTAGACGTCGACGTCAAGATTTTATTGCGCCCCAATAACAAGAATCTTCCTTCGGATATTGGATAGCTACCAAAATCCTGGAAATCCATTCTGCCATCCCAGAATGATTACACTGGTCTACAAAAAAAATATTTGTGAATGTTACAAGAACAAAACAAGCTGTTTCTAGCTGTTTCTAGCGGTTGCTGAGCTCCTGAATGCAGATCTCATTTCAGAATCTCTCCATCGGGCTCAGATTTCCTGTAAAGATGTTTTTTTATTATTTTCCTACCTCAGCCTATGTTCTATATGTATTGATCGAAAGGACTCACTTTCACAAAAGTGCTACAAACGTAATAAATCTGTGTCAGTATACAAAGGAATGAAGTAAATGAGTAACATGAAAGTGTATAAACATACCTAAAAATGTTACCTTCCCGATTTCCTACGAAACTTTTCCTCAAGAACATCTCTTCGGAAGGCCCAGCAGTAGTCGGACAGCATTGCGGCACTCCATTTGCCTTGATACCACTTTTCCATTAGAGCAATGTCTTGGTGAAACCGTTCACCGTGTTCGTCACTAACGGTACCAAGATTAGTTGGGAAGAAGTCCAGGTGATCATTTATGAAATGTAATTTTAGAGACATGTTGCATCCTATACGTTGGTATGATCTAATTAGTCCATGTACAATATCGTGATACTTTATGGTTGCCTAAAAAGTTTTTACATAAACTTGTAAAAGACAACCGTGCCATTTTTTCAACATCTCTTAATTGTTGAATGAAATTCTCGTCATTCATCAATTCCCTTATTTGAGGCCATACAAATATTCCTTCTTTAATTTTGGCATCGCTGATTCTTGGGAATTTCTGTTGCAAGTATATGAATCCACGTGAATTTCTGTCCATGGCTTTCACAAAGTTTTTAATTTGTCCCAATTTTATGTGCAGAGGAGGGAGATACAAATTTTTGGGGTCAACAAGAGGAGTGTTCGCCACATTCTTCTGTCCAGGCACTAATTCACTACGACGTGGCCATTTTTTCCACAATAGTGATTTTTTCTGTCTCTGCTGTCCCACTCGCATAAGAAGCAGCAATGCTTTGTGTACCCAAGCTGCATGCCATGCAATTACCTTCATATCTCCGCATATATTCCATTTGTATTTCTCATATTAGATATTTGTCAGAAGCTGTTTCAAGTTCTCATACGTCTCCTTCATGTTAACAGCATGAGCAATTGGTACTGATGGGAATTTTATCCATTAAGGAGAATTACAGCTTTCATACTAACTTTGCTGGAATCGATGAAAAGACGCCAATCGTGTGAACTGTATTCATGGCCAAGACAATCCATAACGGATGAGATGTCAATACAAAAAACCATGTCTCCTTCGTGGGAGAAATATTCTGAGAAAATTATATGGCGGTCACGAAAAAACACACTTCCGTATCGCAAAGTGAGGAGATTCCAACATTTCAGTCGCGATTCTAAAAGTTCAGACTGTTGCTTAGACAAATTTAAATCCCGCGGAAGATCATTGATGAACCGGACACTTTAAATTTTGGGTCGAGAGTTTCATCACCTCTTGCACTTTCTTCCCCGTGTTGGTCCGGACCATCATCTTCACTCACATTCTCAGGAGGCTTTGGTACCGGCAATTCTTCATTGTGACATACAGGTCTCATGGCTGATAGTAAATTTGGGTACTGCACAGTGTTCCTTGTTTTCGACGTGATTCCAGCTATTTTGGTCAGGCAGAAATAACATGTTGTTGTTTGATCTGATGGTTCCCTCCAAACCATGGGAACAGCAAACGACATGTGACATGACCATTTTAACCAGCTTGTCAGAAGTGTAACACAGGTCAAACAGTATATGTGGGGGGGGGGCATGTTTTGTCCTGGTCCCCAACTTTACACCCAAAATAAAGTTCGTAGCACTTCTTTATAAGAAGGGTAATTCGTCGCTTTTGTGACTTAAATGTCAACTCTCCACATATATAACAAAACGAATTGGAGCTATTTACTCAGGTACGAGGCATGTTCTTATGCACTAACACTACACACTACTTCTGAAACTTAGAATCACAACCTAATCAAAGGCAGTCACTTCCCACTCTGTCAGAACTCACAATGCTGAGTCGCACGTGACAACAAACAACACTGCGATTCTACGTGTTCGGCACGACTCATCGACAGTGTTGCCATGCCTCTCTCTTATTCAGGATTTGGTTTGTTGCAATTGCAGGAAGATCCCTGGCCTTAGGAACATGCTGGTCATTCTATGGTCATACAATGACGGTTATTCAACAATATATGTAGAGTAAATATAGGTTAAGCCACAGCCCAATAGGCAGAATTTTCATGAATTGCATTAGGTACAGGTTAGTGTGTAACAAGAAAACTGAGCCCGATAGGAAAAAACTGATTTCATTTTCGAATTCAGCACCATCGAATTGCCTTACAACACCATTCACATTCCTTGTAACAAATTTCATGTTGACCAGTGTTGTGGTTAAACTACAACGGTTTTAGTTTCAAACTTTGCCACAATAAAATGCTAAGCATATTTTAGAATAAGTTGAGAGAATTATAGATTCTTCAAGTTTTAGTGATGTTAGTATTTAAATGCATTTAAATATCGCATAAATAATAATTTTTAAATAATTTCAGGTAGTCAGGAGTAAATGAGTTTTAATTTTCCCATTACCTTGTACCTCAGTGCGGTTTGATTGAATCTAAAGTATTTAAAAATAAAGACAACACCTGAGATAAAATAAGATAAGTTTGCAATAATTTTAATATAAGATAATTCAAACAGTGCCTACAAATTTAAAAAATAATTATATTACATCAGGTAAATAAATTAAGAAGATAAATTGAGCCTAGATTTAGAAATAAATAAGTTGAGCTAAAATACCTAATAATTTAAACTTGGCAGGCTAAAAATACGTTTTAGTTTTGAAGAACTGTTTGTTTTGTTGCTTAAGCAAAATGAAAATCATTGGGATTTTAGTTATGTTAAACGGATTTCTTCCATACGTAAAAGCTTCAAATTTTATCCATCTGCTGCAAAAATCCTTTGAAAATACTCATATTATTATTACAAGTTTATTACTAGCAACGTTTATTATTAGTATCTTTTCAATTTTTGTAATTTGTCACTGTAAATGTCAACGCAAAAAATCTGTTACTTATGACCATGAGCGTACCAACGAATTTGCTTTAAGTGAGCTTAAAATTGATCCACTTCCTGTGGAACAGCTTTATGATGATGTTACATCACTTGTAACTTGTTGAAGTGTTGAAGTGGTACTATTAAATGTAATTCACCCGCCAATATCTCCACCCCTTCATCAGTTCCGTATTATTCAGCAAAGTGGAAAAGAAGAAGTTCAAGATCCGTCCCGACATATTTTAGCTATCAAAGACGAAGTTTTAGATTTGCCTAAAAATATTGTATTTGTCAAAAGTAAAGTTCAGAAGTTTGCCGTAAGCAATGGTCCAAGTTTTGATCAAAACATCCGCAAAGTTGAAAGTGAATTGATTAGTTTTCACTGTGTACAGCCACTTGCAAAATTAAAGATTTGAAAGTCAGCCAACTATAAAAGTCGAAAATGCTCCAAGTTTTACTCAATTTACTGATTTTTTTTTATGGCTACACGTTTGCCTAAAAATGTTATAATATACATTACGTATTATTATTTTTAAGTTAGAATCCATTATTGAAGTCCGATTGTATTTTTGTAAAGCTTATTGGTCCTTTGCTTTTGCTTGCACCTTTCCAAGTCGTCGTTGTTATGCGATCACGGAAGTGTTCTAGTTTTGCAGCCGTGTACTGACAGTTCGACAATTTTCCTTTACCCCGCCTCCTTCCGACCTCATTTCAAAGTACTTGACATTCTTTTGACTCTAGCATCTCTTACTAAACTTTGTTCGTAGTAATTTAAAGTTTTATCGACATTAACGCGTCACGCAGCGCCATAGCGAATTCTAGCGCTCCATTTCCTTCTTACTTCCCTCCTCCTGTCGAATTCTTAGCTTCCAAGCGGGAGAATTTTTTCTTGCCCTTTGCTCGATGCGACGATTTTTCATTTCCGCTATTCCGACGGTACACGAAGTCGCCCTAAACTTGCAGCCAGCCAGCAAGCTTTCTCGCTGTCGCTGTAGAGAACTCAGCTCAGTTGATTCAAGCGACCACGAAAATGCAACTTTGCAAGAGTTTTGAATACCTGTTGTCAACGGATTTCTTTCTCCGCGCTGTAGCCTTTCGATTACTTTTCAGCACAGCAAAGAATTAACATGGAGAAGACAACGAAAACTTTAGACTAAGCATATTTTTCAGACCCAGTGGCGTTCGCTCATAAAATTTTCAGGGGGCCAGTTTAGTTAAGGATATAGCCATCAGGATATGTCTTTCACGATGGGATTTCATATTAACAATGTTAGGGATCTTTCATTTTTACATAGAACAAATTTTGCCATAACCGTCGCATTTATGCACTTAAGATTAATCACGACAAAAAATTTAACAAAGGAAAAATAAGATAAGATTTTCTTTTTAAGTTGATTTTGTAAAATTTTCCCGTTTACAATAAATATATTTATTTTAAATATTTTTTTTGGGAAACCGACTTGCATTCGGATTTAATCAGGATAAGGCCAAATAGAAATAAAGGAAATTTTTTTGTGTCTTGTTCTGTCTGGGATTATTACAACTGTACAGGCTATACATTTTCTTTGGCCCTACAGTTTTGTGCCTTGTTCTATCTAAGAGCTTCTTACAAGTGTACAAGATATACAAATTCTCTGTGGACCTACAGTTTTGTGCCTTGTTCTGTCTAAGGGATTCTTACAACTGTACAGGCTATACATTCTCTGTGGCCCTACAGTCTTGTGCCTTGTTCTGTCTAAGGGATTCTTACAACTGTAAAAGCTATACAAATTCTCTGTGGCCCTACAGTTTTGTGCCTTGTTCTATCTAAGAGCTTCTCACAATTGTACAGGATATACAATCTCTTTGGCCCTACAGTTTTGTGCCTTGTTCTATCTAAGAGCTTCTTTCAACTGTACAGGATATACATTCTCTGTGGCCCTACAGTTTTGTGCCTTGTTCTGTCTAAGGGATTCTTACAACTGTACAAGCTATACAAATTCTCTGTGGCCATACAGTTTTGTGCCTTGTTCTATCTAAGAGCTTCTCACAACTGTACAGGCCATACAAATTCTCTGTGGCCCTACAGTTTTGTGCCTTGTTCTGTCTAAGAGCTTCTCATAATTGTACAGGATATACATTCTCTGTGGCCCTACAGTTTTGTGCCTTGTTCTGTCTAAGAACTTCTCACAATTGTACAGGATATACATTCTCTGTCGCCCTACAGTTTTGTGCCTTAATTGATTCTGGGCTGCTTATACTTATGGGTGTGATCCAGCATAGGATACAGAACAACATACTTAAATTTTCAAAAGAATCAATAATTTTGTTTCTCTGATATCTCTGAAACTATTGATGCTAGAGACATGGGGCTTGGTGATTTCTCATATGCATGCCAAAATGCAACTTTTTGATCTCTACAATTTTTCAAAAAAATCTTGTTGTTCTCTAGATCCTGAATAACTTGCCTATTTTTCAAGATAGAGTCATGGGAGTTGTGTATTTCAACTCTATATGCTGTTTAGAAGTTTTGTGAAAAAATCGATAATTTTGTGATTTTTGTGATTTCTCAAAAACTACAGGTGTTGGAGACCTGGAATTTTTTCAGTTGGATTCTGTGCATGATTCTCTATGTTTTAAGTCTCTATAATTTTTTTGATAGATGCAATATTTAAGCTGCAAATGTCCAATTTATGTGTGTTCTATAAATAGAATTTTATGAAAAGTGCAGTATTAACAGTATTTTGAGAACTATGCATTCTGGGCCACTCCAGCAAGGAGATATCAACTTGTGGTGCCTTACTGAACAACATACTCAAATTTTGAAAAAAAATCAATAATTTGTTTCTTTGATATCTCTGAAACTGTTGATGCTAGAGACATGGGGCTTGGTGATTTTTCATGTGCATGCTAAAATGCAACTTTGTGATCTCTATAATTTTTTCAAAAATTTTTGTTGTTCTCTAGATCCTGAATAACTTGCCTATTTTTCAAGATAGAGTCATGGGAGTTGTGTATTTCAACTCTGTATTATGTTTAGAAGTTTTTTGAAAAAAATCGATATTTTTTTGATTTTGTGATTTCTCAAAAACTACAAGTGCTGGAGACCTGGAATCTTTTCAGATGGATTCTGTGCATGATTCTCTATGTTTTAGGTCTCTATAATTTTTTTGATAGATGCAATATTTAGGCTGCAAATCCAGTTTTAAAGAATTGCATGTTGAATTTTTACATATGTTATGTCTGGAAATGCAAGTGATACGGCTTACAGCCTGTCCATTCATTGCTTGTACAAGTTTAAACATGACTACTGTACTTATATGTTTTCAAGAAACATAGGATTTTGTATCTCCGAAACGTTTCAACGTTGTTTTCGTAGTTTTCAAAAAGTTGCATTTTGGCATGCATATGAGAAATCACCAAGCCCCATGTCTCTAGCATCAATAGTTTCAGAGATATCAGAGAAACAAAATTATTGATTCTTTTGAAAATTTAAGTATGTTGTTCTGTATCCTATGCTGGATCACACCCATAAGTATAAGCGGCCCAGAATCAATTAAGGCACAAAACTGTAGGGCCACAGAGAAGGTATATCTTGTACAATTATGAGAAGCTCTTGCACAGAACAAGGCACAAAACTGTAGGGCCACAGAGAATGTATATCCTGTACAATTGTGAGAAGCTCTTAGATAGAACAAGGCACAAAAGTGTAGGGCCACAGAGAATTTGTATAGCTTGTACAGTTGTAAGAATCCCTTAGACAGAACAAGGCACAAAACTGTAGGGCCACAGAGAATGTATATCCCGTACAGTTGTAAGAATCCCTTAGACAGAACAAGGCACAAAACTGTAGGTCCACAGAGAATTTGTATAGCTTGTACACTTGTAAGAAGCTCTTAGATAGAACAAACACAAAACTGTAGGGCCACAGAAAATGTATAGCCTGTACAGTTGTAATAATCCCAGACAGAACAAGGAACAAAACTGTAGGTCCACAGAGAATATATATCCTGTACAGTTGTAAGAAGCTCTTAGATAGAACAAGGCACAAAACTGTAGGGCCAAAGAAAATGTATAGCCTGTACAGTTGTAATAATCCCAGACAGAACAAGGCACAAAACTGTAGGGCCACAGAGAATTTGTATAGCCTGTATGATTTGTGAGAATCCCAGACAGAACAAGGAACAAAACTGTAGGGCCACTGAGAATTTGTATAGCCTGTACAGTTGTGAGAATCCCAGACAGAACAAGGCACAAAACTGTGGGGCCACAGAGAATTTGTATAGCCTGTACAGTTGTGAGAAGCTCTTAGATAGAACAAGGCACAAAACTGTATGGCCACAGAGAATTTGTATAGCTTGTACAGTTGTAACAATCCCTTAGACAGAACAAGGCACAAAACTGTAGGGCCACAGAGAATGTATATCCTGTACAGTTGTAAGAAGCTTTTAGATAGAACAAGGCACAAAACTGTAGGGCCACAGAGAATGTATATCCTGTACAATTGTGAAAAGCTCTTAGATAGAACAAGGCACAAAAGTGTAGGGCCACAGAGAATTTGTATAGCTTGTACAGTTGTAAGAATCCCTTAGACAGAACAAGGCACAAAACTGTAGGGCCACAGAGAATGTATATCCCGTACAGTTGTAAGAATCCCTTAGACAGAACAAGGCACAAAACTGTAGGTCCACAGAGAATTTGTATAGCTTGTACACTTGTAAGAAGCTCTTAGATAGAACAAACACAAAACTGTAGGGCCACAGAAAATGTATAGCCTGTACAGTTGTAATAATCCCAGACAGAACAAGGAACAAAACTGTAGGTCCACAGAGAATATATATCCTGTACAGTTGTAAGAAGCTCTTAGATAGAACAAGGCACAAAACTGTAGGGCCAAAGAAAATGTATAGCCTGTACAGTTGTAATAATCCCAGACAGAACAAGGCACAAAACTGTAGGGCCACAGAGAATTTGTATAGCCTGTACGATTTGTGAGAATCCCAGACAGAACAAGGAACAAAACTGTAGGGCCACTGAGAATTTGTATAGCCTGTACAGTTGTGAGAATCCCAGACAGAACAAGGCACAAAACTGTGGGGCCACAGAGAATTTGTATAGCCTTTACAGTTGTGAGAAGCTCTTAAACAGAATAATGCACAAGACTGTAGGGCCACAGAGAATGTATAGCCTGTGCAGTTGTGAGAAGCCCTATGAAAATGTGCCTGTATATGTACAGACACTTGTGCTTGTACCTGTACAAGCAAAGCTTCTGGCACATATAATCTTGAGCCTGTACAATTGTTGTGTATTCACAGGATATGGGTCAGAAGCAGATGTGGATGAGTACAATTGCAAGAATCCCTATGAATATGTACCTGTGTATGTGCAGTTGCACTTATGCTTGTACAGGTACGGGGTTTAAGATTTGAACCCTCCTGGCTGTTATACATGTTTTGTTTGATTATCTCAGAAATTATAAGTGATAGAAACCTGGAATCTTTTCAGATGTTATGAGTATACAATTCTCTGTGTTTTATGCCTCTATAATTTTTTCAAAAAAACATAATTCTATTCATATATTTGAATAATGATGTGACAGGCACGGGGGTTTGAGATTTGAACCCTCCTGGCTGTTATACATGTTTTGTTTGATTATCTCAGAATAGGTGATAGAAACCTGGAATCTTTTCAGATGTTATGAGTATACAATTCTCTATGTTTTATGCCTCTATAATTTTTTCAAAAAAACATAATTCTATTTAATGCATGTGGGTTTGAGATTTGAATTCTAGGCTATTATACACATTTTTGAAAAATAATTTTTGTTTGATTATTTCAGAAACTATAGGGAATCTTTTAGATGTTAGGCACATACAATTCTATATATTCTTATAATTTTTTTAATATTATATTTTACACTTGTATAAGCATATGACTGCTTAAAACTGTAAGGCATATGCCTGCTTAAAACTGTACAGGCATTTAAGCACTGAACAATATTTGAATATAAGACAACATGCATAAATATCAGAGAGAATACAATCCTATTTAGAGAACATCAATACTTTTCAATTAATAAATTGATCCTATGCCTTTTAGCTTAAGTGCATATTGATTAAAGACATGCAGGGTTTTGACTCAGAAAATATATTAAGCAGCTGCTTGTTCTATAATAAATATTTTACTGTATCCTATATATTCTTACCCTGCATACAACTGTTCAGAGTGTCTTAATATTCTTGTATATGATTGTTCTGATTTTTTTAATTTTAGAAACATAAAAACAAGCACTAATCAACATATGGGTTCTGTATCTGAGCAATTGTCCATTGCTTCAGAATTTTCTTCTCCTGATTCTTAACAAGACACTTGTTGTCAGCAAGCAGTTTGAAGAATGTATTCATGTAACTGTTCAAAGCTGCAACCTGGCTTGAATCTATGTTGCACTCATCCATGTAATCTCTTAGGGATTTTAACAGCAGATCTTCTACAAACTTGTTTCCAACAATTTCATCTGTATTCTTTAGGTGCTGTACTATGTCATATTTTCCCAAAAACCTGCTGCAGTGCTCCTTTGTTATTTTTGCAGGTGTTCCAGACAGTGTCCTGTTCTTGTACCACTGGGTTTTGTATTTGAATATGCTATTCTTGAATTTGCCGTTTGAAATTTCAGGAGAATCTGTGTTGTGACAAAACACAAATCCCTCTATCTGATCCAGGTGGGGAAACAATATTGATTTCTCAGATTCTATGTTTGCCCAGAAATCATCAGTTAAATGCACTATTCTGCCCTCAATTGTATTCTCGAACCCAGCCTCTCTCAACATATCAAGAATTCTCATGTAGGGCCTAAAAAACATTCCTGTTGTTACATTGTAGATATCATAGACATAAACCTGTGATCCATCAGGTATGTAAGATATGTTGCTCTGGATCTTGGGCCCTATCACTTCTCCATGTACAACAATTGTATCATCCAAATCTGTATCAATAATTTTGAACAGTTTCTGCATTACAGGGTGAATGCTCTGTGCATAGCCCTCCAGGCCACAGAAATTGCTTTGCACATTGTATGTGTTCCTGCTGCACAGCACAGTGGGTGATCCCTCCTGATACACAAGTCATATGTGAGATCCATCCAGCTTGTCTGTGATAACCCACTCATCTTTGGGATTTATAGGGTGCATGTATTTCTCATAATTTGTCATGTCTGGGTAATAGACATGATTTAATTTTGTTGTTGCACTTGCAGCACAGCTTGGGCAATAAGGGAACAACACTGTATAATTCATCATCCTCTGTGATTAAAATTGTAAAGTATATTGTGTGCTCCATGATGCTCACATAATTAGTGGATAAACATCTTATGGCCTGTTTCTGGTGCACTGGATCCAGCTCCTGGTCTAAAAAATTACAAAATTTGGCCTTGCAATCTAAGTTATACAGGGCAATCACACAAATATTTCCAATCAATTTTGTTTGGCAATGTTGATGACTGTGCAGAACAAGTATATATATGTTTATAAGTGAAATATTCCATGCTATATTTTCTATGGCATTTTGGGCATATATTTGTGAGAATTCTGCATTTGTCTGGATAACAATTTTTTTGGTACCTAGCCCAATTGGGGCTGGATATATTCTTATTGCATTGATTACAATATTTTTAATTTGGCATTTTTGTTGTTGGTTTATTATATAAAATTTCTTGGGGTTCAAATCAAAATTCTATGCTTAATAAAAAATATCAGTTGGGTTCAGCAGTGTGCTTTGTATATTTAGTGTGTGTATATGTGTGTGTATGTGTGTTAATATTTTTGGCTTTGGTATTTATATAAAATTTCTTGGGGTTCAAATCAAAACTCTATACTTAATAAACCTATGACAGGTTGTATAAAGATGATAGCCTACATGCACAAAAATAGAATAAGTACAGAAGCATTGCCCTAGCACAAATGCATGTCTACACAGGCATGTCCTAGAAAAACAATAACCTAATACCATGTATCATGTATAACAAACTGGGGCAGATATAAACCTGACTCTAAATATGAGTGGATTACAACAAACAAGCAAAATGTGTCAAATAACAGACCTGTATGAGGAGCAATGCAACAACACATCTGTACTCCTCAGCCACTCTCACAATACTAACTGATATGTAATGCAAGAGCTTTTGCATCATAATTTGTTGCATAATATTGGGTAATAATTTGTTGCACAACATAATGCGAAAGCTCTTGCTTCAAAATTTGTTGCATAATATTGGGTAATAATTTGTTGCACAACATGATGCAAAAGCTCTTGCATCATAATTTGTTGCATAATATTGGGTAATAATTTGTTGCACAACATGATGTAATAGAAATAAACCAGAAGTAAACATGTGTGTGTGTGTGTGTGTGTGTGTGTGTGTGTGTGTGTGTGTGTGTGTTTGTAGGTTAGGGGTGTGTGTGTGTGTAGGTGAGGGGTGTGTGTGTGTGTGTGTGTGGGTGTGGGTGGGTGTGGGTGGGTTTTTGGCTTAATTTTAAGTATATCCAAAAAAATATCAAAAGGGGCATAATTTTGACAAGCTTATGGACAAAAATCTGGCAGATGTAGCTTTTGTAAGTGTAGCCAAATCAATCTGAGGGGGTCATACTTTCACGGGAAATTCCCGAAGGCATTTTTACAAAAATCTTGGATTAAACAGGGTGCCACACTTGAGCAAAAAGCTCATATGGGCATGTTGAGCTAGTTTTAAGTGTAGCCAAATCTGCCTCAGGGGGGCTCATACTTTATCGAGTTTATATTATATACTTTCCTACTACTTTGTACGTCTCTGAGATGAGAGAGCGTTTAAATTTTATAATTATGGAAATAGCTACAGGAAAATTATCTTATCATATTTTAACACCTAATTGGCTCCGTACATTTATTCAGCATCACCCCGACTTTATAGATTCGCTTTACAAGACAGACATGGGATTATTTTACTCTTTGACCAAAGTATATTTGATCAATTATGAACCCATTAGTAGATTATTTCATTTGCTTCTTGAAACACCTTTAGTACAGATGAATGACATTGCTCCCGTTTTTAGAGCAGTAAAATAAGGTAATTTTCGTAATAATTCTAGGTCCCGCATTAGGATTCCAGAGTTAACTTACAGTATGCGTTTTAATGGGAAGTCCAAGATTAGTACATATTGTTGAGAGCGCACGCGAGCTTAAAATCCTTTTTTACCTCTGCGCGCATAGTGAAGTTAACATCGATAAAGATGTACAGTGTCTGGAAGACTTACTCTTACGTAATAGATCAGTTTCTTGTAATTTTGAGGTGAAGTCTATTACTGACATCAATTTTCTTCAGTTTATTAGAAGTGTGTTGACTGTGCCAGTGACAATTATTTAGTAATTGCTAAATTAAGAGAAAGACTCTCAATGATAAATCATAAGCAACAAAATCTAAAAGTTATAAAATTTGATACAGGAAATTTACTGATGAAAGAATTAAGAAAGATTACCAAATTAAACTGTCCAATAGATTTGATGTTTTGCAGGATTTAAGTGATGATGAAAATGTAAATGAGACAAACGTAAATAAGAATTGGGAGCACATACGTAATGCAATAGAGTCAGCAGTTAAAGAAAGTATAGGATACCATAAACCAAGAAACAGTAAGCCGTGGTTTCATAACGAATGTTATAACTTAATACGAATTAGAAATCAGGATAGACTTAGGTGGTTAAATAACTCGGATGATACAAATCTAAGCAATTATAATAGAATAAATCTTGAAGTTAACCGCACGTTTAGAAGTAAAAAAAGAGATTCCTCGAAAAGCAAAATTAACGAAATTGAAATAAACAGATAAAACAAAAATATCAGAGATTTATATAAAGGTGTAAATGACTTTAGAAAGGGGTGGCAACCTAAAGTAAACTTGATGAAAGATAAAGACGGTGATTTTCTAGCTGAACCAACCGATATTCTAAATAGATGGAAGAACTACTTTAATGACCTTTTAAATGTCCATGTAGGAGATAAATCAGAAGTAAATGAAGTACACACAGCAGAACCTTTAGTTCCAGAACCTAACTTGACTGAAGTTAAAGATGCTATTAAAAGGCTAAACAATAAGAAAGCACCTGGCATTGAAATAATACCATCTGAGTTAATTAAATATGGTGGAAATTCATTAATATGTCAAATTCATAAATTAATTTGTTTAATGTGGAATAAAGAAGAAATCCCTCAACAGTGGCAACGATCCATAATTGTTCTGTGTTTAAAAAAGGTGATAAAATTAACTGCAATAATTACCGTGGAATTTCTCTACTCTCAACAACATACAAAATATTGTCTAACATTATTTTAACAAGACTAACACCATATGCTAATGAAATTATAAGTGATTATCAATGTGGATTTAAACGTAACAGATAACTACAGATCAAATTTAGCACATCAGACAGACACTTCAGAAAAAGTTGGAACATAATCAAAATGTCCATCAGCTATTCATTGATTTCAAAAAAGCATATGATTTGGTCAAAAGAGATAATGTATATAATATATTAGTCGAGTTTGGAATACCTAAGAAGCTTGTTAGTATGATAAAAATATGCAACAGTGAAACAGAAAGTAAAATTCGTGTAGGTATTAATATGTCTGACAAATTTACAATTCATGATGTGTTGAAACAAGGAGATGCATTATCTCCATTGCTCTTTAATTTTGCCTTAGAATATGCTGTGTGGAAGGTTAAAGAAACTAAGGTAGTACTAAAAGTGAATGGTGTGACTCAATTGTTAGCATATGCAGATGATGTAGACTTACTGGGGGATGATGTGAATACAATTAAGAATAATGCTAAAATATTTTTCAAAACTGCTATACAGATAAGTTTGGAAGTTAACAATGAGGAAACTAAATATATGGTTACAGGCCGAAACCAAGTGTTAGGTAATAATCAAAATCTAATTATTGATAACAACTCGTTTGAACTAGTTTCAAAATTCAAATACTTATGAGTAATATTAACAAATGAAAATTATATTAAAGAGGAAATAAAAAGTAGGCTTAATTCAGGAAATGCATGTTACATCTCTCTTCATAAACTTTTGTCTTCTCGTTTAATATCTAAGAAACTAAAAGTTAAAATATACAAGGCAGTAATTTTGCCTGTAGTATTATATGGATGTGAAACTTGGTCCCTTATTCAAAGAGGAACATAAATTGAGAGTATTTGAAAATAAGATCCTTAGGAAAATTTTTGGACCTAAAAGAGATGAGGAGACAGGTGAGTGGAGAAGGTTACATAATTTAGAACTACATAATTTGTATTCATGTCCAGATATTATTAGAATAATTATATCAAGAAAAATTAGGTATGCAGGCCATGTGGCAAGAATGGGAGAGGAAAGAGGAGTTTACAGGATTCTTGTTGGGAAACCTGATGGTAAGAGACCTGTAGGAAGGTCAAGACGAAGATGGAAGGACAAAGTTGAGATGGATCTAAAAGAAATCGGTAGGGATGGAAAAGAGTATATAGATCTTGCTCAATATAAGGACAGATGGAAGGTCTGTGTTGCTGCAGCCATGAACCTTCTGGTTTAAGAAGGCTAGAGAGTTAGTTAGTTAGTTATTTTAACACGTATTGGTATTTTAATATCAGGCAGAGGTCAATTTATTGTCATTCAGAATTTAAACAATAATTTGAACACCAATAGATCAATTCAGATTAGCGAAGAGCAATCTATATTTTTTAATTAACAGGATCTTACTCAGATTATTGTAAATCAACAAATTTTACATACTAGAATTTTAGCTTTTGAACAAGTAAAGATGAAGGAAGTTCAATTTTCACTTGATATTCCCAATAATTTATCTGATTTCACTATTCCCCAGTATACTCCGCTTGAACTGGCCTTAAAGCAACTCAATCAATCTATTAGAAAGGGCATTTCATTTCATGAATTCGTTTTAACGCCCTTGCCCATCTCTGTTGAGTTTTTGTCATTTGGAATTTATTGTTAACTGCAACAATTGTTTATTATTTTTATAAACACCGTCAACTTGTTAACCAGTTAGATTCAGAGCATCATTGCAGTAACCTATAATTTTTATATTTATTCAAGGCAACACGTCAATCATGGACATTATTAATTTTATTTAATTACGGTTATGTATTTTAATTAAATTTCATTATTTATTTTCTAATAATTATGGCCGATATGTAACAATTTATTTTAATCATATTTTATATAGAATAGTATTTTATTTTTGATGAGGCAATTTATTTTTTTTAATGTAATTTTAAGAAAAGGCAATGGAATGAATTTGGTTTTGTGTGTATTACGTGAATGAATCACACCCATTTCCAATAGTTTTCTTTCTTCATTTTTTTTCCTTTTAAATAACCTAACCTGCCTATACAAAATAACTTGGACGAGCAGTGCCTACACCAATAATGGGCATTTTCTACGAAGGATTTCCGCCCGACCCTGTGGCCGAGTCAGTCTCTCGCCTAGCGCGGAACAGGTAGGTTGTCACGTACGAGCTCTGTGCTTTGAGGAAAAGTGAAAGTTCAGCGCGATATCGGTACGTACGTGTGGGAGAGGGTGTGCTGTTGAACTGTGCTAGTGAAGAATTGGACATAAGTAAAGTATAGAATGGATCGCGAAAATACAAATCAGTTTTGAAACGGGAACCTTGAAACCGAGTCCTTTGGAAGTACACGAATTTATTCATGATAAATTCAAACTGAGTGTGGATGAAATTGCAGCCATGCAAATTCCCACGACAATTAAATGTGTATTTTTGAAATTAGTGCGTCCTGGAAAAATGAGAAAAATATTAGAAGAAAATACTGGTGAAGTGAATTTTTATTATAGTAGTGGAGCTGTGACACAAGTGAAACTGAGTGATGCGAATCGAATTGTGAAGCCGGTTCGAGTGTTTAATCTTCCTTTGGAAGTGTCAGAGCGACAAATTCGTGAAAAACTGAGTGAATATGGAACAATCGATGTATTGAATGCAGAAACTTGGAGTGACAAATTTAGGTACAAAGTGTACAATGGGGTGCGTCAGGTTTTGATGGCAATTAAGAAGCCAATCCCTCCTTTGTGAAAATAGGCCAATATACGGCACATGTAGTATATAATGGTCAAATCCCGACTTGTGAATGGTGTGGTAGTAGTGATCACATGCGGTTTAATTGTAACTTACGGAAACCAACAGTGTTCAAAGTCATGGGTCGTGCAGTTCGGTCCTATATTCAAAGTATGATCCAATTAAATTATGATAGAGTATTAACTGGGGTTAAAGAGATATTACAAACAAATAAATTTCGCAGCCTTAGTTTACAGTCAAGGGTTAACTTTGTACAGATGTATGCACTTTCAAAGGTATGGTACATGGCAAAAATCCTCCCACTACGGAAGTTAGGTATAAATAAACTTAAGAGTGCAGTAAATTGGTTTATTAGGAATGGTCAGATTTTGAGGATGAAACATGTGTTACTTTGTTTGCCTTTTGCCGAGGGAGGAATGAATCTTCTGAATTTAGAACTCAAATGCCAGGCCTTACGTATTCAAGCTGACACGCAGACATTGATTCAGCATCCACTCAGCCTCACAAGTAAAGTTTTGAGAAGCGCTTTGGACTATATTTCACTAGAGGCTCCTATTGATATTACTAGACTGGTAGACACTTTATGGTATTTTAAGTCAAAAATAGTGGATATTAGTTATGCCCTATTACAATCTCCGATATTAACAATACCAGTAACATCGGAAATATATTGCAGACTATGTAAATTACAACAACCAACATGTAAAATTATTGAGCAAAATCCCAGAATGAAGTGGAGAGAAATATGGAATAATATTCAGGCTCACCATCTTACATCACGAATCCGATCAGCATGGTATATAATTGTCCACCAAAAATTAATCACTGGAGAGAGACTGATCTTAAATTAATAAATACGCCAATGTGTGCTAAATGTAATGTATCTGATAGTTTAGTCCATAGACTGAGTGAATGCCAAATAATAGAAACATCATGGCTTCATATAAGGAAACTTGAGAGTACTATTTGTCAAACATCAGTGTATAACATCTCTGTAGATATTCTTTTATATCCAGCTTTTGCCTATTACCAAAAACAAAACGTAAAACTGTACAATGGCTCTTAGGACATTATGCTTATTTCCTATCGACATATCGGCAACCAGATTTTAATATACAATTTGTAAATTACCTCCATCAAGAATACCACAGAATACCTGACTGTAAAAGAAATACATTGTATGCTAATTTTCTTACTTAAATGTTTACTTGCCCAATGAGTTGAAATGTAAATTGCAAATGTAATGTAATAAATTGCAAAATGTAATAAAAAAGTGGTTAGAACATCGCGCTGCGACGCCAAGGGTCCCGGGTTCGAATCCCGGTCGGGCTTGGTTGTTTGTGAATGTCCATTCATCAATTTCATCATTTCATCACTCATCCCCATCTTCGCAAATTAGCCAAGAGGCACAAAACGCGAAGTAAAATAAACTAAATCAATCAATCAATCAATCCTACGAAGGATTTCCGCAGCTGCAGTCAACTACCGTGCTTAGAGACTCGTCTCAACAAAAACTTGAAGGAGGCATGCAAACACCATATTTGCTTTGCTACAAGAGAACTACACCTTTCCCAGTAAAGACAGAATTCGACCATGAATTCCCCAGTTCAGTGGACCACAGACTATAGATTTATCCACCACATTTTTGTGAAGGAACCAGAAAGAATTTCCCTCCACATCGTTTGCAGTTGGGACATTCTTTCCCTATCTCCCATGCTCAACGGGTATTTATTACACATTTTACATTGCCCCAAACAAAATTAAGAAGACAAGTAACACAAAGGAAGAAGAGAAGCAGAGAGACCTGACATTCCACAGCAGCAGTTTTGGTTAAAACAATAATCACAGAGTTGTTGTTCAAATTGTGCTTCATGTTTCCCCGCACATGCACATGTAAGCCTATACCATGTGTATTTATGCGGATGGTTCCCATGCACAATGGAAAATAACATTTTTCCATAGCCCATGTCCAGTTCCGTACAATGTGTGCTAGTCAGTTTTCTTCGCATGGCCACAAAGAAGCAACAAGAAATTAATGCATGCTAGCCAGTTTTTTAAAATGCACCATAACATGCACCATAACACAAGGAAGCAACAAGCAGCAGTTGTGCAAATTATCAAGTGGTAGCAACAAATAGTGTTTTTTTTAAGAAGAATTTGACATAACGGACTACAAAATGAACATGCAAATATAAGCAAAGCATTCTTACAGCAATTTCGAACATATTCAAGGAAATGTTCTTTATTATTCCAATGTTTTTGCATATGCTCATTTATAAACTGTTATCATGGAGAATCCAAGCATTTAATTTATTTTCAACAAAATGTAACTTATTAACTTAGAACATTTTCTGCACATTTTTTTTAGCTATGTTAGCATGAAGAGAATACTTTATATATATGACACTCCTTGTTATGTGTGAAATTTTATTTCTGATGTTTACAATCAGAACAGACAGTGTTTTACAAAGCTATAAGACAGTGTATATAGAAAGGCAGTGAAGAAAATTAAGTGTTATTTTGATTTTCTGATTTTCATGCCAGTCGCAGTTTTATATTTTAGTGCCAACCAATATCCGTTACATAATATGCACATACGCCTTCCAGTAAAAGTTTATTTTAGTTCATAAAAGCTTATTTGGTTTTCAACGAAGGGATAATTTAATATAACAGTGCATGACGACATTTTTTCCTTATGTCTTGTAATCAGTGAGGTGGTAATACAAATAAGCACGACGAACTATACGTCGGTGTAACTAGCCTTTCTATACATGTACAAACAGTGATACGTGTATTTGTGGTTATTTTTAAAGCGAAAAACTGGTTACGATTATCAGTAGTTGTATTGACTGTATAACCAGTGCGAGAAAGTATGAACCCCCCTCAGGCAGATTTGCCTACACTTAAAACTTGCTCAACATGCCCATATGAGCTTTTTGCTCAAGTGTGGAACCCTGTCTAATCCAAGATTTTTGTAAAAATGCCCTCAAATATTTCCTGAGAAAGTATGAACCCCCCTCAAGAAGATTTGCCTACACTTAAAACTTGCTCAACATGCCCATAAGAGTTTTTTGATCAAGTGTGGAACCCTGTCTAATCCAAGATTTTTGTAAAAATGCTCTTCGGAAAGTATGAACTCCCCCCTCAAGCAGATTTGCCCATACTTACAAAAAATTGCATCAACCGGATTTTTGTCCATAAACTTGTCAAAAATTGATATTTTTTTGGCTACACTTAAAATTAAGCAAAAACCCATACCTACCCACACATATTTACTTCAGGTTTAAGTTCAATTGGATACCAGGTTCAATTTTTTTATCTATATGCAGAGCCCCTCTAGAATGGCAATGACCTGGCACTGTGTTATGTATTGATTTTTGCTTCCCAAGTAATGAAGCTTTGCGTGCAAACAATTGCATCAGCCACTATTGTGAGAGTGGTTGAGAAGAACAGATGTGTTGTTACAGTGCTTCTCATACTTACAGGCCTGTTTGTTTTAATATCATATTTCTGGTATGTTGAACAATATTTTGCCTGATATTTGTTACATCTAGCTTGTTTGTTGTAATCCACTCATATTTAGGGTCAGGCTTATATCTGTCCCAGCCTGTTATACAAAAATCAATACATAACAAGGTTATTGCCATTCTAGACATGCATGTCCGTGCAGGCATTTGTGCTAGGTCAGTGTGAATGAATATTTATTCTTTTTTCCACTTGTAGGCTATTGGCTTTACAACCTGTCATAAGATAAGCATAGAGTTTTTGATTTGGACCCCAAGAAATTTTATATAAATACCAAAGCCAAAAAATATTAACACACATACACATACACACACACACACACACACACACACAAAATATACAAAGCACAGTGCTGAACCCAGCTGATATTTTTTATCCAGCATAGAATTTTGATTTGGACCCCAGGAAATTGTATATAATAAACAACAACAAAAATGCCGAATCAAAAATATTGTAATCAATGCAATAAAAATATATCCATCCCCAATTGGGTTAAGCACCAAATGAATTGTAATCCAGATAAAAGCAGAATTATCACAAAAATATGCCCAAAATGTTATAAAGAATATAGCATCAAATATTTCTCTTATACTTGTTCTGAACAGTCATCAACATTTCCAAACAAAATTGAATGGAAATATTTGTGTGATTGCCCTGTATAATTTAGATTGCAAGGCCATATTTTGTAATTTTCTAGATCAGGAGCTAGACCCTATGCACCAGAAATAGGGCATAAAATGCCACTCCACAAATTATGTGAGCATCATGGAGCACACAATACATTTTACAATTTTGAGAATCTCAATTTAAATTCAGGAACGAGAGATTTGGATTTGATGTATCTGGAAATATCAAAAATTATTTCATTTTTCACAAACAAATCTCATCTAACAATTCCATAACAGTTCCATGCTCAGCTCTGTGTCTGTGTGAGGCAAGCACAGCTCTGTTAGAGATAGGTTTATTATATAAATTTAAAAATTATTTTATTCTTCACAAACAAATCTCATCTAACAATTCCATAACAGTTCCATGCTCAGCTCTGTGTGAGGCAAGCACAGCTCTGTTAGAGATAGGGATATTGAGTATTGAAACATCTAGAAATTATTTCATTCTTCTCAAGCTCAGCTCTGTGTCTGTGTGGGGATTTGTACCTAATAACATCAAAACAACACAGCTCTGTTAGAGACAGAATATTCAATTCCATATCTATAACATCTCTGTGTAATTCCATAACAGTTCCATGCTCAGCTCTGTGTCTATGTAGAGCAAAACAGCACAGCTCTGTTAGAGTATAGATTTATATTATTATTGAAACATCTCTTCACAAACAAATCTCATCTAACAATTCCATAACAGTTCCATGCTCAGCTCTGTGTCTGTGTGAGGCAAGCACAGCTCTGTTAGAGATGGGGATATTATATAAATTTAAAAATTATTTCATTCTTCACAAACAAATCTCATCTAACAATTCCATAACAGTTCCATGCTCAGCTCTGTGTCTGTGTGGGATTTGTACAGCAACATAGCTTTGTTAGAGATTTATTCAATTCTTCATCTCCATATCCATAACAGCTCTGTGTTTATAATAGATAGGAATATTGAGTGCATCTAACAATTCCTGCCCATAACAGTTCCATGTTGTAGAAATATCAGCAAGGCTCTGTGTCTGTGAGATTTGAAACCTTGTTCCCAATCAGTTCCAAGCTGTACATCTCTGTGTCTGTGAGATTTGAAACCTGTTCCTGTACAGCTCTGTGAGAATTTTCATAGTGCCTAATAATATCAGCACAGCTCAGTTAGGATCGCATCTAACAAATATCAAGGATTTGTACCTAATTACAGTAGCACAGGGATAGGGATAATAAGTATAGACTATTGATATAGAAATTATTTTATTCTTCAATCTTATTCATAACAGTTCTATGCTCCTATGTGTCTGAGCAACATCAGTACAGCACAGCTCTGTTAATTAATATATATTGAAACATGTGTCTGTGCGTGGATTTGTACCTAAGTATAGCTATTATTGAGTATAGAATTATTATATCTAGATCCATTTTCTGTGTCTGTGCAGGGATTTGTACTTAATAACATCAGTACAGCACAGCTCTGTTAGAGTATAGATTTATATTATTATTGAAACATCTCTTCACAAACAATCTCATCTAACAATTCTATAACAGTTCCGTTCAGCTCTGTGTCTGTGCGGGGATAAACATCAGTACAGCACAGCTCTGTTGCTCATCTTTTCAGCAATGAGTCTGTGCAGGGATTTGTACCTAATAACATTAGTACAGCACAGCTCTGTTAGAGTATAGATTTAATTATATTATTATTGAAACATCTAGAAATTATTCTTCAAACAAATATCATCTAACAATTCCATAACAATTCCTTGCTCAGCTCTGTGTCTGTGCGGGGATTTGTACCTAATAACATCAGTACAGCACAGCTCTGTTAGAGACATTTAATTCTTGACATTTATATCCATAACATCTCTGTGTCTGTGTGTCAGTACAGCACAGCTCTGTTAGAGATAGGGATATTGAGCATAGATTTAATTATTGAAACATCTAGAAATTATTTCATTCTTCACAAACAAATCTCATCTAACAATTACATGCTCAGCTCTGTGTCTGTGCGAGGATTTGTACCTAATAACATCAGTACAGCATAGCTCTGTTAGAGACATTTAATTCTTCACATTTATATCCATAACAGCTCTGTGTCTGTGTGAGGCAAGCACAGCTCTGTTAGAGATAGGGATATTGAGTATTGAAACATCTAGAAATTATTTTATTCTTCACAAACAAATCTCATCTAACAATTCCATGCTCAGCTCTGTGTCTGTGTGGGGATTTGTACCTAATAACATCAAGACAACACAGCTCTGTTAGAGACAGAATATTCAATTCTTCACAATTACATAACAATTCCATGCTCAGCTCTGTGTCTATGTAGAGCAAAACAGCACAGCTCTGTTAGAGATAGGGATATTAAGTATAAATTTAAAAATTATTTTATTCTTCACAAACAAATCTCATCTAACAATTCCATAACAGTTTCATGCTCAGCTCTGTGTCTGTGTGAGGCAAGCACAGCTCTGCTAAAGATCTTCACAAACAAATCTCATCTAACAATTCCATAACAGTTCCATGCTCAGCTCTGTGTCTGTGTGGGGATTTGTACCTAATAACATCAAAACAACACAGCTCTGTTAGAGACAATATTCAATTCTTCACATCCATATCCATAACATCTCTGTGTAATTCCATAACAGTTCCATGCTCAGCTCTGTGTCTGTGTGAGGCAAGCACAGCTCTGTTAAAGATCTTCACAAACAAATCTCATCTAACAATTCCATAACAGTTCCATGCTCAGCTTTTTGTCTGTGTGGGGATTTGTACCTAATAACATCAAAACAACACAGCTCTGTTAGAGACAGAATATTCAATTCTTCACATCCATATCCATAACATCTCTGTGAAATTCCATAACAGTTCCATGCTCAGCTCTGTGTCTGTGTGAGGCAAGCACAGCTCTGTTAAAGATCTTCACAAACAAATCTCATCTAACAATGCCATAACAGTTCCATGCTCAGCTTTTTGTCTGTGTGGGGATTTGTACCTAATAACATCAAAACAACACAGCTCTGTTAGAGACAGAATATTCAATTCTTCACGTCCATATCCATAACATCTCTGTGTAATTCCATAACAGTTCCATGCTCAGCTCTGTGTCTATGTAGAGCAAAACTGTTAGAGATAGGGATATTAAGTATAAATTTAAAAATTATTTCATTCTTCACAAACAAATCAACATACGTTGAAACGTTTATATAGAAACAATGGGCATTGATTGCCACTTTTCAGACAAGTTTTAAATTCCATACAAATACAGAGTTGAAGCTGTCATGACATAGGGATGAAATAACATCTAGACACTCAATAGATGTGAAGAATTAATTATACCCTAACTGTTAGTCCCTATCTCAGAGCTGAGCTCTGTACAAATCCCACACAGACACAGGAACTGTTATGAAGGAATGAAATATTAATATCTTTATCTACACAGACACACAGCATGAAACTGTTATGGGGATTGTTAGATGTGAAGAATAAATTTCACAGAGCTGTTATGGATATGGAGGAGAAGAATTGAATGAAATAATATTTATACCCATCTACTCTGTCTCTAACAAAGCTATGTTGCTGTACAAATCCCACACAGACACAGAGCTGAGCATGGAACTGTTATGGAAATGTTAGATGAGATTTGTTTGTGAAGAATGAAATGTAAATCTATACTTAATATTCCTATATTTAACAGAGCTGTGCTTGCCTCACACAGACACAGAGCTGAGCATGGAACTGTTATGGAATTGTTAGATGAGATTTGTTTGTGAAGAATGAAATTTAAATCTATACTTAATATTCCTATCATGTAACAGAGCTGTGCTTGCCTCACACAGACACAGAGCTGAGCATGGAACTGTTATGGAACTGTTAGATGAGATTTGTTTGTGAAGAATGAAATAATTTTTAAATTTATACTTAATATCCCTATCTCTAACAGTTTTGCTCTACATAGACACAGAGCTGAGCATGGAACTGTTATGGAATTACACAGAGATGTTATGGATATGGACGTGAAGAATTGAATATTCTGTCTCTAACAGAGCTGTGTTGTTTTGATGTTATTAGGTACAAATCCCCACACAGACAAAAAGCTGAGCATGGAACTGTTAGATGAGATTTGTTTGTGAAGATCTTTAACAGAGCTGTGCTTGCCTCACACAGAGACAGAGCTGAGCATGAAACTGTTATGGAATTACACAGAGATGTTATGGATATGGATGTGAAGAATTGAATATTCTGTCTCTAACAGAGCTGTGTTGTTTTGATGTTATTAGGTACAAATCCCCACACAGACACAGAGCTGAGCATGGAACTGTTATGGAATTGTTAGATGAGATTTGTTTGTGAAGATCATTAACAGAGCTGTGCTTGCCTCACACAGACACAGAGCTGAGCATGGAACTGTTATGGAATTACACAGAGATGTTGTGGATATGGATGTGAAGAATTGAATATTCTGTCTCTAACAGAGCTGTGTTGTTTTGATGTTATTAGGTACAAATCCCCACACAGACACAGAGCTGAGAATGGAACTGTTATGGAATTGTTAGATGAGATTTGTTTGTGAAGATCTTTAACAGAGCTGTGCTTGCCTCACACAGACACAGAGCTGAGCATGGAACTGTTATGGAATTGTTAGATGAGATTTGTTTGTGAAGAATAAAATAATTTTTAAATTTATACTTAATATCCCTATCTCTAACAGAGCTGTGCTGTTTTGCTCTACATAGACACAGAGCTGAGCATGGAATTGTTATGTAATTGTGAAGAATTGAATATTCCGTCTCTAACAGAGCTGTGTTGTTTTGATGTTATTAGGTACAAATCCCCACACAGACACAGAGCTGAGCATGGAATTGTTAGATGAGATTTGTTTGTGAAGAATAAAATAATTTCTAGATGTTTCAATACTCAATATCCCTATCTCTAACAGAGCTGTGCTTGCCTCACACAGACACAGAGCTGTTATGGATATAAATGTGAAGAATTAAATGTCTCTAACAGAGCTATGCTGTACTGATGTTATTAGGTACAAATCCTCGCACAGACACAGAGCTGAGCATGTAATTGTTAGATGAGATTTGTTTGTGAAGAATGAAATAATTTCTAGATGTTTCAATAATTAAATCTATACTCAATATCCCTATCTCTAACAGAGCTGTGCCGTACTGACACACAGACACAGAGATGTTATGGATATAAATGTGAAGAATTAAATGTCTCTAACAGAGCTGTGCTGTACTGATGTTATTAGGTACAAATCCCCGCACAGACACAGAGCTGAGCATGGAATTGTTATGGAATTGTTAGATGATATTTTTTTGAAGAATAATTTCTAGATGTTTCAATAATTAAATCTATACTCAATATCCCTATCTCTAACAGGGCTGTGCTGTACCGATGTTATTAGGTACAAATCCCCGCACAGACACAGAGCTGAGCATGGAATTGTTATGGAATTGTTAGTGAAGAATAATTTCTAGATGTTTCAATAATAATATAATTAAATCTATACTCTAACAGAGCTGTGCTGTACTGATGTTATTAGGTACAAATCCCTGCACAGACACAGAGCTGAAAAGATGAGCAACAGAGCTGAGCATGGAATTGTTATGGAATTGTTAGATGATATTTGTTTGAAGAATAATTTCTAGATGTTTCAATAATAATATAATTAAATCCATACTCTAACAGAGCTGTGCTGTACTGATGTTATTAGGTACAAATCCCTGCACAGACACAGAAAATGGATCTGGATATAATAATTCTATACTCAATAATAGCTATACTTAGGTACAAATCCACGCACAGACACATGTTTCAAAAGATATTAATTAACAGAGCTGTGCTGTACTGATGTTGCTCAGACACATAGGAGCATAGAACTGTTATGAATAAGATTGAAGAATAAAATAATTTCTATATCAATAGTCTATACTTATTATCCCTATCCCTGTGCTACTGTAATTAGGTACAAATCCTTGATATTTGTTAGATGCGATCCTAACTGAGCTGTGCTGATATTATTAGGCACTATGAAAATTCTCACAGAGCTGTACAGGAACAGGTTTCAAATCTCACAGACACAGAGATGTACAGCTTGGAACTG
Organism: Lepisma saccharinum; assembly: GCF_977018435.1. Taxonomy (NCBI): domain Eukaryota; kingdom Metazoa; phylum Arthropoda; class Insecta; order Zygentoma; family Lepismatidae; genus Lepisma; species Lepisma saccharinum. The sequence goes on from NC_139237.1 coordinate 24,633,671, forward strand.
ATTGGGAACAAGGTTTCAAATCTCACAGACACAGAGCCTTGCTGATATTTCTACAACATGGAACTGTTATGGGCAGGAATTGTTAGATGCACTCAATATTCCTATCTATTATAAACACAGAGCTCTTATGGATATGGAGATGAAGAATTGAATGAATCTCTAACAAAGCTATGTTGCTGTACAAATCCCACACAGACACAGAGCTGAGCATGGAACTGTTATGGAATTGTTAGATGAGATTTGTTTGTGAAGAATGAAATAATTTTTAAATTTATATAATATCCCCATCTCTAACAGAGCTGTGCTTGCCTCACACAGACACAGAGCTGAGCATGGAACTGTTATGGAATTGTTAGATGAGATTTGTTTGTGAAGAGATGTTTCAATAATAATATAAATCTATACTCTAACAGAGCTGTGCTGTTTTGCTCTACATAGACAAAGAAGCTGAGCATGGAACTGTTATGGAATTACACAGAGATGTTATAGATATGGAATTGAATATTCTGTCTCTAACAGAGCTGTGTTGTTTTGATGTTATTAGGTACAAATCCCCACACAGACACAGAGCTGAGCTTGAGAAGAATGAAATAATTTCTAGATGTTTCAATACTCAATATCCCTATCTCTAACAGAGCTGTGCTTGCCTCACACAGAGCTGAGCATGGAACTGTTATGGAATTGTTAGATGAGATTTGTTTGTGAAGAATGAAATAATTTTTAAATTTATATAATAAACCTATCTCTAACAGAGCTGTGCTTGCCTCACACAGACACAGAGCTGAGCATGGAACTGTTATGGAATTGTTAGATGAGATTTGTTTGTGAAAAATGAAATAATTTTTGATATTTCCAGATACATCAAATCCAAATCTCTTGTTCCTGAATTTAAATTGAGATTCTCAAAATTGTAAAATGTATTGTGTGCTCCATGATGCTCACATAATTTGTGGAGTGGCATTTTATGCCCTATTTCTAGTGCATAGTGTCTAGCTCCTGATCTAGAAAATTACAAAATATGGCCTTGCAATCTAAATTATACAGGGCAATCACACAAATATTTCCATTCAATTTTGTTTGGAAATGTTGATGACTGTTCAGAACAAGTATAAGAGAAATATTTGAAGCTATATTCTTTATAACATTTTGGGCATATTTTTGTGATAATTCTGCTTTTATCTGGATTACAATTCATTTGGTGCTTAACCCAATTGGGGATGGATATATTTTTATTGCATTGATTACAATATTTTTGATTCGGCATTTTTGTTGTTGTTTATTATATACAATTTCCTGGGGTCCAAATCAAAATTCTATGCTGGATAAAAAATATCAGCTGGGTTCAGCACTGTGCTTTGTATATTTTGTGTGTGTGTGTGTGTGTGTGTATGTGTATGTGTGTTAATATTTTTTGGCTTTGGTATTTATATAAAATTTCTTGGGGTCCAAATCAAAAACTCTATGCTTATCTTATGACAGGTTGTAAAGCCAATAGCCTACAAGTGGAAAAAAGAATAAATATTCATTCACACTGACCTAGCACAAATGCCTGCACGGACATGCATGTCTAGAATGGCAATAACCTTGTTATGTATTGATTTTTGTATAACAGGCTGGGACAGATATAAGCCTGACCCTAAATATGAGTGGATTACAACAAACAAGCTAGATGTAACAAATATCAGGCAAAATATTGTTCAACATACCAGAAATATGATATTAAAACAAACAGGCCTGTAAGTATGAGAAGCACTGTAACAACACATCTGTTCTTCTCAACCACTCTCACAATAGTGGCTGATGCAATTGTTTGCACGCAAAGCTTCATTACTTAGGAAGCAAAAATCAATACATAACACAGTGCCAGGTCATTGCCATTCTAGAGGGGCTCTGCATATAGATAAAAAAATTGAACCTGGTATCCAATTGAACTTAAACCTGAAGTAAATATGTGTGGGTAGGTATGGGTTTTTGCTTAATTTTAAGTGTAGCCAAAAAATATCAATTTTTGACAAGTTTATGGACAAAAATCCGGTTGATGCAATTTTTTGTAAGTATGGGCAAATCTGCTTGAGGGGGGGTTCATACTTTCCGAAGAGCATTTTTACAAAAATCTTGGATTAGACAGGGTTCCACACTTGAGCAAAAAACTCTTATGGGCATGTTGAACAAGTTTTAAGTGTAGGCAAATCTTCTTGAGGGGGGTTCATACTTTCTCAGGAAATATTTGAGGGCATTTTTACAAAAATCTTGGATTAGACAGGGTTCCACACTTGAGCAAAAAGCTCATATGGGCATGTTGAGCAAGTTTTAAGTGTAGGCAAATCTGCCTGAGGGGGGTTCATACTTTCTCGCACTGGTTATACAGTCAATACAACTACTATTATCATAGGCTCAGTGCAACATACTACGTCTATTTTTCCTACACGATACATACTTTTATTTACGATATTACTTACACATTTGACAATGCATGCTAGCGTGAACTTACTTATAAACATTTTTGTTCACGATATTCATTTTAAAAGTCCAACTCGGTTTCAATATTATAGAAACATTGCTAAACTATTAGTTTACTTGCAAACTAACGTAGGCCATTTGTATTTAGTACATACCGGCTGACACTGTGCCTCGGAATCGCTCTGGCGATAAGACAGAAGACGAACGGCGATCGCTCGCGACTCACTAGGAATAAGCAATACTGCATGAAAGGCTTACGTACTCAAATTTTGTTACGTTGAAAGTAATATGACATAATGATATGAACTTTTGTAAGCACCAGTCATGTAATGATACATAACATTCTTTTTTTTATTTTACACATCATATTGAAATGCGTACTCATTATTATGGATTTTAAGGTTTCGGGTAATATAATATTTTTTTCGGGTAAGGAAACAAAGACAATGCTATATGATTCTATTCAATTAATTTTTATCCTGTTGTTTTTAAATTTTTGTTTGTCTTTTTTAAGAAAATATATTAAACTGGCGAACCTGGGTCATGTCATTCATTGAGATTTGAATTTTAAATTTTCAATATGGAAATTTTTTTCCGCAGCAGTAAAACGTATCAATAAACAAGATTATATTTTATTTGAAGCCTCTCTGATGCTACATGTTGACCAGGGTTTTCAGTTGTTTATCTTTGTTGTCTCGACCTCTGATGTATGTAAATAATGCACAGTGTTGTGCTATACACACCTCCCGAGGTATTCAGGATATAGGAAGTTCCATCAACCTATGGAGTCAGCGGTTTGCATAGTGGGAGTAAAAATCACGATTCGGCATGGAGGAAGATCTCCATGGCCTCGGTAATATAGAGGTGAGACAGACTGAGAAGCGACTGACTTTTAATTTGGATTGAGGAGAGAGAAGAGCGTAGAGAGAAAGTATTTGAGGGAAAGTGGGGCGAGGCGCTGGTCAACCTGCAACGAAGCCTACAGAGAACTCAATTTACTTCATTCTTCGAAAGTGTCTTCATTCGTCAGATAGACAGGTAATTATCCTAACCCAGCCATGATTTAGGTTCAAATGTTCATAAAACCCAATGAGTGACCATTGTCTTTTCTAGTTGTTAGTTTTGCTTGTTAGGGGTTTAATTTTAGTTGTGCCTTTCGCACTGCCAAGCGTTAACTCGTCATGTTAGTGACGAATGCTCTCATCATCATCCAGGATGGAGGATGAATAAGTTACATCACTTATTGATTAATTAGTTAACATTCTTGTTAAAAACCCACGAACTTCACAGTTCGTTACGATATCGGGGGTGACGAAGAAGAAATTTCGCGCTTCACCTAATGCAATGATGTGATTGATGATGTTGTATGTTTCCACGTTTGACCCGTACCAATCGTGCGTATATCGTCTTCTTCCCTCTCTCGCCTCGCAAAGTTCGTTAAATCTGTTGTCCAACATTTCCCCTGCAGTCTGATATTGGATGTCGAGATCTTGCAAGTTTTGTGTAGTATATTTTCCGAAGATGATCCATGAAAACCAACTTGCAAGGTGATCGAATTTCCGACGTTATTTTCGCCAAGTCGCCGATTTTTGAGACATCCTCGTCACCTTCGTCGAACTTAATCCTAAATATGTTATGCAACAGTTTGGGAGGAACTTGTGTTATTTGTAGCTGTGTCATTTTTTATGTGGTGATCTTTATAGACCCTATCCCAATTTTCGTTTCGTGTTCATGGCAATGGTCGTGCCCAAACCTGTAACCGGTTCTCCCAGAGAAGCGTCCCAGCTGCTGAATCTCCTGCTATCTGCTTCGTGACGTGCATCTAGATTTGTTTGAGTGATGTAAGCGATATCGTGATCTTTGCATGCTGCATCCAACGGATTCACACCCCTGTCTCCTTTTTCCAATCTTTCTTCGAGTTTGATACCCGGTCTGCAGTAGCGTTCCAACATGAACGCGGGGATCATAAATAGGGATGTAACTTGCCCCTCTCGATTAGTACTATTGATGGTAGAGACAGCCCTGAACGGGCAGGTACAAATATCTAACTTATCATTAAAATAAACTCATGGTTCGGTTTAGACTGAAGTGAGCAATGCAAATGGCAGATAAGGGTGTAGACTAGCTTACCCTGTTCGGTTTGGAAATAAGACCAGTAGCTCCTGCTTCTCCGATGATTCCAGATTAAAAGACCTCGTGTCGCTCTCATGCGCACCTATTTAAACCCTCGCTTGGCCTCTCGCCACCTCTCGCCAAAGGCCAGTGTTCTTACCATTTCCTGTGAAAGGCTTGCCCTACACATTTCTGAGCAGGAGCTGACAAGGTCTGCCAGGGTCAATATTTCTTAATCGAACGGATATGCTACGCTGTTACCTTGGGATGTGCATTTCGAACGGTAATTTGTTCATGATGTCGTTCACGACTAACTTGCCTTCTGCCACGTTAAACATTTCGGTGGAAGAGTGTTGATTATTTTGATGAGTTATCCTATTATTTTACTGTCGTTCACGATGAAGTTGGAGATATTGGTGCTGATCATGTCCACTATTCTTACTTTCTCGTTGTAAAAGTTACGATTAACTTCATTTTCTTCGCCTGCTTTGACAAGTAAACGATCCACGAGTTTCCTAACGTCGTCCACCCACACGAATTCCTTAGGTAACATGTTGTAGCGTTTGACGCCGCTTTCACTTTTTATATCGTTCCAAATAGGTTTGATGAGATTCCCATATTTTTCAACACTGTTGATTTTGATTCTGAGTGGTGTGGTTGTTTTGGTACATAGTATCCGACAATATTCAAACGTCCGAGTAACTTTGATAATATTCGTCCGTGTAATCTTTGTGATATTTTTTGGTGATGAGTTCCCAAAGTCCAACCGTACCTGGGTACCTGGACCAACTATCTTTTTCGCTTAAATTAATTTTTACGTCGTCTCCTTCGAACGTGACTTTCGATTTTAAAATTTTCAAAATGACTGCTTCGTTAGTTTCCATGCTCGGATACAATCTGAACACCTCGTCCTTGTCGAATTTTGCGGTGCTTAAATAATGTCTCGCCAAGGGACTAAACTCGATCTTATCCGAAGAAGATGTAGTCATTCCAATGGCTTGATGTTTCGGAGGTTGCCTAAGTTCGAGAGGAGTGTGAGTGCTAGAAAGAGGCGTTGGAGGATAATCTTCATAATTTCGAGCCGCAAGAGGTACGAGTTCCGTGATGAGAACCTTGTTCTGTTCCGTGACATTCTTAATCTCATTACCGAGACCGCTTATGGCGTCGATGATATGTTGACCTTCGCGCTTGTTCTCTTCGTTGAATCCACGATTCTCGGATTTCCAACCATTGAATCGTCTCGCAAGGTAATCGCGCAATTTCATGTCTTCCATTTTTGGTTTTGTAATTTTTATATGGGGTTATTTTAAACGTCGTGTGACGTTGCAACATTCGCAAAGTCGTTGATTTTATTTCTAAACTTTCCGTTGCTTTCCAGTCATGTCGATCGTAGCGAATTCGAAATCGTCACTGATCCAAAAAGAAGAGCAGAATTTCGAAAATTCGTTGTAGTTCATATCTCCACCCACGTAGTCATCGCAAACATGTTTGAGATTTGTGTGATCTAGACGAAACAAACAAATGAAATTAGCGTTGTCGCGTAGTAACTCCTTTGGAATTTGGAAAATGTTTGAGCTAGGTAAAAGCAATCCATTCTCCTGTGACGACCTTGAGTAAAGAAGTTGCGAAGTTCATTTTGATTTTCTAAAATTACGACCACGACATAATTTTCGTGCGAGCTGTCGAGTGGTTTAATTTTCGATTTAAAGTTAGCAATGTCCAGTTCCTCGTACAAATTAATGAGTTGCTGGTATTTCAGTTGTTCCAAACTTTTGGAGAACACGTACAGGTGTCCGTTCTTCCAGTCTAACCAATTCTGTGCGAAGAGAAAATTGTAAACCAGTAACGTGATTTTTCCACAATCGGAAGGACCAACGATAAGACAACAAAAGTTATCGTGCAGCAACTCGCTGTTATTTTTTTTAGTTTTAAATTTAAAATCTGGTGGTCGCTTCACCACGTTCCACGCTGTCCAAGATCAGATCACTTCTTTTTCATTGATCCAACTGTTTTCGGGAAATCCCACCCATTTTGCTAACAGTTTGTTATTTTTGCTTCGCAATACTTTCTCGATGAGATAGGTGTCGGGGTATTTAGTTGTAGAGAGTTCCTATTCGTAAAACCGTCCTTTTAAAATTTCATCGCGATTATTTTTTATTACACACGTGTTACGGTTTCCGGGTAGAACTCGAACTACGGTGAAAAGTTTAGTGTTTCAATTTTTTGTGAATCCCTCCTCGAACGTTCGTTTGAATTTGCTAATCCTCTCCTCATCTCCTACTTCGTATTTAGCTTTCTTGTCGTGGGACAGTACTTTGGACAATAAACCGTATAAATTAAACCCCGCTTTTTTAACGTCGACGGGTTGCATGCGTATCGTTCTCTGAACCGTGTGATTATAATCGTTTAAGAGTTCCTGCAGGATGTCGACCCATTTGTAATTTCTCTGATGCGTGAACCGTTTCCACATGCACGTTTTCAAGTTTCGGTTGAAATGTTCAACTATGCTGGCTTTAATTTAACTGAAGGTCGAATTATGATGAATGCTTTGATCTTTAACAAATTTATAGAAGACGGAGTTGTAGAAATGTTTTCCTTTGTCCGTTTGAAGGAATCGAGGTCGTCTGCCACATTTATCGAAAATTGTTTCGAATGCTTCGACTACTCATGTTCCTGTTTTGGTTTTTAGAGGTAAAGACCATGCGAATTTTGAAAATGTGTCCTTGACGGTGAGGAGGTAACTGTTGCCCTTTTTGATTTTAAGTAAATTCTTCAAATTACCGCTGCTTATTTCGACGAGGTCACATTGCCACAAATCGTCGATGCCTTTGTCACCACCGATAAACGTTTGTAATTGCTACGCGCTGGTTTGTGCAACTCGTTCACTATATCCTTCCCAGACATTAAGCGAGATATTTCGCTTGAAGGGAATGACTAACGTGATTGGATGTTTAGGAGGTGGCACTTCTCTGGTATTTTGAATAAAAAGTTTATCTCCATGGACCACATCTAAAACCGTAAGATCTTCACCCTTGTGTATTTAATATACAGAACAAGTTTCGTCCAAGTACGCTAAATGGATATTTCCCTCCTTCTGGACTCTGCGCTTGCTTATTAATGTCATTATAGGATCGGCGATCTATTTTCCATGAGCCCAGAATAAAAAATCTTATATTTGTATGGTACCCTCGATTAAAATTTGTGATATGGCATATGTGGACTTAATACGTACAACTTCTTGTCCTTAACGAAAGTGGAAGTTCCTTGCTGGTTCTGTATGCTATTCATTTCGATTGCTTGCAAGGGGCACGTGCACGAGCGATCACCCCCCAAAATCTAACAATTTCATAGTGAGCTCTCTTAGTGTAATTTAACTGAAAATCATGATTTTAGCTGATTTCCCAAATGTTAAAAACTGAAAATTTGTATTACTCAAGAGCTTAAACTTCAATTTTATTCTATAAAAATTGTAACATTTAGATAATTTCCCCCATGGCACCCAATTTTTTTAAAATTTCACATTTTCAAATAACTAAAGCAAAATCCATTACTTTTTTAACTGTAAAAAATAATTGACTCATGTGAGTCAATTTTAAAAATTTTTGCAAAATACCCCAGTATACATTCGGTCTATTTATATCTGAACCGAAGATACTGTACTTGCATATTCTCATATCCTCCAAGTGTTATGATATTGTTATTCACACTGTTTGTGCTTATAACTAATCAGTAACATCATGGCGGTACAAGATATATACAAGTTTAAGATATTCCAGTATTGGGGGCCCACAAACTTAGCTACGTCAACTTAAGAGCGCTCTATTATGGTCTTCAGCTAAATCCCGTTACTGCTTGAACATATTATAAAACATTAGATAATGAAACTTGTGTCTGACAAGTACTTTTTTTGCAACTAGATGACGAGCACTTACATACACATACTTCTATTTGTTGGTAACGTCCCCCTCTCCCTCTTCTCGAAAAGTGTAATATGCAGGAACAGGCAATGCTCTGTTAGAAATATTATTGATTTGCAAAACAGTGTTGTTCGAAAAAGTCAAAGTTACCTGAGGGAAGCATGTTTTTTGTTTGTACAGGTTGCTTAAGGTTACATGATTTATTGCAAGGCGAAGATATTGGTTAGTTAGGGAAAGTTATGTTAATAAATATTGTCTTGATAGGAATGTTTACCCCTCTCTCCCTCTCTTTTTTCCCCTTTTAAAAATCAGAGACATAAAAGCTGAAGAATGAATGGCGAGGTCATGTTTTGCGAAGAGAAAATCAATATTAGCGTGTAACACTGACATATGAAGTGTGCGATGAGAGGCTTGATGATTTTCGTGACATGACATGCTAAACAGATTCAATTTCGAATAAAGATTTTTATCTGTTTCTTTGCGTGTAATAAAGAAAGACAATAAGTAATAGATTTTGTCTTACAATTTTTTATGACTCAATTTTCACTTGCAAATTATTAAAACACTCATATCTCGAAAACTATACAACGTATAATGGTGCGTTTTTTTATTCGTTTTGTCTCAACGTACTCTTTAAAATGAAACCAAAGTCGACATAGCTTATTATAAAAAATATTTTATATTTTAAGAATTCGTAAAAAATATAATATATTAAAATGATAAAAATATCCGAAAAGAAAAATGACAATGAATGTATTTGGTTATAAGAAGCAACATATTCCCCAAATAGAGAAAAGTTCAGACAGCAGCATGCAAGTGATATCCAATCTTCATCGTAAATTGAGAGGGTTGGTCATTATTCAATTTAATAGTATATGGTACGAAGTTGATGAGAATACCTGAAAGCAACTATATGATTTAACAACAACTATCCATCATATGAAATCCCTGCGACAGGAAAGATTGAAATAATTATCTCTCCACCCAATTCAGCAGTTGTTCACGTAGGTCGAACTTTGTACAGGATTAAACACAATAATATGATTCCCTATACAATATATGATGTGGAAGCAGGTGATTTCCTCTATGCTGAAATAATTGAAGATTATGATAAACTAATTCTCCTTTTTATCGAAATAAGAATAATCTTCTTATGAATATATAAGTACCGAAACAAAAATAAAGTAATAAATAAAAAATAAAACATAAATAAATAAATTAAACAAAATGGACATATTTGGAAACAGACGACGACAGGAGGTTCCAGGTAATTCCAGCTAGATTGCTAGTTTAGATGCACGTCTAAAGAAACTTAAATTAGATTTATTAATATTACAAAATTCTTTGATTGTAAGCTTACATGCTGAAATTACCAATCTACAGTCTGAATTAATTAATCCCATAGTACAAATTGATGGAGAACTCAAGTCTTTACTTCAAAAATATACTAAGTTACCGTCTGTCGATAATGTTGAAAATTTAAAAGAGAATTTAGCTAAATTAAAAATGATCTTTAGAAATTTCGTCAAATTTACACAACTACCTTGGAACATCTAAAGCAAGAACTAAATAACGAAGCGAATACTATTCGTGCCGAACTACTTTCCATAATTGAAACTCCCAAGTCTCAAGAGCAATATGAACTGCTTAGTGCAAGTGTTCTTGAATTACAGGAGCAATTTTTATCTTTTGAAATTCCCTCACTGTAATATATTAAATGCGAACTGGAAACAGACCAATTACATGCAGCCATAACAGAAGTTCAATCCAAACTACAATCATTAGAAGATTTTATCAATAATTTACCTTCATCTTCCGAATTAAATGCCATCGCTCGCAGTGTTGCAAGCATCAAATTGCAATTAGAAAGATGAAGGGTACCATAGCTCATATTGAAGATACTTCGGCAACCATGAGAAACGAAATGACGAATGTACAGGAAACTCTGGAATTTAAGTTGCCAAGCATAACCGAATCTTTAAATTTAATTCAAAGACAGATCACAAAATTAGAGAATCTCAACATCGAATCTCAACTATCTCATTTTCACCACCTCATAGACGACATACAGAACAAATTGCAAATACTCTAACAGTCTACCCCTACGCAAGATGACATACAGCAACTTAAAAATGCCTTAACCAGCGTAGCATCTGCTACAGAATTAGATGTAGTTAAGCAAGCTTTAACCTCACTTCAAAACACAGTATCCAATTTACGACCTTCCCAGGAGATGAGATCTGTAAAAAGAGCAGTAAATAGAATATTGAAGTCGCAGGACATTAAGAATATTCAATCGGAAATTGCTATAAATCAAGATACTATTGCTACTTTGCCTGCCAATCAGATTGTGAATAAATTACATGCATTGTTTGTAGAAATCAGAAGGCAGGTATTAGATCTTACAAACCAGAGCACTAAATTGAAACTTGTAGAAAGTTTACTGGAGATTACTTACAACATTAGAGAACAAATTGCTACACTCGAAACAAGTCAGGAATCTGCTTTATCAGGTTTCACATCAGAACTTCACGATCTCAAAGAACAATTTAAACAATTGTATGTCGATGTGAAAATCAAACTCAGCTACGATGAAGTGGTACGCATCATAAACGAATATCAAGAACCGGTATTAAGCAGATTAGGCGATCTCGAATTACGTCAATTTTTCACTGTTGAGATAGTTAGGTTTGAGAGTGTACCAAATTAACGAGGGTACTGGACTTATGTTAATGCAGGAAATGTTTACAAAATGTACCCTTACAGTCAATCTCATGAATTTTTCCTTGATGGCGAAATTAAATTTTTAAAATTTGGCTATGTGAGGAAGGGAAAGCATGTGGAAGTACCAAATTACACTACAAATACCTGTTGCATATTAGGACGAATCTGGAAAAGAAATATAAAATACATGAGGATCAAGAATTATCTGTTTTCCCTGTGCAAGCTAATGATAAATTATTATTTGAAGTGAAACATTTATACCCCAAGGATAATCCATTTTATGTCATATTTTCTTATAGAAATGTCAAGACAAGATATAGTTAATGAATTACACAGACCAGCTCGTAGTAACTACAAAACGACTGAGTGTGGTAACGAAAGGTGTGAATGATTTGTTTCAGGCTGCTCTGATTAAGATGGCCCCTCCAAGGGAAACTTTAAAAAATTTGGATAAGATAAATCGTGGTTAAAAATATATGCTTACAGTTATTGATACCTTTTTGCAAATATGCATGGGCTGATCCCCTAAAATCCAAGACTGGTACTTGTGTTACCGAGGCTTTTAAGTCGATATTTAGTGAGGGAAGGATACCAAAATATTTACAGACAGATAGAGGGAAATAATTTCAAAATTCTACATTTGCTATGTAAATGCAAGAATATAATATTAAACATTATTCTACATACAGTTATCTGAAAGCGCTGGGAAGTGGAACGATTCAACAGAATATTAAAAAATCGCATGTGGAGACAATTTTCTCTACAATTCAATTATAAGTGGGTGAAAATTTTACCCGAGCTAGTTCATGATTATAACAATACAGTAGACAGTACCATAAAAACAGGATCCAAATTATATTTTTCAAAACAATTTTTTCGAAAAGAAACGAACACATCAGCCAACAAGAGAACATCTAATTTCAAATAATAATCATGATAATCTCCCATTGTTTCACAACCTAGCATGTCCCAAATTGTGTGTGCAAGTTGAAAATCCTCCTCGCTATATTCTTTATCTTGAAGATGGTTATAAAATGCTTCTCTCGGTGGTAAATGTCTATCTTCAAATTTTTCAAAACCATCCATGTATTGATAGGGCTAGACTCCTTTTCACATTAGCATATTTATATCATATTGCCCAAATTCTTTTTTGTATAAATAAATTTGTCTTCGGTAAATTGTTTGACCAGAGTAGCTAAACTGCTGGAAAGAAACTGATATGAATCCAAAAATTTAAGAACAACTGTTGTTTTACTTTCTAATCTGAAAATTTCTCGACAATAATATATTTTTATTTAGTCGGTGATATAATGTAAATATTGTCTGCATCATAATCTAATTCTTTAATAAATAAATGTGTATCAATTTTTATTGAATTTTGAATAATTACTGGAATAAAAAATGTTTTTTGTATTTTTAAGTTACATGAATTACAAATCATATGGATATATTCTCCATTAAAATGGTTGTGGTGTAAAATTTTTTCATTATCTAATTCAAAATTACTTTTACAGTACACACATTGTATGGCATTATTGTATTTCAGTTGTTCTGGTGTACGATCCTTCATTGTTTCTTCCGTATGTAAGAATGGAGCAAGATTTTTTTCCCACTCTCGAAGTGTTTCAATAAATTTTATGGCTGCATCTTCACCTCGATATATAAACGGTTCTCTTAAGTTATCTGGTATCTGGATCTCATAAGTATTTATTAATTTCAGTCGAAAACTACAAGCTTCATGCTTAGCTATATATCTTCTATGTGATGTACTTGAGTCTTGGTTAAAGTTGTTTGCTATTAGCTTTTGTATTGTTTCCAAATCAGCAGAGATTATAAATGGATGTTTTAGCAGTGCCGTAAACATAGAAAATTTTGTACTTTTCTTTGGAAATTTGTAAGTTACATGAGGATGAGTATTGCAATTTCTAATATGTTGCTCTAATTGATGTTCGCTTGATATATTACCCCTTCCATAAAATGTTTTCAGACATCTATCACATATAGTAATTTTAATATTATGTGTTGTTACTTGACTATTTGTCAATGTTTGTAAATCCTCTATGAGAGAGTAGTGTTTTCGTTATTTTTTTAACATATAATAAATTTATAATGTGTATATAATATGGTAATGATTGATTCTCTTTGAGTACATAAATATCATCATTTTTTTATTATAACCATAATCATGAACAGCTATCGATCGATTATTGTGTTCCTTGTATTGTTTTTCAAATTGCTCGATAGCTAAAATGTCTACTGGATATTTTATACCTTTCATAGCTTTTTTAAAATTCTATTTCAATTTTTTTATATTGGGAATCACGATTTTTATTAATTTTTAACTGGATGAAAATGTGCTATGATGCACCAAGAAAACATTTATTTTCATCATTTTGAATATTCAAAAGACCTTTTCTTTCTGATCTGTTCTGGTAATCTAAAATAACTAGATCCACTTTCCCCTCCAAGAGGGTGCTATTTTGCTATTTTCAATTCAAGCTTATGGTCTGTATTACAAGGTGTTCATTCTGAATTTCTTTTTTCAAAATTTTCATGTTCTCACTTAAGTTCTTCACAAAAGCTATCATAAATATCATCTAATTGATGTTTGTTACTATAGTGTACAATTCTTGTAAGAGTGAATGATAAAACATATCTTCTTCATTATTAGAAGAATTTCTATAGTTTGATGATAAAAAAAATATTTTGAGAGAACATACTGTAAGTTGACTATTTATTTTATATATAATTTGGGGTTTAAGTTTAGTGAGAAAATGGGGAATATCTAATGCTTCATTATCTATATCAGTTTAATCATATATAATATGATGTAAAAAATGTTGATTATTCATTTTTTATAATTAAGTTTTGGAATTAGTTTTAAAAATACATTTTTTTGGTTTCGTAAATTAATTTTAAAAAATTATACAATTTGAGATTGGTTTTATATATAAAAAAACATTTTTTAAGATAACATATTTTTAATTAAAATAATTAAAAAATATATGTTATTTAAAAAACAAAAATAAAAAAATACACTATATACTGTAATCTATATTTGTTCTTATATGTTAGTTTACAAAACTATATATTTTTTGGTAATTAACAAACCTCTTCTCTGTTTACTTTGATCAAAAATCTGTTTTAAAGTTTTAACAAACTGGAGGATATGAGAATATGCAAGTACAGTATCTTCGGTTCAGATATAAATGGACCGAATGTATACTGTTGTATTTTGCAAAAATTTTGAAAATTAACTGAAAATCATGATTTTAGCTGATTTTCCAAGTGTAAAAAACTGTAAATTTGTTTTACATAAGAACTTAAATTTCAATTTTATTGTATAAAAAATCTAAGAATTAGATAATTTCCCCTATGACATCCAATTTTTAAAACTTTACTATTTTTTCAAATAACTAAAGCGAAATCTATTTCTTTTTAACTGTAAAAAATAATTCTCTCATGGGTCAATTTTAAAAATTTTTGCAAAATACCCCAGTATACATTCGGTCCATTTATATCTGAACCGAAGATACAATGCTGTACAGTGCTGCATATATAATTATTTCTCAAATGTGTGTATTCTGATTAAGTTTTATGTTTCAAAATGTTTAGAAATGTTGCAGGAATTCTCATGTAACTCGTTTTTTGTTTTTTTTCTCAAACAAAAATCAATACTTTGTCACGAGAATTCTTTGCATTCCAAACATTCCTGAGTGTATATGTGAAGATTTACGTACTTACGGGAGCGTGTGAATATTGAGGCATTGACCTGTTAAGAAGGAAATGAATCTATACCGCGTTTCTTACAACCTGTTCCGATTTCCGAGCTAGCTTTTCGCTGGCTTTTGTCCGTGCTGGGGAAAGCCAAAGGCAGGCAGCCAATTAAAATACGCAACGTCTCAACAGTATCTACGTAAGCGCCTCTATTCTGACTTCCATTTGCTCCTCGCTGCCCAGCAGACGATTTTTTCCTCGTTTCTCATTGGCACCGAAACTGTCGAGCGATTGATAAAGCGGGAAACAGGACAGGTTCTAACAAACGAGGTATACGGAAGCTCATAGGTTTTCGTAGTGTTTCTTTTTCTAATTTAAAAAAAATCTTTAAACACTAACTTTAACCAAATTGAATACTAACAGAAATATTGGCAAGAATTCTCATGTAACCTAGTTGTTTTTACTCAGACAAAATCAATAGTTTTGCATTCCAAACATTCCCCGAGTGTGTGTGCGTGTGTGTAGATGTGACGTCGACCTGTTAAGAATGTCACATCAATAATACTGGCTCGGGGATGTGTGTAGATTAGTTGGGTAAGGGGAATTTCTTGATTACTTGTTTTGTCACGTGAATTTTTTGCATTCCAAACATTCCGAAGTGTAGAGATTGATGTACTTACAGCTATGTGTGGGCATTAACCTACTAATAATGTCACATCAATAATACTGGCTCGGGGATGTCATGACCCCTCCCCCTGTGACGAAGTCAAGTGAATTGTGTTCATTGGTTTGCTAAAGGGAATTTCCCCAATTAGTAAATTGAGGTTATAAATATAATATATTCTCACTACTTATGTGCGTCTATTTTTTACACCACAGATAAACGGTTACACAGTGCAACATTAACTCGTCTATTTTGTTGGTCTGGTGTTAAGTAGTATATTTGGTGTCTGCATGCGTAGTACTACGTTCTGGAGCGGTGTAGTGTGTGGTGTATGGTTTCATGGTGCGAGCTAACTAAACAAATGAATGTTTAAAGCAGAGGCAATTGTTGAATTTTTTGAACTTGAATACAGCTATTCGCCTATTTTGTTGAACATAGTTCTACTGTACTTGCCTGGCGCTGGGATGTACCTGCACTCCATCTTATGTCTAAAAGTGTAGCAAACTAAAGTTCAAATCACCAACCCTGAGACCTTGTGTAAACAAAACCACGTGAATGCAGAAAGCATTGCAAACTCATAGAATTAAAATAATCCACACGAAAATACAGCGTTGTTACAGGATTCATTACGTAAGGTAAAACAACGGCCAATTGTAGAATGGGATACGCTGTCGTAAATGACGTCTCACTTTAAACCCAATGCTCTTTCTTTTGTACTTATTCCTTCACCTTTATGGCTAACTCTTTGCACCTAGTAATCATTTCCCATAAATTTGGCTTCATTCTTGCATGCGAATTGAATATATTTTACTTGCATTTTTTAGACAAAATGATATAACATGGTAATGTATATTTCTAAAGTTTGATATAGATAGGAGTGTATTTCAAATTTGTAGATTTTATGTAAATTGTATTCTATGTAAATAAAATATATAATGGGCACAAACAGCCATACGCAATGCTATAAGTCCAATAAATATATTGATAATGATGATCAAAACAAGACAAGAAAAATCGTACATTTATTGCGGTTGGAAACTTTGACAAGCATCCTAATAACGAATTTTGTTCCGCTAAATATAGTGCACTTCGCAAAATAACTTCGTGACATGGCAAGGCAAGATAAGAGTGAACATTTTGTAGGAATATGTATTGTAACTTTCAATGAGCTTAGAGATTTGTGTGCATAATGATATTTTATAACATTGGTTATTTTCTAAAAACAATTATGTGAACAGCAAGGAAGTAGTGCCACTTTCAACATGGCGAGTTCTATTCGTGCGGGAAGGTCTCCGTGTTGAGTGATACATCGAGTCGTGAGACGGTTTGTTTACAGAAGGTCTCAGGTTTGGTGATTTACACTTTAGACGGGGCTAATAATTTCTTAATTGCAATCATTTTTCCAAAGAAGGTGATTTGAGTTTATGGATGTTTTTTTTAGTTTTAACACAAACACACAGAGTAAATTTATTCTTGTAGTTTTTAATTGATTAAATTGCTTTATTTTACTTTGTTTCTTGGCCCCTTGCTGCAATTGTTGTACATTTAAAGAAGGTAGGGATCATGTTTCTAAGAGGTAGGGATGTAATTGATCGAGATTGAGATTTTTTGAAAAGACAAAATGTGTAAGCAGAGGATAAGGAAAATTTTACATTTTGAGTTCCTTATAGTGATAGAACAAGAAGATAAACGGATTAACTTTTGCAGGTGACCAAATCTCATGAAATAATGATAAAAGATACGCTTTCTATTAAAAATGTAATTACTGGTATAAACATGGAATGCGTGGTATTCTCGAAAAACTTAACCCCCTCTTTTCTCCCTTCAAGAATTCAAATCTTGTTAAAACAACCAAAAAAACACATCAACACGGAGAACAAACATGTATCACAAGAAATAATATCATATGAACTAATTATTATTTTTTTAACAAACCTATTTCGTTTAATTAAAAAAAATCTAAATTTAATATGTAATGAAAGCATATGATAACAACTTATTTGAACTAGTTTCTAAATTCAAATATTTAGGAGTAATATTAACAAATGAAAAATATATTAAAGAGGAAATAAAATAAAAAGTAGGCTAAATTCAGGAAATGCATGTTACTTCTCTCTAAGAAACTAAAAGTTAAAATATACAAAACAGTAATTTTGTCTGTAGTATTATATGGATGTGAAACTCGGTCCATTATATTGAAAGAGGAACATAAATTGAGAGTATTTGAAAATAAGATTGTTAGGAAAGTATTTGGACCTAAAAGGGATGAGAAAACAGGTTAGTGGAGAAGGTTACATAATTTAGAACTACATAATTTATATTCGTGCCCAGATATTATTAGAATAATTAAATGAAGAAGAGTTAGGTGGGCAAGCCATGTGGCACGAATTGGAGAGGAAATAGGAGTTTACAGGATTCTTGTTCGGAAACCTGATGGCAAGAGATATATAGTAAGGCCAAGACGAAAATGCAAGAAATCTGTTTCGTATTTTTCGCTTCCGTTTCTATCTGTTTCAATATGCGTACAATATTTCTTATAACGGCGCAAAGTTCTTGCGAGGTGGCAAGACCAGTTACTCTTGATTTCGAGCGCATTGATACTTTCAACGTCAGTAGATTCGGAGAAATGTCGACACCGCCGTTTTCAACTTCTGCAAATCTTCGTTCGAGGGAAAGCTCGTCTGCAAAGTTTCGAGATCATGCTGTATGTTGTCCAAGACATGATGAAAATGATTGAGAATAGATTCGACGTTCAAATTTTCCAGGTAATCAATCTTCTGCTGAACCGTAGATAACGTGTCTTGAATACTGATCGTCTGATTTTGGAAGCTCTCTATGAAAGCGTGGATATTTTAAATTTCGTCGTTAATCAACTCCAAAGAAGCCTGGAGCGTAGCAATCGTAATTTGAATGTGTTCAAAATCTTGGTACACCTCTAACTGAATCTTGATATTCGCCACGCTCTTGTTGATAAATTGAAATACGTCGGAGGAAGGTAAATTTGTAATGGTGTCTTCCAAAACCTGCAATTTACTCTTAATTTTTCGAGAGTGCTACGAATTTCTTCCGTTTGAAGCTATTCTTTCATGGAATCACTTTCGATCGTGGAAATCGTCTTTTATGTCGCCTATCAAGTTTTGAAGTTCGGATAATTTATTTTTCTAGATCGGAAGTGTGCTCTTCGAGTTCAAGTTTGAATATCGTTTGAAGCTGCTGCAATTTGACCAAGTCGGTCTAAAGCGAACCGACGCTCAACTGTATATCTTGCACGTTGCCGACCGACGGTACGTTGACATAATTTTTTAACAATGATTTTAGTTCAGAATCTATTTTGAGAATGGGGTCCACGCATAGAGACTAAAGACTTGCTATTTCCGATTGTAGACTGGTGTTGAGTGTATTTTGCAAAGCTACCAGTTCGCTCCTTAACTTTTTAACCCTGACATCCAGCATAAGAATCTCGCAGGCATAAGCCACGTTCTTCGTATGTACAAAAATATCGTTATGCATTATGGTTATTTATTTATTATCGGATACGTGATTCTGAATTCTATGAACCAGGGGTCCCGGGTTCGAATCCTGGCCTGGGCATGGATATTTGTGAGTGTGCATTCATCAATTTCATCATATCATCACTCATCCCCATCTTCGCAAATTAGCCAAAGTGGCACAAAAAGCGAAGTAAAATAAAGCAAATCAAATCAAATCAAATCAATTCTATGAAGAGAGGAATGAGTTTGTCGTATTCTCTCAGAAGCTCGACGTACAGGCAATCATCGGTGGAAACATCGTAAGTGGTTGCAGCGTCCATCATATTTTGCTTGATTTGGTAAATGTTTTTGCCGGAGTAAACCTTGATTTCACCCGCATTCTTCGGATTCACAAACATCTGAAGTTTCCCGCCTATCGGAATCTTGTAAAAATTTAAGTTGTTGTTGAAGACGTAAAATGTTTTGCCAACTTCTTCGTCGTATTTCGTCCAAATGCTGTTCGGGTGAAAGATCAACAGACCGTTGAGTTTAGTTGAGTTGAGGCAAGAGATCATTGAAGCTAGGTGATGGAGTTTCCATGATGATTTGTTTTCTGAAACCGAACAACTTGATAGGCATGGTTATTTTTTTTTGTAACCAATTATTCTTCTTTGTTTGATTATGAACATTCGATACATTTCTTGTCATCTTTCAAATGATGGTGTCCCCAAGGCAATATGTAAATTCCACATGATAAGATGCATCTTTTAACGTCGTGAGGATCCAATCCTACTTTTCTCACTTTATTGATTGTGATTATATGATCAACGCTTTGGATACTCTTCTCGGCTCTCAGTAACGGCGACGATGCGTTAAGACACTCGACGTAATCCTGAAAGGTGAGTTTGTTCTCCAAGACATTTTTTGCCCGCTCTTTTAGCTTTCTTCGTGACGCTAGTCTCTGTCCTTATCGCGTACATATTTGAACGCAACCCTGCAAACTCATCAATAATACCACCATTGCATTAATTTTGCAATTTGCCGAGAACCTTCTTGTTGTGGGAAAGAATTCCAAATCTGTTCGGTTGGGGATAGGAAGAAGTATTGAAATAATCTAACAAGGTCTTCGTATAAGTTTGGTGTTTGTATGGAATAAATAAAACTGTAAGTGTCTATGTACAAAAGTGATATATTATCATTGTAGAATGGTTTCATTACGTCATAATAAAAATTGTAAATTTTTCGCGACTTGAATCTTGGTTCGGCCACCCACTTTGTACATTTATTTTTATCAGAAATCAATTTTATGTCTATATGCTGTCTAACATTTTCCATCGTTTTTTCATACACCGCGTTGTTGATCAATTTAAAAAAAATATATTTGTCTAAATCTGATGTGGCGGCGGTTCTGTGTTTTGTATTGGTCTCAATGTACGGTCTTAGCCACTCGGAATGTTTAAACTTGAGTATTCTTCTCACATTTACTAGCTGAACTCCCTGCCCAAACAAAAACCGTAGACTTTTGTAGTGCACGACATATCTCTCTTTAGATTCAAGTGACATCAGAAGCTTCTTTTCTTTTGATTCGGGTGGACATTTGATTTGGTGGTAAATCCGAAAACATATCTTGCAAATTGTCTGAAAATTCAATGTCTACCTCTGCGAAGAAACCACATTCCCTATCGTCGAAATTATTTATATCAATTGAAGTAGGATCAACCTACTCGAATCCTCCGTAGGGAAGTTTCTGTAACATAGCAAATCCACATAAATTGTTGACATCATGATAAATAATGTAACTTGATGGATGAATCGTTATGAGTTATATGGATTATTGGCAATGTGCATGTTATTGGCTATTGCATGACTCTGCGAACATTGAACCATCCCCCCACGTATTCCCCTCCCGATAAAAAGTAAGATGTCCAAGTCCGAAATAAGTTCCAGCTTGATTTTTGTTTGGAACAACTTGGCCGACCACGCCAAACCAGGAAGGCTGCAAAAATGTGGAGGATCCAACTTGTAAATATTCGCTAACGTTTTCCTGAATGCCTGAAAAACATCTGCGAGTTGAGTTTATTGAGCAAATTTCACACCGAAAGTACCCCTGAGGAGCATTGGTGCATGTACCTTACAAAATACAACATGTTGACATCGCACATAATATATAATATATATTATCTATACATCCATTTGGCAGAATGTTTTTATAATATAACATAATGTAATAGTAAAACATACATTGACAAATTATATCTTGAAGCGAACTAGTGCTGTAAAAGTACATATTATATAGTGTATACAATCTACATTTATTTTATAAAGTTATTAAATTCTTGAAATTCTTGAACTGAATATAATGTGTATTCCAATAACAATTTTTTCACTTTACTTTTAAAGATTGTAGATCTTTCAAACTTTTTGTAACTTTTTGGTAATATATTGTATAACTGGATGCCTGAGTAAAAAGGTCCTGTTTGGAATGCAGTTAGCCGCACTTTGGGAATGTGGAAGTTATCTTTTTGTCTGGTATTGTACTTGTGGCTGTCTATGTTCTTTGGATAGTTCGATTTTGTTTCGTGTATGAAAGTAAGTGTTTCAAGTATGTACAAACTTGGAAGTGTTAATATACGGAATTTTTTGAAAAGAGGTTTACATGTATCAGTTTTGTGTGCATTTGCTAAAATACGCAATGCTCTTTTTTGAATTTTAAAAATCCTCTTCGATTGAGCCGAGTTCCCCCAAAATTGGATACCATACCTCGAAATACTTTCGAAGTTAGAGAAATAGATATTTAGCATACATACTGTATTGAAACTATTTTTTAAGGTTCTTAATTGGTAACATACGGTGTTTAGCCTCTTGCATAAATGATCTATGTGAACTTTCCAGTTTAGACACTCGTCTATAAATATTCCAAGAAATTTTGTATTGTTAGTAGCTGTTATAACGGCATGCCCTACTGTGAAATTATCTTGCTTAATAGAAGAGTTTTTGGCTCTAGATACACCAAATTTTATTATATTAGTTTCTTCGTTGTTCATAGAAAGTTTGTTTGCTGAAAACCAGCTTTGTAGTTCAGTAAGAGCTTCTTCCGTTTTTTGAATTAAAGTTACATCGTTAACAGAATCAACCAAACCCGTAGTATCATCAGCGAAAAGAGTAACTTGGGCAGTTTCAACATTTGCTGGAAGATCATTTATGAACAATAAAACAATAGAGGTCCTAGTATCGATCCTTGGGGGATTCCAATAACCACATCTTTCAATTCGGTGTAATATGTTGTTTGCGTCCCATTATTGGATAAGCTATTTATTGCAACGCTCTGTTTTCTATTCGATAAATAGGATTCTATTAATTTATTTGATAGACCGCAGATTCCGTAGTATTTTAATTTCTCTAGTAGTATGTGATGATTCACACAGTCAAATGCTTTTGATAAATCACAAAAAATTCCAACAACAGAATACGTTTTGTTTATGGCGGAAAGAATATTATCAATTATATCAAAAATGGCATTTTTTGTTGTTTTCGATTTAACAAACCCATTTTGTTGCTTTATGAGTATCTTTTTATCTTCTGCATAGTTTATTATCCTATTATAAATTAATTTTTCGAATTTTTTTGAAAAAATTGACAATAAGGAAATTGGTCTATAGTTTTCAATTTTTGGTTTATTTCCTTTCTTATATAAGGGTATTACTTTTGATATTTTTAGACAATCTGGAAAGCTACCATTTTCCATACACTCGTTAATTAATTTAGCCAAAGGCTCGTTAATGTACGTGCAAATCTCTTTGATCACGTTAATAGGCATTGAATCTAGCCCTGTTGACCTTTTGTATTTCATATTCCGAATTATGTTGGAAATTTCTTCGTTTGTAGTAGGGGTCATATAAAAAGAATGCGTGAAAGATATTTTCACGTAATTTAACTTTTCTTTGTATGTGTCCGTTACGCTGATGTTACGTTGCAGGTTAAGTGCTACATTAACAAAATAATTATTAAAAGTATTGGCTATTATTTGCGGATCAGTCTCTATTACATTGCCTGCTTCTAATATGATATCATGATTCGTGGTCGTTTTTTTTACCTGTTATATGATTAACTATTTTCCATAGTTCTGCAGTTTTGTTTTCTGAATTATTCAACTTTTATCAACATACAACTGTTTGCAATGTTTTAATGTTTTCTTGTAATTTTTGTTGAACTGTTTGTAATGATCTTTAAGGGTAGGGCTGTTTGCATATTTACTCTGTTTATGCAATGATCGTTTTAATTTGCTAAGATATTTAATTTCCTTGGTTATCCATAGGCAATTGGTTTTGTTGTGAACTGGTGCTTTTTTATGGGAAAACATTTATTAAAATGGTATCTTACAGTATCAAGAAATTTTTCGAATTTCGCGTTTTCGTTTACAGCCATATTGTTTATAAAATCCCATGTTTCTGATTTAATCGCGTTTCTGAATTTTGAAATGTTCTCATCATTGTTTGTAGCTCTAATAACTCTGAATTTTACGCGTGGTTTATGATTCCGCTTGTCTTCTATTACGTTTACCTTAATAAGCTGAGAATCATGGTCAGAAAAACCTATGCAAGTTTCTACTGAATATTTATTAACGTTTATATTGGTAAAAATATTGTCTATTGTACTTTTTGTTTTGTTGGTGATTCTAGTTGGAGTTGTAATTGTATGAAACAGACCAAAAGAGTTCATTACATCCAGAAAACTATTTTTTCTGCTGTGTCTTTAGATACATCAATGTTAAAATCTCCACATACAACAATATTCTTTTTGGAGCTTTTTGTTACGAGATCTAGTACTTGTTAACTTGTTTAAGAATACATCCATATTTCCACTAGGTGTTCTATTTATTGATATTACACATAAGTTGTAAATAGCTATTTCAATCGCGGCGCATTCAAAGTCTTGTTCTACAGACAACTCAACAGCTTGCTTTATTTCAACTACGTTACTTTTAAGTTCATTCTGAGTGAAAATTAAAGACCCGCCTCTTATTATATTTGGCCTACTGTAACTAGATGCAATACTTAAATTATCAATATAATTAAACGTTGTTTCATCTTTTACTAACCAGTGTTCAGTGCAACAAAAAATGCCAATTACATTATTGTTAATTCTAATTTCAATGCGTCGTGATAATCCCCGAGAGTATTGCATTTCAATGTATCCCACTTTAATTTCGCATGCACGTATTCTACGTCCGTAATATGTGAATCTTTGAGGCAACTGTAAAACTTTGACCGTGGCGGGAGAGTGTTGTCATTAAATTTGGATTCATCGGTTCTATATATTCATATGAATAAATGCATTTTCGTCTAATAAGTTCTATATCTACTTATGGAAAACTTCTTCTGAAAGTTTACTCGCTAAAGCATCCAAGCTGGCAGAGAGAAATCTGTACGAATCTAGAATCTGTAACATATCCAAGATTCCTAATTAAAGAATTGAAGTCGTAATTGGATCCATTACGAAAGAATATTGGGACAAACATCGGTCTTTGGATTTTAAGGTTGCATATGTTACAGATTCCACTGATGTAACGACCGTCTGCATGCGAATGGTAAAATACTTTCCGGTTCTCATCTGTGAAGTGTTTATCACACACCGGACATACATCAGTGTTATTATAATCTCGAAGTTCATTAGGAGTAACGGAAGCATCGCTTTCGATATTTGCAAGAAGCTTCCAATTTTCCCAACCTCTTCGATCATCTTTTTCAGGAAATTTTCGACAGCATCTTCTCCGCCATATACGTAAGGCTCATCTATTCTATCCTGCCACATGACAACGTAACCGAAACTATTTGCTTCATGTAATTGGTAAGTTGTGTTGGAGGAAATTTCGATATCCGGTTTGCAATAGGAGAGTGGTTTTGCTCAACCACTCTCCTATTGCAAACCGGATCTCGAAATTATGATCATGGCAAGGTGTTCAAGCAAGGCCCTCTCAATCCCAAATTCTTCGACCTCTTTTGCTTTGGGCATCAACATTCGAGCTGGCTTGTTGTCGCCGCAATAGATTTTATGTTCGGCAAGTTTGTCAATAGCAATTTGACGTCCTGTGTATTTTCTATGGTTGAGTTGTTTTTTATCGTCGAACACGGTTAAGCGTCTTGGACAAACTTCGATGTGAGTTGAATGCTTCGTTATTTGGCTTCTGACCAACTGGAAAAGTGAACGAATGAGTCAGTAGTGATGACAATGCTCGTTGGAAACAAGAAGGAGATTTATTTCCACGGCTTCATCATCATCAACATTAGTTATCCTGACGGGATGTACAACATGCTTAATTGATGTGTAAGAATATACATTGATAGCTAATCGCTTGCCTTCTGCATCTCGTGCTCGGTTTTCGAACTTTGATATATCATTAAGAGCAACTGGATACTCGATGCCCGCCTTGGCATATTCCTCATCTGCATATTGCTTGTAATGTCCAACCCGCTCCGGATGATTTCACCAAAGAATTGAATTCAGAGCTGCCAAGATGCACCAGAGAAAGCATCTGTTGTCATTATTTTGGATATTGATCACAGCGTTTTTATTTTGAATGTCAGGTCGAAGAGGAATGTAAGTAGATGCCGAAAGGTGATCGAATTGATTCAATTTCGTTGGTAATTCGTGAGGGGATCTCGAAAGAGGCGTGAA
Organism: Lepisma saccharinum; assembly: GCF_977018435.1. NCBI lineage: Eukaryota > Metazoa > Arthropoda > Insecta > Zygentoma > Lepismatidae > Lepisma > Lepisma saccharinum. The sequence continues at coordinate 24,659,410 of NC_139237.1, forward strand.
TTTGTTTAAATCAGCGATTAATGTATGAGGACTACCGCACAATATCCAACCTCACCCTTTACCCTCGAAATGGTAGTGTTTCTTAACCAATTCGTTGGAAAGATTAGAATAGAAGTCGTCCAAATTATCGATATCCACGACATGAAGATCTTGGTTTTTCGTTCTTTGACATAAAATATTTGTTGTGCCATCGGGATCTCGTATTCAGAAAATATATCAACAAATACTTTAATGGAATTGTTTGTTAATTTATCTTTCAGAATATTTATTATAGATGTTTTCGTTTCGCTCAAGAAACTAGGAATGTCACAGCCTGGTTCCGACGTAAAAGAGAAATCCTTGAGCTGGCCGTCAAATGCAGACCTAATTGGTTTACGTTCATTGGATAACTTAATTTGTTTTTAAGTAGAAGCTTCAGTTACTGGATTATTAATTTTCCTTTTCGGTAGAGATCCAGTCGATAATTTGCAAATTTTCAGATGCCTATTTAGATTAGAAATGCTAATTTTATTTGCATATTGAGGACAGGGCTTCGAAGGTAACAAACAATTTATTCTCGAACCTGTTTCTCTACATCTTGCCCTATGTACTAATAAATTGTTTCTTGAGATTAGCTTCCCACAAGTAACGCATTCGGATTTATCAGGTTTACGATTGAAACTGGAGGATGCCATTTTTTAATACGATTTCACACAGATCAAAGTTAAGTAAAAACCAATAGAATTTTTAGGTATGTTATTTATAGGGAATTTCTTGGGGACAACAAGTAAAAAGTCAAAATTCAATTTGATCAAAATTCAATCTGGTCGAAATCAATAGTAAGCACCTTTAAACTTGAAATAATTTGTTGAAAAACAAGTTAAAGGATTATGGTCACAAATACGATAAAATTTGCAGGTATGTTATTTATATAGAATTTCTTGGGAACAACAGGTAAAATGTGAACATGTTAAAAATTCAGTGTGATCAAAAAACTAGGAAACACCTTTAAACTTGAAATATATGTTCGAATGAAGCTTTAAAACAAGTTAGAAGGACAATGGTCGCAAATACGATATAATTTTCTTGAATATTACGATAGTATTTATATATAATTTCTCGGGGACAACAAGTAAAACTCCAATCAACTCAAAATTCAACGTGGTCGAAAAACTAGAAAAAAACTTTAAATGGAAATAATTGCTCGAAAGTAGCTTTAAAACAAGTTAAAGAATTATGGTCGCAAATACAATAGAATTTTCAGGTAAGTTATTTACATAGAATTTCTCGGGGACAGCAAGTAAAATTCCAATCAAATCAAAACATTAATGTTTTTTTGTTTTTTAAAAAAAACATGTAAAGTACGACTTAGAAATTTCAACCTTCCAATTCTATTCAGAATGTAAAACCTGTCTTCTTTTTTCACCTTTCAATCGCCACCTCCATTGTTATTTTTTTACTCAATTTTCAAATTGACCATTACCAAATTTACCACAAGGAGAGATGCCGGTTCCCTAATGACATACTTTAGTGAAAAAAAGTCGACGTAGTGAAATAAAAATAAGAGAATATTCCAACATTGAAGGTTTTTGCTCATAGATGGCTCTGTCGTCGCCTATCAAAAATTCCGTGAAATTCAAAAATTGCGACTGTATCTCGGAAACGTTCCTCCTGTTGAAATATTTTGAATTTTTTTCAAGTCCCAAGGTCTCGTTGAAAAACCTAAAATTGCGAAAACACACACACGGGGGATATTTTCGACGATGCATAGAGTACGTATACGAAATTTGTTTTAGATTCCTAAGTTCAAGGGGGAGGAGGGGATTTTTTGTCCACCAAACATTTGTGATTGCTCAGAGGTTCGAACATAACATGAAAAATTTAAAAATATACATCGCAGAAGATTACTCTGAGTGCCCTCGAGGTTCGAATATAACGTGAAAAATAAAAAAAATATATCTTATAAAATTAATCTGAGGGCCCTTCTTACTTACGATGAGTTTGAACCGGTCTTATTACTGTACTGCAAAAGTAGGTTAAAAGATGCGTCCAGCTCCTACCGTTTCACCTACTACACAAGTAGGTCAAAGGTCATACCGTTTCCAACTACTCGTGAACGATCGTAAAATATATTATAGATTAAGTTACTCTATGTGATAAAAACGTATCCGGACACACGGCGAAACGTGTGTTTATCATAGAGGGCGACACAGTACTGCCATCTACCTCGTGGAACACATAGTCAGCGAACTCAGTAGCCTGTAGACAGTGTGAGACAGCAGTATGGGATGGTCTGAAGAACTCACAGACTTTCAACGTGGTCAGTTGGTTGGGTGCCACTTGTGTAGGAAGTCTGTGTGTAAGATTTCCACCCTCCTAAACATCCCTCTGTCCACTGTTTCCAATGTTATAGTGACGGGATTTGTACAATCCAAAAGCGTGCAGGCCAACCTCCCATGTTGACCTCCAGAGACCATCGAGTGTTAAAGAGGGTCGTACAGCATTATCGTCAATCATCCATCGCCACCGTCACACAGGAATTCCGAACTGCATCAGCATCTACTCCAAGCACCATTATTGTTTGGCGCAAGGTGCGGCAACTTGGTTTCCATGGCCGAGCAGCTGCACATAAGTCAAACATCACACACACAAATCCAAAAAGGCCGCCTCGTGTGGTGCAAGGAGCGTCGAAACTGGACCATAGAACAGTGGAAAACCGTTGTGTGGAGTGATGAATCACAGTACACAATGTGGCGATCCGATGGTAGGGTGTGGGTGTGGCGAATGCCAGGTGAAAGACATCTACCAGCCTGTATAGTGCCGACAGTGAAATTCGGAGGTTGCGGGGTTACAGTGTGGTCATGTTTCTCCTGGAGGGGGCTTGGCCCCTTGTTGTTTTACATAGCAATGTCACGGCACAAGCTTAAGTTAACATTTTAACAGCTTTCATGCTGCCTACCCTCGAAGACCAGTTCGGGGATGACCATTGTGGGGGAGTGGTTTGACTACAACAACGTTCCAGTAATGGACTGGCCTGCGCAGAGTCCTGACTTGAAACCCGTAGAACATCTCTGGGATGTTTTGGAATGCAGATTTCGTGCTAGTCCACTCCGATCCACATCAATACCTTTTCTCATTTTGGCGGTCTGCGAGGAATGGACTGCCATTCCTCAGGAAACCTTCCGGCACCTGATTGAGAGTATGCCTGTGAGAGTGAACGCTGTCATCAAGGCTAAGAGTTGGCCCACACTGTATTGACTGTCAGTGTTCCCAATGGAGGGTTGCCCAAACTTGTACTTTATTTTGAGGTGGGTGTCGGGATACTGCTGATCACATAGAGTATATCACGTACGATCGTAGGAAAAAAATATAGGTTAAGTTATTTCACGTACGGTCGTAAGAAAAAAGATATAGGTTAAGTTATATCACGTACGACCGTAAGAAAAAGAACAACACTTGCAGGTTTACTTAGCCAGTAGAAGGTCGTAAAAAAGTGAATAGGTTAAGTTATGTCACGTAAGATTGTGGCATACCTACGAAGGATGAGGTAGGAAAAAAAGAGTTGCGGTGAAAAATGTACTGGAACCTTGTCGAACGCTATAAAATCCACCAAAAAATCGTCATAATATAAACGTCTGAGGTTGAATGCATAGAAATAGGAGATGCCTACAAAGGATGGCGTGGAAAATACACTTTTATACTACTGGAGCTCATCACGAAAAAGCAGCCAAGAGATTACACAGAAAAGGATTACCAATGTTACAAGGAAATGTAGATCATGACGGAAGCTCTGTACCAAAACAACTATGCCATGAAGAATCGTGTCAAATCTAGCAGCGGCAAAAAGTACAACAACCTCATAAAGCCGATATGGAACCAGGTCCAAACGGGCACCGGCGTCAAATGCTAAAACACCCTGACCAAGGAGTTTATGTAGGTGGACTACGTGAGGAAGCTCGTGAGCATTTTGCTGGTTATTTCAGGCGAAGAGAACGCTGGTAACCATAATTTCTGAAACGAGAAATTGGGCATCGTGGACTTGATTAACTACAAGCTCGCCAAATTAATCGCGAACGACAGCAAAAACATATGTACCTCATCAAGTTCAATAACACCCTGCCTCCAAAATTTTGGAACGTGGATGAGGGTTGAGGTCTTGCGAACGACATCATCCAGAAGCTACCCTTCAAGATTCACCTGCCAGGTTACCAGTACTGCGACCCCGGCACCAAACTCGAACAGCGATTGGAGAGAGGAGGCAAGGTCGTGAATTCACTGGACCCTGCATGCAAGGATGATGACATAGAGAAAAAATAGACGATAGGATGGACGAGCTTCAGTCACTTTCTTGCCTTGTCCGAAGCACAAACTTTTTCCATGTCTCCCGCGATATATAAATAACCACCACGGAAACGAAGAGTGTTGTCTACCAAGTGCCCCACGCGAACCTCGAGCCTCTCGGAGCTCTTGATGGATTTCTCACCAAGAAACAGAGGGAGAAGAAACGTTCCTGCATAGCTATAGGACATAGAATGAAATTGCTTCTCAGCATCCCTCAGTGAAAATGGTTGCTGCGTTCGCGGAAGCAGCAGAAGACTGGAGGTTTTTATCTCCAGCATACCAGCCATTCTGGCCGCTCCGGGTGCCGTGGGTACTTGGACAGTGTAAGCGCTGCCATCGTCAAAACCGTCATCGATACCAAGCAGAACAAGGCTGAGATGGAAGAAGAGAATAGAGATAGCCATGGAGAAGAAACGAAAAGGCAAAAGGCGTTAGTTGGGAAGCGAAAGAACAACCTCGAAGCTAAAAAAAAACTGTCCAACCTCGACATTGAATCTCTGATTGAGCCACTGGAAATAAAGCACCTCAGGGTGTTTCCATGTTCGGTTCCCTACCCTCTGTTGTAATGAAAAGAGAGTGCGGCGTGATCAACCTGGACAGTTTGGAAAATCCGGAGACGTACTGCATCTGCTACCACAAGCTAGCAAACAGCAACGCCTTCGTTTTCGATTCTTTCGACGGCGAGCCACCTGCTGGGTTGGTGAAGTACCTTCGTTTTTCCGGTCTCTACTACAACGACGAAGGCATGCAAGGTTTCGACGAAAAGAACTGCGGCCATATCTGTGTTTCTATGCTCGTGATTTTGCCTGGAATAAAAAGCCCAACGATCGAGGATTTCCAGAAATCGTTGTGGCACCTGAAGTAAGATGGGACTCTTCCAACTCACCAGCGAGACATGGGTCCTGACATCATCGATCCTAAATCCGTCGCCCTTCGTGCATTCTACAGAATGTACCTAATACCTAACCTGACGGTGACCAACAGCACCATCAAGTTCGGTAGCGAACAAATCAGCGTTACCCCCGGCCAGTACAACCTGTCTACCTTGAAGGCCCACTTGCCGAAAGGCGTGTTGCTTTCTCAAAACTCCGTGACCTACAGGGTAAACTGGTGTCTGCTACGGAAACAGTGCACCTGGGTACTGTCGGAGATCTCCTTGGATTCGAAAACGGCACCAAGCTCGAACCTGGCATCAAGCACAAAGGCGCCAACCATCCTAAATTAGTTTGCCATTGAGACTCTAAAATTGCACTGCAACGTGGCGGATGGAATGATCACTAAATCCTCGGACGGCATCCTGGGCAGCCACAAGCAGACTGGGATCATCGCTACCTTCAAACCGAACTCGGAGTTACTGGAGCCGATCATCTACACGCCCTCGTCTCTGATATGTTCTATGTTCTCTATGCTGTGTGTCGCAATGGCATAGAGAACATGGAATTTTCCGTGACCAACGAGATGGACGAGGTGGTGGATTTTGCCGGAGCCACGACCACTGCCATCGTGGAGAAAAACGTCTTATAAACAACCATCATGGAGAAAATCGTAAGTTTCGAGTTGCAGTCCTTCTCTCCCAACTGTCGCACGTTTGCCAACCTCATCCAACCGAAGCGAGAAATGGAGTTAGATGTGGATGTTGGCGATGGATTCATCCACCATCACAGAGCTGAACTGTAGGTCATGTTCGACGTGTTAGACAGAGACAGCGGCAAAGCTTTCCTGACCAATGCAAAATTAACCCTCGTTGACAAATTTGAACCGTACCTCTTTTCAGAGGTGGAAGTCAGGAAGAAATGGCACCATCATCGATCGAGTCGACTACCCTGAGATTACCTCGATGTCCGTGGGAGAGTTGAAACTGTCCAAGACCGACGGCTCTTACTAGCAGGCAGAAGGTTTGAAGCGAGCGAGAAGTTCAAAACCATAAGCCACACGGTTCTGTTTCCATTGCGCCTGCTGCCCGGTTTCTTCTCCGATTGCAAGGAGATCATGTAGAAAGGCGGTTTGCGCGTCACGTTTCTCAGAGCCGCCTACAAGAAGCACGCGGTGATGTGTTATATCACCTTCGGTCCGGACGGGACCTCCCCGCTTCCAAACACACTACCCGACGCTGCTAAGTGCCTCGTAAGGTCCATGGAGCTGCGCATACCTGTGGTGCAATACGAATCCAACCACGATCTTAAGTACAAAGCATAGATTATGAATAATTCCAAGTGTCCATCCAGTTTTACGGTTACCAGTGTGTACAGAAATCTGCTTCTCGCAATCATTTCGAATTCGACGTGACCACGCAGTTCAACAGCATTCGGTACGACATGCTTGAGTTCGCGGTCTTGCTCTTCCATACACGGAAGGACAACAATCAGGAGAATGATTCCAACCAGTTCTATAACTGGAAGATCAAGAACTTCGAACATAAAAATGGAAGATGGGGAGATTTCCCCGCGAGAACTACAATTTGAACATCGCAGGCGGCGACAACCTGAAACTGTATTAGCGTACACGGCCTACAAGAGGCTGACCTCCGGCAATGTGGGTGTGTACTATACCGTCAACGAGTTCATAGCTCGCAGACCCATGTTCGTCATCAACACGTGGAAGAGGAAGCAGGTGGTAGTCAACGAACGCACCAACATCAAAATTGTGTGTGAGTTCCACAATGCCTTGCCCGCCGACATCCTGTGCAGCGTCATCCTCATCGTGGAGAAAACTGTCGTGTATGACATCAAGAACGAACGAGTAACCGAACAGTTTTAAATGCATTGTAACCGCAGTGCTGTTTAACAATTGAGAAAAAAAAATGATCACACTTGAGCGCACAAGGGAACTGCTCCCTTTGGCTCTGCGTGTGCCCCTTATTGGCACATAGGACACGGCGGGAGTTAGTTCCGTTTTTTACAAAAGAAGAAGAGTTTGAGCTTGGAAAAGCGATTGATAGAAAATAGGGACTTCGAACATATGGCACAGGCTTTGCTGGTTTTCAGCTTATAATGGCCCCACAGGAATGTGTGGATCCCACACTCGAGGACACATCGCATCCAAGGCGACCATGCTCACCTCGTTGGTGGTCAACACATGATCGACGATCTGGATGCCATGCTACACTAGTACAACCTACGACCTGGTTCTGAGGCAATCGACGTTATCCTCGAACGTGAGGCACTCTTGGCCTGCCCACACCCTTCGCCTTTTTGGTGACACCACCCTCGGACCGAATTGCGTAAGACTTTGCACGGTCATAGTGTTTGAGCAGGGTGCCATAGTGCGTCTCAAACATATGCAGCTTGCTCAGGTTCAGGACCGAATCACCAACGTAGATTGGTTTGTTAGTAGCATCAGAGTCCTGTCCATATGGACCAGAACCAACTGCTTGTTGCAGATGGTCCTAGACTTAAAAGCCGGGCTCGCCACCAACTTTCGGGTATGCTCGGCGTTGGCAACGAACCTCACATCCACGCGATCTCGCACGTTCTCCATTGACATACCGAACACTGTGTTGTTTGCCAACTCGAAGAAGTCCCGGTCAAGCTCAGAGGAAGCGGCGGTGCGGTGCTCGGTATTGGTGTCGATGTACGACTTCCACAACGGAGAGAACGAGAACGCAAGGACGCGGTAAATCGTCCTAACCGTGACCAATTGCTGCATCACCCAGCGGAGATTTCGGTGTTAGACAACGTACCTCCCCTTGGATTCGACATACATGAGCAGCTTGTGCTGATCCGAATCAGGCGAACATTGACTCCGGAGCAGACGGCACTTCGCGGAGAGCTTCCTGCATCTCCACGGAGAATTCGAGGTCCACCTCGGCAAAGAAGCCGCGCCCCAAAACGTCGAAATCTTCGGCATTGAAACCGGAAGGGTCAGCCCACTCTGACCTTCCAGAGGGGAGTTGTTGCATCATAGAGTGCCCATAGAATTTTCTCACGCCTGTGTGCATGATGTAGCTCGATAGCTGGGAGGGTTCGTAACCAGTTGCCATGTTGAGAATGGTTGGCACACGCGTATCGTTGCAACACCTATGCCAAGTCAAGCCGGACGGCTCTCTCGATGAAAAATGCCATGTCTGCGTCGGAATGGAGCTGGAGCTCAACGTTCGTCAAGAGCAGCATGGCCGACCATGCTATTCCAGGGAGGCTGTAGAAGTACGCGGGGTCCAGGTGGTAAATGCTCATGGCGGTTGAGCGAAACGCCTGGAACACATCCGCGAGGAGCGTCACGTCAAGCCTAAGATAGGCGTCGTGATAATCCCCGAGAGTTCGACAACCCAGCTCTTGCCACATGGATTGTGCGTGCTGACACGTTTAGTCGGTAACCTCTCAGCCGAATGTAGAATTTATCACGGAGAAGTAGCCACTCTTCCCCGAACTTGGTGCTGTCGGCGACGTATTCGTAGAGTTAGACCCCTTTAGGCCTGATGAACACGACATCCAAGTTCGGGAAACTAGCGGTGGTGATGGTGAACTGGTCGTTCGTAAGATTCCCAGCGAAGGCATCGATGCTCGCCTTGAAGAATCACAGCGAGTCTAGGAACCACAGCTAGACTTTGGAGCATGATCCCGGGATTGGCACCAATTTGCTCACACGCACTAAAGTAACATTCCTCATTCTGCGCTAGGACGTTAATGCGTTTGCCGTCGTTGCCAAAGATATAGCACAAGAAGGTGAAAATCGTACCCTGAGCCATTATGGAAGACCACCGGAACGAACCGCGGGTACCGAGCCAAACTTTTTACACTCCTTGCACCACAGACCAATATAGCTGCAGTGCAATAATATTGATCGTGGTGTCGTACTTTCCCGTTGTTGATGGTGAAGGGCGAGTCGCAGACAGGGCAGGTGGTGGCCTCGTTGTGCCTACGCTGATCGTCGGGAGACAGAGACAGCAAGGGTTTGGGGGACAACAACACGTTAATTATCTCTCGAGTTTCCTCTACCATCCACTCGAGGAAGTGCTTGGCTGAGTCGGGACCGCGATGACCTTGGGGGAACACGCAGGTCTCTCCACGCCACAACATAAGCCAAATTCTAGACGTCGTGGGGCTGGTAGGAGGTGTTGGAGGATAGCTTAGGATCGGGATTGCAAGTAGAGAAGGGTTTCAGGAAGAACTCAAAGTCCACTACGATGATTGTAGGATGCTCTACCGGGTCACTGTGCATGTGGAAGTGTTCAACCGATCCGGGTTCTGGCAGGAGCATTCGCGCGGGTTTGTTGGTACCACAGTAGAGCACGTGGTGGGCGAGCTTCTTGGTAGTGATGTCGAGGCTTCGATAGCGCTGGAAATCATCCTGTTGCCGGTTGTCGAAGGTTTTCAAGCACCTAGGACACACCTCGATGTGGTGTCCATCATGCCTACATTGGCTTGAAACAAACCTATAGAGCGAGCGGATGAGGGTGTAGTGGTGGCAGGAGTCGCCTTTAAACAACAACAAGTTGATCTCTTGCGCATCGTCGTCATCGACGTCGTTTACTCGGATGGGGTACACCACATTTTTTTCGTCGGTGAGTCCATAACATCGTTGGCCAGTCGCTTACAAGACGCATCTGGCGCGCGCATCTCAAACTTGGGGTTGTCACTGATTGCCATAAGGTAGGGATTCCGACCATCGCATCTTCGAGTTCCGGTTTGAACTGCACATGTGGGCAAATCGGCCCGGCTGATCTTTCCAGTGGACAGGTATAACGCCGTCAGCACCGACCACATGATGCACGTGTTGTCTTCGTTCTGAATATTCAGAACCGCCTTCTTGGCCGCAACACCTGGTGGTAGGGGAAGTAGTTGGACGCTGACAGTAGAAAGAACTTATTGAGCTTGACCCGAAGTTGGTGTGGAGTACCACACAACGATCCCCGAGACCCCTTAACCTGGTGCTCCTCCTGTTTTTGCACTAACTCGTCAACGATCTAATGGTGGACGTTCTCGAGGTTCGCAATATTCGCCTGATGAAGTACCTTCGACTTGGTAGAGTTGCATAAGGTGTAAGGTTCACCTGACGGTCTGGCAAAGTCACTGACAGCACCGCGTAGAACTTGATGGAGTGGTGCAAAAACTCCTGGTTCATAATGACCATCATTATTGCGCGCACATACATTAAAAAGGTACGCACATTGCATGGCTTGTGCGATTTTATGGCAAAGTCCTGGAATATCTGTTCGAAAGCAGATCGCGTTGCTTTCACCGTCGGCTTAACTCGCTTGGCAGATGGAGCGTCTGTGGAGGAAGTCGCTTTCCTCTTGGTCGAAGTGGACGGTTGCGGCATCAATGTTCCAATAACCTTGCACGTGAGCCGATGCTTGCTGAGGAACGGGAAGTGATTTTTTTTTCTCGCACTCATTGCACGGTTCGGTCGCGGTCAATCGCCTGCCTGGTACGCAAGTCCGACAACGCCTCGCAAAATGTTTGCTTGAAGCATTTTTTCCTCACAGGGCATGTCTTCATAGAACGCATTGTGGTGAGATTGTTTGGGGTATGTTATTTTATACGCAGCGTGCAGTGCAGAAAAAAATGTAACTTAACTTTGTGAAGGAAAAGTCTTACGAGGAGCGTTGCGACAGGGCGTCCATTCTCTTCAACCTTCTTGTATAGACTTGTTGAAGTGTTGCGCAATATAACGTGATCTTTTTCAGCCAATCAGAAGACGCCAAGCTAGATATGAGTCACCACATTACATAATAACTTGTTGTGTAATATAGTGTAATTTTTCTGACATAACGTCACCTTGTCACGCATTGTTGTACAACTAGTTGTGAAATGTTGTACAAAATAGCTTACCCTGAAAGTAATCTAACAATGGAGCGCTGCGACGGACCGTCTGTATCCATCGACTACTCTTACAAAACCGAATGATCTGCAGTGTGCACAGCTTTATATAAACTTGTAGGACAATATCACATGATTTTTTTCAGACCAATCAAAAGACGCCACGTTGAGCAGAAGTTACCTTGTAACATACTGTTGTACAAATAAGCCAGATAATATGATGGGAGAATCACAATTCGCCCAGTGCTCCTACCCGAACAAACGTTGCACATGCTAGAAGCAACAAGATCAGGATATGTTATGTTAAATTACTGCTGCCTGTATGCGGTTATAGGTTAGTTATCAAAAGAGCGCTCTAATTTACGACAACACCACCTACTATATATTCCAACATACAATTTAATATGAAGGGTGAAATTTCTATTCGTATATTAAAAAAAAATCTCGGAAACTGTCTTCTGCGAGAGCTACATCTTTGCAACAGAGTATACTTAGCCAACACAAGCAATGGGAACATAAGTATTATAATAATCAATTACATGATATTATTTAATTTATTTGGTAACACTTTCATATAGGTGTGACGGATTTCTTACTTCTTACAGGAGAAAGTACTTACGCAAATCATTTTCTCTAGCGTTCTGGAAGTTCGTGAATGTAGTTTTGTTCAATTTTAATGCGAATGCATGTTGTTTTATGCGAAAATCTCTGTCCGACATGATGTTGCTGCTGCCTCAGTTGGCTTTCTGCACAAGAGCACAATGTTCCGTTTCTTAGATGACGTAAACCCGGTAATCAGTGTTTCAAACCACGTCGTGTTATCACTACAAGATGACGTGTAGAGGATGAGTGATGAAGTTGATTGGCAGGTGTGGAAGGTACCGCTGAATTTTTAATTCAACACGGAATCGTGAAGAAACAAGAGGAATGTGAAAATGCATGCAAATTGCACATTGGGCGAGATGGGAAGGGGAATTACATCTGTTCGAAGAGAGTTCAGGGACGTGCAAAGTTGAAATTGAAAGGAATTCCGTGTGGATTTTTACAATTTGCCAGAAACGGTATATATATATATATATATATATATATATATATATATATATATATATATATATATATATATAATTCTCCCTATTAGTAGGTCGGGGAGTCATTGTAGAAATATATTAAGCCAAGTTTGGAAAATGAAAGAAATGTTTAAATAGAAGGGCATGTTCTCTTGACGAACAGTAGGTATTTGGAGGAATCGAAAGGGGAAACCCTAAACGTTTTTTCATGGTTCCTGTACAAAACCGAAGGGAAGAAACTCTGCTCGAACTCATCCGCAAATTCATCCTTCCTAGAACAACTACAATCTCCGACTGCTGGAAGGCATATATCAACTTACACGGAGCAGGCTACAGACAACTAAAAGTTAACCATAGTGTGGAGTTCATCGATACACCGGCAAGTGGGCATATTAATCAAGAGATCCTGCAGCGAATGATGAACGACGACATTCCAGTTCACTCTCAGAATATAGAGAGAGTGGTGCGTAATGTTAGATATTCAATTCCAGTTTTCGGACCCAAGAAATATTACTTCATGGGCTACTTATTTGAGTACATCTTCAAGAGTAATTTTCCGCTGGACAGAAGAATGCATGTTTTTTTTAAACAAGCCGGTACCATGAAGCATATGTAACTATAGAATGTTGAAGTACCATTTATATTGTGATGAAGCTGAACAAGTGAGTAAAGAATTCAATTTAAATTTCCTGAAGTGTTTTTAATTTTTTTAGTTTTTTAAACTATGCTCACCTAACCTATACTAACCTAACTTAACCTTACGGGAGATTGTTTGTGGTGCTAACGGAATGGTTTGTTCCTGAAGTGATTTTTTTTCCTATGGTTGCCTAACCTAACCTAACCTACCCTAACCTTGTAGGAAATGGTTTGTGGGGCTAACGTCAATGGTTTGCGAGATATTAGCACAATTTGCGAGGTATTAGCATAATTTCAAATCCGGGCACGAAAGTAGGTATTTTTCGGTAAACAAGGTTGCAACACTGCATGCACATTCCAAATCGACAGACCACTGGTACAACGCGCGACGAACTGGTACGCTATAGCCATATTGAGTGTGGAAATAATGAAGAACAGTAAGTACTAGGTAATGTAAAAAATAGACATTATTTCCGGTAGAAATTCATTACTTCACTTAATGAATGTTCCGCAATGTAGAGTAGTGTGGTATCAATGTAAAATAGTGGGAAATAAATGTTTCGAAGGTGTCACACCTATATGAATGTAGTACAATTTACTTTTGATAATACTTATTATTATGTTTTACTACAATATAATACACAATAAAAAAATAACTCAGGTGTTGGTTATCATGTGCAAAAGTGGTGTAGTACTTTTTGTATACAGACGGAACAACATTACTTGATGTTTAAAAGGCAATAACTATTTAAACAATAAAAATAATATTTTGTATTAACCGTTTTTACGTACAAAAGGAATTGCGCTGCTTAAATACATACTTCATAATGCATGTATGTAATTGTAAGCTCGGCACACTGAGCATTCATAATGTATATCCATATCTTTCTTGATTCTTGTAAGCGATTTTCAGATGCTATGTTTATTGATGTAAGCGATCTTTCGTACAAAGACTTAACACCTTTTGGCCACGAATAGACACGTATGACAGGAGTCCGTCACTCGACATTTTTTTAAAATGCAATAACTATTTAACAGAGACGAAATATACTTTGTTTTAAATGTTTTTTTAGGTACAAATGAAGGGCATTGCTTAAATACATACTTCATAATCCAGGTATGTAACAATATTCATGTTGTATAGCAATTTTCAAATGTCATATGTTTATTTATGTAAGCGATGCTGGGAGAAGTGCTGTGTCATGTTTTGTGCACAGATACAACACATCTTGTCTATGAATAGACACGTATGATAAATGTTCGTCACTTCACATTTTTAAAAGACAATAACTATTTACCAGAGACGAATTATATTTTGTTTTAACTGATTTTAGGTACAAAAGAATGGTACTGCTTAAATACATACTTCATAATATAAGTTTCAAGAATATTTAAGTGTTTTTTTTTTCAATTGTAAACATTACATATGTTTTTTTCGCGATGTATGTGTTATATCTTGTAAGCGATTACCATGTGCGAGATGTACTTCACTATTTCTCGCAAACGGATGCACCAACTCTCGTGTGCGTCACTTAACATTTTTAAAGGGCGATAACTATTAAAAAGAGACGAATTATATTTTGTCTTAAAACTGTTTTTAGTTCCAATAAATAGCATTGGTTAAATACATACATACTTCATAATCCATGTATGTAAGAATATCTAAGGTTTTTTTTTTTCAAATGTAACATTTGCACATGTTCCATCTATATGTGTGATGTAAAGGCAATTCCATACGACGCGATGCCACGCGATGCGATGTATAGTATACAACGCAAAACCTTAGGGAACGCTGCGAAATGTTCAATGTTTGTCTTCGGCGGCTTAAAACATCCTAACAAATACTAGTAGACAAGACACATTAGGTTTGTTTTGTTGTATTCGTCATAAAGTGGGTACTACTTTAAAACATTTTTGTCAGGGGTAGACCAACTTGTAATTTTCGTTCAGGTTTTCTACCTTAGCTTTGTCTTCGTGTCCAAGGTATTTCCATGTTAAAAAAAGAGGGGTTTGGCCCAACTGTCAAAATTATGGATTTGTTGATGACAATAAAGTTTGACTCCAAGCTTCCATGATAGCCTGCTTTTTGGAACCGAACACATTCACAGTCATTTTTTTTTATGCGCGCGAGTTGAAATACCACAACAATTACTTGCCAATGTTGCTAACGGGGATTTTCGCCAAATGCTATATATCCGAGAAGTTAGCCACATCACAGTAAGGTAAGGTGCCATCCAATTAGGTTAGATTAGGTCGTAATAGAGTACAATGATAGTTTAGAATAGGGTGTGAAAGAGTAACATGAGTCGGTAGCACTGCGAGCCTCACCAAGACCCATTCAGAAGAAGACGCCACGTTAGGTATGAGTTACCACATTACGTAATACCTTTTACGTAATATGGTGTGATTTTTTGACACAACGTCACTTTGTCACGTACTTTGTACAATTAGTTGTAATGTGTTGTACAAATAGCTTACCTTGTAAGTAATTCAACAAGGAGCGCTGCGACGTAACGTCTGTATTTATCGACAAGTCTCACGAAACTGACTCATCTACACTGTGCACTGCCTTTTATAAACCGTAGCACAATATCACATGATTTGTTCTGACCAATCAGAAGACACCACATTGAGAACAAGTTACCTTGTAACGTAATATTGTACAAATATTTTTGAAGTGTTGTTCAAATAGCTTAGCCAGTAAATAGTCCAACGAAGAGCGTTGCGGCAGTGAGTCTGTACTTTTCAACCGCTCTCACGGAAGTAGTGTAAATTGATTGTTTCAAAAAAATACTTGGTACGAACCCTTTTTTTTATGGATTTAACCTCAGTGGTAGCATATTTTGACGATTTTTTTGTTGATTTTATAGCGTTTGACGACTTTTTAGTGCAATTTTCACCGCATCTAATTTTTTTCCCACTCATACTTGGTACGAATGCCATGATCTTACGTGATATAAGTTAACCTATTCATTTTTTTTATGCTACACTACACGAGAGCCTTTACGTGCTTTGACCTATATTAGAGTAGGACCATAAAGACAGTTCTGCAACCGAAAGTGAGGCTCGAAGTGAGGCTCGGTGAGGCTTGACTTAATGGTTTGCTCTTGTAAGGCATAAGCCTTATTTTCTCACAGTGTTGCCAACACCTTACTCGAAATAAAATCACCAAGGTTTTTTTTCTTGGTCTAACCTATGTTATTGAACTGCGTCGTCACGTCCAAACCCGCATGACTTCCGGACACTATTGGTTCTATTCATACTTTTTCTTACGTATAGGTGTACATGATGAATCCCCAAACAGATTTTTCCTAAGTCTTACCGTTTCCAAGATAACCCCACTTCCGGTCGCCATTTTGGATTTCCGAACATAGGTTTTATTCATACTTTTTATCACGTATAGGTGTACATGATGAATCACCAAACAGATTTTTTCTAAGTCTTACCGTTTCCAAGATAACCCTACTTCCGGTCGCCATTTTGGATTTCCGAGCATAGGTTCTATTCATACTTTACTTACCTATAGGTGTACATGATGAATCTGCAAACAGATTTTTTCTAAGTCTTACCGTTTCCAAGATAACCCCACTTCCGGTCGCCATTTTGGATTTCCGAGCATAGGTTCTATTCGTATTTTACTTACATATAGGTGTACATGATGAATCCGCAAACAGATTTTTCATAAGTCTTACCGTTTCCAAGATAACCCCACTTCCGGTCGCCATTTTGGATTTCCGAGCATAGGTTCTATTCATATTTTTTCTCACGTATAGGCGTACATGAAGAATCCGCAAACAGAATTTTCCTAAGTCTTACCGCTTCCAAGATAATCCCACTTCCGGTCGCCATTTTGGATTTCCGAGCATAGGTTCTATTGATATTTTACTTACATATAGGAGTACGTGATGAATCCGCAAACAGATTTTTCGCAAGTCTTACCGTTTTCAAGATAACCCCACTTCCGGTTGCCATTTTGGATTTCCGAACATAGGTTCTATTCATGCTTTTTCTCACGTATAGGCGTACGTGATGAATCCGCAAACAGATTTTTCATAAGTCTTACCGTTTCCAAGATAACCCCACTTCCGGTCGCCATTTTGGATTTCCGAGCATAGGTTTCATTCATAGTTTTTCTCACGTATAGGAGTACGTGATGAATCACCAAACAGATTTTTCCTAAGTCTTACCGTTTCCAAGATAACCTCACTTCCGGTCGCCATTTTGGATTTCCGAACATAGGTTAGTAGATAGTAAATGTGCATCCCACCGCAACCCTGATTTTTCGACCCCTCAGAAAATCGCATCGAAACCTCAAAATCTCACTTTCTCTCCACGTTCCGCGCCTCATTTATTGCGCTGACGATGTTTCACGGCGCTGAAAAGCCGTGATGAGTGAATTCACTTTCTCATCCTTGAAGGATGAATGCACCTTATCGTAATTTTTTTCCAAGTCCCGGGGACCAAATGTTTATATATATATATATCGTGACCTTTGTAAACTTCTCTCTCTCGGGGAAACGATGTGTGCCACACGCGCGCGTATGCCTCTCATTATTTTTTCCGTATTGTGACGCAAGCAAACAAATAATAATAGTTTTGTAATCACCTGAAGAAATTCTATATAAAATAACATACCTGAAAATTGTATTCAAAGTAGATTGAATTCTTGAGTTTTTGTATTTGCACACAAGAAATTCTATATAAATAACATACCTGAAATTCTATTTACAATAGATTGATTTTTTGAGTTTTTGTAATCACTCCAAGAAATTCTATATAAAATAACATACCTGAAAATTGTATCGCTATATACTAGACTTTTGGATTTCTGTGATTTTGGAGAAAGCAATGGCATCCACCACCAGTTTCAATCGTAAAAATGATAAAACTGAATGTGTTACTTGCGAAAAATTAATATCTAAAACTAATATTAGCAAGCACAGGGCAAGATGTAGCGAAACAGGTTCGAGAATTAATCGTTCCTTACCTTCTAAGTCTTGTGCTCGATGCGGAAAGATGATTAGCATTCCAAATTTAAGTAAACACCTCAAAATTTGCAAACCATCGACCGGACAAGCATCGAAAAGGAAAATCGATAATTCAGAAACGGAAGCTTCCACTTCCAAGCAAATTAAATTATCTAATGAACGCAAACCAATTAGATCTGCATTCAACGACCAACTCCAGGATTTTTCAATTAAGTCAGAAGCAGGCCGTGACATCCTTAGTTTATTGGACGAAACGAAAACACCTGTACTAAATATTTTGAAAGATAAACTTGAAAACAACTCTATAAAAGTATACGTTGTTCTGTTTTCCGAATACGAGAAAGCCGATGGCACAACGAGTATTTTTTATCATCGTACAAAAAACCAGACTCTTCATTTTGCTGACGTCGAAAATTTGGACAACTTCTATTATAAAGTTTCCAACGAGCTGGTTAAGAAACATGACGATTTCGAGGCTAAAGGGTCGGTATGGTCTCTGTGTGGAAGTCCTCACACGTTAACCGTTTACGTGAACCGATTCTCGCCTCTTCGAGCTTCCAGCTACGTTCCTCTTCCACCGAACATTCAACACAAGAGGGCTGTGTTAAATATACAGAACAGCGATAACAAGTGTTTTCTCTGGTGTGTGTTGGCTGTACTGCATCCTGTTCATTGCAAAAATAATCCACAGTGGGTTGGACATTACAAACAATACGAGACCGACTTTCAAAGTGTAATGTCTGGCATTGAATACCCGGTGACATTGTCGGATATAACAAAGTTCGAAAATCGTGCAGGAAAACGCATCGCTATTAATGTGTATTCCTTCACGTCAGATAAATATCTCGTGCATCCCGTCAGGATAAGCGATATCGACGATGACGATGCTTGTGTAATAAATCTCCTTCTCATTTCCAACGAGGATGTTCATCATTACACGCTAATTCGTTCTCTATCAGGTTTGGTCAGAAGTCAAACTACCAAGTATGCAAACAACATCGAAGTTTGCCCGAGATGCCTAACCACGTTCGACGATCGAAAACAACTCAATTATCGAAATTACACTGGACGTCAAATTGCTATCGAGAAACTTGCCGAACATAAAATTTATTGCGGTGACAACAGACCGGCTAGAATGTTGATGCCCGAAACGAACGAAGTCGAAGAATTCAAAATGCACAAGGCATTGTTGGAACATCCCGCAATCATCGTCGCAGATTTTGAGGCGTTCCTCAAACCACTCTCCTACTGCGAACCGGATCCTGAAATTTCCTCCACAACGCCGTACCAGCTTCATCAACCAAACAGTTTCGACTATGTTGTTGTGCGACGTGATAAAATAAATGAAGCATATATATATACCGCGGGCCAAATGTAATCGAACACTTCCTGGAAAAAATGGTGGAGGAGGTTCAGGTAATTGGTAGCGTACTGCTTACATCAAAACCGATGGCACCTTTAACTGAAAATGAACTTCAAAATTACAATTCCACTGAGGTGTGTCCGGTATGTGATCAAAGTTTCACTGATGAGAACAAAAAAATATTCCACCACGATCATTTCAGCGGAAACTACATAGGTGGAATTTGCAACACGTGCAATCTTAAAATCCAGAAACCTAAATTCATCCCCATATTCTTTCACAACGGAAGTGGATATGATTTTCACCACCTTGTGAGACATCTTGGCTACGATCCGAAACGTATAGGTGTCTTGGCCGAGAATGAAGAACGCTACATTAGTCTCAGCAAGCAAGTGTCGATTCCGGGAACGAAAACAACAATCGAGATGCGCTTCCTGGATTCGTATAGATTTCTCTCTGCAAGTCTGGATGCTTTAGCGAACAAACTCACCGACGATCAATTTAAAATAACTAGAGCTAGTTTTCCCAACGTAGACGTAGAACTCGTTAGACGTAAAGGGGTTTATCCTTACGAATATGTCAGTGATGGTTCTAAATTTAACGACGACGCTCTCCCACCTCCAAGAGAATTTTACAGCAGACTCAGAGAGAAAGGAATCACGGACGAAGAATACCAACACGCGCAACTCATGTGGGAGAAATTAGAATGTAGGACACTCGGAGACTACCACGATGCCTACTTAAAATTAGACGTGACGATACTCGCGGATGTTTTTCAAGCGTTCAGGAAAACGGCAACGAATATTTATAAATTAGATCCAGCGTATTTCTACAGTCTACCGGGATTAGCGTGGTCGGCAATGTTATTCCAGACAAAGGTCAAGCTGGAACTGATATCGGACGTTGACATGTTGCTATTTATCGAAAGAGGGATACGAGGTGGAATGGTGCAATGCGTACAGAGACATGCAAAAGCTAATAACGTACACATGAAAGAAGATTACGATTCAAATCGAGCATCGACTTACATCTTCTACGCCGACGTTAATAATCTCTACGGACATGCCATGGTTCAGAAACTTCCTTACGGGGGATTCGAATGGTTAGATCCCACCTCGATAGACATTATTCATTTCGACGATAGCGAGTGTGGTTTCTTCGCAGAGGTAGATCTCCAATTCTCCGACCACCTGCACGACACGTTTTCGGATTTGCCTCCGACTCTCGAAATCAAATGTCCACCCGACTCGGTTCAGGACAAGCTTTTGTTAACATTGGACCCTAAACAGAGATACGTCGTCCACTACAAGAATCTCCGGTTTTTGATTGGGAAGGGTGTTCAGATAGTAAATGTTAGAAGAATACTGAAGTTTAAACATTCCACGTGGTTAAGACCTTACATATAAACTAACACACAACATAGAACAGCTGCCACTTCCGATTTAGACAAGGACTTCTTTAAATTAATGAACAATGCGGTGTACGGAAAGACCATGGAGAATGTTAGAAAGCACGTAGACGTGAAATTAATTTCCGATAAGAATAAATGTCGGAAGTGGATAGCCGATCCTAGATTCAAGTCGAGAAAAATTTACAACGAGAATTTGGCACTTTTCAATCTAGATATAAAATTGATGAAATTCAGAAAACCAATTTACGTTGGTGCAACGGTTCTCGACTTGTCGAAACTTTACATGTTCGAATTTCATTACGACGTGATGAAACCCTTCTACAATGATAAGATATCACTTTTGTACACGGACACCGACAGCTTCATTTACAGCATACCAACACCTAACCTCTATGAAGACATAAAAAATCCTTCTATGCTTGAGTATTTCGATACTTCTGCGTATCCTCAACCCAACAGATTTGGAATTCCATCTCGTAACAAAAAAGTCCTAGGTAAACTAAAAGATGAATGTAACGGTGATATTATTGTCGAGTTCGCGGGTTTGCGTTCGAAGATGTATGCCATGAGAACGGAGAGTAGCGTCACGAAGAAAGCAAAAGGTGTGGGCAAAAATACGGTGGAGAACAAACTCACCTTCCACGATTACATCGATTGCTTTTACTCACAATCGACGATACTAAGTATAGAACAAAGAATCCAAAGCGTAGACCACATGATTACAACAAACAAAGTTAGGAAAGTAGCATTAGATCCGCATGACGATAAAAGATGCATTTTGTCTTGTGGAATCCACACGTTGCCTTGGGGACACTATCGTTTAGAAATTAGTAAAAATTGTAGGCAATGCAAATGAAAAAAATAAACTTAAATAACTATAACTAAAATAAAAAAATCTTTAACTGTCTCAAATTATCACATACACAATAAATAACTAGCAAGGACAATGAATCTCTTTGGTTTCCGAAAGCGAACAATGGAGACTGTACACCGCACGGCAGATCATGAATTTCTACCTTCCATGTTATCTAAACTCAACGGCCTGTTGATCAATCAATTTTCGGAACGCTGCTCTTCTAGCTGGATCAGTGACGATTTCGGATTCGCGACGATCGACATGACGAGGAAACCCAACGACGGAAAATACAGAAACAAAATCAACGACTTTCAAAACGTTGCAACGTTGTTTATTACACAAGCATCGTCATCGTCGATATCGCTTATCCTGACTGGATGCACGAGATATTTATCTGACGTGAAGGAATACACATTAATAGCGATGCGTTTTCCTGCACGATTTTCGAACTTTGTTATATCCGACAATGTCACCGGGTATTCAATGCCAGACATTACACTTTGAAAGTCGGTCTCGTATTGTTTGTAATGTCCAACCCACTGTGGATTATTTTTGCAATGAACAGGATGCAGTACAGCCAACACACACCAGAGAAAACACTTGTTATCGCTGTTCTGTATATTTAACACAGCCCTCTTGTGTTGAATGTTCGGTGGAAGAGGAACGTAGCTGGAAGCTCGAAGAGGCGAGAATCGGTTCACGTAAACGGTTAACGTGTGAGGACTTCCACACAGAGACCATCCCGACCCATTAGCTTCGAAATCGTCATGTTTCTTAACCAGCTCGTTGGAAACTTTATAATAGAAGTTGTCCAAATTTTCGACGTCAGCAAAATGAAGAGTCTGGTTTTTTGTACGATGATAAAAAATAATCGTTGTGCCATCGACTTTCTCGTATTCGGAAAACAGAACAACGTATACTTTTATAGAGTTGTTTTCAAGTTTATCTTTCAAAATATTTAGTACAGGTGTTTTCGTTTCGTCCAAGAAACTAAGGATGTCACGGCCTGCTTCTGACTTAATTGAAAAATCCTGGAGTTGGTCGTTGAATGCAGATCTAATTGGTTTGCGTTCATTAGATAATTTAATTTGCTTGGAAGTGGAAGCTTCCGTTTCTGAATTATCGATTTTCCTTTTCGATGCTTGTCCGGTCGATGGTTTGCAAATTTTGAGGTGTTTACTTAAATTTGGAATGCTAATCATCTTTCCGCATCGAGCACAAGACGTAGAAGGTAAGGAACGATTAATTCTCGAACCTGTTTCGCTACATCTTGCCCTGTGCTTGCTAATATTAGTTTTAGATATTAATTTTTCGCAAGTAACACATTCAGTTTTATCATTTTTACGATTGAAACTGGTGGTGGATGCCATTGCTTTCTCCAAAATCACAGAAATCCAAAAGTCTAGTATATAGCGATACAATTTTCAGGTATGTTATTTTATATAGAATTTCTTGGAGTGATTACAAAAACTCAAAAAATCAATCTATTGTAAATAGAATTTCAGGTATGTTATTTATATAGAATTTCTTGTGTGCAAATACAAAAACTCAAGAATTCAATCTACTGTGAATACAATTTTCAGGTATGTTATTTTATATAGAATTTCTTCAGGTGATTACAAAACTATTATTATTTGTTTGCTTGCGTCACAATACGGAAAAAATAATGAGAGGCATACGCGCGCGTGTGGCACATCGTTTCCCCGAGAGAGAGAAGTTTACAAAGTTCACGATATATATATATAAACATTTGGTCCCCGGGACTTGGAAAAAAATTACAATAAGGTGCATTCATCCTTCAAGGATGAGAAAGTGAATTCACTTATCACGGCTTTTCTGCGCCGTGAAACATCGTCAGCGCAATAAATGAGGCGCGGAACGTGGAGAGAAAGTGAGATTTTGAGGTTTCGATGCGATTTTCTGAGGGGTCGAAAAATCAGGGTTGCGGTGGGATGCACATTTACTATCTACTAACCTATGTTCGGAAATCCAAAATGGCGACCGGAAGTGAGGTTATCTTGGTAACGGTAAGACTTAGGAAAAAACTGTTTGGTGATTCATCACGTACTCCTATACGTGAGAAAAAGTATGAATAAAACCTATGCTCGGAAATCCAAAATGGCGACCGGAAGTGGGGTTATCTTGGAAACGGTTAGACTTAGGAAAAATCTGTTTGCAGAGTCATCACGTACGCCTATACGTGAGAAAAAGCATGAATAGAACCTATGTTCGGAAATCCAAAATGGCGACCGGAAGTGGGGTTATCTTGAAAACGGTAAGACTTGCGAAAAATCTGTTTGCGGATTCATCACGTACTCCTATATGTAAGTAAAATATCAATAGAACCTATGCTCGGAAATCCAAAATGGCGAACGGAAGTGGGATTATCTTGGAAACGGTAAGACTTAGGAAAATTCTGTTTGCGGATTCTTCATGTACACCTATACGTGAGAAAAAATATGAATAGAACCTATGCTCGGAAATCCAAAATGGCGACCGGAAGTGGGGTTATCTTGGAAACGGTAAGACTTATGAAAAATCTGTTTGCGGATTCATCATGTACACCTATATGTAAGTAAAATATGAATAGAACCTATGCTCGGAAATCCAAAATGGCGACCGGAAGTGGGGTTATCTTGGAAACGGTAAGACTTAGAAAAAATCTGTTTGCAGATTCATCATGTACACCTATATGTAAGTAAAATATGAATAGAACCTATGCTCGGAAATCCAAAATGGCGACCGGAAGTAGGGTTATCTTGGAAACGGTAAGACTTAGAAAAAATCTGTTTGGTGATTCATCATGTACACCTATACGTGATAAAAAGTATGAATAAAATCTATGTTCGGAAATCCAAAATGGCGACCGGAAGTGGGGTTATCTTGGAAACGGTAAGACTTAGAAAAAATATGTTTGCAGATTCATCATGTACACCTATATGTAAGTAAAATATGAATAGAACCTATGCTCGGAAATCCAAAATGGCGACCGGAAGTAGGGTTATCTTGGAAACGGTAAGACTTAGAAAAAATCTGTTTGGTGATTCATCATATACACCTATACGTGATAAAAAGTATGAATAAAACCTATGTTGTGAAATCCAAAATGGCGACCGGAAGTGGGGTTATCTTGGGAACGGTAAGACTTAGGAAAAATCTGTTTGGGGATTCATCATGTACACCTATACGTAAGAAAAAGTATGAATAGAACCAATGGTGTCCGGAAGTCATGCGGGTTTGGACGTGACGACGCAGTTCAATAACATAGGTTAGACCAAGAAAAAAAACCTTGGTGATTTTATTTCGAGTAAGGTGTTGGCAACACTGCGAGAAAATAAGGCTTATGCCTTACAAGAGCAAACCATTAAGTCAAGCCTCACCGAGCCTCACTTCGAGCCTCACTTTCGGTTGCAGAACTGTCTTTATGGTCCTACTCTAAAGTAGGTCAAAGCACGTAGAGGCTCTCGTGTAGTTTAGCATAAAAAAAATGAATAGGTTAACTTATATCACGTAAGATCATGGCATTCGTACCAAGTATGAGTGGGAAAAAAATTAGATGCGGTGAAAATTGCACTAAAAAGTCGTCAAACGCTATAAAATCAACAAAAAAATCGTCAAAATATGCTACCACTGAGGTTAAATCCATAAAAAAAAGGGTTCGTACCAAGTATTATTTTGAAACAATCAATTTACACTACTCACGGAACTGAATGATCTGCACTGTGCACTGTCTTATATAGACTAGTAGAAGTTTTGGGCAATATGGCGTGATCTTTTGTCGACCAATCAGAAGACGTTACGTTAGATATGAGTCACCACGTTACGTAATAAGTTGTTGCAAAATGTTGTACAATATCTTACCCTTATAAATATTGTAACAAAAAAGTGTTAGATATGAGTCACCACATTAAGTAATAACTTGATGCAGAATATTGTGCATTAGCTTACTATCGTAAGTAATACAACAAAAGATAAGCGTTACACAATATGGTGTGCTCCTTTTCAGCCAATTAAAAGACGCCAAGTTAGATATAAGTAATGCATCTTATAGAATAATATATTGCAAAATATTGTGGAGAAGCTTACACCCTGTAAGTATTCCTACGAAGAGCGTTGCGACAGAATGTCCATACACTTTGATCACTCTCACATTCACGTTTTATTTTTTTTTTTCAAAATAGTCAAAATTTTATGTTATTTAAGTTCGAATATTGGCAAAATTTCAAGTTGGCCTACCTCAGACAAAACTGTTTTGGGTGGTAATCCGTTTCATATAGAACACAACAAAACAATCCTCATATTTCTACGTTGAACAGAACGCGAATTATTCAAATTTGAAAATTACCAACGTTTCAAGTTGACCCACTCCTAACAAAGATATTTTATGCTGGTACCGACTTTATGTCGAACACAACAAAACAAACCGCATGTGTCTAAGAGTATTTGTTAGGAAGTTATAAGCTACCCTAGATAAACATGAAAATTTCACAGGGATCCCTATGGTTTTGCGTCGTATACGAGTACTACATCGCATCGCGTGGTATAGCGTCGCATGGAATTGCCGTTACATCACGAAAGATCATGTGGAGATACAACATGTGCAAAGTTTACAATTCTTACTTGGATTATGAACTATGTATTTAAGCAGTGTCATTCTTTTTGTACCAAAAATGGTAAGAAAAAAATATAATTCGTCTCTGTTAAATAGTTATTGCCTTTTAAAAATGTGAGATGTTGCACAGTCGTCATACATGTCTATTTGTGGGCAGGAGTTGTTGCATCTGTGAACGAAATATAGATTACATCAATAAACATGCAGCATCGCTTACAACAATAAACATTTGGCAACTGAAAATCGCTTAACATCCTGAATATTCTTACATACCTGGATTTTAAAGTATGTATTTAAGCAGCGCCATTCATTTGTACGAAAAACGGTTAATCCAAATTTCTTTGCTTTGGTTAAATAGTTATCGTCCTTTAAAACTTCAAGTAACGTTGTTCCGTCTGTGTACGAAAAGTACTACATCACTTTTTGCACATAGCAACCAACACCTGAGTGTTTTTTTTTGAGTATTGCATTATAGGAAAACATAATCATAAGAATTATCTAAAACAAATTAAATAATATTATATCATTAATTCTTAGAATACTTTTGTTCCCATTGCTTTTGTTGGCTAAGTATACTCTGTTCCAATAATAAACTCTCGCGGACAACAGTTTCCAAGTTTTGTTTGGTGTATATATATATATATACAAATCGAATCGAATATTGTATGTTGGGGCATATTGTAGGTGGTGTTTTCGCATATTAGAGGGCTATTTTGATAATTAACTTATAACCGCATACAGGCAGCCCTAATTTAACGTAACATATCCTGATCCTATTTCTTTTAGCATGTGCGACATTCGTTCGGGTGGGATCATGCGGTTAATTGTTATTCTCAAATGATGTCATCTAGCTAACTAGAATATGCGACTCGAATAACAGGTGTGCATGTGGCTTATGGGATTAGGGTCATAGTATTGTGGTCCTAGTACCAACTAATTGTTTCCCGAAAACTGACGAAGTTCGCAATAGAAAAATAAATACAATTTAAGCTACATTTTTTGATCATATATTCCGAACGGGTGGACGTGGAAACATAGATTTTGAAATGAGTAGAGTATTTTTGTGCATCTGACTGCAACTCTGATTTCTTGACTAAACGACCACAAAAAGTTGAAAAACTCACTTTCTCTCTCCGTTCCGCGCCTCATTTATTACGCTGACGACGTTTCACGGGCGCAAAAAGGCAGTGATGAGTGAAAGAGGAGCTCTCCTCTTCTCCTCCTCTCCTCTTCTCATCTTCTCATTTTCTCATTTTCTCATTTTCTCATCTTCTCATTTTCTCATTTTCTCATTTTTTTATTTTCTCATCTTCTCATCTTCTTATTTTCTCATTTTCTCATCTTCTCATCTTCTCATCTTTTAAGGACCAAATGTTTGTAGATCGTGATCTTCGTAAACCTCTCTTCTCATTCTCTTATTTTCTCATTCTCTCATTCTCTCATTTTCTTATTCTCTCTACCTTTAGAACATTGTCGTCAACATTAGAGATGAAGTTGGAGTGCTGGAATCAAGGGGGCCAAATGTTTATATATGGTGATCTTCGTAAACTTTTCTCTCGGGGGGGGAAGGATGTGGCATATACACACGCGCGCGCTCTCATCTTCTTATTCTCTTATTCTCTTATTTTTGAAAGATGGGTGTATTTTATCGTAATTTTCCAAGTCCGGGACCAAATGTTTATATATTGCGACCTACGTAAACCTCTCCTCTCATCTTCTCATCTTCTCATTTTTGAAAAAATGAGTGCACCTTATCGTAATTTTCCAAGTCCGGAGCCAAATGTTTATATATATATATCGTGATTTTCGTAAACCTCTCCTCTCATCTTCTTATTTTTGAAAGATGAGTGTATTTTATCGTAATTTTCCAAGTTCGGGACCAAATGTTTATATATATCGTGACCTACGTAAACCTTTCTCTCTCGGGGAGGGAACGATGTGCCACACACATACGTGCGCGCGTGCGTATGCCTCTTATTATTTTCCGTATTGTGACACAAGCAAACAAACAAAATAATAATTGTTGTTTTTTTTAGGATCCCTGGCCCCTATATAACCTCGCCGGGGGTGCATGGTGGCGACGAAATCATCACGAGTTTAGATTTGTACTGTGAATGTTGTCAAAAATTTAATCAATATTGTTTATTCTCGATGCTAGAATCTTACATAAATTATTCTCTAAAAACAAAAATCGATAATCCTATGCCAAGCCCCCCAAGGCATTCAGGCAATTTCTAATGTTCGCGTGGATAGCGACGCTCGGTAGAATTTTTCCTGTCCCACTGTGGAGCAATTGTGTTTCGTCGCCCAATGTAACATTTTCATCACGGACCAAACTATCCACAGCAACCCCTCCCCGAACCCATTCACCTTGCATCCTCTTTCGCCCGAAGAGATTCTATTTTTTTCAGCTTTCCCACGGTTCTGAATGAAGAATCCATCACATCCCCGATAACAATAGAATCAGAGGGGGATGTGGCGGAAGCAAACACAGCAGCAACTTCCGCTTTTTGAGTTTTATACTGGGAATCGTTTGTTTCACACACCACACCCTGACGGGGCGTGGAATAGAGGCCGAGGGGGAAATGATCGACAATACATACATGGGCGGAACTGTCAACATCCCGTTTATTGTTATTTGTCCCCACAGAATATTGTGCGCATCACAAAAGTTTTTTGTTGAAAAAAAATATAACATGAGTAAATCAGTCAACAAGGGTTTTTATTTGCTAGGACATTAACTATAGCGCTCATTGTGTTTTCACCAAAGAGAGTCGCGTGGAGTAGGAAGGAGAGAAGGAGAAAAAAGGAGAGGAGTTCCTATATAACCTACCAGTTTTTTTGTACGTCATTATCATAGTGAACGTCAATCGTGGCAGTTCAGTATTCTTAATTGTTTATCTGGTAGTATACATATATATCATCGTGGAAGTTTTAGTGAGCTACAAGTTTTATTTTGAAGTTTTTCTATCTCTCTTGAAAGGTGAACGTCAATCGTGGCAGTTCAGTATTCTTAATTGTTTATCTGGCAGTATACATATATATCATCGTGGAAGTTTTAGTGAGCTACAAGTTTTTATTTTGAAGTCTCTCTCCACCTCTCTTGAAAGGTAAGTTTTTATTTTCATGATATATTAATATTTTTGTTTTGCGTCTGACACACACATATTCAGAGGAGTCATAAAAATTGACACACACTTACATGTCGTATATTTTTAACCCCCTACAACAGTGCACACACATACATACATACATACATACTGTTCGCGTCTAATATATATGTGGAAGGAAAAAATATCTAGCATTTTTCAATTTTTTTTTCCTTCTGTTTCAGTGTGCTTTCCACTACCATCACCACAACCCCCCCAAAAAATTTCTCTGTATATATATAAATAACAGAAAGAAAAAATGGAACCGCAACCAGGTCCCTCCGGTCTTTGCGTTAAAGTGGCATGTCGCAACTGCGGAATTTTAATTTCTAAACGTAATATTGCTAGGCATTTGAAAAAATGTCGTCGACCGGATCATGATGTTGTAGTCCCGCCGGCAAAGAAATCTCGCACTGATGGGCATGAATGCGGTGCTTTGAATAAAAGTGCACGCATCATGACCTATAAATCTGAAAGCGACGAAAAGTGTGACTCGAGCATCTTCCTCGACAACGTGAAATCTCTGGTAGTCGATAAATTACGTGATTGCCTCGTCAATGTTGCAATTAAAATTCATCTCGTCTTGACCTTGCTGTATGAGAAAGTTGTCTCGTCCGAGTCAAGTACTTTTAGCTTTTACGTAGGGTGTGAAAGCTTACACGATGACAATAACGAGAATCTTGACGAGATAGTGACACGGCTATTTGAGCACTTGACACAAAAACAAGAAGAGTTTGAAGGTAGAGGAAGTGGATGGAGTCTTTGCGGTCACAACCACATGTTAGAACTTCGAGTCTGCAATTTCAAACCATTACGCAGCACTCAAAAAAAAACAAAAAAACAAAAAAAGCAAAATGCAGTGTTGAACATACAAAGTAATGATCAGAAGAGTTTCCTATGGTCTGTTATCGCCGCATTACACCCAGCTAATAATGTTAACCCCGAACGTCTGTCCAATTACAGAGGATACGAGGGAAGATACGAGAATATGATGAGAGGAATTTCCTATCCTGTGCCCCTGAATAAGATCAATCAAATTTTAAAAAACTATAGAGAGGAAAAAGAAGAAGATATCGATATTTCTGTCTTTGGGGTTGACGATTCCGGCAATATTCGTGTGTTAAGACCTGCTAGAACCCAGAATAATGTAATTCGACTCTTGCTTGTAGATGGCCGTTACAGTTTAATTCGGAATTTCTCAGGATTAGTAGGAAGACAGATCAGCAAGAATCTTGATAAGATCGAAATTTGCGATCGATGCTTGAGAATTTTTCGTGTGGGAAAAAAGATGAAAGAACAGCACAAGTGTTTTGGCTCCGTGAATGCAGAACCCGAAGATGTCATGCCGGAACCCGGAACCAAGATGAAATTTCAGAAACACCAGGCTCTTCTCCACCATCCCGTCGTTCTTTATGCCGACTTTGAAAGCTTCCAAGTTCCCATGACGTCTTGCAACCCTGATCCCTCTACCTCAAGCACGACCCAAATTTTTCACCACGAGCCTTGCAGTTTCTCCATCTACGGAGAAAAATTGAATGATGTCATCTTGTATTGCGGACCCGATGCGGCAAAACATTTTGTTGAGAAGATAGCGGAATGCGCGAGAGAACTTGCACCCAGCCTGAAAGGCTCTTACGTTTCTCCACCTGCTCTCACAACAGAACAACAACAGAGACATGACGCGGCGACAAGATGCGAGGAGTGTAACCAGACTTTCACCGCCGAAAATTACAAGGTCGTCCACCATAACCACCAGAATGGATTATTTCTAAGCACCATCTGTAATTCGTGCAATCTCAAGATTAAGGAGTCGCATTTTGTTGCCGTGTTTCTGCACTACACGGAGAAGTACGACACGCATCTCTTCGTCAAAGAGCTCCACAACATAACTTCTCGAATCAACATTATTCCAAGAACGAGCGAGAAGTATATTACAGTGAGAGTGTGGATCCCTCTCGAAGAAGGAAAAAGTGTGGAAGTACGAATCCTGGACTCTTACAATTTCCTGTCCTCCAGCCTCGCAAGCCTTGCATCTCAACTTGGCGACGAAGATCTTGTGGCCACCAAGCAAAAATGTTTTTCGGGGAGAGATGAAAATTTAAATCTGTTGCGTCGCAAGGGTGTCTACCCCTACGAGTACGTCAACAATTTCGACAAATTTGACGAGACGGAACTTCCACCCCGGGAGGTATTTTATTCTTCTCTCACGGAGGACGTCTGTTCCGAAGAGGACTACGAACACGCTCGTAGTGTATGGAGGGCATTCAATTGCCAAACTTTTCGCGATTATCACGATCTCTATCTCAAATTGGACGTAACACTTCTGATGGATATTTTCGAATCGTTTCGTAAGAGATGCATCGCGATATACAAGTTGGATCCTGCGTATTTCTTCACCACGCCGGGATTGACTTGGGAATCGATGATGAAATACACCAAGGTGGAACTGGGCCTCATCGCAGAGAAGGAACAGTATGCTTTCATGGAGAGTGCGATACGCGGTGGCATCGTCCAATGTCCCCGACGCTATGCTCAGGCAAACAATCCTCATACGCCTGGTTACGATGCATCGAAGCCCAACACCTATATTGTCTACTGGGATGTCAACAACCTGTACGGCCACTCCATGTCTCAGTGTCTTCCCATCAGCGACTACGCGTGGATGACCGAAGAGGAACTCTCCTGCGAGGATTTTCTCAACTGGAGCGAAGATAATGAATGGGGTTGTTTCTTGGAAGTGGATCTCGATTATCCCGAAACACTTCACGAGAAACATCACGGATTGGCCCTGGCCCCCTCCAAAGAGAAGCCACCTGGAGGATCGGAGCCAAAACTAATACTAAGCATGGAGAACAAGCGGAATTACGTTCTGCACTACCGACTCCTCCAATTTTACATAAGTCACGGCTTGCAGTTGAAGAAAATTCATAGAGGATTGAAGTTCCGACAGAGCAAGTGGCTCGAACCGTACATAGCCGAGAACACACGACGCAGAGCGCAATCGACATCGCCTGCAGACAAGGATCTGTACAAACTGTTCAATAACGCCATCTACGGCAAGACGATGGAGAACGTGCGTAATTACATCGACGCAACGTTGGTCACGGACGAAAAGAAATTTGAGAAGATCGTCGCGTCCCCCTACTTCAAAAACTTCACTATTTTCGACGAGAATCTAGTATTCGTTGAGAGGAACAAGAAGCAAGTGATGCTCAACAAGCCTATTGCCATAGGTGCCACCGTTCTCGAACTATCAAAATTGCACATGTACCAATCGTACTACGATCAGTTTCAACCCTTTTATGGAGATAACATCCAAATATGTTACATTGACACGGATAGCTTCATTTTTCTAATCCAAACACCAAACCTCGAACATGATCTGACTAAGATGAAGCATCTGTTTGATTTTAGCAACTTACCATCAGGCCATCACTTGCATTCGACAGAAAACAAAATGACGATTGGAAAGTTCAAAGATGAAGCGGTTGGTAATTACAGCAGGGAATTTGCGGGGCTTCGTGCCAAAATGTACTGTGTAAAGATTACAGAAGAAAAAGAGATCAAGAAGGCGAAGGGGGTGGGAAAAATAAGTACCAGCAAATTTAGCATGCAAGACTACAAAGAATGCCTTTTTCATGGTAAAAGGCAACTCAGCACCGATCATCGCATTGCAAGTAAATTGCATGATGTGTACACGACGCGCGTAACCAAAGTAGCATTGGATGCAACGGACAACAAGTTACGTGTTCTCGATTGTCAAATCCACACGCGGGAGTGGGGGCACTACAATAAAAGCGATAAATGTGACGCGTGTTAACCGTAACCTCATAGCCATGAAGTCCGCTGTGTTTTTGAAGAAGAATAGCAGACGGAGGGAAAGAATGAAAGTGGGAGCCCTCGGGCGATGAAAAATAAAAGTTGAATTTAATGAGCCTCAGTCTGGAGCGGGCTTAACAACATAATAACAGGTTGCAACTTTTCATCGCCCGAGGACTCCCACTTTCATTCTTTCCCTCCGTCTGCTTTTGAAGAATAGGAAAAGACACAGCGTGTTAAAATAACTAACAAGGACAATGAATCTTTTTGGTTTTCGCAAAGAAAGCAAGATGGACACTCCTTCACCGAATTCTAATAACCTCTTACCTTCCGTGTTATCTAAACTCAATGGTCTACTAATTGTACATCTTAATAGTATATGGACGGAAATAAATAACGATGTGGGCAAGATGTTTTATGTTTTTAATAACAATTTACATTTCTATGAAATTCCGATCGACGGGAAACTTCAAATCACCGTGAATCCGGAAAACGCAGGCGAAATCAAAATTTCTACCGGTAAGAACATTTTTCGAATGAAGCACGACAAGATACTTTCTAACATTACGTACGATGTGTCTGCAGGAGATTATCTTTACGTGGAACTCCTCGGAGACTACGACAAACTTATTCCTCTATTCGTAGAATTACGAATCGTCTATCCTATTATAAATAACCGTTAACCAAAAATGCCTAACGACATTTTCGGCAATACCAAGCGTGTGGACCATGCAGAAGAGATTCTCATGTTGGACATTC
The DNA here is from genome assembly GCF_977018435.1 of Lepisma saccharinum. Lineage (NCBI taxonomy): Eukaryota > Metazoa > Arthropoda > Insecta > Zygentoma > Lepismatidae > Lepisma > Lepisma saccharinum. The sequence goes on from NC_139237.1 coordinate 24,693,148, forward strand.
GAGTTAAGAAGTTGAGGACTGATTTGATCGCTTTGCAGGAAACCTTAAACAAAAGTTTAGAGTCGGAAATCGCTACGCTCCAAACGCAATGTCTCGACCCTATTCTGAAAATCGATTCCGAACTGAAAACGCTGATAAAAAATTATGTCGACGTACCTTCTTACGACAGCGTTCAAAATATACAGTTGAACGTGGATTCGCTTCAAAATGATTTGGCCAAATTACAGCAATTTCAATCGAAAAATGAAGATTTGGAAAAATTGAAACTCGAAATCGAAGAACGAACTTCCGCAATAGAAAATAATTTCTCTGAACTTCAAACTGTGGTGAACGATATAGACGCAGAACGCTTGCATGTCGTCGTTTCCAAATTACAAGAAGAATTCACCAGCACGTTAGAAGAAATTAAATCCAAGTTGCAGACTTTGGAAGATACAATGACGAACCTACCATCGTCGGACGAACTGCAGGTCATCGGTAAAAGCGTTGCGAACATAAAAATTCAACTGGAGGCTTATCAAGATTTCGAACACATTCAAACCACCATCGCTACGCTTCAGGCGTCTCTGGAGTTGATCAACGAAGAAATTAAAAATATTCACGCTGAAGCAAGTGTGTTGACGAGTATTCAGGACACGTTAAGCACAGTTCAGCAGAAGATCCAATATTTGGAAAATTTGAACGTCGAATCCAATCTTCCTCATTTTCATCACGTACTGGACAACATACAGGGTGACTTGGAATCGTTACGAACGAGCGTGCCTTCAAGCGAAGATTTGGAAAAATTGAAAACGGCGGTGACGGCACTATCCGATTCGAGTGACATCAAAAGTTCGTTGAGCGATCTCGAGAGTAAAGTGGCCAATCTCCCTACCTCCAAAGAATTACACGCTTTGAAAAGGAACATATCACGTATGCTGAAACGACTGGAAACGGAAACGACGAACGTGGAACAGATTCGAGACGAACTTGCTTCGCTGGTGTCGACGCTACCCACTTCGCAGAGCGTCGCCGACCTTCACACGCAGTTTACAGAGATGCGAAGCATCGTGAACGATCTTACCGAGAAGAGCTCGAAATTGAATCAAGTCGAGAACCTTCAGAACATTGTGGTCAACATCAGAGATCAAGTTGGAGTGCTGGAATCAACGCAGGAATCAACGCTGGCCTCTTTCGGTGCCAAGTTGCAAGAACTCAACGAAAGCTACAAGCAGTTGAACGTGGAAGTGAAAATCAAACCGTCATTTTCTACCGTAACGGATACCATAGTCGAGCATTTGGTGCCCGTACAAAACACGCTGGGTCAGCTTCACAGCAACCTCGTTAGCGTCGATACTAAATTCGCTAAACTGCATTCTCTGCAAGCCATCGAAATCAACAGCGTACCCAATCAACAGAGAATCTCCACGTTCGTCGAAGGTAACAAACTGTACATGTTGCATCCTTATCATCCGTACTACAAGTTTCTCCTCGATGGCACGATTCAGATAAACGAATTTTCGTACTGGTCTCACGGTAGAAAAGCTAGCGTTCCCACCATGACTTTGATATCGAATCGTGGTGTCCAGAAAGCAGGAAACATTCCTCTGGCACGTTGGAACGAAACGCGCAACATATATGAAATACACGAAGACGAAGATCTCACCGTTTTCGACGTTAGTGCCGGTGATAAGCTGATCATTCAAAACACGAGCGAAGTACCACCCTCTTTGAATCCCATCACGCTTGTGCTTCTCTTCAAACGTAATCTCTAAAAATAATAAAAATGTCTAGGCAAGCTATCGTCCAAGAATTGCATAAACCTGCGCGCCGCAACTACAAACGTTTGGCTGTGGTAACCAAGGGAATCGACGACCTCTGGGAAAGTGACCTCGTGGAGATGAGTAGCGGCAAGTTAAAAAACGTACATAAATTAAACAAGGGCAACAAGTACCTCCTCACCGTCATAGACACGTTTTCGAAATTCGCATGGGCTCTACCTTTGAAGGCGAAAACGGGAACATGCGTCACGGAAGCATTTAAGACAATTTTTCGCGAAAGCGGCGGCAGACGACCTCGGTTTCTGCACACGGACAAAGGGAAGGAATTTTACAATGCCGTATTCCAAAAGTTTATTCGGAAACACAACGTTCAACATTACTCGACCTTCAGTGACGTCAAGGCCAGCATCGTGGAAAGATTCAATCGCACTCTGAAATCGCGCATGTGGTCACGCTTCACGCTTCAGGGAAGCTACAAGTGGGTCACTATTCTTCCGGAACTTGTTAACGAGTATAATCACACACGGCACGCAACGATAGGCATGAAGCCAGCTGACGTTACCAAGTCTGACGAGCAACGTTTAATTTCTAGCGTTTACTGTCCAAAATACACGCCCACGACAAAAAAAGCTAAATACAAAATTGGAGAACAGGTGAGGGTCAGTAAATTAAAGCGAACGTTCGACAGGGGTTTCACACGAAACTGGAGCACCGAACTTTTTACCGTGGTTCGAGTTCTACCCGGGAACCGTCACACGTATATAATAAAGGACAGTGGCGGTGAAATTTTATTGGGGCGCTTCTATGAAGAGGAACTCTCTAAAACTAAATACCCCGACACGTACCTTATTGAAAAAGTTTTGCGCAAGAGAGGCAACAAACTTTTGGTGAAATGGCTGGGACTTCCGGAAACAAGTTGGATCGATTCAAACGAAGTGATTCTATGAGTACGTGGAATGTTGTGAAACGTTTACCTAATTCGGAAAGTCAAACGAGAAAGAAAAAGAACGGCGAATTGCTTCCCGACAGCATCCGCTGTCTGATCGTAGGTCCTTCGGGGTGTGGGAAAACAACACTGCTCGTGGACAATTTTCTCCTCCGAATTGGTTAGATTGGAAGAACAGGCACCTGTACGTGTTCTCGAAAAGTTTGGAGCAATCCAAATACCAGCAACTGATGAAACTGTACGATGGTCTGGACATTGCAACGTTTGCCTCGGAAATAAAACCACTTGACGATTGTCGTGAAAATTCAGTTGTTGTGTTCGACGACGCCATCCTGGAAAATCAAAATGAAATTCGCAACTTTTTCACGCAAGGTCGTCACAAAGGAATGGATTGCTTCTACCTAGCTCAAACGTTTTCCAAAATTCCAAAACAGTTAGTACGCGACAATGCTAATTTCATATGTTTGTTTCGTCAAGATCACACCAACCTCAAGCACGCGTACGATGACTACGTAGGCGGAGACATGAACTACAATCAATTTTCGGAAGGCTGCTCTTCTTGCTGGAACGCTGATGATTTCGGATTCGTGACGATCGACATGACGAGGAAACCCAACGACGGAAAATACAGAAACAAAATCAACGACTTTCTAAACGTTGCAACGTTGTGAGAAACGACGTATATAAATAACGTCATGAGGAAACGAAAAATTGAAGACGAAAATCTCAAGCTTCGCGATTACCTCGCGAAACGCTTCAAAGGTTGGAAATCCGAGAATCGCGGATTCTACGAAGAGAAGAAACGTCAGGATCAACCTGTGATCGATGCCATCAGCGGTCTAGGTAAAGAAATTAAAAGTGTCACGGAACAAAATAAAAATTTGATTAATGAACTCGTACCGCTCGCAGCTAAAAGTTATGCTGTACCCACGCCCATTTCGAGCATTCCTTCGACACCGTTCGAACTGAAGGATGCACCGGCACGACGTCGAGCCATAGGCAGCACGTCGTCGTCTTCGGATAAAATCGAGTTGGGACCTTTGGCACGAGACTACCTGAGCACGGCGAAGTTCGACAAGGATGAAGTGTTCGGATTGTATCCCAGCATGGAAACCAACGAAGGCGGCGGTGTGGTGTGGAAGATTGGGAAATCGAAGGTGACCTTCGAAGGCAACGACATTAAAGTCAATTTAGGCGACAAGGATAGTTGGACCAGGTATCCGGGTACGGTGGGACTGTGGGAACTTGTTGCCAAAAAGCAGCCGAAAGATTATACCGACGAAGATTACCAAAGTTACAAGGAAATTCTGATCATGACGGATGCCTTGTACCAAAACAACGATGCCACGCAGAATAGGGTGAAATCGAGCAGCGGCGAGAAGTACAGGAATCTCATCAAACCGATTTGGAACCAGGTCAAAACAGGCAGCGGCGTCAAACGCTACAACACGTTACCCAAAGAATTCGTTTGGGTGGACGACGTTAGGAAACTCGTGGACCGATTGTTGGTGATAGCCGGCGAAGAGAATGCAGGCAACCGTAATTTCTACAACGAGAAGGTTGGCATCGTGGATATGATCAGCACGAAACTTTCCAACTTCATCGTGAACGACGACAAGGGCATAGGTTACCTCATCAAAATCATCAACACGCTGCCTCCTAAATTTTGGAACGTGGCCGAAGGAAAGGGACTCGTAAACGACATCATCAACAAGTTACCTTTCGAGATGCATCTACCTGGCTATCAGTACTGCGGGCCGGGTACCAAACTCGAGAAAAGATTGGAGAGAGGGGACAAGGGTGTGAATCCGTTAGACGCGGCATGCAAAGATCACGACATTGCTTACAACACCACCCAGACGGATCTGGATGCACGTCACGAAGCAGACAGAAAGTTAGAGCATGCAGCTTTCGAAAGGTTCGTCAGCAGAGACGCATCGCTGGGTGAACGGGTCGCCGCACTGGGTACCACCATCGCCATGAACACAAAACAAAAATTGGGGTGGGGTATATAAATAACATACCGTAAAAAACAACATGGCTTGCATAACTGATTTGCCACCCGAGCTACTATCTAAAATATTCAAAAAGGTAGTTAACGGAGATGTTAATAAACTTCTAATCATGGCAAGAATGACGCCGGAATTTCGCATCCCTTGTGAAATGGTTCTCAAGGACCATCTTCGGGAGATCAGCGGCCTGAGGTGCGGTGATCTTAACATTCTGCTTTCGGCTGCAGGGGAGAAATTGAACGATAGGTCGGACGAACTGTACGAGGCGATGCAGGGAAGAAGACGGTATACTGATGATTGGTACAAGTCTATGCAGGAGAGGGAAGATATCACTACGCACATCCTCGCGTTTTCCGAAGCACGAACTTTCTTCCTGTGTTAAAAAAATAATAATATATATACGTGTCAAAAAAACTTGATATATAAATAACACGCATCGTGAAAAAAAATAATCTTCGGTATATATAAATAACACACATCGTGAAAAAAAACAATTAAATTTCTCTCTAACACACTGAAATTTTTTGATATGACGACTGAAAAAATAAGTGAGCTCCAAGCATTAAAACAAATGCTAAATTTGTCATTTGAGTATGTAAAAATTCGGGAATTGGAAGTCGACAAATCTTACACGATAACTTCCGGTTCAATCGTTTCTACCCAGTATGGTCCCAAGGTACGCCTGTTGCTCAACGCACAATACAGTCTATTTTTACCAGATCGATACGCTAACATGTTATCGGATGAGAAGCTATCTATTTTAATCGAGAACAAAACTCGAATCGTGTACAAGGGGACAAAGGAACTTCTTGGCAAGAAAACAAAGCACGTAATAGAATTTGTGTAGCGACTGCGGGGCCGTGAAAAAAAAATCTCAGAATATTTATATATAAATAACATACCGTAAAAACTACACAAGAAAAAATCTCAGAATATATATAAATAACATACCGTGAAAATAACACATAGAGCATCAACATGAAGCCCAAGGGTGTCGTGTACCAGATACCATATTCGAATCTAAAAAATCTAGGTACCCTTGATGGGTTACTCACCAAGAAACAACGCGAGAAGAAACGTTCTTGCTTGTCGAAAGGACATGGAATGAAATTGCTGCTCAGCACACCTCAATTGAAAAGGTTGCAGCGTTCGCGGAAACAGCAAAAGATTGGAGGTTTCATATTCAGCATCCCGGCCATCCTGGCAGCATTGGGGGCCGTTGGAAGTTTGGCCGGCGGAAGTGCCGCCATTGCGAAAACCGTCATCGACTCGAAGAAGAACAAGGCGGAATTGGAAGAACAGAAACGTCACAACCTGGCCATGGAGAAGAAGGGGAAAGGCATAACCAAAAAACAAAAAAGCAACCTCGATGCTTTGAAGAAATATAAAAAAAAGAAACAGAAGCACTCACCAACCGAGACATTGAATCTCTGATCGAACCGTTACAAATCAAACACTTCAGAGGAGTTTTCATGTCCGACTCGCTACCTTCAAGCGTCAAAAGAAGAGAATGCGGAGTAGTCAACTTGGACGGCCAAGAAAATCCAGGCACGCATTGGATATGTTACCACAAAAACAATAATGATAAAGCATTCGTTTTCGATTCTTTCGGAGGTGTTCCACCTACAAATTTAGTTCATTATCTGAAAACGAGCAAAACCTCCATATACTACAACGACGAACGCATTCAAGATTTCGGAGACGTGAACTGCGGTCATCTCTGCCTCTCCGTGCTCGCCTTTCTCTCTAAAATAAATAACCCTACGATCGAGGATTTCCAGAAAGTACTGTGGAACCTGAAACAGCATCACTAGGATGGGCGTGTTCCATCTCACGAGCGAATCTTCAATCTTGAAACTCACGCTGCACGACGACATCGTCTATCCTAAATCCGTGGCTCTGCGTGCATTCTACAGCATGTACCTCATACCTAATGTTACGCAGCACAACAACAAAATTAGCGTCGGAAGCGAACACATCGTCGTCACGCCAGGACAATACAATCTTTCCACTTTGCAAGCTCAGTTACCCAAAGGCACGTACCTTTCTCAAAATTCGGTTACGCACAGAGTGGAAATCCTGTCGGCGACGGAGACCGTGGACCTGGGCACCATAGGAGAACTTTTAGGTTTCGAGAACAACACAAAACTCGAAGCTGGCATCAAGCACGTGGCAACAAACATTCCTAAATTTTTGGCCATAGAGACTTTGAACGTACACTGCAACGTGGCGGAAGGTATGATCACGAAATCCTCGGACGGATTAGGAAGTCACAAGCAGACGGGAATCATAGCCACTTTCAAACCAAGTTCCGAATTCATGGAACCGATCATCTACACGCCCTCTTCGCCGATCTATTTTCCAGTATGTCGCAACCGCATAGACGACATAGAGTTGGTGGTGACGAACGAGAAAGGAGACGTGGTAGATTTCGCAGGTGCAACAACTACTGCCATCGTGGAGATCAACGTATAATAAATAACCATACATGTAAAATGGAGCAAATCGAAAGTTACGAATTGCAATCTTTCCCTCCCAACCGTCGCACGTTCGCCAATCTCAACGAGGCGAACAGGGAGATCGAATACGACGTTGACGTAGGCGATGGGTTCATTCATCCTCACAGAGCGGACCTCTACCTTCAATTCGACGTGGTGAAGAAAGAAAGCGGAGACGCGTTTCCCGCAGCAGCAAACTTGATACTCGTGGACAACTTCGTGCCTCACCTGTTCTCGCAGGTGGAGGTGAGGAAACACAACACCGTCATTGACAGAATAGATTATCCAGGCATCACGTCGACGGCAGTGGGAACTTTGAAATTATCCAAAACGGATGCAGCATACTATCAGGCGGGAGGATTCGAAGCCGGGACCAAAATATCGACGAAAAGTCACACGGTGCTCTTTCCCATGCGTCTGCTTCCAGGATTCTTCTCCGATTACAAGGAGATCATGTGGAAGGGAGGACTGAGAGTCACGTTTCGAAGAGCGGCGAACGACAACGACGCACTGATGCGATACGCTACTTTGGGCCCGGACGGCACCACGCCGATAGCCAACACTTTACCCGAAGCAGCGAAATGTGTTATCCAAAGCATGGAATTGAGAATGCCGGTGGTGGAATACGAAACAAACTATGCCCTCAAGTACAAGGCGGAGATCTTGAAAAGTCCGCAGGTACCGATTCACTTTCACGGTTACCAGTGCGTGCAGAAGATGGCGACGGGAAGTCACATGGAATTCGACGTGACGACGCAGTTCAACAACATACAGTTCGACATGCCAGATTTCGTCGTAGTGCTCTTTCAGACCGGGAGGGACAAGAATCAGGAAAAAGATTCCAGCAAATTCGACGACTGCAAGATCAAGAACGTTTATCTGAAGAACGGACGCAATGAAGTGTTCCCGCGCGAGAATTACAATCTTGACGTGACCAAAAACGATTACCTCAAACTTTACGAAGCGTTTTCGGCTTACAAACGCGTGACCGAGGGAAGTGTGGACATGTACTACACGCCCAGCGAGTTTAAAGCACGGAGACCCATGACCGTCATCAACACATCTAAGAGAAAGCAGGTGGTGGTCAACGATCGAACCAACATCAAGGTCGTCTGCGAGTTCCACGATGCCTTGCCCGAGGATACCCTATGCAGTGTCATCCTGATTGCAGAGAAGTCCTTCGCCTACGACGTGAAGAACGAGAGGGTCACAGAGCAGTTTTAACAAGTTTTTTAACATTTTTTCTTGCACAATAAGAAATTTTCTGCACTAGCACAATCAGTTGCAATGGCACAATACGAATTTCACTAGTTCAGATCAGTTACAAATGTCAATTTCATTAGCTATCACTCACAATATCTTTTTGCACTATAGCACGAGACAATCAGAAAATTTGCACAAAAAAAATTTGTTGTTGTTTTTACACGTGAAAATTAACAATAAAATTTCTTTTTTATCGTTTCAGATGCTGTCGAAACATCAAAAACATATACACACACTAAAAAAATAAGCATGCAACTTTATTTGTAACACACACACATACATTCTCCATCTTCATCAAGAAAATATTATAATAAACATAATCATTTTTATCTATCTCATAATAAAACTCTATATCCAAAAAATATCACAACATTAAATAACACTAGAGTCGTTAGTACACGTTGCATGCATTACGGAGGTCCTCTGTAGGGTTTCATGGAAGTTTGGGGGAAAAAAAAAAACACGTGAAACTCTACAGAGGTGCGGTAATCTATAACCGCAGCCATTAGAAAACTTTTACATTTTTGGTTGGGCACCACGCACCCTGGCGAGGTTATAGGGGCCAGGCATCCTAAAAAAACAACAATTATTATTTGTTTGTTTGTTTGTGTTACAATACATAAGCGCGCGCACGTATGTGTGTGGCACATCGTTCCCTCCCCGAGAGAGAAAGGTTTACGTAGGTCACGATATATATAAACATTTGGTCCCGAACTTGGAAAATTACGATAAAATACACTCATCTTTCAAAAATAAGAAGATGAGAGGAGAGGTTTACGAAAATCACGATATATATATATAAACATTTGGCTCCGGACTTGGAAAATTACGATAAGGTGCACTCATTTTTTCAAAAATGAGAAGATGAGAAGATGAGAGGAGAGGTTTACGTAGGTCGCAATATATAAACATTTGGTCCCGGACTTGGAAAATTACGATAAAATACACCCATCTTTCAAAAATAAGAGAATAAGAGAATAAGAAGATGAGAGCGCGCGCGTGTGTATATGCCACATCCTTCCCCCCCCCGAGAGAAAAGTTTACGAAGATCACCATATATAAACATTTGGCCCCCTTGATTCCAGCACTCCAACTTCATCTCTAATGTTGACGACAATGTTCTAAAGGTAGAGAGAATAAGAAAATGAGAGAATGAGAGAATGAGAAAATAAGAGAATGAGAAGAGAGGTTTACGAAGATCACGATCTACAAACATTTGGTCCTTAAAAGATGAGAAGATGAGAAAATGAGAAAATAAGAAGATGAGAAGATGAGAAAATAAAAAAATGAGAAAATGAGAAAATGAGAAGATGAGAAAATGAGAAAATGAGAAAATGAGAAGATGAGAAGAGGAGAGGAGGAGAAGAGGAGAGCTCCTCTTTCACTCATCACTGCCTTTTTGCGCCCGTGAAACGTCGTCAGCGTAATAAATGAGGCGCGGAACGGAGAGAGAAAGTGAGTTTTTCAACTTTTTGTGGTCGTTTAGTCAAGAAATCAGAGTTGCAGTCAGATGCACAAAAATACTCTACTGAAATGTTTTCCGAGTTTTGGTGTTCTTTGTTCTCTCTGACTGGAAATAAGTTTCAGAGTTCAAAAATTGCGACAGGAAGTTGGTTTACAGCCTAAGCGATAAGAATTAGCCAAAATCTGTTTACGAATTTATAATACGTAAATAAACTAAAGAAGGACTAAAATTAAATGGTGTGACTCAGTTGTTAGCATATGCAGATGATGCAGACTTACTGGGGGATGTTGTGAATACAATTAAGAATAATGCTAAAATATTTTTCAAAACTGCTATAGAGATAAGTTTGGAAGTTATCAAAGGGGAAACTAAATATATGGTTACATGCCGAAACCAAGTGTTAGGTAATAATCAAAATCTAATTATTGATAACAACTCGTTTGAACCAGTTTCCAAATTCAAATACTTAGGAGTAATATTAACAAATGAAAATTATATTAAAGAGGAAATAAAAAGTAGGCTTAATTCAGGAAATGCATGTTACTTCTCTCTTCATAAACTTTTGTCTTATCGTTTAATATCTAAGAAACTAAAAGTTAAAATATACATGACAGTAATTTTGCCTGTAGTATTATATGGATGTGAAACTTGGTCCCTTGCATTGAAAGAGGAACATAAATTGAGAGTATTTGAAAATAAGATCCTTAGGAAAATCTTTGGACCTAAAAGGGATGAGGAGACAGGTGAGTGGAGAAGGTTACATAATTTAGAACTACATAATTTGTATTCATGTCCAGATATTATTAGATTAATTAAATCAAGAAGACTTAGGTGGGCAGGCCATGTGGCACGAATGGGAGAGGAAAGAGGAGTTTACAGGATTCTTGTTGGGAGACCTGATGGTAAGAGACCTGTAGGAAAGCCAAGACGAAGATGGAGGGACAACGTTGAGATGGACCTAAGGGAAATCGTTAGGGATGGAAAAGAGTATATAGAACTTGCTCAAGATAGGGAAAGATGGAAGGCCTGTGTTGCTGCAGCCATGAACCTTCGGGTTTAAGAAGGCTAGGGAGTTAGTTAGTTAGTTAGTTAGTTAGTTAGTACTTGGATATGAGTAAAAGTGTCAATACAACCTATGATCGGAAATAAATTACGGAGACAGGTAGTGAGTCTACAGCCTAAGCGATAAGACTTATCCAAAATCTGTTTGCGAATTTATAATATACAAATATACGGAAATCCAAAATGGCGAGAGAAAAGTCTATCTCCGAAACCGTTAAACTTAGCTGAAATCTGTTTGCGAATTTATAATGTACACCTATATGTGAGTAAAAGTCTATATACAACATATGATCAAAATTCCAAAATGGTGACAGGAAGTGTATCAAAAACCTAAGCGATAAGACTTAGCCAAAATCTGTTTGAACATTTATAATATACATTTATTTGTGAGCAAAAATATCAATACAAACCATGCTCGGAAATCCAAAATGTTGAAAGGAAGTAGATCTATTTCGGAAACCTTTAGACTTAGCTGGAATCTGTCTGCAAATTTATAATGTACACCTATATGTGAGTAAAAGTCTCAAAACAACCTATGATCGAAAATTCAAAACGGCAAAAGGAGGTGGGTCTACAACCTAAACGGAAAATCTTAGACAAAATCTGTTTGCGAATTTATGATATAAAACTTTATGTGAGTAACACCGTCAATACAACCTATGCTCGAAATCCAAAATGGCGACAGGAAGTGGATCTATCTCGGGAAAAAAATTGGTCTTAGAGAGTTCGAGTTTTCTACATTAGCATTGTATTGGTGTCCAAGTTTGGTATTTCTAAAATCAAAGAGGATGGGTTTAGTCCCACTGTCGAAATTATGGATTTGTTGATGACAATGCAGTATGACCCAAGGTTTCCATGATAGCCTGCTTCCTGAAACCGAACACGTTTAATAGAATTTTTATTTTTTATGCGCACGAGTTGAAATACTACGGCAATAAGTTGCCATTATTGTGAATGGGGATTTTCTCCAAATGCTATATATCCGAGAAGATAACCACATCACAGTAAGATAAGATGTCATCCATTTAGGTAACATTAGGTCGTAATAGAGTACGATGTTAGTTTAGATTAGGGTGTGAAAGAGTAACATGAGTCGGTAACACAGCGAGCCTCACCAAGCCCCATTCTCGAAACAGCGTAAAAGGCTGCAATATGCTGGCAATACTGTTAAATATACAACGTAAAAAGCTATAAGTTGGCTACACTGTAAAATATATATCGCAAGAAAGCTAAAAGTTAGCAACACTGCGAGCCCCACTGATCCGCATTTTCGGTTTGTGAATCAGTGCGCCTGCACTACTTTTACACCTTTATATAAATCTCTGATATTTTTGTTTTTGCTGCTTGTTTCAATTTCTTTAATTTTACTTTTCAAGTAATATATATATTTTTTACTTCGAAACGTGCGGTTAGGTAAACTTCTCGCTTTATTCTATTATAATTGCTTAGATTTGTATAATCAGAGTTATTTAACCACCTAAGTCTAGCCTGATTTCTGATTTCTATTATATTATGACATTCGTTATCAAACCATGGCTTACTTTTTCTTGGTTTCTGGTGTCCTATACTTTATTTAGCTGCTGATTCTATGCATTACGTATGTGATCCCAATTCTTATTTAAGTCTGTTTCATTTACATTTTCATCATCATTCAAATCCTGCAAAACATGGAATCTATTTGACAGTTTAATTTAGTAATTCTTCTTAATTCTTTCATTAGCAAAATTTTCCTGTATTAAATGTTAGATTTCTTAGATTTTGTTGCTTATGCTGCGAGTCTATCTCTTAATTTAGCAATTACAAAATATTGGTCCCTGGCACAGTCAGCACCTCTATGTGTACGAACGTCAAATATACTAGTATGATCTTACTTATCAATGAGAATATGATCTATCTGATTATGAGATTTACCATCGGGAGAAGACCAGGTATATTTATGGATATCTTTATGTTTCAAAGTGGTACTTTTCACAATTAAATTCTTTGAAGTTGCAAAAGTATTTATTCTTATACCATTAAAAAAACAAAATAAAGTGTTCCCCTGTGCTTAGCACCACGCCATGAAGGCGTATAGGGGGTGTGGGTGTAACGCCTCACACTTTCTTGATCCGGTCGTGAGTGAGGGTGATATGATGAGCATCACGCCCTTGACCGCTTTTAACCCTGACGGTTTTCCCCCAGGCACCCATGTTATTCGACGCTGTGTGGGCGCCGGGGCTCATTCCAACGTTACAAAGGTTCCCGGATTTGAACCGGCGGGGGAATCGAACCTGGGACCTTTAGCATGGTACTAAAACACTTACCGACAGAGCCACCGCGGCCATTATATACCATTATCATTACTTATTTCATGAAGATTTTCTTCACCAATCGTGGGTTTCAATGTCTCTTCTTTACCAATCTGTGCATTACAGTCACCTAACAGAATTTTCATATCGTATTGGGAAAATTTATAAAAGGCCTGTTCTACCTCTGCATAAAAATCATCATTAGTATTATTATTTTATCTTCCGTTTGTGCATGTATGTTTGTTAAAATAATCTTACCCCACCTACCCTGTAAAACTGCATATGATATCCGATCATTAATAAATTCTACTGTTTTAAGAGCACAGATAATTATGTTATTTATGAAGAAGACTGTTCCCAAATTATGAATTTCAGTACAACCATAGAAAAAATATAATTTTAACGTTTTACAATTCCCTTCTCCTGGCCACCTAACTTCTTGGGCAGCTACTACACCTAATTTATACTTAACTATCTCATTAACTGTACAATGAAATGCTCCAGGCCAGTAAAGGCTCAGAACATTCTAATTGCCTAATTTAATATCCACAGTCCTAATGTAGATCTTATCCTTAGTACAGGGACCTCCCAAAGTAGTCCCCTCCCGAAAATTCGATTGGGAGACTATTGTACATACGGAATATTTTACCTTGGGAACATCCATGGCCTCATATTGTTGTTTCTTGACATGAATTCCTATAGTGCAGAGTTGTCAGCTCTACGCCTAACCCCCAATACAAATGAAGGACCGCACCTGTCGTTGGTCAGCGGATCCTTCGGATCTAGCTGGGATGATGACATAGTAGTCCACCAACCGTACACCACTTCTGCCAATTATGGGACGGTCACAGAACCATGACAGGACAGCTCTATAAACAACAAACGGATACTATGCGAAATGAATGTTCACCGTTATTGTTCGAAGTGAAGACGCAAATATTTCATAAAGTTACCTGTCACGTGACAAGCTGGAGGAATTCATGTTGCAGCAGTTCCGTATGTTGACCTTGAAGCTGCGGGCCCTCAGCACGAACGAAGGAACGAGAAAAAATGTAGCGCGCAGAGGAAAATCATCCCGCAGTTTCTCTCGTCTCGGAGGAAATGTAATCAATGGATTTACAGAAAGCTTTCCCACGAAGGTCGATTGTAGTACACAAGCCGAGAACAATATTTCCTGCGTTGGTGAAATGAGTGTAAATGCAACAGGTGATGAAAGTGGTACTTTATTACTACCACAAGTCTCAGCGACTGGAAAGAGCATTCGTTTTTTATGCAACGAGCTTGTGGCAATGTGCACAGCGCTAGCATTAACACAACCAGTGATTTACTTTTATCGCAGGCAAAATCAGGTAATAACCTGCGATGTATCACTCAGTTGCCGATAGTTTTCAAAAGAGTGCAATCCTTTGTCTCAATCTTTGAATGTGTGTTTTAATGATGCAAGAATGGCTGAGGCATATGGTGCTTGTAATGCATTGCAGAATTGTAACAGATAGGCATGAGTGCACCATGTGTGGTTAATCCTAAACTTTCCATTGTTGATTGTCAATGTCATTCCGACATAAACAATGCAAATAACATTATTTTCAGCGGTCATGCTCACAGTGGCGATTCGCACATTAATAAATTGACACCCTTTGTGCCAAATAATTATTCTAGTCCGAATTTTGTTTCAAGCAATGTTGCTAGTATTCAAGCTGTAAAATTTCATAGCCTGCATGTGAAATTGGATTCAAGCAGTGAATCGCCAGTGGTAGAGTGGGGGCCTGATAAGATACAAAGGAAACTCACCTATGAGCAAGCTGATAGTTGTAGTAATAGATCAGTATTGAGATAACATGTTAAAAATGTTGAATGTGGATGTTTTTCTGCAGCAAATGCTTTTCGGTTCATAGAACAAATTCTCATTTGTTACACACTATGGAAGAAAAACACACGAAACAGAAAAGGTTATGGTTGCCAATTCGTATCAATAACTTGTAACAAAGATAAACATGAAACTTCGAAATTGCTTGATACTGCTAATAGTCAAATAGTAAACTCAGGTGGAAATTATCATAGTTTTCATGGGTGTGGTGCAAGTTGTGATAGTTCTGATTCAGATGGCAGCCTCAAAAATAGTATTAGTAAACAAAGTTTTCGTAGAAGTAAGATTAGATTAAGTGATGTTGAAGAATTTCAAATATTCGTTTCAACTGACAATAATGTGGTTCCTAGTTAGTGGTTAACAGATTTCGAAGAATATCTCTCATTAATTGGTGTTCCTCAGAAAGATTACTTGTTATGTATTCCCCACATGCTTACTGGTGTCAGCAAGGATTGGTTAAAACAACATAAACTGAAATTCGCCTCTTATGCTGATTTCATGGGAAATGTTTTGTCATTTTTTCTGAATGAATCATGGGTGGGAAGATACATGGCTCCTGTGATTAATAGCGAATACAATAGGGACACTCACGGAGATGTTGTGAATTTTGTTTCGTCACAACAGAAGCTTCTCAGTTTTGTGCAGCCAAATACGGAGGACTTCCATAAACAAATTCCAGTATTAAATCAGTTGAATCCTAAATTGAGGGATAACTTGCTACCTCAGTCTTTTATATCTTTGGCTGCTACGGCGTAGTTCATACGAGGTAGGTAATATTGGAATACGTATTGATTCACGTACAAAGAAATTGAACAAAACTTTAGTTCAGGCATGAAGTTGCGGTTTGGCAGAATTATAAATGTTTCCAATGTTACTGCGGGTGAAGATCATGTGCGTAGTGGAAAAAGCGATAGTTCTGACTCAAGTTCAAGCATACAGAATAATGGCAATAAATCAAAGTCACCTGTTAAGTTTCCTAAGCGTAAGTCTCGTTTCGCTTGGAAGATGTAGGAAAACTAGATGGTCGTCCTCAGCAAGTACGGGTTGAGAACAACCTTGGTTTTCCCACATCGAAGAACGATGGCTTACAACAGGGGCGCCCGATGCTAGAAAAATATCAATTGCTTGGTGATTCATTTTTTGTCAGGTTGGCACAGAAGAAAATGGGATATTCGCGCGACAACACATTTTCGCGTTTTACACCCATTCGTTTATGTCAAGGGGTCAGCAAATAAATCGCTTACTCCAAAAACTAAAAATAAAAACAAAGTTATCATCTCATATATCACTATTCATTGGGGTCACTGATATGTTGAAAGCAAAAGACTTATCTCACATGATAGATGGTTATAAAAGAATAGTAGACCTTCTTAAAAGCAGGGTTTCGGAGCGGAGTGCGGAGCGTACTAAAGGAGCGCTCTGGAGCGACTTCGAAGCGTCATTTCTACTCCGCTCGTCGCTCCGGAGCGGAGCGTGGTACGACAGAACTCCGATCCGGAGCGGAGCGGTTCGACTTCTTGAGAGACACTCTCCGCTCCGGAGAGGAGTGGTTCGACATTTTGAGTCGCACGCTCCGATCCGGAGCGGAGCCTGATATAACAGCACTCCGCTCCGGAGAGGAGTTGTTCGGCTTTCTGGGACACACGCTCCGATCCGGAGAGGAGCGTGATACAGCAGTACTCCGCTCCGGAGCGGAGTGGTTCAGATTTTTTAGACGCACGCTCCGATCCGGAGCTTGGTGCTTTTGACAGCACGCTCCTATCCGGTTAGGAGTTATTTTTACACGAATGCTGTAATGCAACTATGAATAATGGAATGTGCGCATTAAAGCCGACTTCCGTGACGGAGTGGTTATAGAGGAACCACATGGAAAAGAGCCTGCAGTCCTGTTTACACGTACTCCAGTTGTTTGTCTGTATGATCGCCTTCGCTTAGAGGGGAGGGACAGAGTGGATCATGCTTACTTATGGCCCTAGTCGAACGGGTGAAGGGGGAGATGCGCGGGGACTTTTGGCCGAAGCTTTTTGGTTTGTGGTCGCTCTACAGCACAGCACACTATGACGTCAGGGATCCGTGGGGTGGTTCAAAACCCGGCATGGGCTTGTACAGGGTCAACGAAGTTAGTATTAAGTTTGTTTATACACTTGTATGTTGAATTGTATCTTCTGCAAATATGCTGTATAAAGAAACAAACTGCCGGAGTACTAAGTGAGGCGAGTCTACAATCTTTGTGTGTATCTTTAATAAATTTAATCATAACATCGATCATCCACATCTTCGCGATTAGCCAAAAGCGACAAAGAAGACAAGTAAAATGAACTAAATCAATGAATCAATCATGCACATTAAACATTGGTAAAACAATACAAGAATGTTGTTATGACTCAATACCGAGAGAGAGAGAGAGAGAGAGAGAGATAGAGCTATAGTAAGTAAATTGTTCATTTGATGTAAGTTGAAATATGAATTACGTAAATAGTATTTCTGTATTGAGATGTACTATTTTGTATTGTGACTCTTAGATATAAGATATAACTTTGAATGTTATGTATTGAATGGGTTACGAATAATTTCAACCAATCAGTTTTTCTGCTTTGCGGATTTGTCCGACCCACCTCCCTCATACAACAGAGAGCTTCGTTTTGTGCCGTATTCCCTGTTCTTTGCAGGTGACTCAGTGCAATCGGCTAGCGCATTGTTCTTGTGCTCGTTTTAAGAGGGTGAAACTGCTACATGCCTTGTTTGTGTGTGCTTTCGGGGTTGAGAACTTCGTTCGCTGCGATGTACGTACATTGCTTTCGCCTTTGCCAGACAGATCCAGTGTTGCCAGTTGTATTAGAATTATGCTACACCAATTCTGGCTAGATTGTTCTCTTTTAAAAGTATTACTTGCGCGTGTTGTTCTTCTCTTCACTGTCATAAAGAGAAGCCTTTAAAAGATGTGTTCTCTTGTATCATTACATGTATATTATGTGTGCTTGTCGCTGATACATGGACGTCTTCAGGATTTTTTCCAGGAAGGGACAAGCAAGATATTTTTCCAAGGGAGGGGGCAGAATGAGGCAGAATTACCCAAAATTGTATTACTCCCTTTAAAAGAGATTCTACAAGTAGTGTAAAATACTATAATACTGGGAAAAGAAATGATGAGGTCTTGCCTGTACTAAAATTAGGTCAAAATGCCTATAAAAGTTTATTGCTCAAGTGTCCTCCTCTATCAAATTTAAGATTTTTGTACAAGAAAAGTTTTTCAGAAAGGATGAGGTATTTTTGACTGAATATAAATACTTAAAATCTAAGGCAAAAAATGTCTATAAAAATCTTATTGCTACTGTGTATATATAACCTACGATTTTTGTAAAAAAGCTTCTGAGAAAGATTGACTCTTTTTTTAGATTAATTTGGCTACAGCTGTATCTGTCAGATTGTTATTCATAAGCTTGTTAAAAATATATCTCTTTCGACACTTCTTATATCGCTGTATTTTGTTAGGTATAGGTTGACAACAGAGCCATCTATTTATAAATGTTTGAAGAGTTTACATATCAGTTAGTATTGTAAGAGTGGTTGAAGAGTATAGATATGTTGTTGCAGTACTCTGTTTGGTTTCGCGTGGGTATTTTTATTTGTTGAGTTTCTCAGTTTGGTAGATACAGCGAGCACGTAGGTATTTTTATCTTGGGTGCATTTTAATATTACCTACGCAAGCACAGCAGCTGCCAGGCCACCTCCGTAGGTATTTTTATCTTGGGTGCATTTTAGTATTACCTACGCTAGCACAGCAGCTGCCAGGACACCTCCGTAGGTATTTTTATCTTCGGTGCATTTTAATATTACATACTCTAGCACAGCTACTAGCTTGCCACTACCCTGTGGGTATTTTCATTTGTTGAGTCTTTTCACATGACATTAGGTTATTATCCTACACCACATCACGACATGTCCTTGCAGACATGCAATTGTACTAGGTTAGTGACTTTGTAGGTCACTGCTTCTGTGGATCAATACTTATTCTATTTTCGTGCGTGTAGGCTATTCGTTTTTACAACTTGTCATTTATTAAGTATAGAATTTTGATTTGAACCCCAAGAAATTGTATATAATAAACCTAGGATAAAAAAATACTTACATACTAATGTATATATAGGTAATGTATACCTATGCACCTATTCAAAGCAGTTTTAATAACCAACTAAAAGATTACCGTTCTATATCAAAGCCAAAATGTGATATTAAGAATTTTTTGAACAATATAAATTCTGATGTGCAGGATATTCTAAATAAACAAAATAGCTCTTATAAACTATCTTTCAAATTATTTACACAATATAAGAAACCAAATGGAACAAAATTTACACACCCACACATAACAGAAACTGTAGCTATATATTCAAATACAAATTTAGACAAAATAATAAGCAGGTTGATAGAGCAATTAAATATTAAACATTCTGAATTTGCTGCTAGAGAATCAGGATGGAGTTTATGTGGATCTCCACTCAAATTATATATTAATATTTCTAAATTTAACCCGTTACAGGGTTTTACATATGTGCCATTACCTGCCAATATTAAAAAGAAAAAAGCTGTGGTAAACATAAAAAATAATGATGAGAAATGCTTTTTGTGGTGTATTTTAGCTGCTTTGTTTCCAGTTTTAAATCATCCTGAGAGAATAACTTATTATAAACAACATGAACATAATTTTGATGAAGCAATGGAGGGCTTAGAATATCCAATGTTTGTTCAGAATATTGATAAATTTGAAAAAAGGCCAGAGATATCAATGGTAAACCATTATTTATTAATGTATTTATTTGTTCTACTGGTGCTGGAAATTGCTTGATAGAACCTCTCAGAATTAGTACACTTCATAATGATTTTGCTATTCCGATTGATTTGCTTTTAATTGAAGGAGATAGCACATACCATTACACTTTGATACATAATCTTGAAGCTTTAGTAAGAAAACAAATAAATAAATCTAAAACAATATTCAAGTTGTGCCGAAGATGTTTAACTGTATTTGATGGTCAAAAAATAGTAAATGGGGTTCGTGAACAGAATACAGAAATTGCTAAAAACAAGTTAGTTGAACATTTAAAATATTGTGGGAATCATAAACCTGTTCATATGCTTATGCCTAATCCAAATGAAAATGCCAAATTCAAAAAATTTGAAGTTTTGTTGGAACACCCAGCATATATAGTTTGTGATTTTGAATCAAACCTCAAACTTCTTGCATTCTGCAGTCCAGATCCTAATGAATCTTCAATTACAACATACCAGTTTTATGAACGTTCTAGTTTTTGTTATATAGTTATACGAGATGGTGTTGCTAGTAAACCACAATTATACATGGGACAAAATGCTATCAAAGATTTTGCACATAGAATAGAAAATGAGTGCCATGACATAGCATCTAATATCTTATTAAAATCAAAACCTATGATGCCTTTAACAGAAGAACAGATTAAAAATTTCAATAATGCAGAAAAATGTCCGGTATGTGATTTTAAATTTTCAGATACAAATATCAAGGTGAAACACCATTCCCATACAAATGGTAAATTCTTAATAGCTCTGTGTAATAGTTGTAATATTAAGATCCAGAGACCAAAATTTGGCCCAATATTTTGCCAAGGTGCATCCAATTATGATTTTCATCATCTGATCAGGTACGAGGGATTTGACAAGCAGAATTTAAATATTTTAGCAGAAAATGATGAAAAATATATAGCTATTAGCAAGATAATTAAAGTTAATGGTGTTCCTATTCACTTAAGATTTCTTGATTCATACAGAATTTTGTCGGCTAGCTTGGCTACTCTGGCCAGTCAATTATCTGATAATCAATTTAAAATTACTTGTGATATGTTTCCAAATAAGGACTTGAAATTAATTAGGCGAAAAGGTGTATACCCATATGACTATGTTACAGATTTTTCTAAATTATGATGAGTGTACTCTGCCACCAAAAGAAGCATTCTACAGTAAAGTAAGGCATCCGAAATCACTGATGAAGATTATCACCATGCCAAGTTGATGTGGGACAACTTAAAATGCCAGATATTTTGGTGATTATCATAAGGCATACTTAAAACTTGATGTGACTCTCTTAGCCGATATACTTCAGGCATTTAGAAAATCTTCAATAGAATATATTTCCAAATATGATCCAGCACTGCCATCAAATTTTATACTTTATGTGGATGCCAATAGCTTGTATGGTCATGCTATGATGGATAAACTGCCATATGCAGGGCTTGAGTGTTTTGAAAATTTTAGTATTGGGGATCTTCAGGATTTTGATGACAGTCACTATGGTCTATTCTTAGAGGTTGATCTAACAATTCCTGATGATTTGCACAACAAGTTTTCTGATCTGCCCCCAATTTCTGAGGTTGAGTGTTCACCTAACTCTAAACAAAAAAAGCTAATGATGACTCTAAAACCAAAACAGGGTTATGTAATATATTACAAGAACCTCCAGTTTTTGATGCATCACGGTGTTCGAGTGACCAATGTTGGCAAAGTTTTGAGGTTTAGGCACTCAACATGGTTAAAGCCATATATTGATACGAACACCGAGCTTCGAACATCTGCAGTAAGCCAATTTGATAAAACTTTGTTTAAATTAATGGTCAATTCAGTATATGGCAAAACTATAGAAAATGTTAGAAAACATACTGATGTTAAATTAGTTACCGACCCCAGCCGGAGCAAAAAATTAGTGGCAAAACCTAATTTCAATTATAGAAGAATTTATGATGAGAATATGACACTTTTTAATATGAAAAAAAAACCAAAAATTAAGTTTGATAAACCTATTTATGTAGGAGCTGTGATATTAGAATTGGCCAAATTACACATGTTAAAACTTTATTATGATGTATTGAAACCTTTTTATGGTAATAGTATAAAATTAATGTACATGGACACAGATAGTTTTATTTTTGATATTCAAACAGAAGATGTTTATAAAGATATATCACATCCTGAATTAATTAAGTATTTTGATACAAGTTAACATTAAAAAATTCAACCCCACAACAAAAAGGTGCCTGGCAAGTTAAAAGATGAGACACTTGGCGATGTTATTGTAGGATTTGCTGGGTTAAGAGCTAAAATTTATAGTTTTAAAACATGTAGTGGTGTTGTTGCTAAAAAAGCTAAGGGTATTAGTAGAGACACTGTAGAAAAAGAGCTCAGATTTGAAGATTATGAAGATCGTCTCGAGTTACAGAAGTTAATCAGAACATCAGAACACAGAATCCAGAGTAAAGATCACTTGTTGACTACTATTAATGTAAGAAAAATAGCTCTATACCCACATGATGATAAGAGATGTATTTTATCATGTGGGATACATACTCTACCATGGGGGCATTGTAATTTGAGAAGTGGCAATCAATGCCCAATCACAGAGCATGATTTGAAATAAATAAACATGCCAATGAATTTATTTGGATTAAAAAAAAACAAGCTATTATGGACTTGCCAACACCAGCACCTTCTCCTGATATAAAATCTATCATATCTAAACTAAGTGGTTTGTTAATTATTCATCTAAATAGCATACTTACAGATGTTGATGATAAAACAGGTAAAACATTATACATATTTAACAATTACTTAAACCATTACCAATTACCTATAGGTGGTCAATTTCAATTTATTACAACTCCCGAGGGTGATGTCAAAGTTTCAGTAGGGAGAAATATTTATAGAATTAAACACTCAAACATGATTTCTGGCACTGTATATACTGTCTCTGCCGGTGACTGCTTATATATTGAGGTCCCAGGATATTATGACAAGCTTATACCTATTTTTATAGAATTAAGAATTAGATATTTTATAATAAATAACCACTAAAGCAAAAAAACAAAAATGCCTAATGATATATTTGGCCATTCAAGGAATGAAGATCACAGTGATGAAATTCTGATGCTTGACGTCAGAGTTAAAAAAATTAAGAAGTGATTTACAAGCTTTAGAAACCACACTCAATGCCAGTCTTCAACTAGAAATTACAAATTTACAATCACATTGCATGGACCCTCTTCTTAAAATTGAATCAGAACTCAAATTATTGCTTCAAAAATATACTGACTTGGCAACATTGGATAATTTTCGAAATTTAGAGGAGGCTGTAGCAGGTCTTCAAGCCAAATTAAAAATTCAAACTATCAATTCTGAGCAATTGAAACAACAATTAGAAGAGCAAATTATTAGTGTTCAAACACAGCTCCAAACAATTGTCAAAAGCATAAAGTCACAAGAAGATTTTGAACTAGTAATTTCCATTCTAAAAGAACAGATTCAATCACTACAGATACCTAATCTGGACCTTTTGAACAATGCCATAGCCGAGGTTAAAGAAAAAATTGAGACACTTGAAATTTTTATGAACAACTTACAATCTTCTGATGCTCTAAGTGCTATAACTCGTAGTGTTGCCAACATCAAGCTGCAACTTGAAACATATGAAGATTTTGGAAAAATTCAGAGTACCATAACCCACCTTGAAGGTTCCATAGCAGCAGTACAAAATGATCTGACAAATGTACAAGAAACTCTAGAATCCCGCTTGCCTGGTATTGTAGATAATCTTGTCAGTGTCCAGCAACAGATGACCAAACATGGAAACCTCAACACTGAATCTGAGCTATCTCATTTTTATCATTTGATCGATGATATCCAAACAAAGCTTGAAATTTTACAACAATCAACACCTACTCAGGCAGACATAACCCTGCTTCAAGATGCTATGCGTAGTGTGGCTGATGCTTCTGAATTAAATTATGTGAAATTGGCCCATGAGTGTTTGCAGAATACTGTAGCAAATCTGCCTACATCACAGGAACTTAAAAATATTAAGAGAGCAGTAAATCGCATATTGAAATCAGAAGATATCAAGAATATCCAGACAGAGATCAAACAGCTTACTCAGACAGTGGCCACTCTACCAACCAATCAACATATTAATGAACTGCATGCTCTCTTTGAGGATATCAGAAGACAAGTTCATGATCTTACAACTCAAAGTTCAAAATTGGCAGTTCTTGAAAATCTACAGCAAATTGTAGCTAACATCAAGCAACAGCTAGGGACCATGGAATCCAACAAAGCAAATACTCTGTCTGTTTTTGCCACCCAGCTTCAAGAGATTGTGAAACAATACAAAAAAAATTGCTGTGGACTTAAAAATCAAGCCAGGCCACGATGATATTGTTAGGACTATCAATGAGCATCTTGAATCTGTAATGAGTAGATTGCTTACATCAGAAAAAGAAATAACTGGCCTAATAGAGAATCCTAAGCATACAGTAAATCTTGAATTTTACAGTATCCCCAACAAAGAATATGATTCACCATTTACACCAGTTGGCAAACTGTATATTTTGTCCCCTGCACAATTTTATTACCAGTTTTTTGTTGGGGCACACTCAGACCAATCAAAATCAAATATTGGCTACAACCACAGGCACACCACTACCCTACTTTATAAATAACTAATGGTGACAACAAACCAAAGGTCACCAGTGTAGAGTTAGAGGATTTTACAGACCCCAATACATTAGAGACAGCTTATGCTGAAGATGATGGTTCTCTTGAATGTAATATACAAATAGGAGACAAATTATATTTAGAAAATCCTGTAGTATCAGCTGCTGAACACCCCATAGTTGCAATATTCTTGTTTACATACTATGTCTAGACAAGTTATTGTTGATGAGCTACACAAACCAGCCAGACATAACTATAAGCGACTACCAGTAGTCACAAAAGGCATAGATGATTTATGGCAGTCTGACTTGGTTGAGATGGCCCCTCATGGGACAATTATTAATCAGAGTGGAAGATCACCGCGCTATCTACAAACAGATAATGGCAAAGAATTCTATAATTTGGTGTTCCAACAATTTATTAAAAGCCAGTCAATAAAACATTACTCGAGTTACAGTGATCTCAAGGCCTCGATTGTAGAAAGATTTAACAGAACTCTAAAAAATCATATGTATAAACAATTTACTCTTCAAGGTAATTATAAGTGGCTTACTATCCTACCAGAATTTCTAGATAGATATAATAATTCAGTTCACACCACAATCAACATGAGGCCCTCTGAGGTAACTTCACCTGATAAGCAGAAATTGATCAGTACTGTTTACTATCCTAGATACCAACCAACAACTAGAAAAGCTAAATACAAATTTGGTGATCAAGTAAGAATTAGCAAATATAAGCACTTATTCAAAAGAGGCTTTACCAGAAACTGGAGTACTGAATTATTTACAGTGTTTCAAGTTAAATCTGGGACCCGTAACACATATATAATAAAAGACCATCGAGGAGAAATTCTCAAAGGCAGGTTCTATGAAGAAGAGCTCAGCAAAACTAAGCAGCCTGACACATATCTTATAGAAAAAGTCATCCGCAGAAAAGGCAAGAAAATACTGGTCAAATGGCTAGGTCTCCCAGAACACAGCTGGATCGAGGCAGACAAAGTGATACTATGAACACCTGGGATGTTATAAAGAGACTACCAGATCCTGAACAGCAGACTAAGAGAAATGGAAAGCTGCTGCCTGATAATATTAGATGTCTTATTGTTGGGCCATCGGCTTGTGGTAAAACTACACTAATGATTGATAATTCTTTATTGGCACCCAACTGGTTAGACTGGAAAAACAGGCACTTGTAAGTCTTCTCTAAGAGTTTAGAACAAATAAAATATCATCAGCTGATGAGGCTATATGAGGGACTGGATATAGCCACTTTTGAATCAGATGTTAAGCCACTTAATGACTGTCTCGATAACTCTGTTGTTGTATATGATGATATTATATTGGAAAACCAAAACAAGGTTAGAAATTTATTTACACAGGGCCGACACAAAAACATTGATTGCTTCTACCTGGCACAGACTTTTTCTAAAATACCAAAACAGCTGATAAGAGACAACAGCAATTTTATATGTGTGTTTCATGAAGATCATACCAACCACAAGCACATACACGATGAGTATGTAGGTGGGGACTTGAGCTACAATAATTTTTCTAAGTCTTGCAGTAGGTGCTGGAACCAGGACAGTTATGGGTTTGTCACAATTGATATGACAAGGAAACCTAATAGTGGTAAATATAGAAATAAAATTAACAATTTTCTAGACATTGAAACATATATAAATAACCATGAAAAGACCAATTATTGATGATCTTAAATTAAGAGACTATCTTGAAAAAATATATAAGGGATGGAAATCAGAGAACCAAGGAATCTATGAACAACACAAGCGAACAGAACAGCCTATTATTGACGCTATTAGTGAACTAGGTAAAAATATTAAAACTGTTACAGAGCAAAATCAAAATTTGATCACAGAGCTTGTGCCGTTAGCTGCTAGGAACATATTAGATTATCCAATAACCCCACTTTCTAGTATTCATGCACCTAGTCCTGTTCCTCCTCGAAGAATTGAGGCTAGTCAGGATCCTATTGAATTTGGTCTTCTTGCTCAAAAATATTTAAGCACACCTAAAGACAACTAAGATGAGGTTTTTGGTTTATATGCCGACACAGAGCTTGATGGTAGCATCATACATGGAATTGGCAATTTTAGAGTAACTTTTATGGGAGATGATCTAATAGTATATTCAGAATCTCATCTTGGAGAAAGAGGTGCTTTTGTTAAGTATCCAGGAACTCCTGGATTGTGGGAACTGTTGACTCCTAAGAGACCTGGCAGCTATACAGATCAAGACTATGAGCACTACAAAGAAATATTAATAAAATCAGATGCTCTATACCAGAACAATGATCCCACACAAGAAAGAGTCAAGTCTAGCAGTGGAGCAAAATACGACAACTTAATCAAGCCCATATGGTCACAGATCAAAACAGGTAGTGGGATCAAACAGTACAACACCCTGCCTAAAGAATTTGTCTGGGTTGATGATGTCAGGAAACTTGTAGATAGGTTGCTGGTTATAGCCGGTGAAGAAAATGCCGGTAACCACAATTTTTACAATGAAAAGTTTGGAATTATGGACATGATAAGCACCAAATTGTCTAATTTTATAGTCAATGACACTAAGGGCATTGGATATCTTATAAAGATTATTAATACTCTACCACCTAAATTTTGGAATATTTCTGAGGGTCGGGGGCTGGTTAATGACATCATAAACAAGCTGCCATTTGAGTTACACATACCAGGTTATCAGTATTGTGATCCAGGTACCAAACTAGATCATAGACTAAACAGAGGTGACCCTGGTGTTAATCCCCTAGATGCTGCTTGTAGAGACCATGACATAGCATACAACACACATACCGATCTTGACAGGCGATATGTAGCAGACAAAAAATTAGAAGATGCTGCATTTGGTAGATTTGTAAGCAAAGATGCTTCTTTAAGTGAGAGAATAGCAGCATTGGGGACTACTATAGCTATGAACACCAAACAAAAACTGGGGTGGGGGTTGTAATAGATTAAATAAATTAGCTACAATTTAATTGATCTAGTTAATCCAAGAATATGTATATAATAAACCAAGAATGAAGGCCAAGGGTGTTATGTATCAGATACCTTATGCAGGTCTTAAAACTCTTAAAACTATTGATAGTCTTCTAACCAAAAAGCAACGCAAGAAGAAAAGCTCTTGTCTTGCCAAAGGCCATGGTATGAAATTATTACTTAGTACCCCCCAATTAAAAAATTAAAGCAATCGAGAAAAAAATCACATATAGGTGGCTTCATATTTAGTATCCCAGCTATTTTAGCAGCACTCGGTGCTGTTGTCAGCTTAGCTGGGGGATCAGCTGCTATAGCAAAAACAGTAATAGATGCCAAGAAGAATAAGGCAGAATTAGATGAACAAAAACGCCATAATCTGGCTATGGAAAAAAAGAGGCAAAATTTGTTAAGAGAGTTATAAATATGTTTTAAAAAAAAAACAAGAGCCGCTTACCAACCAAGATATTGAAGCTTTAATCAAACCACTGGGCATCAAAAATTTTAGAGGAGTATACATGTCTGATTCTTTACCAGAACAACCACTTAAAAAAGAGTGTGGCATTGTTAATTTGGATAAATACAAAAATCAGGGCACTCATTGGATCTGTTATCTTAAATATTTAAACAATGAGGCATTTGTGTTTGATTCATTTGGGGGTGTTCCACCTGAAAATTTAGTAAAATATCTAAAATCAACTAATCTTTATTACAATAATGCCCGTATTCAAAACTTCAAAGATGTTAATTGTTGACATTTGTGTTTATCTGTTCTTAGATATCTGTCTCAAATAAATAATCCATCAATTGAAAATTTTCAAAAAGCTTTGTGGTATCTAAAACATCATGGGAGTATTCCATCTTACCAGCCAAAATTCAATATTGAAGCTCAGATTACATGATGATATAGTATATCCCAAAACAATAGCTGTTAGGGCATTTTATGGTATGTACTTGATCCCCAATATTACACACCACAACAACAAAATTGCAGTTGGTGACCAAAATATAGTCATCACTCCAGGGCAGTATAATCTGTCTACTCTAAATGCTCAATTATCTAGAGGTATAGTGTTAACTCAAAATTCTGTCACTCACAGAGTAGAGATTGTGTCTGCTACAGAGATAGTAGATCTGGGTACTATAGGAGAACTGTTAGGATTCCAAAATAACACAAAACTTGCAGCAGCCATCAAACACACTGCTATTAATATACCTAAATTCTTAGCCATAGAGACTCTGAATATTCACTGTAATGTGGCTGAGGGTATGATCACCAAATTAAATGGCATTGGCACTCACAAACAAACTGGTATCATTGCAACATTCAAACCTAACTCTGAATTTATGGAGCCAATCATCTACACTCCATCACCAACATTATATTTTCCTGTATGTCATAATAGAATAGATTATATTGAGTTGATGGTCACTAATGACAAAGAAGAATTAGTTGATTTTGATGGAGCCACAACAACTGCTTTGAGATTTATGAGCTACAATAATCCCCCGAAACCGGAAGGACCTTTGCAAATTTAAATCAAGCCAACACAGAGATTGAGGTTGACCTTGATGTAGGAGATGGCTTTATACACCCTCACAGAGCAGACCTATATATCAAGTTTGATGTTGTAAAGCTCGATGGTACAGATTATCCAGCTAACTCAAATATAAGACTGGTAGACAATTTTGTGCCACATCTGTTCTCTGAAATCGAGATCAGAAAACATGGTGTTGTTATAAACAGAGTAGACTACCCTGGTATTTCCTCTACAGCTTTGGCCACACTAAAATTATCCAAACCCGAGGCCTCATACTACAAAATAGGTGGATTTGAGGCTGGTGATAAAATAATATCTAAGAGCCACACTCTGCTGTTTCCTATGCGCCTGTTACCTGGATTCTTCTCAGATTACATTGATATTATGTGGAAGGGTGGTTTAAGAATTACATTTAGAAGAGCTGCTAATGATAATAATGCTTTAATGAGGTACAGTACATTACATTCTACTGGGGTAGCTCTGCCTAATACCATGCCTGATGAAGGCAAATGCCTTATTCAGACTATGGAGCTAAGAATTCCAGTAGTTGAATATGAAGCCAGTTATGCTCTTAAATACAAAGCAAATATACTAGAAAATCCACAGGTACCTTTACAATTTTATACATATCAATGTGTGCAAAAGCCTGCCACTGGTAGCTATTATGAATTTGATGCTACAAACTCATTCTCCAGTATACAATATGACATGCCAGATTTTGTGGTGGTACTGTTTCAGACTGGAAGACACAATAACCAAGAAAAAAAATTCAAGTAAGTTTGATAGCTGCAACATCAAGAACATATATCTTAAAAATGGCAGAAATGAGATGTTTCCTAGAGAAAATTATAATTTAAACATGTCCAAGTATGATTTCCTTAAATTATATGAAGCATTTACAGCATACAAAAGAGTCACAATTGGCAATACTGACATTTATTAATCACCAGATGAATTCAAAACACAGAGACCCATGTTTGTCATCAACACCTCAAAAAGAAAACAAGTTGTGGTTAATGACAGAACAAACATTAAAATTATCTGTGAATTCCATGATACACTTCCTGATGACACAATATGTAGTCTTATTCTTATAGGTGAAAAATCATATGTTTATGATGTAAGAAATTAGAGTCACTGAGCCAGTCTAGAAAACCTCTGCATATTACATTGTCTTAGTATTAGATATATCAGTTGAGCTTGGTCCTAAATTAAAATATTTAGAATATTACAGGTCAACATATTAACATAATAATATAAAAATATTTTGAATAAGTATTTAAAATTATATTACAGTGTACTACTGTTAAATCAAAAAAAACTCTTACGAGCTTATTGGATTAGTTTTAAGTGAAGCCAAAATAGTGTCGAAAGAGATATATTTTTAACAAGCTTATGAATAACAATCTGACAGATACAGCTGTAGCCAAATTAATCTAAAAAATGAGTCATCCTTTCTCAGAAGCTTTTTTACAAAAATCGTAGGTTATATATACACAGAAGCAATAAGATTTTTATAGACATTTTTTTGCCTTAGTTTTTAAGTATTTATATTCAGTCAAAAATACCTCATCCTTTCTGAAAAACTTTTCTTGTACAAAAATCTTAAATTTGATAGAGGAGGACACTTGAGCAATAAACTTTTATAGGCATTTTCACCTAATTTTAGTACCGGCAAGATCTCATCATTTCTTGCCCCAGTATTATAGTATTTTACATTACTTCTACAGTTTGAACGCCCTTGCAATAATTAACATATATTACTGTGACTGAAATGAAATTATATGCGTGAAATACATACTTTTTGACTGACTTTCATTTCCGGGTGGCGTGGCCCCCTCCTTTCCGGACGTCCATGCGAATGGAGAAATCATTCCAACCAGTCTCGGTTAATGGAATTATAAGGTGACTAGATTTGTTAAATCAATATACAAGAACAAAAAAGAAAACTCCGTAATTGTTAATTCTATGCTTCATAAGCCACGAGAATCATGGAAGATCTATACTGTAATAATGAATTGAAGGAAACCATGCCGAGTTTTTATTTATAGTTTACCGGTTCAAGTAGGAATGGAAAGGTGCAAGAAAAGAATTACAAAAATGTATGTAAAAGAAAACCAAGTATTTCGATCAAGTTATTTCTATAATTGCAATCAAGAATGACAAATTGTCAACTAAGTATAAGTTTCAATTTGTCTTTTCAGGACTATTACCTTTGCCTTGATTTTAATCGTATATTTATCATGATCCGTAATTTTAAACAAATCCTAGATAAGTTGGTAAAAACAAAGGACACCGAAACTATGGGAAAGAAATATACTGTGATGGAGAAACACACACAAAGAAAACACCAATGACATTAACGCGGGTCAAACCAACACCATTTGTCGTTGAGAGCTGAACTCACATCCACGAACTCGATGAAATATTCCCATGGAATTCGTTATTCGTCTGATATTGAATACCCAATGATGCTTTCTGTTATGTAATAGACATTTATGAAATGAATACATTATTAGAACTTTGCCAGATTTCAGAAAACACACACACACACACATACGTAAAAGATATGCATAAGTTGTTGTTCATTTGGAAATGAATTTCCAAGTTGTATTTTTATGCTCTTGTGAATAGATGTAAAGGAAAGTGAAGTTTCTTATTGTTAAACAGAATTACAAATGTAATATTTGCTTAAGGATTAATTTATCACAATATACATTACAATTATACATTCAACATACGTTGAAACAATGCCTTTTGTTATGGACTTTTGGTGGATTTAAGACTCAACAATACGCTATCGAGAATAGACTTACGGTTTAAATCCTACCTAAAGTGGGATTCGAGCCACTATGTTCTTCCACCAGTGCCCCTTCATTACAAGGCGACGTTGTTACCACTATCTTATCGGGTACTTTTTTCAGAACACATTTATCAATTCTCTCATTATCATCGTCGCGATTAGCCAAAATTCAAAGCTAGGTAACAAAAATCAAATCAAATGCCATCAGTGAGGAAGGCACGTATTTCTCGCAGCCCTGTTTTTCAAAATGAAACCATGAAATTCAGGATATGACCCTATCCAAGTAGATAATATTACATTTTGTGTTTATCACGGTTATTAAGGTTTATACATCTTGTTTCGAGTTATCTGCTGACTACACATTGTTCCTTACTGAAAACTTGCATTCAGTTTGCTGTGTACAACGTACTCAATGCAAAACATATTAATTTTATACGTATACGTTTTTCTGGCTTTCTAGACTCAGAAAGTTAAATATAGCAACATTCCATTCGTCGTTTTTCCAAACTTTTTGCAATTTTCTTATAACCACCATGCCTATTTCCAGGTTACTGCTTACAAACTTGAAATGTTAGATATGGCAACCAGACATTTTGTAATTTTTGCAGTAGTATACGTATGTAGCCATTAAATACCTATTTCAACTTCCTGCCTTTAAATTTGGGAAAAAGAATCGATATGACAAACCTGTATTTCATACTATTTAAACTCCCCTGTTCGGCTGTATACAAACAGCATTCCGACTTTCGACTTTATACCTTCATAAAAGTAAACCAAATGTGGCAACTTACATTTTTGGTTAAGCCGGTTTTCAACTTTCTAGTGTCAGGATTTTTAAAAAGTAAGAAATGAAAACTCTGTAGATATTTCAAATTAAAACGTTTCCTTATTGGCCGACTATAACATTAATAAGCATGATTCCGATTTTCAACTTCATACATTCAAAAATCGAAAAGTTATAATTAGCAACCTGAATTTCCACCTGGCCTTTTAAAAGGTCGAATGGAATATCTGCAGTAGTTTCGCCAGTGTTACTCGAACCAATATTCCGGAATAACTCACTTCTCCCGCGGCGTGGACTGCAACGTCGGGCCGATATGCCGAAGTGCTTAGCCCGAACCAGAAGTTGAACCAAAATGAGTTTCAGTCGCGATCCCTGCTATTGAAATATATTGTCCCCAGAAGATGAAAATATAATAATAATAATAATAATAATAATAATAATATCGCTTCACTGGACGAAAACAGTCCAGTGAAGATCGAAACTTCCCCTTGCCTCCTCCACACCCCTGCCCCTCCAGGTTTGCCACACTTCGTCTAAGCTTCACAGTTGACACATTGCAGCTCCGTTACTTTGTAACCCCACATTTTTGTACCATCAAAACCTCATTTGTTAAATTTTGTACTATTTTTGTACTACTCAAAAATGTTAAAAATAATTTTTGTACCACTCAATTTACCGTCGAAAAACAATAATCAATTTTGGGGTTACAGAGTAACGTCTCAACCTCATCACCAGTTTCCGCTAAGTTATCAACATCAAAATATTGTACTATTTATGTACCATTTTGTACCACTATTTAAAAATTTTGTACCCATCAGAAACAGCCAGAAAAAGGGCGGGAAAATTTGTACCTTACAACCATATATTTTTGCACCGTCTCGAGTTGCTTCAAATAATATTATGCTATTTTGTACTAATTTTTAAAATTAAACTTTATACACACTACTTTACAACAAGTGGATATACCGTTCTTAAAAATCCCCCCCCCCCCAAATTTTGAAATTTGTATTTATTTCTTAGAGGCAGCAATTCACGGAAAAAAATGAACAAAATGTTATCTAATGTGTGAGGTTTTTAAGATTTTAATAAAATCTCTAGAATGAGTACTTTCCAAAAAGCCCCTCTATTATTTTTGTACCGTTACGAAAAACCCGAAAATAATTTTCAAATTTTGGATTTTTCACTTCAATGTACTAATTCATATGAATACATGGACAAAATATTATTATATTGGTGAGGTTCGGAGCTCCCCAGTACATTATATATATGTACTTTGTATCAAGTCCCTTTCCAGTTTTCGTAAAGTCACGAAAAACCCGGGAAATATTTTATAAATTTCACCTTCTTCGCATAGACACGCACTTCACAAGAAAATATGAACAAAATATTAATGAATGTGTGAGGTCTATATCTGTTTAACGTTTAAATAAATGTTCTAAATGAATACTTTCTATTAGGCCCCTTTTTCATTTTTGTACCGTCACGGAAAAACCCAAAATAATTCTCATATTTTGATTTTTTCACATCGATGAACAAATTCTATCGAACCCAAAGACAAAATGTTATTATATTAGTGAGGGTTAGAGCTCTTTAATCCTTCAAAATAACGATATGGACTCGAACTTTGTATCATGTCCCTTTTTTATTTTTGTACCGTCACTGAACACCCGGGAAATATTTTTCCTTTCTTACTTCTTCGCTAAGACACGAAGTTCAAAAGAAACTATAAACCAAATTCTATCGAATGTGTGAGGTTTGTATCTAACTATTCTGTAAATACAATTTTCTATGTGATTACTTCATATTAAGCCCTATTTAAATTTTTGTACCGTCACGGAAAACCCAGGAAATATTTTTGAATTCTTACTTAATCATTCAAACACGAAGTTCACAAGAAACTATGGACAAAATATTATCAAGTGTGTTAGGTTTGTATCTAAGTAATCTCCAAATAAAATATTCTATATGACTAATTTCTACTAAGACCGTTTTTGACTTAAGTACCGCCACGAAAAACCCGGGAAATATTTTTGAATTCTTACTTTTTCGCTGAAACACGAAGTTCACAAAAAAACTATAGACCAAATAGTACCTAGTCTCTGAGGTTTGTATATAGCAAATCATTATATAAAGTCACCTATATAATTACTTTCAATTAAGCCCGCTTTCGATTTTTGTACTGTCACGAAAAATCCTGGAAATAATTTTTAAATCTTTCTTCTTTGCAGAGAAAAAAATTCACAAGAAATTCTAAACCAAATATTATCTAGTGTGTGAGGTTTGTACCTAAGTATTCTGTAAATAAAATATTCAATGTGATACCTTTCTGTTAAGTCCATTTTTGATTTTTGTTGTGTCGCGGAAAACTCGGGAATAATTTTTGAATTCTTACTTCTTCGCTGAGACACGAATTTCACAAGAAATTATTGACCAAATTTTATCGTGTGTGTGAGGTTTGTATCTATCTATTATATATATAAAATCATCTATGTAAATACTTTCTATTAAGCCCGTTTTTTATTTTTGTACCGTCACGAAAAATCAGGGAAATATTTTATTAATCTTTCTTAATTTGCTGAGACACGATTTTCACAAGAAAATATGGACCAAATATTATGGAGTGAGTGAGGATTGTATGTAAGTTATCTCTAAATATAATGTCCTATATTATTACCTTCTATTAAGACCGTTTTTGACTTAAGTTCCGCCACGGAAAACCCGGGAGATATTTTTGAATTCTTATTTCTTCGCTAAGACACGAAATTCAGAAAAAAATATAAACCAAATATTATCGGATGTGTTAGGTTTGTATCTAAGTAATCTCTAAATAAAATATGCTTTGTAATAACTTTCTACTATGCACGTTTTTTTATTTTTGTACCATCACGAAAAATCTAAGAAATATTTTCAAATTCTTACTTGTTTGCTGATACAGGAAATTCCCATGAAACTATATACCAAATATTATCGAGCGTGTGAGGATTGTATCAAAGTATTCTTTGTATAAAGTCATCTATATAATTACTTTGAATTAAACACGTTTTTGATTTTTGTACTGTCACGAAAAAATCCGGGAAATATTTTATTAATCTTCCTTCTTCGCTGAGACACCAAATTCACAAGAAACTATGGACCAAATATTATCGAGTGTGTGAGGTTTGTATCAAAGTAATATTTATACAAAATCATCTATATAATTACTTTCTAATAAGCCTGTTTTTGATTTTTGTACCGTCACAAAAAATCCGGGAAAGATTTTCAAAACCTTACTTCTTTGCTGCGACATGAAATACACAAGAAACTTTAGACCAAATATTATCGAGTGTGTGAGGTTTGTGTCTATCTAATATTTGTATAAAGTCACCTATTTAAATACTTTCTATTAAGCCCATTTTTTATTTTTGTACCGTCACGAAAATCCGGGAAAGATTTTTTAAATCTTACTTCCTCGATGAGACACGAAATTCACAAGAAATTCTAAACCAAATATTATCGAGTGGGTGAGATTTGTACCTAAGTATTCTGTAAATACAATATCCTATGTGATACCTTTCTATTAAGTCCGCTTTTGATTTTTGTAGCGTCGCGGAAAACCCGGGAATAATTTTTGAATTCTTAGTTCTTCGCTGAGACACGAATTTCACATGAAATTATTGACCAAATTTTATCAAGTGTGTGAGGTTTGTATCTATCTTATATTTATCTAAAATCATCTATGTAAATACTTTCTTTTAAGCCCGTTTTTGATTTTTGTACCGTCACGAAAAATCAGGGAAATATTTTATTTATCTTCCTTCTTTGCTGAGATACGAATTTCACAAGAAACTATGGACCAAATATTATCGAGTGTTTGAGGTTTGTAACAAAGTAATTTTTTTACAAAGTCATCTATATAATTACTTTCTAATAAGCCTGTTTTTGATTTTTGTACCGTCACAAAAAATCCTGGAAAGATTTTCTAATCCTTACTTCTTTGCTGCGACATGAAATACACAAAAAAATTTAGACCAAATATTATCGAGTGTGTGAGGTTTGTGTCTATCTAATATTTATATAAAGTCATCTATGTAAATACTTTCTATTAAGCCCGTTTTTTATTTTTGTACCGTCACGAAATTCCGGGAACAATTTTTTTAATCTTACTTGTTCGCTGAGACACGAAATTCACAAGAAATTCTAAACCAAATATTATATACAGTGTGAGGTTTGTACCTAAGTATTCTGTAAATAAAATATTCAATGTGATACCTTTCAATTAAGTCCATTTTTAATTTTTGTTGCGTCGCTGAAAACCCGATAATAATTTTTGAATTCTTACTTCTTCTCTGAGACACGAATTTCACAAGAAATTATAGACCAAATTTTATCGAGTGTGTTATTTTTGTATCTATCTAATATTTATATAAAATCATCCAAATAATTACTCTCAATTGAGCCCGTTTTTTGTTATTGTACCGTCACGAGGAAAACCCGGAAATATTTTTCATTTCTTACTTCTTTGCTGAGACACGATATTCACAAGAAACTATGGATAAAATATTATCGAGTGTGTGAGGTTTGTATCAAAGTAATTATTTTACAAAGTCATCTATATAATTAATTTCTAATAAGAATGTTTTTTTATTTTTGTACCGTCACAAAAAATCCGGGAAAGATTTTCTAATCCTTACTTTTTTTCTGTGCCATGAAATACACAAGAAACTGTAGACCAAATTTTATCGAGTGTGTGAGGTTTGTATCTATCTAATATCTACCTATATACAGTCACCTATTTAAAAACTTTCTATTAAGCCCGTTTTTTTATTTTTGTACCATCACTGAAAATCCGGGAGAAATTTTTTCAATCTTACTTCTTCGCTGAGACTCGAAATTCACAAGAATCTATGGACCAAACATTATCGTGTGTGTGAGGTTTGTGTGTAAGTAATTTTTATACAAAATTATCTATATAATTACTTTCTAATAGGCTTGTCTTTGATTTTTGTACCAGTACTGAAAATCCGGGAGAGATTTTTTCAATCTTACTTCTTTGTTGCGACTTGAAATACACAAGAAACTGTAGACCAAATATTATCGAGTGTGTGAGGTTTGTATATATCTAATATTTATATAAAGTCATCTATGTAAATACTATCTATTAAGCCCGTTTTTGATTTTTGTACCGTCACGAGAATCGGGAAAAGTTTTTTTTAAATCTTACTTGTTCGCTGAGACACGAAATTCACAAAAAAATCCTAACCAAATATTATCGAGTGTGTGAGATTTGTATCTAAGTATTCTGTAAATATAATATTCTATGCGATACGTTTCTATTAAGTAGTCCGCTTTTGATTTTTGTAGCGTCGCGGAAAACCCGGGAATATTTTTTGAATTCTTACTTCTTCGCTGAGACACGAATTTCACAAGAAATTATTGACCAAATTTTATCGAGTGTGTGAGGTTTATGTCTATCTAATATTTATATAAAATCATCTATGTAAATACTTTCTATTAAGCCCGTTTTTTATTTTTGTACCGTCACGAAAAATCCGGGAAATATTTTAATTATCTTGCTTCTTTGCTGAGACACGAATTTCACAAGAAACTATGGACCAAATATTATCGAGTGTTTGAGATTTGTAACAAAGTAATGTTTTTACAAAGTCATCTATATAATTACTTTCTAATAAGCCTGTTTTTGATTTTTGTACCGTCACAAAAAATCCGGGAAAGATTTTCTAATCCTTACTTCTTTGCTGCGACATGAAATACACAAAAATCTTTAGACCAAATATTATCGAGTGTGTGAGGTTTGTGTCTATCTAATATTTATATAAAGTCATCTATGTAAATACTTTCTATTAAGCCCGTTTTTGATTTGTGTACCGTCACGAAAATGCGAGAAAGATTTTTTAAATCTTACTTGTTCGCTGAGACACGAAATTCACAAGAAATTCTAAACCAAATATTATCTAGTGTGTGAGGTTTGTACCTAAGTATTCTGTAAATAAAATATTCAATGTGATACCTTTCTATTAAGTCCGTTTTCTATTTTTGTTGCGTAGCGGAAAACCCGTAAATAATTTTTGAATTCTTACTTCTTCTCTGAGACACGAATTTCACAAGAAATTATAGACCAAATTTTATCGAGTGTTAGGTTTGTATCTATCTAATATTTATATAAAATCATCTAATTAATTACTCTCAATTGAGCCCGTTTTTTGTTATTGTACCGTCACGAGAAAAACCCGGAAATATTTTTCATTTCTTACTTCTTTGCTGAGACACGATATTCACAAGAAACTATGGACCAAATATTTTCGAGTGTTTGAGGTTTGTATCTATCTAATATCTACCTATATACAGTCACCTATCAAAAAAATTCTATAAAGCCGGTTTTTTATTTTGGTACCATCACTGAAAATCCGGGAGAGATTATTTCAATCTTACTTCTTCGCTGAAACTCGAAATTCACAAGAATCTATGGACCAAACATTATCGAGTGTGTGAGGTATGTGTGTAAGTAATTTTTATACAAAGTCATCTATATTATTACTTTCTAATAGGCCTGTTTTTGATTTTTGTACCAGTACTGAAAATCCGGGAGAGATTTTTTCAATCTTACTTCTTTGCTGCGACACGAATTTCACAAGAAATTATTGACCAAATTTTATCGTGTGTGTGAGGTTTGTATCTATGTATTATTTATATAAAATCATCTATGTAAATACTTTCTATTAAGCCGGTTTTTTATTTTTGTACCGTCACGAAAAATCAGGGAAATATTTTATTAATCTTTCTTAATTTGCTGAGACACGAATTTCACAAGAAACTATGGACCAAATATTATCGAGTGTTTCAGGTTTGTATCAAAGTAATTTTTTTTGCAAAGTCATCTATATAATTACTTTCTAATAAGCTTGTTTTTGATTTTGGTACCGTCACAAACAATTCAGGATAGATTTTCTAATCCTTGCTTCTTTGCTGCGACATGAAATACACAAGAAACTTTAGAACAAATATTATCGAGTGTGTGAGGTTTGTGTCTATCTTAAATTTATATAAAGTTATCTATGTAAATACTTTCTATTAAGCCCGTTTCTAATTTTTGTACCGTCACGAAAAATCTGGGAAATATTTTATTTATCTTCCTTCTTTTCTGAGACACGAATTTCACAAGAAACTATGGACCAAATATTATCGAGTGTTTGAGGTTTGTAACAAAGTATTTTTTTTACAAAGTCATCTATATAATTACTTTCTAATAAGCCTGTTTTTGATCTTTGTACCGTCACAAAAAATCCGGGAAAGATTTTCTAATCCTTACTTCTTTGCTGCGACATGAAATACACAAAAAAATTTAGACCAAATATTATCGAGTGTGTGAGGTTTGTGTCTATCTAATATTTATATAAAGTCATCTATGTAAATACTTTCTATTAAGCCCGTTTTTTATTTTTGTACCGTCACGAAATTCCGGGAAAGATTTTTTAAATCTTACTTGTTCGCTGAGACACGAAATTCACAAGAAATTCTAAACCATATATTATCTAGTGTGTGAGGTTTGTACCTAAGTATTCTGTAAATAAAATATTCAATGTGATACCTTTCTATTAAGTCCGTTTTTTATTTTTGTTGCGTCGCTGAAAACCCGATAATAATTTTTGAATTCTTACTTCTTCTCTGAGACACGAATTTCACAAGAAATTATATACCAAATTTTATAGAGTGTGTTATTTTTGTATCTATCTAATATTTATATAAAATCATCTAAATAATTACTCTCAATTGAGCCCGTTTTTTGTTATTGTACCGTCACGAGAAAAACCCGGAAATATTTTTCATTTCTTACTTCTTTGCTGAGACACGATATTCACAAGAAACTATGGACCAAATATTATCGAGTGTGTGAGGTTTGTATCAAAGTAATTATTTTACAAAGTCATCTATATAATTACTTTCTAATAAGAATGTTTTTGATTTTTGTACCGTCACAAAAAATCCGGGAAAGATTTTCTAATCCTTACTTTTTTTCTGTGCCATGAAATACACAAGAAACTGTAGACCAAATTTTATCGAGTGTGTGAGGTTTGTGTCTATCTTAAATTTATATAAAGTTATCTATGTTAGTACTTTCTATTAAGCCGGTTTTTAATTTTTGTACCGTCACGAAAATCCGGGAAAGATATTTTAAATCTTACTTCTTCGCTGAGACACGAAATTCACAAGAAACTTAAGACCAAATATTATCGAACGTGTCAGGTTTGTATCAAAGTATCTTTATATAAAATCATCTATAAATTTACTTCCGATTAAGATCGTTTTTGAAATTTGTACCGTTACGAAAAAACCGGTAAATATTTTTAATTTTTTAATTCTTCTCTGAGATCCGAAATTCACACGAATATATCGACCAAATTTTATCGAGTGTGTGAGCTCTGTATGTAAGAAATCTTTAAATAAAATCTTCTATGTGATTATCTTCAATTAAGCACATTTTTTTATTTTTGTACCGCCACGGAAAACCCGGGAAATAATTTTGAAATCTTACTTCTTCGCTGAGTCACGAACTTCACAAGAGACCATTGACAAAATTTTATCGAGTGTGTGTTGTTTGTATGTAAATAATCTTTACATAAAGTCTTCTATATAATTACAATTTACTAGGCCAGTTTCTTATTTTAGTACCGTCAAAGAAAATGTGGGAAATATTTTTGAATTCCTTCTTCGCTGAGAAATTAAATTCAGAACAAATTATGGGAGCAAATATTTTCAAGTGTGTGAGGCTTGTATCTCAGAAATCTTTGTATAAAATATTCTATATGATTCCTTTCTATTAAGCCCATTTTGGATTTTTGTACCGCCACGGAAAACCCGGGAAATATTTCTGAATTCTTACTTCTTCGCTGATTTACGAAATTCGGAACAAACTATGGACCAAATATTATCGAATGTGTGAGGTTGTTTATAAGTAATATTTTTATACAATCATCTATATAATTACTTCCTATTAAGCTTGTTAATGATTTTTGTACCGCCACGGAAAACCCGGACAATATTTTTGAATTCTTACATCCTCGCTGAGACACGAAGTTCACAAGACACTATTGACAAAATATTATCTAGTGTGTGAGGTTTCTATCTAAGTAATTTTTAAATAAAATATTCTATCTGATTTCTATCTATTAAGCCCGTTTTTGATTTTTGTACCGCCACCGAAAACCCGGGAAATATTTTAGAATTCTTACGTCTCCGCTGAGACACGAAATACAAAAGAAACTATTGATGAAATATTATCGAGTGTGTGAGGTTTGTATACGAGTAATCTTTAAATAAAATATTCTATCTGATTACTTTCTAATAAGTCTGTTTTTTTTCAGTCCCGAAATGGAAAACCCGGGACATATTTTTGAATTCTTACTTCTTCGCTGAGACTAGAAGTTCACAATAACCTATTGACCAGGCATTATCAAATGTGTTAGATTTGTGTCTAAGTAATCCTTATAGAAAATCTTGTGTGTGATTACTTTCTATTAAGCCCGTTTCTTATTTTTGTACCGTCACGGAAAAACCGGGAAATATTTTTGAATTCTTACTTCCTCGCTGAGACACGAAGTTCACAAGAAACTATAGACCAAGTAAT
This sequence comes from Lepisma saccharinum, assembly GCF_977018435.1. Taxonomy (NCBI): domain Eukaryota; kingdom Metazoa; phylum Arthropoda; class Insecta; order Zygentoma; family Lepismatidae; genus Lepisma; species Lepisma saccharinum. Next base: position 24,735,582 of record NC_139237.1, read on the forward strand.
ATCAAGTGTGTGAGGTTTGTATATAAGTAATGTTTGAGTTATATCTCCTATATGGTTACTTTTTAATAAGCCCATTTTCGATTTTTGTACCGCCACGGAAAGCTCGGGAAATATTTTTGAAATCTTACTTCTTCGCTGAGACACGAAGTTCACAAGAAACTTAAGACCAAATATTATCGAACGTGTCAGGTTTGTATCAAAGTATTCTTTATATAAAATCATCTATATATTTACTTCCGATTAAGATCGTTTTTGAAATTTGTACCGTCACGAAAAATCCGGTAAATATTTTTAATTTTTTAATTCTTCTCTGAGATCCGAAATTCACATAAATATATCGACCAAATTTTAACGAGTGTGTGAGCTCTGTATGTAAGAAATGTTTAAATAAAATCTTCTATGTGATTACTTTCAATTAAGCACATTTTTTATTTTTGTACCGCCACGGAAAACCCGGGAAATAATTTTGAAATTTTACTTCTTCGCTAAGTCACGAACTTCACAAGAGACCATTGACAAAATTTTATCGAGTGTGTGTGGTTTGTATGTAAATTATCTTTATATAAAGTCATCTATATAATTACAATTTATTAGGCCCGTTTCTTATTTTAATACCGTCACAAAAAATCTGGGAAATATTTTTGAATTCCTTCTTCTTCGCTGAGAAATGAAATTCAGAACAAATTATTGGAGCAAATATTTTCAAGTGTGTGAGGCATGTATCTCAGAAATCTTTATATAAAATATTCTATATGATTACTTTCTATCAAGCCTTTTTTGGTTTTTGTACCTTCACGGAAAACCAGGGAAATGTTTTTGAATTCTTACTTCTTCGCTGAGACACGAAATTCAAAAGAAACCATCGACAACTCATTACTGAGTGTGTGAGGTTTGTATCTAAGTAATCTTTAGATAAAATTTTCTATGAGTAGTGGTATTTATGATAGGGACAGCGCCGGAAAGGAAGAGCCCCTCTCATGCAGATTTGCTACACTTAAAACTTGCTCAACATGGCCATATGAGTTTTTTGCTCTAGTGTGGAACCCCCGTCTAATCCAAGATTTTTGTAAAAATGCCCTCAAGAATTTTTCGGAAAGGAAGAGCTTTTTCGGAAAGGAAGAGCCCCCTCTCAGATTAATTTGTCTACACTTACAAAAGGCACTTCTGTGAGACTTAAAACTAGGCCACCCACACCCATACACACCTATACACACCTACACCCACCCACACCCACCCACACATATTTACTTCCGGTCCACTTCCGGTCCACTTCCGGTCCACTTCCGGTCTACTTCCGGTCTACTTCCGGTCCACTTCCGGTCCACTTCCGGTTTGAGTTCAATTGGACACCAGCTTCAATTTGTTTATTAAAAAAAAATGCAATATGCAGAGACTCTCTAGAATTGCTCTGTGACCCGCTCATTTCTTACATCATAAACATATGATTTTTCCCCTATGAGAATAACACTACATATGGTGTCATCAGGTAAAGCCTCATGGAATTCACAGATAGTTTTAATGTTTGTCCTGTCATTCACCACAACTTGTTTCCTTTTTGAAGTGTTGATTACAAACATGGGTCTCCGTGTCTTGAATTCATCTGGTGTGTAATACATGTCAGTATTGCCAATAGTGACCCTTTTGAAAGCCGAAAATGCCTCATATAATTTGAGGAAATCATCCTTGGACATGTCTAAATTGTAATTTTCTCTAGGAAAGACCTCATTTCTGCCGTTTTTAAGATATATGTTCTTGATGTTGCAGTTATCAAATCTACTTGAATTTTTTTCCTGATTGTTATGTCTTCCAGTCTGAAACAGTACCACCACAAAATCAGGCATGTCGTATTGTATACTCGAGAATGAATTTGTAGCATCAAATTCATAATATGTGCCAGATGCGGGCTTCTGTACAGATTGATATGTGTAAAATTGCAGAGGAATCTGTGGATTTTTTAGGATATCAGCTTTGTATTTAAGAGCATAACTGGCTTCATATTCAACAACAGGGATTCTTAACTCCATAGTCTGAATAATACACTTGCCTGCATCTGGTAGGGTATTAGGCAGAGCTTCTCCTGTAGAGTTTAATGTGCTGTACCTCATCAAAGCATTGTTATCATTGGCAGCTCTTCTAAATGTAATTCTTAACCCACCCTTCCACATAATATTTTTGTAATCCGAGAAGAATCCTGGCAACAGGCGCATGGGGAACAGCACTGTGTGGCTCTTGGATAATATCTTATCACCAGCCTCAAATCCACCGATTTTGTAGTAAGATGCCTCGGTTTTGGATAATTTTAATGTAGCCAAAGCTGTGGAGGTAATACCGGGGTAATCTACTCTGTTTATAACAACGCCATGCTTTCTGATCTCAATTTCAGAGAACAGATGCGGCACAAAATTGTCCACCAATCTTATATTTGAATTTGCCGGGTAATCTGTACCATCGAGCTTTACAACATCAAATTTGATGTATAGATCTGCTCTGTGGGGGTGTATAAATCCATCCCCTACATCAAGATCAACCTCTATTTCTGTGTTGGGTTGATTTAAATTTGCAAATGTCCTCCTGTTTGGGGGGAATGATTGTAGCTCATAACTCTCAATATTTTCCATTGTATGTATTTTTATTTAAATGTTAATCTCTATGATTGCAGTTGTTGTGGCTCCAGCAAAATCAACTAATTCTTCTTTTTCATTAGTGACCATCAACTCAATATAATCTATTCTGTTATGGCACACAGGAAAATATAATGTTGGGGATGGATTGTAGATGATGGGCTCCATAAATTCAGAATTAGGTTTGAATGTTGCAATGATCCCAGTTTGTTTGTGAGTGCCTATGCCATTTGATTTGGTGATCATACCCTCGGCTACATTGCAGTGAATATTCAGAGTCTCCATGGCTAAGAATTTAGGTATATTCATAGCAGTGTGTTTGATGGCCGCTTCAAGTTTTGTGTTGTTCTCAAAGCCTAACAGCTCTCCTATAATACCCAGATTCACTGTTTCTGTAGCAGATACAATCTCTACTCTGTGAGTGACAGAATTTTGACTTAACACTACACCTCTGGGTAACTGAGCATTTAGAGTGGACAGATTATATTGCCCTGGAGTGATGACAATTTTTTGATCCCCTACTGCAATTTTGTTGTTGTGGTGTGTAATATTGGGGATTAGGTACATGCCGTAAAATGCTCTGAGAGCTATTGTTTTGGGATACACTATATCATCATGCAATTTGAGTTTCAATATTGAATTTTGGCTGGTGAGATGGAATACCCCCATGATGTTTCAGATACCACAAGGCCTTTTGAAAATTTTCAATTGATGGTTTATTTATTTGAGACATGTATCTAAGAACAGATAAACACAAATGTCCACAATTAACATCTTTGAAGTTTTGAACACGGGCATTATTGTAATAAAGATTAGTTGATTTTAGATATTTTATTAAATTTTCAGGAGGAACACCTCCAAATGAATCAAACACAAATGCCTCATCTTTTAAATATTTAAGATAACAAATCCAGTGAGTGCCCTGATTTTTGTACTTATCCAAATTAACAATGCCACACTCTTTGTTGAGTGGTTGTTCTGGTAAAGAATCAGACATGTACACACCTCTAAAATTTTTGATGCCCAGTGGCTTGATTAAAGCTTCAATATCTTGGTTTGTAAGCGGCTCTTGTTTTTTTTAAACTTATTCATGGCTCTCTTAACACCTTTGCCTTGTTTCTCCATGGCCAGGTTATGGCGCCTCTGCTCATCTAATTCTGCCCTATTTTTCTTGGCATCTATTACTGTTTTTGCTATGGCAGCTGATCCCCCGGCCAAGCTCCCAACAGCCCCGAGAGCAGCTAAGATGGCCGGGATGGTAAATATGAAACCCCCCACATGTGATTTTTTCCTGGATTGCTGTAATTTTTTTAATTGGGGGGTGCTAAGCAACAATTTCATACCTGGCCCTTGGCAATACAAGAATTTTTTTTCTTGCGCTGCTTTTTGGTTAAAAGACTATCAATAGTTTTAAGAGATTTGAGACCTGCATAAGGTATTTGATACATAACACCCTTGGCCTTCATCGTAGGTTTATTATATACATGTTCACAACCCCCACCCCAGTTTTTGTTTGGTGTTCATAGCTATGGTGGTCCCCAATGCTGATATTCTCTCACTTAAAGAAGCATCTTTGCTTACAAATCTACCAAATGCAGCCTCTTCTAATTTCTTGTCTGCAACATGTCTCTTGTCAAGATCAGAATGTGTGTTGTATGCTATGTCATGGTCTCTACAAGCAGCATCTAGGGGATTTACACCAGGATCACCTCTGTTTAATCTATGATCCAATTTTGTGCCTGGACCACAATACTGATAGCCTGGAATGTGTAGTTCAAATGGCAGCTTGTTTATAATGTCATTAACCAACCCCCGACCCTCAGAAATATTCCAAAATTTGGGGGGTAGAGTATTAATAATTTTTATGAGATATCCAATCCCCTTAGTGTCATTCACTATAAAATTAGACAATTTTGTGCTTATCATGTCCATAATTCCAACCTTTTCATTGTAAAAATTGTGGTTCCCAGCATTTTCCTCCCCAGCTATCACCAATAACCTATCCACAAGTTTCCTGACATCATCAACCCACACAAATTCTTTGGGCAGGGTGTTGTATTGTTTGATTCCACTGCCAGTTTTGATCTGTGACCATATGGGCTTGATTAAATTGCTGTATTTTGCTCCACTGCTCGACTTGACTCTTTTTTGTGTGGGATCATTGTTCTGGTATAGAGCATCTGATTTTATTAATATTTCTTTGTAATATTCATAGTCTTGATCTGTATAGCTGCCTGGCCTTTTCCTAGTCATCAGTTCCCACAATCCAGGTGTTCCGGGGTACTTAACAAAAGCACCTTTTTCTCCGAGACGAGATTCTGAATAAACAATCAGATCATCTCCCATAAATGTTACTCTGAAATTGCCAATTCTATGTATGATGCTACCATCAAGCTCTGTGTCAGCATATAAGCCAAACACCTCATCTTTATTGTCTTTAGGTGTGGTTAAATATTTTTGTGCAAGAAGACCCAATTCAATAGGATCCTGAGTAGCTTCAATTCTTCTAGGAGCAATAGGACTAGGTGTATGAATACTGGAAAGTGGGGTGAATGGATAATCTAATATGTTCCTTGCAGCTACAGGTACAAGCTCTGTGATCAAATCTTGATTTTGCTCTGTAACAGTTTTGATATTCTTACCTAAATTATTAATAGCATCAATTACAGGCTGTTCTGTTTGTTTGTGTTTTTCATAAATTCCCCGGTTCTCTGATTTCCATCCCTTAAATCTTTTTACAAGATAATCTCTTAACTTAAGATCATCAATGATTGGCCTTTTCATGGTTATTTATATACGTCTCAACGTCTAGAAAATCGTTGATTTTAATTCTGTATTTGCCACTATTGGGTGTTCTTGTCATATCAATTGTGACAAACCCATAACTGTCCTGGTTCCAGCACCTGCTGCAAAATTTAGAAAAATTATTGTAGCTCAAGTCCCCACCTACATATTCATCGTGTATGTGTTTGAGGTTGGTATGATCTTGATGAAACACACATATAAAATTGCTGTTGTCTCGGATCAGCTGCTTCGGAATTTTAGAAAAAGTCTGTGCCAGGTAGAAGCAATCAATGTTTTTGTGTCGGCCCTGTGTAAAGAAATTTCTAACCATGTTTTGATTATCCAGTATAATGTCATCAAACACAACAACAGAATTATCGAGACATTCATGAAGTGGCTTAACATCTGGTTCAAAAATAGCAATATCCAATCCATCATATAGCTTCATCAGCTGCTGATATTTTAATTGTTCCAAGCTCTTAGAGAAAACATACAAGTGCCTGTTTTTCCAGTCTAACCAGTTGGGTGCCAATAAAAAATTATCAACCATTAGTGTAGTTTTACCACAAGCAGATGGCCCAACAATAAGACACCTAATATTATCAGGCAGCAAGTTGCCATTTCTCTTATTCTGTTGTTCAGGTTCTGGCAGCCTTTTTATAACATCCCAGGTGCTCATATTATTATTTTGTTTGCATCGATCCAGCTGTTTTCCGGATGACCCAGCCATTTGACAAGTAACTTGTTGCCTTTTCTGCGGATGATTTTTTCTATGAGATATGTGTCAGGCTGTTTAGTTTTGCTGAGCTCTTGTTCATAGAACCTGCCTTTGAGAATTTCTCCTCGGTGATCCTTTATTATATATGTGTTAGGGGTCCCGGGTTTAACTTGAACCACTGTAAATAATTCGGTACTCCAGTTTCTGGTAAAGCCTCTTTTGAATAAGTGCTTATATTTGCTGATTCTTACTTGATCACCCACCCTGTATTTGGCCTTTCTTGTTGTTGGCTGGTATCTAGGATAATAAACAGTCCTGATCAAATTTTGCTCATCAGATGAAGTTACTTCAGAGGGTTTCATGTTGATTGTGGAATGGACCGAGTTGTTATATTTATGTAGAAGTTCTGGAAGAATATTAAGCCATTTATAATTACCTTGCAGAGTGAATTGTTTATACATAAGATTTTTTAAGGTTCTGTTGAATCTCTCTACAATTGAGGCTTTGAGATCACTGTAACTCGAGTAATGTTTTATTGACTGGCTTTTAATAAATTGTTGGAACACTGAATTATAAAATTCTTTGCCATTATCTGTTTGCAAATAGCGCGGTCATCTTCCACTCTGATTGATGATTGTCCTGATGGCTTCTGTAACACATTTTCCAGTCTTGGATTTGAGTGGCAAAGCCCAGGCAAATTTTGAAAATGTGTCTATTACAGTGAGTAGATACTTGTAGCCCTTGTTGATTTTGTCTAAGTTTTTCAACTGTCCACTTGACAACTCAATCAAGTCGCTCTGCCATAAATCATCTATGCCTTTTGTGACTACTGGGAGTCTCTTAAAATTATGTCTTGCTTGTCTGTGTAATTCGTCAACAATAATTTGTCTAGACATAATATGTAAACAAGAATATTGCAACTATGGGGTGTTCAGCAGCTGATACTGCAGGATTTTCTAAATATAATTTGTCTCCTATTTGTATTTTAAATTCCAAAGTGCCATCATCTTCAGTATAGGCTGTTTCTAATGTATTGGGATCTGTAAAATCCTCTAACTCTACACTGGTGATTTTTGGTTTGTTGTCAGCATTTGTTATTGATAAGGTAGGGTAGTGGTGTGCCTGTGGTTGATGCCAATATTTGATCTTGATTGGTCTCAGTGTGCCCCCAACAAAAAACTGGTAATAAAATTGTGCAGGGGACAGCATATACATTTTGCCACCTGGTGTAAATGGAGAATCATATTCTTTGTTGGGGATGCTGTACAATTCAAGAATTACTGTATGTTTTGGATTCTCGATTATGCCTGTTATTTCCTTTTCTGCTGTGAGCAATCTACTTGTTACAGATTCAAGGTGCTCATTGATGGTCCTAATAACATCATCATAGCCTGGCTTGATTTTTATGTCCACAATAAGTTTCTTGTATTGTTGCACAATCTCTTGAAGCTGGGTGGCAAAAACAGACAGAGCATTTGCTTGATTGGATTCCATGGTCCCTAGCTGTTGCTTGATATTAGCTACAATTTGCTGTAAATTTTCAACAACTGCCAATTTTGAATTTTGAGCAGTAAGATCATGGACCTGTCTTCTGATATCCTCAAACAGGGCATGCAGTTGATTAATATGTTGATTGGTTGGAAGAGTGGCCACTGTCTGTGTGAGTTGTTTGATCTCTGTCTGGATATTCTTGATATCTTCTGATTTCAATATGCGATTCACTGCCCTCTTAATATTTTTAAGTTCCTGTGATGTGGGAAGATTTGATACTGTATTTTGCAAAGATTCAAGTGCCAATTTTACATTGTTTAATTCAGAAGCATCAGCCACATTTTGCATAGCATTTTGGAGCAGGGCTATATCTGCCTGAGTGGGTGTTGATTGTTGTAAAATTTCAAGTTTTGTTTGAATATCATCGATCAAATGATGAAAATGAGATAGTTCAGATTCAGTGTTGAGGTTTTCAAGCTTTGTGATCTGTTGCTGGACACTAACAAGAGTATCTACAATCCCGGGCAATCGGGATTCTAGTACATTTGCCAAATCACTTTGCACTGCTGCTATTGTACCTTCAAGATGGGTTATGGTACTTTGAATTTTTCCAAAATCTTCATATGTTTCAAGTTGCAGCTTAATGTTGGCAACACTCCGAGTTATTGCATTCAAAGCATAAGAAGATGGCAAATTGTTCATAAAATTTTCAAGTGTCTCAATTTTTTCTTTAACCTCGGCTATGGCATTGTGCAGAGGATCCAGGTTAGGTATTTGGAGTGATTGAATCTGTTCTTTTAGAGTGGAAATCACTAGATCAAAATCTTCTTGTGATTTTATGCTTTTGACAATTGTTTGGAGCTGTGTCTGGACATTATTTATTTGCTCTTCCAATTGTTGTTTCAGTTGCTCAGAGTTGTTAGCCTGGGTCTTAAATCTGGCTTGAAGAGCTGCTACAGCTTCTTCTAAACTTTGAAAATTATCCAATGTGGCCAGATCAGTATATTTCTGAAGCAGCAATTTGAGTTCAGAATCAATTTTAAGAAGAGGGTCCATGCATTGTGATTGCAAATTTGTAATTTCTAATTGAAGACTGGCATTGAGTGTAGTTTGTAAAGCTTGTAAATCACTTCTTAATTTCTTGACTCTGACATCAAGCATCAGAATCTCATCACTGTGATCTTCATGTCTTGTATGGCCAAATATATCATTAGGCATTTTCTTTTAATGGTTATTTATTATAGAGTATCTGATTCTTAATTCTATAAAAAAGGGTATAAGGACCTCAATATATAAGCAGTCACCAGCAGAAACAGTATATACAGTGCCAGAAATCATGTTTGAGTGCTTAATTCTGTAAATATTTCTCCCTACTGAAATCTTGACATCACCCTCAGGGGTTGTAATAAATTGCAATTGACCACCTACAGGTAATTGGTAATGATTTAAATTATTGTTAAATATGTACAATATTTTGCCTGTTTCATCATCATTATCTGTAAATATGCTGTTCAGATGAATAATTAACAAGCCACTCAGTTTAGACAGCATATCAGAAGAGGGTTGTGGTGTTGGCAGCTCCATAATAGCCTGTTTCTTGAACCCAAATAAGTTCATAGGCATGTTTATTTATTTCAAATCATGCTCTGTAATTGGGCATTGATTTCCATTTTTCAAATCACAATGACCCCATGGTAAAGTATGTATGCCACATGATAAAATGCATCTCTTGTCATCATGTGGGTCCAGGGCCACTTTTCTTACAATATTTGAAGTCAACAAATGATCCTCACTCTGAATTCTATTTTCTGATGTTCTGATTGAATTCTGGGATTTGATGCAATTTTCATAATCTTCAAATTCAAGTTCTTTTTCCACAGTCACTTTGCCAATACCCTTGGCTTTTTTGACAACAGCGCTACATGTTTTAAAAGTGTACATCTTGGCACTTAACCCAACAAATTTCACAATAACATCACCAAGTGTCTCATCTTTTAACTTGCCAGGCACCTTTTTGTTGTGGGGTTGAATCCTTGTATGTTCACTGGTATCAAAATATTGAAACAATTCAGGCTGTAACATATCTTGATAAACATCTTCTGTTTGAATATCAAGAATAAAACTATCCGTGTCCATGTACAATAATTTTACACGATCACCATAAAAAGGTTTCAGCACATCATAATAGAATGTTAACATATGTAATTTGGACGATTCCAATATCACAGCCCCTTCATAAATAGGTTTATCAAATTTGATCTTTGTTTTCATCATGTTGAAAAGTGCCATGTGCTCATCATAAATTCTTCTGTAATTGAAGTTGGGCTTTGCAACCAATTTTTTGCTCAGGCTGGGGTCAGTAATTATTTTAACATCGGTATGTTTTCTGACATTTTCAATTGTTTTGCCATACACTGAATTCACCATCAATTTAAACAAGCCCTTATCAAATTGGCTTTTTGCAGATGTTCGAAGCTCTGTGTTTGTATCAATGTATGGTTTCAACCATTATGAGTGCCTGAACCTTAAGACTTTGCCAACTTTGGTTACTTGAACACCATGTTTCATCAGGAACTGGAGGTTTTTGTAATATATGACATAGTCTTGTTTCGGCTCCAGAGTCATCATGAGTTTCTTCTGTTTAGAGCCAGGTGAGCACTTAACCTCGGGAATTGGGGGCAGATCAGAAAATTTGTTGTGCAAATGATCTGGAATTGTCAGATCAACCTCTAAGATGAGGCCATAGTCACTGTCATCAAAGTCCTGAAGATCTTTAATATTGAAATTTTCAACCCACTCAAGCCCTGAATATGGCAGTTTTTTCATCATAGCATCACCATAGAGGCTGTTGGCATCTAAATACGTTATGTAATTTGATGGCCGTGCTGGATCATAATCAGGCATATATTTGTTATTTGCTCTGGCATATCTCTGTGAACATTGCACCATCCCTCCTCTTATACATTTCTCCATAAACAGATACATATCTTGATCGTGGATCAGATCCAATTGCATTTTAGTATTCAAAAACGTTGCGGCCCATGCTAGGCCTGGGGCACTGAAAAAATACACTGGGTCCAGTCCATAATTTTGCATAGAAGATTTTCTGAATGCCTGTATTATATCAGCTAAGAGGGTGACATCAAGTTTTAAATATGCCATGTGGTAATCACCAAATGTCTTGCATTTTAAATCGTTCCACATCAATTGGGCATGGTGATAATCTTCATCAGTGATTCCAGATCCTCTGATTTTGCTGTAAAACTCTTCTTGTGGTGGCAGGGAACACTCATCAAATTTAGAAAAATCTGTAACATAGTCATATGGATATACACCCTTCCGCCTAATTAATTTCAGGTCCTGATTTGGAAACAATGCACGTGTGATTTTCAATTGATCATCAGATAATTGAGTGGTCAGTGTGGCCAGGCTAGCAGATAAAAATCTGTAAGAATCAAGAAATCTTATGTGAATAGGAACACCATTAACTTTAATTATCTTGCTAATAGATATATATTTCTCATCATTTTCAGCTAAAATATTTAAATTCTGCTTGTCAAACCCCTCGTACCTGATCAGATGATGGAAATCATAATTGGATGCTCCATGGCAAAATATGGGGACAAATCTTGGTCTCTTGATCTGAATATTACAGCTATTACACAGGGCCTGTTTATATCGACCATCTGTATGAGAATGGTGTTTCACCTTGATATTTGTATCTGAAAATTCAGAATCACATACCGGACATTTTTCTGCATTGTTGAAATCTTCAATCTGTTCCTCTGTTAAAGGCAGCATAGGCTTTGATTTTAATAAGATGTTAGATGCTATGTCACGGCACACATTTTCTATTCTATGTGCAAATATTTTGATGGCATCTGGTCCCATGTATGAATATTCTTTACTAGCTACACCATCCTGTACAACCACGTAACAAAAACTGGAAGGTTCATGTTGCTGGTATGGTGTACTTGAAGATTCCTCGGGATCTGGATTGCAGAATTCAAAAGGTTTGAGGTTCGATTCAAAATCACAGACAATATATGCTGGGTGTTCCAACAAGGCTTCAAACTTTTTGAATTTGCAATTTTCACTTGGATTGGGCATCACCATATGAACAGGTTTATGGTTGCCACAGTATTTCAGATGCTCAATTAACTTGTTTTTAGCAATTTCTGTGTTACATTCAGGAACCCCCTTCACCATTTTTTGACCATCAAATACAGTTAAACATCTTCTGCACAACTTAAATATTCTATTAGATTTGTCTAGTTGTGTTCTGACTATAGCTTCAAGATTATGTATCAGAGTATAATGGTATGTATCATCCCCTTCAATTAAGAGCAGATCAATCGGAATTGCAGATTCATCATCAAGTGTACTGATTCTGAGAGGTGCTATCGGGCAATTGCCAGTGGAACAAATAAATACATTAATAGATAATTGCTTGCCATTGATGTGCCTGGCCCTTTTTTCAAATTTATCAATATTCTGAACAGACATTGGATATTCCAAACCCTCCATTGCATCGTCAAAATCATGTTCATGTTGTTTGTAATAAGTTATTCTCTCAGGATGCCTTGAAGCTGGATACAAAGCAGCTAATATACACCACAAAAAGCATTTCTGGTCGGCATTTTTTATATTGACCACGGCTCTTTTGTTTTTGATATTAGCAGGTAATGGCAAATATGTAGATCCTTGTAATGGGCTGAATTCAGAAATATTAACATATAACTTGTGTGATGAACCGCATAGGCTCCATCCTGACTCTTTTGCTGCAAATTCAGAGTGTTTGATATTCAGTTGATTTATCAAGCTGCTTATTATTGTGTCTGAATTAGCATTTGAATATACAGGTACAGTTTCTGTTATGTGGGGCTGTGTAAATTTTGTGCCATTTGGCTTCTTATATTGTACAAACAATTTGAGGGAGAGCTTATAAGAGCCATTTTGTGCATTAAGAATTGCCTGCAGATCAGAATTTATACTGTTCAAAAAATTCTCAATGCCACATCTTGGCTCTGATTCAAACTGATAATCCCTAAGTTGGGCATTAAAACTGCTACGGATAGGTTCATAGCGTGGCTGCTTTGCTGCTCTAGCATTAACAGGTGCTTCGTGCCTTCTTTTCAGACCAGATGTAGATGGTTGTATTGATGACTGTGCAGAGCAAGTATCTTTATGTGTATATGTGAAGTATTGCATGCTGTATTTTCTATTGCATTTGGGGCAAATTTTTGTGGGAGTTTTGTATTTATCTGGGTTACAAATCTTTTGGTGTCTGGCCCAATTAGAGCTAAATATATTTTTATTGCATTGATTACAATATTTTTGATTCGGCATTTTTGTTGTTGTTTATTATATAAGATTATCTGGGTTTCAATTCAAAACTTTATACTGAATCAGTTGGGTTCAGCTGTGTGCTTTGTGTGTGTGTATATGTATGTAGGTGTGTATACACTTAATATTTTTGGCTTTGGTATTTATATACAATTTCTTGGGATTCAAATCAAAACTCTATGCCTATCTTATGACAGGTTGTAAAGCCAATAGCTTACAAGTGGAAATATTCATTCACACTGACCGTCCGCAAATACCTGTACAGACATGCATATCTAGAATGGCAATAATCTTGTTATGTATTGATTTTTTTTGTATAACAGGCTGGGGCAAATATATTAAAACAAGCAGGCCTGTAGTATGAGAAGCACTGTAACAACACGTCTGTACTCCTCAGCTACTCTCACAATACTGGCTGATGCAATGCAAAATCTCTTTATATACCCTAAGCCGGGCCGAGAAGAAAAAAACAGGAATTTCCCGGCTGATGCAATTTTGTTTGCATGCAAAGCTTTAATACTCAGAAATTGCATCAGCCGGGAAATTCCGAGGGGGCATATTTTTCACGGGAATTCTCCCGGCTGATGCAATTTTGTTTGCATGCAAAGCTTCAATACTCAGAAATTGCATCAGCCGGGAAATTCCGAGGGGGCATATTTTTCACGGGAATTCTCCCGGCTGAAATTGCACACATTAATCAATATGAAACATGTAAACATGTGATGTAAGAAATGAGAGGGTCACAGAGCAATTCTTCTAGAATTGCATTGTTTTAATATTAGATGAACCTGGTATCCAATTGAACTTAAACCTGAAGTAAATATGTATAGGTGGGTATGGGTTTTAGCTTAATTTCAGGTGTAGCCAAAACAATATCAATTTTTAACAATTTTATGGACAAAAATCTGCTTGATGGGGGTTGATACTTTCCGAAGAGCATTTTTACAAAACTCTTGGGTTAGGCAGGTGCTACACTAGAGCAAAAAACTCATATGAACATGTTGAGCAAGTTTTAAGTATGGCCAACAAGTTGACAAGTTTATGGACAACAATCTCTCAGAAGTGCCTTTTGTAAGTGTAGACAAATTAATCTGAGAGGGAGCTCTTCCCTTCCGAATTTCCGAGAAAGCTCTTCCTTTCCGAAAAATATTTGAGGGCATTTTCACAAAAATCTTGGATTAGACGGGGTTCCACACATGAGCAAAAAACTCATATGCTCATGTTGAGCAAGTTTTAAGTGTAGCAAATCTGCTGGAGAGAAGCTCTTCCTTTCCGGTCCTGTCCCTATCATAAATACCACTACTTCTATATAATTACTTTCTATTAAGCCCATTTTGGATTTTTGTACCGCCACGGAAAACCCGGGAAATATTTCTGAATTCTTACTTCTTTGCTGATTTACGAAATTCGGAACAAACTATGGACCAAATATTATCGAATGTGTGAGGTTTGTTTATAAGTAACATTTTTATACAATCATCTATATAATTACTTCCTATTAAGCCCGTTAATGATTTTTGTACCGCCACGGAAAAACCGGGAAATATTTTTGAATTCTTACATCCTCGCTGAGACACGAAGTTCACAAGAAACTATTGACAAAATATTATCTAGTTTGTAAGGTTTCTATCTAAGTAATCTTTAAATGAAATATTCTATCTGATTTCCATCTATTAAGCCCATTTTTGATTTTTATACCGCCACCGAAAACCCGGGAAATATTTTAGAATTCTTACGTCTCCGCTGAAACACGAAACAAAAGAAACTATTGATGAAATATTATCGAGTGTGTGAGGTTTGTATACGAGTAATCTTTAAATAAAATATTCTATCTGATTACTTTCTAATAAGTCTGTTTTTTTCCAGTCCCGCCATGGAAAACCCGGGAAATATTTTTGAATTCTTACTTCCTCGCTGAGACACGAAGTTCACAAGAAACTATAGACCAAGTAATACCAAGTGTGTGAGGTTTGTATATAAGTAATATTTGAGTTATATCTCCTATATGGTTACTTTTTAATAAGCCCATTTTCGATTTTTGTACCGCAACGGAAAGCTCGGGAAATATTTTTGAAATCTTACTTCTTCGCTGAGACACGAAGTTCACAAGAAACTAAAGACCAAGTAATATCAAGTGTGTGAGGTTTGTATATAACTAATTTTTGAATTATATCTCCTATATGATTACTTTTTACTAACCCCATTTTCGAATTTTGTACCGCAACGGAAAATCCGGTAAATATTTTTAATTTTTTTAATTCTTCTCTGAGATCCGAAATTCACAAGAATAAATCGACCAAATTTTATCGAGTGTGTGAGCTCTGTATGTAAGAAATTTTTAATTAAAATCTTCTATGTGATTACTTTCTATTAAGCACATTTTGATTTTTTGTACCGCTAAGAAAAATCCGGGAAATATTTTTGAATTCTTACTTCTTCGCTGAGACACGAAATTCACAAGAAACCATCGACCAAATATTACGGAGTGTGTGAAGCTTGTATCTAAGTAATCTTTAAATAAATAATTTTATGTGATTACGTTCTGTGAAGCCCATTTTTTGTTTTTGTGCCGCTACGAAAAACCCTGGAAATATTTTGGAATTCTTACTTCTCTGCTGATATACGAAATTCGGAACAAACTATGGACCAAATATTATCGAATGTGTGAGGTTTGTATGTAAGTAATCTTTATATAAAATCATCTATATAATTACTTTCAATGAAGCCCGTTTTTGATAATTGTACCTTCACGAAAATTCCGGGAAAGATTTATGAATTCTTACTTCTTCGCTGAGACATGAAATTCACAATAAACTCTTCCCCAAACATTTTCGAGTGTGTGAGATTTATATGTAAGTAATATTTATAGGGTCAATCCATATGAAGTCACACAACATGGTTGCTTGACCATTTTTCAAATAGTTTATTTTTTGTGTGGGGTGAGCCTTATATTTTGACATTTCAGAACCACTGTTGTTTTATTTTTACTATCACCGATTTGAAGATGGCGGGCATTTTTTTATTATGGCGCGCGTCATTTTCTCCATTCGTAAGCATCAGCGGCAACTTTTTTTATCTCAGCTCTGGTCAGTCCTACGACAATGAGACAAAATCTGTGATGTTAGGCTACAATTATATTTCTGGATAATTTTCTAAATATTATTCCTTCATAATAAATTTTAAGGTCAAAATTGTGTATTTTAATCGCTCAAAATGACATTTTGGATTTTTTTTTAGGAGGAATGCAGTTTGTTTGACATTGAATTTTTTTGTGCACGTGCCTGTGTACCAATAGTATGTGCCAAAATTATTTGAAGCTTGAGACTTTAATCCTTTTCTTTCTAAAGGGTCATAAACTTGTACTTTTTGTTAAAAAGATTCAAGTTCAGGGTTAAATGTCTCTGGTGGGCAGTTGTTTAAAAATCTGAAATTTGTACACAATACAGTACTCCATGATAAGTAACTTCAGTAAAAATTTTGAATTTGAGATTCAATTGGTTAAAGAGATACAAAACTCGTGAAAAATTCAATATTTTGCATTAAATATGGTATGCGTAATTTGATTTCTTATGAACATTTTGTGTTGAAATTCTGCAAACTGTAATTTGGAATGTCAACCAACAACATTACAATCCTGAAATGGATCTACAATAAAATATATATACGTAGACATCAGTACTGTGCGATCTTGGACTTTTCATGCTCATAAAGAAAACCCAAGCTGAAGAATTCTAAGCGTATGTGAGAGAATGGAGTGGAAGGCCGCGAACTGCAACTGATGGAGGTCATCGGAATCGTGTTCAGATGGGTATTTTTTTATGAGCATGAATAGCCCCAAGATCGCACAGTACTGTTGTCTACGCATTCATCCCCAAAAAAAGGTCTTCAGTCTCAGATGAATGTCAATTTGTAGCCCATTTTCTTCAGTTAGAAACTCGATCACTGCACGCTTCTTCAGGCGCTTTACCAACATTGCATGGTTACATCCTGCCCTGCCATTTTCCTAGCAATAGTTCAGCACCCCCTGGCGATAGAAGTTTGAAACCTTCAATGAAGAAGCGGGAAAGTCTTATAAGTGCAATGTATGGTTGCTCAAAATCCAAAATGCGTTTACAAGGTAACAAAGAAAAGAAAAACATAGCAAGCTTTACTTTTCAGCACGCCCTCGTATATATACTTTATTGTAGATCCATTTCAGGATTGTAATGTTGTTGGGTGACATTCCAAATTACAGTTGCAGTATTTCAACACAAAATGTTCATAAGAAATCAAATTACGCATACCATATTTAATGCAAAATATTGAATTTTTCACGAGTTTTGTATCTCTTTAACCAATTGAATCTCAAATTCAAAATTTTTACTGAAGTTACTTATCATGGACTACTGTATTGTGTACAAATTTCAGATTTTTAAACAACTGCCCACCTGAGATATTTAACCCTGAACTTGGATTTTTTTAACAAAAAGTACATGTTTATGACCCTGTAGAAAGAAAAGGATTAAAGTCTCAAGCTTCAAATAATTTTGGGACATACTATTTGTACACAGGTAGGTGCACAAAAAAATTCAAGTGTCAAACGAACTGTCTTCCTCCTAAAAAAAATGTCCAAAAATGTAATTTTGAACGATTAAAATACACAATTTTGACCTTAAAATTTATTATGAAGGAATAATATTTAGAAAATTATCCAGAAATATAATTGTAGCCAAACATCACAGATTTTGTCTCATTGTCATAGGACTGACCAGAGCTGAGATAAAAAAGTTGCCGCTGATGCTTACGAATGGAGAAAATGACGCGCGCCATGATAAAAAATGCCCGCCATCTTCAAATCGGTGATAGTAAAAATAAAATAACAGTGGTTCTGAACTGTAAAAAATATGAGGCTCACACCACACAAAAAATAAACTTTTTTAAAAATGGTCAAGCAACCATGTTGTATGACTTCATATGGATTGACCTATATAAACATTTCTATATGATTACTTTTTATTAAGCCCGTGTTTTTATTTTTGTATCGTCATGAAAAACCCGGGAAATATTTTTTTAATTCTTACTTCTTCGCTCAGGCACGAAGTTCACAAGAAACAGTTGGCCAAATAGTATCGAAAGTGTGAGGTCTTTGTTTAAGTAGTCTTTAAATAAAATCTTCTGTATGATTACTTTGTATTAAGCATTTTATTTATATTTGTACCGTCACGGAAAATCCGAGAAGTATTTTTTTATTCTTACTTCTTCGCTGAGACACGAAGTTTAGAGGAAAAAATGGGCCAAGTATTATCGAGTATGTGAGGTTTGTATCTAAGTAATCTTTATATAAAATTTTCTATATGATTTCTTTCTATTAAGCCCGTTTTTTGTTTTTGTATCGTTACGGAAACCCCTAAGACTATTCTGAAAATTATTTTTTTTCCTTCGATGAAGTAATTCGTATGAATTCATGGACAAAATGTTATTATGTTGGTGAGTTATAAGGCTCTTTAATCCTTCCTTTAATATTTCATGGACTATATCTATGTATCAAGTCCCTGGTTTATTTTTTTGCTGTTACGGAAAAACGGGAAATAATTCTTAAATTCTTTCTTCCTCGGTAACAAACGCCGTTCACAAGATAATATGGTTCAAATATTTTCAAAAGTGTGAGATTTATATTTGATTAATTTTTATATATTGTATAATAATAATAATAATAGTAATAACTCCTCTACTCTTGGTGACGGACCAACATCGGCCATATAGACTAATGTACAATGACTGACCTCTCTCGCTCTTGTCGTACGTATCTCAACTCTGTTCTCACTGATCCCCCTCTATCAGAATACACACTATTTATCCTCCAAGGATTGCTTTGTAAACACCAGGTCCATGCACATCTTTACTTCCTCAAAGTTGTTTGTTAACCTGGTGCCCCACAAAGATTGATGTAATATTTTACTCAGCAATACTTGGAGTTTCTAGCGACTGCTTCCTGGCTGTGAATCTGATAGACAAGAATCGAGAGTAATTACTTTTGTGGTCATAATAAAGTATAAGGTATCGTAGAAAAATTATGCATAATGTACTTCTTACTAAGAGACACAAAAGTGGCACTCTCTTTTTTGTATGATTAGCCTAGATACAAAACTTACATACTCGATAATATTTGGTTCATAGTTTCTTGTGAATTTCGTGTCTCGGCGAAGAAGTAAGAATTCAAAAATATTTCCCGGGTTTTCCATGAAGGTACAAAAGTCAAAAAAGGCTTCATAGAAAGTAATTACATAGATGATTGTATAAAAAGATTACTTATATACAAACCTCACACACTTGAAAATATTTGCTCCATAATTTGTTCTGAATTTATTTTCTCAGCGAAGAAGAAATTCAAAAATATTTCACAAATTTGTTATGACGGTACTAAAATGAAATACGGGCTTAATAAAATGTAATTATATAGATGACTTTATGTAAATATTATTTAGATACAAACCTCAAACACTCGATAATATTTTGTCAATAGTTTCTTGTCAACTTCGTGTCTCTGCGAGGAAGTAAGAATTCAAAAATATTTCCCGGGTTTTCCGTGCGGTACAAAAATCATTAACGGGCTTAATAGGAAGTAATTATATAGAAGATTGTATAAAAAGATTACTTATATAGAAACCTTACACATTCGATAATATTTGGTCCATAGTTTGTTCCGAATTTCGTATATCAGCGAAGAAATAAGAATTCAGAAATATTTCCCGGGTTTTCCGTGCCGGTACAAGAATCCAAAATGTGCTTAATAGAAAGTAATTACATATAATATTTTATATAAAGATTACTTAGATACAAACCTCACACACCCGGTAATATTTTGTCGATGGTTTCTTTTGAACTTCGTGTCTCAGCGAAGAAGTAAGAATTGAAAAATATTTCCCGAGTTTTCCGTGGCGGTACAAAAATCGAAAATGGGCTTATTTAAAAGTAACCATATAGGAGATATAATTCACACATTACTTATATACAAACCTCACAAACTTGATATTACTTAGTCTTTAGTTTCTTGTGAACTTCGTGTCTCAGCTAAGAAGTAAGAATTCAAAAATATTTCCCGTGTTTTCCGTGACGGTACAAAACTTGAAAATGGGGTTAATAGAAAGTGACACTATAAGAGATATAATTAACACATTACTTATATACAATCCTCACACACTTGATATTACTTGGTCTATAGTTTCTGGTAAACTTCGTGTCTCAGCAAAGAAGTAAGAATTCAAAAATATTTCCCGGGTTTTCCGTTACGGTACAAAAATAAAAAACGGGCTTAATAGTAAATAGTCACATAGAAAATTTTATATAAAGTTTACTTAGATACAAACATCACACATTTGATAACGTTCGGTCTATAATTTCTTGTAAACTTCGTTTCTCAGCGAGGAAGTAAGAATTCAAAAATTTTTCCCGGGTTTTCCTGGGGGTACAAATATTATTAACGGGCTTAATAGGAAGTAATTATATACATGATTGTATATAAAGATTACTTATATACAAACCTCACACATTCGATAATATTTGGTTCATTGATTGTTCCGAATTTCGTATATCAGCGAAAAAGTAAGAATTCAGAAATATTTCCCGCGTTTTCCGCGACGCTACAAAAATCAAAAACGGACGTAATAGAAAGATACCACATAGAATATTATATTTACAGAATACTTAGGTACAAACCTCACACTCTAGATAATATTTGGTTTAGAATTTCTTGTGAATTTCGTGTCTCATCGAGGAAGTAAGATTTAAAAAATCTTTAACGGATTTTCGTGACGGTACAAAAATTAAAAACGGGCTTAATAGAAAGTATTTACATAGATGACTTTATATAAATATTAGATAGACACAAACCTCACACACTCGATAATATTTGGTCTAAAGATTTTTGTGTATTTCATGTCGCAGCAAAGAAGTAAGGATTAGAAAATCTTTCCCGGATTTTTTGTGACCGTACAAAAATCAAAAACAGGCTTATTAGAAAGTAATTATATAGATGATTTTGTAAAAAAATTACTTTGTTACAAACCTCAAACATTCGATAATATTTGGTCCATAGTTTCTTGTGAAATTCGTGTCTCAGCAAAGAAGGAAGATAAATAAAATATTTCCCTGATTTTTCGTGACGGTACAAAAAAAACGGACATAATAGAAAGTATTTACATAGATGATTTTATATAAATATAAGATAGATACAAACCTTACACACTTGATAAAATTTCGTCAATAATTTCTTGTGAAATTCGTGTCTCAGCGAAGAAGTAAGAATTCAATAATTATTCCCGGGTATTCCGCGACGCAACAAAAATCAAACAAGGATTTAATAGAAAGGTATCACATAGAATATTATATTTACAAAATACTTAGGTACAAACTTCACACACTCGATAATATTTGGTTTAGAATTTCTTGTGAATTTAGTGTCTCATCGAGGAAGTAAGATTTAAAAAATCTTTCCTGGATTTTCGTGACGGTACAAAAATAAAAAACGGGCTTAATAGAAAGTATTTACATAGATGACTTTAAACAAATATTAGATAGACACAAACCTCACACACTCGATAATATTTGGTCTAAAGTTTCTTGTGTATTTCATGTTGCAGCAAGGAAGTAAGGATTAGAAAATCTTTCCCGGATTTTTTGTGACCGTACAAAAATCAAAAACAGGCTTATTAGAAAGTAATTATATAGATGATTTTGTGTAAATATTACTTTGATACAAACCTGAAACACTCGATAATATTTGGTCCATAGTTTCTAGTGAAATTCGTGTCTCAGCAAATTAAGAAAGAATAATAAAATATTTCCCTGATTTTTCGTGACGGTACAAAAATAAAAAACGGGCTTAATAGAAAGTATTTACATAGGTGATTTTATATAAATAATAGATAGATACAAACCTCACACACACGATAAAATTTGGTCAATAATTTCTTGTGAAATTCGTGTCTCAGCGAAGAAGTAAGAATTCAAAAATTATTCGCGTGTTTTCCGCGACGCAACAAAAATCAAAAACGGACTTAATAGAAAGGTATCAAATTGAATATTTTACTCACAGAATACTTAGGTAAAAACCTCACACACTAGATAATATTTGGTTTAGAATTTCTTGTGAATTTCGTGTCTCAGCGAACAAGCAAGATTTAAAAAATCTTTCCCGGATTTTCGTGACGGTACAAAAATCAAAAACTGGCTCAATAGATAGTATTTACGTAGATGACTTTATATAAATATTAGATATATGCAAAACCTCACACACTCGATAATATCTGGTGTACAGTTTCTTGTGTGTTTCATGTCGCAGCAAATAAGTAAGACTAAAAAAATTTCTCCCGGATTTTTTGTGACGGTACAAAAATCAAAAACAGGCTTATTAGAAAGTAATTATATAGGTGACTTTGTAAAAACATTACTTTGTTACAAATCTCAAACACTCGATAATATTTGGTCCATAGATTCTTGTGAATTTCGAGTTTCAGCGAAGAAGTAAGATTGAAAAAATCTCTCCCGGATTTTCAGTGATGGTACAAAAATAAAAAACTGGCTTAATAAAAAGTTTTTAAATAGATGGCTGTATATAGGTAGATATTAGATAGATACAAACCTCACACACTCGATAAAATTTGGTCTACAGTTTCTTGTGTATTTCATGGCACAGAAAAAAAATAAGGATTAGAAAATCTTTCCCGGATTTTTTGTGACGGTACAAAAATCAAAAACATTTTTATTAGAAAGTAATTATATAGATGACTTTGTAAAATAATTACTTTGATACAAACTTCACACACTCGATAATATTTGGTCCATAGTTTCTTGTGAATTTCGTGTCTCAGAAAAGAAGTAAGAAATGAAAAATTTTTCCGGGTTTTTCTCGTGACGGTACAATAACAAAAAACGGGCTCAATTGAGAGTAATTATTTAGATGATTTTATATAAGTATTATATAGATAAAAAAATAACACACTCGATAAAATTTGGTCTATAATTTCTTGTGAAATTCGTGTCTCAGAGAAGAAGTAAGAATTCAATAAATTATTATCGGGTTTTCAGCGACGCAACAAAAATAAAAAACGGACTTAATAGAAAGGTATCACATTGAATATTTTATTTACAGAATACTTAGGTACAAACCTCACACACTAGATAATATTTGGTTTAGAATTTCTTGTGAATTTCGTGTCTCAGCGAACAAGTAAGATTTAAAAAATCTTTCCCGAGTTTTCCGCGACGCAACAAAAATAAAAAACGGACTTAATAGATAGTATTTTCATAGATGACTTTATATAAATATTAGATATATGCAAAACCTCACACACTCGATAATATTTGGTCTACAGTTTCTTGTGTATTTCATGTCGCAGCATAGAAGTAAGATTAATAAAATATTTCCCGGATTTTTCGTGACGGTACAAAATATAAAAACGGGCTTAATAGAAAGTATTTACATAGATGACTTTATATAAATATTAGATAGATACAAACCTCACACACTTGATAAAATTTGGTCCATAGATTCTTGTGAATTTCGAGTCTCAGCGAAGAAGTAATATTGAAAAAATCTCTCCCGGATTTTCAGTGATGGTACAAAAATAAAAAACGGGCTGAATAGAAAGTTTTTAAATAGGTGACTGCATATAGGTAGATATTAGATAGATACAAACCTCACACACTCGATAATATTTGGTCCATAATTTCTTGTGAACTTCGTGTCTCAGCAAAGAAGGAAGATTAATAAAATATTTCCCGGATTTTTCGTGACGGTACAAAATATAAAAACGGGCTTAATAGAAAGTATTTACATAGATGACTTTATATAAATATTAGATAGATACAAACCTCACACACTTGATAAAATTTGGTCAATAATTTCTTGTGAAATTCGTGTCTCAGCGAAGAAGTAAGAATTCAAAAATTATTCCCGGGTTTTCCGCGACGCTACAATAATCAAAAACGGACATAATAGAAAGGAATCACATAGAATATTATATTTAGAGAATACTTTTGTACAAACCTCACACACTCGATAATATTTGGTTTAGAATTTCTTGTGAATTTCGTGTCTCAGCGAAGAAGTAAGATTTAAAAAATCTTTCCCGGATTTTCGTGACGGTACAAAAATTAAAAACGGGCTAAATAGAAAGTATTTACATAGATAACTTTATATAAATTTAAGATAGACACAAACCTCACACACTCGATAATATTTGTTCTAAAGTTTCTGGTGTATTTCATGTCGCAGCAAAGAAGCAAGGATTAGAAAATCTATCCTGGATTTTTTGTGACGGTACCAAAATCAAAAACAAGCTTATTAGAAAGTAATTATATAGATGACTTTGCAAAAAAAATTACTTTGATACAAACCTGAAACACTCGATAATATTTGGTCCATAGTTTCTTGTGAAATTCATGTCTCAGCAAATTAAGAAAGATTAATAAAATATTTCCCTGATTTTTCGTGACGGTACAAAAATCAAAAACCGGCTAAATAGAAAGTATTTACATAGATGATTTTATATAAATAATAGATAGATACAAACCTCACACACACGATATAATTTGGTCAATAATTTCTTGTGAAATTCGTGTCTCAGCGAAGAAGTAAGAATTCAAAAATTATTCCCGAGTTTTCCGCGACGCAACAAAAATCAAAAACGGACTTAATAGAAAGGTATCATATTGAATATTTTATTTACAGAATACTTAGGTACAAACCTCACACACTAGACAATATTTGGTCTAGAATTTCTTGTGAATTTCGTGTCTCAGCGAACAAGTAAGATTTAAAAAATCTTTCCCGGATTTTCGTGACGTACAAAAATCAAAAACTGGCTTAATAGATAGTATTTACACAGATGACTTTATATAAATATTAGATATATGCAAAACCTCACACACTCGATAATATTTGGTTTACAGTTTCTTGTGTATTTCATGTCGCAGCAAAGAAGTAAGATTGAAAAAATCTCTCCCGGATTTTCAGTACTGGTACAAAAATCAAAAACAGGCCTATTAGAAAGAAATTATATAGATGACTTTGTATAAAAATTACTTACACACAAACCTCACACACTCGATAATGTTTGGTCCATAGATTCTTGTGATTTTCGAGTTTCAGCGAAGAAGTAAGATTGAAAAAATCTCTCCCGGATTTTCAGTGATGGTACAAAAATAAAAAACAGGCTTTATAGAATTTTTTTGATAGGTGACTGTATATAGGTAGATATTAGATAGATACAAACCTCACACAACTCGATAAAATTTGGTCTACATTTTCTTGTGTATTTCATGGCTCAGCAGAAAAGTAAGGATTAGAAAATCTTTGCCGGATTTTTTGTGACGGTACAAAAATCAAAAACATTCTTATTAGAAAGTAATTATATAGATGACTTTGTACTTTGATACAAACCTCAAACACTCGAAAATATTTGGTCCATAGTTTCTTGTGAATATCGTGTCTCAGCAAAGAAGTAAGAAATGAAAAATATTTCCGGGTTTTTCTCGTGACGGTACAATAACAAAAAACGGGCTCAATTGAGAGTAATTATTTAGATGATTTTGTATAAATATTAGATAGATACAAACCTAACACTCGATAAAATTTGGTCTATAATTTCTTGTGAAATTCGTGTCTCAGAGAAGAAGTAAGAATTCAAAAATTATTATCGGGTTTTCAGCGACGCAACAAAAATAAAAAACGGACTTAATAGAAAGGTATCACATTGAATATTTTATTTACAGAATACTTAGGTACAAACCTCAAACATTCGATAATATTTGGTCCATAGTTTCTTGTGAAATTCGTGTCTCAGCAAAGAAGGAAGATAAATAAAATATTTCCCTGATTTTTCGTGACGGTACAAAAAAAACGGACTTAATAGAAAGTATTTACATAGATGATTTTATATAAATATAAGATAGATACAAACCTTACACACTTGATAAAATTTCGTCAATAATTTCTTGTGAAATTCGTGTCTCAGCGAAGAAGTAAGAATTCAATAATTATTCCCGGGTATTCCGCGACGCAACAAAAATCAAACAAGGATTTAATAGAAAGGTATCATATAGAATATTATATTTACAAAATACTTAGGTACAAACCTCACACACTCGATAATATTTGGTTTAGAATTTCTTGTGAATTTCGTGTCTCATCGAGGAAGTAAGATTTAAAAAATCTTTCCAGGATTTTCGTGACGGTACAAAAATAAAAAACGGGCTTAATAGAAAGTATTTACATAGATGACTTTAAACAAATATTAGATAGACACAAACCTCACACACTCGATAATATTTGGTCTAAAGTTTCTTGTGTATTTCATGTTGCAGCAAGGAAGTAAGGTTTAGAAAATCTTTCCCGGATTTTTTGTGACCGTACAAAAATCAAAAACAGGCTTATTAGAAAGTAATTATATAGATGACTTTGTAAAAAAATTACTTTGTTACAAACCTCGAACACTCGATAATATTTGGTCCATAGTTTCTTGTGAAATTCGTGTCTCAGCAAAGAAGGAAGATAAATAAAATATTTCCCTGATTTTTCGTGACGGTACAAAAATCAAGAACGGCCTTAATAGAAAGTATTTACATAGATGATTTTAGATAAATATAAGATAGATACAAACCTCACACGCTTGATAAAATTTGGTCAATAATTTCTTGTGAAATTCGTGTCTCAGCGAAGAAGTAAGAATTCAAAAATTATTCCCGGGTTTTCCGCGACGCTACAAAAATCAAAAGCGGACTTAATAGAAAGGTATCACATAGAATATTATATTTACAGAATACTTAGGTACAAATCTCACCCACTCGATAATATTTGGTTTAGAATTTCTTGTGAATTTCGTGTCTCATCGAGGAAGTAAGATTTAAAAAATCTTTCCCGGATTTTCGTGACGTTACAAAAATCAAGAACGGCCTTAATAAAAAGTATTTAAATAGGTGACTTTATACAAATATTAGATAGACACAAACCTCACACACTCGATAATATTTGGTCTAAAGTTTCTTGTGTATTTCATGTCGCAGCAAAGAAGTAAGGATTTGAAAATCTTTCCCGGATTTTTTGTGACGGTACAAAAATCAAAAACAGGCTTATTAGAAAGTAATTATATAGATGATTTTGTATAAATATTACTTTGATACAAACCTCACACACTCGATAATATTTGGTCCATAGTTTCTTGTGAATATCGTGTCTCAGCAAAGAAGTAAGAAATGAAAAATATTTCCTGGTTTTTCTCGTGACGGTACAATAACAAAAAACGGGCTCAATTGAGAGTAATTATTTAGATGATTTTGTATAAATATTAGATAGATACAAACCTAACACTCGATAAAATTTGGTCTATAATCTCTTGTGAAATTCGTGTCTCAGAGAAGAAGTAAGAATTCAAAAATTATTATCGGGTTTTCAGCGACGCAACAAAAATAAAAAACGGACTTAATAGAAAGGTATCACATTGAATATTTTATTTACAGAATACTTAGGTACAAACCTCACACACTAGATAATATTTGGTTTAGAATTTCTTGTGAATTTCGTGTATCAGCGAACAAGTAAGATTTAAAAAATCTTTCCCGGAATTTCGTGACGGTACAAAAATAAAAGACGGGCTTAATAGAAAGTATTTACACAGATGACTTTATATAAATATTAGATAGACACTAACCTCACACACTCGATAATATTTGGTCTAAATGTTTTTGTGTATTTCATGTCGCAGCAAAGAAGTAAGGATTAGGAAATCTTTCCCGGATTTTTTGTGACCGTACAAAAATCAAAAACAGGCTTATTAGAAAGTAATTATATAGATGACTTTGTAAAAAAATTACTTTGTTACAAACCTCGAACACTCGATAATATTTGGTCCATAGTTTCTTGTGAAATTCGTGTCTCAGCAAAGAAGGAAGATAAATAAAATATTTCCCTGATTTTTCGTGACGGTACAAAAATCAAGAACGGCCTTAATAGAAAGTATTTACATAGATGATTTTAGATAAATATAAGATAGATACAAACCTCACACGCTTGATAAAATTTGGTCAATAATTTCTTGTGAAATTCGTGTCTCAGCGAAGAAGTAAGAATTCAAAAATTATTCCCGGGTTTTCCGCGACGCTACAAAAATCAAAAGCGGACTTAATAGAAAGGTATCACATAGAATATTATATTTACAGAATACTTAGGTACAAATCTCACCCACTCGATAATATTTGGTTTAGAATTTCTTGTGAATTTCGTGTCTCATCGAGGAAGTAAGATTTAAAAAATCTTTCCCGGATTTTCGTGACGGTACAAAAATCAAGAACGGCCTTAATAGAAAGTATTTAAATAGGTGACTTTATACAAATATTAGATAGACACAAACCTCACACACTCGATAATATTTGGTCTAAAGTTTCTTGTGTATTTCATGTCGCAGCAAAGAAGTAAGGATTTGAAAATCTTTCCCGGATTTTTTGTGACGGTACAAAAATCAAAAACAGGCTTATTAGAAAGTAATTATATAGATGATTTTGTATAAATATTACTTTGATACAAACCTCACACACTCGATAATATTTGGTCCATAGTTTCTTGTGAATATCGTGTCTCAGCAAAGAAGTAAGAAATGAAAAATATTTCCTGGTTTTTCTCGTGACGGTACAATAACAAAAAACGGGCTCAATTGAGAGTAATTATTTAGATGATTTTGTATAAATATTAGATAGATACAAACCTAACACTCGATAAAATTTGGTCTATAATTTCTTGTGAAATTCGTGTCTCAGAGAAGAAGTAAGAATTCAAAAATTATTATCGGGTTTTCAGCGACGCAACAAAAATAAAAAACGGACTTAATAGAAAGGTATCACATTGAATATTTTATTTACAGAATACTTAGGTACAAACCTCACACACTAGATAATATTTGGTTTAGAATTTCTTGTGAATTTCGTGTATCAGCGAACAAGTAAGATTTAAAAAATCTTTCCCGGAATTTCGTGACGGTACAAAAATAAAAGACGGGCTTAATAGAAAGTATTTACACAGATGACTTTATATAAATATTAGATAGACACTAACCTCACACACTCGATAATATTTGGTCTAAATGTTTTTGTGTATTTCATGTCGCAGCAAAGAAGTAAGGATTAGGAAATCTTTCCCGGATTTTTTGTGACCGTACAAAAATCAAAAACAGGCTTATTAGAAAGTAATTATATAGATGACTTTGTAAAAAAATTACTTTGTTACAAACCTCGAACACTCGATAATATTTGGTCCATAGTTTCTTGTGAAATTCGTGTCTCAGCAAAGAAGGAAGATAAATAAAATATTTCCCTGATTTTTCGTGACGGTACAAAAATCAAGAACGGCCTTAATAGAAAGTATTTACATAGATGATTTTAGATAAATATAAGATAGATACAAACCTCACACGCTTGATAAAATTTGGTCAATAATTTCTTGTGAAATTCGTGTCTCAGCGAAGAAGTAAGAATTCAAAAATTATTCCCGGGTTTTCCGCGACGCTACAAAAATCAAAAGCGGACTTAATAGAAAGGTATCACATAGAATATTATATTTACAGAATACTTAGGTACAAATCTCACCCACTCGATAATATTTGGTTTAGAATTTCTTGTGAATTTCGTGTCTCATCGAGGAAGTAAGATTTAAAAAATCTTTCCCGGATTTTCGTGACGGTACAAAAATCAAGAACGGCCTTAATAGAAAGTATTTAAATAGGTGACTTTATACAAATATTAGATAGACACAAACCTCACACACTCGATAATATTTGGTCTAAAGTTTCTTGTGTATTTCATGTCGCAGCAAAGAAGTAAGGATTTGAAAATCTTTCCCGGATTTTTTGTGACGGTACAAAAATCAAAAACAGGCTTATTAGAAAGTAATTATATAGATGATTTTGTATAAATATTACTTTGATACAAACCTCACACACTCGATAATATTTGGTCCATAGTTTCTTGTGAATATCGTGTCTCAGCAAAGAAGTAAGAAATGAAAAATATTTCCTGGTTTTTCTCGTGACGGTACAATAACAAAAAACGGGCTCAATTGAGAGTAATTATTTAGATGATTTTGTATAAATATTAGATAGATACAAACCTAACACTCGATAAAATTTGGTCTATAATTTCTTGTGAAATTCGTGTCTCAGAGAAGAAGTAAGAATTCAAAAATTATTATCGGGTTTTCAGCGACGCAACAAAAATAAAAAACGGACTTAATAGAAAGGTATCACATTGAATATTTTATTTACAGAATACTTAGGTACAAACCTCACACACTAGATAATATTTGTTTTAGAATTTCTTGTGAATTTCGTGTATCAGCGAACAAGTAAGATTTAAAAAATCTTTCCCGGAATTTCGTGACGGTACAAAAATAAAAGACGGGCTTAATAGAAAGTATTTACACAGATGACTTTATATAAATATTAGATAGACACAAACCTCACACACTCGATAATATTTGGTCTAAATGTTTTTGTGTATTTCATGTCGCAGCAAAGAAGTAAGGATTAGGAAATCTTTCCCGGATTTTTTGTGACCGTACAAAAATCAAAAACAGGCTTATTAGAAAGTAATTATATAGATGACTTTGTAAAAAAATTACTTTGTTACAAACATCGAACACTCGATAATATTTGGTCCATAGTTTCTTGTGAAATTCGTGTCTCAGCAAAGAAGGAAGATAAATAAAATATTTCCCTGATTTTTCGTGACGGTACAAAAATCAAGAACGGCCTTAATAGAAAGTATTTACATAGATGATTTTAGATAAATATAAGATAGATACAAACCTCACACGCTTGATAAAATTTGGTCAATAATTTCTTGTGAAATTCGTGTCTCAGCGAAGAAGTAAGAATTCAAAAATTATTCCCGGGTTTTCCGCGACGCTACAAAAATCAAAAGCGGACTTAATAGAAAGGTATCACATAGAATATTATATTTACAGAATACTTAGGTACAAATCTCACCCACTCGATAATATTTGGTTTAGAATTTCTTGTGAATTTCGTGTCTCATCGAGGAAGTAAGATTTAAAAAATCTTTCCCGGATTTTCGTGACGGTACAAAAATCAAGAACGGCCTTAATAGAAAGTATTTAAATAGGTGACTTTATACAAATATTAGATAGACACAAACCTCACACACTCGATAATCTTTGGTCTAAAGTTTCTTGTGTATTTCATGTCGCAGCAAAGAAGTAAGGATTTGAAAATCTTTCCCGGATTTTTTGTGACGGTACAAAAATCAAAAACAGGCTTATTAGAAAGTAATTATATAGATGATTTTGTATAAATATTACTTTGATACAAACCTCACACACTCGATAATATTTGGTCCATAGTTTCTTGTGAATTTGGTGTCTCAGCAAAGAAAGAATGTTAATAAAATATTTCCCGGATTTTTCGTGACAGTACAAAAATCAAAAACGTGTTTAATACAAAGTAATTATATAGATGACTTTATACAAAGAATACTTTGATACAAACCTCACACGCTCGATAATATTTGGTCCATAGTTTGATGGGAATTTCCTGTATCAGCAAACAAGTAAGAATTTGAAAATATTTCTTAGTTTTTTCGTGACGGTACAAAAATAAAAAAAACGTGCATAGTAGAAAGTTATTACAAAGCATATTTTATTTAGAGATTACTTAGATACAAACCTCACACACCCGATAATATTTGGTTTATATTGGTTTCTGAATTTCGTGTCTTAGCAAAGAAATAAGAATATTTCCCGGGTTTTCCGTGGCGGAACTTAAGTAAAAAACGGTCTTAATAGAAGGTAATCATATAGGATATTATATTTAGAGATTACTTACATACAATCCTCACTCACTCCATAATATTTGGTTCATATTTTCTTGTGAAATTCGTGTCTCAGCAAATTAAGAAAGATTAATAAAATATTTCCCTGATTTTTCGTGACGGTACAAAAATAAAAAACGGGCTAAATAGAAAGTATTTACATAGATGATTTTATATATATAATAGATAGATACAAACCTCACACACACGATAAAATTTGGTCAATAATTTCTTGTGAAATTCGTGTCTCAGCGAAGAATTAAGAATTCAAAAATTATTCCCGAGTTTTCCGCGACGCAACAAAAATCAAAAATGGACTTAATAGAAAGTTATCACATTGAATATTTTATTTACAGAATACTTAGGTACAAACCTCACACACTAGATAATATTTGGTTTAGAATTTCTTGTGTATTTCATGTCGCAGCAAAGAAGTAAGGATTTGAAAATCTTTCCCGGATTTTTTGTGACGGTACAAAAATCAAAAACATTTTTATTAGAAAGTAATTATATAGATGACTTTGTAAAATAATTACTTTGATACAAACTTCACACACTCGATAATATTTGGTCCATAGTTTCTTGTGAATATCGTGTCTCAGAAAAGAAGTAAGAAATGAAAAATTTTTCCGGGTTTTTCTCGTGACGGTACAATAACAAAAAACGGGCTCAATTGAGAGTAATTATTTAGATGATTTTATATAAGTATTATATAGATAAAAAAATAACACACTCGATAAAATTTGGTCTATAATTTCTTGTGAAATTCGTGTCTCAGAGAAGAAGTAAGAATTCAATAAATTATTATCGGGTTTTCAGCGACGCAACAAAAATAAAAAACGGACTTAATAGAAAGGTATCACATTGAATATTTTATTTACAGAATACTTAGGTACAAACCTCACACACTAGATAATATTTGGTTTAGAATTTCTTGTGAATTTCGTGTCTCAGCGAACAAGTAAGATTTAAAAAATCTTTCCCGAGTTTTCCGCGACGCAACAAAAATAAAAAACGGACTTAATAGATAGTATTTTCATAGATGACTTTATATAAATATTAGATATATGCAAAACCTCACACACTCGATAATATTTGGTCTACAGTTTCTTGTGTATTTCATGTCGCAGCATAGAAGTAAGATTAATAAAATATTTCCCGGATTTTTCGTGACGGTACAAAATATAAAAACGGGCTTAATAGAAAGTATTTACATAGGTGACTTTATATAAATATTAGATAGATACAAACCTCACACACTTGATAAAATTTGGTCCATAGATTCTTGTGAATTTCGAGTCTCAGCGAAGAAGTAATATTGAAAAAATCTCTCCCGGATTTTCAGTGATGGTACAAAAATAAAAAACGGGCTGAATAGAAAGTTTTTAAATAGGTGACTGCATATAGGTAGATATTAGATAGATACAAACCTCACACACTTGATAATATTTGGTCCATAATTTCTTGTGAACTTCGTGTCTCAGCAAAGAAGGAAGATTAATAAAATATTTCCCGGATTTTTCGTGACGGTACAAAATATAAAAACGGGCTTAATAGAAAGTATTTACATAGATGACTTTATATAAATATTAGATAGATACAAACCTCACACACTTGATAAAATTTGGTCAATAATTTCTTGTGAAATTCGTGTCTCAGCGAAGAAGTAAGAATTCAAAAATTATTCCCGGGTTTTCCGCGACGCTACAATAATCAAAAACGGACATAATAGAAAGGAATCACATAGAATATTATATTTAGAGAATACTTTTGTACAAACCTCACACACTCGATAATATTTGGTTTAGAATTTCTTGTGAATTTCGTGTCTCAGCGAAGAAGTAAGATTTAAAAAATCTTTCCCGGATTTTCGTGACGGTACAAAAATTAAAAACGGGCTAAATAGAAAGTATTTACATAGATAACTTTATATAAATTTAAGATAGACACAAACCTCACACACTCGATAATATTTGTTCTAAAGTTTCTGGTGTATTTCATGTCGCAGCAAAGAAGCAAGGATTAGAAAATCTATCCTGGATTTTTTGTGACGGTACCAAAATCAAAAACAAGCTTATTAGAAAGTAATTATATAGATGACTTTGCAAAAAAAATTACTTTGATACAAACCTGAAACACTCGATAATATTTGGTCCATAGTTTCTTGTGAAATTCATGTCTCAGCAAATTAAGAAAGATTAATAAAATATTTCCCTGATTTTTCGTGACGGTACAAAAATCAAAAACCGGCTAAATAGAAAGTATTTACATAGATGATTTTATATAAATAATAGATAGATACAAACCTCACACACACGATATAATTTGGTCAATAATTTCTTGTGAAATTCGTGTCTCAGCGAAGAAGTAAGAATTCAAAAATTATTCCCGAGTTTTCCGCGACGCAACAAAAATCAAAAACGGACTTAATAGAAAGGTATCATATTGAATATTTTATTTACAGAATACTTAGGTACAAACCTCACACACTAGACAATATTTGGTCTAGAATTTCTTGTGAATTTCGTGTCTCAGCGAACAAGTAAGATTTAAAAAATCTTTCCCGGATTTTCGTGACGTACAAAAATCAAAAACTGGCTTAATAGATAGTATTTACACAGATGACTTTATATAAATATTAGATATATGCAAAACCTCACACACTCGATAATATTTGGTTTACAGTTTCTTGTGTATTTCATGTCGCAGCAAAGAAGTAAGATTGAAAAAATCTCTCCCGGATTTTCAGTACTGGTACAAAAATCAAAAACAGGCCTATTAGAAAGAAATTATATAGATGACTTTGTATAAAAATTACTTACACACAAACCTCACACACTCGATAATGTTTGGTCCATAGATTCTTGTGATTTTCGAGTTTCAGCGAAGAAGTAAGATTGAAAAAATCTCTCCCGGATTTTCAGTGATGGTACAAAAATAAAAAACAGGCTTTATAGAATTTTTTTGATAGGTGACTGTATATAGGTAGATATTAGATAGATACAAACCTCACACAACTCGATAAAATTTGGTCTACATTTTCTTGTGTATTTCATGGCTCAGCAGAAAAGTAAGGATTAGAAAATCTTTGCCGGATTTTTTGTGACGGTACAAAAATCAAAAACATTCTTATTAGAAAGTAATTATATAGATGACTTTGTACTTTGATACAAACCTCAAACACTCGAAAATATTTGGTCCATAGTTTCTTGTGAATATCGTGTCTCAGCAAAGAAGTAAGAAATGAAAAATATTTCCGGGTTTTTCTCGTGACGGTACAATAACAAAAAACGGGCTCAATTGAGAGTAATTATTTAGATGATTTTGTATAAATATTAGATAGATACAAACCTAACACTCGATAAAATTTGGTCTATAATTTCTTGTGAAATTCGTGTCTCAGAGAAGAAGTAAGAATTCAAAAATTATTATCGGGTTTTCAGCGACGCAACAAAAATAAAAAACGGACTTAATAGAAAGGTATCACATTGAATATTTTATTTACAGAATACTTAGGTACAAACCTCAAACATTCGATAATATTTGGTCCATAGTTTCTTGTGAAATTCGTGTCTCAGCAAAGAAGGAAGATAAATAAAATATTTCCCTGATTTTTCGTGACGGTACAAAAAAAACGGACTTAATAGAAAGTATTTACATAGATGATTTTATATAAATATAAGATAGATACAAACCTTACACACTTGATAAAATTTCGTCAATAATTTCTTGTGAAATTCGTGTCTCAGCGAAGAAGTAAGAATTCAATAATTATTCCCGGGTATTCCGCGACGCAACAAAAATCAAACAAGGATTTAATAGAAAGGTATCATATAGAATATTATATTTACAAAATACTTAGGTACAAACCTCACACACTCGATAATATTTGGTTTAGAATTTCTTGTGAATTTCGTGTCTCATCGAGGAAGTAAGATTTAAAAAATCTTTCCCGGATTTTCGTGACGGTACAAAAATAAAAAACGGGCTTAATAGAAAGTATTTACATAGATGACTTTAAACAAATATTAGATAGACACAAACCTCACACACTCGATAATATTTGGTCTAAAGTTTCTTGTGTATTTCATGTTGCAGCAAGGAAGTAAGGTTTAGAAAATCTTTCCCGGATTTTTTGTGACCGTACAAAAATCAAAAACAGGCTTATTAGAAAGTAATTATATAGATGACTTTGTAAAAAAATTACTTTGTTACAAACCTCGAACACTCGATAATATTTGGTCCATAGTTTCTTGTGAAATTCGTGTCTCAGCAAAGAAGGAAGATAAATAAAATATTTCCCTGATTTTTCGTGACGGTACAAAAATCAAGAACGGCCTTAATAGAAAGTATTTACATAGATGATTTTAGATAAATATAAGATAGATACAAACCTCACACGCTTGATAAAATTTGGTCAATAATTTCTTGTGAAATTCGTGTCTCAGCGAAGAAGTAAGAATTCAAAAATTATTCCCGGGTTTTCCGCGACGCTACAAAAATCAAAAGCGGACTTAATAGAAAGGTATCACATAGAATATTATATTTACAGAATACTTAGGTACAAATCTCACCCACTCGATAATATTTGGTTTAGAATTTCTTGTGAATTTCGTGTCTCATCGAGGAAGTAAGATTTAAAAAATCTTTCCCGGATTTTCGTGACGGTACAAAAATCAAGAACGGCCTTAATAAAAAGTATTTAAATAGGTGACTTTATACAAATATTAGATAGACACAAACCTCACACACTCGATAATATTTGGTCTAAAGTTTCTTGTGTATTTCATGTCGCAGCAAAGAAGTAAGGATTTGAAAATCTTTCCCGGATTTTTTGTGACGGTACAAAAATCAAAAACAGGCTTATTAGAAAGTAATTATATAGATGATTTTGTATAAATATTACTTTGATACAAACCTCACACACTCGATAATATTTGGTCCATAGTTTCTTGTGAATATCGTGTCTCAGCAAAGAAGTAAGAAATGAAAAATATTTCCGGGTTTTTCTCGTGACGGTACAATAACAAAAAACGGGCTCAATTGAGAGTAATTATTTAGATGATTTTGTATAAATATTAGATAGATACAAACCTAACACTCGATAAAATTTGGTCTATAATTTCTTGTGAAATTCGTGTCTCAGAGAAGAAGTAAGAATTCAAAAATTATTATCGGGTTTTCAGCGACGCAACAAAAATAAAAAACGGACTTAATAGAAAGGTATCACATTGAATATTTTATTTACAGAATACTTAGGTACAAACCTCACACACTAGATAATATTTGGTTTAGAATTTCTTGTGAATTTCGTGTATCAGCGAACAAGTAAGATTTAAAAAATCTTTCCCGGAATTTCGTGACGGTACAAAAATAAAAGACGGGCTTAATAGAAAGTATTTACACAGATGACTTTATATAAATATTAGATAGACACTAACCTCACACACTCGATAATATTTGGTCTAAATGTTTTTGTGTATTTCATGTCGCAGCAAAGAAGTAAGGATTAGGAAATCTTTCCCGGATTTTTTGTGACCGTACAAAAATCAAAAACAGGCTTATTAGAAAGTAATTATATAGATGACTTTGTAAAAAAATTACTTTGTTACAAACCTCGAACACTCGATAATATTTGGTCCATAGTTTCTTGTGAAATTCGTGTCTCAGCAAAGAAGGAAGATAAATAAAATATTTCCCTGATTTTTCGTGACGGTACAAAAATCAAGAACGGCCTTAATAGAAAGTATTTACATAGATGATTTTAGATAAATATAAGATAGATACAAACCTCACACGCTTGATAAAATTTGGTCAATAATTTCTTGTGAAATTCGTGTCTCAGCGAAGAAGTAAGAATTCAAAAATTATTCCCGGGTTTTCCGCGACGCTACAAAAATCAAAAGCGGACTTAATAGAAAGGTATCACATAGAATATTATATTTACAGAATACTTAGGTACAAATCTCACCCACTCGATAATATTTGGTTTAGAATTTCTTGTGAATTTCGTGTCTCATCGAGGAAGTAAGATTTAAAAAATCTTTCCCGGATTTTCGTGACGGTACAAAAATCAAGAACGGCCTTAATAGAAAGTATTTAAATAGGTGACTTTATACAAATATTAGATAGACACAAACCTCACACACTCGATAATATTTGGTCTAAAGTTTCTTGTGTATTTCATGTCGCAGCAAAGAAGTAAGGATTTGAAAATCTTTCCCGGATTTTTTGTGACGGTACAAAAATCAAAAACAGGCTTATTAGAAAGTAATTATATAGATGATTTTGTATAAATATTACTTTGATACAAACCTCACACACTCGATAATATTTGGTCCATAGTTTCTTGTGAATATCGTGTCTCAGCAAAGAAGTAAGAAATGAAAAATATTTCCTGGTTTTTCTCGTGACGGTACAATAACAAAAAACGGGCTCAATTGAGAGTAATTATTTAGATGATTTTGTATAAATATTAGATAGATACAAACCTAACACTCGATAAAATTTGGTCTATAATTTCTTGTGAAATTCGTGTCTCAGAGAAGAAGTAAGAATTCAAAAATTATTATCGGGTTTTCAGCGACGCAACAAAAATAAAAAACGGACTTAATAGAAAGGTATCACATTGAATATTTTATTTACAGAATACTTAGGTACAAACCTCACACACTAGATAATATTTGGTTTAGAATTTCTTGTGAATTTCGTGTATCAGCGAACAAGTAAGATTTAAAAAATCTTTCCCGGAATTTCGTGACGGTACAAAAATAAAAGACGGGCTTAATAGAAAGTATTTACACAGATGACTTTATATAAATATTAGATAGACACTAACCTCACACACTCGATAATATTTGGTCTAAATGTTTTTGTGTATTTCATGTCGCAGCAAAGAAGTAAGGATTAGGAAATCTTTCCCGGATTTTTTGTGACCGTACAAAAATCAAAAACAGGCTTATTAGAAAGTAATTATATAGATGACTTTGTAAAAAAATTACTTTGTTACAAACCTCGAACACTCGATAATATTTGGTCCATAGTTTCTTGTGAAATTCGTGTCTCAGCAAAGAAGGAAGATAAATAAAATATTTCCCTGATTTTTCGTGACGGTACAAAAATCAAGAACGGCCTTAATAGAAAGTATTTACATAGATGATTTTAGATAAATATAAGATAGATACAAACCTCACACGCTTGATAAAATTTGGTCAATAATTTCTTGTGAAATTCGTGTCTCAGCGAAGAAGTAAGAATTCAAAAATTATTCCCGGGTTTTCCGCGACGCTACAAAAATCAAAAGCGGACTTAATAGAAAGGTATCACATAGAATATTATATTTACAGAATACTTAGGTACAAATCTCACCCACTCGATAATATTTGGTTTAGAATTTCTTGTGAATTTCGTGTCTCATCGAGGAAGTAAGATTTAAAAAATCTTTCCCGGATTTTCGTGACGGTACAAAAATCAAGAACGGCCTTAATAGAAAGTATTTAAATAGGTGACTTTATACAAATATTAGATAGACACAAACCTCACACACTCGATAATATTTGGTCTAAAGTTTCTTGTGTATTTCATGTCGCAGCAAAGAAGTAAGGATTTGAAAATCTTTCCCGGATTTTTTGTGACGGTACAAAAATCAAAAACAGGCTTATTAGAAAGTAATTATATAGATGATTTTGTATAAATATTACTTTGATACAAACCTCACACACTCGATAATATTTGGTCCATAGTTTCTTGTGAATATCGTGTCTCAGCAAAGAAGTAAGAAATGAAAAATATTTCCTGGTTTTTCTCGTGACGGTACAATAACAAAAAACGGGCTCAATTGAGAGTAATTATTTAGATGATTTTGTATAAATATTAGATAGATACAAACCTAACACTCGATAAAATTTGGTCTATAATTTCTTGTGAAATTCGTGTCTCAGAGAAGAAGTAAGAATTCAAAAATTATTATCGGGTTTTCAGCGACGCAACAAAAATAAAAAACGGACTTAATAGAAAGGTATCACATTGAATATTTTATTTACAGAATACTTAGGTACAAACCTCACACACTAGATAATATTTGTTTTAGAATTTCTTGTGAATTTCGTGTATCAGCGAACAAGTAAGATTTAAAAAATCTTTCCCGGAATTTCGTGACGGTACAAAAATAAAAGACGGGCTTAATAGAAAGTATTTACACAGATGACTTTATATAAATATTAGATAGACACAAACCTCACACACTCGATAATATTTGGTCTAAATGTTTTTGTGTATTTCATGTCGCAGCAAAGAAGTAAGGATTAGGAAATCTTTCCCGGATTTTTTGTGACCGTACAAAAATCAAAAACAGGCTTATTAGAAAGTAATTATATAGATGACTTTGTAAAAAAATTACTTTGTTACAAACATCGAACACTCGATAATATTTGGTCCATAGTTTCTTGTGAAATTCGTGTCTCAGCAAAGAAGGAAGATAAATAAAATATTTCCCTGATTTTTCGTGACGGTACAAAAATCAAGAACGGCCTTAATAGAAAGTATTTACATAGATGATTTTAGATAAATATAAGATAGATACAAACCTCACACGCTTGATAAAATTTGGTCAATAATTTCTTGTGAAATTCGTGTCTCAGCGAAGAAGTAAGAATTCAAAAATTATTCCCGGGTTTTCCGCGACGCTACAAAAATCAAAAGCGGACTTAATAGAAAGGTATCACATAGAATATTATATTTACAGAATACTTAGGTACAAATCTCACCCACTCGATAATATTTGGTTTAGAATTTCTTGTGAATTTCGTGTCTCATCGAGGAAGTAAGATTTAAAAAATCTTTCCCGGATTTTCGTGACGGTACAAAAATCAAGAACGGCCTTAATAGAAAGTATTTAAATAGGTGACTTTATACAAATATTAGATAGACACAAACCTCACACACTCGATAATCTTTGGTCTAAAGTTTCTTGTGTATTTCATGTCGCAGCAAAGAAGTAAGGATTTGAAAATCTTTCCCGGATTTTTTGTGACGGTACAAAAATCAAAAACAGGCTTATTAGAAAGTAATTATATAGATGATTTTGTATAAATATTACTTTGATACAAACCTCACACACTCGATAATATTTGGTCCATAGTTTCTTGTGAATTTGGTGTCTCAGCAAAGAAAGAATGTTAATAAAATATTTCCCGGATTTTTCGTGACAGTACAAAAATCAAAAACGTGTTTAATACAAAGTAATTATATAGATGACTTTATACAAAGAATACTTTGATACAAACCTCACACGCTCGATAATATTTGGTCCATAGTTTGATGGGAATTTCCTGTATCAGCAAACAAGTAAGAATTTGAAAATATTTCTTAGTTTTTTCGTGACGGTACAAAAATAAAAAAAACGTGCATAGTAGAAAGTTATTACAAAG
Source organism: Lepisma saccharinum (assembly GCF_977018435.1). Lineage (NCBI taxonomy): Eukaryota > Metazoa > Arthropoda > Insecta > Zygentoma > Lepismatidae > Lepisma > Lepisma saccharinum. The sequence goes on from NC_139237.1 coordinate 24,776,822, forward strand.
CATATTTTATTTAGAGATTACTTAGATACAAACCTCACACACCCGATAATATTTGGTTTATATTGGTTTCTGAATTTCGTGTCTTAGCAAAGAAATAAGAATATTTCCCGGGTTTTCCGTGGCGGAACTTAAGTAAAAAACGGTCTTAATAGAAGGTAATCATATAGGATATTATATTTAGAGATTACTTACATACAATCCTCACTCACTCCATAATATTTGGTTCATATTTTCTTGTGAAATTCGTGTCTCAGCAAATTAAGAAAGATTAATAAAATATTTCCCTGATTTTTCGTGACGGTACAAAAATAAAAAACGGGCTAAATAGAAAGTATTTACATAGATGATTTTATATATATAATAGATAGATACAAACCTCACACACACGATAAAATTTGGTCAATAATTTCTTGTGAAATTCGTGTCTCAGCGAAGAATTAAGAATTCAAAAATTATTCCCGAGTTTTCCGCGACGCAACAAAAATCAAAAATGGACTTAATAGAAAGTTATCACATTGAATATTTTATTTACAGAATACTTAGGTACAAACCTCACACACTAGATAATATTTGGTTTAGAATTTCTTGTGTATTTCATGTCGCAGCAAAGAAGTAAGGATTTGAAAATCTTTCCCGGATTTTTTGTGACGGTACAAAAATCAAAAACATTTTTATTAGAAAGTAATTATATAGATGACTTTGTAAAATAATTACTTTGATACAAACTTCACACACTCGATAATATTTGGTCCATAGTTTCTTGTGAATATCGTGTCTCAGAAAAGAAGTAAGAAATGAAAAATTTTTCCGGGTTTTTCTCGTGACGGTACAATAACAAAAAACGGGCTCAATTGAGAGTAATTATTTAGATGATTTTATATAAGTATTATATAGATAAAAAAATAACACACTCGATAAAATTTGGTCTATAATTTCTTGTGAAATTCGTGTCTCAGAGAAGAAGTAAGAATTCAATAAATTATTATCGGGTTTTCAGCGACGCAACAAAAATAAAAAACGGACTTAATAGAAAGGTATCACATTGAATATTTTATTTACAGAATACTTAGGTACAAACCTCACACACTAGATAATATTTGGTTTAGAATTTCTTGTGAATTTCGTGTCTCAGCGAACAAGTAAGATTTAAAAAATCTTTCCCGAGTTTTCCGCGACGCAACAAAAATAAAAAACGGACTTAATAGATAGTATTTTCATAGATGACTTTATATAAATATTAGATATATGCAAAACCTCACACACTCGATAATATTTGGTCTACAGTTTCTTGTGTATTTCATGTCGCAGCATAGAAGTAAGATTAATAAAATATTTCCCGGATTTTTCGTGACGGTACAAAATATAAAAACGGGCTTAATAGAAAGTATTTACATAGGTGACTTTATATAAATATTAGATAGATACAAACCTCACACACTTGATAAAATTTGGTCCATAGATTCTTGTGAATTTCGAGTCTCAGCGAAGAAGTAATATTGAAAAAATCTCTCCCGGATTTTCAGTGATGGTACAAAAATAAAAAACGGGCTGAATAGAAAGTTTTTAAATAGGTGACTGCATATAGGTAGATATTAGATAGATACAAACCTCACACACTCGATAATATTTGGTCCATAATTTCTTGTGAACTTCGTGTCTCAGCAAAGAAGGAAGATTAATAAAATATTTCCCGGATTTTTCGTGACGGTACAAAATATAAAAACGGGCTTAATAGAAAGTATTTACATAGATGACTTTATATAAATATTAGATAGATACAAACCTCACACACTTGATAAAATTTGGTCAATAATTTCTTGTGAAATTCGTGTCTCAGCGAAGAAGTAAGAATTCAAAAATTATTCCCGGGTTTTCCGCGACGCTACAATAATCAAAAACGGACATAATAGAAAGGAATCACATAGAATATTATATTTAGAGAATACTTTTGTACAAACCTCACACACTCGATAATATTTGGTTTAGAATTTCTTGTGAATTTCGTGTCTCAGCGAAGAAGTAAGATTTAAAAAATCTTTCCCGGATTTTCGTGACGGTACAAAAATTAAAAACGGGCTAAATAGAAAGTATTTACATAGATAACTTTATATAAATTTAAGATAGACACAAACCTCACACACTCGATAATATTTGTTCTAAAGTTTCTGGTGTATTTCATGTCGCAGCAAAGAAGCAAGGATTAGAAAATCTATCCTGGATTTTTTGTGACGGTACCAAAATCAAAAACAAGCTTATTAGAAAGTAATTATATAGATGACTTTGCAAAAAAAATTACTTTGATACAAACCTGAAACACTCGATAATATTTGGTCCATAGTTTCTTGTGAAATTCATGTCTCAGCAAATTAAGAAAGATTAATAAAATATTTCCCTGATTTTTCGTGACGGTACAAAAATCAAAAACCGGCTAAATAGAAAGTATTTACATAGATGATTTTATATAAATAATAGATAGATACAAACCTCACACACACGATATAATTTGGTCAATAATTTCTTGTGAAATTCGTGTCTCAGCGAAGAAGTAAGAATTCAAAAATTATTCCCGAGTTTTCCGCGACGCAACAAAAATCAAAAACGGACTTAATAGAAAGGTATCATATTGAATATTTTATTTACAGAATACTTAGGTACAAACCTCACACACTAGACAATATTTGGTCTAGAATTTCTTGTGAATTTCGTGTCTCAGCGAACAAGTAAGATTTAAAAAATCTTTCCCGGATTTTCGTGACGTACAAAAATCAAAAACTGGCTTAATAGATAGTATTTACACAGATGACTTTATATAAATATTAGATATATGCAAAACCTCACACACTCGATAATATTTGGTTTACAGTTTCTTGTGTATTTCATGTCGCAGCAAAGAAGTAAGATTGAAAAAATCTCTCCCGGATTTTCAGTACTGGTACAAAAATCAAAAACAGGCCTATTAGAAAGAAATTATATAGATGACTTTGTATAAAAATTACTTACACACAAACCTCACACACTCGATAATGTTTGGTCCATAGATTCTTGTGATTTTCGAGTTTCAGCGAAGAAGTAAGATTGAAAAAATCTCTCCCGGATTTTCAGTGATGGTACAAAAATAAAAAACAGGCTTTATAGAATTTTTTTGATAGGTGACTGTATATAGGTAGATATTAGATAGATACAAACCTCACACAACTCGATAAAATTTGGTCTACATTTTCTTGTGTATTTCATGGCTCAGCAGAAAAGTAAGGATTAGAAAATCTTTGCCGGATTTTTTGTGACGGTACAAAAATCAAAAACATTCTTATTAGAAAGTAATTATATAGATGACTTTGTACTTTGATACAAACCTCAAACACTCGAAAATATTTGGTCCATAGTTTCTTGTGAATATCGTGTCTCAGCAAAGAAGTAAGAAATGAAAAATATTTCCGGGTTTTTCTCGTGACGGTACAATAACAAAAAACGGGCTCAATTGAGAGTAATTATTTAGATGATTTTGTATAAATATTAGATAGATACAAACCTAACACTCGATAAAATTTGGTCTATAATTTCTTGTGAAATTCGTGTCTCAGAGAAGAAGTAAGAATTCAAAAATTATTATCGGGTTTTCAGCGACGCAACAAAAATAAAAAACGGACTTAATAGAAAGGTATCACATTGAATATTTTATTTACAGAATACTTAGGTACAAACCTCAAACATTCGATAATATTTGGTCCATAGTTTCTTGTGAAATTCGTGTCTCAGCAAAGAAGGAAGATAAATAAAATATTTCCCTGATTTTTCGTGACGGTACAAAAAAAACGGACTTAATAGAAAGTATTTACATAGATGATTTTATATAAATATAAGATAGATACAAACCTTACACACTTGATAAAATTTCGTCAATAATTTCTTGTGAAATTCGTGTCTCAGCGAAGAAGTAAGAATTCAATAATTATTCCCGGGTATTCCGCGACGCAACAAAAATCAAACAAGGATTTAATAGAAAGGTATCATATAGAATATTATATTTACAAAATACTTAGGTACAAACCTCACACACTCGATAATATTTGGTTTAGAATTTCTTGTGAATTTCGTGTCTCATCGAGGAAGTAAGATTTAAAAAATCTTTCCCGGATTTTCGTGACGGTACAAAAATAAAAAACGGGCTTAATAGAAAGTATTTACATAGATGACTTTAAACAAATATTAGATAGACACAAACCTCACACACTCGATAATATTTGGTCTAAAGTTTCTTGTGTATTTCATGTTGCAGCAAGGAAGTAAGGTTTAGAAAATCTTTCCCGGATTTTTTGTGACCGTACAAAAATCAAAAACAGGCTTATTAGAAAGTAATTATATAGATGACTTTGTAAAAAAATTACTTTGTTACAAACCTCGAACACTCGATAATATTTGGTCCATAGTTTCTTGTGAAATTCGTGTCTCAGCAAAGAAGGAAGATAAATAAAATATTTCCCTGATTTTTCGTGACGGTACAAAAATCAAGAACGGCCTTAATAGAAAGTATTTACATAGATGATTTTAGATAAATATAAGATAGATACAAACCTCACACGCTTGATAAAATTTGGTCAATAATTTCTTGTGAAATTCGTGTCTCAGCGAAGAAGTAAGAATTCAAAAATTATTCCCGGGTTTTCCGCGACGCTACAAAAATCAAAAGCGGACTTAATAGAAAGGTATCACATAGAATATTATATTTACAGAATACTTAGGTACAAATCTCACCCACTCGATAATATTTGGTTTAGAATTTCTTGTGAATTTCGTGTCTCATCGAGGAAGTAAGATTTAAAAAATCTTTCCCGGATTTTCGTGACGGTACAAAAATCAAGAACGGCCTTAATAAAAAGTATTTAAATAGGTGACTTTATACAAATATTAGATAGACACAAACCTCACACACTCGATAATATTTGGTCTAAAGTTTCTTGTGTATTTCATGTCGCAGCAAAGAAGTAAGGATTTGAAAATCTTTCCCGGATTTTTTGTGACGGTACAAAAATCAAAAACAGGCTTATTAGAAAGTAATTATATAGATGATTTTGTATAAATATTACTTTGATACAAACCTCACACACTCGATAATATTTGGTCCATAGTTTCTTGTGAATATCGTGTCTCAGCAAAGAAGTAAGAAATGAAAAATATTTCCGGGTTTTTCTCGTGACGGTACAATAACAAAAAACGGGCTCAATTGAGAGTAATTATTTAGATGATTTTGTATAAATATTAGATAGATACAAACCTAACACTCGATAAAATTTGGTCTATAATTTCTTGTGAAATTCGTGTCTCAGAGAAGAAGTAAGAATTCAAAAATTATTATCGGGTTTTCAGCGACGCAACAAAAATAAAAAACGGACTTAATAGAAAGGTATCACATTGAATATTTTATTTACAGAATACTTAGGTACAAACCTCACACACTAGATAATATTTGGTTTAGAATTTCTTGTGAATTTCGTGTATCAGCGAACAAGTAAGATTTAAAAAATCTTTCCCGGAATTTCGTGACGGTACAAAAATAAAAGACGGGCTTAATAGAAAGTATTTACACAGATGACTTTATATAAATATTAGATAGACACTAACCTCACACACTGGATAATATTTGGTCTAAATGTTTTTGTGTATTTCATGTCGCAGCAAAGAAGTAAGGATTAGGAAATCTTTCCCGGATTTTTTGTGACCGTACAAAAATCAAAAACAGGCTTATTAGAAAGTAATTATATAGATGACTTTGTAAAAAAATTACTTTGTTACAAACCTCGAACACTCGATAATATTTGGTCCATAGTTTCTTGTGAAATTCGTGTCTCAGCAAAGAAGGAAGATAAATAAAATATTTCCCTGATTTTTCGTGACGGTACAAAAATCAAGAACGGCCTTAATAGAAAGTATTTACATAGATGATTTTAGATAAATATAAGATAGATACAAACCTCACACGCTTGATAAAATTTGGTCAATAATTTCTTGTGAAATTCGTGTCTCAGCGAAGAAGTAAGAATTCAAAAATTATTCCCGGGTTTTCCGCGACGCTACAAAAATCAAAAGCGGACTTAATAGAAAGGTATCACATAGAATATTATATTTACAGAATACTTAGGTACAAATCTCACCCACTCGATAATATTTGGTTTAGAATTTCTTGTGAATTTCGTGTCTCATCGAGGAAGTAAGATTTAAAAAATCTTTCCCGGATTTTCGTGACGGTACAAAAATCAAGAACGGCCTTAATAGAAAGTATTTAAATAGGTGACTTTATACAAATATTAGATAGACACAAACCTCACACACTCGATAATATTTGGTCTAAAGTTTCTTGTGTATTTCATGTCGCAGCAAAGAAGTAAGGATTTGAAAATCTTTCCCGGATTTTTTGTGACGGTACAAAAATCAAAAACAGGCTTATTAGAAAGTAATTATATAGATGATTTTGTATAAATATTACTTTGATACAAACCTCACACACTCGATAATATTTGGTCCATAGTTTCTTGTGAATATCGTGTCTCAGCAAAGAAGTAAGAAATGAAAAATATTTCCTGGTTTTTCTCGTGACGGTACAATAACAAAAAACGGGCTCAATTGAGAGTAATTATTTAGATGATTTTGTATAAATATTAGATAGATACAAACCTAACACTCGATAAAATTTGGTCTATAATTTCTTGTGAAATTCGTGTCTCAGAGAAGAAGTAAGAATTCAAAAATTATTATCGGGTTTTCAGCGACGCAACAAAAATAAAAAACGGACTTAATAGAAAGGTATCACATTGAATATTTTATTTACAGAATACTTAGGTACAAACCTCACACACTAGATAATATTTGGTTTAGAATTTCTTGTGAATTTCGTGTATCAGCGAACAAGTAAGATTTAAAAAATCTTTCCCGGAATTTCGTGACGGTACAAAAATAAAAGACGGGCTTAATAGAAAGTATTTACACAGATGACTTTATATAAATATTAGATAGACACTAACCTCACACACTCGATAATATTTGGTCTAAATGTTTTTGTGTATTTCATGTCGCAGCAAAGAAGTAAGGATTAGGAAATCTTTCCCGGATTTTTTGTGACGGTACAAAAATCAAAAACAGGCTTATTAGAAAGTAATTATATAGATGACTTTGTAAAAAAATTACTTTGTTACAAACCTCGAACACTCGATAATATTTGGTCCATAGTTTCTTGTGAAATTCGTGTCTCAGCAAAGAAGGAAGGTAAATAAAATATTTCCCTGATTTTTCGTGACGGTACAAAAATCAAGAACGGCCTTAATAGAAAGTATTTACATAGATGATTTTAGATAAATATAAGATAGATACAAACCTCACACGCTTGATAAAATTTGGTCAATAATTTCTTGTGAAATTCGTGTCTCAGCGAAGAAGTAAGAATTCAAAAATTATTCCCGGGTTTTCCGCGACGCTACAAAAATCAAAAGCGGACTTAATAGAAAGGTATCACATAGAATATTATATTTACAGAATACTTAGGTACAAATCTCACCCACTCGATAATATTTGGTTTAGAATTTCTTGTGAATTTCGTGTCTCATCGAGGAAGTAAGATTTAAAAAATCTTTCCCGGATTTTCGTGACGGTACAAAAATCAAGAACGGCCTTAATAGAAAGTATTTAAATAGGTGACTTTATACAAATATTAGATAGACACAAACCTCACACACTCGATAATATTTGGTCTAAAGTTTCTTGTGTATTTCATGTCGCAGCAAAGAAGTAAGGATTTGAAAATCTTTCCCGGATTTTTTGTGACGGTACAAAAATCAAAAACAGGCTTATTAGAAAGTAATTATATAGATGATTTTGTATAAATATTACTTTGATACAAACCTCACACACTCGATAATATTTGGTCCATAGTTTCTTGTGAATATCGTGTCTCAGCAAAGAAGTAAGAAATGAAAAATATTTCCTGGTTTTTCTCGTGACGGTACAATAACAAAAAACGGGCTCAATTGAGAGTAATTATTTAGATGATTTTGTATAAATATTAGATAGATACAAACCTAACACTCGATAAAATTTGGTCTATAATTTCTTGTGAAATTCGTGTCTCAGAGAAGAAGTAAGAATTCAAAAATTATTATCGGGTTTTCAGCGACGCAACAAAAATAAAAAACGGACTTAATAGAAAGGTATCACATTGAATATTTTATTTACAGAATACTTAGGTACAAACCTCACACACTAGATAATATTTGTTTTAGAATTTCTTGTGAATTTCGTGTATCAGCGAACAAGTAAGATTTAAAAAATCTTTCCCGGAATTTCGTGACGGTACAAAAATAAAAGACGGGCTTAATAGAAAGTATTTACACAGATGACTTTATATAAATATTAGATAGACACAAACCTCACACACTCGATAATATTTGGTCTAAATGTTTTTGTGTATTTCATGTCGCAGCAAAGAAGTAAGGATTAGGAAATCTTTCCCGGATTTTTTGTGACCGTACAAAAATCAAAAACAGGCTTATTAGAAAGTAATTATATAGATGACTTTGTAAAAAAATTACTTTGTTACAAACATCGAACACTCGATAATATTTGGTCCATAGTTTCTTGTGAAATTCGTGTCTCAGCAAAGAAGGAAGATAAATAAAATATTTCCCTGATTTTTCGTGACGGTACAAAAATCAAGAACGGCCTTAATAGAAAGTATTTACATAGATGATTTTAGATAAATATAAGATAGATACAAACCTCACACGCTTGATAAAATTTGGTCAATAATTTCTTGTGAAATTCGTGTCTCAGCGAAGAAGTAAGAATTCAAAAATTATTCCCGGGTTTTCCGCGACGCTACAAAAATCAAAAGCGGACTTAATAGAAAGGTATCACATAGAATATTATATTTACAGAATACTTAGGTACAAATCTCACCCACTCGATAATATTTGGTTTAGAATTTCTTGTGAATTTCGTGTCTCATCGAGGAAGTAAGATTTAAAAAATCTTTCCCGGATTTTCGTGACGGTACAAAAATCAAGAACGGCCTTAATAGAAAGTATTTAAATAGGTGACTTTATACAAATATTAGATAGACACAAACCTCACACACTCGATAATCTTTGGTCTAAAGTTTCTTGTGTATTTCATGTCGCAGCAAAGAAGTAAGGATTTGAAAATCTTTCCCGGATTTTTTGTGACGGTACAAAAATCAAAAACAGGCTTATTAGAAAGTAATTATATAGATGATTTTGTATAAATATTACTTTGATACAAACCTCACACACTCGATAATATTTGGTCCATAGTTTCTTGTGAATTTGGTGTCTCAGCAAAGAAAGAATGTTAATAAAATATTTCCCGGATTTTTCGTGACAGTACAAAAATCAAAAACGTGTTTAATACAAAGTAATTATATAGATGACTTTATACAAAGAATACTTTGATACAAACCTCACACGCTCGATAATATTTGGTCCATAGTTTGATGGGAATTTCCTGTATCAGCAAACAAGTAAGAATTTGAAAATATTTCTTAGTTTTTTCGTGACGGTACAAAAATAAAAAAAACGTGCATAGTAGAAAGTTATTACAAAGCATATTTTATTTAGAGATTACTTAGATACAAACCTCACACACCCGATAATATTTGGTTTATATTGGTTTCTGAATTTCGTGTCTTAGCAAAGAAATAAGAATATTTCCCGGGTTTTCCGTGGCGGAACTTAAGTCAAAAACGGTCTTAATAGAAGGTAATCATATAGGATATTATATTTAGAGATTACTTACATACAATCCTCACTCACTCCATAATATTTGGTTCACATTTTCTTGTGAAATTCGTGTCTCAGCAAATTAAGAAAGATTAATAAAATATTTCCCTGATTTTTCGTGACGGTACAAAAATAAAAAACGGGCTAAATAGAAAGTATTTACATAGATGATTTTATATATATAATAGATAGATACAAACCTCACACACACGATAAAATTTGGTCAATAATTTCTTGTGAAATTCGTGTCTCAGCGAAGAATTAAGAATTCAAAAATTATTCCCGAGTTTTCCGCGACGCAACAAAAATCAAAAATGGACTTAATAGAAAGTTATCACATTGAATATTTTATTTACAGAATACTTAGGTACAAACCTCACACACTAGATAATATTTGGTTTAGAATTTCTTGTGAATTTCGTTTCTCTGCAAAGAAGAAAGATTTAAAAATTATTTCCAGGATTTTTCGTGACAGTACAAAAATCGAAAGCGGGCTTAATTGAAAGTAATTATATAGGTGACTTTATATAATGATTTGCTATATACAAACCTCAGAGACTAGGTACTATTTGGTCTATAGTTTTTTTGTGAACTTCGTGTTTCAGCGAAGAAGTAAGAATTCAAAAATATTTCCCGGGTTTTTCGTGGCGGTACTTAAGTCAAAAACGGTCTTAGTAGAAATTAGTCATATAGAATATTTTATTTAGAGATTACTTAGATACAAACCTAACACACTTGATAATATTTTGTATATAGTTTCTTGTGAACTTCGTGTCTGAATGATTAAGTAAGAATTCAAAAATATTTCCTGGGTTATCCGTGACGGTACAAAAATTTAAATAGGGCTTAATAGAAAGTAATCACATTGAAAATTGTATTTACAGAATAGTTAGATACAAACCTCACACATTCGATAGAATTTGGTTTATAGTTTCTTTGGAACTTCGTGTCTTAGCGAAGAAGTAAGAATAAGACAAATATTTCCCGGGTGTTCAGTGACGGTACAAAAATAAAAAAGGGACATGATACAAAGTTCGAGTCCATATCGTTATTTTGAAGGATTAAAGAGCTCTAACCCTCACTAATATAATAACATTTTGTCTTTGGGTTCGATAGAATTTGTTCATCGATGTGAAAAAATCAAAATATGAGAATTATTTTGGGTTTTTCCGTGACGGTACAAAAATGAAAAAGGGGCCTAATAGAAAGTATTCATTAAAACATTTATTTAAACGTTAAACAGATATAGACCTCACACATTCGTTAATATTTTGTTCATATTTTCTTGTGAAGTGCGTGTCTATGCGAGGAAGGTGAAATTTATAAAATATTTCCCGGGTTTTTTGTGACTTTACGAAAACTGGAAAGGGACTTGATACAAAGTACATATATATAATGTACTGGGGAGCTCCGAACCTCACCAATATAATAATATTTTGTCCATGTATTCATATGAATTAGTACATTGATGTGAAAAATCCAAAATTTGAAAATTATTTTTGGGTTTTTCGTAACGGTACAAAAATAATAGAGGGGCTTTTTGGAAAGTACTCATTCTAGAGATTTTATTAAAATATTAAGCAGACAAAAACCTCACACATTAGATAATATTTTGACCTCTTGCTTATTGGCAACAATGTAGGTGAGTGACGTAATCTTTTCTGGACTGTTTCCGTGGCGTTAGCTTTAGTAATAATCAGTTTATAACAACAATAACGGGCCATTTTCAAATGCCGTACAAATTCCACAAGCAAATTTACTAATTTACTCGGAACCTTTGATCGTTAGTTTTCTGTATATACTCGTATTATCCAACCTCGGAGCGCTCTGGAATCGCTCCGGATGGGAGTGGGTAAGTTCTTAGAATATCGCTCCTCGCTCCGGAGCGGAGCGAGAAATTTTCCGATTCCCGCTGCTCTGCTCCGGAGCGGAGCGGGCTAAGACATCGCTCAGCTCCCGAGCGGAGCAAACCATTTCTTAGAATCTCGCTCCTCGCTCCGGAGCGTGGGCAACAGTCGGAGCGTTCATCCGCTCAGCTCCGAAACCGTGCTTAAAAGTCATGTTGAACACACTGCACACTGTTACGTTCCCCGGAATATTCTCAAAGGATCAACTTACGTTTATTCCTTCACGGCGATCATGAGACTTATCAGCCTACTTTGAAGCCCTCAGGAAGTTGGAAATCAGATAAGGATATGTTAATGTAAACTTGGATAACTCTCGCACACCAAAAATATATTTAGATGTCAGTTAATGTAAATATATAACACTTGAACTCACAATTAAACTTCTTATACTACAAACAAAAGTGTATTTGGATCATAATACTTCTTCACTACACAAATTAACACATTCACATTTCCAAAATCACTTCCATTATCCCGTAACATTCATAATAATATCTCTCACCTCAAAACCCACAATCAAATGTTTATCTTCTTTCTTGTTCATTTCTTATCCTTTCCTGATTCTTTTTACCATCTCTCCTGATTCTTTCCTGTTCCTCTTTATCTTAATTTATTTTTATTTCTTGTTCATTTCTTATCCTTTCCTGTTCCTCTTTATCTTCTTCCTTATCCTTTCCTGTTCCTCTTTATCTTCTCTTCTGATTCTTTCTTGTTCATTCCTTATCCTTTCCTGTTCCTCTTTGTCTTATTTTCTTATCCTTTCCTGTTCCTCTTTATCTTCTTTTCTTCCCATTTCCATTTTCTCCATCAGGTTTTGAAACAACTGTTCCAAACAAGGACTGCCTTTGTTACCCTTCTCTTTACAAATAAGACATTGCAATTCTTCCCCCTTATACTGAGATTTTGGCAAAGGATAACCAGCACAACGTAAGAGGAAGCTTCTTTTTACAAACGTTGCACTCGATCTGTTCATCATCAGCTTTCCCTTTATCGGAACAGCAATTTAAATTATCCATTTTTAAGTTACGACGATCACTTCTTAAATTACGCTTTTGCATACCCTACTCAAACACATTTATCGAGTCCCGCGTTGCGGCGCCAAAAAGTTTACACCTGTTACGTTCCCCGAAATATTCTCAAAGGATCAACTTACGTTTATTCCTTCACGGCGATCATGAGACTTATCAGCCTTCTTTGAAGCCCTCAGGTAGTTGGAAATCAGATAAGGATATATTAACGTAAAATTGGTTAACTCTCGCACACCAAAAATATATCTAGATGTCAGTTAATGTAAATATATAACACTTGCACTCACAATTAAACTTCTTATTACAAACAAAAGTGTATTTGGATCATAATACTTCTTCACTACACAAATTAACACATTCACATTTCCAAAATCACTTCCATTATCCCGTAATATTCATAATAATATCTCTCACCTCAAAACCCAGAATCAAATGTTTTAAGGTTAGTCTATAACTATAACAGACTACCCAATTGAACAAAACAAATTACGTCATAATAGACAATTAACATATTAAACATATCAAACACTTAAAATGATAAAATAATTGGGTGCGTATCATGGCATCCTCCCACAAACAAAAAGAAAATTAACAAAATGAAAATGGAGTAAATTTTCTCTTTAGTTCTTAATTACAGTCATTCTTCCACCTTCTCAACAATTCTTCCCTTCTGGAATCAGAGCAACTCATTTTTTTTAGGTTATCATAGTTCTCTTTTCCAACCACTTCCTTAGTCCAGGTATCCATCAGAGTTGCCACGTTGTTTTTCGTTTCAGATACTAGAAACGGTTCCACAAAATACTCGAAAAATTTAGCTATAATATTATTTTTGGCTGAGCTGAGTTTACGATTCCGCTTGAGAACGATGTCACCAGAATGTAGGAAATAAGCATTGCCCTTATTTTTGAACTTATGCTTATCCTTTTTCCTCCTATTACTCTCCTGGGCTCTAAACAGTTTGGTTTCCCAAGCAATTGATTCATTTTGCTCGTTAAGGGGCCACTCAAGTTGTTTTAATAAATTAGCTGGAACTGGTTTGTTGTAAAATAATTCCATAGGCGCGTATCCCGTTTCCTCTGATACCGAAAAGTTCAGCATCCAACACACTTTAGTTACGTATTTGTGCCAGTGTCCGTGCCTTTTGCTGCAGAATGTTCTAAGTAATCTAACAATTTCTTGATTGTATCGCTCTATCAAGTTACTGGCAGGGTGGTAAGGAGATGTAAGCAATGGCGTTATGGAATGGCCTTCTAAGAACTTCTTCCATATATCCGAAGTGAACTGACTTCCTCGATCTGTCACGATGAAGTTTGGTTTCATAAAATGTGTTAGGTATCCCAGCTCCAATTTATTGATAATTTCTCCTGTGCTGGCAGTCCGCAGTGGGTAGGGAATCAGGAACCTACTGCCGACATCCACCATGGTGAGCAGATAATGATATCTACTGGATCTAGGTAACCTTCCGATTAGTTCCACGGAGAGAACTTCGTGCGGAACACTTTGAGTGGTTGTTAGTTTATCCTTCCTGTCGGGCTTATTCTTCGAACAAACTAAACACTCCCTTACATATTCAGATACATTTCTTTTCGTATTTCCCCAGAAGTATCTGGACTTTATTTTATTATAGGTTTTAGTGAATCCAAAATGTCCAGTTACGTCGTGCTCCGCATGCAATACTTCTTGAATAAGAGATTCTGGTACTACAATTTGTTGAAATTGCTGGGAGTTTTCGTTCCTTCGGGGCAATAAATCCTGATGCTCCAGATATTCTTCCATATCCTTAGTACTTTCCCTTACATTCTTCCGTACTTTTTGACAAAAGGAGTCATTATTCGGCTTTTCCCTCCACTTGTCAAATTCAACTTCATTCAAGTTATTAGGCAATATATACCAGACATTAAACACTAGAGTGGATTCATTAGGGAGCTTCTCCTCAGGAGCGCTAGGAGGATAACGGTTTAGAATATGAGCGAGTTGATTTTGTTTGCCTTGGATGTACAGGATTCGATAATCGAAGTGCTGCAGTTTTAAGCATTCCAATTTATGCTATTTTCCAGTCACACAAGATTATTATGGTCTGTATAAATGAGGAACTTTGTGCCATATAAATAAATACACCTTGAAGTGTTCAATACCAAACATAACAGCCAGACACTCTAATTCTTGAACAGTATAATTCTTTTCCGAAGTTTTTAATTTTCTACTGGCGTACTGCACGATAGCAATTTCTTCTAATCTGGCTGCTTCAGACAGAACTCCTTGGAAGACTATGGCTCCCAGACCTATGAAAGAAGCATCTCATATAATGCAGAAAGGTTTTGAGAAATCTGGCTGGGCCAAAGCAGGAATTTGAATCAGCTCCCTTTTCAACTTTCGGATGCTTAACTCATGTTCATTGTTCCATTCCAAATTTTTGTTTTTACTCAGTGGTTCCTCTAACTTAGCAGTCTTTTTAGCAAGATCTCGCACAAATCTCCGCCTCCAATTTACGAGTCCCAAAAATTGTTGTAAATGCTTTTTGTTCTTTGGCTTTGAAACTTCGTAATGGCTTCATCCTTCCGCGGATCTATTCGTATATATTGTCCAGAAACAAGATGTATTAAATATTTAATCTCTACCTTTACCAAGAAACATTTCTTCAATTTTACAGTAAAGCCTTCCTCTTGCAACTTCCGCAAAACAAAATCAAAATGTTCAAAATGGGATTGAATAGAATCATCAAAGATTAGGATGTCATCAATATATACAGTGAGAAAGTCTTCTCTATCTGGACCGAATAAATTATGCATTGCATGCATGAAAACAGCAACTGCATTGGCTAAACCAAAAGGCATACGGGAAAAAACACCACAACATAACATTGTAGTTGAAAGCAGTGTAGATTTGATGCTCGGTCTGAATGGGAATCTGTAAATATCCTGATGCTAAATCTAAACAAGTGAAATATTTTTTTCCTCTAAATGTTTGTAACGCTTCTTGCAACAGAGGCACTGTGCTCCTGGGGGAAATGATAAGTATATTTAACTTGCGAAAATCAGTCCAGGGCCTGGCCGATCCATCTGGTTTGTCTACAACCAACATAGAATTTAAATAATGTGAGTTACTCGGACGTGTCAATCCCCAGGCTTTCCATTTGGTCAATTCCTCTTCCAACTTTGCCCTCTTTCCCATAGGTATCGGATAAGGATGCATATAGACTGGTTCACCAGATCCTAACACAATTTTACATTCGTAATGTTTTGCAAGTCCAGCCCTATCCGAGAAAAGATGACGATAACTCAAGAGTAATTCGAAAAACCTTTCCTTCTCTTCTTGCCTTAAGATTTCGGGTTCATAGGCCTTCATTCTTAAAGCCTCTTCAGAAGCAATGCAATTATTGTCCACTGTAGTTTTCTCACAATCTATACTATTGACCACATTTATTTGTCAAATCAGATTCTGAAGTGCTCTTTGGAATGAGCTACTCTTCAACAACTTGTCCATTTACGGTAAGATATAATTTATCAGATCCCGCATCTAAATTAGCTTTATATATTTTTTAAAAATGGGTATCCGAAAAGCAACTCAGCCTCTAAATTCCTATTGACATAGACTAAATCTTCAAAGGTAACTGCAGCTATTTGAAAGTGAATCCTTCGACAACCCACAACTCGGGATCTTTCAATCCCGGCAAAGTCTCTCAACTTAACTCCTGAACACTTTTGAAGTTTCAAACCTGGGAGCTTTTCCCTTAATTTTAGCCACATTCAATAACTCATAACGGTACACTCGCTGCCGGTGTCTAAAATACAGTTAATTTTAATCCCGAAAACGTCAGCCATAATTTCAGGTTTCTTATTAGATTATTCAAATTCTTTCAAAGCTGTCAATCGAACAAAGTGCCAGTCACTAGGAGCAGCATAAATTTCTAAAAACACGACCTCTAAAATTTCTTCTGTAAATAACCTATTCTCGCTCCCATAAACTTCACTATCTTCATGGGTTACCGTTGTGAATGAGAAAGCTTCATTCACAACGGACAATGATTTAAACAAATTTTACTACTTGAAGGAACGTCCCATGGGGAGGCTCTCGCATTAAGCTCACTCGAACAACATCAGTCTGAATTCCAAAATTACTTGGTAACAGCATTACTTCTATCAACAGTCCATTCCTCTTTGATAAAACGTGTTCTTTCCTCGATTCCAAAATGTTCTCCCTCCTCTCTGAGCGTTTCTGTACTGTGGTTTCCTATTAAACTTGTCTTAAGTAGAACTATTATTAGTTTCAGGCATACCCTGTGAGCGGGACTGGTCTCTAGAATACTTCAATTGCCGGACCCTAGCTTTTTGTGGTCTCCTGTTCTCTAATCTGGGATTGTCTGCTCTCCAGCTCTCCAGCCTTCCATTTGCCCCGAGGTTTCATATCTCCCCAAGAAACTAGTGAGTTGGTCGAAGTTTTGTGGATCACGTGTAAGTATCAACTTACGCACTCGCTGTGGTAGTTGACTAATAACCAAATTCAGCGCCTCTGTTTGGTCAACGTTCTCAACAAGATTACAATACGAGCCATATGTGTCCCAGAAATATACTTCAAGTGAGAGGTCACAGCTCCTCGAATAACGTTTGTTTCTCAGCGTCCGCATTTCCCTTTGCTTGGCATCAGCAGAGGCATATTGTTTTCTAATGGCAGCACAAAAATTTTCAAAAGTTTTCCACTTCTTCTCATTTGCAACAAACCACGCCTTAGCCTTTCCTACCATAAGAGTGGGCAATAAGTTCAATCTAAAAATCATAGGGACATTCATTAGATCCAGGTATGTTACTAGCTCTTTTAAATACCTCTCAGCAGAGACAGTATTAATCTCTCCAGTAAACTTTGAAAGAGCTTTAACATCAGACATGCGAAAAGATTTGTAGGAACTTTCTTATAGCCATTGTCACGAGATATCTCATCCTGTCCCCATCTCTCAGACTTTCCATTGTTATGTCTCTTCCTGGGCTCTGTAATTTTCCTAGTTTCAGTTTCCTCAGAACTAGAGGAAACTGTAGAGCAAGAACTTGAGGAGTAACGATTCCTATTCCTCATCTTCCCCTTGGAATTACCTCTCATTGTTGAGCCGTTCATTCCCGGTTGAAATACAGCTTCACCATTTTGAGAAGGTTCTAGAACCCGACAGCCTGCCATTAACATCTGTAGTTGATCGACCTGCCTATCTACAGATGCGACTTTCTCCGTAACTTCTTCAAGTTTCCTTTCTTGCCTTCTCTGATTTAGCTCTAAATTATCAAGTAATTCCGAGGAATCCTGTGTTGCTTCTGGCCTTGCAATTATTTCAACACTCTCTATTCGTCCCCTCAATTTCTGAATTTCATTTTGTATTTCCTTTTCTTTAGCTTCTCTAGATGTTTTCTCCTGTGTCAAGTTTAAGTTCCACTTTTCATAATCCTCCTTTCGTTATTCTTCCAGCTTTAGTGTTAATTCAGCTACTTGCTGCCTCTCAAGCGCAATTTCCTTCCTCAGAGTCTCCTTAATTTCTCTACATTCCTTTCGCCCCTCTTCTATTCTAAATAATAATTCTTCCTTATCTTGGCTGATCAGCTTCATCAATTCTCCTCTTTCTTCATTCTTTTTTTCTTTCTTGTTCATTTCTTATCCTTTCCTGTTCCTCTTTAACTTCTCTTCTGATTCTTTCTTGTTCATTTCTTATCCTTTCCTGTTCCTCTTTATCTTCTCTTCTGATTCTTTCCTGTTCCTTTTTATCTTCATTTTTTCTTTCTTGTTCATTTCTTATCCTTTCCTGATTCTCTTTATCTTCTCTCCTGATTGTTTCCTGTTCCTCTTTATCTTCATTTCTTTTTCTTTCTTGTTCATTTCTAATCCTTTCCTGTTCCTCTTTATCTTCTTTCTTATCCTTTCCTGTTCCTCTTTAACTTCTCTTCTGATTCTTTCTTGTTCATTTCTTATCCTTTCCTGTTCCTCTTTGTCTTATTTTCTTATCCTTTCCTGTTCCTCTTTATCTTCTCTTCTGATTCTTTCTTGTTCATTTCTTATCCTTTCCTCTCCTCTTTATCTTCTTTTCTTCCCATTTCCATTTTCTCCATCAGGGTTTGAAACAACTGTTCCAAACAAGGTCTTCCTTTGTTGCCCTTCTCTTTACAAATAAGACATTGCAATTCTTCCCCCTTATACTGCGATTTTGGCAAAGGATAACCAGCACAACCTAAGAGGAAGCTTCTTTTACAAACGTTGCACTCGATCTGTTCATCATCAGCTTTCCCTTTATCGGAACAGCAATTTAAATTATCCATTTTTAAGTTACGACGATCACTTCTTAAATTACGCTTTTGCATACCTTACTCAAACATATTTATCGAGTCCCGTGTTGCGGCGCCAAAAAGTTTACACCTGTTACGTTCCCCGAAATATTCTCAAAGGATCAACTTACGTTTATTCCTTCACGGCGATCATGAGACTTATCAGCCTTCTTTGAAGCCCTCAGGTAGTTGGAAATCAGATAAGGATATATTAACGTAAAATTGGTTAACTCTCGCACACCAAAAATATATCTAGATGTCAGTTAATGTAAATATATAACACTTGAACTCACAATTAAACTTCTTATTACAAACAAAAGTGTATTTGGATCATAATACTTCTTCACTACAGAAATTAACACATTCACATTTCCAAAAACACTTCCATTATCCCGTAACATTCATAATAATATCTCTCACCTCAAAACCCACATTCAAATGTTTTAAGGTTAGTCCATAACTATAACAGACTACCCAATTGAACAAAACAAATTACGTCATCACAGACAATTAACATATTAAACATATCAAACACTTAAAATGATACAATACGTGGGTGCTTATCATCCCACAAACAAAAAGAAAATTAACAAAATAAATATGGAGTAAATTTTCTTTTTCAAAACTCTGGGGCCATCCACCCAACTCAACAACTGCTTCTCAGTTTCTTGGAGTTATAGGACGGGGCAGACGTATTCCAAGTGGTAACATCTAATTGTTTAACATAGGTTCTCCACTATTGAAATCATCCGTCTGTGTAGCACTTTCTTTCCTCATCCAATTGTAGTTACCTCTATACCGGTTAAAGCGATGTGGGCAGAAATTATTATCACCATACGAACTTCTTCTTCGGAATGGCGTTCTTCTTTCTTCTCCAGATGATCGCTGTGATCCCTCGCAGTTCCTTCTTCTATAGAACCCGCTTCTATTTTCTTCTCCTGAAGGGTTGTTACTTTGTCGAGCGCTACCACTGAAATTCTCATTTTCAGATCTTCCGTTAGCAGCACTCCCCTTCGCTAAATTTTGTTGATTTCTGGAGAACGTCAATTGCCTAACTCTAGCTTGGTTGGATCTTCTGTCCTCGAATCTCGGGTTTTCTGTCCTCCATCCGTCGAGTTGCTCCAAGGCTTTATATTTTCAAAAGAAACTAGTGAGTTGGTCGAAGTTTTGTGGATCACGTGTAAGTATCAACTGACGCACTCGCTGTGGTAGTTGAATAATAACCAAATTCAGCGCCTCTATTTGGTCAACGTTTTCAACAAGATTACAATAAGAGCCATATGTGTCCCACCAATATTCTTCAAGTGAGAAGTCACAGCTCTTCGAATACCGTTTGTTTCTCGGCGTCTGCATTTCCCTTTGCTTGGCATCAGCAGAGGCATATTGTTTTCTAAAGGCAGCACAAGCATTTTTAAAAGTCTTCCACTTCTTCTCATTTGCAACAAACCACGCCTTAGCCTTTCCTACCATAAGAGTGGGCAATAACTTCAATCTGAAAATCATAGGGACATTAATTAGATCCAGGTATGTTACTAGCTCTTTTAAATACCTCTCAGCAGAGACAGTATTAATCTCTCCAGTAAACTTTGAAAGAGCGTTAACATCAGACATGCGAAAAGATTTGTAGGAACTATTCTTATAGCCATTGTCACGAGATATCTCACCCTGTCCCCATCTCTCAGACTTTCCATTATTATGTCTCTCCCTGGGCTTTGTAATTTTCCTAGTTTCAGTTTCCTCAGAACTAGATGAAACTCTAGAGCAAGAACTTGACGAGTAGCGCGCCGCTCAGGAGCGGAGTGAACCATTTTCTAAAAATTCGCTGCGGAGCGGAGACATTTTCCGATTCCCGCTGCTCCGCTCCGGAGCGGAGCGGGCTAAGACATTGCTCCGCTACGGAGCGGAGCGAACCATTTCTTAGAATCTCGCTCCTCGCTCCGGAGCGTGGGCAACAGTCGGAGCGTTGATCCGCTCAGCTCCGAAACCCTGACTAAAAGTCATGTTGAACACATATTGTTGTGCACACTTCCAACTATCCCAAGGCTATTGGAAAATGGAAATTATACACTATGGGTAAAATGGGAACAAATTAATTTATTCATATCTTAGATAGATAATGGTGATTCCATTCAAGTTGTTCACATTAATAAGCTCTTCATAGTGAGTCCTAGAAAAATAGATGCATCTCTTTATTAGTAGGAATTTTGTTATGATAGTTTCAAAGGAACTGTCACAATTTTTTGGAACGAACAAGGGATGATTGTTTTCTTGGAACACTTGTAAAATTTAGGTTACATATTAGGGAATTGCCTCGAAACCCTTTAAAGTGTATCTTGGGCAGTAGCTCAAAAACTTGTATTAAGTGCCACGAAGTATTGAAGTTTATTTCAAAGGATGCATTTAAGCATCCTCTATTACCTGCTGTAAACATAAAAGTAGCTGATTGCACAGGTAAGAGAAAACAGCAAACATTGGGAGTGATACACACATACATACAGGTTGAAACTTTAGTTACCTTGATTTAGATTTAGTTGTGATATCTTAATATACATGTAACCTTAGGGTTACATTTTTTGTCGTCACTAGAAACTACCTACAAGTTTAGAAATATGCACTCGTTGGTAAACAATCAATTCAGTCGTGCCATTGCGAAGTTCCTATATTCGTTCTTAGAGTTTGATGAGGAACTGAAGTTGAAAGTAGAAACGTTAGTATACTCACAGGCCAGTGGTATTAGAATGACGGCAGTGCTAATTAAATCAAAACAATATAACAAAAATTAAATTTTTAGACATTCTGTTTCTCAAAACTTATTACTTGAGTAAGGTACATGAATCGCAAGTTTACAAATATTCAAATTGTTTTAAGAATGGTCTTTTAAATATTCGGCTGGAAATTATCTCTGTTTTAGATGTATCAAATGATAAACAATGTAATTGATGATGATTCCAGAAGTCAGCACCGAGCCGCTTGCCGCCGAGTCTCGTTGCGAATGTCAAGGAATGCTCTGTATTAAAGAAGTTATAACTTGGATCTGTAATATCTATATCAAATCTATTGTGTGTTAAGGTGCATTTAACGGAAGAAAGTTTTTGTATACCAATGTATGAATATCAATGGTGTTACATGGGGAATATTTGGGAAACTTTATTCTCCTTGAAGTGTATTTGGGAAGATTTTATTTTCTGTGGATAAAACAAATACTTTGTTTAAAAATGCGGGTTATATAAGCAGATAGATTATACTTCCTTTTGTCTTAGTAATATCGTTGATGTAAACCACAGAATGCATTAAGTACATTATGAAAAATATTCAATCAAATATATGTATCGGGTAAAATTCATGTTTCATGGATCTCTCAAATATTATACCAATTCTGAAACCAGGGAAAAAAACTTTCGTTGGTCAGTCATATCGCCAATTTGCTCTCAGTTCAGTAGAGGCAAAAAAAATCGAGAAGTTTTTATTAAAAGATTAAAGTGGTTTATGGAAGTTCAAAAGGTATTTTCTCCCAGGCAAATGGTATTTCGTAAATATTATGGAACCCATGATGCATTTATTTATTTATTTATTTATTTATTTATTGCGTCTTGTTTATCATGGCGAAGTTAAGGCTTTGTAGCCTTCTCTACCACTTAACCATGTTTACAACAACATTTAAACCATTACATAGAAAGGTAAATATTAAAATAAAGAAAGAGAATGTAAAATTACAAAGAAAAAATTACAAAAAAAAGGATAAGAAAAAAATACATACGGGAATAAAAACCTAACCTATACTCACGAGCATACAACAAACCACAAATATACATACACACACACACACACACACACACACACACACAATCAGATATTCATGACAGTAGTCAAGGATTTGAAATATTAAGGTGAATAAGGGTTTTCAGTGTTTTTCTCCGCTTAACTGTATTCAATTTATCATTAAAATATAATGTGCTAACTATTTGTACCCAATAAAAAATGTTTTAATTGCGTCTTAAAGACATATGCTGAAAATGAGTTCCGGATTTCGAAGGGCAGTGAGTTCCAAAGACGAGAAGTAGAAACGTTGAAAGATTTTGAATAAAAATTTGAGTTATGAAGGGGGATGAGTAGTTGAGTTCTCCCTCGCGATCTGATGTCAAGGCTGTGTGATTCGGAAAGCATTGAGAATCTGCTCCAGAGATAAGCCGGTTCCTTTGAACTGATTGCCCTATAGAGAAGGGTGAGGTTGTGTACCTTTCGCCGATCAATTAATTTGAGCCAATTTAGCTTTGTAAAGAAAACGGATAAATGGTCCCTATATTTCAGATCGAAAATAAAGCGGACGCAGGTGTTTTGTACTCGTTGAAGACGTTGAGCGAGATCATCTGGTAGTTCGGAATAGACAGAATCGCAGTAATCAAAGTGTGGAAAAACAAGTGCTTGCACCAGTTTGATTTTAATGCTAACGGATAGAAAATGTTTAAGCCGAACAAGAGCGTGTAATGCAGCGAAGGCTCTTTTACTAGTTAAATTTACGTGATCTGACCATGAGAGATGCCGATTAAACATTACGCCCAGATTTTTGGCTGTTTTACTTAATTTAATAGCTTTCCCTAAGACAATTATCGGCGGGAGGGACGAAATTTCACACGCGGAAAGCATTTTTTGTGAACCTATAATAATAGTTTGGGTTTTCGAAGGATTAATTAGTAGCCCATGATTAGCTGACCAAGTACTGATTTTGTTCAGATCATAATTTATATCGCGAATTGAATTTTCAATATTCTTTGGAGGAAAGGACAAATACAGCTGAACATCATCTGCATAGATGTGATATTTGCAGTGTTCGAGTGCGTCAGGAATATGGTTAATGTACAGAGAGAAGAGGAGTGGACCGAGGACGGTTCCCTAGGGGACACCGGCGCTGATTGATCGCCACGACGATTTCTCACCCGAGTTGAAGACACATTGTTGGCGTTCATTAATATACGAACGGAACCAAGCTACGGTTGGGTCAGAGAAGTTGTACAGGAAGAATAGCTTCGATAGCAGGATGTCGTGGTCAATAGTCTGAAAAGCTTTACTAAAGTCCAGAAGTACAAGAATAGTTACTTCTTTAATGTCCATGGCGTGTCTTATGTCGTCCGTCACGTTGATGAGCGCCGTGGAGGTGCTATGGTTGCGCCGGAATCCCGATTGGAGGGGATTCATTAGATTGTTTCGTGATACGAAATTACGCGTTTGATTACTAACAACGTGTTCGAGAGCTTTGGACAGAGCCGGAAGAATACTTATCGGCCGGTGGTCGTCCAGGCTGAGAACTTTATTTGTTTTCGGCAGAGGACGAACCTTAGCCAGTTTCCAAATGGACGGGAATATGCCGAAGGACAGAGAGAAACTAAAAATACCTGTTATAGGAACGAGAACGTACGGGATAATTTTTTTAATCATTAAAACAGAGATTTCGTCTATTCCCACAGCGGTGGATTTTATTTTATTGAGACCTGACTGAACGTGTTCTGTCCGAATGGGCGAGAAGAAAAAAATTGGTGCGGTGCTGTGAACGGTGGTTGAAATCGTTCGTATTGTTTCTTCTCTTACATTATTGTCGAGTGTTTGAACTTCGCTGAAATATTCGTTCAACGTTTCTATGGAGAAGTTTAATTGATCGTTCCTTTTTTGTTTACCAACACCTACAAAGTTTTCAGTTTTTTCCAAATAACATCCGACTTTTTCTCATAATTTAGAAGATCGTTCGCGAATCGACGCTTTGCTTTCCTGACCTCTTGGTTACAACGATTTCGTAATATTCTGAAACTTTCGAAACTGCCACTTGCCGACTGGCCGCGCTTTACGTCCCTCCGATGTTTGCCGTAGGCTCGATCCCTGGCTGCCATGAGTTGCCGCAGGTCGTCCGTCAACCACGGACAAGAGACGCGTTTCTTTTTCACCGGGGCGTGCTTGTCGTACAGCTGGAGAATGAAAGTGTTAAGGAGATTCACCTGTTGGTCGAGAGTGGGCAACGTGCTGATTACGTGCCATGGGAGAAGGGCGGCATCGGCAGATAATTGCGCATCGTTTATGTTTTTAATGTCTCTGTAACATACAAGTTTGGCTTTGTACTTGGGAACGCGCAGCTCATAAGATAAAAATATCATGTCATGGTAAGAGATTCCGGGTACTGGGGTTTGTCCGTGACTTACTGCGCGTGATGGGCTGGAAACAAGAATTATGTCAATCCACGATTCAGAGGTTGGAGTGTGGTGAGTTGGGTCGAGAGGACAGATGGAAAGGTTCAGAGCAGACACCGTGTCCCGGAACGACGTGACTTCTTTCTTTGTGCTGCAGAGATCGATATTAAAGTCCCCCAAAATTATCGAATGTTCATAGTTGGGCAAGATATTCCCGAGCCTTTCATTTTCGAAGTTAACGAGGGAAGTACAAGGAGGTCGGTACACTACGGACAAAAGAAACTTTTGTTGTCTTACGGTGACTTCGAGAATGATGAATTCAGAAGAATAGTTATATTCTCCGTGAGATTCTCGTATTGCTTTTGCGTTAATGTCTTCCCTTAGATATATTGCTACTCCCCCGCCCCTTTTTCCGATCCTGTCTCTCCTAAAGAGTTTAAATCCCGCCACATGCACCAGATCGCCGAGAGGGACTCTTGCAGCCACGTTTCGGAGATTAAAAGAGCATCGATATGTTCGAGCGTGGAAAACATATTTTGAATATCGAGGAAATGTTTGAGGGACCTCTGGGCATTTATGTGCGCTATATTGAGGTTGCCGGCGGCGAAAGTTGACCTGGGTTTGGGAAAGAAGTTTACAATCGGCTGCCGAGAAGGGGGTGGGGAGGAGTCGGTCACACTTCCTGGGGAGAGGGACAAGTCTCCGAGTTCCGCAAAAGCGCTGGATGGGGACGTTGCCAAATTTACAGTGACCAAATTACCGGTTCCAGCCATTGCAGAGAGTTGAATTTCAATTTATTGGATGATCCGGAAAGGCATGCTATGTAAGGAATTATAAGTCTACTTACCAAGGCGGCAGAAGAGATGATGTTTGCAGAACACTGAAAACCCTTTGCAACACACTTACGCACACACACACGCAGATAAACATATACACTAACAAGGAAACACAAAAAACAATAACTAATATATGTAGAAAAGAAACTTGCACGATGTATGTACAACACGGTTTTCAGTACTTCAAGTCTTTATTGATATTCAAAGTGCATATGACAATGTAGATATTACTATTCTATTGAGTCAACTACAATTACCAAAAGTACCACATTGTATACTCATATTGACATGGAAACTACCTAGGTAGTATCTAAAATACAATTTTATTTTCATTTTGGTTCCGAAATGGTAGGTCCAAATATATTGGACAAGGACTAAAACCGGGAAGTACTCTGACTTAATATATTTATCATATATTAAAAAAAAATAGATTCCCGATTCTATTCTCAACAATATGCTAATGATGTATATATATAAGTAGTGTAAGTGTATTGTTTCAAAGTAGTACTTTGTAGGTATCCTCTTTTTTTATCAATTGAATATCAGTTTTTGACATATTTTGACAATTTTTTGTCGATGTTTTAGCGTTCAGCGATGTTTTAGTACAAATTTTCAATGCACCACTTTTTTTCCCACTCGTACTTGGTAGGTATGCATTTGTAACCTCTTTTTTTATCAATTGAATATCAGTTTTTGACATATTTTGACAATTTTTTGTCGATGTTTTAGCGTTTAGCGATGTTTTAGTAAAATTTCCCTTTTTTCCCACTCACACTTGGTAGGTATATCACGATCTTACGTCACATAACTTAACCTATCCTTTTTTTTATTACGTGCTAAACTACACGAGAGCCTGTACATGCTTTGACCTACTTTAGAGTAGTGGTTATGGACCGTTTGAACGTCATTAATTGGGGTTCAAAAATACCTCAAAAACTTACTTTCTCTCCATGTTCCACGCCTCATTTATTGCGCTGACGATGTTTCACAGCGTAGAAAACAGCACCAAAACTTCAAAAACTCACTTTGATTAATTGGGGTTCACCAAAACCTCAAAAAAAAACTCACTTTCTCTCCACGTTCCACGCCTCATTTATTGCGCTGACGATGTTTCACAGCGATGAAAACAGCATCAAAAAACTTAAAAAAACAACTCATTTTATTTCCAAGTTCCGCGCCTCATTTATTGCGCTGACACAGCGTGATGAGTAAATAATGCACTTTTTCATCCTTGAAGGATGAATGCACCTTATCATAATTTTTTTCCAAGTCCGGGGCCATGTTTATATATCGTGACCTTTTGTAGACCTCTCTGTCGCACACACACATATGCGCGCGTGCCTGTATTGTGATGCAAGCAAACAAACAAAAATAATAATTGTTTTTTAGTAGACCCAAATGGAGAGTTCACCAACCGAAAGTGAGGCTCGGTGAGGATCGCCTTAATGTTTTTTTCTTGTAAGACACAAGCCTTATTTTCTCGTAGTGTTGCCAACATCTTACTCGATCACGATCTTACGTGATATAACTTAACCTA
This sequence comes from Lepisma saccharinum, assembly GCF_977018435.1. Taxonomy (NCBI): domain Eukaryota; kingdom Metazoa; phylum Arthropoda; class Insecta; order Zygentoma; family Lepismatidae; genus Lepisma; species Lepisma saccharinum. The sequence goes on from NC_139237.1 coordinate 24,804,381, forward strand.
TTTTACGATTTTTTTTTACGATCTTCAGTGACCTATCATTTTTTAATTTGCAGCATCGACATCGGACGATGATCTAAACCAGGCACGGCATTTTTTACACACTTTGTAGTTCGTGATGGGTTGCAACGAGGAAGGTTCGGTGCCTACGAGTATAACTTTCAAATCCGAAGAAATGAGCGTCGGGGTTGTGTTGGTCAGTGTTTGCAGGAAACACATCGTGTGGCAAAATTCGCAGCACGAGTCCGGTACGTCGCAGCAGGAGAATTCAAAGCGAATGCCTGGGATGAAATGGAGCAAGCACGCTTCGTTCTCCTGCTGGTCGATCTGGTCGAGGATCAAGCTGAATCCCAATTTTGGAGAAACGACCGATTTCACGGTGTTTGCCTCGGTTCCAAATTGCCGGGCTCCGAAATTGCGATCTTTCATGTGAAGATAAGAAAAAAGCGTTCTCACGACGTTGACCCACGGTGCGGGAATCTTTACCCAGTTTACGCGCTCGATACGCTCCCGAACGAATGCGGAATCCTTTTTGGGAAAGTAGCGTTCTTTGCTTGCGTCCAGGTAAAGAGAATCGATGTACGTGGCCCAAGACCACACGTGGTGCTGCTGCTGCTCGCAACCCTCTACAATCTGGTGGAAACGAAAATTATCGGGCAGGATCGTCCGTTCGAAGGTTTTGTACTGATTCGATATTCTCTTTTCCGTCCTCAGGAGACGCAGGAATTGAGTTTTGAACGCATCAGTTTCGGTTACGTCCTGGTACAAATCTTTCAGGACGTTCAACTTGTTTTCCAGAACCGTATAATGCAGCACCAAGTAGTTGATGTTGCAGTGTATGATGAAGAACGTTGGGATGATGCAGCAGAATCGATAGATCAGACCCCAGCCGAGACAGTAATGCGTGTGGAAACGATGCTGGGTCGTCCACGTGAATTCGTTCAGAATGTGGCTGTCGCAGACGGTGTTCGGAAAAATCCTTTCCGAAAACCTTCTCGAAAACGTGACGCCAAGCCAGAGCGTTGATGCAATCGCTTTTGAAACTAGCCAGCTGGGGGCTGACAGATCGAGCTTCCTCCCCAAATCGAATTGAGTCGCGTGCCTTTCCACGAACTCCAAGTAAGCCTTCGCCGTGGGCCACACGATGCTCGTGACGATCTGATCGACCGAGTCCGTGGTGCGATATCCCGTGTCGAAGTATTCGCCCCACGCTTTCTTCAAGATCGTGATCAGAAAATTTCTCTCTCGCACGTCTATGGCGGTCCTCAGCCCTTTAAATTGAACCTCGTCGCAGTCGGCCAGCTGCACGACGTATTTTTTCTTGGTCAACGCGAAAAAGTTTTTCAGTACGAATTCGATTTTCACCCGCAAGTTCTGGAACCAACCGCTCGTGCAGGTGATCGATCAAGCTAGCCTGATCGCGTTTATCCATGAGGATGAAAAGCGAATCCGTGTCCATGTACATCATGCGCGGACGCTGGGGTTCGAGGGGAAATTTTCGACCACGTCGCGCGATTTTAATAAGATGGTTCGCGACAGAAAAGTGACCAGAGAAGCACAAGCGGGGTTCTTAGAAACGAACGAACCCCCAACGTTTTCCCGTAAGGCCTTCGAACGTAAGGTTGATTCACGTGAGATCGAATTTCTTCAGGGATGTCTTTCAGCTCGTACATCTGACCGTACATGCTGTTCATCATCAACTTCGCCGTGTTCTGTTTCGCGTCCATTTCGAGCAGTTTTTGCCCCAGGCGGCAAGGTCTTCTTGCAGTTCTTGACTTCCTTATTTTTTTTACGCAAGGCCATGATCTTGCGAATGCACGTGGCGTTGAGCGTGTCGGGCGAGAAATACACGTTGAGATCCGCTTCAGTGCAGCCGGTTGGGGATTCGTACTGCAGCGATAAACATCCACTTCCGTGCCCGGTGGAACGGACGTTTGTCGGTGTGGAATTCGCGCCCCTTCAACGTGAACATGGAGTGGCGAGAGCCCCGTTGCGACCATGACACTCGGGTAGAGGGGATGTATGTGAACCCCGAGAAAATTCTATATAAAATAACATACCTGGAAATTATATTCACAGTATAGATTGAATTTTTGATTTTTGTATCACCCCGAGAAATTCTATATAAATAACATACCTGAAAATTCTATTCACAGTATAGATTGAATTTTTTGAGTTTTGTAATTACCCCCAAGAAATTCTATATAAAATAACATACCTGAAAATTGTATTCACAGTATAGATTGAATTCTTGAGTTTTTTTTTGTATTCGCCCCAAGAAATTCTATATAAAATAACATTCCTGAAATTCTATTTACAGTATAGAATGAATTTTTGAGTTTTGTATTCACACCCAAGAAATTCTATATAAAATAACATACCTGAAAATTGTATCGCTATATACTAGACTTTTTGATTTCTGTGATTTTGGAGAAAGCAATGGCATCCACCACCAGTTTCAATCGTAAAGATGATAAAACTGAATGTGTTACTTGTGGGAAGCTAATCTCAAGGAACATTTATCGGTACACAGTGCAAGATGTAGCGAAACAGGTTCGAGAATTAATCGTTCGTCACCTTCTAAGTATTGTGCTCGATGCGGAAAGATGATTAGCATTACAAATTTAAGTAAACACCTGAAAATTTGCAAACCATCGACCGAACAAGGAACATTGAAAAGAAAAATCGATGATCCAGGAACCGAAGCTTCTACTTCCAAACAAGTTAAATTATCGGATAAACGCAAACCAATTAGATCTGCATTTAACCGTCATATTCAGGATTTCTCTTTTACTTCGGAACCAGGCCGGGACATTCTTAGTTTCTTGCGTGAAACGAAAACATCCGTGATAAATATTCTAAAAAATAAATTGGAAAATAATTCCATAAAAGTATACGTAGATCTATTTTCCGAATACGAAAAAGTTGATGGTACAACAAGTATTGTTTATCATCGTACAAAAAAATCAGGCTCTTCATTTGGCGGACGTCGATAATTTGGACGAATTTTATTCCGATCTTTAAGAAACACGACTATTTCGAGGTTAAAGGGTCGGGATGGTCTCTGTGTGGTAGTCCTCACACGTTAACCGTTTACGTGAACCGATTCTCGCCTCTTCGCGCTTCCAGCTACGTTCCTCTTCCACCGAACATTCAACACAAGAGGGCTGTGTTAAATATACAGAACAGCGATAACAAGTGTTTTCTCTGGTGTGTGTTGGCGGAACTTCACCCGATTCATTGGTCAGATCATCCAGAACAGGTTTATCATTACAAGCAGCATGAACCTGAACTGGAAAATGCAATGGCTGGCATCGAATACCCGGTGACCATTTCTGATATATCAAAATTCGAAACACGAGCACGAGATGCAGAAGGAAAACGCATAATCATCAACGTGTATTCCTACACGTTGGATAAACATGTCGTGCATCCCGTCAGGATAAGCGATGTCGACGATGACGATGCTCGTGTGATTAATCTTCTTCTTATTTCAAACGACAGTGTTCACCATTACTGTCTCATTCGTTCACTATCAGGCTTGGTCAGAAGTCAATCAACCAAGTATGCAAACAACATCGAAGTTTGCCCGAGATGTCTAACCACGTTCAACGATCGACAACAATCCGATTATCGAAAATACACCGGACGTCAGATTGCTATCGATAAACTTGTTGAACATAAAATATATTGCTGCAACAACAGACCGGTTCGAACGTTGATGCCCGAAAAGAACGAAGTGGAAGAATTCAAAATGCACAAGGCATTGTTGGAACATCCGGCCATCATCGTTGCTGATTTCGAGGCGTTCCTCAAACCACTCTCATACTGCGATCCGGATCCCGAAGTTTCTTCCACCACACCTTACCAGCTTCACGAACCAAACAGTTTCGGTTACGTTGTTGTGCGACAGGATAAAATAGATGAACCGTACGTATACCGAGGACACGATGCAATCGAACGCTTCTTCGAAAAGATGGTCGAGGAGGTTGGGAAAATTGGATGCATGCTGCAAACATCGAAACCGATGCTTCCGTTATCTGCTATCGAACTTCAAAATTACCATGACACCGTCAAGTGTCCTGTGTGCGATAACCACTTCACAGACGACAATCGTAAAGTGTTTCACCATTCGCATACAGACGGTCGCTTCATAAGCGGAATCTGCAATGCATGCAACCTCAAAATCCAAAAACCAAAATTCGTCCCCATATTCTTTCACAATGGTTCTAATTACGACTTTCATCCCTTAATTAGGAAACTTGGATACGACACTCAAAAAATACATATTCTTGCTCAAAACGAAGAAAGATACATCTCTATAAGTGAGAAAGTTATGATTCCCGAGACTAAAAATACCATCGAGATGAGGTTAGTGGATTCGTACAGATTTCTCTCTGCCAGGCTGGACGCTCTTGCCAGCAAACTTTTAGACGAACAATTCAAAATTACAAAAGCTAGTTTTCCCAACGTAGACATAGAACTCGTTAGACGTAAAGGGATTTATCCTTACGAATATGTTAGTGATAATTCTAAATTTAACGACGACGCTCTCCCACTTCCAAGAGAATTTTACAGCAGACTCAGAGAGAAAGGAATCACGGACGAAGAATACCAACACGCGCATCTCATGTGGGAGAAATTAGAATGTAGGACACTCGGAGACTACCACGACGCATACTTAAAATTAGACGTGACGATACTCGCGGATGTTTTTCAAGCGTTCAGGAAAACGGCAACGAATATTTATAAATTAGATCCAGCGTATTTCTACAGTCTACCGGGATTAGCGTGGTCGGCAATGTTATTCCAGACAAAGGTCAAGCTGGAACTGATATCGGACGTGGACATGTTACTTTTCATCGAGAGGGGGATTCGGGGCGGGATGGTACAATGTGTACAGAGATATGCAAAAGCCAACAACGTGCACATGAAAGAAGATTATGATTCAAATCGAGCATCGAATTACATCTTCTACGCCGACGTTAATAATCTCTACGGACATGACATGGTACAGAAACTTCCTTACGGGGGATTCGAATGGGCATCAATAGACATAGAAAATTTCGATGATAGTGAGTATGGCTTCTTCGCAGAGGTGGATATCGATTTCCCCGACCATTTACACGATCTGTTCAGCGATTTACCACCGGCATCCGAGTTCAAATCTTCGCCTCATTCTAATCAATGCAAGCTTTTATTGACTCTAGAGGGCAAAAAGAGATACGTTGTTCATTACTCGAATCTCCGATTCTTGATCGGGAAGGGTGCTAAGGTAGCGAATATTATAAGAGTCCTCAGGTTTAAACATTCCGAGTGGCTCAAACCGTACATTGAAACAAACACGCAACATAGGACAGTTGCCACTTCCGATTTAGACAAGAACTTCTTTAAATTGATGAATAACGCGGCGTACGGAAAGACCATGGAGAATGTTAGAAAGCACGTAGACGTGAAATTGGTTTCAGATGAAAATAAATGCATGAAGTGGGTGGCCGATCCTAGATTCAAGTCGAGAAAAATTTACAATGAGAATTTGGCACTTTTCAATCTAGATATAAAATTGATGAAATTCAGAAAACCAATTTACGTTGGCGCAACGGTTCTCGACTTGTCGAAACTTTACATGTTCGAATTTCATTACGACGTGATGAAACCCTTCTTCAATGATAAGATGTCACTTTTGTACACGGACACCGACAGTTTCATTTACAGCACACAAACACCTAACCTCTATGAAGACATAAAAATCCTTCCATGCTTGAGTATTTCGATACTTCTGCATATCCTCAACCCAACAGATTTGGGATTCCTTCCTAACAAAAAAGTCCTAGGTAAACTGAAAGATGAATGTAACGATGATATTATTGTCGAGTTCGCGGGTTTGCGTTCGAAAATGTATGCCATGAGAACAGAAAGTAGCGTCACGAAGAAAGCAAAAGGTGTGGGCAAGAATACGGTGGAGAACAAACTCACCTTCCACGATTACATCGATTGCCTTTACTCACAATCGACGATACTAAGTATAGAACAAAGAATCCAAAGTGTAGACCATGTGATTACAACAAACAAAGTTAGGAAAGTAGCATTAGATCCGCATGACGATAAAAGATGTATTTTGTCTTGTGGAATCCACACGTTGCCTTGGGGACACTATCGTTTAGAAATTAGTAAAAATTGTAGGCAATGCAATTGAAAAAAAATAAACTTAAATAACTATAACTAAAATAAAAAAATAAAGTTTAACTGTCTCACATACACAATAAATAAATAGCAAGGACAATGAATCTCTTTGGTTTCCGAAAGCAAACAATGGAGACTGTACACCGCACGACAGATCATGAATTTCTACCTTCCGTGTTAACTAAACTCAACGGTCTGTTGATCATTCACCTCAACAGCATTTGGACGAAATTGGATGAGGACGTGGGCAAGATTTTTTACGTCTTTAATAACAATTTACATTTCTACGAAATTCCGATCGACGGGAAACTTCGGATCACCGTGAATCCGGAGAACGTAGGCGAAATCAAAATATCTACCGGCAAGAACATTTTTCGAATCAAGCACGACAAGATGCTTTCTAACATTAAGTACGATGTTTCTGCATGAGATTGTCTTTACGTGGAACTCCTCGGAGATTACGACAAACTCATTCCTCTCTTCGTAGAATTACGAATCGTCTATCCTATTATAAATAACCGTTAACAAAATGCCTAACGACATTTTCGGCCACACCAAGCGTGTAGACCATGCAGAAGAGATTCTCATGTTGGATATTCGTGTTAAGAAGTTGAGGAGCGATTTGATCGCTTTGCAGGAGACCTTAAACAAAAGTTTAGAGTCGGAGATCGCTACGCTCCAAACTCAATGTCTCGACCCCATTCTGAAAATCGATTCCGAACTGAAAACGCTCATAAAAAATTATGTCGACGTACCTTCTTACGACAACGTTCAAAATATACAGTTGAGCGTGGATTCGCTTCAAAATGATTTGGCCAAATTACAGCAATTTCAATCGAAAAATGAAGATTTGGAAAAATTGAAACTCGAAATCGAAGAACGAACTTCCGCAATCGAAAAGAATTTCTCTGAACTTCAAACCGTCGTGAATGATATCGATGTAGAACTGCTTGCATGTCGTCGTTTCCAAATTACAAGAAGAATTCACCAGCACGTTGGAAGAAATTAAATCCAAGTTACAGACTTTGGAAGATACCATGACGAACCTACCTTCGTCAGACGAACTGCAGGTCATCGGTAAAATCGTCGCGAACATAAAAATTCAATTGGAGGCTTATCAAGATTTCGAACACATTCAAACCACCATCGCTACGCTTCAGGCGTCTCTGGAGTTGATTAACGAAGAAATTAACAATATTCACGTTCATGCAAGCGCGTTGACGAGCATTCAAGACACGTTAAGCACGGTTCGGCAGAAGATCGAATATTTAGTAAATTTGAACGTCGAATCCAATCTCGCTCATTTTCATCACGTACTCGACTTGGAATCGTTACGGACGAGCGTACCTTCGAGCGAAGACTTGGAAAAATTGAAAACGGCGGTGACGGCATTATCCGATTCGAGCGACATCAAAAGTTCGTTGAGCGATCTCGAAAGTACGGTGGCCAATCTTCCCACCTCCAAAGAATTACACGCTTTGAAAAGGAACATATCTCGAATGCTGAAACGACTAGAAACGGAAACGGCGAACGTGGAACAGATTCGAGATGAAATTACTTCGCTGGTGTCGACCTTACCCACTTCGCAGAGCGTCACGGATCTTCACACGCAGTTTCAAGAGATGCGAAGCATCGTGAACGATCTTACCGATAAAAGCTCGAAATTGAATCAAGTTGAGAACCTTCAGAACATTGTCGTCAACATCAGAGATCAAGTTGGAGTGCTGGAATCCACGCAGGAATCAACGCTGGCCTCTTTCGGTGCCAAGTTGCAAGAACTGAACGAAAACTACAAGCAGTTGAACGTGGAAGTGAAAATCAAACCGTCATTTTCTGCCGTAACGGATACCATAGTCGAACATTTGCTGCCCATTGAAAATAAACTCGGACACGTGCACAGTAATCTGCTCGGCGTCGATACTAAATTCGCCAAATTGTTTACCTTGCAAGCCATCGAAATCATCAGCGTACCCAATCAACAGAGAATCTCCAGTTCGTCGAAGGTAACAAACTGTATATGTTACATCCTTATCATCCGTACTACAAGTTTCTCCTCGATGGCACGATTCAGATAAACGAATTTTCGTACTGGTCTCACGGCAGAAAAACTAGCGTTCCCACCATGACCTTGATATCGAATCGTGGTGTCCAGAAAGCAGGAAACATTCCTCTGGCACGTTGGAACGAAACGCGCAACATATAAGAAATACACGAAGACGAAGATCTTACCGTTTTCGACGTGAGTGCCGGCGATAAGCTGATAATTCAAAACACGAGCGAGGTGCCACCCTCTTTGAATCCCATCACGCTGGTGCTTCTCTTCAAACGTAATCTCTAAAAAAATGTCTAGCAAGCCATCGTCCAAGAATTGCATAAACCTGCACGCCGCAACTACGAACGTTTAGCTGTGGTAACCAAGGGCATCGACGACCTCTGGGAAAGTGACCTCGTGGAGATGAGCAGCGGCAAGTTGAAAAATGTACATAAATTGAACAAGGGCAACAAGTACCTCCTCACCGTCATAGACACATTTTCGAAATTCGCATGGGCTCTACCTTTGAAGGCGAAAACAGGAACATGCGTCACGGAAGCATTCAAGACAATTTTTCGCGAAATCGGCAGACGACCTCGGTTTCTGCACACGGACAAGGGGAAGGAATTTTACAATGCCGTATTCCAAAAGTTTATTCGGAAACACGACGTTCAACATTACTCGACCTTCAGTCACGTCAAAGCCAGCATCGTGGAAAGATTCAATCGCACTCTGAAATCGCGCATGTGGTCACGCTTCACGCTTCAGGGAAACTACAAGTGGGTCACCATTCTTCCGGAACTCGTTAACGACTATAATCACACGGTGCACAGAACGATAGGCATGAAACCAGCTGACGTTACCAAGTCCGACGAGCAGCGTTTAATTTCTACCGTTTACTGTCCAAAGTACACACCCACGGCAAAAAAACATAAATACCAAATTGGAGACCAGGTGAGGATCAGTAAATTGAAGCGAACGTTCGACAGGGGTTTCACACGAAACTGGAGCACGGAACTTTTTACCGTGGTTCGAGTTTTACCCGTGAACCGTCACACGTATATAATAAAGGACAGTGGCGGTGAAATTTTATTGGGGCGCTTCTCCGAGGAGGAACTCTCTAAAACTAAATACCCCGACACGTACCTTATCGAAAAAGTTTTGCGTAAGAGAGGTGACAAACTTTTGGTGAAATGGCTGGGACTTCCGGGAACAAGTTGGATCGACTCGAACGAAGTGATTCTATGAGTACGTGGAATGTTGTGAAACGTCTTTCTGATTCCGAAAGTCGAACGAAGGAAAGAAACGGTGAATTGCTCCCCGACAGCATACGGTGTCTGATCGTAGGACCTTCGGGGTGCGGAAAGACGACACTGCTCATTGATAATTTTATCCTCGCACCCAATTGGTTAGACTGGGAAAACAGAGAACCTACGTTTTTTCGAAAAGTCTCGAACAACCGGTATACCAGCAACTTATGAAACTGTACGAGGGACTGGGCATTGCAACTTTCGCATCTGAAATCATTCCACTGGACGATTGTCTCGAGAATTCCGTTGTGGTGTTCGACGACATGATCTTGGAAAATTAAAACGAGATTCCTAATTTTTTCACTCGAGGTCGTCACAAAGGATTAGATTGTTTCTACCTGGCACAAACTTTTTCCAAGGTTCCGAAACAACTGCTACGTGACAATGCTAATTTCATATGTTTGTTTCGACAAGACCACACCAATTTAAAACACGCACACGATGATTACGTAGGGGCTGACATAAATTACAATCTATTTTCTAAATTCTGCTCCCACTGTTGGAACAGTGACGATTTCGGATTCGTGACCATTGGCATGACTCGAAAAGCAAACCATGGAAAATATAGGAATAAAATAAACGTTTATCTAGACGTCTCAAAGGCTAACAAGAGGACAATTTCAGATTTGCAAGAAGAAGAAAAAAATCCAAAAAAATCAAAGGTCGTGAGAATCTAAAAAATAAAATTTGAAAAAACGTTCTTTTTTTCAAACGTCTGACAAGCATATATAAAATAACCATTACAACAAAAAGTGAGTGTTAGAAAAAGTGGATAATCTCAGGCGAGTGACAGCAAGAAAACTACGAGAACCGAACCTATAGGCTGAGAATTCGACGTTTCAGAAACGTTTCAACGTATATAGAAAAATGTCAAAACGTCAATTTCAAGAAGAGGACAATCTCAAGTTGCGTGAATATCTAGTGAAATGCTTCAAAGGTTGGAAATCCGAGAATCGCGGATCCTACGAAGAGAAGAAACGTCAAGATCAACCTGTGATCGATGCCATCAGCGGTCTAGGTAAAGAAATTAAAAGTGTCACAGAACAAAATAAAAATTTGATCAACGAACTCGTACCACTCGCAGCTAAAAATTACGCTGTACCCACGCCCATTTCGAGCATTCCTTCGACGCCGTTCGAACTGAAGGACGTACCACGACGTCGAGCCATAGGTAGCACGTCGTCGTCTTCGGATAAGATCGAGTTGGGACCTTTGGCACGAGACTACCTGAGCACAGGGAAATTCGACAAGGACGAAGTGTTCGGATTGTATCCGAGCATGGAAACCAACGAAGGCGGTGTGGTGTGGAAGATTGGAAAATCGAAGGTGACCTTCGAAGGCAACGACATTAAAGTTAATTTAGGCGAGAAGGATAGTTGGACCAGGTATCCGGGTACGGTGGGACTGTGGGAACTCGTTGCCAAAAAGCAGCCGAAAGATTACACCGACGAAGATTACCAGAGTTACAGGGAAATTTTAATCATGACGGAAGCCATGTACCAGAACAACGATGCCTCGCAGAATTGGGTGAAATCGAGCAGCGGTGAGAAGTACAGGAATCTCATCAAACCGATATAAACGAGGTGAAGAGTGGAAGCGGCGTCAAACGCTACAACACGTTACCCAAAGAATTCGTTTGGGTGGACGACGTGAGGAAGCTCGTGGACCGATTGTTGGTGATAGCCGGCGAAGAGAATGCAGGCAATCGTAATTTTTACAACGAGAAGGTTGGCATCGTGGACATGATCAGCACGAAACTTTCCAACTTCATCGTGAACGACGATAAGGGTATCGGCTACCTCATTAAAATTATCAACACGCTGCCTCCGAGATTCTGGAACGTGGCCGAAGGAAAGGGGCTCGTGAACGACATCATCAACAAGTTACCTTTCGAGATGCATTTACCTGGCTACCAGTACTGCGGACCGGGTACCAAACTCGAGAAAAGATTGGAGAGAGGAGACAAGGCTGTGAATCCGTTGGACGCTGCATGCAAAGATCACGACATCGCCTACAACAACACCCGCACGGATCTGGATGCACGTCACGAAGCAGACAAGAAATTGGAACATTCCGCTTTCGAAAGATTCGTCAGCAGAGACGCTTCTTTGGGTGAACGGGTCGCCGCATTGGGTACGACCATCGCCATGAACACGAAACAAAAATTTGGGTGGGGTATATAAATAACATACAGTAAAAAAAAACATGTCTCGTATAACTGATTTGCCGCCCGAGCTACTATGTAAAATATTCAAACACGCAGTAAACGGAGATGTTAATATACTTTTAATCATAGCGAGATCAACGCCGGAATTTTGCATCCCTTGTGAAATGGCTGTCAAGGATCATCTTCGGGAGATCAGTGGCATGATGTGCGGTGATCTCGACACTTTTCTTTCGGCCGCAGGGGAAAAATTAAACAATAGGTTGGACGAACTGCACGAGGCGAGGCAGGGGAGAAGACGATACACGGATGATTGGCGCAAGTCTAAACAGGAGACCGAAGAAATCATCACGCACATCATCGCGTTTTCCGAAGCACGAACTTTCTTCATCTGTTAAAAAAATATAATAATATATACACGTGTCAAAACTTGATATATAAATAACACACATCGTGAAAAAAATAATCTTCGGTATATATAAATAACACACATTGTGAAAAAAAAATCTCTAACAACCTGAAATTTTTCTCTTCGATATGAGTGAAAAAAAATGAGTGACCTCCAAGCATTAAAACAAGTGCTAAATTTGTCAGTCGAGTATGTAAAATTTCAGGAATTGGAAGTCGGCAAACCTTACACGATAACTTCCGGTTCAATCGTTTCTACCCAGTATGGTCCCAAGGTACGTCTGTTGCTCAACGGACAATACAGTCTATTTTTACCAGATCGATACGCTAACATGTTATCCGACGAGAAGCTAGCTATTTTAATCGAGAACAAAACTCAAATCGTGTACAAGGGGACAAAGGAACTTCTTGGTAAGAAAACAAAGCACGTAATAGAATTTGTGTAACGGGCTGCGCGGAGTATATCCTTGAAAAAAAAAAATTACACGAAACAAAAAAAAAAATCTCGGAACATTTATATATATATAAATAACATACCTTGGAAAAAAAATTACACTAGAGAGGGGAACAAAAAAAATCTCAGAACATATATATAAATAACATACCGTGAAAAAGTAACATATAGAGCATCAACATGAAGCCCAAGGGTGTCGTGTACCAGATACCATATTCGAATCTTAAAAATCTAGGTGCCCTCGATGGATTACTCACCAAGAAAAGTAGTATAAAAGTATATAGGACTGGCGCGAGAAAGTATGAACCCCCCTCAGGCAGATTTGCCTACACTTAAAACTTGCTCAACATGCCCATATGAGCTTTTTGCTCAAGTGTGGAACCCCGTCTAATCCAAGATTTTTGTAAAAATACCTTCTGGAAGTTCCTGAGAAAGTATGACCCCCTCAGATTGATTTGCCTACACTTATAAAAGGCACATCTGCCAGATTGTTGTCTATAAATTTGTTAAAAATAAGCCTCTCTTGATATTTTTTTTGGCCACACTTAAAACTAAGCCCCCTCACCCACACCCACCCACACACACACACACACACACCCCTCACACACACACACACACACACACACACACACATATTTAATTCTGGTTTAAGTTCAATTGGACACCAGCCTCAACTTGTGCGATATGCAGAGGGCCTCTAGAATTGCTCTGTGACTCTCTCATTTCTTACATCATAAACATATGATTTTTCCCCTATGAGAATAACTTTACATATGGTGTCATCAGAGAGTGTATCGTGGAATTCACAGATAATTTTAATGTTTGTTCTGTCATTAACCACAACTTGTTTCCTTTTTGAAGTGTTGATGACAAACATGGGTCTCTGTGCTTTGAATTCATCTGGTGTGTAATACATGTCAGTATTGCCAGTAGTGACCCTTTTGTATGCTGTAAATGCTTCACATAATTTAAGGAAATCATCCTTGGACATGTCTAAATTATAATTTTCTCTAGGGAATACCTCATTTCTGCCATTTTTAAGATATATGTTTTTGATGTTGCAGTTATCAAATCTACTTGAATTTTTTTCCTGATTATTGTGTCTTCCAGTCTGAAACAATACCACCACAAAATCCGGCATGTCATATTGTATACTGGAGAATGAATTTGTAGCATCAAACTCATAATAAGTACCAGTGGCAGGCTTCTGTACATATTGATATGTATAAAATTGTAAAGGTACTTGTGGATTTTTTATTATATGTGCTTTGTATTTAAGAGCATAACTGGCTTCATATTCAACAACTGGGATTCTTAGCTCCATAGTCTGAATAATGCATTTGCCTTCATCAGGTAGAGTATTAGGCAAAGCTTCCCCTGAAGAGTTTAATGTGCTGTACCTCATCAAAGCATTATTATCATTGGCAGCTCTTCTAAATGTGATTCTTAAACCACCCTTCCACATAATATCTTTGTAATCTGAGAAGAATCCTGGCAAAGGGCGCATTGGGAACAGCACTGTGTGGTTCTTAGATATAATTTTATCACCAGCCTCAAATCCACCTATTTTGTAGTAAGAAGCCTCGGTTTTGGATAATTTTAGTGTGGCCAAAGCTGTGGAGGTAATGCCGGGATAATCTATTCTGTTTATAACAACACCATGCTTTCTGATCTCAACTTCAGAGAACAGATGCGGCACAAAATTGTCTACCAATCTTATATTTGAATTTGACGGATAATCTGTTCCATCGAGCTTTACAACATCAAATTTGATGTATAGATCTGCTCTGTGGGGGTGTATAAAGCCATCCCTTACATCAAGATCAACCTCAATTTCTGTGTTGGGTTGATTTAAATTTGCAAATGTCCTCCTGTTTGGGGGAAATGATTGTAGCTCATAACTCTCAATATTTTCCATTTTTTTTGTATGTATTTTTATTTAAATATTAATCTCTATGATAGCAGTTGTTGTGGCCCCAGCAAAATCAATTTATTCTTCTTTTTCATTAGTGACCATCAACTCAATGTTATCTATTCAATTATGGCACACAGGAAAATATAATTTTGGGGATGGAGTGTAGATGATTGGCTCCATAAATTCAGAATTAGGTTTGAATGTTGCAATGATGCCAGTTTGTTTGTGAGTGCCTATGCCATTTGATTTGGTGATCATACCCTCAGCCACATTACAGTGAATATTCAGAGTCACTATGGCTAAGAATTTAGGTATAATAATAGCAGTGTGTTTGATGGCTGGTTCAAGTTTTGTGTTGTTCTCAAAGCCTAACAGCTCTCCTATACTACCCAAATTCACTGTTTCTGTAGCAGATACAATCTCTACTCTGTGAGTGACAGAATTTTGAGTTAATACTATACCTCTGGGTAATTGAGCATTTAGAGTAGACAGATTATATTGCCCTGGAGTGATGACAATTTTTTGATCCCCTACTGCAATTGTGTTGTTGTGGTGTGTAATATTAGGGATCAAGTACATGCCATAAAATGCTCTGAGAGCTATTGTTTTGGGATACACTAAATCATCATGTAATTTGTGTTTCAATATTGAATTTTGGCTGGTGAGATGGAATACCCCCATGATTTCTTAAATACCACAAGGCTTTTTGAAAATTTTCAATTGATGGTTTATTTATTTGAGACATACATCTAAGAACAGATAAACACAAATGTCCACAATTAACATCTTTGAAATTTTGAACACGGGCATTATTGTAATAAAGATTAGCTGATTTTAAATATTTTATTAAATTTTCAGGTGGAACACCTCCAAATGAATCAAACACAAATGCCTCATTTTTTAAATATTTAAGATAACAAATCCAGTGAGTGCCCTGATTTTTGTACTTATCCAAATTAACAATGCCACACTCTTTGTTGAGTGGTTGCTCTGGTAAAGAATCAGACATGTACACACCTCTAAAATTTTTGATGCCAAGTGGCTTGATTAAAGCTTCAATATCTTGGTTTGTAAGCGGCTCTTGTTTTTTTAAACTTATTCATGGCTCTCTTAACACCTTTGCCTTGTTTCTCCATGGCCAGGTTATGGCGCTTCAATTAATCTAATTGTGCCCTATTCTTCTTGGCATCTATTACTGTTTTTGCTATGGCAGCTGATCCCCCAGCCAAGCTCCCAACAGCCCCAAGTGCTGCTAAGATGGCCGGGATAGTAAATACAATTCCCCCCACATGTGATTTTTTTCTAGATTGTTGTAATTTTTTTAATTTCGGGGTACTAAGCAACAATTTCATACCATGGCCCTTTGCAAGACAAGAATTTTTTTCTTGCGCTGCTTTTTGGTTAAAAGACTATCAATAGTTTTAAGAGATTTAAGACCCGCATAAGGTATTTGATACATAACACCCTCGGCCTTCATTGTAGGTTTATTATATACATATTCACAGCCCCCACCCCAGTTTTGTTTGGTGTTCATAGCTATGGTGGTCCCCAATGCTGATATTTTTTCACTTAAAGAAGCATCTTTGCTTACAAATCTACCAAATGCAGCCTCTTCTAATTTCTTGTCTGCAACATGTCTCTTGTCAAGATCAGTATGTGTGTTGTATGCTATGTCATGGTCTCTACAAGCAGCATCTAGGGGATTAACACCAGGATCACCTCTGTTTAATCTATGCTCCAATTTTGTACCGGGACCACATTACTGATAGCCTGGAATGTGTAGTTCAAATGGCAGCTTGTTTATAATGTGATTAACAAGCCCCCGACCTCGGAAATATTCCAAAATTTAGGTGGTAGAGTATTAATAATTTTTATCTGATATCCAATCCCCTTAGTGTCATTCACTATAAAATTAGACAATATGGTGCTTATCATGTCCATAATTCCAACCTTTTCATTGTAAAAATTGTGGTTGCCAGCATTTTCCTCCCCAGCTATCACCAATAACCTATCTACAAGTTTCCTGACATCATCAACCCACACAAATTCTTTAGGCAGGGTGTTGTATTGTTTGATTCCACTGCCAGTCTTGATCTGTGACCATATGGGCTTGATTAAATTGTTGTATTTTGCTCCACTGCTAGACTTGACTCTTTTTTGTGTGGGATCATTGTTCTGGTATAGAGCATCTGATTTTATTAATATTTCTATGTAATGCTCATAATCTTGATCTGTATAGCTGCCAGGTCTCATCCTAGTCATCAGTTCCCACAATCCAGGTGTGCCAAGATACTTAACAAAAGCACCTCTTTCTCCAAGATGAGATTTTGAATATACAATTATATCATCTCCCATAAATGTTACTCTGAAATTGCCAATTCTATGTATGATGCTACCATCACGCTCTGTGTCAGCATATAAGCCAAAGACCTCATCTTTGTTGTCTTTAGGTGTGCTTAAATATTTTTGAGCAAGAAGACCCAATTCAATAGGATCCAGAGTAGCTTCAATTCTTCGAGGAGCAATAGGACTAGGTGTATGAATACTGGAAAGTGGGGTGATTGGATAATCTAATATGTTCCTTGCAGCTACAGGTACAAGCTCTCTGATCAAATTTTGATTTTGCTCTGTAACAGTTTTGATATTTTTACCTAATTCACTAATAGCATCAATAATAGGCTGTTCTGTTTGTTTGTGTTGTTCATAGATTCCTCGGTTCTGTGATTTCCATCCCTTAAATCTTTTTACAAGATAATCTCTTAATTTAAGATCATCAATGATTGGCCTTTCATGGTTATTTATATATGTTTCAATGTCTAGAAAATTTTTTGATTTTATTTCTGTATTTGCCACTATTGGGTTTTCTTGTCATATCAATTGTGACAAACCCATAACTGTCCTGGTTCCAGCACCTACTGCAAAACTTGGAAAAATCATTGTAGCTCAAGTCCCCACCTACATATTCATCATGTATGTGTTTGAGGTCGGTATGGTCTTGATGAAACACACATATAAAATTGCTATTGTCTCGGATCAGCTGCTTGGGTATTTTTGAAAAAGTCTGTGAAAGGTAGAAGCAATCAATGTTTCTGTGTCGGTCTTGTGTAAAGAAATTTCTAACCTTGTTTTGATTATCCAGTATAATGTCATCAAACACAACAACAGAATTATCGAGACATTCATGGAGTGGCTTAACATCTGGTTCAAAAGTGGCAATATCCAATCCATCATATAGCTTCATCAGCTGCTGATATTTTAATTGTTCCAAGCTCTTAGAGAAGATATACAAGTGCCTGTTTTTCCAGTCTAACCAGTTGGGTGCCAATAAAAAATTATCAACCATAAGTGTAGTTTTACCACAAGCCGATGGCCCAACAATAAGACATCTAATATTTTCAGGCAGCAACTTGCCATTTCTCTTAATCTGCTGTTCAGGTTCTGGCAGCCTTTTTATAACATCCCAGGTGCTCATATTATCACTTTGTCTGCATCGATCCAGCTGTGTTCTGGAAGTCCTAGCCATTTGACAAATAACTTGTTGCCTTTTCTGCGGATGATTTTTTCTATGAGATATGTGTCAGGTTGTTTAGTTTTGCTGAGTTCTTCTTCATAGAATCTGCCTTTGAGAATTTCTCCTCGGTGGTCTTTTATTATATATGTGTTAAGGGTCCCAGGTTTAACTTGAACCACTATAAATAATTCAGTGCTCCAGTTTCTTGTAAAGCCTCTTTTGAATAAGTGCTTATATTTGCTGATTCTTACTTGATCACCCACCTTGTATTTGGCCTTTCTTGTTGTTGGCTGGTATCTAGGATAATAAACAGTCCTGATCAATTTTTGCTCATCAGATGAAGTTACTTCAGAGGGTTTCATGTTGACTGTGGAATGGACCGAGTTGTTATATTTATGTAGAAGTTCTGGAAGAATATTAAGCCATTTATAATTACCTTGAAGTGTAAATTGTTTATACATAAGATTTTTTAGGGTTTTGTTGAATCTCTCTACAATTGAGGCTTTGAGATCACTGTAACTCGAATAATGTTGTATTGACTGGCTTTTAATAAATTGTTGGAACACAGAATTATAAAATTCTTTGCCATTATCTGTTTGCAAATAGCGCGGTGATCTTCCACTCTGATTGATGATTGTCCTGATGGCTTCTGTAACACATTTTCCAGTCTTGGATTTGAGTGGCACAGCCCAGGCAAATTTTGAAAATGTGTCTATTACAGTGAGTAGATACTTGTAGCCCTTGTTGATTTTGTCTAAGTTTTTCAGCTGTCCATTTGCCATCTCAATCAAGTCGCTCTGCCATAAATCATCTATGCATTTTGTAACTACTGGCAGTCTCTTATAATTATGTCTGGCTTGTCTGTGTAATTCATCAACAATAATTTGTCTAGACATAATATGAAAACAAGAATATTGCAACTATGGGGTGTTCAGCAGCTGATACTACAGGATTTTCTAAATATAATTTGTCCCCTATTTGTATTTTAAATTCCAGAGAGCCATCATCTTCAGCATAGGCTGTTTCTAATGTATTGGGGTCTGTAAAATCCTCTAACTCTACACTGGTGATTTTTGCTTTGTTATCAGCATTTGTTATTGATAAGGTTGGGTAGTGGTGTGCCTGTGGTTGAAGCCAATATTTGATCTTGATTGGCCTAAGTGTGCCCCCAACAAAAAACTGGTAATAAAATTGTGCAGGGGACAGCATATATATTTTGCCACCTGGTGTAAATTGTGAATCATATTCTTTGTTGGGGATGCAATACAATTCAAGAATTACTGTATGTTTTGGATTCTCGATTATGCCTGTTATTTCTTTTTCTGCTGTAAGCAATCTGCTTGTTACAGATTCAAGATGCTCATTGATGATCCTAACAACATCATCATGTCCTGGCTTGATTTTTATGTCCACAACAAGTTTCTTGTATTTTTGCACAATCTCTTGTAGCTGGGTGGCAAAAACAGACAGAGCATTTGCTTGATTGGATTCCATGGTCCCTAGCTGTTGCTTGATATTAGGTACAATTTGTTGCAAATTTTCAATAACTGCCAATTTTGAATTTTGAGCAGTAAGATCATGGACCTGTTTTCTGATATCCTCAAACAGGGCATGCAGTTCATTAATATGTTGATTAGTTGGTAGAGTGGCCACTGTCTCAGTAAGTTGTTTGATCTCTGTCTGGATATTCTTGATATCTTCTGATTTCAATATCCTATTCACAGCTCTCTTAATATTTTTAAGTTCCTGTGATGTAGGCAGATTTGATACAGTATTCTGCAAAGATTCAAGTGCCAATTTCACATTATTTAATTCAGAAGCATCAGCCACATTTTGCATAGCATTTTTGAGCAGCGCTATATCTGCCTGAGTGGGTGTTGATTGTTGTAAAATTTCAAGTTTTGTTTGGATATCATCGATCAAGTGATGAAAATGAGAAAGCTCAAATTCAGTGTTGAGTTTTTCAAGTTTTGTGATCTGTTCCTGGACACTTACAAGAGTGTCTACAATACCGGGCAGGCGGGATTCTTGTACATTTGTCAAATCACTTTGCACTGCTGCTATTGTACCCTCAAGATGGGTTATGGAACTTTGAATTTTTCCAAAATCTTCATATGTTTCAAGTTGCAGCTTAATGTTGGCAACACTCCGAGTTATTGCACTCAAAGCATCAGAAGATGGCAAGTTGTTCATAAAATTTTCAAGTGTCTCAATTTTTTCTTTAACCTCGGCTATGGCATTGTTCAAGGGGTCTAGATTAGGTATTTGGAGTGATTGAATCTGTTCTTTTAGAGTGGAAATCACTAGATCAAAATCTTCTTGTGATTTTATGCTTTTGACAATTGTTTGGAGCTGTGTCTGGACATTATTTATCTGCTCTTCCAATTGTTGTTTCAATTGCTCAGAGTTGGTGGCCTGGGTCTTAAATTTGGCTTGAAGAGCTGGTACAGCTTCTTCTAAACTTTGAAAATTATCCAGTGTGGCCAAATCAGTATATTTCTGAAGCAAAAATTTAAGTTCTGAGTCAATTTTAAGAAGAGGGTCCATGCATTGTGATTGTAAATTTGTAATTTCTAATTGAAGACTGGCATTGAGTGTGGTTTGTAAAGCTTGTAAATCACTTCTTAATTTGTTGACTCTGACATCAAGCATCAGAATCTCATCACTGTGATCTTCATGTCTTGTATGGCCAAATATATCATTAGGCATTTTTGTTTTAGTGGTTATTTATTATTGAATATCTAATTCTTAATTCTATAAAAAAGGGTATAAGCTTGTCATAGGATCCAGGGACCTCAATATATAAGCAGTCACCAGCAGAAACAGTATAAACAGTGCCAGAAATCATGTTTGAGTGCTTAATTCTATAAATATTTCTCCCTACTGAAATCTTGACATTACCCTCAGGGGTTGTAATAAATTGCAATTGACCACCTACAGGTAATTGGTAATGATTTAAATTATTGTTAAATATGTACAATGTTTTACCTGTTTCATCATCAACATCTGTAAGTATGCTGTTCAGATGAATAATTAACAAAGCACTTAGTTTAGATATTATATCAGAAGAGGGTTGTGGTGTTGGCAGATCCATAATAGCCTGTTTTTTGAACCCAAATAAGTTCATAGGCATGTTTATTTATTTCAAATCATGCTCTGTAATTGGGAATTGATTGCCATTTTTCAAATCACAATGCCCCCATGGTAGAGTATGTATGCTACATGATAAAATACTTCTCTTATCATCATGTGTGTCCAGAGCCACTTTTCTTACAATATTGCTAGTCAATAAGTGATCCACACTCTGAATTATATTTTCTGATGTTCTGATTGTGCTACATGATTTGAGACAATTTTTGTAATCCTCAAATTCAAGCTCTTTGTCCACAGTTACTCTGCCAATGCCCTTGGCCTTTTTGGCAACAGCACCACTACAGGTTTCAAAACTGTACATCTTGGCCCTTAACCCAGCAAATGCCACAATAACATCACCAAGTGTCTCATCTTTTAACTTGCCAGGCACTTTTTTGTTGTGGTGTTGAATCTTTGTATGTTCACTGGTATCAAAATATTTAAACAATTCAGGCTGTGATATATCTTGATAAACATCTTCTGTTTGAATATCAAGAACAAAACTATCTGTGTCCATGTACATCAATTTTACACAATCACCATAAAAAGGTTTCAACACATTATAATACAATTTTAACATGTGTAATTTGGCCAATTCCAATATCACAGCCCCTACATAAATAGGCTTATCAAATTTAATTTTTGATTTTTTCATGTTGAAGAGTGCCATATTTTCATCATAAATTCTTCTATAATTGAAATTAGGCTTTGCAATCAATTTTTTGCTCCGGCTGGGGTCAGTAATTATTTTAACATCAATATGTTTTCTGACATTTTCAATTGTTTTGCCATACACAGAATTGACCATCAATTTAAACAAGGTCTTATCAAATTGGCTCATTGCAGATGTTCGAAGCTCTGTGTTTGTATCAATATATGGTTTCAACCATCTTGAGTGCCTGAACCTCAAAACTTTTCCAATTTTGGTCACTTGATCATCATGATGCATCAGGAACTGGAGGTTTTTGTAATATATGACATAACCCTGTTTCGGCTCTAGAGTCATCATCAATTTCTTGTGTTTAGAGCCAGGTGAGCACTCAACCTCGGGAATTGGGGGCAGATCAGAAAATGTGTTGTGTAAATCATCAGAAATTGTCAGATCAACCTCTAAGAACAGTCCATAGTTACTGTCATCAAAATCTTTAAGATCTTCAATATTGAAATTTTCAAACCACTCAAGCCCTGCATATGGCAGTTTATCCATCATGGCATAACCATAGAGGCTGTTTGCATCTACATACAGTATATAATTTGATGGCAATGCTGGATCATAATCAGGAATATATTTGTTATTTGCTCTGGCATATCTCTGAGAACATTGCACCATGCCTCCTCTTATACCTTGCTCCATAAACAAGTACATATCTTGATCTTGGATCAGATCCAATTGCATTTTAGTGTTTAAAAACATTGCAGACCATGCTAGGCCTGGTGCACTGTAAAAATACATTGGATCCAGCTTATAATTTTGCATGGAAGATTTTCTGAATGCCTGCAGTATATCAGCTAAGAGGGTCACATCTAGTTTTAAATAAGCCTTGTGATAATCACCAAATGTCTGGCATTTTAAATTGTTCCACATCAACTGGGCATGGTGATAATCATCATCAGTGATTCCAGATGCTCTGATTTTGCTGTAAAACTGTTGCTTTGGTGGCAGAGAACACTCATCAAATTTAGAAAAATCTGTAACATAATCATATGGATATACACCCTTTTGCCTAATTAATTTCAGGTCCTGATTTGGAAACAAAGCACATGTAATTTTGAATTGATCATCAGATAATTGAGTGGCCAGTGTAGCCAGGCTAGCCGATAAAATTCTGTATGAATCAAGAAATCTTAAGTGAATAGGAACACCATTAACTTCAATTATTTTGCTAATGGCAATATATTTTTCATTATTTTCAGCTAAATATTTAAATTCTGCTTGTCAAACCCCTCGTACCTGATCAAAAGATGAAAATCATAATTGGATGCACCATGGCAAAATATAGGGATAAATTTTGGTCTCTGGATCTTAATATTACAGCTATTACACAGGGCCAATAAGAATTTACCATCTGTATGAGAATGGTGATGTACCTTGATATTTGTATCTGAAAATTCAGAATCACATACCGGGCATTTTTCTGCATTGTTGAAATCTTCAATCTGATCCTCTGTTAAAGGCAACATGGGTTTTGATTTTAATAAGACATTAGATGCTATGTCACGGCACTCATTTTCTATTCTATGTGCAAATTCTTTGATGGCATCTGCTCCCATGTATAAATCTTCTTTACTAACAACACCATCCTGTACAACCACATAACAAAAACTAGAAGGTTCATGTAGCTGGTATGATGTAATTGAAGATTCATCAGGATCTAGGCTACAGAATGCAAGAGGTTTGAGATTTGATTCAAAATCACAGACTATATATGCTGGGTGTTCCAACAAGGCTTCAAATTTTTTTAATTTGGCATTTTCATTTGGGTTAGGCATAAGCATATGAACAGGTTTATGGTTGCCACAGTATTTCAGATGCTCAATTAACTTGTTTTTAGCAAATTCTGCATTCTCTTCACAAACACCATTCACCATTTTTCTACCATCAAATACAATTAAACATCTTCTACACAGCTTGAATATTGTATTGGTTTTGTCTAGTTGTTTTCTGACTAAAGCTTCAAGATTATGTATCAGAGTATAATGGTGTGTATCATCCCCTTCAATTAAGAGCAGATCAATCGGAACAGCAGAATCATCATCAAATGTACTGATTCTGAGAGGTGCTATCAAGCAATTGCCACGGCCAGTAGAACAAATAAATACATTAATAGATAATTGTTTACCATTATTATCCCGGGCCTTTTTTTCAAATTTATCAATATTCTGAACAGACATTTTATATTCTAAACCCTCCATTGCCTCATCAAAATCATTTTCATGTTGTTTATAAAAAGTTATTCGCTGAGGATCCTTTGAAATAAGATACAAAGCAGCTAAAATACACCACAAAAAGCATTTCTCATCATTATTTCTTATATTAACCACGGCTTGTTTTTTTTTGATATTGGCAGGTAAAGGCAAATATGTAGATCCTTGTAATGGGCTGAATTCAGAAATATTAATATATAACTTGTGTGAAGATATGCATAGGCTCCATCCAGACTCTTTTCCAGCAAATTCAGAGTGTTTAATATTCAATTGATCTATCAAACTGCTTATTATTTTGTCTGAATTTGCATTTGAATATACCGGTACAGTTTCTGTTATGTAGGGCTGTGTAAATTTTGTGCCATTTGGCTTCTTATATTGTGTAAACAATTTGAGGGACAGCTTATAAGAGCCATTTTGTGCATTTAGAATTGCCTGCACATCTGGATTTATACTGTTCAAAAAATTCTTAATGTCACATCTTGGCTCTGATACAAACCGGTGATCCCTTAATTGGCCATTAAAACTGCTATGGATGGGTTCATAGCATGGCTGCTTTGCCGGTCCAGCATTAACAGGTGTTTCATGCTTTCTTTTCAGACCAGATGTAGATGGTTGTGGGGGCAATGTTGATGACTGTACAGAACAAGTACCTTTATGTTTATATGTGAAATATTCCAGATTATATTTTCTATGGCATTTAGAGCATATTTTTGTGGGAGTTCTGCATTTGTCTGGATTAAAATCTTTTGATGCTTAGCCCAATTGGGGCTGGATATATTCTTATTGCATTGATTACAATATTTTTGATTCGGCATTTTTTTTGTTGTTTATTATATAATATTTCCTGGGGTCCAAATCAAAAGTCTATGCTTAATAAAAAATATCAGTTGGGTTCATCAGTGTGTTTTGTATATTTAGTGTATGTGTGTATGTATGTATGTGTGTTAATATTTTTGGCTTTGGTATTTATATAAAATTTCTTGGGGCTCAAATCAAAACTCTATACTTAATAAACCTATGACAGGTTGTCAAAAATTCTGTCTATTAAATCAAATGGATTTGTAATTCAATTTATATAAATTTCCAATATTTTTGTGTTTAAAAAAATATTAGCAGCACTGCAAAACACACCCTTACTCTTCAACAACTCTCACAATACTGGCTGATATGCAATGTAAAATCTCTTTATATAGCCTAAGCACAGACCGTATTGAAAACATCTGAAACAATAAGCCAATCAGAATATAACACATCATTACATTATGTCATAACCAACCAATCAGAAAACAAAACATGTCTAATAATTTGTTGCTTAATATTGGGTAATAATTTGTTGCAAAACATGATGCAATATAAATAAACCAGAAATAGGCCACAAGTGGACCGGAAGTGGACCGGAAGTGTGCAGAAATGGGTAGAAATGGCCGAAAATAGACCGGAAGTGGACCGGAAGTGGGCAGAAATGGGTAGAATGGCCGAAAATAGACCGGAAGTGGACCGGAAGTGGACCGGAAGTGGGCAGAAATGGGTAGAAATGGCCGAAAATAGACCAGAAGTGGACCGGAAGTGGGCCGGAATTGGGCAGAAATGGGTAGAAATGGCCGAAAATAGACCGGAAGTGGACCGGAAGTGGGCAGAAATGAGTAGAAATGGCCGAAAATAGACCGGAAGTGGACCGGAAATAAATATGTGTGAATATGGGTGGGTGTGTGTGTGGGTGGGAGTGGGTGTGGGTCTTATGAGCATTTTTGGCTTACTTTTAAGTGTGGCGAAAAAAAATATCAATAGAGGCTTATTTTTAACAAATTTATGGACAACAATCTGGCAGATGTGCCTTTTATAGGTGTAGGCAAATCAATCTGAGGGGTGTTATACTTTCTCAGGAACTTCCCGAGGGTATTTTTACAAAAATCATGGATTAGACGGGGTTCCACACTTGAGCAAAAAGCTCATATGGGCATGTTGAGCAAGTTTTAAGTGTAGGCAAATCTGCCTGAGGGGGGTTCATACTTTCTCGCGCCAGTCCTATATACTTTTATACTACTAAGAAACAACGCGAGAAGAAACGTTCTTGCTTGACCAAAGGACACGGAATGAAATTACTTCTCAGCACTCCACAATTGAAAAGGTTGCAGCGTTCGCGGAAACAGCAAAAGATCGGAGGTTTCATATTCAGCATCCCGGCCATCCTGGCAGCATTGGGGGCCGTTGGAAGTTTGGCCGGGGGTAGCGCCACCATCGCGAAAACCGTCATCGACTCGAAGAAGAACAAGGCGGAATTGGAAGAACAGAAACGTCACAACCTGTCCATGGATAAGAAAGGGGGGAAGGGCGTGATGAGAAATTTTAAAAAAAAGAAACAGCACTCACCAACCGAGACATTGAATCTCTGATCGAACCTTTAAAAATCAAATACTTCAGAGGGGTTTTCATGTCCGACTCGTTACCTTCAACCGTTAGAAGAAGAGAATGCGGAGTTGTCAACTTGGACAGTCAAGAAAATCCAGGCACGCATTGGATATGTTACCACAAAAATGATAAAGCATTCGTTTTCGATTCTTTCGGAGGTGTTCCACCTACAAATTTAGTTCATTATCTGAAAACGAACAAAACCTCTATATACTACAACGACGAACGCATTCAAAATTTCGGAGACGAGAACTGCGGTCATCTCTGCCTCTCCATGCTCGCGTTTCTCTCTAAAATAAATAAGCCACTGGTGGAAGATTTCCAGAAAGCATTGCGGAACCTAAAACAGCATCACGATGGGCGTGTTCCATCTCACGAGCGAATCTTCGATCTTGAAACTCACGCTGCACGACACACTGTCTATCCTAAATCCGTAGCTCTGCGTGCATTCTACAGCATGTACCTCATACCTAACGTCACGCAGCACAACAACAAAATTAGCGTCGGAAGCGAACATATCGTCGTCACGCCAGGTCAATACAATCTTTCTACTTTACAAGCTCAGTTACCCAAAGGCACGTATCTTTCTCAAAATTCGGTCACGCACAGAGTGGAAATCGTATCCGCGTCGGAGACCGTGGACCTTGGCACCATAGGAGAACTTTTAGGTTTCGAGAAAGACACAAAACTCGAAGCTGGCATCAAACACGTAGCAACCAATATTCCTAAATTCTTGGCCATCGAAACTTTGAACGTACACTGCAACGTAGCGGAAGGCATGATCACGAAATCCTCGGACGGGTTGTTGGGAAGTCACAAGCAGACGGGAATCATAGCCACGTTCAAACCAAGTTCCGAATTCATGGAACCGATCATCTACACACCCTCTTCGCCGATCTATTTTCCAGTATGTCGCAACCGCATAGACGACATGGAGTTGGTGGTCACGAACGAGAAAGGAGACGTAGTGGATTTTGCAGGTGCATCGACGACGGCCGTCCTGGAGATCAACGTATAATAAATAACACACATAGTGAAAAAAAAGGAGCAAATCGAAAGTTACGAATTGCAATCTTTCCCTCCGAACCGTCGCACGTTCACCAATCTCAACGAAGCGAACCGGGAGATCAAATACGACGTGGACGTAGGCGACGGGTTCGTTCATCCTCAGAGAGCGGACCTCTACCTTCAATTCGACGTCGTGAAGAAAGAAAGCGGAGACGCGTTACCCCCAGCAGCAGCTAATTTGATACTCGTGGACAACTTCGTGCCTCACCTGTTCTCGCAGGTGGAGGTGAGGAAACACAACACCGTCATCGACAGAAAAGATTATCCAGGCATCACGTCGACGGCAGTGGGAACATTGAAATTATCCAAAACGGACGCGGCATATTATCAAGCGGGAGGATTCGAAGCGGGGACCAAAATATCGACGAGAAGTCACACGGTACTCTTTCCCATGCGTCTGCTTCCGGGATTCTTCTCGGACTACAAGGAGATCGTGTGGAAGGGAGGACTGAGGATCACGTTTCGAAGAGCGGCCAACGACAACGATTCACTGATGCGATACGCTACTTTGGGTCCGGACGGCACCACGCCACTGCCCAACACTTTACCCGAAGCAGCCAAGTGCGTCATCCGGAGCATGGAGTTGAGAATGCCAGTGGTGGAATACCAAACGAACTACGCCCTCAAGTACAAAGCGGAGATATTGAAGAGTCCACAGGTGCCGATTCACTTTCACGGTTACCAGTGCGTGCAGAAGATAGCGTCGGGAAGTCACATGGAATTCGACGTGACGACGCAGTTCAACAATATACAGTTCGACATGCCAGATTTCGTCGTAGTGCTCTTTCAGACCCGACGCGATAACAATCAGCAAAAAGATTCCAGCAAGTTCGACGACTGCAAGATCAAGAACGTTTATCTCAAGAACGGTAGGAACGAAGTGTTCCCGCGCGAGAATTACAACCTCGACATGACCAAAGACGATTACCTCAAACTTTACGAAGCTTACACGGCTTACAAGCGCGTGACCGAGGGAAGCGTCGACATGTACTACACACCCAGCGAATTCAAAACACGCAGGCCGATGTTCGTCATCAATACCACGAAAAGGAAGCAGGTCGTGGTCAACGATCGCACCAACATCAAGGTCGTCTGCGAGTTCCACGACGCGCTACCCGAGGATACTCTATGCAGTGTCATCCTGGTCGCAGAGAAGACATTCGTCCACGACGTGAAAAACGAGAGGGTCACGGAGCAGTTTTAAAATATATTCCTAAAAAAAATTGCCACATACTAAAAAAAATCAACAAGGTTATATAAAATATAATGCAAGTTAGTTCGGTGTGCAAATAAAAAAAATGATAGGTCACTGAAGATCGTAAAAAAAATCGTAAGATAGGTTAAGTTATATCACGTAAGATCGTGATCGAGTAAGATGTTGGCAACACTGCGAGAAAACAAGGCTTGTGTCTTACAAGAGCAAACCATTAAGTCGAGCCCCACCGAGCCCCACTTTCGGTTGTTGAACTCTCTCCATTTGGGTCTACTACAGTTCGGTGTGCAAATAAAAAGAATAAATGATAGGTTAAATTATATCACTGAAGATCGTAAAAAAAATCGTAAGATAGGTTAAGTTATATCACGTAAGATCGTGATCGAGTGAGGTGTTGGCAACACTGCGAGAAAATGAGGCTTATGCCTTACAAGAAAAACCATTAAGGCGAGCCTCACCGAGCCTCACTTTCGGTTGGTGAACTCTCTCCATTTGGGTCTACTAAAAAAAACAAATATTATTTTTGTTTGTTTGCTTGCATCACAATACAGGCACGCGCGCATATGTGTGTGTGCGACAGAGAGGTTTACAAAAGGTCACGATATATAAACATGGCCCCGGACTTGGAAAAAAATTATGATAAGGTGCATTCATCCTTCAAGGATGAAAAAGTGCATTATTTACTCATCACGCTGTGTCAGCGCAATGAATGAGGCGCGGAACGTGGAAAGAAAGTGAGTTTTTTTTAAAGTTGTTTGATGCTGTTTTCATCGCTGTGAAACATCGTCAGCGCAATAAATGAGGCTCGGAACGTGGAGAGAAAGTGAGTTTTTTTTGAGGTTTTGGTGAACCCCAATTAATCAAAGTGAGTTTTTGAAGTTTTGGTGCTGTTTTCTATGCTGTGAAACATCGTCAGCGCAATAAATAAGGCGTGGAACATGGAGAGAAAGTGAGTTTTTGAGGTATTTTTGAACCCCAATTAATGACGTTCAAACGGTCCATAACCACTACTCTAAAGTAGGTCAAAGCATGTAGAGGCTCTCGTGTAGTTTTGCACGTAATAAAAAAAGGATAGGTTAAGTTATATCACGTAAGATCGTGATATACCTACCAAGTGTGAGTGGGAAAAAAGGGAAATTTTATTAAAACATCGCTAAACGCTAAAACATCGACAAAAATTGTCAAAATATGTCAAAAACTGATATTCAATTGATAAAAAAAGGATACAAATGCATACCTACCAAGTACGAGTGGGGAAAAAAGTGGTGCATTGAACATTTGTACTAAAACATCGCTGAACGCTAAAACATCGACAAAAAATTGTCAAAATATGTCAAAAACTGATATTCAATTGATAAAAAAAGAGGGTACCTACTTAGTACTGCGTAGAAACAATACACTTACACTACTTATATATATATATATATATATATATATATATATATATATATATATATATATATTGTCTCAAACAATCACTTAAAAGTTTTTTTCAATATTTGAAAATGAGTTAATATATTTTGAGCAATGGTTAAAACAAGAAAAATATCAATACATTTAGGAACGTTCAAAATAGTAGTATTTAAGCTTAAGGGTCTTCAAATAGTTTCAACGTTATTCCTAGGTGATTACAAAATCCAATTGTTTCGCAAGTAAAATATGTAGGTGTATATTTTGATGCTTCATTATCAAGGTAGCATGAAAAAATATGATGAGAAATAATTCCGAAAAAAATATTTCATTTATTTAAAACATTGGCGAATACCAAATGGGAAGCACATCCTACCGGCATTCATATGTTTTATAAGAATTTTAATCGCGCAGTATTAAATTATGGATTAATCGTATTTTGTAATCTTCCAGTAATAAAACATTCTCCACTAGAAGTCCGGCACGGAAAAATTCTAAAGAGGTGTTTGGTATTAATGAATAGTACTCCAAAAGTAGTGGTATTTATGGAGTCAGTAGAATGTTCGGTTTCTGTCAAGATAAAGTTAATCGCAATGAAAATGTTATATAAAATTTAACATTCGTCATGACATTCTATCATTGATGTTTTATTAAATCTTCTAGAGTTGCATGATTCACGAATAGCCAAGGATAAATCAGCTACGCTTTGGGTACAACTATTTAGTAAATACCAGCATGAATGTAGTCAAGTACTCATAGCAAGAACATTAACAGTGTACTCGTTAGAATTTCACACACAACCAATTACAAATATATACTATATATCCCTAAATATAATAGTAGAGGAAATGTACGGTTTAACCGGAAATAATTGCAACAGAAATGTTTCTTGTGCCAGATTGTGCGGAATGGTATAGTGAAAAATATATTAAAAATCAGCCATCCAAATGTTTGTTGATTAGCCGCCATGTTGGAAAATCGCAGCAAAAATTCAACTTAAAAATTAAAGAAAATTAATATCTCGAAAAAGGAGCATTGAACTCAAAAAGTTATGATAACCAAAATGAAAGAGCAGAAAACTTGCAAGATGATTGTTCTTGTTTCGTGGAGCTACCATAAATATTATTTTATTTAGAGAGATTCAGGTATTTCCTTTAATTTTTAGAATTAGCGCAAGAGTTGGTTTCTGAAACAAAGAACAACAAATATATAAGAAACTATGTAATTTATGAACTAAAGTCACTAAACCAAAATTATACAGTATGATTTCCTCTAGAGATTGGGTTTCCTTTCGTGCCTTTAGAGACAGGGGTTGAGGAGATATGGATTTGATTGCAGTCGTGTTTATCCCTAAATTTACATGTTTTCATTTTATATGATATTGGTTGATTGATTGATGTTAGCAATAGGTATTTACGAAAAATTCTGCAATGAACTCTAAGGCAAAGTGACCGGTTAAGATACGTGTTTTACCGTTTCACATTAGTTCAATGTATTGACAGTGGCGACGTTTAAGGATGGGGGTTTCCAAGTCCTCACCTATACACACTTTTTATGCTGCACAATGGTCTCTATCAGTGGACTTGACCCAAATCATCACCCGAATTTCATTTTCAGTTCGATTATTTCTAATTGCAGTGAGTAGAAAGTAAACTATCCTTGCCCCTCCCTCCACCCTCTGCTCAGTTAAGTCACCTAATCGCCTCTACTGTGTGCATACATTTTTAAACAACATGTAAGTAACAAATGCCACGTGAACGAAACACTGCAGAAGATAATTTATTACGAACTCACCAATATCATAATCGCGCAACGACGCCAGGGTTCCGTGATTCGAATCCCGACCTGGACATGGCTCTTTTTGAATGTCCATTTATGAATTTCATCATATCAGCACTCATCCCCATCTTCCCATATTAGCCAAAAGTGGCAAAATGCGAAGTAAGAAAAACAAATTAATCAATCAATCAATCAACCGATATCATATGAAATGGAAAATGTAAATTTGGGAAAACACATTCAAATCCATATCTCCTCAACCCTTTACTCTAACGGCACGAAGAAAACCTATCCCTAGATAAAATCATTGGCTATGAATTTGGTTCAGTGACTTTAGGGCATAAATTACATAGTTTCATATATATATATTTGCTGTTCTCTGTGTCAGAAACCAACTTTTGCGCTAATTCTAAAAAATAAAGGAAATACTTGAATCTTTCTAAATCAAATAATATTTATGGCAGCTCTATCAAACAAAACCCATCATTTAGCAAATTTTCTGTTCTTTAACTTTGTTATCGTCACTTTTTTGTACAATGCACCGTTTTCGAGATATTAATTTTATTTATTCTTTAATTTGAATTTTTACCGACATTTTCCAAGATGGCTAGTTTTCAACAAACATTTAGATGACGGATTTATAATATATTGTTCACTATACCATTCCGCACAATCTGGCACAAAATACATTTGTGTTGCACTTTTATCCGGGTTAGGCCTTTTTTTCGTTCGTTTCCTCTGCTATAATCATTCAGCTGAGTGTAGAGAATTTTGGGAAATGTTTTATCACATATATACAGATGGGTCTAAAACTTGAGGTGGGGTAGGAGCAGATATTTATGATACTGAATGAATATATATATATATATAGGTAACCAGTGGTTAACAGATGAAATGTATGCGGTATATAAGGCTTTGATATATATTAGTACAGTTTCTGAACAGAAATATCTAATACTAGTTGATTCGCCAAGTGTTTTACAAGCAATACAATATAATTATAAAAAAAACTATTAAAATACCACCATGTCTCATCAATTGCATTCGTGGAACGAATAGCTTAATACGAATAAGCAATTGAAAATAGTTCATTATGTTTGTGTAAAATCACACATTAATATTTATGGAAATGAACAAGCAGACAGATATGCAAAACAAGCTGCTCAGATGAATGAAAAAATCCAGTTACCATAACATTACACAGATCTTTTGTCGATGGTAAGAAGAACATTTTTGAAGAATGGAAATTATGGTGTAATAATTCATTAGACTGAGTTGGTGAAAGCTATCGTTCTTATGGTGATTACACTAGGAAAAAATCCTTGGTTTTACAATTGCGAAATATCAAGAAAAACAATTGTTTTAATAAATAGATTAAGAAGTGGTCACGCGAGAACATATTATCATTTATTTGAAATATACATTTTAAAATCTCCGAGTTGTGACTGTGGGTAATGCTCATCATATTATTTTCGAATGTCCAATTCACTTAGAGAAACGAAAGACTTTATACAAAAAAATATCAAAAATTAATGTTCCTTTCCCATTCATATGGTGTATGCTCCAGTGATTAGAATTGGATATGTTATACTTACTTTTTTGAGAACAGCTGATATAAAATTATAATATATTTTTGTTACTGAATGAGTTAATGTAATTAAATAAAATTGTATTTAAGAGCGATTTTAAACTTTGTGTGTAAAATGTCTATTAAAAATGCATCTTATGTACTTATAATGCATGCTGGGCATAAACAGCCACATGTAAAGCTGTAAGTCCAATATAACGTTTTTGAGTTGTTGAGTTCGTCCAGTTAGAAAAATTAACTAAAGCCCCTATCACACGGAACTGGATTTCTAGTTAGTTGGCGATGAACTAACTTTCTGG
Source organism: Lepisma saccharinum (assembly GCF_977018435.1). NCBI lineage: Eukaryota > Metazoa > Arthropoda > Insecta > Zygentoma > Lepismatidae > Lepisma > Lepisma saccharinum. The sequence goes on from NC_139237.1 coordinate 24,838,181, forward strand.
GTAGTAATCATGGCCGCCTGGCTGACTGCTTGGCTGGTTTTGAGGAATAGGACATGTTCTAATTGCTACTAACTTCTTCGACTAGATTCTGTGGAACAGCCAATCAGAGTAAAGTTTGGCCATGTGAAGATATTCTGTGAGTTTGTAAAGTAGCCTTTTTTTGTGTGTGGCTTCCGAGTGCATACAACACGAAAGGCAAGTTTACAATTGAAAAAGCTAAAATATTCGTCCATACGTGTATAGTAAACGTTGTAAAGTACGTATTTTATCAGCTCCGTTCTTCTCTACCTAAAACCATTTAATGCGATGCAATATTCCTCTCGGTTGGATAGTTATCGTATTTTAAAAGTGTGAAGTGATACGTTGTTTACATCTTGCGCGGCCGCCATTATGGAAACGAAATACTATCGACAAGTACGGTATAACAAGTACCGTGTGAGGCGAAAACTAGCAAATGGGTAGCCAGTCCAGCGGCAACTAGAGCATTCCAAATAGAAATCCAGTTCCGTGTGATAGGGGCTTAACACTATACAATAAGATGCTTCCTTATCTTAAAAACGGTGGTTTTCACAGATCTTGCATCATCTCACGCAATTCAAACTACGTTCAGTTTCTTTTCACATTATGTTGTCCTGGCAACGGTTTCAACATAAAATTGCAAAATTCTGTTTTCCTCTTGTTACCGGAAATATCTTGCTCTTCCGGAATTATGTTTCATCAAAATACAAACAAAATTGCAAATATAATAACAAAAGTAACAACAAAATTAAAGCAACGAAATAAATCAAATACGATTGCTGCAAAAATAACAAACAAATAAAACACATAAAAAATAAAAATAAACAAGGCGTAGGAACGTGTTCTTTCCATTCGTGGTCTCTAATGTTTGTCATGCCTCACACGACCAGCCTGAGATTCATCTAATACACTTTCTGTGTACACTGCCTCGTTCTTTCAGGGGAAAGAAATCCTCCGAATTTATAAATGCTTCGCTACAACATAACGTGAGCATCGATGCTTCAAGTGAAGTAGGTGAGATTTATATGGGGAGAGTTGCACCACAAAGCTATTAAATAACTTTCACCTACTTTATTGTTTTTTATGCTAAAACATGCTCTTATTATCTGCTTATTACTAGACCTTGAATGTTCATGTTATAAAGAGTGTGCTTTTAGGTTCCTAAACAGGCTCTAAAAACCATATTAGGTTCTAAAAATTCCTGACGTACGTTCCAAAAGATTTTAAATAGTTGAAATTTTCTAAAAAATATTGATTAGGTACATACAATCGTTATAAACATAATTTCAAATAAACCGCAACAAATTTAATATGTTTTTTTTTTATTTTAACATTATTCTTCTATCCAAATTTTCATTTGTTTACTGTGTCGTTAGCAAAACTTACATCTTGCATTATATAGAATGAATTACGCAACTATAGATTTGTTCGCAATACCAGGGTGGCTACTCACCGGGATTTCTTGAATTTCGGGAATGTTGTATGAATTATGATTATTATATTTACGTAAATATTTCTATAGACATGTAAAATTGCTACTTTTATTAACAAAAATCCCTTTGAATGTATTCATATTTATAAATGCCCCGAGGCAAGCCTTTCACAGTTTATCTCTTATTTTTATTGAGGATGGAAGAGAAGGCTGCAAGCAAAATAAAACTGAATTATTTTTTTAGTGTCATTTGAAGAATAATCTATCTCACAGACAGACGATTATTGCAGAGTAAGATATCTGGAAGTTGATTATGTAAATTTCACTTTAAAAATCTTATAGAATTAACATTTTTTAATAGAAGAGTACATCCCTTAATATTTTTGTCTTGTATTTGAAGATGTCTTGCGAGTCTGAATATGCTACTTGTAATATGTAAACTCCGTACCATAAATTATATATTTCATTTTTTTAACCGTTAAATTGAAATAAAATTTTAGCCACATTGGAATCACACAAATTGCTATATTTATTTGTGTATGTATGTGTATGGCTGCTGAGAGGAGATAATATTTAAGGATGAAAGAGAAAAAAGATCTGCTTGTACCCTTGAATGTTTGGAAAGTTTGCCTTGAAAACTGGGAATAAAACTTGTATTTTATAATGGTCGTCACCCTGAATACATGATAATGTTTATTATGTCATCCACTGTCAAGGGGCGCCTCTTGCCTGTCAGGATCATCTTAAGTTTCAACAGAAACAGTGAGGGGAGCAAATTTTAATGGTTCTTCGCAAGGTGTGAATGCCACAAAGGCCCAATCTGGCACAACCACATACATCTCAAGTTTGCACTGTGCAGAGAGTTTGCTTTGCTTGTGGCTTTGAAAAATCTTCGTGGACTTGGAGCGAGACAAATCAACAGAAAGTACGTTTCAAACGCGTTAGTCGTTGAATTTTTGCTTAATCCATACAGAGCAAATTCGTCGGTGTGATATTAAAATCCTGTAAAATCTCAAACAAATTATATAGACCCAAACAAAGGCGTGACTTAAGGGCATGAGCCTACAATAGGTTTAACAAGCAAACATGGATTATTTTAGCCACAGTGAAACTTCATCATTTGCGATTTTCAATGAAACGATGAAGAAACATGTTAATTGCTTTCTACCTGCATAGGAAAAAATAGGTTAAAAACCTAAAATCCAAGGTTACAGTAAACATACATCACACAAAATTTTAACTACAAGCGCTGCAAACGACAGTAGAAATTATTTCACAAGAATGTTGTTGTTTGCAGTAGAAAAAAATATATTTTGAACTATCTTCATCAAATAATCAATCGATAACAGAACTAAACATATTTTCATCAATGTTACCAGAATCTCCTGATTGCCTGCGCTGAAACTGCAACACATTTTTTATTTGTATATGTGCATAAAACCCGTACGTGGGCAAGTGGATTAATTTATTCATGGACATGGTGGAGGCATTAGTGGTTCGGATCCCACTTTAAACTATAGGTCCAGTCCCGATCAGGCTTACTGTGCATAAAGAGGACTGAAAATACAAAGTAAATCAATAAATCAATCAATCATTTATGCATGACATTTCAATACTTCCATATTTTATTATATATCATTAAGAAGATCTTGACTACGGTGTCGAGGTGATCACAATTTCTCAGTGTTAAAATCTTCACTGCCCTCAATATTCATTACATTGATTTGATGACTATGCACTCAACTTCAGATATCCTTAACCCCTGACTGTAAAGGCACAAAACAAAAACCAATCTCCAGAGAAAATCATAAGCTATGAAGAAGGTAAGTAACACTTTTGTCACCATAATTTTCATTTTCTTTTTTTCCTGTTTCCAGTATTTCCATGTCATAGACCATCACTAAACACAACTTTTGTTGCCTTCAAACATCAACAGTGTTGCCACTGTACCTCATATTTTTTTAAAAAACACCCATTTGGACCGGTACGCCTTTACGAGGCATTTCAGGATTGGCTATACTCGAAAACGATAGGTTTTCTTCTCTGAACTATAGATGGCGAAATAGTCCACCTACCCAAGGTGGAAATTTCCATACGAATTTTTGACATGCAATTTTCCATGCTTTGTGGAAAAATAAATTTACACTTTCACTTACATTTGGCAACACTGCATGAACAACAATGCACCCCGTTTGTTGTTTCTATGTTTAAAAATATCTACTTGGACAGGGCTAACATTTGGTGTATGACTTATGTATGTACAGGTTTCGGTTACAAAGTAACGCCACACTTAATTCCCAGTTGCGCCGTTCGTGAGACACCCTGTATTATATTTAGGGACATATAGTATATAATTTGAATTGGTTGATTGGTTGTGTGGAAACTTCTAACGAGTACACTTTCAATGTTCTTGCTATGAGTATTTGACTACATTCATGGTGATATTTACTAAATAGTTGCACCCAAAGCGTAGCTGATTTATCGTTTGCTATTCTTGAATCATGCAGCTCTAAAAGATTTAATAAAACATCATTGAAAGAATGCCATGGTCAATGTTGAATTTTATATAACATTTTCATTGCGATAAATTTTATCCTGACAGAAACCGAACATTCTACTGACTTCATATATACCACTACATTTGGAGTACTATTCATTAATCCCAAACATTTCTTTAGAATTTTTCGGTGCTCGAATTCTAGCGGATCACATTTTGTTACTGGAAGAGTACACATGAACATTAATCCATAATTTAATACTGAACCATAAAATTTCTTTAAAACATAAGAATGCTAGTAGGATGTGCTTCCCATTTGGGATTCGCCAATGCCTTAAATAAATGAAATACTTTTTCGGATTTATTTCTCATGATATTTTTTAATGCTGCCATGATAACGAAGCATCAACATATACACCTACATATTTTCCTTGCGAAACAATTGAATTTTGTAGTCTCCTAGGAATAATGTTGAAACTATTTGAAGACCTTTATGCTTAATTACTACTATTTTGGACCATTCTAAATATATATTGATATTTTTTTTTGTTTTAACCATTGCTTAAATTCTATTTACTTATTTTCAAATATTGAAAAACCTTTTAAGTAATTGTTTGAGTCAAAATATATACATATATCATCAGCATATTGTAGAAAATGAAGTGGGGAATCTATTATTGTATTAATATCTGATAAATAAACCTTAAATAATAATGGTCTCAGAGGATTTCCCTGTGGTAGTCCTTGTCCGTTATATTTTGGACCTACCATTTCTGAAGCAAAATGAAAATAAAGTTGTATTTTAGATAACAATTTCCATGTCAATATGAGTATACAATGTGACAGTTTTGGTAACTGTAGTTGACTCAATAGAATAGTAATATCTACATTGTTTGAATAACAATAAAGACTTTAAGTACTTATTTGTTTCTATTAATAACGCTATAAATATGAGAATATAACATTACAAATGCATCATGGGTTCCGTAACATTTACGAAATCCCATTTGTCTGGGAGAAAATACTTTATCACCTTCTAAAACCCACTCTAATCTTTTTAATAAAGGCGTCCAGATTTTTTTTGCCAATACGGAACTAAGAGCTAATTGGCGATATGACTGACCCAACGAAAGTTTTCTTTTCTTGGTTTCAGAATTGCCATAATCATATGAGAGGTCCATGCAACGGGAATTTTACCCGATAAAAATATTTGATTGAAAATTTTACTTAATGTGCTTAATACATTATGTGGTTTAAATCTACGATATTACTAAGACTAAAATAAGTATAATCTATCTGGTTATATAACCCGCCCTTTTAAACAAAAAATTTGTTTTATCCACAGAAAAGAAACTTTCCTATACACTTGAAAGAGAATAAAATTTCACAAATATTTCCCATTTAACACCATTGGTGTTGACACATTGGTATACAAAAACTTTACGTTAAATGCACCTTAATATATCACGAGGGATAGATTCTAAATATTATCTCTTGTGGAATCATCATCAATTACATTGTTTAACATTTGATACATCTAAAACAGAGATAATTTAGAGCCGAATATTTAAAAGGCAATCCTTAAAACAATTTGAATATTTGTAAAATTGCGATTCATGTACCTTACTCAAGTAAAGAGTTTTGAGAAACAGACAGTCTAGAAATTTAATTTTTGTTATATTGTTTTGATTTAATTAGCACTGCCACTGGCCTGTGCGTATACTAACGTTTCTTGTTTCAACTTCAGTTCCTTATCAAACTCTAAGAACAAATACAGGAACTTTGTTATGGCAGGATCGAAATGATTGTTTACCAACAAGTGCATACTTCTAAACTTGTAGGTTGTTTCCAGTGACGACAAAATATCTAATCCTTAGGTTACAGGTATACTGAGATATCAGAACTAAATATAAATCAAGGTAAATAAAATATCAACCTGTACATAAGTGTGTATCACTCCCATTGTTTTCTGTTTTCTTTTACCTGTGCAATCAGATACTTTTATTTGTACAGCAGGTAATAAAGAATATTTAGATGCACCCTTTGAAATAAACTTCAATACTTCGTGGCACATAATACAATTTTCCATGAAACTACACATGAGACACTTTATAGGGTTTCGAAGCAATTCCCTAATATGTAACCTAAATTTTGCGTGTTCTAAGAAATCAATAATGCCTTGTTGGTTCCAATGAATTGTGACGGTTCTTTTCAAACCACCATAACCCTTTTCGTTACATAAAAAGATGCATCTTTTTTTCTAGGACTCACTAAGAAGCGCTTATCTATGTGAACAACTAGAATGGAATCACCATTATCTAACGAAGATATGAATAAATTAAAATGTTCCCATTTTGACCGTAGTGTATCATTTCCATTTCCCAATAGCCTTGGGATAGGTGGAAGTGTGCACAACAATATGTGTTCATCATGACTTTTAAGAAGGTCTACTATTCTTCTATAACCATCTATTATGTGAGATAAGTCTTTTCCTTGCAACATAGCATTGATCCCAATTAATTGTGATATATGAGATGATAACTTTGAATTTCCCTTTACTTTTTGGAATAAGTGAGTAAGTGATTTATTTGCTTACACCCTTGACATAAGCCAATGGATGTAAAACGCCAAAATGTTTTGTGGGGCAAATATCCCATTTTCGTATGTACAAACCTGACAAAAAATGATTTACCAAGCAATTGATATTTTTCAAGCATCGGGGGTCCCTGTTGTGTGTCGTTCTTCGATGTGGGAAAACGGGAATTTTACCCGATACGAATATTTGATTTAAAATTGTACATAATATGTGTACTGCATTCTGTGGAAGATTTCGTACCATAGAATACGTAATTCCATCAATGCCAGGAGCCGAATCTTTATACTCTTCATGCATTTCATGAATTTAATTAACAGTGATAGAGGATGTGAACCCCTTTGAGTATTTTGATGTAGATGAGAACGTGCAGAATATATTTTGAATTTCGCATGCTCAAGTAAAGGGTGTAGAAATTACTTTATTAACAAAATCGGTTTTCCATTCAGTAGACAGAGGTAATGTCCTACAAGAATGTGCTTTTCTACGTAATCTGAACTTGTGCCATATAACATCTAATTTTATGTTACAGTTTATTTCTTTGCAATATTTTTGCTATTAAAATGTCTTAACCTTAGCCTATATATAGTTTTTTTCTAGATTTTGCAGTAGCTCGTTTTAGACTTTTCAAAGTTGCAGTTGAAAGGGCATTTAGAAATTGTTTCAGTGCATGTATTCGCTTCAATCTTGCTTGAAAACATTCTTTATTCCACCAATCTATTGTAGGAAAATTTCGATCATATTGCTGTTTCGGTAGTGGACAGGCATAATCCATAACTTTAGTTATTATGTGAACAAATCTTTCTTATTGTATAGTATATTGATTTTGATTTAGCTGAATATTTTAAATCTAAAACTGAATTGTATTTCATCCAATCTGCCCCCTTTACGCTCCACATACGAATTGTTTTTTTCCTTTATTAATTTTGGAATTTTTTCAGATGATGTTAGCGTGATGAAACATGGGAAATGATCACTACATCGTAAATCAAAGTCTATTTCCTACACAAATTCAAAACACTGATTATCAGATATTAAAGTTAGATCAATTGAGGATATGTTTTTTTCCATTTGGTGGTACATGTGTTGGAGATCCAGCATTTATAACTGTCAAGTTATTATAATCCATCCAATCTACATCTGCCTTTCCCAAAGTATCAATTATATGATAACTCCGCAATGTTCAATGACAATTAAAATATCCTGTTATGATAAAGGCATGTTAAAGGCTGGACAAAAAATAATTTAGGTGAAAGATCTGAATTTGTTGTGAAGTATAATGAGATGGAATTTACATGCTAATAACATACAAAATATGTTTTTAACTGAAACTTTATACCGAACACTTCTACATTATATTTGGAAAATAAATCATTTGTTGAATTAAACTGGATTTTTGGAAATGGTACAATGTCTTGAACAAAAGTTTACACACACTTTCTTCCACATTATAATCATTTAATATTCTATGGTAGTGAGCAATATGATATATTCTAATTTTTAACCCCCAAACCTCACTATCATAAATAATTAATGGGTAACACTCGTCTATTAATTAAGTTATGAAGTTTCAATGCAGAAAGGATCGTAAATTCTATTGTTATTTATGGCGAGAATTTGCTCAGCTGGTAACACATTGTTGTTTTAAATTAAGGGTTGTTCCCATAATCTTGTAAGCCTTGAATTAGTTTTAAAATTTGTACAGAAATTTCTATACATTTTAAGATTATTTTCCTAATATATAATAAAGACTCAATCACTGAATTTGTTCTGGTAAGTTCAGCTATAAGATGTAGCAGATTTTCTAGCGATTCTTTCTGAGAAGAACTCTCTGCAGTAGTCTGGTTTCCAATTGAATTGATTTTCTAACCTGTTCCTTAGAGGAACACGTGCCCACAGGTTCACTTGAATTAGCCACTGCTGATGATGTTGACGCAATTTGTGTATTCATGTGTTTACCTTTGTCCTTCATCAAAACAGATTGAACTGTTTTCCTCAATTGTGAAGCAGAATGCAGTATGAAAATTTCCACTTTTTTTCGTTTAAACTTTCATAAGACTGGTCAGATTCTGTTGGGACTTTCTTTTAACATAGGCTTCTTATATATGTGTAATTTCTTCTATTTTCCCAATCTGTAACGAAATTAAATCTATTTGGGGTAGGACTTTCTCAGGTGCTAGGGCTTTCTTTGAGCTTTGATTCCTTTCTCATCTCTACCTGTTCGGAAAGTCGATAACAGAGGTCGTATATGTTGGCTGTTGATTTCGTGGATCAAATACAAAAAGGAACTTGTTTCGTTGCATCTTGATAAGAGATGTTGTTATAATTAATCAGCCTTTCTATTTCTCTCTCTCTCTCCAATTTTACACAAGACTTATCCGTAGAAAAGTTATTTCCCAAATTATAGATTTAGGACTCGCATTGCAGATTCCATTTGCCGCTTGACCTCAACTATAACACACAGGAGAGGATTTACACTGTGTTTGTGTTTGTGAGAAAACTAAGCATTTATTGCATCAAATCAGAGACCTTTCTTCTGGCCTCATTAAAATATTTGGTCCGACATATTTACTTCTTTTGGTAACTGTTGAACTTGAAATGTTACAGTAATCAGTTTAGTAGATTCGTAGCGTACTTTCCCCTCTTCATTGAAACAACTTTCCTTCATTATTTAGGACTAAAAGTGGTAAACGTTGTAAGTGTCAAAAGCGAAAGAGTACGGAAATCGTATCGTTCCGCACATCAGCCCATAAGAATGTGCACACTAGTTACCTCTTTACACGCCCTTTGAATTACTTAGAGGGCTACCAGCCACATTGCAACATTTACCACATTATAAAGCATGGCACATTTCACAGTTTAACGTGGAAAACGGTGTTTGAATTATTATGGCACTTAGAGGTTTTACCAATTTTGGTTTTCAATTGTTACATCTATCATTGGAATTTCAGATCTGAGGTCTTAAATTATCTCATCTACTGGAATGTCAGTAGATACACCATAGATAAATCCTTCTCTCACTAATAGACCTTTAGGGATTCTGGATTCTAAATGGTATTATTCCATGATGAATTCATTTTTAGCAAATATATTTGCATAATCTGCTGTCCGAAATATCAATTTTGCCTGCTTCAAACCACTATGTTTAACGAATTCAACCTCAACCTTCTCCTTACGCAATTGAAACAACATTTTACCGTATTCACGCTCTGTGATCCAGGTAATGTACTGCCCACCAATACTATACATGGGCCATGAAGTCCCTCATAATATGTAAAGACATGTCGTATGCTTCACTGCTATATTTAACAACACCAACCTATGTATTTGCAATTACTTTAGGATTTTTGTTTTTTTCTCCACTTCAGATTCCGTGTATTCATCATTAGATCGACCTATTGTGGAAATAGTCCTTTCACTAACTTCCATTTCCGCTAAATGTTCTGGTACAATCACATTCATTTCACTCTGGATTGCTTGCATTACATTTTCATCATCAATTTTCACACCCTGAGCCATGCTAGCAAATCTCGAGGTTTTCGTATTTCGCTTATCTCCTTCACATATCAAACGTGAAACGAACAAAGGGTTTTAATCTTGACACTAAACAGTTACCTTCAAATAAAACACAAAAGATTCAAATATTAATTCCCAAAATTAATAAAAAATGAACTCAATTCACAAGTAATCACTAAGCGAGCTATCCACGTTATTACACCAAAACAGGATCTTACACCGCCATCAAACATTACCTTCTCTATCGGAAAGCCTGATGGCTTGCTCTGGTCACGTGACTAAGCGTCAGCAACTGGAGGCGAGGTAGCCGCCATGTTTGAGTTGGTTCTTGGGAATCAATGTTGGACCTGTTTAGTGAATATGGATTTGTAATGAAAATTTTTGAACTGTATTCGAGTTTACATGACGTATAAATATGGTTAAATGTACAAAAGGTAAGGTGTAAGTGTTGTGCGCTTAATTGTAGAGGCAATAATGATGAAGGAGGTAAGAGTAGCGTTCACATTTCTTCAGGATGTTGCTGAAAATGAGAAACGTTTAGGACATTTCCGTGTGATTCGATCTCTATGAAAAAATATAAGTTAAGTAACAAAGGTTTTATCCTCATACATAAATAAAATAAATAGTTAAATATGTAAAGATTTCATGTGTCCGGAATAGGCATCTAATATTCTCTTCTATTTGGTCAAGTTTTATCTTTTAACAACAATGTTTTAAAAAAATATCGAAGAAATTACCCTGAATTACAACGTTAATATTAACGTTACGATGCGTTGTTGCTTATGATTGAAAAGTAATTAGTTTCAAGATTTAGTCAACTTTAAAATATTACGGTCATGTCTACCAAAGCAGTTTGTTATTGTAAATGTTATGCAAGCATTCGATCACATATTCATATAATTTACACAAATTTTCAGTTTCAAAATATGCTTAATGAAAGAAAGCTGTACAACTGGGCCAAATTGATACATGTGTACATTTACATTATTATTTTACTTCGCTTTTATGCTTCTTTAGTCTAATCGGAGGCTAATGGAAGATATGTTATGAATTCAAATACAGGGGTACGATGTGTAACAATAACTTCGATGATATATACGTGTGTAAAATTATCCAAGAATATATTACTTATGTTTCAAACACAAAAGTTCTTACACAGAAAGCTTTTTATTACCTAGCTATGTTAATATGAACTACAAGTATAGTAAATTTTATAAAATTGTTTCGCGTGAACTGCTATTTTATTTTTTGTCATTGTGAAGCTTCGATGTTCGTAATTTTGATTATTAAATCAGTGATAATGTTTGATAATTCACTAACATTCTTCACAATTTTATTAACAGCGTGTAAACACAGTGTAAGGAAATATTCCAAATGAATTACTAAGTCGAAATATTAATGTTTTTTTTTCAAATGAAAATGTTAAAACTCTTAAGATATTGTCACAGATCTTACTAACTACAATGGAAATATTTAATTTGTTTATAATCCCTTATTCAATAAAGTCAAAAGGGTCGAAATTACAATGTGACAAGTACTTAATGTTTAGTCTTTATTCACAAAAATGTAACATTGTCCTTGCACCAATTTCTTTCACATTTGCTGAGAAGTTATAGAATTTAAGCTTTTGTATTGAGATTTTATAGCTACACAGAATATCTGCATTATCTGGTGGATTCATTTTGGGTAAAGTTAAAGAAAATTCATTGATTAGGGATCTTGGCAAGTTTACGGTCAACCTATCATGCTGGGTTTTGATTTAATCCATTGATTTTCACATACAAAAGATTATACCAAAACTGTAACGAGTTTTACTGTAGCTGACAATTATTCCGGATAACATTTTTCAAAGAAATACAATGTTTAATTTTTTCAGCCATGAAGTTTCTAACAGTTTTCTGCTCTTTCTTTGTGTAATGGTAGGAATTTTTGTGATGGCCATGGTAACTTCCTGAATGAAAATGTTGGTGTAAATATTCAATATTCTACTATTTTCTTCTAACTATATTCGTCGGGAGGGTAAATGTCAAAATTTAACATAATAAAATTAATAAATATACCTTAATTCTCTACGATAAAAATACGACAATGGGTTTACAGCGTTAAGGCGATCGCCTCCAGATGATGACGTCTTGACTGAGCGCTGTGGCCTGAACCTCAAGATGGTCTTGCATCAAAACGCTCCTCTTGTGAATGCTTCTAACTGCACGTTCTGAGAATGTTTAGTTTACCAATGACATAAGGGAGAGTCCCATATCTCTGCCGGACACTAGGATTGGGCAACTGATGTGACGTGGTAATCCAGTGGCGTGCACAAAATCGAACGTCACAAGGTATGGTGACCTTCAAAATCTTTCTTGGAAGAAAGATGTGTGAAAGTTACTTAAACAATCGTCTGAAAGGTGTTACCGAGAAATCTCTATGATTCTTAAGCCGACATTGATAGATATTGGCTGGTTTCAATTGTTGATTGTAACGTACTAATCGACAGGATGTCATATATGAAATTAAAGTTCTCCCCTTCAAATATAGTATTAATAATTGGAGTATTTTCAAAGATCTGAGCTCAATATGTTTCTGTAGTTGACTTTCAATAATTTGACTGTCACACAGACGGAATTCCGTATGAAAATATTTTGTTTCAGAAAACAATCGTTTTGCACATTCATAATTCTAGAAAATTGTATTTATTCACAAAAATCCTTTTGATAAATTGTTGCCTCTCACCTTCAGATGAACGGACCGATTAGTTTGGATTTTATTACATTAAGCTCTTATTTTGTATTATATTAGCCCATAAAATGTTATCTTTACGGCAATGGTAGGTTGAAAAGTTTCAGCAACATTATTTAATTTAGTTTTGGACTCGGTGATTAAAAAATTAGATGTGAGAGGAGACATCAGTACTAGACTAAAACAAGTCACAGCATATGCTGATGATGTAGCAATTGTAGCTAGAACTAAGAAAGCTCTTTCAGAAAAGTTTATAAGTCTAGTAGAGGAAGCTGCAAGAGTAGGACTCCAAATCAATGAAAAGAAAACTAAATACATGAATATTAATATAACAAACATGAATAATAACAGATCAATATTAATAAATAATTACTCTTTTGAATGTGTTAGTAACTTTACATACCTTGGATCTACACTTAATGAAAACAATAAAATAGAATCTGAAATAGACGAAAGAATAAAGAAAGGTAATAAGGCCTATTATGCAAATGTATCTCTGCTAAAATCGAAACTTCTGAAACGAAATACAAAAATGAAGATATATCTTACTATGATAAGACCAGTGGTTACATATGCTGCTGAAACCTGGACCTTAACACAGAAAGATAGAAACAAACTAAGTATATTTGAGAGACAAATTTTAAGGAAGATCTTTGGCCCGGTACAGATAGAATATGATGTATGGAGAATAAGAAATAATGTGGAACTAGAAAAATTAATCAATGGTGCAGACATTATACGATATATCAAAAGTCAAAGAATTAAGTGGTTAGGCCACATACAAAGAATGGATATCATGAGAACTATAAAACGTATACTAGAATGGAAACCTATGGGAAGGCGACCAATTGGAAGACCTAGAATGAGATGGATTGAAGATGTATGCGAAGATTTAAAGATTCTCAAAGTTAGAAATTGGAAAGAAATGGCAAAGAAGAGGAAAGATTGGAATGATTTGTCTGAGAAAGCTAAAATCCACAAAGGGTTGTGACGCTAATGGAAGAAGAAGGTTGAAAAGTAGACTTCTAACGCGTACGGACAGACTCGATCAGCGCTAAATGATACTTTCTCTGTACTCTCTAAAATTATCAATTGCCGAGGAACTAAGCATATTTGAATACAGATAATATATCGTAGAAAAATCGTACCAGAGTACACACTAATTCAAATACACCAAACTATCTAGTGTGTGCTAATGCTCTAGGACTTTTATGTTTGAAATATGTAAGACGGGATTTATCTATCTTCGATGTTAAGGTAATATTAAAAATTGTAAATTAAAATTAGATGTGTATTGTGTATTTATCTTAAACAAACTGCAGCATATTTGATCAAATCCAAAAGGCGTAGCGACTTGCTAAACGAGGCGGAATAGAAAAGAAACTACAAATATCATCTAGATGTAAGGACGTTAGGTATTCAGGTATCAACCTGTCTTCCACGTTCTACACCTAACTTGTTCAAAAAGCTACTTAGTGCCTGTACTTACAGCCTGTGTACTTTTCTGTGGGGTTGGTGCTTTCTTCATATAAGTTTGTTATTGTACTTTCTTCAGAAACAAATTAGATAGCTTCCTTAATAGTACGTAACTCAATTGTGCGTAATTCTGTTTCATACGTAAATAAATGTAGGACTCGGTAAAATGCAATAAAAAAACGTTAATTAAACGATACTTGTACATAATGCATTTAATGTAGTTCGGTGTTATACGTACTAATTTTAATAAAATACAGTTGATTTGAACGTAACCAAGCTACAACAATGTCACAGACGTATACATTTCTTGCTGTTACAATAACATGAGACGAGATTCAAATAGTAAAAGAATTGGCGGACATGGCGATGGTCGGTCTCGACTTGCGAGAAAGAGTAAGGGGCGATGGTGTCACAGACAAGGCAAGGATAGGTGGCATGGAATCAGAGGAGATATAATGCCGCAGTTGCTCAGAACATGAGACGCATAATCTTATGCATATATAGCCTCCCCGATGGCGCAGTGCTAGCAACGTCAGTAGTAGGATGGCGGAACTATATTTAAATGGCTCAGCAAAAATGCGACGCATCCGGTGATACGTTACATCCGCTCACCTTTACGACATCTGTTGATGATCGGATGTATTCATGACTAAGCAGAATTTCGATGTACCTTGACCTTGAAGACATCCGGAGATGAACTCTGTGACGATGTGGAAGGGGGAAGGGGTAATGGACTATTGATGTTGTTTCATGGTGTATGCTAACCTAACATGTGCGTGTGTGTGTGTGGAAGATACGCGTGCGCATCCAACGTGAAATATGCAAGGACATGATGAAATCTGATTTTAAGAAGGTGTCGAAAGTGCTGTACCCGACAGCATAGCGGCTAAGGTTGTAGCTCTCTAAACAAGAGTGTTGAGTGTTCTATTCCTTGTAGTATAAAGTGTAAATATTATTATGATTAGCCTGTGTGGGCAAAAAGTGCATGTAAACCAAACAAAATGACGGTGAGCGAACAGCTAGTTGGTCAGGTTAGTTTAGTGGTACACGTTGCTGCTTTGCAATGAAGAGGTCTCGGGTTCGATTCCCTATGCAATCAAATGGGGATTTTTTTCTAATTGTAGGTGTAGTTTGAGTCCCGATGAGTTCCATTTGTGCATAAATTGTAAAGTAATGTGCAAGGTTGCTTAGTGGTTAACACTGGTGATTGGAAATTAAAGAGTGCCGTGTTTGATTCCGGTTTTGAGAAATTGTACAATCGTTCCGATCACAATGTAAACTGTACATCCAACCACGATTAGACTATCTCAGTATAACATCGAGTTAAATGAGAGAACATGGCGGCCAGAATGTTAAGTGGCGTATTTCGTAGAGGGGATAATTGTTATTGTTCAAATTGAAGGTGTAGTTCGAGTCCCGATGAGTCCATATTTGTATAGAATATATTTCAGTAAACAACGATTGCTTAGTGGTTACTGCTGGTGATTGGCAATTAGGAGGTACCGGGTTCGATTCCTGTTTGTGACAAATTGCACAATGCTTCCGATCGAAACTTAAACTGTATATCTAGTAATGATTATCCTAACTGAACAAAAAGTGCAGGTGGAACATATTAGGTGGAGGCCATAAGGTCCAGTGGCGAACTCTGGAGGGTGGAAATAAAGGTGAAAATGGGCTTCGAAGTGAATAAACTAAAAAACAAAATACTAACGAAACTGTTTTCTACTCTATGTCGTACGGAAGGAACAATTTGGTTGCCTGAAAAGGTAAATGGTTAATGTTGCTGTTTTGAAAAAAAGAGGTCGGATGTTCGATTAACAGGTGGAGGAAACTGCAGATTAGGATGAGTCTAAATTTTAACTTTATTTGGTTATGACTAGCCAATATGAACATAAAATGAAGTTAAAATAAGCAACATGGTGACCTGAATGTTCAGTGGCGTCCCCCAGGGTGGAGTTCGGGGAATATATATTTCGAAATGGCTAAAGTTCATAATACTGGATGTAACTCTAGTTGTCAATGCATATTAGTCTGTGACCTAGCGATAGCTTTGTGGCTAACGCTGGTGATTGGTAATGAAGAGGTCCCGGGTTTGATTTTTGCTTTTCACAAAGTGCACAATGCTTTTGGTGGCAATTTATACTTTCGGTCCAATCCCGATTATCCAATCTGAGCATAAAATGGAGTTGAAACAAACAACATGGTGGTCATATTCTCTAGTGGCGTACCTCAAAGGAGAATTAATGGTCTAAATGGATTTTGGAAGAGGTAAACTAAGCAATGCTAATGTGTTCTATACTATTTCTCGCGCAAAGATAGCGTTTTTTTCACGGAAAGCCAATTTATAATGATGTTGTCTTGTATTAAAGAAGTCTCGTGTTCTATTTCAGACGAATGAAATATCAGAATACACTGGATGCCAATTTTAAGTGTAGATTTATACATGATTGACCAATATCAGCAAAAAATGAAATTGAGGCATTCAATATGGCATGCAGCATGTTTAGTGGCGTTTCTTGAGGCGAATTAGGGGATATGTATTTTAAATAATTTTAGCCATTTCGAATTACATGTCCCCTGAACTCCACCTCATGGTACGCCGCTGAACATACTGGTCGCCATCTTGCTTGTTTTAGCTTGATTTTATGTTCATATTGGCTACTCATAACCAAATCTACAGTTAAAATTGAGACTGATTTTAATCTGCAGTCTGCCTCCACCTGGGAACCGAACACTCGACATTTTAATTTCAAAAGAGCAACATTAACCAGTTACCTTTTCTCGCAACCAAATTGATATTTCCGTAAAAAATATAGTAGAAGACCGTTTCGTTACTATTTTTTTATTAGTCTAGTCACTTCGAAGCCCATTTGCACCCTTATTTCCATACTCTAGAGTACGCCAATGGACCTTATGGCCGCCATCTTGTATGTTTCACCTACATTTTATGCTCAGATAGGCTAATCGTTACTAGATCTACAGTTTAAATTGCGATCCGAAGCATTGTACAATTTTTCAAACACAGGAATCGAACCTGGTACCTCTTAATTGCCAACCACCAGCACTAACCACTAAGCTATCGTTATTTATTGAAATAAAATTTATACAAGTATGGACTCATCGGGACTCGAACTACACCTACAATTTAAACAATAACAATTATCCCCTCTACCAAATACGCCATTGAATATTCTGGCCGTCATTTTCTCTCTATTAACTCAATGTTAAGCTCAGATAGGCTAATCGGTGCTGGATGTACAGTTTACATTATGATCGGAAGGATTGTAAAATTTGTCAAAAACAGGAATCGAACACAGTACCCCATAAATTCCAATCACCAGTGTTAACCACTGAGCTACCGTTGATCGTTAATTTACTCGAACTACACCTACAATTGGAACAATAAAAATATATTCCACATAATTGCATAGGGAATCGATTCCGAGACCTCTTCATTGCAAAACAGCAACATGAACTACTAACCTGCCCTGACCAACTAGCTATTCGCTCACCGCCATCTTGTTTGGTTTACATGCACTTTTTGCACACAAAGGCTAATCATAATAATATTTACACTTTATACTACCAGGAATCGAACACTCAACACCCTTCTTTAGAGAGCAGCAACCTTACTCGCTAGGTTTTCGGGGTACAGTACTTTCGGCGCTATCTTAAAATCATATTTCTTCATGTCCTTGCATATTTCACGTTGGATGGGCACACGTATCTTCCACACACACACTCACATGTTTGGTTAGCATACACCAAAAAACAACATCAAGGGTCAATTATACCCTCCTCTTGCACATGGTCACAGGCATCATCTCCAGATGTCTTCAAGGTTAACGGATGTAACATAACATGCATCGGATTTTTGTTGAGTCATTTAAATATAGTGCGCCATTCTACAGTCGTCGCCTTGTAATCAAAGAGATTCCGGGTTCGATAAATGGTGGAGGTTTATAGTAGGGATGGCCAGATCCGGATCCTAGCGGATCCGAAATCCGGACCCGGTTGGTTCGGGATCTTAAGGATGCGAGGATCCGGATCCGGATCCGTTTTGCCATCCTACATGCGCTTCTTTGGAAAGTAAGATAGTGTTTATAACATATTGTTACATGCTAATATACATATATATATAATATACATACATACACATATATATATAGTGTCTGTGCGCGCGTGCGCGATTTGTAATTAATTAATACACTTACAAGGGAGGTCTAAGTCCCCCCCCTCCGATTTCCATGAAACTTGGCAGGTGTATAGAGACCCCCTCAAATGTCAAGATGAGGAGAAATTGAAGTGGGGATCTGACCCCGAAACCACGTCAATATGCCATAGGAAGAAACAGGGGGCATAGGGCCTCTCTATACACCTGTCAAATTTCATGGCAATCGGAGGGGGACACAGGGGTCAGATGATCCCAAGTCAATTTGTCCTCATCTTGACATTTGAGGCGGGTTTTGCCCCCTAAAACAGTTTTCTTTAGCCGAAACAAAAAAAACACGTATTTCTTCCTTTGGGCCCCTCTATACACCTGCCACGTTCCCACTTCAATTTGTCCTCATCTTGACATTTGAGGGGAGGTTGTCCCCTAGAACAGATTTTTAGCAGAAACAAAAAAAAACGTTTTTCTTCCTTTGGACCCCACTATACGCCTGCCAAGTTTCATGGAAATCGGAGGGGGACACTTAGATAACCTCCCTTGTTAGTCTTACACTTTGTTATTATATAACACTGCATATATTATAATGTTTTATTTTAATTTGTAAAACTGTAACTGTAGAACAATTGTATAATTTTTGTATAACATTTCTATCTTGTTATATGTGTTAAAGGTTTCATCCTGGAATGGAATGGCTCAAATTTATGTGTGTTTCCATTTCCAATACATTAGAATGAATACATATTCGATTCAATGGTATTTACAAAATTACCTCTGACATTTTATGTTAAACAAGTAAGATTATTTTTGTGCACGAGTGTGTTAGGCGATGTGTAGCAAAGTATTTTAGCAACAACACTTGAAAAAAATTCTTGTAGGAAAAACTAATGAAAAATTTATTTGTAATCGAAGATCACAATACCTTTTAAGGTGTGGTAATATTATAATGGGATTGTGATACGAATTTTCGGATCCGGATCCAGATCCGTAACTTTTGGATCCGGATCCGGATCCGGATCCGTTTGCCCATCCCTAGTTTATAGTGGTTCGGATCCCAATTTAAACTGTAGGTCCAGTCCCGATTATTCTTCATGTACATAATGTGAACTTAATACAACAATTCATTCATTCAGTTCATTATTTTGTATGTAATCGCAATACGAAAGTACACATAGTAATTAGATGCCGATAGCTGGTGTTTTTCGTGTTCCATAATAAAAAAAAAAACAGCTGTTCCTTTAGTGAATGTTTTCATTAGCTACTGGTTCACCATGGAGAACCGAAAGAGGAAATCCTGCATCTTGACCAGTAAGTAAAATTCGTACTGGAGCAGAGAAGTGGACGTTAATTCACATAAAACATAGGAATCAAATTATTAGATTCGTCAATTTGCCACTTTACAACAGATGTAACTTATATTACGTATATAGTGTTCCTCAAAATGCGCAGATACAATTACAATAGTATTTTAAAAATGATATGACATGGTATCTAAATCTGACTTGTAAATAATTCTGAGTTACACCTATTATCTTCTCTTCATCTTGATGTTCGTATAACTCAGATTGAGCTTTATATTAATGATTCCCCTTCATTGTCCTCATTAGCACAAATTAGCAACATGTGACTAAGAAAGCAACAAGTGGATGACTATATGACTAAATCTTCTACAGATGATGCGGTAATGATTTAATCCAAGAGAAGTAGCCATGCTAATTTTTACTCAAAAGGACATTATACTAAACGTACCTCTCGCAAATATGAAGCCCACTGCTGCTTACGTATCTCAACTGGTCAAAGGATGTGGTCTCAAAGAACTCTTGCAGATGCTTCTGAGCAAAATGAAGACATTTAAAACTCTTTTCTTTAGTAGATTTTGTGTTTTGAGTAACTCCAGAACCGATCATTTTGACCCAACTCAGAGACTATGCGTCTAACGTATGAACGAAAACCAGGCCACCCCATCGATTACACTTCCATGTCGTTCATTCAATTTTCTGCTTGCACGCAAGGTGAACATAATGCATTCTACAGTATCACTTATTACGTTAATGTTCTTCTATTTGAATGTGTTAACCTATATGTTTGATTGTTTTGTTGTATACTTGGAAGCTTTTACATTATTATTTTCCTTCCTTTCATTAATTGACCCGAGAACTTAAAAACGAAGGATCATTGCAAACACAAAAATTACTGTAGAATAGTGACTTATATAAAACCTTACTTCGTAGGAAAATGTGTAATTGTATTTTATGATGATCTTCGATATTTTTATGAAAAACCCAAATAATGAAAATAAATTATCCAGAAAAATGTGTTTCTGTTTGTGACCATGGAGCTCTTTCCTTGGGAGTGACAACAGTACATTTTGTGACATGTACATTATGTGTCTCGCTACATGAAATTCGTGAAAAATATAATTAGAACATCATATTAAGGAAACATTACAGGGTAAAGGATAAAAAATTAATAATGTAATATGACGTTTACATTACTTTCAATGCCTCTGTACATAACCCAAGTTATACTTGAAAGTTTAAGTAATATTTTCTAATACAATTGATATAAAATGACAATAATTTAAAATTAAATTATGAAAGAAAGCAACAACATAGATTTAAACCACAAATTCAATTTTTCAATATATCAGAAAATACTTTTCGCTAAGCTCCGTATCAGAGTGGTTAGCACAATGCGCTACGACATCAGGGGTCTGTTGTTCGAATCCCTGCCTGGGTACGAGTGTTTCTTGTGAATGTTTGTTCAGCAATTTCATCATATCGTCACTGATTCAAATCTTCGCGATTAAGCAAACATTGGCAGATATAGATATCAATATGGAAAAAGAAACAATATTTTGAATGGAGAAAAGAGGTAATAGCTAACATGAAATATTTAAGAACATTGTGCAAATTATCTTTAAAGTTATATGGTAGTTGTTGGGAATGAAATAAAGAAATTATCTTCGTAAGTCGTAAAAATTGATATGGCCTCTCTGATGACACAGCGGAAGCTCGTCGACTTGTAATAAGGGAGTCCCGGGTTAGATACCCGGTGGAGGCACATGGTCGTTTGGATCCAAATTTAAACTATAGGTCTAGTACTGAGTAGTCTTGATATGCACAAAGTGAACTTAAAACACAACCTCAATCAATCATTCAATCGTAAAATTTGAATTTAAAAGCCAGTAACGGAGTAGAAAAGTTTAAACAATATACTAGCCGGCCTAATAGACGGGGAAAGGAATGAAAATATAATGCGTATGAAAAGCAGATTGATTGTTCCTGTCATAACACACTACTCTTCTCTCCAGGGACGGTGTCGCAAATGATGTTCTGCGTTTGAAATGAGTGCAAATGTTTTTAGCATGCATCAATCACTGCCATATACTGATCAGCATCTTTATAGTGGACATGAAAATGAATGAGAAAACAATGACTTAGAGCATAGTGATTCAGATTATGATACTGAAAAAAGTTTGGCATGAGATGTTTTCTTAATTAATGAGATCTGCTATAATTTGGCGTTCCTTCAATCTTTCAAGGAAATTACTATATTCATTTACATTAAATTGATTCTCATAATGAAATGTACAACTCATCATCTTTACAGCAAGTGCAGTACTTAAATAATAAAACAATGCGCAAATTAGGTGTATCGTCATGGATCCTTTACCATTAGACCTAATATATATATATATATATATTTTTTTAAAAAAAAGAACCTTGGTCGCTCAATAATTATGAATGGAAAATATATTGAAGAAATATTAATACGGATTTTCAATACACAGCCAGTATTTTATTTTTAGTTCCACCCAGTTGCAGCTCGTGGTGTGGTTCTAAGGGTGTGCACTTTAGTCTCGTGTTAAGAAGTGTTATAACACCCTGTCAAATAGTCGCACCCGCTTGAGAGCTTAATATATTGGCAAACCAAATTTTGATCAACTTTCACTGAAAATGAGACTATGATAGAGCTATATTTCATGATTTTCCTAGAAAAGTATTTTTTACAAATTTCAAATATTCCGTAAATTATCCAGTCAATCACGAGACGAGGGATGTTTTTATGCAATATGTAATTCAGCATTCTATAATGTGACAAAATCTCTCAATAGGGGAAAGAAGGGTAAAGTGGCTACTCTAAAGTTTGATGAATTCTTATCATACATTTTTAATTAGCAAAGTTATATAAACGTAGACCAATAGTAAATATAATAATTTTAATTCAAATTTCTATTTTCTTTTTTTAATTCTTGTTCTTTAGAAATGTACACGTTTCTTTTTCTTGAAAAAAGTATGAAGTTGCCACTTTGTACGCCTAGGATGGGTAAAGTGACCAGCCCTTTCCCATTTAACCTGCATAGGTAAATGAACAAATCACATTGATTCAGAGTGTGTATTTAATCAACCAAAGCTGATGTAATACACACTAAGAATAAGTATTATGTTTTTGAAGTATTATCTTAAGTATGAAATCTTTACAAGGTAAAGTAAATAGAAATTCGTAATCAATAGTCTATTAATTAAGAATTAAACGTATTCCTATTTGCAAAATTCGCACTCAAACTCATCATCTTCTTCTTCACAACCGGCACACTCCTCATGTTCCAACTTCTTACATTTTAAACATCTAATCCATCCTTCATTGCCTTTTGAGTCTGTATGTTTCGTGGCCTTTTGCCCGGAATGAGGCCATTACAAAAACTGTGGTCTAACGTCTACCCTATATGACTTAGCGTTTTCAAGCACACATAATTTATAAGGTTATTTCACGCTGATCAAACAGCAGATCATCATATAATTATAACACTTACTATTATTTAGCTAAAATGAACAATTTGTAAAACTTAGCTAAAATCAGACTTGCAAAAATACAATAAAATGAGTTCACGTCTACAAAAGTGTAGCCTCCAGCTTCAAAGTCACACACAAAGAAGCCCATCCAACTACCACACGGAGGAAATCAATTGTAATCTATATAGGTGTTGTTTATTTCTACTGACAGACTGATGAAACCAAGCAAATCAAGCGAAATCAAGATAATAATAAGTTTTAAAGAAAATGTCACTACTCACTCAGTTCACACTGCCCTGCTTCGTACTTCAGAATTTTCCATCCCTTCCGCCGTACATTTCTGCAGTTGCTACAGTCTTTGTAGCTAACATTCTTCTAAAAATTGAAGAACTTTAAATATTAAGTCTGCTTTCGCTATGTACAGTTTCCCTATTCATTATGAAATCAAACACTTTGCACTGAAACAGGTACGAGATTTTGACAGCGCTAAACATTTTTGGAACTCAGTAACTGAAACACACAATGCAAAATAGCTGGCTGATTCATTTACGCTCCCTCCGCGTGGGTTGATAATTCGGCTACTGAGCCACAGAAACCGTTTATTTTGGCCAAGATGCACTAAACAAAGGCAATATCAGGCATGTTTAAAACACCCGTCTCGCTTTCAGTTGCCCTCCTCACTTTCCCCCTCTTCTTCCCTTATCATGCACGGGACACAATATGAGGGACATTATACCATCGAAATTTCCCTCTTCTAAAAAAAAAAATCCTCGATTTGCAATGATGTATGGGTTGGCTCGACCCTTTCATACGATCTCTAATGGAATGGGTTTGCAACACTACATTTGCTAGCACACGGATCGCTTCGTTCATGGCTTTCCTAAATTATGCAACCTCCGCTCACACATTGCTCAAGCCAAAAGACCCACTCAGCGTCCTCTATGCGACTGCTTCAATAGCGTCATTGGGGACGAAACTAACATTGCGTTCAAGCTCCAAGCGCGGCTCGGTCTACGCGGGTTGAAATCACTGATCGCAGGCTTCTCCACGATCTCTCTTGGTGCATCGAGGTGGGAATACTTGATGTTTCGAAGGAGATAGAGTTTAATAAATAAGTATAATAATAATGTTTTGCATTACATATTTATTTCGGTGTGCACGTGCAAATGTGTGGATAGCCAGAAGCCGCTACTGGTTCCACAAAGTGGGATTTCCGCCGTCGTTAATATTTGCCGTACAATGTGAAACCGTTTGAGAAAGGTGCTGCCTTTTTCAAAGAACCAGAGCAAAAATGACTATTATGCTTTTCTCTGTTGATGGAGTCCATACACTGTACTTTATACAGGCAGAGTTAAGTATAATAGTAGACAAGTTATTTGTTCCTGTTTTAGTTATTTTTGTCACCTTTCAGCATCTTGCGTTAATCATGGCGATAAGGATGGAGGATACTTAAGATCTTTGACTTTCTTTGATCACTCGGCCAAGGAGACCGACAAACAATTTACCTTTACTATTTTCATTCTGTTTCGTTTTAGATTCCTTGCTTTTTTTTAGAAACGAAATGTACTGATACTTGCTAATGGCCAATTTGCCAGATGTAACATTGTAGCTCTCTATACAGAAGTATGTTTTCAATGAGGTTGTGAGAAGAAACAATAAATTTGAAATTTTTAACCAAATATGATAACATTTGTTTTAATTCTCAGGTCGAGGCTCGAACCCGGAACCAGCTATGATATGCATCAGAAATGCGTCCTCTGTTGGGTACCTAATTCTGAATTGAAATATCCGAATTGCACATAACACAGCTTCTCATTACGTATGGCTAGTAAAGAAAATAAAGCAGATTTCGGTCCTTCCTTCGAAGAACGTTTATTGAAATTCTGTTTACAGGCGTTATCTTCCTTTTGAAAATAATGAAGAAAAACCACTGTAAATTTATAGTAATATACATTGCGTTACCTGTTATTGATTGATTGATTGAGTTGGTGTTTTAAATCCACTTTATGCACAGTAAGGCTAATCGGGACTGGACTTACAGTTTAACGTAGGATCCGAACCCCTATGTGCCTCCACCGGCGTTATCAGTTAGTTATCTTGATCTTCATTCCGGGAAAACGTTTTTAAAGGCATGAAAAAAAACTGTAAAATGGTTCTTCATTATGATAACTTTTGGTTTTAGGAAATTAATTTTCAGCTTCTCTTTGTAGGGGTGCACAATTCTAAAGAAGTAATGGATTCGAAGATAATATACGTATAAATATGCTTCACGAGAGTAGCCCTCCCGTTTCATTTCCGAATATTTTAAATGGGTTTTCAGAAACAATGAACTTCCACTATAAAATATGAATTACATTTTATTGAATCTATACGGTAAAGTTTCAAAATTAAAATTTTTGTACAATGTTTCAGGAAATAATTTTTGCCTCGGAATGATTAAATGAGGAAGCATGTTCTCTGATCATTTTTATCAGGAAATAATAAGAAAACCAGGCGTATATTTTAAGTTACAGTAAAATATTATGAAGTCGTCCAAGTATCCAACGTTCATAACTGAGCATACCTCTGCCTACGTATGACATTTTAGGGATGTGGTTGACGTTCCTTTACACAATTACGGTGAAATGTCGGAGATATAAGTGTCTTCTTGCATTTTAATGCAATTCCCGGATAACAGAAAGTCTTAGGCTTTGCCGTTTTTCTGCACCTATCAGTAATGGACAATACCAAATGCGACTGACGCATCACCGACATCAAGGACGGGAGAGATACCATGTGATTTTCTTTTCTACCATGCATAAAACGATGAGAAATAAATAACTAAATTATTAAAAACGTTACATTTTCAAGTAACCCTTGGTAAACATTTTTTTTCTTTTCATATCCATGGTGGAATTTTCACAAAAGATTTAATTGTAGATTTCTATAATTTCGAAACAGATAAAGCTGTTTCTTCCCATTTTACTCACAAATAAGTCACTAAAAATGCAATGTCATTTTAACAAATAAATTGCAATAAATAAATTTTAATAATAAGTTGCAGATGTCCCTAACATACTACACACAAACAGCTAACTTGGAATAAAGAAACAACAGACTGAAATACTCTAATCGGCTTATGTCATATTTAATATTCACCACAAAATTTCTTCAATTTTTCTGAGAGAATTCACTTTCTATTCTTAACTTTGTGAGCTTATATATATACTGTAAATACTAGCTGATGCCCGGTGTTGCCCGGGTATTTATTTGACCCAATCTTCTATTATACAGGAAGATAATGAATTCTAACTATACTGTAGAATGAACTTCAAGCTGAACGGCATTGAGAGTGTCACTATTCATCTTAGCGACCCCGCAAGGTATGTATTCGACACTAATATCGGTCGTTTTACATGTCACCCCTTCCCACCACTTTTTTAGGGGTGCCAGATGTGTCTTGGAGTTGAACCGCTTAGGAAGTGTCACTATTCATCTTAGCGACCTCGAAAACTATAGATTCCACACTAATATCGGTAGTTTTCGATTATTTTACATGTACCAGTGACGGATTAATGTGGGTGTTATTGATGCTACAGCATTAAGCCCATTCCTGAAATAGGCCCAGATGAAAACAGACGAAAATTTTCCCATATCTGAACAGATTTCTTTTGCTATATTAACCTGAAAATTAATCTTAGAATGAAATTTTGAGCCCCAATTTCGAACGCCTAGACACAGCTTTACTAACTATACAGTTACTATTATTCTTTGCGCTTTGATGTAACTATAACGACTTTGTGTTTATTGTTCACCAAAGATTTCAAGTTAATGCTAACAATTTTACGTTAAACAGTTTACTTAGTAGCAGTGTCATGCCCAATTTCGTCTTAATCCGGCCCTGTATGTCACCCCTTCCCACCCCTCACCCTTAGGGATTCCAGGAGTGTCTTGGTGTTGATCGGCATTGTTAGTGTCACTATTAATTTTAGAAACCTCGAAAACTATGAATTCCACACTAATATCTTGAATTTTTCATGTCACCCCCTTCCCACCCCCTACCATAGGCGTTAAGAAGGTGTCTTAGGGTTCACCGGCATTTGGAGTGTCACTATTCATCTTATAAACTCCGAAACTATGGATTCCACATTAATATCGGTCGTTATACATATCACCTCCTCCCTCCCACAACCCTAGAGGTTCCACTGGTGTCTTGGAGTTGAACGGCATGGGGAATGTTAGTATTCATCTTAGTGACCCCGAAAACTATGGATTGCACACTCGTATCAGTCGTTGTCGATTATATTTACATGTCATCCTTTCCCACCGTCACCCCTAGGGGTGCCAGGTGTGCCTTACCCCCACAGTGATTCTTTCCAAACTCTAAGTCATATGTGTACCTAGTTTAGTCATCGTATATGTTACCAATTAGCTTAGCGACTCCGAAAACTATGGATTCGACACTAACATAGGTTATTCTTGACATTTTATTTTTCAACCCCTGTCGGCCCGACCCTGTGGCCGAGTGGTTAGCACATCGCGCTGCGACGCAAAGGGTCCCGGGTTTGAATCCCGGTCGGGCTTGGTTGTTTGTGAATGTCCATTCATCAATTTCATCATTTCATCACTCATCCCCATCTTCGCAAATTAGCCAAGAGGCGCAAAACGCGAAGTAAAATAAACTAAATCAATCAATCAATTCAACCCCTCTCACCCCCCATGCAAATAAGTGATTAACTTGGAGTTGATCAGAATTGGGAGTGTCACTGTTCATTTTAGAAGCCCAGAAACAATGAATTCTACACAAATATTGGTCCTTTTCGATTATTTTGAAATGTGACCCCCTCCCTACCCTCCCTAGGGGTGCCAGAGGTTTTTAACCCCGATAGTATTTCTTTCCAGGTTTCAAGTGAAACATGTATCAAGTTTGGTTTAAATCGCTATAGGCGGTTCAAGAGTTATGCCGGAACTAACACACACACACACACACACACACACCCACACACACACACACACACATATATATATATATATTGTTACTTATTTGGTAACTTTGAAATTCCATGTTAAAAGAAAAATCTATATAATGTTACCTCGAGTCCTTGTTAATGTATATGATACTACATGTTGTATGGCTCCGGTTGTGACGCAAATATGAACGCGCCAATCAGGGTGTTGTTGATCTAATGTATTCACCTTTCTGTAACAATCTAATGAAATCAGCTCGCTTAAGACAACGGGCAATTATTATCATGGTTATTAGAAGTATAGGTTGGGCCAATCCGTTGTTTACTCGTAATGACGAAACGACGGTAAGAGGTGAATTTATCCATGAAATGAATTCCAAATCTATGCGCTAGTGTTGCACTATGCAGATAGGAAACCATGCCAGAAACTGAACACACGAAATCGAGTACACAAATGAGCATTTCCACCCATTTACATTTTGAGGCTTCAGACAAATTGAAAATAAATATCGATGGGTACTTATTGTTATGCGGGACAGAATATTATTGATCGGAACGGTAATTTTTTTTAAATCCCGACATTCGGGACGGGAAATATTCGCAATTTCTCGACTAGTCGGGAAATCTCAAATTCTCATTTTTACCTTAAGTGATTTTCTTTGCATTTCTGGAATGAAAACTAACAATTTCCGATAAGTTCCAGACACTTGCAATGTAGAAAACGTCAAGAATTAATACCGTTTTAAAATGACCATTCGGTATTTCCTGACTGCTCGGGATCCAGAAATTAGGTAAGTCATTTGCTGAAGTCCTGATAGGGACGGAATTTTTCTTTCCTATCCCGGTCCCGACTTTCCGAGATACCGCACACCACTTGTTATTATTATTTATTTTAGTTCAGCACAAGATACATCTTCCAAGTACGTTGAACATAATATATACGTTATATACGTTTTTCAAAAGGATTCTTCGGTCACCGAGCTTTGGATTCGTGTGGAAACGCTAACGTGAATCATGCTAATGCTAGAATCTGCAGTGCGCATTTCTGCCCAGAAGATTATGTACGTAATCTGAAAAGTCAACTTTCAGGTTTACATCGAAGAAAGATCCTTAAGCAAGATACCATCGACTCCTTATTTTGAGCAGGAATGTAGGGAGTATAATCCTGGTAAATACTTCGCCTACCATTTCTTTGCCATTGGTGTACAATTCTCTCTCGCTTTTTTTTTAAGTCAATTGAGATGATGAAGAAGTGATAAAATAGATGAATGGAAAATGACAGTTCCCCTTACTTACAAGAGCGACCACAAGAAAAAGAACCTTCCTCCTCTTCTGTTCAACTCGGACTATAAGTGAGCATGCTCCACTCTCCCCCTCCCCTCCACACTGGAGTACGGTGCACAGGAGTCGCGAGTCTGCGCATGTTTCTTTGCTTGTGGTTCCACTATAATAGTAATATAAAATTGTACACTCACCTCACTTAGTTCTCCGGCAGTTTGTTTCTTTATACATCATATTTGGAGAAGATAGAATTCAATCTATAGTTGTACGTACACTGTATATAACACACCTTATTACTGACAAAAAAAACAACTCAAATAATGAATTCGACAATGTAAATTGATGAGATTTAGTAAATCATTTGATGAAGTGAACTAATTCTGAGTGGACTAATCGCAAAGGACATAATCAGCTCAGATCCTATTACTTCTTCATGGTATGTGACGTAAAGTTCCCGCCGAACCGTTTGACGGCGTTAGTGGTTATCGCATCTCCTTTTCCATAGCCTGTAGTACACATCCTCATCTAGACATTGTTCTTGTTCTGGTGTTTAATATCTGCATACAGCAACACTGTCGTTTTGTCATTTCACGTGACTTCACATTGAAGTGATGCATTCACTTGGCCGGTTACACGTCATCGCACGCAAAAACTTCAACCGTTACCATGGTTTTGGGCCAGGGCTGATTATTATGATGTAAATATAGATTTGCCAATCAAAGATTATCAATGTTTGATCACCTAACCCAATTATAATTAAATAATAGCGGAACATTTAAATTTGTATATTTCCAAAATGTAAGATTTTATCAACGTTAAAGAAATAATTGTTAACTCAAATGAATATGTAAACTTTCTTTGTAAATTATTAATTGCCAAACTATGTATTTTTCAAATATTCTTCCGTTATAATTTGGAGTATTGTAATAAGAAATTACCTAAAGACTGGTGTTCGAGGCTGGAACTTTGTATATAAATACGAAGCAGTTTGGTCCGTAAGGAGGTCTGTTCTGGTGCCAGTCTAGGAAGAAGTGAATAGGTGCAAGCCGCTCTTCTGTAAAACCTAGGTTAGCCGAATGGGAACGGCCATATCTAGGAAGAAATGAATAGGTGTATGCCGCTCTTCTGTAAAACCTAGGTTAGCCGAATGGGATATAAGTTCCAATTTAGGAAGAAGTGAATAGGTGTTAGCCGCTCTGCTGTAAAAGCCTAAATTGGCCATCTCGGGTAATAACTCCAAGTCTAGGAAGAAGTGAATAGGTGCATGCCGCTCTTCTGTAAAACCTAGGTTTCGGCCACCCTAGTTTGACCTTTCTAGTAAGTTTGAAATTATCTATTAACAATTGATCTCCAAGTTCCAGTTACGAGTTACCTAACCACTGGCTGTAAGTACTCAAACAGTAAATAAACATTTCATTAAAACTTCACGACTTTGGTTGGATTTCTTCTGCACCTACCCTGAAGATAGGTTTCAGTGGAGACCCTTAGAGCCTCAATGCTCCCGGCTATAGGAGTAAAGGGTGAGGAAAGTTTCTAGGAACGTAACAATATATATGTATATATATATATATATATATATATATATACACTGGTCAAAACAATTTGGGGAGCAAGCAAGCAATCCCAAAACCAAAGTTGGAAAGTCAAAAGTAGGAATGTATGTTGATAAAGTGAGTGTGTCCTCAAGCAGTACAATTCATCTGTGATGAATCATCAGCATGAAGAGCTCTCTAGTAACACCATAAGGCACGTGGCAGAATTTGTGATACGAGGAGTCACTTGGGAACACAGGTTGTTTGGTGCTGGCAGACCGTAAGTGCAGGTGGGATTCAGTTGAGTAGTGTTGAATAGGAACGATGGCAAGTAGTGTAATTGGTTATACTACTGGCTCGAGAAATGATGAACCCCCCTCAGGCAGATTTGGCTACACTTAAAACTTGCTCAACATGCCCATATGAGCTTTTTGCTCAAGTGTGGTACTCCGTCTAATCTAAGATTTTTGTAAAAATGCCCTCGGGAAGTTCCTGTGAAATGATGAGCCCCCTCAGATTGAATTGTCCACACTTACAAAAGGCACTTCTGTCAGATTGTTGTCCATAATCCTGTTAAAAATATGCCCCTCTTGATATTTTTTTTCCCACGCCTAAAACTAAGCCAAGATACACCCACACCCACACCCACACACACCCACACCCACACATATTTACTTCTGGTTTAAGTTCAATTGGACACCAGCCTCAACTTGTGCGATATGCAGAGGGCCTCTAGAACTGCTCTGTGACTCTCTCATTTCTTACATCAAAAACATATGATTTTTCACCTATGAGAATAATACTACATATAGTGTCATCAGGGAGTGTATCGTGGAATTCACAGATAATTTTAATGTTTGTCCTGATATTAACCACAACTTGTTTTCTTTTTGAAGTGTTGATGACAAACATGGGTCTCTGTGCTTTGAATTCATCTGGTGTGTAATACATGTCAGTATTGCCAGTAGTGACCCTTTTGTATGCTGTAAATGCTTCATATAATTTGAGGAAATCATCCTTGGACATGTCTAAATTATAATTTTCTCTAGGGAATACCTCATTTCTGCCATTTTTAAGATATATGTTCTTGATGTTGCAGCTATCAAATTTACTTGAATTTTTTTCCTGATTATTGTTTCTTCCAGTCTGAAACAGTACCACCACAAAATCCGGCATGTCATATTGTATACTGGAGAATGAATTTGTAGCATCAAACTCATAATAAGTACCAGTTGCAGGCTTCTGTACACATTGATATGTATAAAATTGTAAAGGTACCTGTGGATTTTTTATTATATCTGCTTTGTATTTAAGAGCATAACTGGCTTCATATTCAACAACTGGGATTCTTAGCTCCATACTCTGAATAATGCACTTGCCCTCATCAGGTAGGGTATTTGGCATAGCTTCCCCTGAAGAATTTAATGTACTGTACCTCATCAAAGCATTATTATCATTGGCAGCTCTTCTTCCACATAATATCTTTGTAACCTGAGAAGAATCCTGGCAACAGGCGCATAGGGAACAGCACTGTGTGGCTCTTAGATATAATTTTATCACCAGCCTCAAATCCACCTATTTTGTAGTAAGAAGCCTCGCTTTTGGATAATTTTAGTGTGGCAAAAGCTGTGGAGGTAATGCCAAGATAATCCACTCTGTTTATAACAACACCATGTTTTCTGATCTCAATTTCAGAGAACAGATGCGGCACAAAATTGTCTACCAATCTTATATTTGAATTTGCCGGATAATCTGTTCCATCGAGCTTTACAACATCAAATTTGATGTATATATCTGCTCTGTGGGGGTGTATAAAGCCATCCCCTACATCAAGATCAACCTCAATTTCTGTGTTGGGTTGATTTAAATTTGCAAATGTCCTCCTGTTTGGGGGAAATGATTGTAGCTCATAACTCTCAATATTTTCCATTTTTTTTGTATGTATTTTTATTTAAATATTAATCTCTATGATTGCAGTTGTTGTGGCTCCAGCAAAATCAACTAATTCTTCTTTTTCATTAGTGACCATCAATTCAATGTTATCTATTCTATTATGGCACACAGGAAAATATAATGTTGGGGATGGAGTGTAGATGATTGGCTCCATAAATTCAGAATTAGGTTTAAATGTTGCAATGATGCCAGTTTGTTTGTGAGTGCCTATGCCATTTGATTTGGTGATCATACCCTCAGCCACATTACAGTGAATATTCAGAGTCTCTATGGCTAAGTATTTAGGTATATTAATAGCAGTGTGTTTAATGGCTGGTTCAAGTTTTGTGTTGTTCTCAAAGCCTAACAGCTCTCCTATAGTACCCAGATCCACTGTTTCTGTAGCAGATACAATCTCTACTCCGTGAGTGACAGAATTTTGAGTTAATACTATACCTCTGGGTAATTGAGCATTTAGAGTGGACAGATTATATTGCCCTGGAGTGATGACAATTTTTTGATCCCCTACTGCAATTTTGTTGTTGTGGTGTGTAATATTAGGGATCAAGTACATGCCATAAAATGCTCTGAGAGCTATTGTTTTGGGATACACTATATCATCATGTAATCTAAGTATCAATATTGAATTTTGGCTGGTGAGATGGAATACCCCCATGATGTTTTAAATACCACAAGGCTTTTTGAAAATTTTCAATTGATGGTTTATTTATTTGAGACATATATCTTAGAACAGATAAACACAAATGTCCACAATTAACATCTTTGAAATTTTGAACACGGGCATTATTGTAATAAAGATTAGCTGATTTTAGATATTTTACTAAATTTTCAGGTGGAACACCTCCAAATGAATCAAACACAAATGCCTCATTATTTAAATATTTAAGATAACAGATCCAGCGAGTGCCCAGATTTTTGTACTTATCCAAATTAACAATGCCACACTCTTTGTTGAGTGGTTGTTCTGGTAAAGAATCAGACATGTACACACCTCTAAAATTTTTGATGCCCAGTGGCTTGATTAAAGCTTCAATATCTTTGTTTGTAAGCGGCTCTTGTTTTTTTTAAACTTATTCATGGCTCTCTTAACACCTTTGCCTTGTTTCTCAATGGCCAGGTTATGGCGCTTCAATTCATCTAATTCTGCCCTATTCTTCTTGGCATCTATTACTGTTTTTGCTATGGTAGCTGATCCCCCAGCCAAGCTCCCAACAGCACCAAGTGCTGCTAAGATGGCCGGGATAGTAAATATGAAACCCCCAACATGTGATTTTTTCCTGGATTGTTGTATTTTTTTTTAATTGGGGGGTACTAAGCAACAATTTCATACCATGGCCCTTGGCAAGACAAGAATTTTTTTCCTTCCGCTGCTTTTTGGTTAAAAGTCTATCAATAGTTTTAAGAGATTTAAGACCTGCATAAGGTATTTGATACATAACACCCTTGGCCTTCATTCTAGGTTTATTATATACATATTCACAGCCCCCACCCCAGTTTTTGTTTGGTGTTCATAGCTATGGTGGTCCCCAATGTTGCTATTTTTTCACTTAAAGAAGCATCTTTGCTTACAAATCTACCAAATGCAGCCTCTTCTAATTTCTTGTCTGCAACATGTCTCTTGTCAAGATCGGAATGTGTGTTGTATGCTATGTCATGGTCTCTGCAAGCAGCATCTAGGGGATTAACACCAGGATCACCTCTGTTTAATCTATGGTCCAATTTTGTACCGGGTCCAAAATACTGATAGCCTGGAATGTGTAGTTCAAATGGCAGCTTGTTTATAATGTCTTTAACCAACCCCCGACCCTCAGAAATATTCCAAAATTTAGGTGGTAGAGTATTAATAATTTTTATAAGATATCCAATCCCCTTAGTGTCATTCACTATAAAATTAGACAATTTTGTGCTTATCATGTCCATAATTCCAACCTTTTCATTTTAAAAATTGTGGTTGCCAGCATTTTCCTCCCCAGCTATCACCAATAACCTATCTACAAGTTTCCTGACATCATCAACCCACACAAATTCTTTAGGCAGGGTGTTGTATTGTTTGATTCCACTGCCAGTCTTGATCTGTGACCATATGGGCTTGATTAAGTTGTTATATTTTGCTCCACTGCTAGACTTGACTCTTTTTTGTGTGGGATCATTGTTCTGGTATAGAGCATCTGATTTTATTAATATTTCTTTGTAATGCTCATAATCTTGATCTGTATAGCTGCCAGGCCTTCTCCTAGTCATCAGTTCCCACAACCCAGGTGTGCCGGGATATTTAACAAAAGCACCTTTTTCTCCAAGATGAGATTCTGAATATACAATAAGATCATCTCCCATAAATGTTACTCTGAAATTGCCAATTCTATGTATGATGCTACCATCACGCTCTGTGTCAGCATATAAACCAAAGACCTCATCATTGAGCAAGAAGACCCAATTCAATAGGATCCAGAGTAGCTTCAATTCTTCGAGGAGCAACAGGACTAGGTGTATGAATACTGGAAAGTGGGGTGGTTGGATAATCTAATATGTTCCTTGCAGCTACAGGTACAAGCTCTGTGATCAAATTTTGATTTTGCTCTGTAACAGTTTTGATATTTTTACCTAATTCACTAATAGCATCAATAATAGGCTGTTCTGGTTGTTTGTGTTGTTCATAAATTCCTCGGTTCTGTGATTTCCATCCTTTAAATCTTTTTACAAGATAATCTCTTAATTTAAGATCTTCAATGATTGGCCTTTTCATGGTTATGTATATATGTTTCAATGTCTAGAAAATTGTTGATTTTATTTCTGTATTTGCCACTATTGGGTTTTCTTGTCATATCAATTGTGACAAACCCATAACTGTCCTGGTTCCAGCACCTACTGCAAAACTTGGAAAAATCATTGTAGCTCAAGTCCCCACCTACATATTCATCATGTATGTGTTTGAGGTTGGTATGATCTTGATGAAACACACATATAAAATTGCTGTTGTCTTGGATCAGCTGCTTCGGTATTTTTGAAAAAGTCTGTGCCAGGTAGAAGCAATCAATGTTTTTGTGTCGGCCCTGTGTAAATAAATTTCTAACCTTGTTTTGATTATCCAGTATAATGTCATCAAACACAACAACAGAATTATCGAGACATTCATGAAGTGGCTTAACATCTGATTCAAAAGTGGCAACATCCAATCCATCATATAGCTTCATCAGCTGCTGATATTTTAATTGTTCCAAGCTGTTAGAGAAAACATACAAGTGCCTGTTTTTCCAGTCTAACCAGTTGGGTGCCAATAGAAAATTATCAATCATTAGTGTAGTTTTACCACAAGCCGATGGCCCAACAATAAGACATCTAATATTTTCAGGCAGCAACTTGCCATTTCTCTTAATCTGCTGTTCAGGTTCTGGCAGCCTTTTTATAACATCCCAGGTGCTGATATTATCACTTTGTCTGCATCGATCCAGCTGTGTTCTGGAAGTCCTAGCCACTTGACAAATAACTTGTTGCCTTTCCTGCGGATGATTTTTTCTATGAGATATGTGTCAGGCTGTTTAGTTTTGTTGAGTTCTTCTTCATAGAACCGGCCTTTGAGAATTTCTCCTCGGTGGTCTTTTATTATATATGTGTTAAGGGTCCAAGGTTTAACTTGAACCACTGTAAATAATTCAGTGCTCCAGTTTCTTGTAAAGCCTCTTTTGAATAAGTGCTTATATTTGCTGATTCTTACTTGATCACCCAACTTGTATTTGGCCTTTCTTGTTGTTGGCTGGTATCTAGGATAATAAGCAGTCCTGATCAATTTTTGCTCATCAGATGAAGTTACTTCAGAGGGTTTCATGTTGATTGTGGAATGGACCGAGTTGTTATATTTATGTAGAAGTTCTGGAAGAATATTAAGCCATATATAATTACCTTGAAGTGTAAATTGTTTATACATAAGATTTTTTAGGGTTTTGTTGAATCTCTCTACAATTGAGGCTTTGAGATCACTGTAACTCGAGTAATGTTTTATTGTCTGGCTTCTAATAAATTGTTGGAACACAGAATTATAAAATTCTTTGCCATTATCTGTTTGCAAATAGCGCGGTGATCTTCCACTCTGATTGATGATTGTCCTGAAGGCTTCTGTAACACATTTTCCAGTCTTGGATTTGAGTGGCACAGCCCAGGCAAATTTTGAAAATGTGTCTATTACAGTGAGTAGATACTTGTAGCCCTTGTTGATTTTGTCTAAGTTTTTCAGCTGTCCACTTGCCATCTCAATCAAGTCGCTCTGCCATAAATCATCTATGCCTTTTGTAACTACTGGCAGTCTCTTATAATTATGTCTGGCTTGTCTGTGTAATTCATCAACAATAATTTGACTAGACATAATATGTAAACAGGAATATTGCAACTAGGGGGTGTTCAGCAGCTAATACTACAGGATTTTCTAAATACAGTTTGTCTCCTATTTGTATATGAAATTCCAGTGAGCCATCATCTTCAGCATAAGCTCTTTCTAATGTATTGGGATCTGTAAAATCCTCTAACTCTACACTGGTGATTTTTGTTTGTTGTCAGCATTTGTTATTGATAAGGTAGGGTAGTGGTGTGCCTGTGGCTGAAGCCAATATTTGATTTTGATTGGTCTCAGTGTGCCCCCAACAAAAAATTGGTAATAAAATTGAGCAGGGGACAGCACATATATTTTGCCACCTGGTGTAAATAGTGAATCATATTCTTTTTTGGGGATGCTGTACAATTCAAGAATTACTGTATGTTTTGGATTCTCGATTATGCCTGTTATTTCTCTTTCTGATCTAAGAAATCTGCTTGTTACAGATTCAAGGTGCTCATTGATGGTCCTAACAACATCATCATGGCCTGGCCTGATCTTTATGTCCACAACAAGTTTCTTGTATTGTTGCACAATCTCTTGAAGCTGGGTGGCAAAAACAGACAGAGCATTTGCTTGATTGGATTCCATGGTCACTAGCTGTTGCTTGATATTAGCTGCAATTTGTTGCAAATTTTCAATAACTGCAATTTTGAATTTTGAGCAGTAAGATCATGGACCTGTCTTCTGATATCCTCAAACAGGGCATGCAGTTAATTAATATGTTCATTAGTTGGTAGAGTGGCCACTGTCTGAGTAAGTTGTTTGATCTCTGTCTGGATATTTTTGATATCTTCTGATTTCAATATGCGATTCACAGCTCTCTTTATATTTTTAAGTTCCTGTGATGTAGGCAGATTTGTTACAGTATTTTGCAAAGATTCAAGTGCCAATTTTACATCATTTAATTCAGAAGCATCAGCCACACCACGCATAGCATTTTTGAGCAGGGCTATATCTGCCTGAGTGGGTGTTGATTGTTGTAAAATTTCAAGTTTTGTTTGGATATCATCGATCAAGTGATGAAAATGAGATAGTTCAGATTCAGTGTTGAGGTTTTCAAGCTTTGTGGTCTGTTGCTGGACACTGACAAGTGTGTCTACAATACCAGGCAGGCGGGATTCTTGTACATTTGTCAAATCATTTTGCACTGCTGCTATTGTACCCTCAAGATGGGTTATGGTACTTTGAATTTTTCCAAAATCTTGATATGTTTCAAGTTGCAGCTTAATGTTGGCAACACTCCGAGTTATTGCACTCAAAGCATCAGAAGATGGCAAATTGTTCATAAAATTTTCAAGTGTCTCAATTTTTTCTTTAACCTCGGCTATGGCATTGTTCAGAGGGTCCAGATTAGGTATCTGGAGTGATTGAATCTGTTCTTTTAGAGTGGAAATCACTAGATCAAAATCTTCTTGTGATTTTATGCTTTTGACAATTGTTTGGAGCTGTGTTTGGACATTATTTATCTGCTCTTCCAATTGCTGTTTCAATTGCTCAGAGTTGGTGGCCTGGGTCTTAAATTTGGCTTGAAGAGCTGCTACAGCTTCTTCTAAACTTTGAAAATTATCCAATGTTGCCAGGTCAGTATATTTCTGAAGCAGCACTTTGAGTTCTGAATCAATTTTAAGAAGAGGGTCCATGCATTGTGATTGTAAATTTGTAATTTCTAGTTGAAGACTGGCATTGAGTGTGGTTTGTAAAGCTTGTAAATCACTTCTTAATTTCTTGACTCTGACATCAAGCATCAGAATCTCATCACTGTGATCTTCATGCCTTGTATGGCCAAATATATCATTAGGCATTTTGTTTTAGTGGTTATTTATTATTGAATATCTGATTCTTAATTTCTATAAAAAAAGGTATAAGCTTGTCATAGGATCCAGGGACCTCAATATATAAGCAGTCACCAACAGAAACAGTATAAACAGTGCCCGAAATCATGTTTGAGTGCTTAATTCTATAAATATTTCTCCCCACTGAAATCTTGATATTACCCTCAGGGGTTGTAATAAATTGCAATTGACCACCTACAGGTAATTGGTAATGATTTAAATTATTGTTAAATATGTACAATGTTTTACCTGTTTCATCATCAACATCTGTAAGTATGCTGTTCAGATGAATAATTAACAAAGCACTTAGTTTAGATATTATATCAGAAGAGGGTTGTGGTGTTGGCAGGTCCATAATAGCCTGTTTTTTGAACCCAGATAAGTTCATAGGCATGTTTATTTATTTATAATCATGCTCTGTAATTGGGCATTGATTACCACTTTTCAAATCACAATGACCCCATGGTAAAGTATGTATGTCACATGATAAAATGCATCTCTTGTCATCATGTGGGTCCAGAGCCACTTTTCTTACAATATTGCTAGTCAACAAGTGATCCACACTCTGAATTCTATTTTCTGATGTTCTGATTGTGCTATATGATTTGAGGCAATTTTTGTAATCTTCAAATTCAAGTTCTTTGTCAACAATTACTCTGCCAATGCCCTTGGCTTTTTTTGCAACAGCACCACTACATGTTTAAAAGCTGTACATCTTGGCTCTTAACCCAGCAAATGACACAATAACATCACCAAGTGTCTCATCTTTTAACTTGCCAGGCACCTTTTTGTTGTGGTGTTTAATTTTTGAATGTTCAGTGGTATCAAAATATTTAAACAATTCAAGCTGTGCTATATCTTGATAAACATCTTCTGTTTGAATAACAAGAACAAAACTATCTGTGTCCATGTACATCAGTTTTACAGGATCCTTATAAAAAGGCTCCAACACATTATAATACAATTTTACATGTGTAATTTGGCCAATTCCAATATCTCAGCCCCTACATAAATAGGCTTATCAAACTTAATTTTTTTTTTTCATGTTGAAAAGTGCCATATTCTCATCATAAATTCTTCTGTAATTGAAGTTGGGCTTTGCAATCAATTTTTTGCTCCGGCTGGGGTCAGTAATTATTTTAACATCAATATGTTTTCTGACATTTTCAATTGTTTTGCCATACACTGAATTAACCATCAATTTAAACAAAGTCTTATCAAATTGGCTCATTGCAGATGTTCGAAGCACTGTGTTTGTATCAATATATGGATTCAACCATCTTGAGTGCCTGAACCTCAAAACTTTTCCAACTTTGGTCACTTGAACACCATGATTCATCAGGAACTGGAGGTTTTTGTAATATATGACATAATCCTGTTTCGGCTCTAGAGTCATCATCAATTTATTCTGTTTAGAGCGAGGTGAACACTTAACCTCAGGAATTGGGGGCAGATCAGAAAATATGTTGTGTAAATCATCAGAAATTGTCAGATCAAACTCTAAGAAGAGGCCATAGTTACTTTCATCAAAATCCTTAAGATCTTTAATATTCAAATCTTCAACCCACTCAAGCCCTGCATATGGCAGTTTTTTCATCATGGCATAACCATAGAGGCTGTTGGCATCTACATACAGTATATAATTTGATGGCAGTGCTGGATCATAATCACGAATATATTTGTTATTTGCTCTGGCATATCTCTGAGAACATTGCACCATGCCTCCTCTTATACATTGTTCCATAAACAGATACATATCTTGATCCTGGATCAGATCCAATTACATTTTAGTGTTTAAAAACATTGCAGACCATGCTAGGCCCGGAGCACTGTAAAAATTCATTGAATCCAGCTCATAATTTTGCATGGAAGATTTTCTAAATGCCTGAAGTATATCAGCTAAGAGGGTCACATCAAGTTTTAAATATGCCTTGTGATAATCACCAAATGTCTGGCATTTTAAATTGTTCCACATGAACTGGGCATGGTGATAATCTTCATCAGTGATTCCAGATCCTCTGATTTTGCTGTGCAACTCTTGTTGTGGTGGCAGAGAACACTCATCAAATTTAGAAAAATCTGTAACATAATCATATGGATATACACCCTTCCGCCTAATTAATTTCAGGTCTTGATTTGGAAACAAAGCACATGTGATTTTGAATTGATCATCAGATAATTGAGTGGCCAGTGTAGCCAGGCTAGCCGATAAAATTCTGTATGAATCAAGAAATCTTAAGTGAATAGGAACACCATTAACTTTAATTATTTTGCTAATAGCAATATATTTCTCATTATTTTCAGCTAAAATATTTAAATTCTGCTTGTCAAACCCCTCGTACCTGATCAGATGATGAAAATCATAATTGGATGCACCATGGCAAAATATAGGGACAAATTTTGGTCTCTGGATCTTAATATTACAGATATTACACAGGGCCATTAAGAATTTACCATCTGTATGGGAATGGTGATGAACCTTGATATTTGCATCTGAAAATTCAGAATCACATACCGGGCATTTTTCTGCATTGTTGAAATCTTCAATCTGTTCCTCTGTTAAAGGCAACATGGGTTTTGATTTTAATAAGACATTAGATGCTATGTCATGGCACTCATTTTCTATTCTTTGTGCAAATTCTTTGATGGCATCTGCTCCCATGTATAAATCTTCTTTACTAACAACCCCATCCTGTACAACAACATAATAAAAACTAGAAGGTTCATGTAACTGGTATGATGTAATTGAAGATTCCTCAGGATCTGGGCTACAGAATGCAAGAGGTTTAAGGTTTGATTCAAAATCACAGACTATATATGCTGGGTGTTCCAACAAGGCTTCAAATTTTTTGAATTTGGCATTTTCACTTGGGTTAGGCATAAGCATATGAACAGGTTTATGATTGCCACAGTATTTCAGATGCTCAATTAACTTGTTTTTAGCAATTTCTGTATTCACTTCCCGAACCCCATTCACCATTTTTCTACCATCAAATACAGTTAAACATCTTCTACACAACTTGAATATTTTATGAGTTTTGTCTAGTTGTGTTCTGACTAAAGCTTCAAGATTATGTATCAAAGTGTAATGATAAGTGCCATTCTCTTCAATTAAGAGCAGATCAATCGGAACAGCAGAATCATCATCAAATGTACTGATTCTGAGAGGTGCTATCAAGCAATTGCCACGGCCAGTAGAACAAATAAAAACATTAATAGATAATTGTTTACCATTAATATCCCTGGCCTTTTTTTCAAATTTATCAATATTCTGAACACACATTGGATATTCTAAACCCTCCATTGCCTCATCAAAATCATTTTCATGTTGTTTATAATAAGTTATTCTCTCAGGATTCCTTGAAACTGGATACAAAGCAGCTAAAATACACCACAAAAAGCATTTCTCATCATTATTTTTTATACTAACCACGGCTTGTTTGTTTTTAATATTGGCAGGTAATGGCAAATATGTAGATCCTTGTAATGGGCTGAATTCAGAAATATTAACATATAACTTGTGTGGAGATCCGCATAGGCTCCATCCAGACTCTTTTGCTGCAAATTCAGAGTGTTCAATATTCAATTGATCTATCAAACTGCTAATTATTTTGTCTGAATTTGCATTTGAATATACCGGTACAGTTTCTGTTATGTGGGGCTGCGTAAATTTTGTGCCATTTGGCTTCTTATATTGTGTAAACAATTTGAGGGATAGCTTATAAGAGCCATTTTGTGCATTTAGAATTGCCTGCACATCAGAAATTATACTGTTCAAAAAATTCTTAATATCACATCGTGGCTCTGATACAAACCGGTGATCTCTAAGTTGTCCATTAAAACTGCTATGTATTGGTTCATAGCGTGGCTGCTTTGCTGGTCCAGCATTAACAGGTGTTTCATGCTTCCTTTTCAGACCAGATGTAGATGGTTGTGGGGGCAATGTTGATGACTGTGCAGAACAAGTACCTTTATGTTTATATGTGAAATATTCCAGATTATATTTTCTATGGCATTTAGGGTATATTTTCGTGGGAGTTCTGCATTTGTCTGGCTTACAATTCCTTTGATGCCTGGCCCAATTGGGGCTGGTTATATTCTTATTGCATTGATTACAATATTTTTGATTTGGCATTTTTTGTTGTTGTTTATTATATAAGATTTCCTGGGGTCCAAATCAAAATTCTATGCTTAATAAAAAATATCAGTTGGGTTCAGCAGTGTGTTTTGTATACCTAGTGTGTGTATATGTGTGTGTATGTTTGTTAATATTTTTGGCTTTGGTATTTATATAAAATTTCTTGGGGTTCAAATCAAAACTCTATACTTAATAAACCTATGACAGGTTGTACAGGATAGCCTACATGCACAAAGATAGAATAAATATTGATCCACTGAAGCACTGACCTTTCTCAATTGCATGTCTGCACAGGCATGTCGTGATGTGCATGGAAAGGCATTGACCTAATACCATGTGTCATGTATTGATCTTGTATAACAAACTAGGGCAAATATAAACCCTTTGTTCAATATATTAGAAAATTCTATATATTGAATCAAACAAACCTATAATTCAATTTATACAAATCTGCGATATTTAAAAAAAAAAGTGGAGCAATGCAACAACACATCTGTACTCCTCAGCCACTCTCACAATATTAACTGATGTGTAATGCAAAAGCTCTTGCATCATAATTTGTTGCACAATGCAAAACCTCTTGCATCATAATTTGTTGCATAATACAAAAGCTCTTGCATCATAATTTGTTGCATAAAACAAAAGCTCTTGCATCATAATTTGATGCATAACATGATGCAAGAGCTTTTGTTTTAGGCGTGGGCAAAAAAAATATCAAGAGGGGCATATTTTTAACAGGATTATGGACAACAATCTGACAGAAATGCCTTTTGTAAGTGTGGACAAATCAATCTGAGGGGGCTCATCATTTCACAGGAACTTCCCGAGGGCATTTTTACAAAAATCTTAGATTAGACGGAGTACCACACTTGAGCAAAAAGCTCATATGGGCATGTTGAGCAAGTTTTAAGTGTAGCCAAATCTGCCTGAGGGGGTTCATTTCTCGAGCCAGTAGTATAGCCAATTACACTATGGCAGAACAACACGATTTAGGGGAATCTAGCGCATGGAGAGCCATTGGGAGGATGGAAGCAGGGCAAACACAACGTTAGGTGGCTGGAGCGCTTGGT
This sequence comes from Lepisma saccharinum, assembly GCF_977018435.1. Classification (NCBI taxonomy): domain Eukaryota; kingdom Metazoa; phylum Arthropoda; class Insecta; order Zygentoma; family Lepismatidae; genus Lepisma; species Lepisma saccharinum. The sequence continues at coordinate 24,882,528 of NC_139237.1, forward strand.
GTGTCACACAGTGTCATTTCCAGGTTGTGGACACGATTTCAACAGACAGGTACAGTACGAAGGAGGCCTGGGCAAGGTCGCCCACGATCAACAACAGTTAGGGAAGACCGGTACTTAGCATTGTCGGCTCGCAGGAATAGGCAGAAAACTGCAACTGACTTGCAACGCGACCTTGTTTTGGCAACAGGACGAAGAGTCTCTGGCCAAACTGTACGAAATCGCCTGCGGGAAAGGGGTCTTTATGCAAGAAGACCAATGGTGTGTGTCCCTCTGAATCTCCAACACCGTAGGACCCGCAGACAGTGGGCTGTGGAACATCGTGAGTGAGGACATGGAGAGTGGAGTTCAGTTCTCTTCTCGCATGAGTCGCGTTTCAGTCTCCAGTCAGATAATCGACGCATTCTCATCTGGAGGGAACGTGGGACTCGCTATTATCCCGCACATGTGCGCGAAGTGTCTCAGTATGGTGGCGGTGGCTTAATGGTATGGGCAGGGATCAGTGTTGGTCGACGTACCCCCCTGCACATTATCCGGAACGATACTTTGACAGCCTTACGGTACCGGGATGAGATCCTCAGGCGTCATTCTGTCCCAATAGCTGCAGATATCGGTGATGTTTCATTTTTGTGGACGATAATGCCCGACCTCACCGAGCACGTCTGGTTGACGCCATGCTACGGGATGAGGGTATCGAACGAATGATATGGCCAGCGTCCTCCCCAGACTTGAATCCCATTCAACATGTGTGGGACACTCTCGGAAGACGCATTGCTGCTCAACCAGCTCCGCCTACAACTCTGGAACAGTTGGAAATGGCCCTTCTGGAGGAATGGGTGAATATTCCGCAGGCTGCCGTTGATAACCTTATTGGTTCCATGCAAGACAGATGTGCAGCTGTCATAGCAGTTCATGGCGGCTACACGCCTTATTAGAGGTATGGATCTGTTGCGTATCTGTCCATTTCTGTTGTCTTATCACCGTGCTGTTCTCCTGATTTTGTGCAGTACCTTGCAGAAATCACCCCTAGAACTCTGTTGTGCTAATGACTCAATAGACATGTATTGTACTGGTTGAGGACACACTCACCTAATCAAAATACATTTCTACTTTTGACTTACCAACTTTGGTTTTGGGATTTGTTGCTTGCTTCCCTATTTTTTTTTGACCAGTGTATATATATATATATATATATATATATATATATATATATATATATATATATATATATATATATATATATATTTATCCGACAACCAATGTGACTACCGTCAATTTGAAAATTCCATTTAAAGTGACGACCGGGTGTTTAGGACGACCGTATACGGTTGCCATGAAGGCAACCCTGTTTATCGTTTTCCTGATACTCGAGAGAGTGTAATGAACTGTCGTTGGAAATACGTCATTGATGCCACAATGATAGTAGAATGTCAAAATTGTGAAATTTTGAAGTAATAGTACAATAAACTGTCATCGAAAATTCGACCATGTTGCCACATTGGTAGCAGAATGTCTGGATTGTATATTTTTTTAGTTCACGGTTCCTCCGCTTGGAGCGCGACAGTCGGTCGCTGTATATGTTGATTTTATACACTTTGTTCATAGTTTCATTAAAGTGGCAACCGAAAACGAAGTTGGTAGCATTGGATAAACCACGTGAGCGTTCGTATACATTTCTTTCAGACTACCGAGCACACGGTCCACCAACGCGAAGAAGCAGGAGTGATATTTAATGTGAATGCTTTGTCTTGCTTGCAGCGTTCCGACATGCGCTAGCTGCAAAAGGAAAACGAAGAAGTACAAACTCAAATAAAACTATGGTAAGTTGAAGTTTCAGTAACTTTATTTAAATAGCATACTATTGCACATACGTAAGTAACTAGAATATTCTCAATTCAGACAAAATATGAGGTTATCAAGCTAAAATCGGTGTTACTTTGTGTGGGGAGGAGGGGGAGGCCGAAATTATTAGCGTAAGATTGTGGAGATTTTAATTTAAATCTACTGCAGTGAGATCGGACTTTTGTATGTTCCACGTTTAAAATTAAATCAAATCAATGATTTCATGCGCAGATTGCAAACATCGTTTTTTTTTTTTGTTGTTTTTTTTAAAAAAAAACGGAAACGAACAAATACATCAGAAAGCCAAGGTACATGTTCTGTTCCTACAAATCTGTCACTCATTGTTTGATAAGCCTTTGTTCTCATATTTTTAGAGCTGCTTTTTCTTGTCCTATTTTGTCAGCGACTGGAAAGCTTTATTTCTGCATAAAAAATAAGAAATAGAAGAGCCGTCCATTAGTAGCCTGAATGCTCATGAAATTAATTTATTTCATGATCTGTGTACGAAGTAATCTCTAAGACCAGAGTTTGAGATACATAGTATTAGGATGGCGAAGCACTGTAAAAATAGAAGTGGCAATGATTTACAGTAAATTTGTCATAAATGTTTTTAATTCAATTTTTTATTATCTTGTAACATGTTATATTTGCGATATGAATCTCTCCCATGCCGTTACAATATATTTCCAATCAATGTAAATGAGTTTTTGTACCATTTCAAAACTTTTGACTAATCGCGACGATGAGAATGAGTGACGGAGTGATGACATTTATGAAGGGACATTCACAGAGAACACTCATGCCCAGGCCAGAATTCGAACCAGGGATCCCTAATAAATTATTGAATAGCGTGTTACAGTAGAAGCATGCACACCTTTAACAACATACCATTAAAAACTTTATTATTATTTCCAGGCGTCGAGAGCGAAAAAGATCTTACAAATGGTTCGGAAGAGTAGAGGTGGTGGAAAAGACACCCTAACTGGATGGAAACCAAAATATGAAAGCACAAAAGGACTGTCAGAAGAGGAAAGAAGCTGCGTTTTGCAAAATTGTAAGTTTCTTTGTTTCTGTAGGCTTTGTTTATACGATTGTTTACATGGACGTAACTTGGGGCCTAATTTTAAAGGGGCAGAATCTTACTTTAAGCTTAACTTTGGGGGCCAGAATCGAAAAAAAAAAATGCCATCCCATAAATATAGAGTTCACGATTATTTGCTAAATAACTGACATTTGTGAAATCACAATAAGGACTCTGTATTACTTTGCTATCCAGGTCCAAGAAGGCTAAAGAAGTTAATTTTTACCAAGTCTGAAAATTTTGGATTTGCATAATATTTTGATTACATGCTACTATATGATATGCACTTTTGAGGATCACATTGCTATAATTGTTAGCACATTGCCTGTCAGGCTGAAACTTAAACTAAGCTGCTCCTATGTGCGAAATGGTCCTGAGATTTGGATTCTGTGTTAAACTGTAGGTTCAGTCCAAAATTACTTCTGTATGGCAGACTAAAATTTAAGTGATCAGACTAATTCATTTTCTTGTATATATGAAACCCAAACTACTCACGAAAATATGCTGTTGATGTTGAATTGCATTCTTGCCTAGTGAACAGGCGCTTGAATGTGTGTACATACAAAAAACGTTATGATGTAGTTCAAAACATGAACATTTATTTATTTATTTATTTTAAAAAAACAGCTCTCTTTCTGTATACTTGCATTTGGTATTTCATGAAGTAATCAATGCAGACAAATCAGATGGTTGTTCCTAGAAATTGTAATTCATTGTGAGTTCATGTGTAATTTGTGTGTTTTGAAAAAAAGAACACCAGTACAAATCTTCATGGCACTCTCAGAAGTTTCATTACTGCTGCAATTACTATTATTTTCAAATGAGAACCTTGAGGAAAGGAGAGTGAGGAGCCGAAAACAACATTTTGTGGATAATATTCGAATGTTGCTACGAAAAAAAATTATAATGTCCTCTTTAAAAAAAATTCAGATAAGATGATATGTACTACCTCAAACAAATTGTTATGTATTATTCGATTGCTACTTTAACTACACTTGTACAAGCCAACTGGGAGGGAGGGAGGGATGGGATTGAGTCTTTAGGTCTTCATAATGGTACAATGTCTCAGTACGTAATATAATGCAAATTCAATAGTTATTGCCAACACTGTACTTACGTAGTAGTGTCAAAATATATTTATTAAGATACACATTTGAATAAAAAATAAAATGAATTATGTGGTTTCGAAATACTGTACGTCCACAGTTCTGGATATTGCAACAAAACTATTTCTGACTCCAAAACTTTATATTATAAATTGACACAATATCAGTTAAATTATTTGTACCATTTCATTAATTCTGAGGAATTTCTAATGTTCGACAATATTAATATTCTAAATTGTGAGAACCACTGAGCAATGTTTCTCTCTTGCATTAGCAATACTTTTTGTAATGCATTTTGCTTGGTTGTTAATGCTCCACCCGACCATCATCTTGCAAACATTGTGAGATGTAGGTTATATGCATTTGCTCTCAAAATACATATAATAATGGCAATAGAAGTATTCAAGCATGTGTACAATTTCTCTGGAGTTAAAAAAAATACAAGATTTTACCATCAGATATTTTAAGCACAGATGAACTCCCCCCAAATCAGCTATTATGTATGTCACACCAATTATTCATTTAAGGGAAGCTATTGTGCTTCAGCCCTGCCTGAAATGCACTTGACTTAAAATTATTATTATTTATGGCAATTTGTACATCACAAACTGAAATTTAGATTTCTTTCCTCAATGCATAGCAAAATGTGAATAGTTCATACACATCGTTAATTAATGTATATGACAAAGTGATTGCAATCTGATTGCCTTTGAAAAACAAACAGTGAATATAAACATGTACAAAACGAGATATGAATTATATGTTTTTATTCATAAACAAAATAACAAAGGGTCTGTTCCGAAAGTCACACGAGTTTAACACATTAAATGAGTTATGGTAACTGGCTGTCACATAAGTGTTTCCGTGAGTTTCATTATGCTGTTCCAAAAGTCTCATTCCGTGTGTTTCATGCAAGAATGAGATTCACCAAACGCATGGATCAGGAGGCTCGTTTGTTCGGTGAGAATAGTTGCTGCTTCCAGACAACGTACGTGCTGTTGGATTCAAATTGCACTAGTTCGGAAAATGTATTATAATTTTAACAGATAGCGATATGAAGCAACATGCACAAAATGAGTATGACTATAACAGTTCTTAGAATGTGAGTAAAGTGAGTAACAGTGCCCACAGTAGAGTTTATTTTTGCAATAAGGATATTCCTTACGCTAGACGCCATGTGGAAACTTTTTCAAAACAAAACGCTGCACCTGCGCTTTTGCCTAGAGTGTCCCATAAGTCTGTAAAATAACAGGTTTCAACAGATTCACAACCCAGTTATTTTCATTGGATGCGTTTTGTTTCGTTAAGACTTTCGGAATGCACCCAAAATAGTGCCTATTTATAAATCTGCTTAAATTTCATGAATACAGTTTTATGATAACTCTAATGGTCATTCACCGTAGTTCACTTAAAGATATTTAAGATAGTATTTACTATTTTTTTCTCATGTATTTATTTTTAGTTTACCAAATGCTGGATGTGAGCAACAGTGAAACAAGGTCCTGTGAAAATAAACCTCATACGGTTTCCGAACCCATGTCATGGAGTGTAAATAGTAACGTAACATGTTCAGAGACAATATGCCAAGTTTTAGAAGATGCTGGAGGTTATGGACTATTATTACACAGTGATCCAAAAGTGAAAACTTGTGTAAAAAAAGTACATGGCAAAACTGGAATTCAGTTATGTGGTGTAAGTTATCCTTTATATAATTCTTTGTACGGAATGTTGTAAACATGATATCCTGGAATATCATTGAAATAAAAATGTTGTTGATCAGTTCTAATTAGAACTGTAGCAAGTAAGGGACAAATTATAGAAAATATCTGTGCAAATATGCATTATATCATTTTCATAGTAATATTGTATTGAAGAATGTGATTTTCTTGCAGAAACTATTTTTAAAATTTCTACTGCGTAAGCCATTATGTATGTTGTCGACACTTGTAATGTCACCTGTTCCAATTTAAATATTTTCTGTTAATTTTGCATAATGATTGATGTTTTCCACTTGTAACAAAATTAAGAATGTTCTGAAACAAACACTGGATATGCATTCTCGCAACATTTCTCAAGTCAAGAATTGATAATTTATGTACACACAACAGTTCCTTATTTTCTCTGTAAGCAATGTTTCAACAACAATAATGTAACTGAAAATTATTACGGCCTATTGAAAATCGTTAATATATCTAAGAGAAAATATTATACTTACAAAAAAACGTTAAATATTGCAAATTTTATGCTTCGGATGCAGTGTTTGTTTAAGGATAAAATGCAATTTTATGTTACACTGAAATTGTGCTAGCTGTGCTAAAAAAGGGGGTTGCTTCTAATCCGACTTGTTTCTGGGAATAAAGGTTCTGGAACTTTTGAAGTTGTTTTCTTCTTGTGTTCATCATAAGAAATTCACAAAATATTGTGGTATCCCAACTAGCGAAAAGTAGTTGGCTCGACATTCGACCAACCATACTAAAAATGGTTTACCAAATATACGAACATAAAGCACTGGTAATTTTGGCTGTTTCCAAGGTTTGGCCGACATTTTTTTTGTTTTGTTTTTTCACGTTGTGGTGTCGTAGTGTAAACTTAAGTATAGATAGGTTTGTGTTGTGATACATAAACTTTATTGTGAGTCAAAATATAAACTTCAATACAAATTATTTGTGTAAAATGAAAATGTTCACAACACTTTTTCACTCATATGGTATCGTTGTTTTCAAGGTAGCTCAAGGTGGTAGAACAACACACTTTGTAGAGTTTACTAAGTTTTACACATTGCAGGGAATTTAGTCTGTACATATAGTTGTTTATTATGTATATAGTTAATGAATCACTTTCACAAGAATACTTGCAAAAATGTTCTTGTTCTGATACAGGTTAACAGACAACCATAAGGAATCCCCAATGCTGAAATATCTCTCATCCATGGTGGCCGACAAAGAAGTGTTGAGTGACTGCAAGTTATGAATAGCTTCTACTTTCATTAACAAAATATTATGTTTTCAGCATGTGCTGTGGCTGAAATTTTCTGAAACAATGTACAGTTATAATTTACATCATTCTTATGAAATTTGTCTTAGCAGGAGAAAGTAGTTTTTAAATCAAGGCACAGCTGTTAAGATTTTTTGAAATATTAGCGATATAATCACTATTTGTGAAATACACAAGAAGTAACAAATGCCCATCAGCAATTTAATAATTACAGGTAGGACAGAGTGACATATATTTATGTAACTCAATGTTTTCAATAAGTGCTAAAGTTGTTTGATACCTGGCGGAGGCACAAGTGGTTTGGATCCCACTTTGGACTGTAGGTCCAGTCCCAATTAGCTGTACTATACATAGACTAGACTTAAAAACTCCAAGTGGAAAAGTTAACAAAAATTGTCATTTTTAAGTCAAGAATACCAGATAATTGCAGCTATAAAAGCAGGGTTCGCATTTTTTAATGAAGAAACAACTTTCCTTGTTTTCTTAAATTATTTTAAACCACGAAGATTGGTTGGTTGGTTGATTTGGTGCTTTAAGTCCACTTTATGCACAGTAAGGCTAATCGGGACTGGACCTACAGTTTAAAGTGGGATCTGAACCACTATGTGCTTCCAATGGGTATCGAACCCGGTACCCCTTGATTACAAGGCAATGATGCTACCACTGCGCCATCGGGGAGGCCGTTTGACCATGAAGAAAATAATGTTTAAAACATAATGCCAAGAAAACATATTCAGATAATTATCTGTTAACCCAAAAAGATAAAGCTTTATCAAAATGAAGACTAGTAAATACAAAAAGGTATCCCCCCTTCCACCTTTTCTTACCACATGATATACTTGGCACCCTCGATACTTTCAACTGACCTTAAACTCTGAAAGAGGGAGTGATACTGTCTGGGTTCAATTTCTGTCTAGTTGACAAATTATTTGATATTATTTTATGTGGGTAGTCATTGTGACGAAGCATTGGCTTTAATGTAACCAAATTTGCCATATCTATTTTTTGTTTCAACAAGGTAAAAAAAAAATTGTTTTTCAGAACAAAACTAAAAATATGTGTTTTGTTGCTTTAGACAACTCACACCACAGCATCAATGTATCAAACTTCCAAATAACCTGTGATACCATCAAAGGAAAAGAGGGTACAACAAAAATGTATTGCAGTCTTTGTTCCAAAGCAATATGTGTAAAATACCAAACAAATGGCTGTTTTTAATGCAACTATGAACGTTAAATCATGTCAAAACTTTTTTGTTTGTTACCATCGGAAATAAATTATGTTGGTAGCCAATAAAGCCAAAGAATAAGGTCGTCAAGATGAGAATGCCTTAGCTTTAGCGTTACTGTTACTGATTTTCCACTTTAGCTGTTTAGGGTTAATCATCCAAGGAAAGACTGTGTTTCTAGTTATAATGTAAACACCCGAGTACCTTCTTAAAATACTTACGTTATACTTTTAAGTCTTCCATGTTGTCTGTTGAGAATGTTCAACTAATACACAGTTACCAGGATCCACTCTATCCCTGTACTAGCCACTCTGTTGCCGGAAATACCACACATTTTATTGTGAATGCAAAAAAAAAAAAACATTAACAATAATGTACATTCCAGTTCAGATAAAGTGACACATTCATTAACTGTACAACCCTACAAAGTTTGTGTCATTTTACAGGAAGGGGAATGTACATTGAGTGCAGAACAAAACTGTTCATCCATGTATCAGTCCCACAAATGTGTTTTAAACTTTGGTAAAAGAAAAAATAGCTATGTGTTTTAAACAGAGTGCCAAGAATACATTTCTGATAAGTAATATGTTTATCATGCAAGGAAGGACTGCATTTCTAGTTACACGGAAAACATTTGAAGAACTTCTTAAAATATCTATTTACATTACTTTTATATCTTACATGTAGGCTCAAGGTTTAGTTAATCCACGGTTGTCAGTCCCCACTCTAACTCTAGTGGCCGACACGTGTGTTGAAGTGATTAGCACATCGTGCTACGACACCAGGGGTCCCGGGTTAGAATCCCAGCTTAGGCATGGATGTTTGTGAGTGTCCCTTCATCATATAGTCACTCACCCTCATCTTCTCAAATTAGCCAGAAGTGGCATGAAAGCAATTAAAATAAAGCAAATCAATCTCTGTAGTTGTTTTACTGTTTTCCCAAATATCACATTTTATTGTGGATGCAAACAAATCGCATTAACAACAATAAACAATGAGTGCGGAACAACACTATTCACGTGTTTTAAATGTAACCTACAGGTAGTCATAATGGCATGTTTCTTTGTGAAATGGATACATATTTGGCCAATGTCTGTGCACAGTAAACTAAATAACAGAGATTAAGGATAAGTAAAACAACAAAATTTCAAATATCAAGTTTCAAAATATGTTTTAAACAAGACAAAGTTGAAAAAACATGCTTACAGCAGTGTGCTTGAAATGTTTAAAGTATTTTAAAAGAAAACAAAGTTTTGTGTTTTAAATGTTTAGAACAAGTAGTTTTAAACATGCCAACCTGTATGGAAATTGATGCATGTGTCACCAACAAGAATCTGCTTGGCAGGCATACTCTGACCCTTAAAGGTGTCGCAGCATGAAGTCAAATTTGCAACCATTGTTCTAATAACCCTGTATTGCTGACTAAATTAGTAATTGAAAGGTCGCAGAGGGGAAAAAGTCAACACTCGTCAAACTATAGAAAATTATATTTTAAATGCAAAACAGTACTGGATGTACAAATGAAAAGGTTAGGTTTCTTTTGTTTCATTCACTGAACATTTTCATTGATCAAAGCATATGTAAGGGTTTCGTCAGTGGCATACTGGTAACACCGTCACTTTGTAATCAAGGGCTTGATATCCGTTTGAGTCTTAAATGGTTCAGATCCCACTCCCAATTAGTTTAACTGAACATAAAAGTGGACTTAAATCTCAAATTCAAAGCATATGTGTTTGGTACACTCCTGTTCACATAATGTCGCACATTTTATATAGTTCAGCAGTGGAAATGTGTGCCACTTTATGAAACAAAAGAAAGCATTTGTAAAGTACATCACAACATGCACGTAGCATCAAATAACACTTTAACTTTACAGGTGGGGCAACATTTTTGCCTAAAATTGTTTGCATATGATGATAAATCTAATAATTATGCATTTACCAATACTCGCAAAAGTGTGGAACATTATATTGATAAAAAATATACACATAATAAATCGTTAGGCATAGACTAACAAGCTGTAGAGCATGGTTTCACGGCACCCTTAGTGTTTCAAGATTTTTCCCTAGCGCTCAAGTCAGAATACATCCCTATCTAACACTTACAATGCTCATTTAGTGTGGTTAGGTTGCTTGCCTGAAGTTAAAAATAAACACACGTTTCAATTTCAGAAACATTTTATGTGTAAAAATTACTAAAGAAGCATATATATAATGTTATAATGTTATAAACAAAGGCCTCGAATATTTTCGCCAAGTGCTGAGAAAATCATATGTGGCTATTTTCACCAGCAAAATTAATTACCTGAATCATAACAGTACATTGTATTTTACCTTATTTCATTATATTCATTAGCAATGTTGTAGAACTTACTGCTAACAAGTCACCAAGTAGCGACAGTAGCAGAAAGTACTGAAACCAGAAATTGCATCAATGGTGTTGGGAATATTTAACGAAGTAATTTTAATGCTAATAGCCCTAAACCTGACCGGCCTAACCTAACAATGAAAACATTTAAGAATGTAATGCCCCTTTATACTAATGCCTTGTGACATATTAGCAGCACCAGTATTTATCAGAACACCCTGCAGTATTTTTCCAACTCCATGGCATGCAGAAAAAAAATATTGCCAACATGAAAATAAATGCACACTGACAACTGAAGAATACACACATGTATATAGCATGCCAGACCACAGTGTAGATCATGCACGTGCATACTTTAAAATCTGGTGAAAATAGTTCAAATTCTAGCTTCACCACCTGGTTAGGTTAGGCAGGACATGTTTGATTCTCTTTAGCATCAATATAAATTCCGTAAATGGATTCTACTGAGGTTTTAATTTACTTCTACATTATTTACCACTTGTGTACGATACTTAGTCACTTGTCAACGGAAAATACATTTTCCATGGGAAGCGTGCATACTTGCATACGGTAATTTATAAGTTGTTTTTTTAAAACATAAATAACATATTAAAACTGTTGATGACAGCGAGCACGTTTCCCACGTTAGTTTTCTATTTTTTTTCCATCGGAATTCGCCTATTATGCATTGCGAAACATTCTTTAACGTGGGAATCACGTTTAATCGCAAAACAAGAATCGATTTTGTAGCCCCACAAACCACCCACGGGTAGCCCCATGCACCATTCACGGAGACGAGGTATGCTTACGAGGTTAGGTCAGGCCTGTTAGGTTTCATTAGCATAAATAGAAAGCAAATATACTGATTTTCATGTTAAACACAATACACTCTACTGGAATAACATCAAGAAACATCACAAATGGTACAGAAACTTGCTAAGTAATTTCTTCTGTAGAAATAGTGTTCGCCGTTATCAAGAATTTTACGAATAACATTTTTCGGTAAAATTATCGCAGAGTTAAAACAGTTTTCTTACGTTTTACACAAGAAACTACTTACCTTATCACATTTCTGTGGACTCTCCTATGTTTATGGAAGTGTATTCTTTTCGAACGCAAACTTTCAGAAGCGAAATAACTTAATTTAAGAGGAAAATCATGTATTTTAATGCTAATGGAACCTAACCTAACCTCGAAGGCATGCCTCGTCTCCGTGAATGGTGCGTGGGGCTATTCGTGGATGGTTTGTGGCGTTAGAAACACATCGTAATGTATTTTTATGCTGATGGAACCTAACCCAACAGGCCTAACTTAACCTCGTAGGCATACCTCGTCTCTGTGAATGGTGTGTGGGGCTATCCGTAGATGGTTTCTGGCGTTAGAAACACATCGTAATTAACTGGGAATGTGTTTCTTTCACAAGAAGAAATATCAATGACCATTAAAAACTGTACAGAAATGTATTTGAAAAGTGTTTTAACTTTGCGATAATTTTACCCATTTTTCGAAATCCAAACAGTGCTCGCTACTTTGATGAAGGTTCAAATTTTGTGTAACAATGATTGCCAAAATTCTACAAAAATTAGTCTTCCTGCTAAGAGAATTGGTAAAAAATTTATCATGTTGGGGGAGAGAAGAGAAGGGAAAGTGGTATAAGTCCAGTGTTGGCTAAATTGAGTTCAAAGCCTTGCTTGAAAGTGCTAATACAGATAAAAGTTAATTCCAATGCTGGTCCAGTGTGCAGTTACTGGTAAAAAGGATGTATCTCATCTTTTTGGGCATTTGTGTTCACACATACTATTTACATAAGCCAGCTGAGTAGTGTTGAGCATTCTTCTAGTATTTACAGAATGTAAAACTTTGAAATTGTTTACCAAAGGAATATTTTAAAATAAAAGGGTGTTGTGACATGTGCCCTTCTAAAATAAACACACAACAAAACAGGTCAACGGTATAAAATATCAAAACACCTTCATTCCATCTAATTCCATTTTAAAAAAAAATGTTCCAGTTTTTCACAAATGATTTCGGTAAAATTCTGCTCCATAGGAGATGCCTGGAAATCATCGAATTTCATGTATGTTACATTTGTACTTACTCATTATGCATTGCTGAACATAGTCTGTGTTTTTTTTTCTGATTAACACGAAAATATGTAAATTTGTTTTGTATTTATGCTAATGGAACCTAACCTAACAGGCCTAACCTAACCTCGTAGGCATACCTCGATCACGTGAATGGTGCGTGGGGCTACCCGTGGATCGTCTGTGGGGCTAATGTCAATAGTGTGTGGGGCTAACGCCAATGGTGTGTGGCTAGTGCCAATGTACTTTTTGGGGGGGGGTTACGGGAATTTTTTTTGTTTTGTATTTATGCTAATAGAACCTAACCTAACAGGCCTAACCTAACCTCATAGGCATACCTCATTCCTGCGAATGGTGCGTGGGGCTACCTGTAGATGATTTGTGGGGCTAATGCCAATGGTATGTGGGGCTATTGCCAATGCTGTGTGGGGCTAGTGCCAATGGTGTGTGGAGCTAGCGCCAATGGTTTGTGGTCCATCACAGACAACGGTCGTCAAAATTTGGTCGCTATGTTCTGCGTAACGTAAGTGAAAACGCATCGAAGAATACTGTCAGAAATCGAAGTTTTTGAAGTGAAAACAGCAAAAAAAAAAACACGCAGACGACGTTTAGCAATGCATAATAAGTAAGTACAAATGTAACATACGCGAAATTCGATGATTTCCAGGCGTCTCCTATGGGACAGAATTTTACCATGATTTCAAAATTAAAACATCCTTGAAAGGGCACGTTTCCCTTAAACGTTCAGCTACATACATGACATGAAATATAATGTTACATTTTCCACTTGATTCCCACTTTTTTAGTGTATAATTGTCATACTTTTTGCATGAAGAAGAACTAATTACAAGAGAAAATAATGCAACTGTGGATGAAAAAATTCACTAAGTTTATTTAGGATTTTAAGGAAGATAAAGTCTCAAGATAAATATAATTACAGATTGGAAACTACAGATTTTTAGCAGTGAGTATCCTCCATATGTATTTTTTTTAAAAAGTTAGTTTGGATGTTTACAAATTTTCCTTTTCTTCTGAAATAACTAGCACATAATTTAATAAAACTTCATGAACAAGAGATCTTCAATAACACCGAGTACAAATACCGTTCATGAAAACCACAAGAATGAATCAACCATGATAACGAAAACTGTACAGTAGAATTATAATTGCTGGGCATAATTGTTTGCAATTAACATGCTTATCTTGTGCAAATTACTACATACCTTCTCAATTCTATAATAAATGTAAATGGTGCACTTCACTTTATTTTTCACTCGGAATATTTATTTTTCCAATTATATTGCACTTTTTCACTTTCGTGGTGCACTTCACCGTATTTTTCACTCGGAATATTTATTTCTGCAAATATATGGCACTTTTTCAGTTTTGTGGGTTGCAAACTAAGTAATTTGTAGGAACATTACAGTCTCTACATACCACACAATTACCTTTTAAGTATTGAATATGTTTGATATTGATTTCGTTGAGGTACCATACACCATAAGATATGCCATTTCATGACGATTGGTACTTATTCCTGCAAATTGCAACACAAGTTCAGTATTTATACAAGCCTGAAATACACAATGCGGAACTGTTCCGATTTAATGCTATGTAAAATTCCAATGCTCGAGTGCGAGGGAAATAATTTCGCAAATCATCCTTCAACTCACTCCAGCTATGCTCAAAAGGTTTCATTGACACCACATTAAATCATACGAGCATCTTTCAGCTAACTTCTTCTTCTTCTTTTTCTCCTTCTTCGTGACCATCATTACAATATATTTGTCAAGCTGCTTTGTCTTTCATTACGAACAGACGTGATGTCAACTGATAACCAAAGCCGGGGACAAAAAGTATGATATTCAACAGTTGGTAGCAGTGTTGCTGAAATGGTTCCACAATGATAGCAAAATAACAAATATATACATTGGGTGTTACAATGATAGTGGTGCGAATGGCCTTCACAATGATATCGGAGTGAATTTACTAGAGATTTATCCAAATTTTACAAATAAAGTTAAACAGGCTTCTCAGTACGATATGATATATAAATATACACGTTAAAAAACGAGTATACTCAAAGATTTCCAGTGGTTGCCACACTCCTGCAGAGTATAGTGGTTGCCGTAATGATACCGGGATTTATTTATATATATATATATATATATATATATAATTACAAGGTGTCGCAAAACTCTTTCAACAACGCTTGCCTGCTGAGAGATATCATATAAACAAGTAACTTTCCTCTATAAAGTTTACCTAGAAAGCGCTTAGTTTCTGTGCAATGAACGCTTAAAATCTATCCTGTACGTATGCAACCCAACACCACAAACGCTTGCTCTGACATAACTTCCAGGGGCGTGTGGCACAGTTGCCACTAGCGTTCTTTGTTAAGAGGGACCAGTTGAAAACAAGAACTTGTGAATCTTTTCCTGAGCAAAATCCAAAACATTAATTATACTTATGATATTGTATGAAGAATTGACAGAATTTATAAATAAACTGACCAAGACAAATAATAGGCAGACTGAAATTCAAGAATACTCATTCTAAAATATCTCCATAACTTATTGATTGATTGATTTGATTTATTTTAATTCGGTTTTTTGCCACTTTTGGCTGATCGTGAAGATGACAATGATATTATGAAATAACAAACGACACCAACGTCTAGGCAAGGATTTAAACCCGAGACACCTGGCGGCGTAGCAAGCTGTGCTATCCACATCGTGTATCATGCAATACCAACATTTTCGAGGGACACGTGAGATAGGGGAAATCCACGAACGAACAAATGTAAACATGATGTGTTTGCTGCCTCGTTTCGAACACGCAGACTGTTTTGCTATTGAAATTTATTTGAAAATTATTCCTATCCGTGCTATCGTTATTGGTAATAAAGTACGTCTCATAAGGAAATAATTGCAAGTCTCTTTTAATTTTATGATTGATTGATTGATTAATTGATTGATAGATTTGATTTATTTTACTTCGTTTTGTGCCATGTTTGGCTAATTTGCGAAGATAGGGATGAGTGATGATATGATGAAATTGATGAATGTACACTCATCCATACCCAAGTCGGGATACGAACCGAAGACTCTTGGCTCGTAGCGCGATGTTCTAACCACTGCGCCATGGAGGACGGCTTTTAATGTAATGAAAAACGTCGTTTGGACATGATTAAATTCACACATTAAGCCTAGTACTTATTAAAAACCAAAGCCAAGAAATTCTTAGTTATATCAAGCGCTGAACTGTAAAGGGCATTCGTATTGCAAAATGACAAGAAACAATTTTGTGAACAGCAAAAGTCTATTGAGCCGCCTTGGTGATCGAGTAAGTTTAGTGATCGACACATGATCTCTCTATCGAAGGTTCCTGAGTAGTGTAATTGATGCTACTACTGGCACGAGAAAGTATGAACCCCCCTCAGGCAGATTTGCCTACACTTAAAACAAGTTCAACATGCCCATATGAGCTTTTTGCTCAAGTGTGGAACCCTGTCTAATCCAAGATTTTTGTAAAAATGCCCTCGGGAATTTCCCGTGAAAGTATGACCCCCCTCAGATTGATTTGCCTACACTTATAAAAGGCACTTCTGTGAGATTGTTGTCCATAAATTTGTTAAAAATATGCCCCTCTTGATATTTTTTTTTGGCTACACTTAAAACTAGGCCAAACGTTTTAACACACACACACACACACACACACACACATACGTGTAAACGTGGTCTTATAAGGCCCGAGTGAGTGTACATATGTTGTTGGAACCACTATAATTTGATAAATTAGCATAATCAAATTCATTTTAAAATGTCGAGACCATGCATGTGATTACAAATACCACCGTGGTTTTTGAAAATTATCATTTATGCAGTTTTCCTGACGAAAAAATGGTTACTATTCTTGTTGGAACCTGGTACCAATATCACCTGTCTAATTTACGTGTTGTAATTTTAATACAATTGCATCCGTTGTGGGTACCATTCAATATTGCAAAACCCGTCCAACCAATCACAATTCTTGTAGGTCACTTGATTTCTTCCTGTGTGTAAGCAGCTACGTGCCATACCGAATTGGGCAATAGTTGTGAAACGCGCTTTACGGCGTCAATTGAGAGCGCGTAGCTTGCATGTATCTGTCTCGTCGGCGCAGAGCATTCGGAAGGGGAGGGGAAAAAAAAAGAAGAGTTCCTCTCGCGGCGGAGTAAGGAAGGGATTAACTGCGGCGCAGTCAGTGGCGTACTTAAGGAGTTTTTGCCCCACTGTGGAATTGAGAAAGTAATTACATTTACCCTAATCGCTGAATCTAATTTTTACTTTGCCTACTTTTTTGTGTTGTTTGAAGATTTCAGAAATCAAAGCAGGCTTGTGCGGCCTATCATGGCAACTGTGTGAAACGAAGCTCTTTATTGGAACGCTACCAAGCGAAACGCAATATGTAACAAGCGACAAGAGATACGTACCGCTTGGAATTGAACCCTCAGTAATCAATTCGACCTTTCGCATTGATGCGACAGGGCAAGCTGCACATGTCGCTTGCGGGTCGATGCATTAGGTTTTTCGAGCATGAGCGGTGAATTTCTTGCTTTAGATTGAAGTCGCCAGTGTTCGTGGGTGTCCGGAAGGGGGGCAAGAGGGGCCGTGCCCCCCCTGGAAAAGTCAAACAAATAATATATTTCACACATATAATTTCATTTCAGCCACAATAATAAGTGTTTTTTAATGCACGAACATGATAAATTCAAATGGAAACAATGTTTTCTGAGGGAACATTGGGGAAAATGTGGCTTATTTGCCCCCCCTGGAAAAATACCATCCTTGCCCCTCCCTGGAAAAAAAAACCTGCTGACGTCCATGCCAGTGTTGCCTGTCGGTTGTCGCCTGCCACTTGTCGCTTCGATCTGAAGTCTCCTTGAAGGGGTCAGGGGAAGAATTCTGACGCAGGCGACAAGCGACAGTGTGCTTCCACATCGATAAGAGACACGGGTTCCTTTTGGCTTGTAGACTAAAACATTCACCGGCCGTGCACGACAACAAGTGGAGGCGTCACGATGCACAACATTGATAAAAAAGCGACATGCAATATTTGCAGCTTACCGTGCTGTATCAGTTCGAAACGTAGCATTGATTACCGAGGCTTGTCGCTTGTCGCGTTACGCTTCGGTATGGAATCTGCTTAAACGGCAGGAGACTGGCGACATGGGAGATTTTATACCAAAGCAACAAGCGAGATTAGAAAATTCAATATAAGGCAAAACATTCACCGCCCATACGAGAACAAAAGTACGAAGCGACATGATGCACAGTATTAACAAAACTGGCAAATCAAAGCGACACGAAAGCTACAAGCGACACCTGCATCTTGTCGTGTCGCTTCTGTTTGAAAGGTTCAATTCATTACTGCTGCTTCACTTCCAAGGG
Organism: Lepisma saccharinum; assembly: GCF_977018435.1. Classification (NCBI taxonomy): domain Eukaryota; kingdom Metazoa; phylum Arthropoda; class Insecta; order Zygentoma; family Lepismatidae; genus Lepisma; species Lepisma saccharinum. Next base: position 24,900,659 of record NC_139237.1, read on the forward strand.
ACAGGTGTTGATTGTCGCTTTCGTGTGAAATCTCCCTTACAAAGCAAAAAAGCTGCAAACGACAGACGACAAGTGACAGGCGACAAGCGACACGGAGAATTCACACAGAAGCTACAAGCGGCAAGCGATACTAGCACAGTTAGTTTAAATTCAAACATTCACCGCGCATGAGCTAACAAGAGCACGGTATTGAGAAAATTGCCTAATCAGAGTGACACATGCAACTTGTCCTGTCGCTTTCTGAATGCTGGTTTGCAAGTTAAGCGTGTCACGTGCCGCTCGCCTCTGAAAGCTACACCAAGCCATTGTTTTATTCAATTCTCCTCAGGGAAGGAAGAGAATGCTTATACAAATACAGTCTCCGCAGATCATTTGCGAAGCCATTCATTATATTTGAAACTCTATTTTCTGTGCACACTCAGCGTGCACTATAATCTACCGAAGCGGCCCTAACAATTTATTTGCTGGAACTAGGATCTCACTTTCTTCATCGTTGTGAAGGGTCACTCGCAATAGAATTGTTACGATTTTGTCTCTCTGCCTGAGAACAGAATTTGGAGACTATAGTCGACAAAAAATTACTTCTGTTAGAGTTATTAAGTTTGTGGAGGAGAGTGGTGCTTCAGATGGCTGTTCCATGTAGACTGTACATTTGAACAAAACGAGCAAAGGAAAAAGTCACTTATTTCATTTCTTTGTAAAATGAATTAAGTGTTAATTTACCAGAAGTCCAGTACAGTAAAACTATCCAAGTATATAATGGTGTGAGTCTTAATCGACATTTTAATTAAACCTTTCTTCACAAACTGATTCAAAATTGAATAGGGCAGTGATTCCCAAAGTGTGCTCCGCGGCGCCCAGGGGTGCGATATTTTCACTGAAATGTCACTTACTTGTTAGTCTACAGATGGTTTTAGATATGATTGTTCCAAACATTAGCTTATTTAGTCCTTTTTACATAAACAATGTTTCTGAATTTGAAATATGTGCTTATTTTTTAACTTAAGGCAAGCAACCTAACAACACTAACTTAGCGTTGCAAGTTTTAGATAGGCCTATGCCTACATTCTGACTTGGGTGCCGCGGAAAAATTTTAAAATTACAAAGTTTGGGATCCTCAGAGATAGGGCATAATTGTAATACTCGTAATGAATGATTGACGTATAAACTTGATGTGAAGCGTACAGAAATATTTGTTTCGCGAATGGAGCGAACAATAAAACGTTTTATAAATCTCATTCCTTGCAACCACCCAATCACAGTAACTGTTGATCACCTGACCTCTACTTCCACGTCACCCATGAAGTTTGCTGGTGTATCTTTGCGTCCTAGCACAAGCATTTCGTTTTCGCGCCTTTTTTACCGGACGCCCGGTCCTTTCTTACTTCGGTAGTTCTTCTCGCAGTCAAGTAGGAGGGGTACGAGTTCCACCTAAGGCCTCCCCGATGGCCATGTCGACCTCCGTGGCGGACTGGTTAGCACGGCGCGCTACGACGCCAGGGGTTCCGGGTTCGAGTCCCGGGTAAGGCACGGGTATTTGTGTTTGTCCAAATGAGAAAAACTTAAAATTGAGAATAACCGTGAAATGAAAATCTTGAGAATATACTGAAAAACGGGGGATACTTCCTATAAGGGGTATTCCTTAAAAAATGACGTAAAGGTTGCTTCGTCGCCTTGTAATCAGGGGGTCCCGGGTTCGATACTCGGTGGAGGAATTTCGTTGTTTGGATTCCACTTTAAACTGTAGGTCCAGTCCCGATTATCCTTACTGTGAATAAAGCGGACTTAAAGCACCAACTCAAACAAACTAGTTCCACTTGCACCAAAAGCAAGCATACAGTCAAGAAGTTTAAATACCGTATGTCTTCATGTCGTTACCCAGTCTCAAACGCAGGATAAAAAAAAACACGATTAAGAAAAAGAAATGAACCAATGTTCTCGAGGCCGAGTTGGGAGAAGTATATTATGGTAAATAATCATATTGTAGTCACGCACACTTCTGTGTTGTAGCAACACTATTGACTTTCAATGGAATCATTACTACCCAGAAGTGTCCGTGACTGTACAACCCTAAACTGATGTTGCGTCACATTTTGTTGGTATGTCGACTAAGAAACTCTCATAACATGTCGCAATAAAACAAGTGGCTTCACCAAACTGAGGTGGAGGCGAACAAACCATTATTCTGCACTGTTATCTCAAGAGTCCGATATTACCAAGAGAGGGAGACATTTCTTAGTCACAGGAAATGTTTTCAATTCACTACTTATAAAAAGTATATGGTGTCGTCTTGGCAGAACGAACTGACCTGACTACAAAAGCACAAGAAGCTAACTGTCTCGATTATTGCGATCATACGGTCTAGTTTTATTATTGTGTGTAGTTTTACCAACTAACCTTGAAAGAAACAGTTTGGTTCGACGTATACACGGAACATTTCCAACCAATGGCAGCACAAAACATGTCGCTACTAATACACAGCGACGAAGTGCAATAAGCCTACGATCACAAAATGAACAATCTCTATTTTATGGTGGTATTTTAAGACTTTAGATTTCAATGTCTTTGGAAAGGTGTAGAGTGCTTAACACAAAAAATACTAATAAATAATATGAATGTGAAACATGCAAGGGTAAAGTAAAGTGCATTACAGCGTTGCATGGATGTAGTTGTAAGAAGCCACATATTATATCTCACTTAATGTCCCACTATTTTGGAACATTTCTTGATTTAAGGCAGTTATTTGGAAAATATTGTCCGTCGACGAAGCTGCTATGCCTGCAGTCATCTGTAGAAGACAGAAAATCTCAGTCCGGATACGAGTGCATCAGCTCAATCTATGGCGTAATATCGTTCCGACTTTTGTAATTGTTAATCGGCCCAGATTTGAAAGCACCACTGATGCAAGGCCTGTTGTTGAGTGAGCGTGTCATCCGTTTCTTTTCCTACCTACTAATTTATGATGGCGGGCCATCAGCAAAAAGTGCATAATTTTAAAGAGTGGGGAGTTGCATGAACGTTTACTATACAGGGTGTCGCAAAACTCTTTCAACAACGCTTGGGAGCTGGTAGATATCATAAAAACAAGTAACTTTTCCCTATAAAGTTTACCTCGAAAGCGCTTATCCTGTACGTATGCAACCCGACATAGAAAATGCTTGCTCTGACATAACTAGCAGGGGCGTGGCAGGGTTGCCACTAGCGTTCCTCGTTAAGAGATTGATTGATTGATTGATTTAGTTTATTTTACTTCGCGTTTTGTGCCTCTTGGCTAATTTGCGAAGATGGGGATGAGTGATGAAATGATGAATTTGATGAATGAACATTCACAAACAACCAAGCCCGACCGGGATTCGAACCCGGGACCCTTGGCATCGCAGCGCGATGTGCTAACCACTCGGCCACAGGGTCGGGCCCTCGTTAAGAGAGACGACTTAAAAACAACAACTTGGGAGTCTTGCTTGAGCAAAATCCAAAACATTAATGATACTTGCGATGTTGTAAGAAGGATTCACAGTATTTATAAACTGACCAAAACAAATAATGGCCAGACTGAAATTCAAGATTACTCATTCTAAAATATCACCATAATTGATTGATTGATTTGGTTTATTTTAATTCCCTTTTCTGCCACCTTTGGCTAATCGCGAAGATGAGGATGATATGAAATAACAAATGACACCAATGTCTAGACCAGGATTTAAACCCGAGACACCTGGCGCCGTAGCTAGCTGTGCTAACCACATCACCACGGAGTGTTACGTACATCATGCAATATCAACAATTGCAAGGGACACGTGTTATAGGGGAAATCCACGAACGAACAAATGTATAGGGGTTAGAGCTGGCGCTCTCCCATTGTGGAAAGACCACAAGGTGAATGCAACGCGGTCCTGAAAACTCGCCCTTCTGGCGTATGACGTCATCTGAGATACACAGGTGGGAAAGAAGTAAAGTTTGTTTAACAAAACAACAGTATTTCATGAACTTTAGAATATTTTGAGGGAATATTTAAGAAAGTATACATCTTCTGAAGTAAAAAATACACAAACTAAAATATTTTTTGTATAGTATGATTTCTATCAGTTAGTCGTTAAACTTCCACCTTGCAGTGAAAAGTATTCTTTAATAATTAGGCTATCTGATTTCCATCAACCTAGCGTGCAGCATTCTTCTGTGCTTTTTATTGGGTCATATGTACAGGTAGATATCTCGGTGGTCGAGCGTGTTGAGTGGTATACTGGTAACCTACGTAGCGAGGGATCCGGGTTCGATTCCCTGTGGCTGGTGTAAGGTGTAACTTTCGTGAAGGGTAGAAATTCCACGTGCCAAAGGCCTGGGCCGCATTCTGCAGAATTACGAGGCTCTGGAGCCCAGACACACAGGCAGCATAATCCTTTGCTTTGTGTTGACATGTTTGCCCTGCGGACCACAGCAGTTCTAGTATTTGTCTCGATTGTAATCACTGGCGTAGGCAGAAGAGGGGGAGGCTTGAAGGGACTAGAACCACTCCGAAATTTTGAGAAAAATCAACATTTTCAAATAAAGCAGTGAGAACTCGGTTGGAAACCCAAGTGAGTGCTAAATGCAATGGCCAATGTGCTGACGTGTCCATAATTTAAATAAATTAATCAAGTATGTTCAAGTTCTGGCCGGGGCATGAGTGTACCTTTGTAACTGTAACTCATAATTCACCTTTGTCGTCACCAATAGTGGCTGAAAACATATGTAAATTAAAGAACACAAACACGCTGTTGCAATTCTGACCACCTCTCTTACATTGAAGCAATTTTTTAATCTTTTCTCCAGGCCAGTGCTTCTCAACACCGCTGTTATGTACTACCTGGTTAGTAGAGGTAGAATGAGAATGAAATACCGGCAGTTTCATTTTTAGTGTTTAGAAGAAAGTTACAAAATTCAGAACTAAATTATAATATTTAGAACTAATTTGTAATATTTGAAACTATATCAACTCTTTTGGTTTATGAATAATTTGTGTCTTATAAATATATGAATATTAATTTATGAATAATGAATAAAATACGCAAATAAAAAGGTTGGTTTAGTTCTAAATATTATAATTTAGTTCTAAATATTGTAACTTAGTTCTAAACACTAAGAAAAAATCTGTCGGTACCTCACTCTACGTCTTCTCTGGTTTTCTGGGGTAACACATACAAACACATACATAAGGAGAGAGGAAAACCCGTTTGTGCCTTATTTACTAAAGTTGCCTCTACGTTCAATAGGCTCTAGGTTTAGCCCCCCACCTCAAATGAAACCACAGGCATGCTGCTGTACCACTTTTTTCAAATTCGTAAGGCAAAAGTATTAGGAATTATCACTGCTTTCTGTAGCTTCAAATTATTTGGGGGGTGGAATCAAATTATTAAATTGGAATGCACTAGAGGGGTTGAAAGTGAAAAATAATTTTGCATGTGAAACAGTGTGAGTTGCGCAAGAAATTGCAAGATATATAGCCTAGTCATTAATAATGTAAAACATTTTCAACGCTGATTTATAAAATTAGCAGGTAGATCTGCACATAAACATTTTTAATATATCAAATAAGCAATATTTGATCAAAATAAGAGTTATGAGACTGGAAACGGAATGAAGAGACAATTATTGAATTCAATATTTTGGAAAATTTTACCTTCTGTCTTTTAAACGTTCTACGAAATTTTCTTTCGTAGTAGCAATTTTCTTCTGAGTACAGGTTATCATGAGCAAGATATTTTGAATGAACTAACAATAACATCCAAAAAGTTTAAAATACATTCTCCTCAGTCGATTTGATTATTGAGACAACTATTATTTTCCGAGGTAAAATTAGTTTAAATTTTCCATGAACTTTAAATTTTCAATCGAATTTTTCCAGTTTCTGAAATCTCTAACACCATATTTGAGGCTGGTTTAGGACTCCTATTTACATACTCCCACACAGAGTGAGAGAGGGAGCTGATATGCACTGCATGGTGCCTTCAGGTCGGCAGTTACGGCGAGATTTTCAACATATCAAGCAACAACTGTCACCATTGAATCTAGACTTGCAACTAATTATTTTGCTCACACTTTTTCATTTGTTCCCTTGTTTAATGAAATCAATAAATACTGTTCAATATTTACTTATGAATAGCAAGCGAAAGTTCATGTCATCTTACACAATGTTATGATTCTTAATTTGGAGCCAGTATATTTTCCTAAGTTTCTATATTCTTTCCGTAAAGTGAAACGAAAGTTTTCAGTACAGAAAGAAATATATTGTGCGTCGTTGCCTTGTAAATTAGGGGTCCCAGGTTCGACGGGTTCGATACCAGGTGGAGGCACATAGTTGTTGGGATACCACTTTGAACTGTAGGTCGAGTCTCGATTGGCTTTACTGTGCATAAAACAGACTTTAAAACACCAAATCAATCAATATACTGTAAAATCAATAAATGTAAATCATATTCTTAGTTCTTAAATTCTTATTTATATTTTATTGCTCGAACAAATTAACATTGCTCAAACAATTACATTACATTTACATGTAAATGTAACGTAATCGTCTATTTCGGGTGTTATTGTGAATTTGTAGTACCTGAAAAGTTTCAAAAGATGAACAGAATAGTGTGTTAACTAACTGCTACGATCCTAGCTGTAGTTCAATACCAATTCAGGATAACAAAACTGTTGGAAAACAAACTTTGTATCGAAACTTTCCAGGATTTATCCATGCTCTTAAGCCGCGTTTACACCGGGGTTGCTCACACATGTTACCAGCAAATGTCGTTAATATTTCGAAGAACGCTTGTGAATTTCTTATAAACATCTCATGTTTTCAACATATTTCCCGTGTTGGAAACAGAAATGTTGTTATCCACTAGAAGTCGCTACAGATCAAAGGGCACTTCCCCTACAATTAGCTCCTGTCCGCAGTGAAGGTCTCACCCAGAATCTTCGGTCTTATCTGTTTCGACAAAATGACACATGCTGCCACAGAGAGTACAACGTCCTCCACGGTCGGCATCTGGCAGCCAAAATGTTAACAAAAGTTATTAACAAAAGTAAAGTGAAAGTAATGTTATGGTTACCAACATTTTGACAACATCTGTTGTTAACCGTGTTGGTAACAAAGAGTTCATAACGTTTGCAGGGAACATTCGGTGTAAATGCGGCCTTATCCATCCCGTCCCCCTTACTCCGTAACGGTTGCCATGTGTCAGGCACTCTTTATTCCTCGAACCCCTACGCATGCAGGATCTTCTGTGGCTAAAATTTATACACGCACGTTGCATAACTGCACTATCGTGGTTTTTGAGAAAGGATTGTTGTAGAAAGGACGTTAAAATTCCCGTGATGAGGTATTCATCGAGGCAGAAACTGTAGTTGAACCTGATACGCTTTGTTATGGTTAGGCCTAGTGGCCGTAGCGGTTAAAAAGTTGGGTGATTTGTTAATTACAAAGAAAAAATGTTTTTCCTACTTTTGTAAAGCGCCGAGATCATGCTTTTTTACTAGAAAATGTCTGTGTTCCTTGTAACTATTCTTTTCTATTCAAACTTACGTAGTTGTGGAGCAAAAAACTGTGCATGATGACTAATTGCGACTTAAATATAGGGAGAAATGCAGAGCTCATCCTCATATTCGCGATTAGTCAAAAGTGACAGAAAAGAAAAGTGAACTACACCAAAAAATCAATAATGTCCAATTACCATCCTTTTCTTCGTTATTTAGTTAACGATACGATACGCAGTCTCAAGGTCATGTTTAATGATGCCGGGGAAAAGATATTCAGCTTCTGAAATGTCACTTAAACACGTGGGTGATAGAATTCAAAACTATACGCTCCCCTATCCCTTCCCCTCACACACGTATGCAAGCGCAGACTAATTTATTTGGGAGTGTTAAGGAGTGTTTCAGTAGCCTATCTGGACAATGTTACCTTAATTGTCATACGTTCATATCCCCCTTTCACAGAAACCATTTTACCTTGTGGTTTATGGGTATGCATAATCACCTTAGCACAGGTTATTATTGCTATTATTGTGACGGTATTTATACTATTTATATGTGCCGCCACTGAAAATCGAGTCCGAGACATCTTGATTACGGTGACTGCTATATCAGTTTTGCAACCCCCCCCCCCCCCGCCACCACCCCTCGCTGAGGAACTCATTAATGAGGCTATATATAAAACCAGTAGCGTAATTTCTCGTGCAGTTTGTAGTACGCTAAATATTTACACATAAAGAAATCTAATTAGAATTCAGTAACACAATTGTTATGCAAGAAAAGCTGCATGCTATGTCGAATAAATTGAATAAGAAGAATATACAGTCGAAATTATCTTGTACTTCGCCAAAATGTGTGTCTTGGAGTCTGACCCTGAACTGTATTTATCAGACTAACGAGTGTCTGGTGCCTGGGTTGTGTCGTCCATATAGGTTTGTGATTGTCACTTCATCAATCTGATCGTATTACCATTCACCCTCATCTTCGCAATTATCGGCAATGTATATTTGAAAGAAGCGCTGATCCAGAAACTGTCTGTTTTCATTTCTTCAGCTTTGGTTTCAAGTTTGGTCCTGAAAATTGGTTAACTCGGATTTGCGACCAGCCAAAGGGATGGCCTTTTTCCTCTGGCCCATTTCTTTCAAGAACTTTAATAAATAGTCGGGCTGTTTGCTTTGCTTTATATCCAGTGTAAGCTTTATATCCAGTGTAAACTTACTTTTCTCGGGGGCCACATATCTTCGCTTACCTAGGAACCTTTGAATCCTTTATTAAATCTGTTTACAATTTTAAATCTCCTCTCCTTGCCTTCTTTCGTTTATATTTGAATTAAACGTTTAAAATAGTTTGAGACCCTCAACATTGACCCATGTACGCAATTGGATCTCCGACGCTGTTTTTTCTTGCTTGTGGGCTAGGGGACGTCAAGGAAGGGGAGGGAGTGGGTGACGCCGTTTTTGGCTGATTCCAGGGTTGTCGCTTGAAAGTACGGAAAAGGGGGAGACTATGCCATTCCTGTTTTCTCTGTGTTGGTACTATTTGAGGGCAATTGACCTGAAAGGGAATGATTGTCTACAGTCGGATTAAACATTATGGAAACTCGAGTTTGAGCTCCAATCAAAACATTAACCAGTAGAGCTACGTATTTAAATTTCGTCACGATTGGACCACAAGTTTTTTTAATTACAGAATCTCAAAGAGAGTGTAGTTTGGAAAACACCAAAAAAGCGGCATTTTATTTGGTTCTCACGAGGATAAGAAATTGAAGGCATAATTGAAAAAAATAGTTATTATAGCTTAATTCACAATTCAATAACTTAACTGGCTAATTTTTAATTCGAGAGCAAACTCGAGTAGCCATAATTTTGAATTGGACGGTAGTTCGGCGGAATCTTTCTTTATTGTTTCATTTATGACGCAGTGTTTGTGCAAGAGATCGTGATGATTAGATATAATGAGATATCGCTGTTCGGGAACAGCACATGTTAACGGCTTGTAAAGCAATCGCCTGTTCTCCGTCCCCTTAGCACATTTTAAGTCTTAGCGCCTTTCAACTCATTCAGCAAAGTGTCATGATGTTTTAACTTGATATATAAATAGCAGATATTAACATACTAATTAGTTTAATAATTTAAATGAATAATAGAAATATGGGTACGCAATTATCGGCAATGTATATTTGAAAGAAGCGCTGATCCAGAAACTGTCTGTTTTCATTTCTTCAGCTTTGGTTTCAAGTTTGGTCCTGAAAATTGGTTAACTCGGATTTGCGACCAGCCAAAGGGATGGCCTTTTTCCTCTGGCCCATTTCTTTCAAGAACTTTAATAAATAGTCGGGCTGTTTGCTTTGCTTTATATCCAGTGTAAGCTTTATATCCAGTGTAAACTTACTTTTCTCGGGGGCCACATATCTTCGCTTACCTAGGAACCTTTGAATCCTTTATTAAATCTGTTTACAATTTTAAATCTCCTCTCCTTGCGCAAAATTAAAAAGTATTTAACAAATTGTGTTTCAAATCGGAGAAACTTGAATTCAATTTATCATCATAATTATTTTCTTTCTTTCACTTTCCGATCTCGGAATGTAGTCTTGAGGCTTAGGCCCCCTTCTTTCGCAGTGCGGTGTGTACGAAGTCACCTAGACCACTAACACTGCGTATATTTTTCGGGCGAAGAGGGGCAGCATAGAATTGTTGCAGTAATCAGGTCATCTTATCATATTATGCCCTATAACTCCACAGTCCACACTCCCGTGATATTCAGTCATGGCGCAATGCACAGGGAACAGCTGTACTTTACTGCATAGACAGGTCCCTAGCTTCCCCCTTCCCTGCATTGAGGGAGCTGCTGCTATGCCACTGGTCACCTCCGAAACCTACTTTGTTCTTTTTTATGTCTTATATTTTGTTCAGTTATAAGCCCACGAAATGATTCCCTGTTCAAAAGGGACGTGGGGGGGGGGAGTTATGGACTGCTAGGTTAATTTGTGCAGTTATGGACAGTACGAAGCTTTGTCGTTGGCCAGGCCACTGTTTTTTAGAAGTCATTTGTATTTGATATTTATTATTTATTTTACGTCTCTTTTCTTCAATTTTTGGCAATTCACGACGATGAATCTTGATTATGTTAAATGGATGAAGAGAGACTCGCAAAACAGCCTCGTCCAGGCTGACGGGACTCGACTTGAGTGTACGATCACCCAACGCACTCAACAACAGAGTCGAACTTTTATAAATGGGGGAATTCATCTTTTCGCACCATATTTCTCAGGAAATTACGTTACGACTATGCGTCAATCAGTGAGTGAAAATATGAATATATGTTAATAATAAGTTCAGATAGGATTATTTGTGTGTAAAATATTTGTGTTGACGTAAGAAAGTGAAGAGAAAAAGCTGTATAGTTTGATCGGGTGAACAGGCTCTTTCGTTGCAGCTGTAAGGGATTAAGGGATTAGCGAGCTACCGATAAGTAGGTCAGTGGTACAAACATTGTTCGAACGTCGATCTCTCCTTCTCAGGACGAAGCAGCTGAAATAGGCTGGAATAAAATACTTGAGTGATGCGGCAATGAACTTTCTTATGAGGGAGCAATAGAATGTAGTTGTTTTTTTTTATGTGGTACCATATAGGCAAAATTAGAATAAAAAATTTGACATGTTGTATCATAATGTGGAGGAAAGTAAACGAACCATGAAAGAAATGAGCGTCCGGCTGGAAGATAAATTGGATAAGTTAGAAATTAAAGTATATTAATTGAAAGAGTAATGTAGTTTAATGTAGAAAGATAGGTCCAATGTTCCATTTGTAACATTTTGACTATCTACTCCGTCCGCAGTCAACCACCGGTCACAGGTCTTCTTGTACTGCATTTGACATGTTTAACTCAATGTAGTTCGGCGAAAAGAAAAAAAGAAGCAAGCACTTCTTATCGCTATCTTGCAGGAGGGCGAGGGACAGAGCAGAAACGTTTTTAATCAGCTTCTTACAGAAGGCCTGATTTTCCTGCATTTACTTGGGCCTCTCCGATGGCGCAATGGTAGCGTGGTCGCCTTGTAATCAAGGGGCCCCGAGTTCGATACCGGATGGAGACACACAGTATTTCGGGTTTAAACTTTAGGTCCAGTCCCGATTTGCTTTACTGTGCATAAAGTGGACTTAAAACACCAAATCAATCAATCCTGCATTTACTTGAAAGGCAAAAACGTATCAGCAGCAAAGGAAGTGAATTATCCGATGTATGATTAGACGTCGAACTCCACCTAAAAGAAGTAGATATAATGATTTTGATTTTGATGTTAGAGCTTGAGCAAGATGAGAAATTCACTGGCGCTGTTGCAAAATTGTCAACTGTAAGGGAGTTGCCAGAGCCTGCTTGACGCAATGAGCTCTTTACCATGTAATCCTGCCTCTGCGTTGCTAAAATGTTCAGCATTTTTCAACGGATGGTCGTCACCTTTATTCAGTACTAAACAGTATAATCATGAAGCTTACGCATCGAAAGTAGAGATGTGATATTTATCGTTGTTGAAGCCTTTGTCGACGAAACATTGATGGAAACTGGCGACGTCTCGATACTCGGGTGAAGGCTGTACGGAAGGGAGGAAAAAAACAATTGACTGTCAGTAACAGACATATTTTGGATCCATCGCAAAACATTACTTAATGTGCCTTCAATGTAAAACACACGTAATTGTGAACTGAAATGCAAAACTTTTACTGCTACTAAGTTTCTTCACTGTATGTATGTTGTTTGTGTGTGATTTTATTTTGTTATTTTGCATCGCTTTGCTATCACTTTTGGCTAATCGCAACGATGAAGATGAGTGATGATACGATGAAATTACGAAATTGATGCAGGAACACTCACAAAGAAAACATATGTCGTTACCATTGGCGTCGTAAACTCTCCTAACCACTCCGTACGGAGGTCGGCATATCTGTGGATCTTTTTTACGTAAGTTTTTAAGTCCACTTTTATGCACAGATAGGTTAAACGGGACTGGACCTACAATTTTAAAATAAAATCCGAACCACTGTGTCCCTTTACCGGATATCGAACATGGTATGTATATACCTATAGAGAGGAAAGTAGAATTGTAAAGGTAGAGTTTTGCAAAATAATGTGCAGATGAAACTTTCCATAAGTCACTTACGACAGATGTTTAAATATACAATTCAGCTGTAAATGGTGGACCAATAACTGGTTCATAATATTTCTACATTTGCGCACTTTTAATTTCAATTTGTCAAGTTTTGGGCTGGGTATGCAGTTCTGGTTTTGTTGTATCCACGGGATTTTCGTCCTTTGCTCCGCCTGTCTGTCACAATTACAAGTATTATACATTCATTGGACAAACCATTCGTTATATTAATACTATGCACGTTCTCTCCAATAACCAAGTACGAAAGTTAACTTTTGCATTTCAAACCCCCTCAACCTTTGGCTCAGGGCGGTCAACAATTTGAAATAAGACATTCTTTCTTTTGTTTGTTTGCTTGTCCTTGTAAATACAAGATTTAAAAAAAAATATTTGTAAAATAATAATAAATTTAAAAAAAACTGGGAACGAAATGTTCGATCACAGGCCAGTTTCATAAGTAAAGCGTCAAAGAAAGGCAAACGCTGTCTGGTAGCTTATTGTCTTTGTTTTGATTCATAGTTCTTTACTTTGCTATCTCATTGTTGTTAACTTTAGCGAAAGGGAAAACTATTTCACTTTGCAAAAGAGCAATTCATAAATAATCTCTAATAATAATCGTCATGTTATATCGCATGACTAATTATTTTGTTAGACCTTGCTTGTAGCCTGGAGCGAAAATTAGATACCGGTCAAAATAATTCTTACGCACTACTCTGGCAGCCCGATGAGTGGAAGAAGGGGAACGACTTGACGATTACTGCAGCAGATAACACTCACTTGTGCAAGCAGTAGAAGAACTCTGCCGTTGAAACCATTTGTACAGTCACTGGCACTTCTGGGTTGTAATTATCCAACTGAAAGTCAATGAAATCGTTACAACCCAGAACTGTTAGTGACTTGTCATGATGCAACAAAAGACAAGTACAAAGGCATGCTTTTCTAGGATTCGAACCCTGAAACGTTACCCTTGCGTTCTACACGTAAACAAAGACGGACTAGAAGTAAAATCTAGATCTAGCATTTTTGTTTTTCAGACTGTCCAGTATTTGACGAAGAGAAACATTCCTGTTTTAATTTTTTATTGAAGTTTGTTATGAGGAGAGCGTATAAGCAGCAGATCTTTGGCTGCGACTAATGCTAATTCCGTGTTAAAGAAAGGAACATGCTAGTATTAAATTCTGTGAAGTTAGGTATTTTTTTCGTGTTAGTGTAGTATTTTTTTTTGTCCCTAAGTAACTTGGAGTTATGAATTATAATTTGGCTGTTATATCTGTAGGGCCTCCCCGATGGTGTAGGAGGAACGTCCTTGCCTTGTAATCAAGTGTCCTGTGTTCGATGGAGACACATTGTGTTATGATTTAACTTTAAATTGTAGGTCCACAATGACTAGCCTATTTATATATAAAGTGGGTTTGAAATAAAGCTCAAGTCAATTTAACTCACCTGATTCATCTAACCTATTAAGCACAAAACATTAACAACATTTAGGACAGCTGTATTATTCGTAAATTCTCGTAACTTCTTCTTCTCTTAAATTTTACAATTATTTTACACTTCTTCTTACAATCCAGTAATATAGTATTTTTCCCAGTGCTGACATTTTTCTGTACATATATTAATAGTGGACTAAGAACGGTGCCACTATATAATCAAGCTTTGTAAGCAAGTGGTCTCAGATTGGATGTCAGGTGGAGGCACATAGTCCGGATCCCATCCAGTCCCGATTAGTTTATCTGTTTAAAAAGCGGACTTGCAACAAATCTTTAGCTCTTTACCTGAGCAGTAAGTTGTTGATCTGAAATAATTCTACACACGTTTATGTAATGTATTTATTTGTATTAACATTATTAGAATTAAATGCAAAATTAACATTAAAAGTTTTCCTTCTAAATGCTTTGAATTCAAAGCTTTATTCTTCCATAGCATTTGAGCTTCAGAGGGAAGCAGGCGTGAGAAGAACGCTTGGCACCTCGAAGTCTGGACAAGACTCCCCGAAGATTAGGGATGAACAAGCGAAAATAACTAACAATTATACCAACACAAAATTAGATTTATTCAATTACATTAATTTTGTTACTTCCAGTTTCCAAATGCAGCAGTAGGCAAGTTGTCCATCATTGTGAATATTATGCACATTGTTGTATGCAACAAAAAACGAGGATTGAAAGAAAAGCTCTAAGAAAACCGAACACAATATCAGAATGTCAAATAACAGGCACACAGTAGTGATTAGAGAGATGGGAGAAGATAATGTAACGCAACGTGCACACGTCGCGAAAATTGGCTGCTAAGGCCTAAGAGCCTTAAACTTGCCCTCCTAACCTAACAACGTAGGCAGTATTAGAATTATAATTGTGAAAAATATATACCTGCTAGTTACTTAGGAGTGTTAAGTTTGATGCAGTAAGCAAATTTTATCATCACTTGATCCCGAGCGGCGTTCACCGACAAGAAAACATAGACCAGATCTATTTAGTGCCCACATCAGTGAATTTCGAGTTCAAATTTTGCCATTGTTGACGTGCATTTTGTCTATTTCGTATTTTTTTAAAAAAAAACCGACACTGTATAAAATCTCAGGAGCTTAGAGACCACCATCGCGGGGGCGGCTGCTATGCCACTGTCATAAAGGAAAGAAATCGCTATCTTCAACTCAAGGTTTTTTCCTTCCCCAAAGTTTCCTGGTGGGGACCATTACCAAAGGTACATTCATTGTTCTCTCTGTTGTCTTGTATATAGGAAAATGTATTATACGCATATACGAGTATCAATGCTAATATCCCTGCGTAAGTATTTGTATGTTGTTTCTTTATATTTTTACTTTGAATGCACACATTTAAACAGAAAGTTCGGCAAAAGACAACGAGTTTTGGGCGCGGCCTTGCCAGATGGAGCTGGAATACTGTGACCAAGGATTATAGAGTATTATAGAAAGAGCATTCCGATACACAGCGGTCTCTCATTGGCCAGGAGCAGCTACAAGCTCTGACGTGAACAAGAGGCGTGCGAGTCTTAATCGTACATATCTTGGTTCTATCAACCATTTACAGTAGGGTATTAAGCAAAAAGCAAGGAATAAGACCTAGGCAATAATATGAAGAAGTTTACGGCACGTAATAACAATAAATTGCGTTATACAAATCAAGCAAAAATAATCATGACTATCATCAAGTATCAAATATCAAAAAGTAATCACGCTACATTGAAATCTAAAGTTGCTTGTGGGAAAATAAATGCAATTTTACGTATGAAATATTTCGCTACGCCACCAACACTTATTATCCTTCATACCTTCAAATTTCCACAGATGTTTGTTATTTATAATGGCGTGTTCATAATAATTTATATATGTCTAGTATACGTAGGATGCAGCTGTTGATATTTGACGTCGCTTTCTACGTCTTTATGGTAACCGCAACATTAAAAATGAATGATGAAATGATAAATTTGATGGGACCGTAGGCAAGATGAGTGTGGACACTATGTTCAAATCAACGTTTCCCACGTAATTCACTGTCCACAAACTATGGGAAAACTGTAGAAATATTCTACCTGAAGTGATTTGTGTTTAGAAAACCGTAACTCAGATATATTTTATTTTTGAAAAATTGAAATATGTCTTCTAGACATTGTAAAAGGATAGAATCTAATGTCGTGGGAAAACGTAATCCATCAATAAAAGATTAACTTCCTCCTCCCTTTGTGGATGAATTACAAAGAAACTCGTGCCAGCTCGATGGCCAATGTTGTCAACTGCGTTAAGTGTTTGATTTTGGATCCCGTCATTAAAGTTCCCGAGTTCGAGTCACTCGTGGGCATGGATATTCTTTGTGACTGCCCTTTCATCAATTTCATGTGATCATCACTCATCGCCGCGATTAACCAAAAGTGGTTAATCGCTTGTCGCCTGTTACGTGTCGTTTGTCGCTTCAGTGTGAAATTTCCCTTACAAAGCGAGAAGCTGGACAGGCGACAAGCGATATGGAGAATTCACACAGAAGCTGTAAGCGACAAGCGACACCATGGACGGTATTGAGAAAACGGGCCAGTTTAAGCGACACACAAGCTTCAAGCGGCACGTGCGGTTTGTTCTGTCGCTTCTGTTGGAAAGGTTCACTTGATTACTGGGGGTTCGTTTCCAAGCGACTCGTGTCGCTTGTCGTCCGTCGTTTGTCGCAAGGTGTGAAATCTCTCTAAAGCTAAACATTCACTGCGAACAACGGACTGAGACAACAGCATTATAAAAGCCCAATTCGAGCAATACGCGAGTGATAAGCGACACAGGCAGCTTCTCTTATCGCGTGTTTCTTTCCTCTCGAAGCTACATTAAGCTATTATTGTATTGTCTTCACCTAAGGAAAGGAAGAAAATGCTTACGCAAAGGCAGTATCCGCAGAACTTTTGCAAAGCCACTCACTACATATTTTCTGTGCACACTCAGTGTGCACTATAATCTACTGAAGCGACCCTAAAAAAATATTGCTGAAACTAAGTTTTCACCTTTTTCAACGTTCTGAAATGTCAGTCACAATACAGCTTTTAAGATCCTTGCGCCCTGGGCGTGATCAGATTTAGGATACCCTTCAGTCAACTACAATAGATTGATTGATTGATTTGCTTTATTTTACTTCGCTTTTTGTACCACTTTTGGCTACTTTGCGAAGATGGAGATGAGTGATGACATGATGAAATTAATGAATAGACATTCACAAACATCATGCCCAGGCCGGGATTAGAACCCGGGACCCCCGGCGTCGTAGCGCGATGTGATTGATTGATTGATTTAGTTTATTTTACTACGCGTTTTGTGCCTCTTGGCTAATTTGCAAAAATGGAGATGAGTGACGATATGATGAAATTGATGAATGGACATTCACAAACAACCAAGCCCGAGTGGGATTCCAACCCTGGACCCTTGGCATCGCAGCGCGATGTGATAACCACTTCCCCACTTAACTAAAATTTTACCTCTGTTGGAATTATTTGCTTGGGGGAGGAGGAGGTCGCATCACGTGACTTTTGCGAATATACTATATTTCAACAAAGAGAGCGAAGGAAAAAGTCACTTATTTCATTCCTTTTTAAAATGACGATAGTGTTAATTTTAGAAGGCCGCGGTGGCTCAGTCGGTAACGCGTCTGACTACCATGCTCAAAATCCCGGGTTCGATCTCCGGCCGGTTCAAATCCGGGAAATTTTCTAACGTTGGAAGCGGCCCTGGCGCACACCCAGCGTCGAATGACAGGGGACAGGGGCATGATGCTGATCACATCACCCGCACTCACGACCGGATCAAGAAAGTGTGGGGCGTTACCCCCACACCCCCTATACGCCTTCATGGCGTGGTGCTAAGCACAGGGGAGCACTTTACCTTTTGATAGTGTTAATTTCTCAGAGATCCAGTACAGTAAATTTACAAGAATAAAATCGTGACTCTTAATGGAAATTTCAATAGAATCTTTCATCTCAAACAAATTCAATATTAATTGAATAGTGCATAATTTAATAAATATCTAATGAAAGTAGAGAGTATAAACTTGATGTGAAGTTTACAGAAATGTTTGTTTCGCGAGTGGAGCGAAAAAGAAAACGTTTTCTAAATCTCATCCTTTGTAACCAGCCAATCACGATAACTGTTGGTCAACTGACCTCTACTTCCACGTCATCCAAGAAATCTGCTGGTGCTTCTTTGCGTCCAAGTTCATAGACAATTAGCCTTTCGTTTTTGCGCCTTTTTTTACCGGACTCCCCTCCTTTCTTATTTCGGGATTTGTCCCTGCAGTGAAGCACGAGAAATACGAGTTCCACCTGCGCCAAAAGCAAGCATACAGTCACGTTTAAATATCGTGTGTGGATGTCGATACCCTGTTTCAAACGCGGGATACAATAAAGAACCCTTATTACCACCTTGTTCCCTCGAAACACTTCATCCTTGCGATAGGCAACCGCAGGGAGCAGGCAAGGTTGAATGAATGAATGATTTGATTTATTTTACTTCGCTTCTTGTGCCACTTCTGGCTAATTTGCGAAGATGGGGATGAGTGATGATATGATGAAATTGATGAATGAACACTCACAAATATCCATGCCCAGGCCAGGATTCGAACCCTGGCGTTGTAGCGCGATGTGCTAACCACTCCGCCACGGGGCCGCGCAGGCAAGGTTGAGACCAACCTCTTCTCAGCCTTTCATATACAAGATTATGAAACTTCGAGTGACGTTATGAGGTAGTGACATTGCACCAATGTTGTTTCTGTGTCCTCTGCGTCTCTGTGTTGATTCAGTGACATTTTTCTTTGGAATCTCTGCCCGTCAGCATCTCATTGTAAAATACGAGTGTATTTGTTCTGACAGACAGTTGTTACTCGTGTACAGTAAAATATATCAAATATTCCTTTATTCTTCCTAGCTTACTAGAAACATACTTTGTACATTTTTCAAACTTTACAAAATATTTCCTCTTTAATATGCTGTTGCAACTTACATTTGAAACTTCTTTCGTGTAATATTAATTTTGTTGCAGCCCACCTCCCCCGTGGCGGAGTGGTTAGAACATCGAGCTACGACGGCAGGGGACCCGGGCTTGAATCCCGGCCTGGGTATGGATATTTGTGAATGTCCGTTCAATCCTCCGTACTTTCACGTGTCGCCAAAATAGAAAAACGCAAATACAATCTATACTTGGACTCCCTTTTCGGTTGCCGTGTTCTTGTGGATCCCTCGCTGTTCTTTTGTTTTCAATCCAGCGCGTCGTTAGGTACTAATATACAGGTGGTCCATTATACTTGTTTCGGCGATTTGAAGTGTGACGTCAGCAGGAGTAGGTTATTACGTACTTTTGA
This sequence comes from Lepisma saccharinum, assembly GCF_977018435.1. NCBI lineage: Eukaryota > Metazoa > Arthropoda > Insecta > Zygentoma > Lepismatidae > Lepisma > Lepisma saccharinum. The sequence goes on from NC_139237.1 coordinate 24,920,141, forward strand.
ATATCAAATTCAATTAACGGTTTCACCTTATTAATGTTGTGTTATATATTTAATATTATTTTCTAATTAATTTTTTTTATTTTCTACCTATTAAAAAGAAATTGTATCTATAATGATGCATGATTTTTATATGAAGTTCACTCACAAATGAACCAACATGTCCTGATCAAGACTCGAACCTTTAAACTACAATTTTGCCCGACCCTGTGGCCGAGTGGTTAGCACATCGCGCTGCGACGCCAAGGGTCCCGGGTTCGAATCCCGGTCGGGCTTGGTTGTTTGTGAATGTCCATCATCAATTTCATCATTTCATCACTCATCCCCATCTTCGCAAATTAGCCAAGAGGCACAAAACGCGAAGTAAAATAAACTAAATCAATCAATCAATTTAAATTACAATTTCGAAATCGCGAGTCGACCACTCAACCAACCGAAGCGACTGCCAGAGGCAGTGGCGGCGATTGGGTTCCAAAATTTGGGGACAAAGTGTAAAAAGTGGGGGTGGGGGCAAGGACAATTTACTTTCCCTTGGTACATAAGATTTAGCATAGTGCGGGGACAAAAGTTGGAAAAAGTGGGTGGGGGCAACTACACCCCTCGACCCCCTAATCGACGCCACTGGTCAGAGGCTTTTTCGAGTCCCTTACCTCTACCTCACAGCGCTGATGGAACCAGTCGGCTGTTGCCTCAAACATGGCCTAAAGGAATACGTAGAAAGGTAAACTGAAGTGACATCCATCCCAGTCACTAATGATTCCGTCCATGATATCTGAAATCGTATCCAAGTTAAACGATTTATGCTGAGCCCTGAATGTCTATGGTACAGTGATTCGGACCCCATTTTCAACTCTATATCCAGTCCCAATTAACCCCGATTAGTGGCTCTAATCGGTTTGGCGTCTGACTGCCACACGGGATACAAGAGTTCTATTCCCGGTGTGGGTGATCTAAATTAGGATTTTTTTCCGGCCTTGTCACCGAATTAAGCGGCTCTGGGGGCTATCCAGCTTCAAATCAGTGTGTACCTGGAGGCAAACCTACAGGTTAAAGGCGGCGCTGGTGCTGATCACAACACCTCCAAAATGGCCGAGATCGAGAATGTGTGGAACCCTAACCTAGTTCCCCTGAATGTGGCACGGTGCAGTATGCACGGGGAAGTTACCTTTACGTTACCAAATCCTTTCAACTAGACAGAGATACGAACAGAGGGTCTGTTAAAAAGGTTGTTATGTATTATTACAATATAACTTAATTCCAGTCGGGAAGGACGCGGACGCCTTGTAAAAAATGAGTACCAGGTACGATTCCTGGCGAGACACATTGAACCGTGATTTGAATCCGACATTTGAGAATAAAGTGAATTTGAAACCAATTTGGCTAATCAGAAAGACTAATCCCAGAATCACGTAAAGATTTCTCAAAATTGTAAGGGCAATTACGCTGTAAATGTATGGGAATTACAAATCTATTTATTAATTCTATAATGTAACACATGGGGGGAAAATATAAGGACAGATAGAATAGGGAGAAAGAAGGGTGGAGCAGAGAACACTGGAAGCTACGCATCGTGATTCCGTGGCGCCGTCTTGTCCGAATCGAATAACCGTTGCGAGAGGTTTAACGATTTGAGAGATGGTTTGATAAGGTACCATCTGCTGCATCCTGACTAAGCTTTTCTGTTGTTTGGTGTAGTCACTTCAGGCCACTGGCGTACGCACAAGGGGGGGGGGGGGCTAAATGGGCTACAGCCCCGATATTTTTATAAAATAAACAAATGAAAGCAGAAAATTCGGGAACCCCCCATTAAAGTAATCCCCGATAACCATTGTTGTCTTTCAATAACTTTTGAAACGAAGGTTTAAAATCGTATTTGGAGCTCATATCTGATAAAAAAAAAGGGACATTATAGAAATTGACTTACAGCGATGTAGCTTATTCTATGATCCAAGAAAGATATAATCTCTGAACCAGCGTTCACATTCAGCTGTAGATATTGGAACAATTTTGATATAATTCACATAAACTTTGAGTGACGTGGCAATGTGTTGTGGAGTTTCTTTGTAGGTGCGAAGATTTTTAACTACTAACGCACACATCCTTTCGCTTACAAAGTTTGCCTGACATCTCACACACCTTCACAATTATCTAAATACCATGTATTTGCGTTTTATGGGACTGTATGCGAAAATATACCTGAGTCTTCAAACCGGCTATTCATATTATTCACGAAAGAAGAAAATGCTTTGGAACATGGTTATCCTTAACTCCGAAACTATCGTCCTTCAAGGTGAATCAATTGTTTTCGATGCTTAAAGTGTAGCCATGTCTAAATATCTAAGAAACTGAACTGACGAGACGGAACTGAAAACTTCCAGATAATCACGAACCGGAAGCCGTTCCGATCGGCTACGGTCCATTTCGAGCCCTGACCTCACCTTATGCTTCGTCTGTGTTTGTAAAATAACAAACTACGTGTAAATATTTTGTGCCAAACTTCCTTTGTTTTCGTTTTTGTAATCGGTGTAAAATGGGCGCACAGTACTGTAGGTACTAGGTAAATAAACAAATAATGTGGTGTTCTGAACTACGTTATTTGGGTTAAAGGTATTTTACCAGTATTGTATGAAAGACGGAATTGTCCATTTCCATCATGAAACTGTGCGCAAGGGCAGGAAACAATAAACTGAGAAAAGAAGAGCGCGTCCAACAGCAAGGCGCCTTGAATTCCAGAGGTTAGGTTACGATGAACCGAAATGTATAGCTTACACTACGTACAACACGGGTTAAAATATTGAAATAATATATATTAGTATTTTAAACGATAGTTTTGTAAGACAGTAAATAAATTCTCAAGTCCGACTTCGCCACCCACCAAACACCCCCTCGGGTCCCAGCTGTGAGTCGCGCCCCATAGGTTGAGAAACGATGCGATCCAATGCCTTATTCCCCTTAGCATTTGAGTCGGACAGAAACAAGTTTGGGAAGAATGCTTCTGCAAGCTGTGTCAGTGCATGGCTCCTGGAAGTCTGGAGAAGGGTCGGCGAACAGTAGGAATCAAGGAAGGAGAAAGATAACGTTTGCTTCCACAAATTAAACTTGCAGTCAGTGGCGTGCCCAAGGGGGTGGGGGATTAGTGGCGGTTATAACCCCCCGTTTGGCCCAGCATTCCTAAAAGAAAAATGTCAAAGGTAGGGAAATATGACAAAATGAGGGCAGACTGCCAAGACAAAGTATACGTAACCCCTCATTTTGTAAACTCCTGGGCACGCCACTGCTTGTAGTAGCATACTTTTATTTGCATTCTCTTATTTTAAGTTTGCAGGCAAGTTGTCCTTCACTATGTTTATAACTATGCCATATGCAATACAAAATTTAAGGATTGAAAGAAAATCGCTAAGGAGACCTAGGACAACGGCAGAATATAAAATTGCACGGCGTACTTCGGCGATAACATAAAGGGGATAAGTTCTATACAACCTCTCACCTCACTTAAAGCAATAAACGATCTTTCAAACCCATATATTTTATCTTCATATGTTTTTATGGGTATCACTGTAGTTCAGCCTGTGACATTTTGTAAGCTAAGCCTAATGGCGGCAAGCGACTAAGAAGTTGGGAGTTGTGTTAATCACGGAGGAAAAAAAAAGTTTCTCGTACATTTTTAAAGCGCACACATCGCGCTCTTTTACTAGCAGATATCTGCATTTCTTATCGCTTTTATTTTCTATTGAAACTCATGTAGTTGTGGAAGAAGGGTTTCCTTTAAATAACAGTGCGTGATGACTAATTCGGCTAAAATATCGGGATAAAACTAGAGTTCAACTTCATCTTCGCGATTTGCCAAAAGTGGAAGAAAAGTTAAGTAAAATCAAATCAATTAATCAATTAGTAGTGTGTCATTACTGGTCGAGCATCCTTTTCTCCGTCGTTATTTAGATAACGATACGATACGCAGTCTCATTCATGCATCATGATGCCGGGGAATATATATTCAGCTTCTGGAAATGTCACTTATACATTTGGTTAATGAATTTTTCAAATATACGCTCTCCTTTCTCTCTCCTCCCCTACACATGCGCACGTGCAGACTAATTCATATGGGAGTGCCTAAAGGAGTGTTTCAGTTGACTATCTGGACAATGTTAGCCTATTTGTCACAAGTTAATTTTCCCCTTTCACAGAAACCATAAGGTGTGTGAAGATGAAATTTTAACTTATGGTTTATGAGTATGCGTTTTCACATGAGCACACGTTTTCTTATTTTTGTGAAGATATTTACGTTATTTACACATAAATAAATCTAATTAGAATTCAGTAACTCAACTGACATGCAAGAAAAACTGTATGCCATGGCTAGTAAATGGAATAATAATAATGAGAATATTGATCTATTTTACGTACTTTGTGATGAATACTATAAATGTTGTGAGGTTGAAAAGTTTGTACTTCGCTAAAACACGGGACGTTATAGATTTTATTGCCACAGCCAATTCCTGACGCGCACTTCTTCTCTGTGGAGGCAATGGAAACTGTTTGAGGAAATCTAATAAAACAGGGGAAAGTCAAAATTCTACAAATAACTAAGTTGGTACTTTCTTCAGCATTCCTTGGCACTTTCTATTTCTTTTCAACCGATAGCTGCACTGAGTTCACTATTCGAAGAGAAATGTACAAGAACCAGATAATTATTTATTATTACCCACACAGATTGATTTGATGGCACCCAACAAATGTCAAACATTTCGCTAATTTCCATCATTGTTGTTTCTACTGCTTGACCACTCTAGAACAGATCCTATTATTTTTTTTTCTGAAAATAAAATAAAGTGCATCCATAAAATATTTAGGGTACAATGACTATCTTTCTTAAAAACATCTTGAAGAGCAAGCTCGAAATTATGACTCAAACAGTGTCATTCCATTCAAAGTACACGTTCAGAGGGGGACATTTTCTTCCCATGGTTGGGAATGAAAATATAAATGTAGAACAGAGCATGGGAAAAATAGAGGGGGGAAATTCCCCGGTTCACCCCTTCATTCGAATACTGCTTCATCCATCCGATCCTATTATCATTCACCTTCATCTTCGTGATTAGCCAAAAGTAGAAGAAATGCGACGTCAAAAAAATCAAATCAATCGGACTCTACTTCAAACCCTGTTTTCTCTAACGTAGACTGTTGCACCTCTACAAACATCGCACTGATTACGTAGATCATTTTGCAAACTATTGTGGGTATTGTTAGCATTGTATTATTAATGTTTTGTCAAAATAGTTTGCTTGACACTCGTTAAGCAATCAAGGATTTCCTCTTATCACTGGTGAATCCCGAACGAAGGGTCATCTTTCTAGGCGGATGCCAGCTTTGGCTGCAAGTCGTTTCACTCTTCTGTCTTTAACTTTAGAAAGATCCGACCATTAAAATGCAAATCTCGAGACAGCAGAGGAGACATTATTTTCATTGTTATAATGGTACTTTCTACATTCTTAATTTTTTGAGGACGCATTTTGAGGTGTTCATGCACCACTGGCAACCACCGTGCGCACTCCTATGCCCTCACATATCAATTTTAATTTGCTTCATATGTACAAGACGTTGCTTGAAAGTGTGTTAATATCGGGTGTTTCATAGACGAAAAAGTATATATATATATATATATATATATATATATATATATATATTTGTTACTGGGACTCCCTGTTGGCGTAGTAGTAAACGTCGTCGCCTTGTAATCAAGGAGTCCCGTGTTCGATAACCAGTTGAGACATAAAATGGTTTGTATCCCAGTTTAAACTGTACGTCTAGTACCGATTAACCATACTGTATGTAAAATGGACTTAAAACACGAACTCGATCAATCTATCAATTTGTTTACTGAAAGGTGCTATTCGGAAATGAGCAAAGCGTTTTCGTTACTTAAAAAAAAATATCCAACATTAACCAACAAAATTGTAATCGAAACGTTGCTTTATATATCTCGGCTATGACTGCCTGGAAAAGTTAAAGGACGCCACGATTGTTAAATGTCCGTCAACTCATTATATTAGCACACTAAATTCTGGGTTCGAATTCCTATGTCAGTTTCATCTGTCTATGTGGCAAATAAATAATCAATTAGAACCAGAGATATACGTATATAAAGAGACATTAAACATATAATTTTGGGGGGAGGGGTACTGACTGCATTTACGCACAGCATCGGCAGTATTAAAAACAAGGTCGGTAATTGCTTTGATAATATATCAAAAGGTAAATAAAAGCAAACGTTGTTATTCACTTTGTTGATTTCTGGTTAAATATTTTTTTTACTATTTCATTATCGGAAGAAAAAATTCTTACACTCTACAGAAGAGAAATCATGTATTAATTTCCGAATAATAGTAACCATTTTATATCATATGCATATCATTAACATTATTCTGTTAAGGCTTGCATGTATCCTGCAGCGAAATAGGACACCTGCCAAAATACTTCATCGCAACCAAAGCAGTGACTCAAAGGCCAAGACAGTAGAAATGCATGTTCCAACGAACGTCAGTGGCTTAACCGTTATCTGTTTCACGGCGCCTGGAGTTGTCTCGCTGAGAGCTCGAGTTTCGGTTTCGCTTGTAAGTGAGTGAACACTTATATACACAAGCAACAGTGGCGTGTGCATGGGGGCAATTAGTTGGGAATACAGTACTCCCAATATGATTCAAGTTCGCTGTATTATTAACTTCAACTGCAAATAAAGATGGCGAAAAAGTGTGAATGTTTTCTGCTATCGCAATTGTCCCCAATGGCGTAGTGGTAACGGTATCACATTTAACACATTGACTGCCATGTGTATGATATGTCATACACATGGCTTCTTGCTTCTGGGCCACGTGTATGCTACTCCATACACAAACAAGAACCTGATTCTTGGCCGCGTGTATGGAAACGCATACACAGTTCAAGCAAAACTATATGACTGTTAAATAGCCGTGGCGTACAGCTAAGATGGGGCAGTAATAATTTTAATTTCTGTAATGTCTTACAAGAGTAAAAAATCTTCAAAACTTTATTTACGCTTACGTATTCTTTTCACTAGTACGAATGTATTGACAACTAAAAAGGAAGGGTAAATGCGTAAATACACTTTTTTTCTGGTTGGAATTCACAGCAAGCGATAATACATTGTGGAATATATTGCTAGTACATCATAATTCTTACAAAACGATTTGTTATATAATATTTTTTTGTAAACTTATGTTTCTCTTAGATATATAGATATAAGGATGACATATTTTGTACCGAACACTTTGGAAGTTCAATGATTTTTGTTGAAACACTCCCGGCACATAAAAGGATTTTTGGGACATTTGTCAAATACTGTCTTCACCCACCTGGCAAACTTCCTCCCTGTCGAGTCAGAATTTCCACTTCTGCCATAGATTTTGTAGCAATGTACACAGCGTCCTTGCTTCTTTCTTCCATTATCCCCTACTTTGTCTATCAAGGGATGAGTTGGAGTTTTTCTGCCTTGTTGGTCAGGTAAAGTGAGCTACTGTCCAGGAGGTAATTATTCAGAAATAATATTTAGGATTACAAGTTCCCTGAATTCATTTATGTGTATGTTACTGGACTGGATGCAGTCACTGTAGAGAATGTAGGCATTCACGAGAGCCGTTCCCCATATAAATTCAATAATAACTTTCTTGTACCATTTTGTAGTCTTTCGCAGAGCATTCCCATATAAAGCCAACTGATCACTTACGTCAATGAAGTACTTGCCAGTATTATAATCAACAATTGCGGTAGGCTTTCTAATTTCTGAACCACATCTTTGTGTTACAGTTACCTCTTCAGAAGAGTGAGCTGTAGATAGGACTAACACATCTCTCTTATCTTTGCACTTCAGAATAGTCACACCTTCCTGAGTTTCCTTTCCTACAATATCACTTTTCCTCAATTTATCTTGAAGAACATCTGCTGGTAAATATTTACGGTTAGACCTAATTGTACCGATCAGATGGGTATTATTGTAAATGCCAAGGTAAGCAAGAGGAACGCTGGTGCAATAATTATCTGTGTAAAGGCGCCGGCCTTCACCGAGAAGATGTCTTACAAGCTGTAACACAACAGTTTCAGGAACTGACATGTTACCGGACATGTTTATATTTCCAACTTGAAGAATAATGTTCCATGTATAGCCCCTGATGGTACACAACTTGAAAACTTTCACTCCGTATTTATTCTTTTTGGAAGGGATGTACTGCCGAAATGAAAGTCTTCCCCGCCATGGTATCATACTTTCGTAGACACAATTTTTCCCCCTGGTGTGTATATTTCTTGGAATCGTGAAATGAGTTTGTTGGTGATGTTCGTAATTTCATGTAATCTATCATTAGCGACAACACGTGAATTGTCTGCAAAATGCCACATTCGTAGAAGCAGTTCAAATCTGTTTCTACTTATTATACTTCGCGAAAGATGAAAATCATATAAAGCATTAGTGCTCCCGTAGTCTGATAATTTTGGTACTTTGATCACCACAAAATTTTAAAACAACGTGATATTCGGAAAGAACAAGACAAAATGTGGTAACACAAAGCGAATAATTACGTGTATGAAATCATATACACGTGGCATACAACGTCAAATTGAAAACCTACGCCGCGTGTATAGAAATGCATACACACCACAAAAACCTCAATAATGGGCTCAATTTCAATTGTATTGAGATATTATACATACACATTTCATTCACAGTCGGTCAGTGACAAGAAAATCGGATTGGCCCAGAAGAGATACATTTTCAGTTACATGGTGGCAGTCAATGTGTTAATGGTGCGGTTAGGCGTTTGATCACCATTAGAACCTCAGCGGCTGTTTCCATTGGATGATATTCAGCCAACAACTTCCCCGAAAATTGTTTGCGCGAAATCACACCCATTGCAATGATTACGGCAAACGTTTCGGAGCGTGTTGCAAACACTTTATAGGCATTGCACCTTCAGTGATTGTGGCAGTGATTGAAAGTGCAAATATAACGATTATATTCTAAATGTAGTCCTGCATTTTGTTTAGTCTCTCAACAATGACAAGACTATCTATTAGACTAGATAAAACGATGTGTAGGGCCTCCCACATTCCTCAATCGCGGCTAATTTGGAGGTGCTGTGATGTGAACAAGAAAAAGCATTGATTCAATATTAACATATTATTTTGAGGTTTAGAGAATGATAAAATATGACGTGTGTAACACTCGTGAAATAATTCGTTCCCTATTTATTAATGATGATAATTTTGCAATTATTTGCAACAAAAGAAGAAATTATTCATTAAAAAATTGCTTCTTGAATTTTAATGTTAAAAAGTATCAATATCTATTCATGTTACTGATTGGGAATGATCTACCAAAAGCGCGGATTTTCATAAATGACTAGCATGTGAGTCAATATGAGAAAACAACCGTCTCCTCGAATTAATAGCACGGAGTTAGTGTAGAAACTAGAGCCCCTGGTAGCAGCACATTTTTCATTTATCCTTTATTAAAATTCAAGTTGCTGCTTCTCATATAGTACATGCATGCGAAATATTGAGGACAGAGTGCTGAAAACAATTCTCCTGTCTTTCTTTGTTGCTACTAGCATTTCTAGTTTTAGATGAGAGTATTTACGTTTTGAACGAGTTTCCCCCCTTCCCTTGAAGCAACAATGCGGCGAATTCAGCAGTCTTTCAACAACCACCCCTTCGCCCTCTGTGATGTCCCCAACTTAAAATATATATTAGCTTCAAGTACATTAACTTGACATGACATTTGTGTGAAAATGTAAAATAATTTACCAATTGATTTTAGGCGAGTTTAACCACAAATATTTAATTTTCGATAGTTACAACTGCGAAAGTCAGTTAACAAAGCAACACCTTAAATCCACAATCATGCAATTATAATTTATTTTATTTTAACGGTTATCCCATTTTTCATATGTCCCTGGTCATTAACACTGTGTTACACATACATATCTGTAAGTTGGACGGCAGAAATACAACAACTTGAAGTATGGGGGCATACATACTATTCACCTTGAAACCACATCAAGTTGAGGTATTGATACCGATATGGTTGAATGCTCGGCGGAGACCTGAAGGCGCCAATGCAAGTCTTATTCATCTTGCCACTTTTATCGTGTGCGTCTCGAGAATCACTCCTGCAAGCACAAAGTATTTCAGGTCGGCTCTGTGGCTGAATGGTTAGCGTAGCGTGCAACAAAACTCGGTGTCCTAGGTTCGCCTCCTGGAAAACCTGGACATGAAATTATTTTTGTTCCAACAATCTGTTTCATCATTCATCCTAACCTTCATGTTATATGGGATATCTGCGAGAGGAATCCTCAATTTGAGGAAGACACAGCCATTTGCTGGTGTTATATAGAGATTAATTCGACTAATATTACTTCTCGCTTTTGTCTCTTTTGGTCAATCGCTAAGATTAGGATGGAATTGATGCGAGGGCAATAACAAGAATGTATGGGCAGTACGCAACAAACAGACTGAATCTGAGTCTAGACGCGAAAGCACCGATTGTCTGTAAAATGTAGCCCATCCAGAGCGGGATATATAGAATTTGGACTATCCTTTATTTTGGGCACTGTAGACATTTTTATTAATAATTTGTTCTCATGGTACTTAATTTTCACTAACTGCATCATGCTCTGTACTAATAACACTTGTAAAGTTCAAAACATTGATACATCTGATTAAAAATTACTCATTAAACTTCGTTTTCCTTTGAAACAGCCACTTTCAATATATATTTCGCCAGACAACACTAATACCGCACACGCACTAAAGGAAAACGAATCAACACTACCTTATGGTAGCCACACTGCACGCGAACCGGTAAATCGGTAAAAAATGATGTTGATTTTGGTCGCCAATATCCCCCAATTGACTTTTATTTGTTGGCATTCAAAATGTTTACATTAGTTTTTTTCGAGGAACAATTACTTATATTCGAACAATAGAGTTGTACATACTCTTTGTATGATCTAGGTGACGTTTGAAAATAGGCCATGGTGAAATAACTTATTTAATTGCTAGATAGTCCTTCGTTAACGAAATAAGCAAGTAAAAGGATTTGGCATGTTTCAATTTGCCATGGTTTTCTCTTCTGCTCCTTCAGCATCTCATTTTTGTCTGGCCCTAGGTTATAGCCTAGGATAGCCTAATGGCAACCCCCTTCCTCCCTGAGTCCAGGACGTGGAAGAGAGATTGACATTTAGGCTCTTGCAGGAAAGCCATGCATTACACCCCGCTTCAGTTATCGTTATTTAAGGAACCCTCTCCATTTTATTTGCGGGCAGTATTCCCCACGCTTTCAGTGACGTACTCACAAATGCAGTAAAGGGATGTGAACATAAGGTGGTTATAAAGGAGTCCCGGGTTCGAATCCCGGTGGAAGCACATGTGGTTCGGATTCCACTTTAAACTGTAGGTCCAGTCCCGATTAGCCTTACTGTGCATAAAGTGGACTTCAAACAACAAATCAAATCAAATCAAATCATAAGGGGTTATCAGATATTTCTTACCACTCCTAGATCATGCCATATTTTCCTAAATTTTATTTTTATTTTATTTTAAGGAAAGTTGAGCAAAAATAAGACAACCTAGTTCTAAAACTCCTTCTAAATACGCCACTGTTCTTAACTTTACAGCTGACATATCATAACACCCATCTGTCACCCAGTAACAGAATTCACCTCCGATTAGCGTGAAACACAATAATATCATGTTTTGTTAATATTTTCTCGCCAATCTTATATAAAAGTAATCATCTCGATAACAGCTACGATGAAAAAACTCCGTGGCGAAACTGCCATGAATAACAAAGGCCTCTTAAGTGGTTTCCTTATAAGTTGACACGTGGTCAGCACATCGAATCCCTTTGCCTCTGTTATCTTTATCCTCTATTTAAGGTAGCTCCCAAATTACCTTCAAGAAACCGAAATGTTCGGTAATGGAATTGAGTTCTAAGTCTACTTTATGCAAAGATGGGCTAATCGGTGCTGACCTATAATTAAAAGTGGTATGCGAACCACAACGTGCATAAGTCCAACAGTAAGGGAGCGGTCGGAGCGTGGGTGACGCAAGCAGCTCTTTACAATGTCATGCTACCCCTGCGTTGTCAAAATGTTAAGCATTCTTGAACAGATGGTCGTCGCCTTTATTCAGTGCTAAGCATTTGTATCATCATGAACCTTAGACATCGAAAGAAGAGATGTAATATTTTTTTTGAAGCTTTTGACAACGTAGCAATGAAGGAAACTGGCAACAAGGCGGCACTCGGCTAAAAGCGATGTGGAGAGGAGAAAACAAATGACTGTCAGTGACGAATCTACATATTTTTGGCCCATCGCAAAGCATTATTTAAGTTGCCTTGAATGTAAAACAAACACACTTGTGAAAGGAAATGACAAAACATTTCCTTCCTGTTCAGTTTCTTCTATTTATGTATGTTGTTTGCGTGTGTCTGCAAAGATTTGATTTTGTTATTTAGCATCGCTTTTATACCACTTTGGCTAATCGCGACGATGAGGATGAGTGATGATAGGATGAAATTAGGAAATTGATGCAGAAACACTTACAAAGTACACCCACGTCCAGGGGGAGATGCGAACCGTAACCATTGGCATCATAAGCACTGTGCTAAGCAGTCCGTGCGGAGATCGGAGTTTTTTAAATGTATAGTTTTAAGTTCACTTTTTTGCACAGATCGGTTAAATGGGACAGGACCTATAGTTTTAAAATGATATCTAACATGGTATACCTCTGTAGAGGGAGGTAGAATTGGAGAGGTACTGTTTGGCAAAATCATGTGCAGATGAAACTTTCGATAAGTCACTTGTGACAGATGTTTAAGGATACAATTCAGCTGGGAATGATGGACCAATATCTATTGCATAATATTTCTACATTTGCTCGCTGTTACTTTTAATTTGTCGAGATTTGGGTTGGGTATGCAGCGGTTGTTAGGTAACTAAATCACGTTTGATGGTTCCCAATGTAAATAGTACTTTCGTTCTATCCACGGGATTTTCGTCCCTGTCGCAATTATTAATCATTCATTGAACAAACCATTCGTTAACTTAATATTAAGCACGTTCTCTCCAAGAACCAAGTACTAAAGTTAACTGTTGCATTTCGAAGTCCCTCCCGCCTTTCGTTTCACGCTACGGCGTTAAGAATTTCAAATAAGACGTCCTTATGTTTCTTTGTTTGATTTTCCTTGTAGATACAAGATTTAAAGAAGAATAATATAATATATAATAACGAAATATTGGATCACAGGTCTGTTTCCTAACTAAATCGTCAAAGAAAAGCAAACGCTGTTATTAATTTCGTTGATTCATAGTTCATTCTTTGCTATCTTCTTTATGTTAATTTTAGGGAAAGAGAAAACTATTTCACTAATTAATCTTTAATAATAATAATAATAATAATAATAATCGCCATGTTATAACACATGAGGTATAATTTTGTTACACATTGCTTGCAGCCAGCAGCGAAAATTACATACCAGTCAAAATAATTGAAAGCACTACTACTCTCGCAGCCTGGCAGGTGGAACACGGGAGTGTAGATTACTGAAGCAGATAACATCCACTCCTGCAAGCAGCAGAAGAGCTCTGAAGTTGAATTATATCGAGCTGAGGCATTTGTACATCTTATCATGATGCAAGAAAGGACAAGTGCAAAAACATGCTTTTCTGGGTTTCAAACACTAAAACTTTAACCTTTCGCGCTACACGTAAACAAAGACGGACTGCAAATAGAGAAACGCTCGTTTTTTTTAAAAAAAAATTTTTAGTTGATCTTTGTTATGAGGGAAAGGGTATATGCAGCAGATCTTTGGAAACACTCATATAGTTTGCAGGTAATGATAATTCCGTGTTAAAGTAGTATATTCTGTGAAGTAAGGTATTTTTTGGGGGATCAGTGTAGTATTTTTTTTTGTCACCAAGTAACTTGAAGTTCTAAATTATAATTTGACTGGTACAGTCCGGCCAAGGGAAACGAAACTAGCTGGAAAGTACGATTCCAAACGCGAGAAGGGAAGCAGGTAGAACACCACCCTGTGGCTCTTGCTTGCTATAGTAAAACCACAAGCAAAAAAACCTGCTCAGACCAGCAAAGCCTGTGCACCGTACTCCTGCGAGGAGAGGAGGGGGAGAGTGGACCAGGCTTCCTTATGGCACGAGCTGAACGCTGGGACATTTCGTCCATGGTTTTTTTCCTTGTGGTCGCTCTGTATGGTCCGCTTGCTGTGTTTATTACTGCTTTCTGTGTTGTGTTTGTGATGTCTCTTACAATTCGTAACAAACCGTTTCGAAGTGGAACAAAGAAAACAAAGACGTATTGGTCCCTGTTGCACATTCTACAAAACACCCTTGATATAATACACAATGCCACAAACCAATCAGTTACTACATGTTCTTTACTGTATTTATAATAGTTTGCATAATAATACTGTTGATACTATTCTGATTACTGCTGTGTACATTTGTGCTAATTATACGATTTAATAAGGATACCAATTTAATTGAATGACCGAAAATGAAGTTCCATGTTTACAAACAAGTTTATCTACTAATGTGACGTAATGAAAACTTTCCTGATATGTTCCGTTTGCTTATATAGTATGTGGATGGTTATTTCTTTCATTCTGTACCCTTACATAATTCGTAAACATCTATACGTATTTTGGCGGCGATGTTACTACGTTTGAAACTTCATTGTTTTTTCAACAGCTGACGATTTTCACGAAACCGGCTTCCTGAACAAAGTGCCCCTATTTTGCCAATGCGCACTTTCGTCCATGGTCTCAGCTAAGGTAGCCAGACAGTATGTCTGTAGGGCCACCCCGATGGTGGCAATCTCGGTGCCTTGTAAGCAAGGGGTCCTGTGTTCGATGGAGACACGTAGTGTTATAATTCAACATTAAACTCTAGGTCCACCATGACTAACCTATTTGTACATAAAGTGGATTTATAATAAAACCTTAAATCAATTTAACTGATTCTTCTAAGCTTTTAGGCCCAAAACATTAACAAAATATAGGATATATATTATTCGTAACTCCTTTTCGCTCTTAAATTTTACAGTGATTTTATACTTCTTTTTTTTAAATCCTGCAATATTGTATATTTCCCAGTGTTGAAATTTTTCTATACATATATTAATGCTTGACTAAGAACGCCTCAATTTCCAATCAAGCTTTGTAATCAAGGGGTCCCGGATTCGATGTCTAGTAGACACACATATTGGTTCGGATCCCATTCAGTCCCGATTAGTCTATCTGTTCACAAATCAGACTTGCAACAATCCATTATCTCTTTACCTTAATATCCAGGAACAATAACTTTTCGATCTGAATTCTAATTTGCTAATTCTTCACATGTTTACCAACACGAGTCTGCGAGGAGTAGCGATCGACAAGCGAAAATAACAATTATACCAATACAAAATTAGATTATAGCAGTATACATTGACTTGCATTTTGTTACTTCCAGTTTGCAAATGCAGCAGTAGTCACGTTGTCATTGTGCACATATTTTGATTGAAAGAAAAGCTATAAGAAAACCGAGGACAATGTCAGAATGTCAAAGAACACGGCACACAGTAGTGGCAAGAGAGAGGGGTGAAGGTACACCTCGCGAAAATTGGTTGCTATTGCTAAGACCCTTCATTCATTTCTGACATTCACTTGCAACCTCGCAATTAGCCAGAAGTGGTAGAAATGCGACGTCAAATAAACTAAGTAAACTAACAATAAGTATAAAACAATTGCAAAAAACATGCATGACGCTTCGAAATATGGATTTTTGAATTTAGTAATCCTCTCTCAACAGTGGCGTAGCAACATATAGCGAAGCCCTGGATGAGATTAGAATGCGAGGCCCCCATCCAATGGTGGAAATTAAATGGAAGTGGGGGTGAGCAGTCGCTCCCCTCTTTTTTCAGAACTGTGCTAAACCTTATCTGCCAAGGGAAACTAAACTGACCTTGTAATTTTTGTTTTCTAATCATTGATGCGTGTTTACAAGACATTCCAATTTAGTCGGAACAGTCTATTCTTTCAAATCCCTGTCCCAATTTCTTTCAAACTCAAGTCGTAATTTGACTAAATGTTTCGAGGTTTTATTTTGGAGGCGTTAACCCCCATATAAACTTGTTCTTCATTTTAATAATGATTCCTAATTATTAATAATAATTAATTAATAATTATTTCTTCCCGATACTTTGGACCTTAACATTGCAAGTCTACAATTCTACAATTAGGAAAGATAATAGTAGGCAAATTGTTCACCACCATTTTAATTCTCTCATTACTCTTTAGTGTTGCCCATGGGACGAGACGGGACAGGCTTTTAAAAATTCGAGACGAGACGAGCTTGACCATGTGTCATAAAACAAACGAATATTTTCGAGACGAGACAGCATTTCCACGAGACTCCACGAGACGAGACAGGCCAAAGTCTCGTCTCGTGGGCAACACTACTCTACATCCTGTGTTCTTCTAAGGGGTCATTCATTCTTTTGATGCGAAGCTTATGTTGACTGCGTTTCTATTTCAACCCATTATCATGACACTGTGGAAAACAGACTGAATGAAAATACAGTATAGGTGGACATATTGCTTTTACCGTTGGGTGTACACTTAGCACTATACGAGCTACGAGCTAGCACTAGCTCGTACAATAATACTACCGAAACATTGGTGGTCACATCCAGTACTCCCAACAGCATTTCACCGACCAGGGTCGACCACCTGGTTAGCACAACGCGCTACGACGCTGTGGGTTCCGGGTTCGAATCCAGGGTTGGGCATGGACGTTCTTTGTGAGTGTTCCGTGATCAATTTTCATCATATCATCACTCATCCTCATCATCGCGATCAGCCAAAAGTGTCAGAAAATCGACGTAAAATAACCTAACTCAACAAATCCAATAGCATTTCGGATGTTCTCTTTTGTTCCACATTTTCGGATCTGTCTCCAACCTCCTCAAAAAAATTCTGGGTACGAGCCTGTTCTAGGAAGGAAGGAAACAACGCAAGCGTTTAAATGTCTCGCGCTTGCTTCGTGCCAGTTAGAGGTGTTTGTTGTTAACTTATTAAAATCGGGAGTGCAAGGTCAAGAGATTGAAGAGAATACAAGACAAAGGAAGTTCTATTCAATGAAAGAATAAATGTGTAAAAATGTCTAAGCAAGTTTTCGTAAATTTTTCCTAACTGTTTCACATGAGAAATACGACGATCATTTTTTACTTCTTTCGTGCCCCTTAGACTTAAGACCTGCCTGCCTGTATGTTATGTCTCTGATTGGACGTATTCATTCAAATTATAACGTTTAACTAGAATTTAAAACCAGATAAATACAGAATGTTTTAATATTGCTGCCCACAAAAAAATAGCATTTTCCATGACCCCCCCACTTCTATTTATAACATTTTTCATATCAAGCTCCTTTAAGCGCGAAGTCCCGTGCGGTCGCGCACTTCTTCCACCCCTTGCTACACCCCTGCCTCTCAATGCCTTGGATTGTCTCGAAAGTGAATATTCTTTACGTTGCTAAACTAACATTTCCCCCCTAGGATAGTGAAATGATCCACATTAATGAAGCGACTGAAGAATGCGACGTATGTTTACGTTAATTTTAAGCGTTTTTCTACGTCGTAGGTTAATCGTTAATGAGCATTAATGGTGGAATCCGAATGAACACGATGATATATTCATTCCTCACCCAGGATTCAAAAGTAGGGCTTCTGGCTTCGTAGCCACTTCTTCATGGAGGCTGGAAGGTAAGTAATGAATACATTTGATTAGATGATTTTTAGCGTCGCTTTTTTCATTTTTGGCTAATCCAAACGACGAGGATGAGTAATAATATGATGAAATTGATGAAGGGCACCGTCAAGGGAACACCATGCCATGTTCCTCCACCGCGTGTCGAACCCGCGACCCCTAGATACATCAGAGCGTTGTGTGTATCATTCATGTATCCTTCACTACGGCAGAGATCGAGAATGTGTGGAGCCATATCATTTGCTCGAATGGAGTCACGGCAGACTGCCATACACAGGGGAGAACTTTACCTTTTGTAGCAGTCGCCACATATATTTTGATGGCATCAAATCTTCGCTGTCCCTTCAAGTACATTTGCTTCTGTAACTTTGTAAATATTGTTATATAAAGACCATACTGAGGGAAGGAATACGCTATCTTTCACTAAACCTGAATACTGTGTGACCATTTACTTCATTGCATTATTAATTATAAAATTCAATCAAATACACGGCTATAAATTATCAGGTTTAGAAACGGGAAGAGTATTTATGTCGTTTACATTTTATTTTGCCATCTAGAAAGTAATGTTTACTACAGTGGATTTAATATTTTCGTTAAGGTCATAGAAGGCAAATATGTTGTTTTCAGGCATTATATAAAAAATTAAATCGATGTCTTCAACTCGAGCTTTTTCCCTCAAAGTTTTCTGGTGGGGAACATTATCAAATGTACATGTCATTGTTCTCTCGGTTGTTTTATGCATAAGATGGCGCAGTGGTAGCGTCGTTGCCTTGTAATCAAGGGATCCCGGTTCGATAACCGGTGGAAGCTCATAGTGGTTCGGATCCCACTTTAAACTGTGGGTCCAGTCCCGATTAGCCTTATTGTGCATAAAGTGGACTTAAAACACCAAATCAATCAATCAATTATGTATAAGCGAATATCTCTGCGTAAGCATTTGTATAATCTGCGTAAGCATTTGTATGTTATCTTTTTACATTTGAACTATGAAGACACACACGCAAACCGAAATGACGAGCAGGACACAGTTCCTACTTTGTGAAAATAACGCAATGGAGAGATCAAGCGTAAGATACCGTGACAACAGACACAGGGGGAAAATGCGCGGTGAACTTACTACAAGCAGGGAATCGAATGTTTTGCCCCTGCGACGTTTTGGGGTAAAGACTTTCCCCTCTCGTTTAGTCGCACGTTAAACAGAGTGAGCGAGTACAGAAGACGTCAAATACGTGTAGCATGCAACGTCGCAAAAAGACATCGCAGCTCTCTGTCCACGGTTTCGGCGCGGCTGCAGAGGCGAGAGTGAAAACTTCGCTTCACTTATCAGTGTTGCCAAACACGACTGTTAAAAAAAGAACTGCATTGAAATTAAATGTAGTTAAGGATTGCAATCAAGCCGTTAACTTTGAGAAGTATAAACGTTTGTCTTCGTGTTCTACGAATAGGGATCCTATGTTCGAATACCGTACGAGTCTTGGGATGCTTTCAGACCGAAGCGAGAAGCGACACGTGTCACTTGGAAACAAACACTCAATAATATATGCTATGCTGCACGGGTAGTGTTACTTCAGTGAGAAACCCCTCGTTGCTCGTCGCTTCGTCCCAATGGAACTTTCGTACCGAAGCGATAAATGGCTTTGGAAACAAAAATTCTTAAATAAATAAAACTTTCTAACAAATGTGATATGACAAACTACACGTGCCACTTGCATGTTTCACGCACTGGGGACGTTATGGTGTTACTTCGGTCTGGTGGTCATGCCTACGCATTGAATGCTTTCTTGCAGAGAGATTTTAAACCGAAACGACAGGCAACAAGTAGCAAACGACGGCTGCAAATGACACTGAAGTTCATACCGAAGTGACAAGCGAAAAGAAAGACAAGCCACTTCAGTCTTCAAGTAAGCATTCACTGTTAAAGCCCGAACACCAGACCTAGGCGACCCAATTCAGGATATTGACAAACGGAAGTAACAGGCGAGAGTTGCTTCTTCGTTTCGAAACGTGTCGCTTCTCGGCTTCCGCTTCTGAAAGTCATGGATGTCATGCAGCGTGTCGCCGTGGTCTGTTAGAGCATTTGAGAAAAACGCTTGCTTGTAGACAGAGGTATCGTGTCACTTGTCACTTCGATATGAACACCCCCTCCCTTTTGCCGGATCGCTTGTCGCCTTGGTCAGAAATCTCCATTCTTATCCTCATCATGGCCGAAAGGAGACAAGTAACGAGTTTCTACTGATAGCATCGTTTCCTGGTAATGGAAGAAAATGAGTTTACAAATGGATTTCTGTTACCAGTATTATAGTAAAACCCAAGTAATAATTTGTTATAGGCACATATGGAAGGGTCACATTTGGAGGAATAAATTCTATTGTAGCATTTTGTTTGATTGCAGGATTAAAGCCGACCCCCGTGGTGGAGTGGTTAACACATCGCGCTACGACACCAGGGTTCCCGAGTTCGAATCCCGGTCTGGGCATGGATGTTGTGGGAGTCGATTCATCAATTTCATGATATCATCAGTCATCCCCATCTTCGCAAATTAGCCATCAGTGGTACAAAAAGCGAAGTAAAACAAAACAAATCAATTACAATTACACTTGGAGAGTTAGAAGATAATAGAAAAACAGATCTGGTTCCAAAGTTTTAAGTTGGCAACATTGACAGCTCGGAAGCAACAAGACGGCCAGGCGAGAGGGGAACCCCGTCGGCATTTGCACGTACCTTTCCTCGCCTCTCAAACCCCTGGGATGTTCGGTACCAATACATGCGAAATAGATCCCAGATTTTACACACCCACACTTCCTGGTCCCAAGAGATGCGATTAAACCCCACACTTTTGCACAGACGTGAAGCTTCCAGAGCTGGCAGAGTTTAACACACACGTTAACACACAAATCGAACAAATAGCGACTTTTTGGTACCTTCGAAATACTTCGCGTACATGTCGAAAGGGGTCTCAGGAGTCTCGCAATGGCCTTCTCGCTGTTGGGACCGGCAAAAAGTCCCAACAATTTTTTTGGTCCCATTAAGAAAGGTGTTTAAACATACGCTGGTTCCCACAAGAATATATCTGCGTACTCACACACACACACACACACACACACACACACACACACACACCCACACATATTTATTTCCGGTCCATTTCCGGTTATTTCCGGTCCATTTTTGGTTATTTCTGTAGTAGATGGAAAATGGCGGAGCTGACTCATCCGGAAGATTTATAGCCTTTTATGCTCTATATTTTAAGGTACCTTCACGATAAAGAGATTTTGCATTACATATCAGCTAGTATTGTGAGAGTGGCTGAAGAGTGTGGGTATGTAGTTGCAGTGCCCCTCATATTTTTTAAAAAACACAAAAATATAGCAAATTTGTATAAATTGAATTATAGGTTTGTTTGATTTAATATACAGAATTTTTTATTATTCATATCAAACATATTTCTATTATATTGAACAAAGAGTTTATATCTGCCCCAGTTTGTTATACATGACACATGGTATTAGGTTTTTGCTTTTCTAGGACATGCCTATGTTGATATGTATTTGTGGTGGCTTAGTGCTTCTGCAGATTAATACTTATTCTATTCTATCAAAAAACACTGCTGAACCCAACTGATATTTTTTATTAAGTATAGAATTTTGATTTGAACCCCAAGAAATTTTATATAATAAACAAAACAAAGCCAAACATATTTACACACTAAGTATATACACTAAATATACAAAACACACTGCTGAACCCAACTGATATTTTTATTAAGCATAGAATTTTGATTTGAATCCCAAGAAATTTTATATAATAAACCAATAATAAAAATGCCAAATCAAAAACATTGTAATCAATGCAAAAAGAATATATCCAGCCCCAATTGGGCTAAGCATCAAAAGAAATGTAATCCAGACAAATGCAGAACTCCCACAAAAATATGCCCTAAATGCCATAGAAAATATAGCATGGAATATTTCACATATAAACATAAAAATACTTGTTCTGCACAGTCATCAACATTGCCCCCACAACCATCTACATCTGGTCTGAAAAGGAAGCATGAAGGACCTGTTAATGCAAGAGCAGCAAAGCAGCCATGCTATGAACCCATCCATAGCAGTTTTAACAGCTAATTAAGGGATTACCGGTTTGTATCAGAGCCAAGATGTGGTATTAAGAATTTTTTGAACAGTATAAATCCAGATGTGCAGGCAATTCTAAATGCACAAAATGGCTCTTATAAGCTGTCCCTCAAATTGTTTTCACAATATAAGAAGCCAAATGGCACAAAATTTACACAGCCCCACATAACAGAAACTGTACCTGTATATTAAAATGCAAATTCAGACAAAATAATAAGCAGTTTGATAGATCAATTGAATATTAAACACTCTGAATTTGCTGCAAAAGAATCAGGATGGAGCCTATGCGGAAATCCACACAAGTTATATATTAATATTTCTGAATTCAGCACATTAAAAGGATCTACATATGTGTCTTTACCTGACAATATCAAAAACAAAAAAGCCGTGGTTAATATAAAAAATAATGATGAGAAATGCTTTTTGTGGTGTATTTTAGCTGCTTTGTATCCAGTTTCAAGGAATCCTAAGAGAATAAGTTAGTATAAACAGCATGAACATATTTTTAATGAAGCAATGGAGGGTTTAGAATATCCAATGCCTGTTCAGAATATTGATAAATTTGAAAAAAAAGGCCAGGCATATCAATAGCAAACAATTATCTATTAATGTATTTACTTGTTCTACTGGCCATGGCAATTGCTTGATAGATCCACTCAGAATCAGTACACTTGATGATGATTCTGCTGTTCCGATTGATCTGCTCTTAATTGAAGAGGATGATACATATCATTACACTCTGATACATAATCTTGAAGCTTTAGTCAGAACACAACTAGACAAACTCATATAATATTCAAGTTGTGCAGAAGATGTTTAACTGTATTTGATGGTCAAAAAATAATAAATGGGGTTCGTGAAAAAAAAAGCAGAAATTGCTAAAAACAAGTTAATTGAACATTTAAAATACTGTGGGAATCATAAACCTGTTCATATGCTTATGCCTAACCCAAGTGAAAATGCCAAATTCAAAAAATTTGAAGCCTTGTTGGAACACCCAGCATATATAGTCTGTGATTTTGAATCAAATCTCAAACCTCTTGCATTCTGTAGCCCAGATCCTGATGAATCTTCAAGTACATCATACCAGTTACACGAACCTTCTAGTTTTTATTATGTTGTTGTACAGGATTGTGTTGTTAGTAAAGAAGATTTATACATGGGAGCAGATGCCATCAAAGAATTTGCACATAGAATAGAAAATGAGTGCCATGACATAGCATCTAATGTTTAATTAAAATCAAAACCCATGTTGCCTTTAACAGAGGATCAGATTGAAGATTTCAACAATGCAGAAAAATGCCCGGTATGTGATTATGAATTTTCAGATACAAATATCAAGGTGAAACACCATTCTCATACAGATGGTAAATTCTTAATGGCCCTGTGTAATAGCTGTAATATTAAGATCCAGAGACCAAAATTTGTCCCTATATTTTGCCATGGTGCATCCAATTATGATTTTCATAATTTGATCAGGTACGAGGGGTTTGACAAGCAGAATTTAAATACTTTAGCTGAAAATAATGAGAAATATATTGCCATTAGCAAAATAATTAAAGTTAATGGTGTTGCTATTCACTTAAGATTTCTTGATTCATACAGAATTCTGTCTGCTAGCCTGGCTACACTGGCCACTCAATTATCTGATGATCAATTCAAAATCACATGTGCTTTGTTTCCAAATCAGGACCTGAAATTAATTAGGCGGAAGGATGTATATCCATATGATTATGTTACAGATTTTTCTAAATTTGATGAGTGTTCTCTGCCACCACAACAAGAGTTTTACAGCAAAATCAGAGGATCTGGAATCACTGATGAAGATTATCATCATGCCCAGTTGATGTGGAACAATTTAAAATGCCAGACATTTGGTGATTATCACAAGGCATATTTAAAACTTGATGTGACCCTCTTAGCTGATATACTTCAGGCATTCAGAAAATCTTCCATGCAAAATTATAAGCTGGATCCAATGTATTTTTACAGTGCTCCGGGCCTAGCATGGTCTGCAATGTTTTTAAACACTAAAATGCAATTGGATCTGATCCAGGATCAAGATATGTATCTGTTTATGGAACAATGTATAAGAGGAGGCATGGTGCAATGTTCTCAGAGATATGCCAGAGCAAATAACAAATATATTCCTGATTATGATCCAGCACTGCCATCAAATTATATACTGTATGTGGATGCAAACAGCCTGTATGGTTATGCTATGATGAAAAAACTGCCATATGCAGGGCTTGAGTGGGTTGAAAATTTCAATATTGAAGATCTTAAAGATTTTGATGACAGTGACTATGGCCTCTTCTTAGAGGTTGATCTGACAATTCCAGATAATTTACACAACACATTTTCTGATCTGCCACCAATTCCTGGGGTTAAATGTTCACCTGGCTCTAAACAGAAGAAATTGATGATGACTCTAGAGCCGAAACAGGATTATGTCATATATTACAAAAACCTCCAGTTCCTGATGAAACATGGTGTTCAAGTGACCAAAATTGGAAACGTTTTGAGGTTCAGGCACTCAAGATGGTTGAAGCCATATATTGATACAAACACAGAGCTTCGAACATCTGCAATGAGCCAATTTGATTTGATTTAAAATATTTTGATACCAGTGAACATACAGAGATTCAACACCACAACGAAAAGGTGCCTGGCAAGTTAAAAGATGAGACACTTGGTGATGTTATTGTGGCATTTGCTGAGTTAAGGGCCAAGATGTACAGCTTTGAAACATGTAGTGGCGCTGTTGCCAAAAAGGCCAAGGGCATTGGCAGAGTGACTGTAGACGAAGAGCTTGAATTTGAAGATTACAAAAATTGCCTCAAATCATGTAGCACAATCAGAACATCAGAATCCAGAATTCAGAGTGTGGATCATTTGTTGGCTAGTAATATTGTAAGAAAAGAGGCTCTGGACCCACATGATGATAAGAGGTGCATTTTGTCATGTGGCATACATACTCTACTATGGGGTCATTGTGAATTGAAAAGTGGCAAACAATTCCCAATTACAGAGCATGATTTGAAATATATAAACATGCCTATGAACTTATCTGGGTTCAAAAAACAGGCTATTATGGACCTGCCAACACCACAACCCTCTTCTGATATGATATCTAAATTAAGTGCTTTGTTAATTATTCATCTGAACAGCATACTTACAGATGTTGATGATGAAACAGGTAAAACATTGTACATATTTAACAATAATTTAAATCATTACCAATTACCTGTAGGTGGGCAATTGCAATTTATTACAACCCCTGAGGGTAATGTCAAGATTTCAGTGGGGAGAAATATTTATAGAATTAAGCACTCAAACATGATTTCTGGCACTGTATATACTGTTTCTGCTGGTGACTGCTTATATATTGAGGTCCCTGGATCCTATGACAAGCTTATACCTTTTTTTTAGAATTAAGAGTTAGATATTCAATAATAAATAACCACTAAAACAAAAATGTCTAATGATATATTTGGCCATACAAGACATGAAGATCACAGTGATGAGATTCTGATGCTTGATGTCAGAGTCAAAAAATTAAGAAGTGATTTACAAGCTTTACAAACCACACTCAATGCCCGTCTTCAACTAGAAATTACAAATTTACAATCACAATGCATGGACCCTCTTCTTAAAATTGATTCTGAACTCAAATTATTGCTTCAAAAATATACTGACTTGGCCACATTGGATAATTTTCAAAGTTTAGAAGAAGCTGTAGCAGCTCTTCAAGCCAAATTTAAGACCCAGGCCACCAACTCTGAGCAATTGAAACAGCAATTGGAAGAGCAAATAAATAATGTCCAGACACAGCTCCAAACAATTGTCAAAAGCATAAAATCACAAGAAGATTTTGATCTAGTGATTT
The DNA here is from genome assembly GCF_977018435.1 of Lepisma saccharinum. Classification (NCBI taxonomy): domain Eukaryota; kingdom Metazoa; phylum Arthropoda; class Insecta; order Zygentoma; family Lepismatidae; genus Lepisma; species Lepisma saccharinum. Next base: position 24,945,999 of record NC_139237.1, read on the forward strand.
CCACTCTAAAGGAACAGATTCAATCACTCCAGATACCTAATCTGGACCCCTTGAACAATGCCATAGCCGAGGTTAAAGAAAAAATTGAGACACTTGAAAATTTTATGAACAACTTGCCATCTTCTGATGCTGTGAGTGCATTAACTCGGAGTGTTGCCAACATGAAGCTGCAACTTGAAACATATGAAGATTTTGGAAAAATTCAAAGTACCATAACCCATCTTGAGGGTACAATATCAGCAGTGCAAAGTGATTTGACAAATGTACAAGAATCCCGCCTGCCCGGTATTGTAGACACTCTTGTAAGTGTCCAGGAACAGATCACAAAGCTTGAAAACCTCAACACTGAATCTGAACTATCTCATTTTCATCACTTGATCGATGATATCCAAACAAAACTTGAAATTTTACAGCAATCAACACCCACTCAGGCAGATATAGCCCTGCTCCAAGATGCTATGCAAAATGTGGCTGATGCTTCTGAATTAAATAATGTGAAATTGGCACTTGAATCTTTGCAAAATACTGTATCAAATCTGCCTACATCACAGGAACTTAAAAATATAAAGAGGGCAGTGAAGCACATATTGAAATCAGAAGATATCAAGAATATCCAGACAGTGATCAAGCAACTTACTCAGACAGTGGCCACTCTACCAACCAATCAACATATTAATGAACTGCATGCCCTGTTTGAGGATATCAGAAGACAGGTCCATGATCTTACTGCTCAAAATTCAAAATTGGCAGTTATTGAAAATTTGCAACAAATTGTAGCTAATATCAAGCAACAGCTAGGGACCATGGAAACAAATCAAGCAAATGCCCTGTCTGTTTTTGCCACCCAGCTTCAAGAAATTGTGCAACAATACAAGAAACTTGATGTGGACATAAAGATCAAGCCGGGCCATGATGATGTTGTTAGGACCATCAATGAGCACCTTGAATGTGTAACAAGCAGATTGCTTAGATCAGAAAAAAAAAAAGGCATAATCGAGAATCCTAAACATACAGTAATTCTTGAATTGTACAGCATCCCCAACAAAGAATATGATTCACCATTTACACCAGGTGGCAAAATATATATGCTGTACCCTGCACAATTTTATTACCAGTTTTTTGTTGGGGGCACACTGAGACCAATCAAAATCAAATATTGGCTTCAACCACAGGCACACCACTACCCCACCTTATCAATAACAAATGCTGACAACAAACCAAAAATCACCAGTGTAGAGTTAGAGGATTTTACAGATCCCAATTCATTAGAAACAGCTTATGCTGAAGATGATGGCTCTCTGGAATTTCATATACAAATAGGAGACAAATTATATTTAGAAAATCCTGTAGTATCAGCTGCTGAACTCCCCATTGTTGCAATATTCTTGTTTTCATATTTTGTCTAGACAAATTATTGTTGATGAATTACACAGACAAGCCAGACATAATTATAAGAGACTGCCAGTAGTTACAAAAGGCATAGATGATTTATGGCAGAGCGACTTGATTGAGATGGCAAGTGGACAGCTGAAAAACTTAGACAAAATCAACAAGGGCTACAAGTATCTACTCACTGTAATAGACACATTTTCAAAATTTGCCTGGGCTGTGCCACTCAAATCCAAGACTGGAAAATGTGTTACAGAAGCCTTCAGGACAATCATCAATCAGAGTGGAAGATCACCGCGCTATTTGCAAACAGATAATGGCAAAGAATTTTATAATTCTGTGTTCCAACAATTTATTAAAAGCCAGTCAATAAAACATTACTCGAGTTACAGTGATCTCAAGGCCTCAATTGTAGAGAGATTCAACAAAACCCTAAAAAATCTTATGTATAAACAATTCACACTTCAAGGTAATTATAAATGGATTAATATTCTTCCAGAACTTCTACATAAATATAACAACTCGGTTCATTCCACAATCAACATGAAACACTCTGAAGTAACTTCATCTGATGAGCAAAAATTGATCAGGACTGTTTATTATCCTAGATACCAGCCAACAACAAGAAAAGCCAAAGACAGGGTGGGTGATCAAGTAAGAATCAGCAAATATAAGCACTTATTCAAAAGAGGCTTTACAAGAAACTGGAGCACTGAATTATTTACAGTGGTTCAAATTAAACCTGGGACTCTTAACACATATATAATAAAAGACCACCGAGGAGAAATACTCAAAGGCCGGTTCTATGAAGAAGAACTCAACAAAACTAAACAGCCTGACACATATCTCATAGAAAAAATCATCCGCAGAAAAGGCAACAAGTTATTTGTCAAATGGCTAGGACTTCCAGAACACAGCTGGATCGATGCAGACAAAGTGATAATATGAGCACCTGGGATGTTATAAAAAGGCTGCCAGAACCTGAACAGCAGATTAAGAGAAATGGCAAGTTGCTGCCTGAAAATATTAGATGTCTTATTGTTGGGCCATCGGCTTGTGGTAAAACTACACTAATGATTGATAATTTTTTATTGGCACCCAACTGGTTAGACTGGAAAAACAGGCACTTGTATGTTTTCTCTAACAGCTTGGAACAATTAAAATATCAGCAGCTGATGAAGCTATATGATGGATTGGATATTGCCACTTTTGAATCAGATGTTAAGCCACTTCATGAATGTCTCGATAATTCTGTTGTTGTGTTTGATGACATTATACTGGATAATCAAAACAAGGTTAGAAATTTCTTTACACAGGGGCGACACAAAAACATTGATTGTTTCTACCTGGCACAGACATTTTCTAAAATTCCGAAGCAGCTGATCCAAGACAACAGCAATTTTATATGTGTGTTTCATCAAGATCATACCAACCTCAAACACATACATGATGAATATGTAGGTGGGGACTTGAGCTACAATGATTTTTCCAAGTTTTGCAGTAGGTGCTGGAACCAGGACAGTTATGGGTTTGTCACAATTGATATGGCAAGAAAACCCAATAGTGGCAAATACAACAATTTTCTAGACATTGAAACATATATACATAACCATGAAAAGGCCAATCATTGATGATCTTAAATTAAGAGATTATCTTGTAAAAAGATTTAAGGGATGGAAATCAGAGAACCGAGGAATTTATGAACAACACAAACAAACAGAACAGCCTATTATTGATGCTATTAGTGAATTAGGTAAAAATATCAAAACTGTTACAGAGCAAAATCAAAATTTGATCACAGAGCTTGTACCTGTAGCTGCTAGGAACATATTAGATTATCCAATCACCCCACTTTCTAGTATTCATACACCTAGTCCTGTTCCTCCTCGAAGAATTGAAGCTACTCTGGATCCTATTGAATTGGGTCTTCTTGCTCAAAAATATTTAAGCACACCTAAAGACAATAAAGATGAGGTCTTTGGTTTATATGCTGACACAGAGCATGATGGTAGCATCATACATAGAATTGGCAATTTCAGAGTAACATTTATGGGAGATGATATAATTGTATATTCAGAATCTCATCTTGGAGAAAGAGGTGCTTTTGTTAAGTATCTTGGCACACCTGGATTGTGGGAACTGATGACTTGGAAAAGGCCTGGCAGCTATACAGATCAAGATTATGAGCATTATAAAGAAATATTAATAAAATCAGATGCTCTATACCAGAACAATGATCCCACACAAAAAAGAGTCAAGTCTAGCAGTGGAGCAAAATATAACAACTTAATCAAGCCCATATGGTCACAGATCAAGACTGGCAGTGGAATCAAACAATACAACACCCTGCCTAAAGAATTTGTCTGGGTTGATGATGTCAGGAAACTTGTAGATAGGTTATTGGTGATAGCTGGGGAGGAAAATGCTGGCAACCACAATTTTTACAATGAAAAGGTTGGAATTATGGACATGATAAGCACAAAATTGTCTAATTTTATAGTGAATGACACTAAGGGGATTGGATATCTTATAAAAATTATTAATACTCTACCACCTAAATTTTGGAATATTTCTGAGGGCCGGGGGTTGGTTAATGATATTATAAACAAGCTGCCATTTGAACTACATATTCCAGGCTATCAGTATTGTAGTCCAGGCATAAAATTGGACCATAGATTAAACAGAGGTGATCCTGGTGTTAATCCCCTAGATGCTGCTTGCAGAGACCATGACATAGCATACAACACACATTCTGATCTTGACAAGAGACATGTTGCAGACAAGAAATTAGAAGAGGCTGCATTTGGTAGATTTGTAAGCAAAGATGCTTCTTTAAGTGAAAAAATAGCAGCATTGGGAACCACCATAGCTATGAACACCAAACAAAAACTGGGGTGGGGGCTGTGAATATGTATATAATAAACCTAGAATGAAGGCCAAGGGTGTTATGTATCAAATACCTTATGCAGGTCTTAAATCTCTTAAAACTATTGATAGTCTTTTAACCAAAAAGCAGCGCAAGAAAAAAGCTCTTGTATTGCCAAGGGCCATGGTATGAAATTGTTGCTTAGTACCCCCCAATTAAAAAAATTACAACAATCTAGAAAAAAAATCAGATGTGGGGGGTTTCATATTTACTATCCCGGCCATCTTAGCAGCACTTGGGGCTGTTGGGAGCTTGGCTGGGGGATCAGCTGCAATAGCAAAAACAGTAATAGATGCCAAGAAGAATAAGGCAGAATTAGATGAATTGAAGCGCCATAACCTGGCCATTGAGAAACAAGGCAAAGGTGTTAAGAGAGCCACGAATAAGTTTAAAAAAAACAAGAGCCGCTTACAAACCAAGATATTGAAGCTTTAATCAAGCCACTGGGCATCAAAAATTTTAGAGGTGTGTACATGTCTGATTCTTTGCCAGAGCAACCACTCAACAAAGAGTGCGGCATTGTTAATTTGGATAAGTACAAAAATCTGGGCACTCACTGGATTTGTTATCTTAAATATTTAAACAATGAGGCATTTGTGTTTGATTCATTTGGAGGTGTTCCACCTGAAAATTTAATAAAATATCTAAAATCAGCTAATCTTTATTACAATAATGCCCGTGTTCAAAACTTCAAAGATGTTAATTGTGGACATTTGAGTTTATCTGTTCTTAGATATATGTCTGAAATAAATAAATCATCAATTGAAAATTTTCAAAAGGCCTTGTGGTATTTAAAACATCATGGGGGTATTCCATCTCACCAGCCAAAATTCAATATTGAAACTAAAATTGCATGATGACATAGTGTATCCCAAAACAATAGCTCTCAGAGCATTTTATGGCATGTACTTGATCCCTAATATTACACACCACAACAACAAAATTGCAGTAGGGGATCAAAAAATTGTCATCACTCCAGGGCAATATAATCTGTCCACTCTAAATGCTCAATTACCCAGAGGTATAGTATTAACTCAAAATTCTGTCACTCACAGAGTAGAGATTGTATCTGCTACAGAAACAGTGAATTTGGGTAGTATAGGAGAGCTGTTAGGCTTTGAGAACAACACAAAACTTGAACCGGCCATCAAACACACTGCTATTAATATACCCAAATTCTTAGCCATAGAGACTCTAAATATTCACTGTACTGTGGCTGAGGGTATGATCATCAAATCAAATGGCATAGGCACTCACAAACAAACTGGCATCATTGCAACATTTAAACCTAATTCTGAATTTATGGAGCCCATCATTTACACTCCATCCCCAACATTATATTTTCCTGTGTGCCATAATAGAATAGATAACATTGAATTGATGGTCACTAATGAAAAAGAAGAATTAGTTGATTTTGCTGGAGCCACAACAACTGCAATCATAGAGATTAATATTTAAATAAAAATACATACAAGAAAAAAATGGAAAATATTGAGAGTTATGAGCTACAATCATTCCCCCCAAACAGGAGGACATTTGCAAATTTAAATCAACCCAACACAGAGATTGAGGTTGATCTTGATGTAGGGGATGGCTTTATACACCCCCACAGAGCAGATCTATACATCAAATTTGATGTTGTAAAGCTCGATGGAACAGATTATCCGGCAAATTCAAATATAAGATTGGTAGATAATTTTGTGCCGCATTTGTTCTCTGAAATTGAGATCAAAAAGCATGGTGTTGTTATAAACAGAGTGGATTATCGCGGCATTACCTCCACAGCTTTGGCCACACTAAAATTATCCAAAACCGAGGCTTCTTACTACAAAATAGGTGGATTTGAGGCTGGTGATAAAATATTATCCAAGAGCCACACTGTGCTGTTCCCAATGCGCCTGTTGCCAGGATTCTTCTCAGATTACAAAGATATTATGTGGAAGGGTGGTTTAAGAATTACATTTAGAAGAGCTGCTAATGATAATAATGCTTTGATGAGGTACAGCACATTAAACTCTACAGGGGAAGCTCTGCCCAATACCCTACCTGATGAGGGCAAGTGCATTATTCAGACTATGGAGCTAAGAATCCCAGTTGTTGAATATGAAGCCAGTTATGCTCTTAAATACAAAGCAGATATAATAAAAAATCTACAGATTCCTTTACAAATTTATACATATCAATGTGTACAGAAACCTGCCACTGGTACCTATTATGAGTTTGATGCTACAAATTCATTCTCCAGTATACAATATGACATGCCGGATTTTGTGGTGGTACTGTTTCAGACTGGAAGACACAATAATCAGGAAAAAAATTCAAGTAGATTTGATAACTGCAACATCAAGAACATATATCTTAAAAATGGCAGAAATGAGGTATTCCCCAGAGAAAATTATAATTTAGACATGTCCAAGGATGATTTCCTTAAATTATATGAAGCATTTACAGCATACAAAAGGGTCACTACTGGCAATACTGACATGTATTACACACCAGATGAATTCAAAGCACAGAGACCCATGTTTGTCATCAACACTTCAAAAAGGAAACAAGTTGTGATAAATGACAGGACAAACATTAAAATTATCTGTGAATTCCACGATACACTCCCTGATGATACCATATGTAGTGTTATTCTCATAGGGGAAAAATCATATATTTATGATGTAAGAAATGAGAGAGTCACAGAGCAATTCTAGAATATTTCTGCACAATGCATTGTCTTAGTACTAGTTTGATATGAATAATAAAAAATTCTGTATAATAAATCAAACAAACCTATAATTCAATTTATACAAATTTGCTATATTTTTGTGTTTTTTAAAAAATATGAGGAGCACTGCAACAACATACCAACACTCTTCAGCCACTCTCACAATACTAGCTGATATGTAATGCAAAATCTCTTTATCGTGAAGGTACCTTAAAATATAGAGCATAAAAGGCTATAAATCTTCCGGATGAGTCAGCTCCGCCATTTTCCATCTACTACAGAAATAACCAAAAATGGACCGGAAATAACCGGAAATGGACCGGAAATAAATATGTGTGTGTGTGTGTGTGTGTGTGTGTGTGTGTTAATACGTTTGGCCTAGTTTTAAGTGTAGCCTAAAAAAAATATCAAGAGGGGCATATTTTTAACAAATTTATGGACAACAATCTCACAGAAGTGCCTTTTATAAGTGTAGGCAAATCAATCTGAGGGGGGTCATACTTTCACGGGAAATTCCCGAGGGCATTTTTACAAAAATCTTGGATTAGACAGGGTTCCACACTTGAGCAAAAAGCTCATATGGGCATGTTGAGCTTGTTTTAAGTGTAGGCAAATCTGCCTGAGGGGCGTTCATACTTTCTCGTGCCAGTAGTAGCATCAATTACACTACTTTCCTAATAAGATCTCCGGCCTGGAGAAATATTTCACTGGATCATTCGTCTTCGTAGTTCAGATTTTTCTGAAAAAGGGAGCAGGTACTGCAACACTACACCTATTGGTGCATTGAACGTAAAAGAACACTGTAGGAAAACTGAATTGATGTCGTCTGTTAGTTCTCTGCTCTTAACGAATTATTTTGCCTCTTGGAACAATAGTAGCGTTAGAAAAATAAAAAAAACGAATATACTGACAAACAAAGTTCATTTCTGCAGTAAAGGCATGTTTTGCTGCGAATGTAATTGCAACCACCATGGCAGACTCATTGTTTATTGCAGAAGCAACCAGCAGTTTTTGTTCGAATGTCAAATTGGGAATAGGTCTACATGTTCTATTGTGTTTGTTCCTTTATCTATATATCTATGTATGTATGTATGTATGTATCTATCTATCTATCTATCTATCTATCTATATGTATATATCTATCATTATCATTAGTTTCCTATGATTATCATCATTTTTTATCCATCTGCATCAACTAATTTAATCTAAAAACTTAATTTGGCCATAAAAATAAACATGCCAAGTGAATCAAGCCCTTGACCGTAATCTTTCATCTTGACACTTGGTCACGTGACTAGAGATTATAAAGTGCCTGAACACAATCTGTGTAGAACTATTTGGTTCTACAAGGCATCAAATATGAATGCGACGGAGAAAATTACATAACACTTAAAGAAAACTAAATTACTAGGGACAGGCGCATGCGCTCAAGGGCGAAAAGTAAATGCTTGTTCGGAAAACGCGGGCTCGCGTAATAAGGAGTTCAGAAGCATGGATGGTGCACGCGTGTTGTGACAGGGGATGAGACATTTGTCCATCATTACACTCCCGAATTCAAGAGAACATCTATGGAGTGGAAGCACAAACAGTTTCCTGTCAAGAAGCATCCATCAGCTGGGAAGTGCTTGTGACCGTTTTCTGGGATGCTAAGGGCATTCTGCTTATGGACTTTCTGGAACGAGGAAGAACAATTAATGCTGACCGTTATTGTCAAACATGGGATAAACTGAAAAACGCAATTCGACATAAGCGACCAGGTCTCGTGTCAGCTGGTGTCATTCTTCTTGACGATAACGCTCGCCTCCACTCAGCAGTGCAAACACAACATAAAATTGAAGAATTGAGGTGGGAACGGCTGTCCCACCCTCCATACAGCACCGATTTAGCGCCGAGTGATTTCCATCTTTTTCCGGTGTTAACGTCTGAATTGCAAGGTTACCGTTTCGAAACAGAGGAAGAAGTGAAGCGGAATGTGAGAATAGTGCTCAATAGCCAGAGCCCTTCTTTTCTTGCAAAGGGTATCGACAAATTGGTGCAACGGTGGGACAAATGCCTGAATCTCTATAGAGATTATGTGGAGAAGTGAGGAAGGATGCTCCTACACATGTATGTATAGTTTTCTAATGTATCTTAATGCTTGTATACAACATACGGAAAATTATATATTGATCGACCAACGTAGTATCATTCCGTTACACGCAATGTAGTATTCACACGCAAGTAAAGTAATTAAATCAATGTATGGATGGGAAACCTTTGTGTGTTAATGTTCTTGTTGGAGTTTGGAAGGAGAAATGTTCAGTCAGGTAAGCAGCATTTCCTCAGGATGGTTGTGTAGCTCAAATTAAATGATCAAAACTTTGACCTCTCACTTCAAGTCACAATCTACAACGGCGTATTAAAGATTGTCTAAAACTCTTCCGATAATCCCTGATTGTTCGCGTATTGTGGAGATGGCAGTGGCAATAGGTGCCACAAGATGGTCTGGGGAGTTTACAGGGCTAGAATACACCAAGGTCTTCATTTGACCCCACAGGTATGGTGAAGAAACAGAAGATATATCTCACCACTTATACGATCGGGCAGCAAATGGGGACCAATTGAATGGATCTCAATTATACCTGCCCACACATTTACACTGTTACGCTAGTAGTTGTATTTACTGTGGGACCAGGACGAGAAAGGAAGAGCTTCTCTCATGCAGCTTTGCTATACTTAAAACTAGCTCAACATGCCTATATGAGTGTTTTGCTCTAGTGTAAGTACCCTGCCTAATCCAAGATTTTTGTAAAAATGCCCTCGGGAATTTTTCAGAAAGGAAGAGTTTCCTCAGATTGATTTGCACATACTTACAAAAGTTGCATCAGCCAGATTTTTGTCCATAAATTTGCCAAAAATTGATATATTTTTGGCCACACCAGAAATTAAGCACATATACACACATACACACACATATTTACTTCCGGTTTAAGTTTAATTGGATACCAGGTTCAATTTGCTTGCTCCGTGACACTCTATTTCTTATATTATATGTTTGCATGTCCCCCCCCCCCTCTGTGTCAGTGTGTGGAATTCCCGAGACGGTAGTATTGATTTTTGCTTTGCATGTTCTCCTCAGCGCCAGTACTTACAGAAATTCCCGAGTATTGCATCAGCCAGTATTGTGAAACTGACTGAGGAGAACAGATGTATTGATACAGTGCTTCTCATACTTACAGGCCCGTTTGGTTTAATTGAACAATATAAAATCTGATATTTGTTGTAATCCACTCATATTTAGAGTCAAGCTTATATTTGTCCCAGCCTGTTATACAAAAATTAATACTAACAAGATTATTGCCATTCTATACATGCATGTCCGTGCAGGCATTTGCGCTGGGTCAGTGTGAATGAATATTTATTCTCTTTTTCCACTTGTAAGCTATTGGCTTTACAACCTGTCATAAGATAAGCATAGAGATTAGATTTAAAACCCAGGAAATTTTATATAAATACCAAAGCCAAAAATATTAAGTGTATACACACATACATACATACACATACATACAAATCACACAACTGAACCCAACTGATATTTTTATCCAGTATAAAATTTTGAATTGAATCCCAGGAAATTGTATATAATAAACAACAGCAAAAATGCCGAATCAAAAATATTGTAATCAGTGCAATAAAAATATATCCAGCTCTAATTGGGCCAGACACCAAAAAATTTGTAACCCAGACAAATACAGAACTCCCACAAAAATTTGCCCCAAATGCAATAGAAAATATAACATGGAATATTTTACATATACACATAAAGATACTTGCTCTGCACAACCATCTACATCTGGTCTGAAAAGAAAGCACGAAGTACCTCTTAATGCCGGACCTGCAAAGCAGCCACGCCATGCACCCATCCGTAGCAGTTTTAACGGACAATTAAGGGATCACTGTTTTGTATCAGAGCCAAGATGTGGTATTAAGAATTTCTTGAACAGTATAAATTCTGATCTGCAGGCAATTCTAAATGCACAAAATGGCTCTTATAAGCTCTCCCTCAAATTGTATACTCAATATAAGAAACCAAATGGTACAAAATTTACACAGCCCCACATAACAGAAACTGTACCTGTATACTCAAATGCAAATTCAGACAAAATAATAAGCAGCTTGATAAATCAATTGAACATTAAACACTCTGAATTTGCAGCAAAAGAATCAGGATGGAGCCTATGCGGTTCATCACACAAGTTATATGTTAATATTTCTGAATTCAGTCCATTGCAAGGATCTACATATTTGCCATTACCTGCTAATATTAAAAACAAACAAGCCGTGGTTAATATAAAAAATAATGACCAGAAATGTTTTTTGTGGTGTATATTAGCTGCTTTGTTTCTAGTTTCAAGGCATCCTGAGAGAATAAGTTATTACAAACAACATGAACATCTTTTTGACGATGCAATGGAGGGTTTGGAATATCCAATGTCTGTTCAGAATATTGATAAATTTGAAAAAAGGGCCAGGCACATCAATGGCAAACAATTATCTATTAATGTATTTATTTGTTCCACTGGCAATTGCCCGATAGCACCTCTCAGAATCAGTACAATTGATGATGAATCTGCTGTTCCGATTGATCTGCTCTTAATTGAAGGGGATGGTACATATCATTACACTCTGATACATAATCTTCAAGCTTTAGTGAGAACGCAACTAGACAAATATAAAAAAATATTTAAATTGTGCAGAAGATGTTTGACTGTATTTGATGGTCAAAAAATGGTGAAAGGGGTTCGTGAAGAGAGTGCAGAAATTGCTAAAAACAAGTTAATTGAGCATCTGAAATACTGTGGCAATCATAAACCTGTTCATATGGTGATGCCCAATCCAAGTGAAAATTGCAAATTCAAAAAGTTTGAAGCCTTGTTGGAACACCCAGTATTTATTGTCTATGATTTCGAATCGAACCTCAAATCTCTTGCATTCTGCAATCCAGATCCTGAAGAATCCTCAACTACACCATATCAGTTACATGAACCTTCCAGTTTTTATTATATGGTTGTACAGGGTGGTGTAGCTAGTAAAGAATATTTATACACGGGACCAGATGCCATCAAAATATTTGCACATAGAATAGAAAATGAGTGCCGTGACATAGCATCTAACATCTTATTAAAATCAAAGCCTATGTTGCCTTTAACAGAGGAACAGATTGAAGATTTCAACAATGCAGAAAAATGCCCGGTATGTGATTCTGAATTTTCAGATATAAATATCAAGGTTCATCACCATTCTCATACAGATGGTAAATTCTTAATGGCCCTGTGTAATAGCTGTAATATTCAGATCAAGAGACCAAGATTTATCCCCATATTTTGCCATGGAGCATCCAATTATGATTTCCATCATCTGATCAGGTACGAGGGGTTTGACAAACAGAATTTAAATATTTTAGCTGAAAATGATGAGAAATATATATCTATTAGCAAAATAATTAAAGTTGATGGTGTTTCTATTCAATTAAGATTTCTTGATTCTTACAGAATTTTACCTGCTAGCCTGCCTACACTGGCAAATCAATTACCTGATGATCGATTCAAAATCACACGTGCCTCGTTTCCAAATCAGGACCTGAAATTAATTAGGCGGAAGGGTGTATATCCATATGACTATGTTACAGATTTTTCTAAATTTGATGAGTGTTCCCTGCCACCACAAGAAGAGTTTTACAGCAAAATCAGAGGATCTGGAATCACTGATGAAGATTATCAACATGCCCAGTTGGTGTGGAACGATTTAAAATGCAAGACATTTCGTGATTATCACAAGGCATATTTGAAACTTGACGTGACTCTCTCAGCTGATGTAATGCAGGTATTCAGAAAATCTTCCATGCAAAATTATGGACTGGACCCAGTGTATTTTTTCAGTGCCCCGGGCCTAGCATGGGCCGCAACGTTTTTGAACACTAAAATGCAATTGGATTTGATCCACGATCAAGATATGTACTTGTTTATGGAGAAAGGTATAAGAGGAGGGATGGTGCAATGTTCCCAGAGATATGCCAGAGCAAATAACAAGCATATTATGCTGCCTGATTATGATCCAGCACGGCCATCAAATTATATACTGTATGTGGATGCCAACAGCCTCTATGGTCACGCCATGATGCAAAAACTGCCATATGCAGGGCTTGAATGGGTTGAAGATTTTAATATTGAAGATCTTAAGAATTATGATGACAGTAACTATGGCCTCTTCTTAGAGGTTGATCTGATATTTCCAGATCATTTGCACAAGAAATTTTCTGATCTGCCCCCAATTCCCGAGGTTCAGTGCTCACCTGGCTCTAAACAGAAGAAGCTCATGATGACTCTGGAGCCGAAACAAGGATATGTCATATATTACAAAAACCTCCAGTTCCTGATGAAACATGGTGTTCAAGTGACCAAAGTTGGCAAAGTCTTGAGGTTCAGGCACTCAGAATGGTTGAAACCATACATTGATACAAACACGGAGCTTCGAACATCTGCAAAGAGCCAATTTGATAAGGGCTTTTTTAAATTGATGGTTAATTCTGTGTATGGCAAAACAATTGAAAATGTCAGGAAACATACCGATGTTAAAATAATTACTGACCCCAGCCTGAGCAAAAAATTGGTTGCAAAGCCTAATTTCAATTATAGAAGAATTTATGATGAGCACATGGCACTTTTCAACATGATGAAAACAAAGATCAAATTTGATAAGCCTATTTATGTAGGGGCTGTGATATTGGAATTGGCCAAATTGCATATGTTAATATTGTATTATGACGTGCTGAAACCTTTTTATGGTGATCGTGTAAAATTATTGTACATGGACACGGATAGTTTTATTCTTGATATTCAAACAGAAGATGTTTATCAAGATATGTCACAGCCTGAATTGTTTCAATACTTTGATACCAGTGAACATACAAAAATTCAACACCACCACAACAAAAAGGTGCCTGGCAAATTAAAAGATGAGACACTTGGTGATGTTATTGTGAAATTTGCTGGGTTAAGTGCCAAGATGTACACTTTTGAAACATGTAGTGGTGCTGTTGCCAAAAAGGCCAAGGGCATTGGCAGAGTGACTGTTGAAAAAGATCTCCAATTTGAAGATTATGAAAATTGCATCAAATCCCAGAATTCAATCAAAACATCAGAAAATAGAATTCAGAGTGAGGATCACTTGTTGACTAGCAATATTGTAAGAAAAGTGGCTCTGGACCCACATGATGATAAGAGACGCATTTTATCATGTGACATACATACTTTACCTTGGGGGCATTGTGATTTGAAAAATGGGAATCAATGCCCAATTACAGAGCATGATTTGAAATAAATAAACATGCCTATGAACTTATTTGGGTTCAAAAAACAGGCTATTATGGACCTGCCGACACCACAACCCTCTCCTGATATGCTGTCTAAACTGAGTGGCTTGTTAATTATTCATCTGAACAGCATACTTACAGATAATGATGATGAAACAGGCAAAACATTGTACATATTTAACAATAATTTAAATCATTATCAATTACCTGTAGGTGGGCAATTGCAATTTATTACAACCCCTGAGGGTGATGTAAAGATTTCAGTAGGGAGAAATATTTATAGAATTAAGCACTCAAACATGATTTCTGGCACTGTATATACTGTTTCTGCTGGTGACTGCTTATATATTGAGGTCCCTGGGTCATATGACAAGCTTATACCTTTTTTTATAGAATTAAGAATCAGATACTCTATAATAAATAACCATTAAAAGAAAATGCCTAATGATATATTTGGCCATACAAGGCATGAAGATCACAGTGATGAGATTCTGATGCTTGATGTCAGAGTCAAGAAATTAAGAAGTGATTTACAAGCTTTACAAACCACACTCAATGCCAGTCTTCAATTAGAAATTACAAATTTACAATCACAATGCATGGACCCTCTTCTTAAAATTGATTCTGAACTCAAATTGCTGCTTCAGAAATATACTGATCTGGCAACATTAGATAATTTTCAAAGTTTGGAAGAAGCTGTAGCAGCTCTTCAAGCCAAATTTAAGACCCAAGCCACCAACTCTGTGCAATTGAAACAGCAATTGGAAGAGCAAATAAATAATGTCCAGGCACAGCTCCAAACAATTGTCAAAAGCATAAAATCACAAGAAGATTTTGATCTAGTGATTTCCACTCTAAAGGAACAGATTCAATCACTCCAAATACCTAATCTGGATCCTCTGCACAATGCCATAGCCGAGGTTAAAGAAAAAATTGAGACACTTGAAAATTTTATGAACAATTTGCCATCTTCTGATGCTTTGAGTGCAATAACTCGGAGTGTTGCCAACATTAAGCTGCAACTTGAAACGTATGAAGATTTTGGAAAAATTCAAAGTACCATAACCCATCTTGAAGGTACAATAGCAGCAGTGCAAAGTGATTTGGCAAATGTACAAGAAACTCGCCTGCCTGGGATTGTAGATACTCTTGTCAGTGTCCAGCAACAAATCACAAAGCTTGAAAACCTCAACACTGAATCTGAGCTATCTCATTTTCATCACTTGATCGATGATATTCAAACAAAACTTGAAATTTTACAACGATCAACACCCTCTCAGGCAGATATAGCCCTGCTCCAAAATGCTATGCAAAATGTGGCTGATGCTTCTGAATTAAACAATGTGAAATTGGCACTTGAATTTTTGCAAAATACAGTATCAAATCTTCCCACATCACAGGAACTTAAAAATATTAAGAGGGCAGTGAATAGGATATTGAAATCAGAAGATATCAAGAATATCCAGACAGAGATCAAACAACTCACTCAGACAGTGGCCACTCTACCAACCAATCAACATATTAATGAACTGCATGCCCTGTTTGAGGATATTAGAAGACAGGTCCATGATCTTACTGCTCAAAATTCAAAATTGGCAGTTGTTGAAAATTTGCAACAAATTGTAGCTAATATCAAGCAACAGCTAGGAACCATGGAATCCAATCAAGCAAATGCTCTGTCTGTTTTTGCCACCCAGCTTCAAGAGATTGTGCAACAATACAAGAAACTTATTGTGGACATAAAAATCAAGCCAGGCCATGATGATGTTGTTAGGACCATCAATGAGCACCTTGAATCTGTAACAAGCAGATTGCTCACAGCAGAAAAGGAAATAACAGGCATAATCGAGAATCCAAAACATACAGTAATTCTTGAATTGTACAGCATCCCCAACAAAGAATATGATTCACCATTTACACCAGGTGGCAAAATATATATGCTGTCCCCTGCACAATTTTATTATCAATTTTTTGTTGGGGGCACACTGAGACCAATCAAGATCAAATATTGGCTACAACCACAGGCACAGCACTACCCCACCTTATCAATAACAAATGCTGACAACAAAGTAAAAATCACCAGTGTAGAGTTAGAGGATTTTACAGATCCCAATACATTAGAAACAGCCTATGCTGAAGATGATGGATCTCTGGAATTTAATATACAAATAGGGGACAAATTATATTTAGAAAATCCTGCAGTCTCAGCTGCTGAACACCCCATAGTTGCAATATTCTTGTTTACATATTATGTCTAGACAAATTATTGTTGATGAATTACACAGACAAGCCCGACATAATTATAAGAGACTCCCAGTAGTCACAAAGGGCATAGATGATTTATGGCAGAGCGACTTGATTGAAATAGCAAGTGGGCAGTTGAAAAACTTAGACAAAATCAACAAGGGCTACAAGTATCTACTCACTGTTATAGACACATTTTCAAAATTTGCCTGGGCTGTGCCACTCAAATCCAAGACTGGAACATGTGTTACAGAAGCCTTCAGGACAATCATCAATCAGAGTGGAAGATCACCGCGCTATTTGCAAACAGATAATGGCAAAGAATTTTATAATTCAGTGTTTCAACAATTTATTAAAAGCCAGGCAATAAAACATTACTCGAGTTACAGTGATCTCAAAGCCTCAATTGTAGAGAGATTCAACAGAACCTTAAAAAATCTTATGTATAAACAATTTACCCTTCAAGGTAATTATAAATGGATTAATATTCTTCCAGAACTTCTACATAAATATAACAACTCGGTCCATTCCACAATCAACATGAAACCCTCTGAAGTAACTTCATCTGATGAGCAAAAATTGATCAGGACTGTTTATTATCCTAGATACCAGCCAACAACAAGAAAGGCCAAATACAGGGTGGGTGATCAAGTAAGAATCAGCAAATATAAGCACTTATTCAAAAGAGGCTTTACAAGAAACTGGAGTACAGAATTATTTACAGTGGTTCAAGTTAAACCCGGGACCCTTAACACATATATAATAAAGGATCACCGAGGAGAAATTCTCAAAGGCAGGTTCTATGAACAAGAGCTCAGCAAAACTAAACAGCCTGACACATATCTCATAGAAAAAATCATCCGCAGAAAAGGCAACAAGTTATTTGTCAAATGGCTGGGTCATTCGGAAAACAGCTGGATCGATGCAAACAAAGTGATAATATGAGCACCTGGGATGTTATAAAAAGGCTGCCAGAACCTGAACAACAGAATAAGAGAAATGGCAACTTGCTGCCTGAAAATATTAGGTGTCTTATTGTTGGGCCATCTGCTTGTGGTAAAACTACACTAATGGTTGATAATTTTTTATTGGCACCCAACTGGTTAGACTGGAAAAACAGGCACTTGTATGTTTTCTCTAAGAGCTTGGAACAATTAAAATATCAGCAGCTGATGAAGCTATATGATGGATTGGATATAGCCACTTTTGAACCAGATGTTAAGCCACTTGATGAATGTCTCGATAATTCTGTTGTTGTGTTTGATGACGTTATACTGGATAATCAAAACAAGGTTAGAAATTTCTTTACACAGGGCCGACACAAAAACATTGATTGCTTCTACCTGGCACAGACTTTTTCTAAAATTCCGAAGCAGCTGATCCGAGACAACAGCAATTTTATATGTGTGTTTCATCAAGATCATACCAACCTCAAACACATACATGATGAATATGTAGGTGGGGACTTGAGCTACAATGATTTTTCCAAGTTTTGCAGCAGGTGCTGGAATCAGGACAGTTATGGGTTTGTCACAATTGATATGACAAGAACACCCAATAGTGGCAAATACAGAAATAAAATCAACGATTTTCTAGACGTTGAAACATAAATAAACAACCATGAAACGACCAATTCTTGATGATCTTAAATTAAGAGATTATCTTGTAAAAAGATTTAAGGGATGGAAATCAGAGAACCGGGGAATTTATGAAAAACACAAACAAACAGAACAGCCTGTAATTGATGCTATTAATAATTTAGGTAAGAATATCAAAACTGTTACAGAGCAGAATCAAGATTTGATCACAGAGCTTGTACCTGTAGCTGCTAGGAACATATTAGATTATCCATTCCCCCCTTCTTTCCAGTATTCATACACCTAGTCCTATTGCTCCTAGAAGAATTGAAGCTACTCAGGATCCTATTGAATTGGGTCTTCTTGCTCAAAAATATTTAACCACACCTAAAGACAACAAAGATGAGGTGTTTGGGTTATATGCCGACACAGAGCTTGATGGCAGCATCATACATAGAATTGGCAACTTCAGAGTAACATTTATGGGGGATGATATAATTGTATATTCAGAATCTCGTCTCGGAGAAAAAGGTGCTTTTGTTAAGTACACCGGCACACCTGGATTGTGGGAACTGATGACTAGGAAAAGGCCTGGCAGCTATACAGATCAAGATTATGAGGATTACAAAGAAATATTAATAAAATCAGATGCTCTATACCAGAACAATGATCCCACACAAAAAAGAGTCAAGTCTAGCAGTGGAGCAAAATACAATAATTTAATCAAGCCCATATGGTCACAGATCAAGACTGGCAGTGGAATCAAACAATACAACACCCTGCCTAAAGAAGTTGTGTGGGTTGATGATGTCAGGAAACTTGTAGACAGGTTGCTGGTGATAGCTGGGGAGGAAAATGCTGGCAACCACAATTTTTACAATGAAAAGGTTGGAATTATGGACATGATAAGCACCAAATTGTCTAATTTTATAGTGAATGACCCTAAGGGGATTGGATATCTCATAAAAATTATTAATACTCTACCACCTAAATTTTGGAATGTCTCTGAGGGCCGGGGGTTGGTTAATGACATTATAAACAAGCTGCCATTTGAACTACATATTCCAGGTTATCAGTATTGTGGTCCAGGCACAAAATTGGATCATAGATTAAACAGAGGCGATCCTGGTGTTAATCCCCTAGATGCTGCTTGCAGAGACCATGACATAGCATACAACACACATACTGATCTTGACAAGAGACATGTTGCAGACAAGAAATTAGAAGAGGCTGCATTTGGTAGATTTGTAAGCAAAGATGCTTCTTTAAGTGAGAGAATAGCAGCATTGGGGACCACCATAGCTATGAGCACGAAACAAAAGCTGGGGTGGGGGTTGTGAATATATATATAATAAACCTACAATGAAGGCCAAGGGTGTTATGTATCAAATACCTTATGCAGGTCTCAAATCTCTTAAAACTATTGATAGTCTTTTAACCAAAAAGCAGCGCAAGAAAAAAAATTCTTGTATTGCAAAGGGACATGGTATGAAATTGTTGCTTAGTACCCCCCAATTAAAAAAATTACAGCAATCTAGAAAAAAATCACATGTAGGTGGATTCATATTTACCATCCCTGCCATCTTAGCTGCTCTCGGGGCTGTTGGGAGCTTGGCTGGGGGATCAGCTGCCATAGCAAAAACAGTAATAGATGCCAAGAAAAATAGGGCAGAATTAGATGAGCAGAGGCGCCATAACCTGGCCATGGAGAAAAAAGGCAAAGGTGTTAAGAGAGCCATGAATAAGTTTAAAAAAAACAAGAGCCGCTTACAAACCAAGATATTGAAACTTTAATCAAGCCACTGGGCATCAAACATTTTAGGGGTGTGTACATGTCTGATTCTTTACCAGAACAACCACTCAACAAAGAGTGTGGCATTGTTAATTTGGATGAGTACAAAAATCAGGGCACTCACTGGATTTGCTATCTTAAATATTTAAAAGATGAGGCATTTGTGTTTGATTCATTTGGAGGTGTTCCACCTGAAAATTTAGTACAATATCTAAAATCACCTAATCTTTATTACAATAATGCCCGTGTTCAAAACTTCAAAGATGTTAATTGCGGACATTTGTGCTTATCTGTTCTTAGGTATATGTCTCAAATAAATAAACCATCAATTGAAAATTTTCAAAAGGCCTTGTGGTATCTGAAACATCATGGGGGTATTCCATCTCACCAGTCAAAATTCAATATTGAAACTCAAATTGCATGATGATATAGTGTATCCCAAAACAATAGCTCTCAGAGCATTTTACGGCATGTACCTCATCCCTAATATTACACACCACAACAATACAATTGCAGTAGGGGATCAAAAAATTGTCATCACTCCAGGGCAATATAATCTATCCACTCTAAATGCTCAATTACCCAGAGGTGTAGTGTTAAGTCAAAATTCTGTCACTCACAGAGTAGAGATTGTATCTGCTACAGAAACAGTGGATCTGGGTACTATAGGAGAGCTGTTAGGCTTTGAGAACAACACAAGACTCGAAGCAGGCATCAAACACACTGCTATGAATATACCTAAATTCTTAGCCATAGAGACTCTAAATATTCACTGTAATGTGGCCGAGGGTATGATCACCAAATCAAATGGCATAGGCACTCACAAACAAACTGGCATCATTGCAACATTCAAACCTAATTCCGAATTCATGGAGCCAATCATCTAAAATCCATCCCCAACATTATATTTTCCTGTGTGCCATAATAGAATAGATTACATTGAATTGATGGTCACTAATGAAAAAGAAGAATTAGTTGATTTTGCTGGAGCCACAACAACTGCAATCATAGAGATTAACATTTAAATAAAAATACATACAATGGAAAATATTGAGAGTTATGAGCTACAATCATTCCCTCCAAACAGGAGGACATTTGCAAATTTAAATCAACCCAACACAGAAATTGAGGTTGATCTTGATGTAGGGGATGGCTTTATACACCCCCACAGAGCAGATCTATACATCAAATTTGATGTTGTAAAGCTCGATGGAACAGATTATCCGGCAAATTCAAATATAAGATTGGTGGACAATTTTGTGCCGCATCTGTTCTCTGAAATTGAGATCAGAAAGCATGGTGTTGTTATAAACAGAATAGATTATCCCGGCATTACCTCCACAGCTTTGGCCACACTAAAATTATCCAAAACCGAAGCTTCTTACTACAAAATAGGTGGATTTGAGGCTGGTGATAAAATATTATCTAAGAACCATACAGTACTGTTCCCAATGCGCCTGTTGCCAGGATTCTTCTCGGATTACAAAGATATTATGTGGAAGGGCGGGTTAAGAATTACATTTAGAAGAGCTGCAAATGATAATAATGCTTTGATGAGGTACAGTACATTAAACCCTACAGGAGAAGCTCTGCCTAATACCTTACCTGATGCAGGCAAATGCATTATTCAGACTATGGAGCTAAGAATCCCAGTTGTTGAATATGAGGCCAGTTATGGTCTTAAATACAAAGCTGATATCCTAAAAAATCCACAGATTCCTCTGCAATTTTACACATATCAATGCGTACAGAAGCCTGCCTCTGGCACATATTATGAATTTGATGCTACAAATTCATTCTCTAGTATTCAATATGACATGCCTGATTTTGTGGTAGTACTGTTTCAGACTGGAAGACACAACAATCAGGAAAAAAATTCAAGTAGATTTGATAGCTGCAACATCAAGAACATATATCTTAAAAATGGCAGAAATGAGGTCTTTCCTAGAGAAAATTATAATTTAGACATGTCCAAGGATGATTTTCTTAAATTATATGAAGCTTTTTCGGCTTTCAAGCGTGTCACTACTGGCAATACTGACATGTACTACACACCAGATGAATTCAAGACACGGAGACCCATGTTTGTAATCAACACTTCAAAAAGAAAACAAGTTGTAGTAAATGACAGAACAAACATTAAAATTATCTGTGAATTCCACGAGGCATTACCTGAAGACACCATATGTAGTGTCATTCTCATAGGTGAAAAATCATATATTTATGATGTAAGAAATGAGCGGGTCACAGAGCAATTCTAGAAGCACGATTCAGGGCTTCCCCCATGGCGCAGTGGTAGCGTCATTGCCTTGTAATCAAGGGGTCCCGGGTTCGATACCCGGTGGAGGCACAATTGGTTCGGATCCCACTTTAAAACTGTAGGGCCAGTCCCAATTAGCCTTACTGTGTATAAAGTGGACTTAAAACAGCAACTCGAACTAGAAGCACGATTCAAACACAGAAACCCTTTGGATATAAAACAATACTTTACCGTCAGAAAATATATTACCTACCCATTTTATAACACCTCTGCTCGTTGCAGATACCTACCCAAAACACTGCCAAAAGCTGAAATACAGAAATATTGCAATGATTATTCTGTAAGTTCTGCGGCAAGACATACAATTCAGTTTGTACGACAAATATCCAGAAGACAATATTAGTATTTTCCTCAATATGATGGATGGTTCCCTGAAAGGGTGCACAGTGTAGATAATAATTTCTCTTTGAGTCCCATGATAAATGACATGTAATTTCCCTCGGAAAAGGCACAGTACAGGTAATGTCAACAGATATAATCTAATGACGACAAATAATATGTTATTCCTCTCTGAAAGAACACAATACAGATTATATCTGCTGGCATACAACTCACGGGCATGCAATAATTTATTGTTGGCCGAAACATGGGACTGATCAAAAGATTGGAAGAGCATGCAAACAATTAATTATGTTTACTTGACCTCCATTCTATTGTATTGATCAGGCAGTTTTGCCCGTATTGTTGAGCTGATATTTTACCCAGATAACAAAACTCTGGTGATTCTTAATAGAGAATAATTTTGCTCTGTTGTATAACATTTTTTACCAAATTTAAGATCTGGGAGCTATCAACTAGCAGTAATTATTCTCAAAATCTCACGTATGGAGTGCCACATATATCAGGACTCGAACCCGGAGCCCCTTGTTTACAAGACTACAATATTAACATTTTGCCATCAGATTTTATGAGGACTCAAACCCGAACCTTTTGATTACAAGGCAATAAAAACCATGCACCACACTCCACTCGGTCTCAGAACCCAATAGATATCAATTCAAGATTCCTGGGATTTTGACAGAAAAACATACTATAAGCTTAATTTCTGGTGTGGCCAAAAATATATCAATTTTTGGCAAATTTATGGACAAAAATCTGGCTGATGCAACTTTTGTAAGTATGTGCAAATCAATCTGAGGAAACTCTTCCTTTCTGAAAAATTCCCGAGGGCATTTTTACAAAAATCTTGGATTAGGCAGGGTACTTACACTAGAGCAAAACACTCATATAGGCATGTTGAGCTAGTTTTAAGTATAGCAAAGCTGCATGAGAGAAGCTCTTCCTTTCTCGTCCTGGTCCCACCGTAAATACAACTACTTACGCTGTTGATGCACATTTGCGAATGTTGCGTGAGGATTACTTCTTGCCCTCATATGGCTATTGTGCGTCTTAAATATGCCTTCACGCGTGAGGATTGCGTCGTCAGTGAAGAGGATCCCTGAAGGATAATCGGGCAATAGTGCACATTGATCTAAAAAGCAAAGCACAAATCGAACTCGATTAAAAAAATATTTTGGACCCATTGCACGCTCCTTCTGATAGTGATTCGGGTGAAGGTCTTCGTCATGAACAACTCTCCACACTAACCGATGATGTTTATGATATATCCTCCGAGCAGCATGGCTGTTTCATTCTGCTGCCCCATACGCCAAATGCATACCG
The DNA here is from genome assembly GCF_977018435.1 of Lepisma saccharinum. NCBI lineage: Eukaryota > Metazoa > Arthropoda > Insecta > Zygentoma > Lepismatidae > Lepisma > Lepisma saccharinum. Next base: position 24,969,976 of record NC_139237.1, read on the forward strand.
GCTAACTCACTCCAGCTGTACCTGGGCATAGCTGTATGCTATGTCTGTACAGAATAATCCGTTCTCGAAAGATCAGTGATACCCATTAACGTCATCCACAATACGAAGAAACCTTCAGGGTTGTTGTCTTTTGTGCCCGCGTAAGAAACACAGAGCAAGGCGTTATGAGGCCAAGGTCACAAAAAGCCAAGATACAATACTTATTTTAGAAAACTGTGGCAACCTATAAATTTTAGCGACAACTGATATGCATAAAAAAAATATGTATTAAAAGTGGGTTTCAAGAAAATGCAAACGATTATTTGCAATACTAAGAACATGCGAATTGAAAACTCTCTCTCCCCTCTCTCTCATTCTCTCCACTCAAACTGATTCATCTTGAATGCTCTATTACAGAAGTTGTAGGAAGAAATTAATATTTTATTAAAAGGAATTACAGTGAGTTCGGTGTCTACTGCCTGTACTAGTTTGTTCCGCACTTCACGATATCGTTTCAAATTGGTACATCAACAGAAATCCTCGTAATTTACACTATTTTCATGTGTAGGAATTAGTTCTCTCATTTTGTGACTTTGCTTTGTATTTTTGTCATCGATGGTGAAAGAAAATAATCAAAAGAAAACCATTGAGTATACGTTATAAATTGTACAAATTATCCACTTATTGTCGCAACCTAATATCAACATTAAAATGTAAGGTTAACATTTTTGGAAGACACCAAACTTTCAACTTTTAGTTCACCCTGGATTGATTGATTTGTTGTTTTAAGTCCACTTTATGCACACTAAGGCTAATCAAGACTGGACTTACAGTTTAAAGTGGGATCCGAACGACTAGTGCCTCCACCGAGAGTTCACCCTGAAAACAACGTTTTGTAGAAAACGAACAAGATTCTGACATCTAGATGAATTTTGCGGGATAATTATTGTGGATATCTATTCTTCTCATTGTACGTAATTTTTCTTCCATTTCAGGCAAATACTAAATAAGAGGACGAAATATCCAGAGTCACCTTTTTCCAGGTCGGAATTCGTGTCCAGAACATTCTGTAGACAGATCATGTGTTGATCACAAAAAGTACTCAGTCACCGAAGTGGCTCAAGAATATTAATCTGCCGGGAATTTTTGTTTCTTTTCAACATAGAGGTTTGCCTGCTTTTCATAACGAATTCGATTCGTAAAAGCGCTAGTTCACAATTTTCTAATAAATAAATTGTATTAACATAAAAGTCAGCGTTCGAAACGAGGTAGCAAACACAACATGGTTACATTTGTTCGTTCGTGTATTTCCCCTATCTCCTGTGTCCCTTGCAAAAGTTGATATTGCATGATACACGAAACACTCCGTGGTGATGTGGTTAGCACAACTCGCTACGGCACCAGGTGTCTCGGGTAAAAATCCTGGCCGAGACATTGGTGTCATTGGATATTTAACTCTCCAGCCTTCTTAAACCCGAAGGTTCATGGCTGCAGTAACACAGGCCTGTTACTGCATCTGTCCCTATCTTGAGCAAGATCTATATAATCTTTTCTATCCCTACCGATTTCCTTTAGGTCCATCTCAACGTTGTCCCTACATCTTCGTCTTGGTCTTCCTACAGGTCTCTAACAATCAGGTCTCCCAACAAGAATCCTGTAAACTCCTCTTTCCTCTCCCATTCGTGCCACATGGCCTGCCCACCTAAGTCTTCTTGATTTAATTATTTTAATAATATCTGGAAATGAATACAAATTATGTAGTTCTAAGTTATGTAACCCTCTCCACCCACCTGTCTCCTCATCCCTTTTAGGTCAAAATATTTTCCTAAGGATTTTATTTTCAAATACTCTCTTAGTAGTGTCAATATGTGACTCCCACGACAACTCTGATTTCTTGACTAAACGACCACAAAAAGTTGAAAAACTCACTTTCTCTCCCCGTTCCGCGCCTCATTTATTACGCTGACGAGGTTTCACGGGCGCAAAAAGGCAGTGATGAGTGAAAGATGAGCTCTCATCTCCTCATCCTCTCATCTTTCTCATTCTCTTTTTATTCTCTCATCTTCCTCTCATTCTCCTCTTATTCTCCCATCTTTCTCTTATCCTCTCATTTTTTTATTTTCTTATTTTCTTATTTTTTGAAAGGTGAGTGCATCTTATCGTAATTTTCCAAGTCTGGGACCAAATGTTTATATATCACGACCTACGTAAACCTCTTTTCTCATTCTCTCATTCTCTCATTCTCTTATTTTTTGAAGGGTGAGTGCACTTTATCGTAATTTTCCAAGTCCGGAGCCAAATGTTTATATATTGTGATCTTCGTAAACCTCTCTTCTCATCCTCTTATTTTCTCATCCTCTTATTCTCTCATTCTCTCATTCTCTCTACTTTTAGAATATTGTCGTCAACATTAGAGATGAAGTTGGAGTGCTGGAATCAACGGGGCCAAATGTTTATATATGGTGATCTTCGTAAACCTCTCTCTCGGGGGGAAGGATGTGGCATATACACACGCGTGCGCTCTCATCTTCTCATTTTCTTATTCTCTTATTCTCTTATTTTTGAAAGATGAGTGTATTTTATCGTAATTTTCCAATTCCGGACCAAATGTTTATATATTGCGACCTACGTAAACCTCTCCTCTCATCTTCTCATCTTCTCATTTTGAAAAATGAGTGCACCTTATCGTAATTTTCCAAGTCCGGAGCCAAATGTTTATATATATCGTGACCTTCGTAAACCTCTCCTCTCATTCTCTTATTTTTGAAAGATGAGTGTATTTTATCGTAATTTTCCAAGTCCGGGACCAAATGTTTATATATATTGCGACCTACGTAAACCTCTCTCTCGGGGAGGGAACGATGTGCCACACACATACGTGCGCGCGCTTATGTATTGTAACACAAACAAACAAACAAACAAATAATAATTGTTGTTTTTAGGATGCCTGGCCCCTATAACCTCGCCAGGGTGCGTGGTGCCCAACCAAAAATGTAAAAGTTTTCTAATGGCTGCGGTTATAGATTACCGCACCTCTGTAGAGTTTCACGTGTTTTTTTTTTTCCCCCAAACTTCCATGAAACCCTACAGAGGACCTCCGTAATGCATGCAACGTGTACTAACGACTCTAGTGTTATTTGATGTTGTGATATTTTTTGGATATAGAGTTTTATTGTGAGATATAGATAAAAATGATTATGTTTATTATAATATTTTCTTGATGAAGATGGAGAATGTATGTGTGTGTGTTACAAATAAAGTTGCATGCTTATTTTCTAGTGTGTGTGTATATGTTTTTGATGTTTCGACAGCATCTGAAACGATAAAAAAAAGAAATTTTATTGTTAATTTTCACGTGTAAAAACAACAACAATTTTTTTTTTTGTGCAAATTTTCTGATTGTCTCGTGCTATAGTGCAAAAAAGATATTGTGACTGATAACTAATGAAATTAACATTTGTAAGTGATCTGAACTAGTGAAATTCGTATTGTGCCATTGTAACTGATTGTGCTAGTCCAGAAAATTTCTTATTGTGCAAGAAAATAGATGTTAAAAAACTTGTTAAAACTGCTCTGTGACCCTCTCGTTCTTCACGTCGTAGGCGAAGGACTTCTCTGCAATCAGGATGACACTGCATAGGGTATCCTCGGGCAAGGCATCGTGGAACTCGCAGACGACCTTGATGTTGGTTCGATCGTTGACCACCACCTGCTTTCTCTTAGATGTGTTGATGACGGTCATGGGTCTCCGTGCTTTGAATTCGCTAGGCGTGTAGTACATGTCCACGCTTCCCTCGGTCACGCGTTTGTAAGCCGAAAACGCTTCGTAAAGTTTGAGGTAATCGTTTTTGGTCACGTCAAGATTGTAATTCTCGCGCGGGAACACTTCGTTGCGTCCATTCTTCAGATAAACGTTCTTGATCTTGCAGTCGTCGAATTTGCTGGAATCTTTTTCCTGATTCTTGTCCCTCCCGGTCTGAAAGAGCACTACGACGAAATCTGGCATGTCGAACTGTATGTTGTTGAACTGCGTCGTCACGTCGAATTCCATGTGACTTCCCGACGCCATCTTTTGCACGCACTGGTAACCGTGAAAGTGAATCGGCACCTGCGGACTTTTCAAGATCTCCGCTTTGTACTTGAGGGCGTAGTTCGTTTCGTATTCCACCACCGGCATTCTCAATTCCATGCTCCGGATGACGCATTTCGCTGCTTCGGGTAAAGTGTTGGCTATCGGCGTGGTGCCGTCCGGGCCCAAAGTAGCGTATCGCATCAGTGCGTCGTTGTCGTTGGCCGCTCTTCGAAACGTAACGCGCAGTCCTCCCTTCCACATGATCTCCTTGTAGTCCGAGAAGAAACCAGGCAGCAGACGCATGGGAAAGAGCACCGTGTGACTTTTCGTCGATATTTTGGTCCCGGCTTCGAATCCTCCCGCCTGATAGTATGCTGCATCCGTTTTGGATAATTTCAAAGTTCCCACTGCCGTCGACGTGATGCCTGGATAATCTATTCTGTCAATGACGGTGTTGTGTTTCCTCACCTCCACCTGCGAGAACAGGTGAGGCACGAAGTTGTCCACGAGTATCAAGTTTGCTGCTGCGGGAAACGCGTCTCCGCTTTCTTTCTTCACCACGTCGAATTGAAGGTAGAGGTCCGCTCTGTGAGGATGAATGAACCCATCGCCTACGTCAACGTCGTATTCGATCTCCCTGTTCGCCTCGTTGAGATTGGCGAACGTGCGACGGTTGGGAGGGAAAGATTGCAATTCGTAACTTTCGATTTGCTCCATTTTACATGTATGGTTATTTATTATACGTTGATCTCCACGATGGCAGTAGTTGTTGCACCTGCGAAATCTACCACGTCTCCTTTCTCGTTCGTCACCACCAACTCTATGTCGTCTATGCGGTTGCGACATACTGGAAAATAGATCGGCGAAGAGGGCGTGTAGATGATCGGTTCCATGAATTCGGAACTTGGTTTGAAAGTGGCTATGATTCCCGTCTGCTTGTGACTTCCTAACAATCCGTCCGAGGATTTCGTGATCATACCTTCTGCCACGTTGCAGTGTACGTTCAGAGTCTCTATGGCCAAAAATTTAGGAATGTTTGTTGCCACATGCTTGATGCCAGCTTCGAGTTTTGTGTTGTTCTCGAAACCTAAAAGTTCTCCTATGGTGCCCAGGTCCACGGTCTCCGTCGCCGACAGGATTTCCACTCTGTGCGTGACCGAATTTTGAGAAAGGTACGTGCCTTTGGGTAATTGAGCTTGCAAAGTGGAAAGATTGTATTGGCCTGGCGTGACGACGATGTGTTCGCTTCCGACGCTAATTTTGTTGTTGTGCTGCGTAACATTAGGTATGAGGTACATGCTGTAGAATGCACGCAGAGCCACGGATTTAGGATAGACGATGTCGTCGTGCAGCGTGAGTTTCAAGATTGAAGATTCGCTCGTGAGATGGAACACGCCCATCCTAGTGATGCTGTTTGAGGTTCCACAATGCTTTCTGAAAATCTTCGATCGTAGGGTTATTTATTTTAGAGAGAAACGCGAGCACGGAGAGGCAGAGATGACCGCAGTTCACGTCTCCGAAATCTTGAATGCGTTCGTCGTTGTAGTATATAGAGGTTTTGCTTGTTTTCAGATAATGAATTAAATTTGTAGGTGGAACACCTCCGAAAGAATCGAAAACGAATGCTTTATCATTATCGTTTTTGTGGTAACATATCCAATGCGTGCCTGGATTTTCTTGACCGTCCAAGTTGACTACTCCACATTCTCTTCTTTTCACGCTTGAAGGTAACGAGTCGGACATAAAAACTCCTCTGAAGTGTTTGATTTGTAACGGTTCGATCAGAGATTCAATGTCTCGGTTGGTGAGTGCTTCTGTTTCTTTTTTTTATATTTCTTCAAAGCATCGAGGTTGCTTTTTTGTTTTTTGGTTATACCTTTCCCCTTCTTCTCCATGGCCAGGTTGTGACGTTTCTGTTCTTCCAATTCCGCCTTGTTCTTCTTCGAGTCGATGACGGTTTTCGCAATGGCGGCACTTCCGCCGGCCAAACTTCCAACGGCCCCCAATGCTGCCAGGATGGCCGGGATGCTGAATATGAAACCTCCAATCTTTTGCTGTTTCCGCGAACGCTGCAACCTTTTCAATTGAGGTGTGCTGAGCAGCAATTTCATTCCATGTCCTTTCGACAAGCAAGAACGTTTCTTCTCGCGTTGTTTCTTGGTGAGTAACCCATCGAGGGTACCTAGATTTTTTAGATTCGAATATGGTATCTGGTACACGACACCCTTGGGCTTCATGTTGATGCTCTATGTGTTATTTTCGCGGTATGTTATTTATATATATTCTGAGATTTTTTCTTGTGTAGTTTTTTTACGGTATGTTATTTATATATAAATATTCTAAGATTTTTTTTCACGGCCCCGCAGTCGCTACACAAATTCTATTACGTGCTTTGTTTTCTTGCCAAAAAGTTCCTTTGTCCCCTTGTACACGATTCGAGTTTTGTTCTCGATTAAAATAGATAGCTTCTCGTCCGATAACATATTAACATATCGATCTGGTAAAAATAAACTGTATTGTGCGTTGAGCAACAGGCGTACCTTGGGGCCATACTGGGTAGAAACGATTGAACCGGAAGTTATCGTGTAAGATTTGTCGACTTCCAATTCCCGAATTTTTACATACTCGACTGACAAATTTAGCATTTGTTTTAATGCTTGGAGATCACTCATTTTTTCAGTTGTCATATCGAAGAAGAGAAAAATTTCAGTGTGTGTGTTAGAGAAATTTAATTGTTTTTTTTTCACGATGTGTGTTATTTATATATACCGAAGATTATTTTTTTTCACGATGTGTGTTATTTATATATCAAGTTTTTTTGACACGTATATATATTATTATTTTTTTAACAGAGGAAGAAAGTTCGTGCTTCGGAAAACGCGAGGATGTGCGTAGTGATATCTTCCGTCTCCTGCATAGACTTGTACCAATCATCAGTATACCGTCTTCTTCCCTGCCTTGCCTCGTGCAGTTCGTCCGACCTATCGTTCAATTTCTCCCCTGCAGCCGAAAGCAGAATGTTGAGATCACCGCACCTCAGGCCGCTGATCTCCCGAAGATGGTTCTTGAGAACCATTTCACAAGGGATGCGAAATTCCGGCGTTGTTCTTGCTATGATTAGAAGTTTATTAACATCTCCGTTTACTATCTTTTTGAATATTTTAGATAGTAGCTCGTGCGGCAAATCAGTTATACGAGACATGTTTATTTTTTACGGTATGTTATTTATATACCCCACCCCAATTTTTGTTTCGTGTTCATGGCGATGGTGGTACCCAGTGCGGCGACCCGTTCACCCAGCGATGCGTCTCTGCTGACGAATCTTTCGAAAGCTGCGTGCTCTAACTTTCTGTCTGCTTCGTGACGTGCATCCAGATCCGTCTGCGTGGTGTTGTAGGCGATGTCGTGATCTTTGCATGCGGCGTCCAACGGATTCACACCCCTGTCTCCTCTCTCCAATCTTTTCTCGAGTTTGGTACCCGGTCCGCAGTACTGGTAGCCAGGTAAATGCATCTCGAAAGGTAACTTGTTGATGATGTCGTTCACAAGCCCCTTTCCTTCGGCCACGTTCCAAAATTTAGGAGGCAGCGTGTTGATGATTTTGATCAGGTAACCTATGCCCTTGTCATCGTTCACGATGAAGTTGGAAAGTTTCGTGCTGATCATGTCCACGATGCCAACCTTCTCGTTGTAGAAATTACGGTTGCCTGCATTCTCTTCGCCGGCTATCACCAACAATCGGTCCACGAGTTTCCTAACGTCGTCCACCCAAACGAATTCTTTGGGTAACGTGTTGTAGCGTTTGACGCCGCTGCCTGTTTTGACCTGGTTCCAAATCGGTTTGATGAGATTCCTGTACTTCTCGCCGCTGCTCGATTTCACCCTATTCTGCGAGGCGTCGTTGTTTTGGTACAAGGCATCCGTCATGATCAGAATTTCCTTGTAACTTTGGTAATCTTCGTCGGTGTAATCTTTCGGCTGCTTTTTGGCGACGAGTTCCCACAGTCCCACCGTACCCGGATACCTGGTCCAACTATCCTTGTCGCCTAAATTGACTTTAATATCGTTGCCTTCGAAGGTCACCTTCGATTTCCCAATCTTCCACACCACACCGCCGCCTTCGTTGGTTTCCATGCTGGGATACAATCCGAACACTTCATCCTTGTCGAACTTCCCCGTGCTCAGGTAGTCTCGTGCCAAAGGTCCCAACTCGATTTTATCCGAAGACGACGACGTGCTGCCTATGGCTCGACGTCGTGCCGGTGCATCCTTCAGTTCGAACGGCGTCGAAGGAATGCTCGAAATGGGCGTGGGTACAGCATAACTTTTAGCTGCGAGCGGTACGAGTTCATTAATCAAATTTTTATTTTGTTCCGTGACACTTTTAATTTCTTTACCTAGACCGCTGATGGCATCGATCACAGGTTGATCCTGACGTTTCTTCTCTTCGTAGAATCCGCGATTCTCGGATTTCCAACCTTTGAAGCGTTTCGCGAGGTAATCGCGAAGCTTGAGATTTTCGTCTTCGATTTTTCGTTTCGTCATGACGTTATTTATATACGTCGTTTCTCACAACGTTGCAACGTTTAGAAAGTCGTTGATTTTGTTTCTGTACTTTCCGTCGTTGGGTTTCCTCGTCATGTCGATCGTCACGAATCCGAAATCGTCAGCATTCCAGCAAGAAGAGCAGCCTTCCGAAAATTGATTGTAGTTCATGTCTCCGCCTACGTAGTCATCGTACGCGTGCTTGAGGTTGGTGTGATCTTGACGAAACAAACATATGAAATTACCATTGTCGCGTACTAACTGTTTTGGAATTTTGGAAAACGTTTGAGCTAGGTAAAAGCAATCCATTCCTTTGTGACGACCTTGCGTGAAAAAGTTGCGAATTTCATTTTGATTTTCCAGGATGGCGTCGTCGAACACAACAACTGAATTTTCACGACAATCGTCAAGTGGTTTTATTTCCGAGGCGAACGTTGCAATGTCCAGACCATCGTACAGTTTCATCAGTTGCTGGTATTTGGATTGCTCCAAACTTTTCGAGAACACGTACAGATGCCTGTTCTTCCAATCTAACCAATTCGGTGCGAGGAGAAAATTGTCCACGAGCAGTGTTGTTTTCCCACACCCCGAAGGACCTACGATCAGACAGCGGATGCTGTCGGGAAGCAATTCGCCGTTCTTTTTCTTCCTTCCACTTTCCGAATTAGGTAAACGTTTCACAACATTCCACGTACTCATAGAATCACTTTGTTTGAATCGATCCAACTTGTTTCCGGAAGTCCCAGCCATTTCACCAAAAGTTTGTTGCCTCTCTTGCGCAAAACTTTTTCAATAAGGTACGTGTCGGGGTATTTAGTTTTAGAGAGTTCCTCTTCATAGAAGCGCCCCAATAAAATTTCACCGCCACTGTCCTTTATTATATACGTGTGACGGTTTCCGGGTAGAACTCGAACCACGGTAAAAAGTTCGGTGCTCCAGTTTCGTGTGAAACCCCTGTCAAACGTTCGCTTCAATTTACTGACCCTCACCTGTTCTCCAATTTTGTATTTAGCCTTTTTTGTCGTGGGCGTGTATTTTGGACAGTAAACGCTAGAAATTAAACGTTGCTCGTCAGACTTGGTAACGTCAGCTGGCTTCATGCCTATCGTTGCGTGCCGTGTGTGATTATAGTCGTTAACAAGTTCCGGAAGAATAGTGACCCACTTGTAGCTTCCCTGAAGCGTGAAGCGTGACCACATGCGCGATTTCAGAGTGCGATTGAATCTTTCCACGATGCTGGCCTTGACGTCACTGAAGGTCGAGTAATGTTGAACGTTGTGTTTCTGAATAAACTTTTGGAATACGGCATTGTAAAATTCCTTCCCTTTGTCCGTGTGCAGAAACCGTGGTTGTCTGCCGCCGCTTTCGCGAAAAATTGTCTTGAATGCTTCCGTGACGCATGTCCCCGTTTTCGCCTTCAAAGGTAGAGCCCATGCGAATTTCGAAAACGTGTCTATGACGGTGAGGAGGTACTTGTTGCCCTTGTTCAATTTATGTACGTTTTTTAACTTGCCGCTACTCATCTCCACGAGGTCACTTTCCCAGAGGTCGTCGATTCCCTTGGTTACCACAGCCAAACGTTTGTAGTTGCGGCGTGCAGGTTTATGCAATTCTTGGACGATAGCTTGCCTAGACATTTTTATTATTTTTAGAGATTACGTTTGAAGAGAAGCACAAGCGTGATGGGATTCAAAGAGGGTGGTACTTCGCTCGTGTTTTGAACGATCAGCTTATCACCGGCACTCACGTCGAAAACGGTGAGATCTTCGTCTTCGTGTATTTCTTATATGTTGCGCGTTTCGTTCCAACGTGCCAGAGGAATATTTCCTGCTTTCTGGACACCACGATTCGATATCAAAGTCATGGTGGGAACGCTAGCTTTTCTGCCGTGAGACCAGTACGAAAATTCGTTTATCTGAATCGTACCATCGAGGAGAAACTTGTAGTACGGATGATAAGGATGCAACATGTACAGTTTGTTACCTTCGACGAACGTGGAGATTCTCTGTTGATTGGGTACGCTGTTGATTTCGATGGCTTGCAGAGAATGCAGTTTAGCGAATTTAGTATCGATGCTAACGAGGTTGCTGTGAAGCTGACCCAGTGTGTTTTGTACGGGCACCAAATGCTCGACTATGGTATCCGTTACGGTAGAAAATGACGGTTTGATTTTCACTTCCACGTTCAACTGCTTGTAGCTTTCGTTGAGTTCTTGCAACTTGGCACCGAAAGAGGCCAGCGTTGATTCCTGCGTTGATTCCAGCACTCCAACTTGATCTCTGATGTTGACGACAATGTTCTGAAGGTTCTCGACTTGATTCAATTTCGAGCTCTTCTCGGTAAGATCGTTCACGATGATTCGCATCTCTGTAAACTGCGTGTGAAGGTCGGCGACGCTCTGCGAAGTGGGCAGCATCGACACCAGCGAAGCAAGTTCGTCTCGAATCTGTTCCACGTTCGCCGTTTCCGTTTCTAGTCGTTTCAGCATTCGAGATATGTTCCTTTTCAAAGCATGTAATTCTTTGGAGGTAGGGAGATTGGCCACTTTACTCTCGAGATCGCTCAACGAACTTTTGATGTCACTCGAATCAGATAGTGCCGTCACCGCCGTTTTCAATTTTTCCAAATCTTCGCTTGAAGGCACGCTCGTTCGTAACGATTCCAAGTCACCCCTGTATGTTGTCCAGTACGTGATGAAAATGAGTAAGATTGGATTCGACGTTCAAATTTTCCAAATATTGGATCTTCTGCTGAACTGTGCTTAACGTGTCCTGAATACTCGTCAACACACTTGCTTCAGCGTGAATATTTTTAATTTCTTCTTTGATCAACTCCAGAGACGCCTGAAGCGTAGCGATGGTGGTTTGAATGTGTTCGAAATCTTGATAAGCCTCCAATTGAATTTTTATGTTCGCGACGCTTTTACCGATGACCTGCAGTTCGTCCGACGATGGTAGGTTCGTCATTGTATCTTCCAAAGTCTGCAACTTGGATTTGATTTCTTCCAACGTGCCGGTGAATTCTTCTTGTAATTTAGAAACAACGACCTGCAAGCGTTCTATATCAATATCATTCACGACGGTTTGAAGTTCAGAGAAATTCTTTTCTATTGCGGAAGTTCGCTCTTCGATTTCGAGTTTCAATTTTTCCAAATCTTCATTTTTCGATTGAAATTGCTGTAATTTGGCCAAATCATTTTGAAGCGAATCCATGCTCAACTGTATATTTTGAATGTTGTCGTAAGAAGGTACGTCGACATAATTTTTTATCAGTGTTTTCAGTTTGGAATCGATTTTCAGAATGGGATCGAGACATTGCGTTTGGAGCGTAGCGATCTCAGACTCTAAACTTTTGTTTAAGGTCTCCTGCAAAGCGATCAAATCAGTCCTCAACTTCTTAACACGAACGTCCAACATGAGAATCTCTTCTGCATGGTCTACACGCTTGGTGTTGCCGAAAATGTCGTTAGGCATTTTTGGTTAACGGTTATTTATAATAGGATAGACGATTCGTAATTCTACGAAGAGAGGAATAAGTTTGTCGTAGTCTCCGAGGAGTTCCACGTACAGGTAATCTCCTGCAGACACATCGTACGTAATGTTAGAAAGTATCTTGTCGTGCTTCATTCGAAAAATGTTCTTGCCGGTAGAAATTTTGATTTCGCCTGTGTTCTCCGGATTCACGGTGATTTGAAGTTTCCCGTCGATCGGAATTTCATAGAAATGTAAATTGTTATTAAAAACATAAAACATCTTGCCCACATCGTTATTTATTTCCGTCCATATACTATTAAGATGTACAATTAGTAGACCATTGAGTTTAGATAACACGGAAGGTAAGAGGTTATTGGAATTTGGCGGTACAGTCTCCATCTTGCTTTGTTTGCGAAAACCAAAGAGATTCATTGTCCTTGTTAGTTATTTAACACGTTGTGCATTTGCTATTCTTCAAAGCATACGGAGGAAAAGAATGAAAGAGGGAGCCCTCGGGCGATGAAAAGTTGCAACCTGTTATTATGTTGTTAAGCCCGCTCCAAAACGAGGCTCATTAAATTCAACTCTTATTTTTCATCGCCCGAGGGCTCCCTCTTTCATTCTTTTCCTCCGTATGCTATTCTTCTTCAAAAACACAGCGGACTTCATGGCTATGAGGTTACGGTTAACACACGTCACATTTATCGCTTTTATTGTAGTGCCCCCACTCTCGCGTGTGGATTTGACAATCGAGAACACGTAACTTGTTGTCCGTTGCATCCAATGCTACTTTGGTTACGCGCGTCGTGTACAAATCATGCGATTTACTTGCAATGCGATGATCGGTGCTGAGTTGCCTTTTACCATGAAAAAGGCATTCTTTGTAGTCTTGCATGCTAAATTTGCTGGTACTTATTTTTCCCACCCCCTTCGCCTTCTTGATCTCTTTTTCTTCTGTAATCTTTACACAGTACATTTTGGCACGAAGCCCCGCAAATTCGCTGATGTACTCCCCGCCAACTTCATCTTTGTATTTTCCAATCGTCATTTTGTTTTCTGCCGAATGTAAGTGATGGCCTGATGGTAAGTTGCTAAAATCAAACAGATGCTTCATCTTAGTCAGATCATGTTCGAGGCTTGGTGTTTGGATTAGAAAAATGAAGCTATCCGTGTCAATGTAACATATTTGGATGTTATCTCCATAAAAAGGTTGAAACTGATCGTAGTACGATTGGTACATGTGCAATTTTGATAGTTCAAGGACAGTGGCACCTATGGCAATCGGCTTGTTGAGCTTCACCTGCTTCTTGTTCCTCTCGACGAATACTAGATTCTCGTCGAAAATAGTGAAGTTTTTGAAGTAGGGGGACGCGACGATCTTTTCAAATTTCTTTTCGTCCGTGACCAACGTTGCGTCGATGTAATTACGCACGTTCTCCATCGTCTTGCCGTAGATGGCGTTATTGAACAGTTTGTACAGATCCTTGTCTGCAGGCGATGTCGATTGCGCTCTGCGGCGCGTGTTCTCGGCTATGTACGGTTCGAGCCACTTGCTCTGTCGGAACTTCAATCCTCTATGAACTTTCTTCAACTGCAAGCCGTGACTTATGTAAAATTGGAGGAGTCGGTAGTGCAGAACGTAATTCCGCTTGTTCTCCATGCTTAGTATGAGTTTTGGCTCCGATCCTCCAGGTGGCTTCTTTTTGGAGGGGGCCAGGGCCAATCCATGATGTTTCTCGTGAAGTGTTTCGGGATAATCGAGATCCACTTCCAAGAAACAGCCCCATTCGTTATCTTCGCTCCAGTTGAGAAAATCCTCGCAGGAGAGTTCCTCTTCGGTCATCCACGCGTAGTCGCTGATGGGAAGACACTGGGACATGGAGTGGCCGTACAGGTTGTTGACATCCCAGTAGACAATATAGGTGTTGGGCTTCGATGCATCGTAACCAGGCGTATGAGGATTGTTTGCCTGAGCATGGCGTCGGGGACATTGGACGATGCCACCGCGTATCGCACTCTCCATGAAAGCATACTGTTCCTTCTCTGCGATGAGTCCCAGTTTCACCTTGGTGTATTTCATCATCGATTCCCAAGTCAATCCCGGCGTGGTGAAGAAATACGCAGGATCCAACTTGTATATCGTGATGCATCTCTTACGAAACGATTCGAAAATATCCATCAGAAGTGTCACGTCCAATTTCAGATAAAGATCGTGATAATCGCGAAAAGTTTGGCAATTGAATGCCGTCCACACACTACGAGCGTGTTCGTAGTCCTCTTCGGAACAGACGTCCTCCGTGAGAGAAGAATAAAATACCTCCCGGGGTGGAAGTTCCGTCTCGTCAAATTTGTCGAAATTGTTGACGTACTCGTAGGGGTAGACGCCCTTGCGACGCAACAGATTCAAATTCTCATCTCTCCCCGAAAAACATTTTTGCTTGGTGGCCACAAGATCTTCGTCGCCAAGTTGAGATGCAAGGCTTGCGAGGCTGGAGGACAGGAAATTGTAAGAGTCCAGGATTCGCACTTCCACACTTTTTCCTTCTTCGAGAGGGATCCACACTCTCACTGTAATATACTTCTCGCTCGTTCTCGGAATGATGCTGATTCGAGAAGTTATGTTGTGGAGCTCTTTGACGAAGAGATGCGTGTCGTACTTCTCCGTGTAGTGCAGAAACACGGCAACAAAATGCGACTCCTTAATCTTGAGATTGCACGAATTACAGATGGTGCTTAGAAATAATCCATTCTGGTGGTTATGGTGGACGACCTTGTAATTTTCGGCGGTGAAAGTCTGGTTACACTCCTCGCATCTTGTCGCCGCGTCATGTCTCTGTTGTTGTTCTGTTGTGAGAGCAGGTGGAGAAACGTAAGAGCCTTTCAGGCTGGGTGCAAGTTCTCTCGCGCATTCCGCTATCTTCTCAACAAAATGTTTTGCCGCATCGGGTCCGCAATACAAGATGACATCATTCAATTTTTCTCCGTAGATGGAGAAACTGCAAGGCTCGTGGTGAAAAATTTGGGTCGTGCTTGAGGTAGAGGGATCAGGGTCGCAAGACGTCATGGGAACTTGGAAGCTTTCAAAGTCGGCATAAAGGACAGCGGGATGGTGGAGAAGAGCCTGGTGTTTCTGAAATTTCATCTTGGTTCCGGGTTCCGGCATGACATCTTCGGGTTCTGCATTCACGGAGCCAAAACACTTGTGCTGTTCTTTCATCTTCTTTCCCACACGAAAAATTCTCAAACACCGATCGCAAATTTCGATCTTATCGCGATTCTTGCTGATCTGTCTTCCTACTAATCCTGAGAAATTCCGTATCAAACTGTAACGGCCATCTACAAGCAAGAGTCGAATTACATTATTCTGGCTTCTAGCAGGTCTTAACACACGAATATTGCCGGAATCGTCAACCCCAAACACAGAAATATCGATATATTCTCCTTTTTCCTCTCTATAGTTTTTTAAAAATTGATTGATCTTATTCAGGGGCACAGGATAGGAAATTCCTCTCATCATATTCTCGTATCTTCCCTCGTATCCTCTGTAATTGGACAGGCGTTCGGGGTGAACATTATTAGCTGGGTGTAATGCGGCGATGACAGACCATAGGAAACTCTTCTGATCATTACTTTGTATGTTCAACACTGCATTTTGTTTTTTTTTTTGTTTTTTTGTTTTTTTTTGAGTGCTGCGTAATGGTTTGAAATTGCAGACTCGAAGTTCTAACATGTGGTTGTGACCGCAAAGACTCCACCCACTTCCTCTACCTTCAAACTCTTCTTGTTTTTGTGTCAGGTGCTCAAATAGCCGTGTCACTATCTCGTCAAGATTCTCGTTATTGTCATCGTGTAAGGCTTCACACCCTACGTAAAAGCTAAAAGTACTTGACTCGGACGAGACAACTTTCTCATACAGCAGGGTCAAGACGAGATGAATTTTAATTGCAACATTGACGAGGCAATCACGTAATTTATCGACTACCAGAGATTTCACATTGTCGAGGAAGATGCTCGAGTCACATTTTTCGTCGCTTCCAGATTTATAGGTCATGATGCGTGCACTTTTATTCAAAGCACCGCATTCATGCCCATCAGTGCGAGATTTCTTTGCCGGCGGGACTAGGACATCATGATCCGGTCGACGACATTTTTTCAAATGCCTAGCAATATTAGGTTTAGAAATTGATATTCCGCAGTTGCGACATGCCACTTTAACGCAAAGACCGGAGGGACCTGGTTGCGATTCCATTTTTTCTCTCTGTTATTTATATATATACAGAGAAATTTTTTGGGGGGGTTGTGGTGATGGTAGTGGAAAGCGCACTGAAACAGAAGGAAAAAAAAGTTGAAAAATGCTAGATATTTTTTCCTTCCACATATATATTAGACGCGAACAGTATGTATGTATGTATGTATGTGTGTGTGCACTGTTGTAGGGGGTTAAAAATATACGACATGTAAGTGTGTGTCAATTTTTTATGACTCCTTTGAATATGTGTGTGTCAGACGCAAAACAAAAAATATTAATATATCATGAAAAAATAAAAACTTACCTTTCAACAGAGATAGAGAGAGAGACTTCAAAATAAAAACTTGTAGCTCACTAAAACTTCCACGATGATATATATGTATACTGCCAGATAAACAATTAAGAATACTGAACTGTCACGATTGACGTTCACCTTTCAAGAGAGATAGAGAAACTTCAAAATAAAACTTGTAGCTCACTAAAACTTCCACGATGATATATATGTATACTCCCAGACAAACAAATTAAGAATACTGAACTGCCACGATTGACGTTCACTATGATAATGACGTACAAAAAAACGGGTAGGTTATATAGGAACTCCTCTCCTTTTTTCTCCTTCTCTCCTTCCTACTCCACGCGACTCTCTTTGGTGAAAACACAATGAGCGCTATAGTCAATGTCCTAGCAAATAAAACCCTTGTTGACTATAGCGCTCATGCTATATTTTTTTTCAACAAAAAAACTTTTGTGATGCGCACAATATCCTGTGGGGGACAAATAACAATAAACGGGGCGTTGATAGTTCCACCCATGTATGTATTGTCGATCATTTCCCCCTCGGCCTCTATTCCACGCCCCGTCAGGGTGTGGTGTGTGAAACAAACGATTCCCAGTATAAAACTCAAAAAGCGGAAGATGCTGCTGTGTTTGCTTCCGCCACATCCCCCTCTGATTCTATTGTTATCGGGGATGTGATGGATTCTTCATTCAGAACCGTGGGAAAGCTGAAAAAAAATAGAATCTCTTCGGGCGAAAGAGGATGCAAGGTGAATGGGTTCGGGGAGGGGTTGCTGTGGATAGTTTGGTCCGTGATGAAAATGTTACATTGAGCGACGGAAACACAATTTCTCCACGGGGACGGGAAAAATTCTACCGAGCGTTGCTATCCACGCGAACATTAGAAATTGCCTGAATGCCTTGGGGGCTTGGCATAGGATTATTGATTTTCGTTTTAGAGAATAATCTATGTAAGATTCTAGCATTGAGAACGAACAACGTTGATTGAATTTTGACAACATTCGCAGTACAAATCTAAACTCGTGATGATTTCGTCGCCACCATGCACCCCCGGCGAGGTTATATAGGGGCCAGGGATCCTAAAAAAACAACAATTATTATTTTGTTTGCTTGCGTCACAATACGGAAAATAATAAGAGGCATACGCACGCGCGCACGTATGTGTGTAGCACATCGTTCCCTCCCCGAGAGAGAGGTTTACGTAGGTCGCAATATATATAAACATTTGGTCCCGGACTTGGAAAATTACGATAAAATACACTCATCTTTCAAAAATAAGAGAATGAGAGGAGAGGTTTACGAAGGTCACGATATATATAAACATTTGGCTCCGGACTTGGAAAATTACGATAAGGTGCACTCATTTTTCAAAATGAGAAGATGAGAAGATGAGAGGAGAGGTTTACGTAGGTCGCAATATATAAACATTTGGTCCCGGACTTGGAAAATTACGATAAAATACACTCATCTTTCAAAAATAAGAGAATAAGAGAATAAGAAAATGAGAAGATGAGAGCGCACGCGTGTGTATATGCCACATCCTTCCCCCCGAGAGAGAGGTTTACGAAAATCACCATATATAAACATTTGGCCCCGTTGATTCCAGCACTCCAACTTCATCTCTAATGTTGACGACAATATTCTAAAAGTAGAGAGAATGAGAGAATGAGAGAATAAGAGGATGAGAAAATAAGAGGATGAGAAGAGAGGTTTACGAAGATCACAATATATAAACATTTGGCTCCGGACTTGGAAAATTACGATAAAGTGCACTCACCCTTCAAAAAATAAGAGAATGAGAGAATGAGAGAATGAGAAAAGAGGTTTACGTAGGTCGTGATATATAAACATTTGGTCCCAGACTTGGAAAATTACGATAAGATGCACTCATCTTTCAAAAAATAAGAAAATAAGAAAATAAAAAAATGAGAGGATAAGAGAAAGATGGGAGAATAAGAGGAGAATGAGAGGAAGATGAGAGAATAAAAAGAGAATGAGAAAGATGAGAGGATGAGGAGATGAGAGCTCATCTTTCACTCATCACTGCCTTTTTGCGCCCGTGAAACCTCGTCAGCGTAATAAATGAGGCGCGGAACGGGGAGAGAAAGTGAGTTTTTCAACTTTTTGTGGTCGTTTAGTCAAGAAATCAGAGTTGTCGTGGGAGTCACATATTGACACTACTTCTCTTAATATGTTCCTCTTTCAATATATGGGACCAAGCTTCACACCCATATAATACTACAGGCAAAATTACTGTTTTCTATATTTTAACTTTTAGTTTCTTAGATATTAAACGAGAAGAGAAACGTTTATGAAGAGAGAAGTAACATGCATTTCCTGAATTAAGCCTACTTTTTATTTCCTCTTTAATATAATTTTCACATATTAATATTACTCCTAAGTATTTGAATTTGGAAACTGGTTGAATTAGTTGTTATCAATAATTAGATTTTGATTATTACCTAACACTGGTTTCGGCCTGTAAGCATATATTTAGTTTTCTCTTTGTTAACTTCCAAACCTATCTCTTTACCAGTTTTTAAAATATTTTAGCATTATTCTTGATTGTATTTATATCATCCCGTAATAAGTTTACATCATCTGCATATGCTAACAACTGAGTCACACCGTTTAATTCTAGTCCTGCGTTTGTTTCTTTTACCTTCCTTACAGCATATTCTAAGGCAAAATTAAAGAGCAATGGAGATAATGCATCTCCTTGTTTTAACCAATCATGAATTGTAAATTTGTCAGACACATTAATACACACACTAATTTTACTTTCTGTTACACTGGTGCATACTTTTATCATTTTAAAAAGCTTCTTAGGTATTCCAAACTCTACAAATATATTATATAATTTATCTCTTTTGACCGAAACATATGCTTTTTTGAAATCAATGAATAGCTGATGGACATTTTGATGATATTCCCAATTTTTTTCAAGTGTGTGTCTAATGTGAAAAAATTGATCTGTAGTTGATCTGTTACGTTTAAATCTACATTGATAATCACCTACAATTTCATTAGCATATGGGGTTAGTCTTGTTAAAGGAAAATTATATAATATTTTATATGTTGTTGAGAGAAGAGAAATTCCACTGTAATTATTGCAGTTTATTTTATCACCTTTCTTAAACACAGGAACAATTATGGATTCTTTCCACTGTTCTTCTTTATTCCATATTAAACAAATTAATTGATGAATTTGGCATATTAACGAATTTCCACCATACTTAATTAATTAAGCTTGTTTTAAATCTATGCCAGGTGCTTTGTTATTATTTAGCCTTTTAATAGCATCTTTAACTTCAGTCAAATTAGGTTCTGTAACTAAAGGTTCTGCTGTGTGTCCTTCATTTACTTCTGATTTATCTCCTACATGAACATTTAAAAGAACATTAAAGTAGTTCTTCTATCTATTTAGAATATCGCTTGGGTCAGCTAGAATATCACCGTCTTTATCTTTAATCAAGTTTACTTTAGGTTGCCACCCCTTTCCAAATTCATTTACACCTTTTTTAACTCCCTGATATTTTTGGTTTTGCTGTTTTTTTCAATTTCGTTACTTTTGCTTTTCAAGTAATCTCTTTTTTTACTTCTAAATATGCGGTTAACTTCTCGCTTTATTCTATTATAATTGCTTAGATCTGTATCACCAGAGTTATTTAACCACCTAAGATTACCCTCAAGGGCGCCGACTTTCCAAAATTTCTGTGGGTGCATATCAATTGCGGTTAGATCTGTAATTAAAATCACCAGAAAGTCTCGCACATAACTGATACCTTGCATCGCATCTTGCACTACCAAATTCAAATTATGCTCCGAACAATGAACAAATATAACTCTCGGCTCCAACTGAGTAATCCTACCTTGTAATCCTGTTAAGTGTCGACTGACATTATTCGCGCTATCATAACATTGACCACGACAGTATTTTATGTCGAGAGATAGACGTATTATGACATCCTGGACGATATCAAACAATGTCCTAGAACTTGTTGAAGCTACTTCATAGAAGCCCATAAACACTTCTTCAACTTGCAGATTTTCATCGAAAAATCTGAAGCATATGGATATTTGTTCCTTCACTGATATGTCGGAAGTCTTATCTACAATGAGAGAAAAATATTGTGCCGCCTTAATAGATTTCACAATATTTTGCTGTACCTCGCTGGATAATAAAGATACAATTTTATTCAATATGTCGTGAGAAACCCACTTATATGTAGTTCGCTGCAGCCAAGATTTCAACTCAGGAGCATCTTCTGCTCTAAGCAGCAGCAACTGATGAATATTTGATGCTTTATGTGTGTGACCCCGAATTGCTATTCCTTGCTGACTTAAAAATTAGAGGGACGTTATTATCTTTAAAATCGCCTTGCGTGCATTTTTCATATCTCCTAATTTATGTGTTGAGATAAGAGATGAACATGCTTTTCACTATGTTCAGTGTCAGTAATATCCACCTGTGATGACGACGACAAACGTATTCGAAAATATGTAAAGAATCAATACTCAATATTGTGTTTCAGCTTTCCACACGCGTCCCATGCCACGTTTGAAAATTGCGAAAATGTTTGCCCGGCGAAGAGCTTTTGCTCCACGCATCCGGTCAGTAGACCCTCTTCTTTGTACTAACTATTAACACGGTAACACCCCTTTTTTCTGAAAATGAGAACTTCCTAGTCTACAATCTAAGCTCCCGCGTCCTTCCAAGCCATTGTCTCTCGGAGAACAAACAAAACTATAACAATCCAGATTACATGAAAACAACTTCACTGAAATCGTAAACCACGTCCCTCTTATCTGGTTGAAACAAATAAAAGAAGAAAAAAACAACTATTGACGTAGTCAGTCACAATCGGCTTCCTTGTGTCTCGGTTTATTCTTTATTAGTGCTCAATATCGGCAAGTAGTTATTTTAAAACAATTGTTGACGAATGGAGTGGGCGTATTGTAGTGTGTCACTTGTAAGGAAACATCAAAGCAAGCCGAAAAGACGGGATTCTATTCACAATACAACATACTTGCATTGTTATTGTAGGGACTGCCTTTGACTTGGCCAGAGACAAGCAAGGAAGGGGGGAATGTGTTGCTTGGTTTCCTTTGCACAAACACATTTGAAACAATTATGTTTTAGAGGTTAGAAATTTTAACTTCCATCTCAATGTTTTAATTGCTTATTATTTTTTGATAATGGCAAGTGAGAAATATTTATTTTAGTTTGTTTTTATCAAACTAAAAATATTGTGGGTGCGGCGCACCCACAAGATTATTTATGTTGGTGTTCGAGCCCCGGAGCACCCACGTAGTCGGCGCGCATGTCTACCCTTATTTCTTATTTCTATTAGATTATGACATTCATTATTAAACATGGCTTACTTTTTCTTGGTTCATGGTATCCTATACTTTCTTTAGCTGCTGATTCTATTGCATTACGTATGTGCTCCCAATTCTTATTTACGTCTGTTTCATTTATATTTTTACAGTATCATCATATAAATCCTGCAAGACATCGAATATGTTGGACAGTTTAATTTGGTAACCTTTCTTAATTCTTTCTTCAGCAAATTTTCCTGCATTAAATTTTAGAACTTTGAAATTTTGTTGCTTGTGATTTATCTCTGCGAGTCTTTCTCTTAATATAGCAATTACTAAATAATGGTCACTGGCACAGTCAGCACCTCTATGTGTATGAACGTCAAATATACTAGTATGCCTTATCTTATCAATGAGAATATGATCTATCTGATTATGAGTTTTATCATCTGGAGAAGACCCCGTATATTTATGAATATCTTTATGTTTAGATGTGGTACTTTTCACAATTACATTCTTTGAGGTTCCAAAAGTAACCAATCTTATACCATTATCATTACTTAATTCATGAAGACTTTCTTTAAAGAATCGTGGGTTTAAATTTCTCTTCTTTGCCAATCTGTGCATTACAGTCACCTAACAGAATTTTCATATCATAGATATATCTTTCTATATATCTGTATTGGAGAGTGAGTTTGATGAGATCAACAATCCGGACGTATGGCCTGACGGAGTTTACGACACCACGTTTTACTGAAGATTAACCGAGGACAGAATTTTTGGACGTGATGAAACAGATCAACCTGTTAGAGACGTAGGTGATCTTAGCACCGAATTGAAATGAGAAGTAAGCGACCTGAACGTAGCTGAAGCAACGGTAATAGCTGGTAGCGCAGGGTTGACAGGAGTGAGGTTAAATAAGCTGAAGACAATTTTTTACTATTCTTTTTTTTTTTTGCTACCTGTATTTTTAGGGTTCAAAATGATATTTATTTATTACCTAAATGTACGTGGTCTTAACACGAAAGAGTTTACGTGTGAAGATAATATTGTCATTAACAACTTGGACATTTATGCCTTAACAGAAACTTGGATGAAAACTGATAGGGATTATTTTGTCAAGTTGGAGG
Organism: Lepisma saccharinum; assembly: GCF_977018435.1. Classification (NCBI taxonomy): domain Eukaryota; kingdom Metazoa; phylum Arthropoda; class Insecta; order Zygentoma; family Lepismatidae; genus Lepisma; species Lepisma saccharinum. The sequence continues at coordinate 24,993,046 of NC_139237.1, forward strand.
GACATTATAATGTGTTATGGGAAGACCGCTCCTCAGAAACCTCAACCAAGTCCTCAGCTGGTGGTTGTTGTGTTATTTTTAAGTATTCTATACAATATGAGGTAATATATATTAACTATTATGGAGTTGAGTGTTTATGGGTGAGGATATTCACAGGTAATAAGACTTCAATAATTTTAGGCATTCATTTCTTCCCTCCTGATATGAAAAATTATATTTTTGTTGAATATTTGGATGTGGTTATTAACGGATTTTGGAATTCTGATGATAAGATTGTGATTTTGGGAGATTTTAATGTTGGTGAAATTGATTGGTCACTTTACAAACAAGCAATTTGTCAAACCAGATATAGTTCTAAAAGCTCCAAAGTTCTTGAAATGTGTGATCTCCTAAATTTTAATCAATACAATATTCCATACAATGCATCTAACGAATTGTCCACACTTAATTTAGCTTTAAGCAATTTTGATGAAGTTATTTTTAATACTGGTGTTATACCTGTAAGTAAGGTTGATGTATTCCATCCACCTTTTGTTTTAGATAACTACTTTTTTCATATATCATGTGAAACTAATGCAGATCTGCCCTTAAATGAGTCACATGATTTTAAAAGTTGTAACTTTCTTCCACTTTATAATGATATAAAGGATGGTATTGATTCCATTAATCTGTCATCTTAATTAAAGGAAATTGTAGAGTCTCTTCATAGTGTGGTAGTACAATCTGTGGGGAATAATACACCTAAGATGAAATGTTTTCCTCAGCAGTCACCATGGATAACTCGTAAAATTAAATGTTTGCTCAATAAGAAGAGAAAATGCTATAATAAGTTCAAGTCTACCAACAAGTTATTCTGGTATCTGAGATATGTGTCCCTAAGAAAGAAGGTTAAATTCGAAATTAGGCAAGCTAAGAGAAAATACTTTAATTATCTAAACTGTTGTTATTACTCTCACAGAAAGATGTTATGGAAAAATATTAGTTCAAAGAGAAATGAGGTTCCTTATGTTCTGGGCCTCAATGGTGAAAAGCTCGAAGAAAATGTGATATCTGATGCGTTCTGCCAATATTTTTGTACTAATTTTCAAAAACCTGCCAATGCTTCTGTAGAACCATGTGAATGGCATCATTTACCAATAGTGCCACCTAACATTAGTGACAATGATATTATGAAAGTTTTCAAGAAACTTAAACTTAATGGCAACTCTGTATACACCAAATTCCCAATTATATATTCAAAGGTTGTAGCTCCATCTTTGCACCACTATTAAGTCACATATATAATAAATCGCTAAAGACAGGGATCTTTCCCAAAATGTGGAAAGAGAGTACGATTGTACCTATTCCAAAGAGTACAGTATTTGTAATTTTAGATCAATCTCAATCTGTAATATTTTTAGCAAGATATTTGAACAGTTAATTTTTAACTCTTTGTCTTTTAACATGAAATGTATTTTAAGTTCATCTGAACATGATTTTGTTTCTGGAAGATCTACGAATACTAATTTATCAATACTACTCTCACACCTTACTTAGTCTTTTGCCAATAGTAAACAAACAGATGTAATCTAGTTAGACCTCTCCAAAGCTTTTGACAGTGTCAACCATTTAATTCTGTTAACTAAACTGGCAAACTATGGGTGTGCTCCTTTGTACTGTTCCTGGTTTAAGAGTTTCTTGTCTCAGCAAACTTTCAGTGTAAAATTAAGTCTAGTTTCTCCATCCCTGGAAATGTGTCAAGAGGTGTTCCTCAAGGGTCGCCCTTAGGGCCCTTACTATTCAATATATTTTTGAATGATATTGAATATGTTATAAAACATGCAAAATATCTTGCATACGCCGACGACATAAAATTATATCTACAAATTGATAATAATATTCTCATGAGAAACTTCAGGATGATATTAACTCAGTTTATGATTGGGTTAATGCAAACCAATTGACCATAAATTCATTAAAATCATCTGTGCTAGCATTCTCTAGGAAAGAAAACTTCAATTTTTTAATTATTTTATCAGAAATAATATAATCAAACATGTGAAATCCATGAAAGATCTGGGAATTATTTTTGACAGACGCTTAAAATTTGAGGACTATATTATTCACATCATAAATAAAGCAAGAACACAACGTACCTATATTATAAAAAATGGAGTTCTTCAAACAACTTAAAATTCCTAATTCTAAAGTTTACAACTTTTGTCAGACCTATAGTGGAATACCATATTCCGATTTGGTATTACGCATGTAATGCTAAGATGAAACAATCAATATAAAGAATACGAAACAGATTTATCACATTTACATATTACAAATTCAAGATTTTCAAATACTATTATGAGTATGATGGCCTGCTGAATCACCTAGAAATAGACAGACTTGATGTCAAAGCTGAAAAGCGAATTTCATCTTATATGGAAGGAATCTTGGAGGGAAAATATATCGTACCAAAACTCCTTCGTATGATATAGCTTAAGGTGAAATCATACAATTTGAGAGGAAATAAGGAATTATTATGTCTTGATAAGAACTACAAAAATAACAATTATGTTCTGTATCTCATAAACAGCTATAATTCGAATACTGTAAGATAGGTAGTGATAAAGTCGTTAAACCAATTTCAAATTCATATATAAGGATATTTAATTAAGAACTCTTTTATAGTTGTATAGATGAAATATAAGAATCGTATATTTTTTCATGCATTTTTAAAATTCTAGTAGTTTTAGGTTATGTGTTGCTAAATATTCTCAAATACTTTCTTCTCTATATTGCGATTTTTAATACCTTGAAATATGTAACATTGTAACCTTGTAACCATGTATCATGTAATACTGCTGTACTAAGGCTGAAAAGTTGTTCTCGGTAGTTTAAAAACACTTTTAAATAAATAAAATAAATAAATACTGAGAGAATTTATCAAAGACCTGTTCTAACTCTGTATAAAAATTATCTTTAGTATTATCATCTTTACCTTCTGTTGGTGCATGTACGTTTATTAAAATAATTTTATTCCACCTACTCTGTAAAACTGCATATGATATCCCATCAATAATAAATTCTACTGTTTTAAGAGCCGAGATAATTCTATTATTTATGAAAAAGCCTGTTCCAAAATTATGATTTTCAGTACCACCAGAGAAAAAAGTATAATTCTTAGTTTTACAATTCCCTTCTCCTGGCCACCTAACTTATTGGGCACCTACTACATCTAATTTATACTTAACTATCTCATTAACTGTACACTGAAATGCCCCAGGCCGGTAAAGGCTAAGAACATTCCACGTGACAAATTTAATATCCTTATTCCTAATGTAGATCTTATCCTTAGTACAGGGACCTCCCAAAGTAGTCCCCAACCGGAGATCCGAATGAGGGACTATTTTACCTCCGGAATATTTTACCTTGGGAACATCCATGGCCTCATGTTGCTGTTTCTTGATATGTCTTTTTACAGTGCAGAGTTATCAGCTCTGCGTCTAACCCCCAATATGAATGGAGGATCACACCTGTCGTTGGTCAGCGGATCCATCGGATGTAGCTGGGAGGATCACATAGTAATCCACCAACCGTACCCCACTTCTGCCGATTGTGGGACGCTCATAGAGCCATGACAGGACAGCTCTGTAAATCCAAACAGCACAAAATGTTGACCATTTTACTCTGTTGTTTGACTAACTGCAGTGAGCACGTCACTGGGCGATGAGGTCGTCACTTCCCTATCACATAATTCTCATCTTCACGATTAGCGAAAAGTAGCAGAAAAGCGAAGAAGAATAAACGAAATCAATCAATCAATAAATTATGTAGTTATTTTAGAATGAGTATTCTTGAATTTCAGTCTGCCCATTATTTGTCTTGGTCAGTTTATAAATACTGTCAATGCTTCTTAGAAAATCACAAGTATCATTAATGTTTTGGTTTTTGCTCAGGCAAGACTCACAAGTTTTTGTTCTCAAGTCGTCTTTCTGAACGAAGAACGCTAGTTGAAACTGTGCCAAGAGCCCCTGGAAGTAATGTCAGAGCAAGCACTCGCTGTGTTGGGTTGCATACGTACAGGATAGATTTTAAGCTGTTATAGTGCAGAAACTAAGCGGTTTCTAGGTAAACTTTGTAGGGAAAAGTTACTTGTTTTTATGATATATACCAGCACCCAGTCATTTTGAAAGAGTTGTCCGACATCCTGTATATTTATCCGACAACCAATGTGACTACCGTCAATTTAAAAATTCCAGGTACTTTCAGTTTCTTACAAGCCTCTGAACTGACAGGTCCCCCATAGGCGGCACTCAGTACCGCAAACAGGAACGTTTCCTACCTTAAATCACAGTACACCAATCATGAATTTGACGGAAATAAGAAGAATAAAATTACAGTACGATGTTCGGAATGCGAATTATTTGTCTGCAGAAACCATTGCGGTACCAATACGAAATATTCGAGTTGTCAAATTAATGATATTGAAAAGTGACAACATTCGGTTTCTTTTATTTGAAAAGATTTATATCCTACAGCTTAGTTGATTAATAATTGGGGAACAATACGTGAGTAGTGCCCGCGGCCATACGAAAGAGAATTTTAGATTAGGTTCCTTAATACTGAAACTCATAATAATCTAATTATTCATTGAAAATAACAAACCTAATATTGAACAAATAAATAAATTTCTAACTAAAGAATTAAAGGGAACACCAATCTATTTACATCCCCCGTCGCATAGCCGCACTCACCAGTCACGTGTACAGTAAGAGTCACTCCACTTTTTCCCCCTTGATGAATGCCTACCGAATAAGCAGGCTTGTTTCTTCCTCATGGCTCTGAGCATGGTAGCCAATCAAAATCAGGCAAGACGTTATAAAATAGTACCAACTCACTTTTTAGGCAGAGGGTCATACTACAGGCAGGATGGAAGTTGGCGTAAAGGGCAAGCGGCAACTTCGGCGAAACTCAGAGAGTTGGGAAGCGACAACGACGCAATACGCCCTCAACACTAAAACATATACTCAGTGGCGTCGCGTGTGGTTCACATACTGGTGTTCAATTTATATATATATATATATATATATATATATATACTCAATGGAGATTTACTCCTCTCCCATGTAACTTCATATTCAATTGAAAAAGTAAGAATAACACCGACCATATTTTAACCAACGACACTACATTCATTCAGCATTGAAAGCACGTGTATCGTTAGCGGGACAGAGGGGAGGACGCGACAAGTCCAGAAAAAATGTATTTTGTGTATTAAGATATTTGGCTATTACGCAGAATGTCCCCCCTCTCGCAATAACTCGGTTGCGATGCATATGATTGAAGTGTCAGTCAATGTGGCATTGCTCATATTCGTTCTTCAATCGTGTTTCCTATTTTTCCAGCTAGCTTCATTTTGCTATGGTTCAGACAGATTGATTTTCGACCATTGAAAGCAAGGGTTCCAAAAGTACTTTGCTTCACGGCGCCCTTAGTGTTTCAAATTTGTTTCCGCGGCATCCAGAATATAGCCCTCTCTAACACTTGCAACGCTCAGTTACTTGAAAGATAGCATTCCTTAAGTTAAAAATTATGCACGGCTTTCAAATTCAGAAACATTTCATATGTAAAAATGTACTAAATAAGCACATATTTGTAACATTCATAGCATTGACTTAGAATTCAGTGAAAATATTGTAACATTTCGCAGCGCCCCTGTAAATCAACCAGTGCTCTTGTAAGTCAATTAAGGTTCCCCAAAGTGCCGCGGCACACACTTTGGGAACCACTGATTTAAAGCGTATAGTAACATCTGTTCATCGTCGTCATTAACATGTTTACCCGCCGTTGTCTTGTAATCGAGGGGTCCCGGTTCGATAGCTGGTGGAGGCATATAATGAATCGGATCCAACTTACAACCGTATGTAAAGTCGCGATTAGTCTTGCTCTGCATAAAGTGGACGCAAAAAATCAAATCAATCAATGAAACATATTTACAATCCTTGATCTTACTCATTGTACGAAACGAATCGTTCCTGAAGCAGTCTCTTGGAAGCGAGTCGCTTGTCTATATGCAAATGGTAACAAACGCCCAGGATGTGTCCTTTGTCCGTCCATGCATTCGAGTGAATTGATCAATTACAAGAATTGTCCGATGAAAATAGAATAATAATTCTCTTCTAGTTAAGTAGTATCACAAATGTGACTCCCACTGCAACTCTGATTTCTTGACCAAACGACCACAAAAACCTGAAAAACTCACTTTCTCTCCCCGTTCCGCGCCTCATTTATTGCGCTGACGATGTTTCACGGCGCAGAAAAGCAGTGATGAGTGAAATTCACTCTCTCATCCTCTCATCCTTTGAAGGATGAGTGCATCTTATCGTAATTTTCCGGGACCAAATGTTTATATATCGTGACCTTTGTAAACCTCTCTCTCGGGGAAACGATGTGCCACACACGCGCGCGCGCGTGCCTCTTATTATTTCTGTATTGTGACGCAAACAAACAAACAAAATAATAATAATTGTTTTTTTTAGGATCCCTGGCCCCTATAACCTCGCCAGGGTTCGTGGTGCCCAACCAAAAAAAAGTAAAAGGTTCTCTAACGGCTGCGGTTATAGATTACCACACCTCTATAGAGTTTCACGTGTTTGTTTTTTTTTTCTCTCAAACTTCCATGAAACTCTACAGAGGACCTCCGTAATGCATGCAACGTGTACTAACGACTCTAGTGTTATTTTGATGTTGTAATTTTTTGGATATAGAGTTTTATTGTGAGATAGATAAAAAAATTATGTTTATTATAATATTTTTCTTGATGAAGATGGAGAATATGTGTGTGTTACAAAATAAAGTTGCATGCTTTTTTTTTCTAGTGTGTGTGTATGTGTATATGTTTTTGATGTTCGACAGCATCTGAAACGATAAAAAAAAAGAATTTTATTGTTAATTTTCACGTGTAAAATCAACAAAAATTTTGTGCAAATTCTGATTGTCTCGTGCTATAGTGATGAAAAAAAAAGATATTGTAACTGATAACTGATGAAATTGACATTGTAACCGATCTGAACTAGTGAAATTTGTATTGTGCCATTGTAACTGATTGTGCTATACTAAAATTCCTTATTGTGCAAGAAAAGATGTTAAACGTGTTAAAACTGCTCTGTGACCCTCTCGTTCTTCACGTCGTAGGCGAAGGACTTCTCTGCAATCAGGATGACACTTCACACGGTGTCCTCGGGCAAGGCATCGTGGAACTCGCAGACGATCTTGATGTTGGTTCGATCGTTGACCACCACCTGCTTCCTCTTTGTTGTGTTGATGACGGTCATGGGTCTGTGGGTTTTGAATTCGCTGGGCGTGTAATACATGTCCACGCTTCCCTCGGTCACGCGTTTGTAAGACGAGAACGCTTCGTAAAGTTTGAGGTAATCGTCTTTGGTCATGTCGAGGTTGTAATTCTCGCGCGGGAACACTTCGTTCCTCCCATTCTTCAGATAAACGTTTTTGATCTTGCAGTCGTCGAACTTGCTGGAATCTTTTTCCTGATTCTTGTCCCTTCCGGTCTGAAAGAGCACAACGACGAAATCTGGCATGTCGAACTGTATGTTGTTGAACTGCGTCGTCACGTCGAATTCCATGTGACTTCCTGACGCTATCTTCTGCACGCACTGGTAACCGTGAAAGTGAATCGGTACCTGCGGACTCTTCAAGATCTCCGCTTTGTACTTGAGGGCGTAATTTGTTTCGTATTCCACCACCGGCATTCTCAACTCCATGCTCCGGATGACGCACTTGGCTGCTTCGGGTAAAGTGTTGGCTATCGGCGTGCCGTCGGCGTTCAAGTTGGTGTATCGCACCAGTGCGTCGTTGTCGTTGGCCGCTCTTCGAAACGTGATCCTCAGTCCTCCCTTCCACATGATCTCCTTGTAGTCCGAGAAGAAACCAGGCAGCAGACGCATGGGAAATAGCACCGTGTGACTTCTCGTCGATATTTTCGTCCCGGCTTCGAATCCTCCCGCCTGATAGTATGCTGCGTCCGTTTTGGATAATTTCAACGTTCCCACTGCCGTCGACGTGATGCCTGGATAATCTATTCTGTCGATGACGGTGTTGTGTTTCCTCACCTCCACCTGCGAGAACAGATGAGGCACGAAGTTGTCCACGAGTATCAAATTTGCTGCTGCGGGAAACGCTTCTCCGCTTTCTTTCTTCACCACGTCGAATTGAAGGTAGAGGTCCGCTCTGTGAGGATGAACGAACCCGTCCCCTACGTCCACGTCGTATTCGATCTCCCGGTTCGCTTCGTTGAGATTGGCGAACGTGCGACGGTTGGGAGGAAAATATTGCAATTCGTAACTTTCGATTTGTTCCATGATGTGTATGGTTATTTATTATACGTTGATCTCCAGGACGGCAGTGGTCGTTGCACCTGCGAAATCCACCACGTCTCCTTTCTCGTTCGTCACCACCAACTCTATGTCGTCTATGCGGTTGCGACATACTGGAAAATAGATCGGCGAAGAAGGTGTGTAGATGATCGGTTCCATGAACTCGGAACTTGGTTTGAAAGTGGCGATGATTCCCGTCTGCTTGTGACTTCCCAGCAACAACCTGTCCGAGGATTTCGTGATCATGCCTTCCGCTATGTTGCAGTGTACGTTCAGAGTCTCTATGGCCAAGAATTTAGGAATGTTGGTTGCTACGAGTTTGATGCCAGCTTCGAGTTTGGTGTCGTTCTCGAAACCTAAAAGTTCTCCCATGGTGCCCAGGTCCACGGTCTCCGTCGCGGATAGGATTTCCACTCTGTGCGTGACCGAATTTTGAGAAAGGTAAAGGCCTTTGGGTAATTGAGCTTGCAAAGTAGAAAGATTGTATTGACCTGGCGTGACGACGATGTGTTCGTTTCCGACGCTAATTTTGTTGTTGTGCTGCGTGACGTTAGGTATGAGGTACATGCTGTAGAATGCACGCAGAGCTACGGATTTAGGATAGACGATGTCGTCGTGCAGCGTGAGTTTCAAGATCGAAGATTCGCTCGTGAGATGGAACACACCCATCCTAGTGATGATGTTTAAGATTCCACAATGCTTTCTGGAAATTCTCGATCGTAGGCTTATTTATTTTAGAGAGAAACGCGAGCATGGAGAGGCAGAGATGACCGTAGTTCACGTCAACGAAATTTTGAATTCGTTCGTCGTTGTAGTATATAGAGGTTTTGTTCGTTTTCAGATAATGAACTAAATTTGTAGGTGGAACACCTCCGAAAGAATCGAAAACAAATGCTTTGTTGTTGTCGTTTTTGTGGTAACATATCCAATGCGTGCCTGGATTTTCTTGACCGTCCAAGTTGACTACTCCGCATTCTCTTCTTTTAACGGTTGAAGGTAACGAGTCGGACATGAAAACTCCTCTGAAGTGTTTGATTCGTAATGGTTTGATCAGAGATTCAATGTCTCGGTTGGTGAGTGCTGCTGTTTCTTTTTTTTAAACTTTTTCATCACGCCCTTCCCCCCTTTCTTCTCCATGGCCAGGTTGTGACGTTTCTGTTCTTCCAATTCCGCCTTGTTCTTCTTCGAGTCGATGACGGTTTTCGCGATGGCGGCGCTACCCCCAGCCAAACTTCCAACGGCCCCCAATGCTGCCAGGATGGCCGGGATGCTGAATATGAAACCTCCGATCTTTTGCTGTTTCCGCGAACGCTGCAAGCGTCTCAATTGAGGTGTGCTGAGCAGCAATTTCACTCCGTGTCCTTTCGTCAAGCAAGAACGTTTCTTATCGCGTTGTTTCTTGGTGAGTAACCCATCGAGGGCACCTAGATTTTTCAGATTGGAGTATGGTATCTGGTACACGACACCCTTGGGCTTCATGTTGATGCTCTATATATATTTTTTTTCACGGTATGTTATTTATATATATAAATGTTCTGAGATTTTTTTTTTGTTTCGTGTAATTTTTTTTTTCACGGTATTTTATTTATATATAAATGTTCTGAGATTTTTTTTGTTTCGTGTAATTTTTTTTTCACGGTATGTTATTTATATATAAATGTTCTGAGATTTTTTTTTGTTTCGTGTAATTTTTTTTTCAAGGATATACTCCGCGCAGTCGTTACACAAATTCTATTACGTGCTTCGTTTTCTTACCAAGAAGTTCCTTTGTTCCCTTGTACACGATTCGAGTTTTGTTCTCGATTAAGATAGCTAGCTTCTCGTCGGATAACATGTTAGCGTATCGATCTGGTAAAAATAGACTGTATTGTCCATCGAGCAACAGACGCACCTTGGGACCATACTGGGTAGAAACGATTGAACCGGAAGTTATCGTGTAGGGTTTGCCGACTTCCAATTCCTGAATTTTTACAAACTCGACTGACAAATTTAGCATTTGTTTTAATGCTTGGAGATCAGTCATTTTTTTTTCAGTCGTCATATCGAAGGAGAAAAATTTTCAGAGTGTTAGAGAGAAATTTAATTGTTTTTTTCACAATGTGTGTTATTTATATATACCGAAGATTATTTTTTTTTCACGATGTGTGTTATTTATATATCAAGTTTTTTTTGACACGTATATATTATTATTATTTTTTTAACAGAGGAAGAAAGTCCGTGCTTCGGAAAACGCGATGATGTGCGTAATGATATCTTCCGTCTCCTGCTTAGACTTGCACCAATCTACTGTGTACCGTCTTCTTCCCTGCCTTGCCTCGTGCAGTTCGTCCATTCTCTTGTTTAATTTTTCCCCTGCAGCCGAAAGAAGAGTATCGAGATCGCCGCACCTCAGGCCGCTGATCTCCCGAAGACGGTCCTTGACGGCCATTTCACACGGAATTCGAAATGCCGGCGTCGTTCTTGCTATTATCAAAAGTTTTCCTATATCTCCGTTTACTACCTTTTTGAATATTTTAGATAGTAGCTCGGGTGGCAAATCGGTTATGCGAGACATGTTGTTTTTTTTACTGTATGTTATTTATACACCCCACCAAAATTTTTGTTTCGTGTTCATGGCAATGGTGGTGCTCAGTGCTGCAACTCTTTCACCCAACGATGCGTCTCTGCTGACGAACCTTTCGAAAGCTGCGTGCTCTAACTTTCTGTCTGCTTCGTGACGTGCATCCAGATCCGTCTGCGTGGTGTTGTAGGCGATGTCGTGATCTTTGCATGCGGCGTCCAACGGATTCACACCCTTGTCTCCTCTCTCCAATCTTTTCTCGAGTTTGGTACCCGGTCCGCAGTACTGGTAGCCAGGTAAATGCATCTCGAAAGGTAACTTGTTGATGATGTCGTTTACGAGTCCCTTTCCTTCGGCCACGTTCCAGAATCTCGGAGGCAGCGTGTTGATGATTTTGATCAGGTAACCTATGCCCTTGTCGTCGTTCACGATGAAGTTGGAAAGTTTCGTGCTGATCATGTCCACGATGCCAACCTTCTCGTTGTAAAAATTACGATTGCCTGCATTCTCTTCGCCGGCTATCACCAACAATTGGTCCACGAGTTTGCTAACGTCGTCCACCCAAACGAATTCTTTGGTAACGTGTTGTAGCGTTTGACGCCGCTGCCTGTTTTGACCTGGTTCCAAATCGGTTTGATGAGATTCCTGTACTTCCCGCCGCTGCTCGATTTCACCCTATTCTGCGAGGCGTAGTTGTTCTGGTACAAGGCATCCGTCATGATTAGAATTTCCTTGTAACTTTGGTAATCTTCGTCGGTGTAATCTTTCGGCTGCTTTTTGGCAACGAGTTCCCACAGTCCCACCGTACCCGGATACCTGGTCCAACTATCCTTCTCGCCTAAATTAACTTTAATGTCGTTGCCTTCGAAGGTCACCTTCGATTTTCCAATCTTCCACACGACACCACCGCCTTCGTTGGTTTCCATGCTGGGATACAATCCGAACACTTCATCCTTGTCGAACTTCCCCGTGCTCAGGTATTCTCGTGCCAAAGGTCCCAACTCAATCTTATCTGAAGACGTGCTACCTATGGCTCGACGTCGTGCCGGTGCATCCTTCAGTTCGAACGGCGTCGAAGGAATGCTCGAAATGGGCGTGGGTACAGCGTAACTTTTAGCTGCGAGTGGTACGAGTTCGTTGATCAAATTTTTATTTTGTTCCGTGACACTTTTAATTTCTTTACCTAGACCGCTGATGGCATCGATCACAGGTTGATCCTGACGTTTCTTCTCTTCGTAGGATCCGCGATTCTCGGATTTCCAACCTTTGAATCGCTTCACGAGGTATTTTCGCAAGTTGAGATTTTCGACTTCTTGAAATTGACGTTTTCACATTTTTTTTCTATATACGTTGAAACGTTTTTGAAACGTCGAATTCTCAGCCTATACGTTCGGTTCTCCTAGTTTTCTGCTGTCACCCGCTTGAGACTATCCATTTTTTCTAACACTCAATTTTTGTTGTAATGGTTATTTTATATATGCTTGTCAGACGTTTGAAAAAAAAAAGAACGTTTTTCAAATTTTTTTTTTTAGATTCTCACGACCTTTGATTTTTTTTGGATTTTTTTCGTCTTGTTGAAAATCTGAAATTGTCCTCTTGTTAGCCTTTGATACGTCTAGATAAACGTTTATTTTATTCCTATATTTTCCTTTCGTCTTCTTGAAATTGACGTTTTGACATTTTTCTATATACGTTGAAACGTTTCTGAAACGTTGAATTCTCAGCCTATACGTTCGGTTCTCGTGGTTTTCTTGCCGTCACCGCTTGAGACTATCCACTTTTCTAACACTCACTTTTTGTTGTAATGGTTATTTATATATGCTTGTCAGACGTTTGAAAAAAAAAACGTTTTTCAAATTTTATTTTTTTTAGATTCTCACGACCTTTTGATTTTTTTTTTGGATTTTCTACTTGTTGCAAATCTGAAATTGTCCTCTTGTTAGCCTTTGAGACGTCTAGATAAACGTTTATTTTATTCCTATATTTTCCATGGTTTGCTTTTCGAGTCATGTCGATGGTCACGAATCCGAAATCATCACTGTTCCAACAGTGGGAGCAGAATTTAGAAAATAGATTGTAATTTATGTCAGCCCCTACGTAATTATCGTGTGCATGTTTTAAATTGGTGTGGTCTTGTCGAAACAAGCAAATGAAATTAGCGTTGTCGCGTAGCAGTTGTTTTGGAACCTTGGAAAAAGTTTGTGCCAGGTAGAAACAATCTAATCCTTTGTGACGACCTCGAGTGAAAAAATTACGAATCTCGTTTTGATTTTCCAAGATCATGTCGTCGAACACCACAACGGAATTCTCGAGACAATCGTCCAGTGGAATGATTTCAGTTGCGAAAGTTGCAATTCCCAGTCCCTCGTACAGTTTCATAAGTTTTTTGTATTTCGGTTGTTCGAGACTTTTCGAAAATACGTAGAGGTGTCTGTTTTCCCAGTGTAACCAATTGGGTGCGAGGATAAAATTATCAATGAGCAGTGTCGTCTTTCCGCACCCCGAAGGTTCTACGATCAGACATCGTATGCTGTCGGGGAGCAATTCACCGTTCCTTTTCTTCGTTCGACTTTCCAAATCAGGTAAACGTTTCACAACATTCCACGTACACATAGAATCACTTCGTTCGAATCGATCCAACTTGTTTCCGGAAGTCCCAGCCATTTCACCAAAAGTTTGTCACCTCTCTTACGCAAAACTTTTTCGATAAGATACGTGTCGGGGTATTTAGTTTTCGAGAGTTCCTCCTCGTAGAAGCGCCCCAATAAAATTTCACCGCCACTGTCCTTTATTATATACGTGTGTCGGTTCCCGGGTAAAACTCGAACCACGGTAAAAAGTTCCGTGCTCCAGTTTCGTGTGAAACCCCTGTCGAACGTTCGCTTCAATTTACTGACCCTCACCTGGTCTCCAATTTCGTATTTAGCTTTTTTGTCGTGGGTGTGTACTTTGGACAGTAAACGCTAGAAATTAAACGTTGCTCGTCGGACTTGGTAACGTCAGCTGGCTTCATGCCTATCGTTCTGTGCACCGTGTGATTATAGTCGTTAATATAACCAGCAATCTATCTATGAGTTTTCTCACAACATCTAATTCTTTAGGTAAACTATTGTAATGTTCAATACCACTGCCAGTTTTAAGTTGATTCCAGATAGGTTTAATAACATTCTTGTAATTGTCCCCACTGCTGGATTTAACTCTATTCTGAGTGGCATCGTTATTTTGATATAAAGCATCAGATAGTATCGAAATATCTGAGTAACTCTGATAACTTTCTTCTGTAAAATTCTTTGGTTGTTTCTTGGTAACCAGCTCTTATAAACCAGGAGTACCAGGTATTTGGACCAGCTATTTTTACCACAAAATTTGATTTTTATATTATCCCCTTCGAATGCTACTCTAGATTTCCCAATTTTCCATACCACACCCTCGTTTGTTTCAATGGTCGGATACAATCAAAACACATGATCATTTCAAATTTACCTGTGCTCAGGTAATCTCATGCTAGGGGACCCAACTCAATTTTCTCTGGTTCACTTGCAGCATTAGAAGGTGGCAGCTGGAGGGTTAGAGGAGTATGGATGCTTTATAAAGGTGTAGGTGGAAAATCTGCATAATTTTTAGCAGTAAGAGGTACCAATTCATAAATGAGATTTTTATTTTTTTTCTGTGACACCCTTAATCTCTTTACCGAGACCACTGTTCGCATCCATAATTTCTGTTGTTCATAGAATCCACGATTCTCAGATTTCCAACCTTTGAAACGATTGGACAGGTAATCACGTAATTTTAAATTATCTCAATTTTATGTTTTGACATATTTATTTTTTGATTACAAATTTTTCTATATCGTTTCAAAGTTCAAAAAGTCGTTGACTTTGTTTCTAAATTTTTCATTGTTAGGTTTTCTAGTCATGTCGATGGTAACAAATCCAAAATCGTCATTGTTCCAACAGGATGAACAGAATTTTGAAAATTGGTTGTAATTTAAGTCACCCCCACGTAAACATTGTATACATGTTTTTAATTAGTATGATCTGGACGAAACAAACAAATTAGGTTTGAATTACTCGTAGTAACTGTTTAGGAATCTTGGGATAAGTTTGAGCTAACTAAAAGCAGTCTATTTCTTTGTGACGACCCTGTGTAAAGAAATTTGGGATTTCGTTTTGATTTTCTAGAATGACGTCATCAAAAACTACTTATATTATCAGGTAACAACTCAACATTTTTTTACAAGTTTCTATTAAATCTGGTAATTGCTGTACAACATTCCATGTTGGTATCAAAGAATTACTTGGTCTTCATCTATCCAACTTTTTTCTGGCAATCCTAACCATTTAACATACATTTTTTTTTCTTACGTAATATTTTCTCAATTAAATATGTATCTGAATATTTTGCTTTACTAAGTTCCTCTTCATAGCATCTTCCTTCAATATTTTATTATAATTATCTTTTATGATATATGTCTTTCTATTCCCTGGTAAAACTTGAACTACAGTGAATAACTTTATACTCCAATTTTTGATGAATCCCTTCTCAAATAAATGTTAAAACTTACTGACTCTAACTTGATCTCCTATTTTGTATTTTGGTTTGTTGGTAGTGTTTTTATATTCTTGACAATAAACAGTGGAAATAAACCTAGACTCATCAGACTTGGTTACCTCAGCAGGTTTCATGTGAATACTGTGTACTGAATTATTGTAATTATGAACTAGCTCGGGTAAAATTTGTACCCATTTATAGTTACCCTGTAGATGAAATTGCCTCCACGTGCGATTTGTTAATGTTACTTTGAATCGTTCCATTATACTGGCTTCAAGATCACTGTATGTAGAATAATGTTTAATATTATATTGATTCATTAACTTCGTAAATCTGGAATTATAAAATTCTTTTCCTCTATCTATTTGCAAATAATTTGGTATCCTACTTTGCTCAAAAAGGAATTTAAAATCCTCGATAACACAAGTACCTGTATTGGATTTTAAAGGAATAGCACACCGATATTTACTGAATGTATCAATATCCGTGAGCATACATTTCTAACCATGATTTATCTTATGTAAATGTTTTAATGTTCCTGTGCTCATTTCTAACAGATCAACTTGAAACAAATCGTTTACACCTTTCGTTACCACACTCAGTCGTTTGTAGTTACGACGAGCTGGTATGTGTAATTCATTAACTATATCTTGTCTTGACATCGAGTTCTATAAGAAATTATGACATAAAATGGATTATTTTCAGGGTATAATTGTTTCAATTCAAATAATAATTGGTCACGAGCTTCCACACGAAAACCAGATAATTGTTCATGCTCATGTATTTTATATTTATTTGCAGATTCATCCCAATATGCAATAGGTATCTGAAGTGCTTTGTAAACACCATATTTTCTCTGTATGGTGAAATTTGGCACTTCTAAATATTTCCCCTTCCTTACATAACCAAATTTTAAAAATTTAATATTACCAACAAGAGAAA
Source organism: Lepisma saccharinum (assembly GCF_977018435.1). NCBI lineage: Eukaryota > Metazoa > Arthropoda > Insecta > Zygentoma > Lepismatidae > Lepisma > Lepisma saccharinum. The sequence continues at coordinate 25,009,468 of NC_139237.1, forward strand.
AATTATGAGACTGAGTGTAGGTTTGGTTTGATTTGGTGTTTTAAGTCCACTTTATGCGCAGTAAGGCTAATCGGGACTGGACCTACAGTTTAAAGTGGGATCAGAACCACTATGTGCCTCCACCGGGTGTCGAACCCGGGACCCCTTGATTACAAGGCAACGACGCTACCACTGCGCTATCGGGGAGGCCCACTGAGTGTAGGGATACAATTTGTAAACATTACCTGCATTAACATAAGTCCAGTGCCTTCGTACATTTGCTACACCCTCAAGTCTATGTCAACAGTGAAAAATAGACGTAATTCAAGACCGTCTAATCTGCTTAATACCGATTCTTGATATTCGTTTATGGTACGTACCACTTCATTGTAGCTGGGTTTGATTTTCACACCAAATGTTTAAATTGTTATTTGAGATCATGAAGTTGCGAGGTAAAACCTGATAAAGCAGATTCTTGACTTGTTTCGAGGGTACTGATTTGTAGGTTAATGTTAGAAATAATCTGCTGTAAATTTTCTACAAGTTTTAATTTGGTACTTTGGCTCGCAAGATAGTGTACTTGATTTCTGATTTCTTCAAACAATGCATGAAGTTGAATGACTATCTGGTTTTTAGGCAAGGTAGTAATGGTGTCTTGAATTACAGCAAATTCCGCTTCAATGTTGTTGATGTCCTCTGACTTGAGTATTCGATTTACTGCTCTTTTTAGAGATCTTAACTCCTGGGAAGTGGGTAAATTAGCTACAGTATTGTAAAGTGTGGTCAAAGCTTGTTTGACAGCATCTAACTCTGTAGCATCAGCAACATTGCTCAAAACATTTTTAAGTTGTTGTATGGCATCTTGCGTAGGCGTAGATTGCTGAAATATTTGAATTTTTTTCTGTATGTCATCTATGAGATGATGAAAAAGGGATATTTAAGATTATGTATTAATTTTTCCAGCTTGGTAATCTGTTCTTGAATTACGTTTAAAGATTCGGTTATGCTTGGCAACTTAAATTCCAGAGTTTTCTGTATATTTGTCAATTCATTTCTCATGGTTGTCAAAGTGTCTTCAATATGAGCTATGGTACTCTGTATCTTCCCGAAATCTTCTTAAGTTTCTAATTGTAATTTGATACTGGCAACACTGCGTGCGATGGCATTTAATTGGGAAGATGAAGGTAAGTTATTTATAAAATCTTCCAACATTTGCAGTTTGGCTTGAACTTCTGTTATGGCACTGTGTAACTGATCTGTTTGCAATTCAGTTTTAATATTTTCTAGTGTAGAAATTTCGAAAGATAGAGATTGATCTCGTAATTCGAGAATACTAGCATTAAGCTGTTCGTACTGCTCTTGGGATTTGATATTTTGAATAATATAAAGCAGTTCGGTACGAGTATTATCTGCTTGTTAGTTTAATTCTTGTTTTAATTGTTCTGAAGTTTTTATTTGGAGTTTTCGAAATTTGTTAAGTTCATTTTTCAATTTGGCTATACTTTCTCCTAAATTTTGGACATTGTCTATTAAGGCTAAGTTGGTATATTTTTGTGGTAGCAATTTCACTTCGCCATCAATTTTCACTATGGGATTAATTAATCCAGTTTGGAGATTTGTAATATCAGCTTGTATGTTTAAGTGAATTTTGTAAAATTAATAAATCTGATGTAAGTTTCTTAAGACGCTCGTCTAATCTGGCGATGTCGCTTGAATTATCTGGTATCTTTTGTCGTCTTCTGTTTCCAAATATATCCATTGTTTTTATATATTTATTTTTACTTTTAATTTGTTTTTATTTTTTGTTTGGTATTTTTATATATTCATGAGAGGATAAATTATTTTTATTTCAATAAGAGAGGAATTAACTTATCATACTCTCCAATTATTTCAACATATAGTAAATTACTTGTTTCTACCTCGCATATTGTGCTCGGAATCATATTATTGTGTTTAATCCTGTACAAATTTCGAAGTATGTGTACAATTGCTGCATTGCATGGAGAATTCGAAATTTGAATTTTCCCTGCAACAAGAATTTTATAAGATGTTTGGTTATTGTTGAATACATGTAATTGTTTTTCCGTATTCTCATCCACTTGATACCATATACTATTTAGATGGATAATAACTAGACCTCTTAGTTTACGGTGAATATCCCTAAAGATATACATGTTTATTAGAGTTCTTATTTCTACAGCTTGAATGTTTTTCTTAGAACCGAACACATTCATGGGAATTATTTTCTTTGGTTATCTATTTATCGAGTATGCTCTGAATTTATAGAGAACGTTAAAAGAAAACAAATGCAAAAACCGCACCTTTCTACGTTAGTTGGTTCTCGAGATATAAGTTTTTAATAATTTGGAAGAAAAAAATTATTGGTAACTAAAAAATATATATTTAAGACTATTAACAAACTATTAACAAACTATTAACAGACTATTAACATAACAATATACATCTTTAACTGTTAATATACTGTTAAGCTTTAATTGTTAAAAATCCAGAAAATGGCGATAATATATTGGTTCTCTTTCATGGCATGCTAGTACAGATAATAATCTTTCCATGTCACTACCACGCTCCAAGTCAGCATCGATCTCTCTTTGCACGTCACACCACTACCACGCTCCGAGGTATCATCGATCTCTCTTTGGATGTCACGAAACTTAGGTTCCCCGATGATACTTCCTACCACAGCCATCTAGTAGCAAATAGATGTACTTGGAGGACATGAAAGCGGAAGGTATGCTGCCATCTAGTTGCAAAGAAATGTACTTGTTGGAAAAAAGTTTCATTACTCAATGATTTTATATATCTTCCGGTAGAAATACGATTAGCTGAAGACATATGACAGAGCGCTCTCCAGTTGACGTAGCTAATTGATAGGGCTCTAATATTGCTAAAATACCTTTCAAATTGTATATTTCTCATACCGCCATGTTGGGGGTGATTAGTTTGAATCACAAACAGTGTATAAATATGATATGGCAATATGGAAATATGCAGGTCCGATATCTTCGGTTCAGATAAATAGACGGAATTGATACTGGGGTATTTTGCAAAAATGTTTAAAATTGACTCAATTAATTTCTTACACTTAGAAAAACAAATAAATTTTGCTTTAATTGTTAAAAAAGCGAAATTTGTAAAAAATAAGAAAAAATAACCAAATTTTGCGATTTTTGTGAATTTTGCCCTATAAAAATGAGTAGTTGAGCTTTGAAATAAAAAAAATATTTTTTACACTATAAAAATAGTAAAATTTGAATTTTTGGATATTTTTCCCTTGGAAAATTAGCTGAAATCGGGGTAAAAAGAATAAATACAAAATAAATGTTCCAGAACATAGCATATAAATCTACTCATTTGAGGTGCTCTCAGGCTGTTTCTGGACGCATGTTGTGTCCACTCAATTTTTAAGCTTTGGGGGAGGGGGTATTTTTGTAATTGAAATTTCAATGTTAATTCAAACGTGTGTCCAATGCTGCATTGTTAACGTCAATTAACCTTTGCTGCTAGACCTAGGTATAGATATCAATTTGTAGACTTCCAAGGTGGGCCTCCCCAATGGCGCAGTGGTAGCGTCATTGCCTTGTAATAAAGGGGTCCCGGGTTCGATACCCGGTGGATGCACAAGTGTTCGGATCCCACTTTAAACTGTAGGTCCAGTCCCGATTAGCCTTACTGTGCATAAAGTGGACTTTAAACAGCAACTCAATGACAATGTATACTTCCAAGGGAATTGTAACGGGTAATGTGTGTTATTGGCAATAACCGAATCTTACATACTAGGCCTTAACCCTCGGATGCATGTCATTTTTTTTTACAACTTTACATACGTGGGGTCAATTTGACCCCAATGCAGTTATGCATTGAAATAAGTACGACAGATTAAATAGTTTAGATATTATGGTTTATTGATCAATAATTTCTCTGAATATAACATAGGAAACAATTATACTTTTATAATTATTATTTAACCCCCCAAAAATAACAATGTATTGACAATTCACTGTTTTACATATTAATGGTAGGTACACTTCGCTCGCAATTATCAGAACTTCAGTTGACCTGACAAACAGTATTTTAGAGATAACACAATACAGCACTAAATATTATTTTTTCTAGAACAAATAAATTTTAAAAAAAATAAAAAAATAAAAAAATTAAAAAATAAATAAAAAGAAAAATGTGCCGGCCTCTCATGGCAATTAAATATACCTCACTCGCATTCTGAGCACACCACAATCACACTGCTGTGGACCTTGCACACAGGTTTCCCACATCTTCTGCAACGTTCCGTCGTCTTCATGTCCTCTTGTCTTGTGCAGACCTAGCATCTTACTCTTTTCTTCGAAGATCTATCCTTCAGTCTCTGTGCCTGCCTTGCTACGCCGCAAATTTTCATTGCCTCGGTTACTGGTTTCTTCAGGTTCAAGCTTTGGCACCTCCCCCGCATGTGAGGAAGAATCAACTCATTCGCCAACTCGATAAGGAACATACGGCGTCTGTGACTGACGCCTAAATGGTAATCAGAATGCTGTGACAAGTAGCATGTGTATGCATTGAGAACGCCTATATTGATTACATTATAGAAGAGGGCCATTGGCCATCGACGTGTCTGTCTTCTGAAGGTGTATGATTGAACCAGTTTGTCCATGGCGTCCACTCCACTCTTTGTTTGGTTGTAAAAATTTATGATTTCCGGCTTCTTCTCTTAGAATCATCATAATCAATGTGTATTCATGATGCATGGTGCTGAGTAGAATGGCATTCCTGTTTTTCTTCGGCACAAAGCTTACCAGGGTTTCATTTTCATGGAAGCCGAATTGTGATGTGCAAGGCTGTCTTGTCTTGATATTGGAAAGTGCAGGTGGGATTTCACGTTTGTTTTTCTTTACTGTTCCAACAATGGTTACATTTTGTAACAGGAGATTGTTAGCCAAGTCATGACTTGTAAAAAATTTGTCAGTTGTGATATTTCTTCCAGAGTTCCGCATTGTGTAGCACAATTTCTTAACGACGTTGCTGGCGAGGTTCCTTTGAACTAGCTCTCCTGGCTGTCGTCCCAAGTAGATTAGACCGTCTTTGGTGTAAAATTTATCAACATCGCACAACCAGAAGATCTTGATTCCATATTTGGCCGGCTTACTTGGCATGTATTGCACGGACTTGCATCTCACACGGAAAGGCACTAACTGTTCATCAATCGTAAGAAAGGATCCGGGTACCATGATTCTGTGACAGTTTTCAATAAAAAGTGTCCAGATATATTGAAATGCAGCCATGTGATCAGTCTCCAGACGTGCAGCGTGAGTACGTTTGTCATCAAATCGGATCAGTCTTCTGATATCTTCGAAACAATTTACTCCAAAAGTTGCTTTGTACTTCGGGTTGGAGAATTTGTTTAGAAAAAGCTCACGAACAATAACATCCCAACTTCTCTCAGTCCCCGCGATAAGGAGGATGCCAGACCGCGGCAGACCTGCTGGTTCTCGTATGATGTTGTGTGCAGCAGTCTGATAAGAGCTTGACGGCTTGCTTTTCAACTGAATTACATTCTTTGAGATCATGCCGAAAGGTTCTTGGTCATCTGTTGCATCATCCTCTTCACGGTCTTCACTGCTCATGTCTGTTTCAACATCACTGCTCTCTTTCGGAACCTCTTCTGCTTCTGTAACACCATCCTCTTCGTCAAAGCTGTCCGTGTAACTGGCAACAACATCATCGTCTTCTTCTAACAGCTCATGCATTTTATTCACTTTTAATCCTCTTGTGGTTTTATTGTCAGTGTCACTTTCAATGTAATACACAGACGTTTTAGAGTGGTACAAAACAGCACTAAGAAAGTACCTGGTCATAAACACAATGCGATGACCTACCAGACGCTCTCTGCAACTCTTCGTACGCAACAATGCAATCTAAACGACGAACTGTAGAAATACCGACTGACTCACATGCCGCCTTGTTACACAATAACTGGTGGCTTGTTTCTCCTCGATCCGCGCCAAATACATCTGCGCATGCGCACCTTGCAGTGAGTCATGGCAGGGTGGGTGGTTGATCTTGAGATGATTGCGTTTAGTTTGGACACAATAGAACATAATATGTAGGATCAATTTCTCTTTATGAATGTTTTCCTGCTGTTTTCAGGCGGGGTTCAAAATGACCCCACACATGGAAAGGAGGGGTATTGTTAAAAAAACGTTAAAAATATAATTTAAAATAAATTGTAGGAAGTTTATTTATACATGTTCCTATAGCTGAAGTAACATGGTGAGATGTCACAGAAAATCAGAATTTTTTATTTAGATTTTATTATAATACCAGGAAAGAAACAGACAGTGGGGTCATTTTGACACCACACATGCACCCGAGGGTTTTAAATTGACACTTGGATTCAGGTGAGATTGAGAATTAAATGATGTGGGGGACAATACATCCAACTCTTCAATATCAGCTTTAAGTCTTTGATTATGGCAGGTATTTTAGTTATACCCTGGAGTATGCAAACGAGAAAAGGTCTGGACAAGTAGTGGCCCAAATGGCTCCATCAATGAACACGTGAGAGTATTGGGATTGCATGGAAGGGGCCGGGGTGGAAGCGACTGCAGTTACCAGCCTTCCCAGCAGCGTGTACTGCTTCTCTCTGCCCAGTCAATTTTCCTCACTTCTCTGACACTATGCACTGCCTTGCTCCAGAGATTTCCGGGACAGAGTGTATGTGGAATTTAGTATTAACTTCAGGGGGTATCCAATTCTTGTGTACTACTATTGTCTTACATTGTTGTGCAAATTCTGGTGTGGGGATTGAGAATTGTTTGTTCTGGAGGAGGCAATAGACACTCTTCAACATAAACAGTAAGTCTAAAATTGTCATGGAAATTTTGGTGGGAGTATTAAGTATTAAATTTAAGGGGGGAGATATGATGCTCTTGATAATGATTTAAGTCTTGGATTGTCAAGTGATTTCTGTAGTGGGGAGGGAGAGTTCGAATATTATATCACAGACAAACACACCTTTTCGGCGCCGAACGTTCGAAAAGAGTAACTATCGCGGGATCCTAAGAATGCATTGAGACCCTATTAAATTAATATTCTTGAAAGCCTACAAAGAAATGGATGTAAAAATTTTCTGGCTCGCTTCACTCGCAATCCCGTTTTCCAGGAATATGGGTTTGACGTTCTGCTCGGGTGATTGTCAAGTTCTATACTATGACTACATTACAAGACATTGACGATATTCTCCATACTGATTAATAACATCACTTCTTAAAATATAATGCTTAGTGTTGGTATACTGCTTAATTTAAAGCAGGTGCATCACTTGGATGGTGTACTTCTATTAGCAATATTATTGAATCATTGATTTCCTGTATGCTGTAATAGTTGTACTAAGTGTACTTCATATGTTAACACCTTGCACGTTAATTGATTAAACAGAAAAATAAATATTTTCAAATTCACATTTCTAACGTATTGTCACAGTTGCGTTAACAAGTGAAATTTGCATTGAAGATAAAATCTAGATATTTATTTCTACGGATTACCAAAATAATTACATTTACCTCAAGCAGAGGGAGCGACTTAGGAATTTCTATCTAAGATTCGCGACAGGTTGCATTTGTAATATGTTTTATGCATATCTACCCGAGAACGGCACTCAGCATCTCCCGTGCCAACCTTGCCTCAACCGTCGAGCTGTTCATGTCACAGGCAGTGAGAAAATCGGCAGCATTGCAGCGGAACTATATTCTGCACGCACGTTTGGTTCTACATGTGTGAAATATTGTTCCAAACATAACCCTCAGAGATTCAAATACTGTTAGGTTAAACAGCATAAATAATTTCATCACTAACAGCAAGCATTGTCATATGGACAAGACAGATCTTCGAGGGATGATCGAAAAAAAAGGTTACAAAAGTCTATTATGGCGTATGTGTTAGACAGACCTGGAAGATCAACACAACTGATGATGGAGGGTACTCAACACTAGTCCTCGATGTAATCACCTTTTTTGTTCAAGCACTTGTCACAACGGTAGATGAGGTTTTCCATACCGGTTGCACAGAAATCCGTGTCACGTTCTCGTAGCCACCGTGAGGCAGCTCTTTTGACATCATCACATGTCAGATAATGGTGGCCAGCCAACCAAATGATAGTCCCAGCTCAACTGATATTGAGCGTAATGTTATTCTTCTGTCCTCACAAATACACACATCCACAAGAGCACAGTTCACGTCAGTGGTTGAGGTACTGGGCCTACCGCTGTGTCCAGGGTTGTTATTAACAATACTGGTCCGTCCTTCTTTGAAGGCACGACAGCACTTCGCTACATGTTGCCTTGAAATTGGCTTCTCCAAATACACCTCCACAATCTGCCTATGAATGTCAGCAGGTGTAGTGTTTTTGGCCCACAGCAACCGCACCACTGCCCCTCACTTCTACTCTTGACCAATTTTCTAGACGAGTCACCATTTTAAATGTCCGCTTCTAGGGCAATACATGGTCAGAATCCGAAGTCCTCAAACTCGCAACAAGTCAAACATGTTGTTAATTTACACATAAATTTTTGTTACGTTATATGCTTTGTAACCTTTTTTTTCGATCATCCCTCGTAGTAATGAGTTATAACCTGTGCTGTCTTGCAAGTCTCTCGAGTGAAGGAATATGATGCCATTATAAACTGTACACAAAATATGCAGTCCCTGGCATGAGATGGGCGAGGCTTATGAACCTCGACCTATACAGTTGTACAATGGATGTTCTTTTTATTAAAGCATAGCGGTGTGTTTTCAATATCAGCGCAACATGCATGCAAAGAGGGGAGGGGAGACCAAAAATGGATAATTCTCATTTCGATTTTAATACATTTGCTAGTCACGCTATGTAGAAGGACACTGGACGATGGCTAAAAGCGAGGGAAGGAGAAAAATGTTACCTTTTCCTTCTTTGCCTGTGTGTGATGAAATTGTGAGGCTGAAAATAATTTGGAAAGTAGTCTCGAGTATCTTCGCGTTCAGCCAACAAGGGAAATAAAACATTACACATGGAGGGGCGCAGCAGTATTGTCCATGGATGGTTTTGTCTGAATAGTCATACATATCAGTGTTGCAGTCTCCAGATGGGAACGGAGCTTTTGTTTTGGTTGGACAAGGGGGGTTCAGATCAATGCATGGACTAAAATTTTTGTTCACATCAAAATAAAAGAAATAATTTTACTCTACTGCTCACTTGCATTGAAGGCACCGTGTCTTCCAATAGCACACCTCGCGAGGCGTACCTGCATGTATGCAAAATATAGTTAATCTCTGATGTGAAGCGAATGGAGAGTTTGTTTTGCTGCTGTGATTAAATACTAAATCAAATCTTATTACATAACTTTGAATTATATTTGTTAATTCGATCTATATTATATCATCACTATAGGTGGTCCATATTATGCGCAGGAGATTTTTTTTTAAAAAATGTCTTGTTTCTCGAACCTGTGGTCTGTAGATTTGCTGTTGTTGGCCAACAGAAACAGAAAATGGCTCCATGTTATTGTATACTGATATGGGTGTACAGTAATCATTACAATTTTCTAGTTAAAAATCTATGTCGAAAAGCAATGATGGGGGACTTGTCTGTGTTGGTTCTTATTAACAACTTCACACCTGTACTTGCACAACTCATCGACAACAAATCAACAATGTTATGAAGTGTGTGCATGGCCCTAAGAATACAATTTAAAATCACTGATGTGATATGAACCCTCTTCACTTGTGTGTATTTAAATATGCGAACATGAGGCATTTTGAGTAATCGAGGCGAACAATCACAAAAAAAAAAACAGCTTCCAACGGTATGGAGAGAGGTCACGAGTTCAAACTTCAGACGATTTTTGTTAATCTGCAAATGACCAGGGCGAACGGAAATCACTACGAAAATTGTAAAAAAAAGAAGAGGACGCGAGGCTATTTTGGCTAATGGCAACAATGAGGATGAATAATGGTTATTTTGATGAAATTGACGAAGTGGGGGCACGTCTGCTTCGAAGTGCATTACACCAACAATTACAATTGCCCCCCCTCCCCACACAAGGCGGTTAACACAGGTGTACTTTTGTCGGTCTACGACTCTGAGGGCTTAAGTTACTATGTTTACCTATAGCTGTACATATAGGAAAAAAAAGAACCCGAGCAATAAAATACATATCCTGATCTAGGTCGGATGACGTAGGTTGCAATCCCACCCCCGATGGCGTATAGGCGTGACATGAAATACTGTTAATGGAAATGTGTCGTTTCTAATGTTCAATATAGAAATCAGATGACAAGAAGAAATGTTGCGGGCCTCAACCCAAACACATATATGATCAGACAGGATGTCAACGATGCGTTCATAACCAACATGTGAGTATTCAACATTCAAATAGTGCTGTGGGAAACAACCAACCTAGGCTTCTTAAACCCGATGAGGGCAAAATACAAGCCAATCCTGATCTATTCAATCTTTTTCCATCCTAACCAATTTTGCTTTTAGGTCCATTCGACCCCTCATGGTATACGAGCTCCCACTGCCCATCTCCCCCTGATTGTGGAGGAAGCGAATCTATTTGGACATGAAAGAGCATGATGTGTGGGAGTCTAATTTATTTATACATGTGGTTGCTTGGATGCTTACAGAGGATGACAAGATACCTAAGGATGCCATAGCTCGTGCGATTGAGGCATATATTTTAATGAGTGTAAAAAATAAAATAAGTCTCAAGAGACTGAGGCATGGGTCGAATCTCTCGGTATAGGTGTGGATGCAGACAGGCACGAAGTTCTGTGTGTAGACACAATAGATAATGAGAAAATGTCCTTCATCCCGATAGCATAGTGGTAATGTTGTTCCCATCGATAACATAGTGGTTACACTGTTCCCCTATTAAGATGTTCTCCTCGAAATTATTCAATCACTCTAACCAAAAAAAGGTTTTCTCAAACGTTTAGGCGACTACGAAAACGTTGAAATGTAAAAATATTGTTGCATTTTAATCAAGTGAATATGCAGAACAGTTCTCTCTAGCCTAAAATAAAATTAAACAATTAATGTTAAACATTTGCCACTCTGAAATGGCGACGGCTATCATCATAACATCATTTTCAGCAGGATAATAATAACAATATTATATATATATATTAAGGATTATGCCCAAGGGATTCTTATTTCACTATTTTATTTACTAACCTGTCCACATTGGAAACCGTACGAGACACTAACTTAGGAGAGGACATACAAAACTCTGCGGGCCTCATCTTAAAACTTCAGTAGATATTTGTCATGTTACCCCCTCCTTAAATTCGATTCGAAAGACACAATCATTCCGGTTCTTGAATAAGACTCGCATATGCCCTCAGAAAAAGAGAAGAAGAAATAAATAAATCAACTCATGCATATTCTTCATGTACGTACGTGTGTTTAAAAGCTTGGTTTTGCAGGGTGGGCCAACAGGAGTGGACGAAAGAGCTTTTTCATACCAACTGGATGCTTGCTTTCCCTGCAACAATCGAAAACACATTATTTCCAATGAAATATCGACTCAACTACCTAGAATGGCTACCACGGGCTTGGTGACTGAACACTAAAAACCACTTCACAGCAGTGTCACTTAGTTTCAACAAGAACAGTTCAAGGCTTCCCGGGTGTCCTGCAAGGTTCGGTATTTATTTTTTAATAGCAAGCAGATGAACTGGCCTTACAATATGAAGACCCCTATCACTGTGTCGGTTGCAGTTATTCTCTGGTAATTATGCCTTGCCGTTGGCTTTGTCGCCTTGTAATCAAAAGGTGCCAGGTTTTGATTGATACCATGGTGGTTCGATTTACAGGTCCAATCCCGATTTGCATAAAGCGAACTTAAAGCTGCAATTCAATCAATCATTCTCTGGTAATTATATTCTTGTGTCAAGTACATCCCTCTCTAGGAACTTTTAACATATATACTGCTTGTTAAATACAATTTTATTTCTGATTTTTTCATCCTCATAGTCATGACTGATCCAAGAGAAAAATATATTGTGCTGACATGGGAAACATGCAATAAAAATGCATGATGAATAGTCAAGGTCAAAAGCTAGCGGAAAGAATAAACAGTGAGAGTGATACACTCAAGCTTCCAGCCGTGTGATTAGCACAGAATTAGATACAAAGTTTGATTGATCTTGCTCATTTATAGGGTGAGAGATAGAAGACTTCTGTTGTTAAACCTTCGGGTTTAAGAAGGCATGAGAATTAGTTGGTTAAAACCGAGCTATTAGAAACTGGCATCCTCGAAACTACATGCTGCAAGCCTTGCCCTCTCCGACACGATCCTCGCTCTCGTTATGCTTTTACAGATAACATCAAAAGCCGTGACATGCCCTTCTATTTACCACACGGACACTCATGTTTCTCTTTACACGCATTCATGAGGTTACTCAGTACCATATAGGGTTTGGTGAGTCTCAGAGCTCCAGGAAAAATTAAACTCCTGTAGAATTTTACGTGTAGCAGTGAGACACGCTAGCACCGTAAATTGAACTGCTCATAATTTAGAGTTTATTGAAAAAGCAAGCAGAAGCCGTGTTGGGAGCAGTTTGAAGACTGGAACGGCTATGCCAGGACACTTATTATAATATAAACATTTCAGTATAATGTTTCGAGAATAGCTTTTCCGTACTTAATTTAATCAATTGTTAAACAAAACACAAAATTTTGAAATGAGAATTACGGTTTTTCTTTTTAAGTACTTGAGAAACTATTGAAACACTTTTCGTAAAGCTGTATATACTATTTCCAACTTTTTGAACCTGAAATTGTGGTGAAATCTCTTTTCTGTTCTTTATAGTTAGCCCAGTTTCTTTAGCAGTACATCTACAAATTCCATGCAAGTGTACCAGTTATCAGTAGTTACATTTCTGTTGGTATCAAAATTAGGTTTACACAGTCTTACTAAGAACAGCCGGCCTCCGTATAGAAAGCTTTTTCTCGTTTTCACATAACTGTAGCCCATCTGTTCTTTTATCGCAATAGAGATAAGTATTGTAAATATAATGTGTTCTGATTATTAGTTCTAGTTATATTAGCACCAAGCGAATATCAAGCTTGAGAATTGACATTAAATTCACTCAGAACTTGCAAAAATTGCTTTCAGGGTTGACAAATCTCATACAATTCAGAAGTACTGCAAATCTAGCTGATGACAAGGTTACTCGAAATATGTCCTGTTCCGTCTGTAGCAAAAAGAGATCGAAAGTTTTGTTGTTCTATTTAAAATTACACTGTAAATCAGGAGGCCAAGAAAGCTTTTCAGTATATATGTTAAAAGTTCCTAGAGAGGGATGTAGGGGAAGGTTTGCAATACTTTTCAGTTTATTTATTTTTTATTCAAAAACTGCTACAGTTGGAACAAGTTGCAAATATGCTATGAAATGGTACGTCTTTTGGCTACTTAAGAAACAAATATAAAATTGTAATTTTGAACCTCAAGTGAGAATAGTATGTTAATTTAAAGCAGGTCCGAGTGTTGCTATGTGCCCGTGCATGGGGTAAGCAACAGTGTTTGGGGCATGTTGCAACAGTTATTATGCATTGTCAGAATGACACTCTTTGCAATCAATGCACATATTGTAAGGATTTCTCTCTGCACACAGCCAATGGGACTATTCTTTGCAAGAACTTTGGAGTAATGTTTTCTTGCAATTTAATTTTCTTATTGCCCTTTCTTTTTGCACTACTCTTCTTTGCATCTTCCAAAGGCTTTTTTTGTTCAGGTGTGTCTGTTAGAATGGCACTTCTATTACGTTTACGATTTGTTGTTTTCCTGGGTTCAACCTTTGGATATGGACGAATATTTTCATGAGAGAAGGAATCTTTAGGTCTACTCACTACTAAAGACATTTGCGTGCCACTTGGACCCGGCATTTCAATTTGCGAATGCAAAAGTCCACTTTGAACGTCTCCTGAAAATGATGTAATTGGCAGTGCATCGCATCTGGCAGTTTGGACTATGCCATCACTATCAGGCTTACTATCTACCTGTCCTGCTGGATTTGGTCGATCTGAAACGAAACATGACGCAAAGTCGCTGTCTTGGAATACTTCAGAATTGAAGAGAAATATTCCTGTTTGAGCAAAACCTGATGGTATGTTGGTAGGGGTAACTGTAATAAAAATGCTGTTTTAACTATCTGTGGAATGTAGTAGATTGTATGAGTTTTCCTGGATGATTCTTTGCCAAGAATCAATTGCTCGGCAACACACTTTCTTAAATGGACCGAAAACACTGGCATCTAACGGTCATAGTCGATGCAAACAGTGTGGAGGAAACGACAAAACGGTAATATTATTTTTATTTTTGCATTCATTTAAAGCTTCACAGCTGAGATGGGAAGAGTGATTATCAATGAAAAGAAGCACAGGGGAGTTTTCGTTAGGATTCACCTGAGAAATGAAGTGTCGAATGAATTGGACAAACGTTTCCTCAATCATCCAACCAGAACCAGTAGCTGCTCCAATGCAGTCTGTTTTGTCCATCTCGAATGAAATGGTCCCGAAAAGTTTTACGTAGAAATATTAGCATTGGGTGTATAAAAGTCCGTTGAGCACTTACTGCCACTGCAACTGTCACAAGGTCACCTTTATCTGCACCGCTCACTATGCCAACCTGTTTTGTTCCTTTTCGAGCTAAACCTTATTTGGTTTCATAACAGTTGTGACACCAGTTTCATCCATGTTCCAAATTCTTGAGGATGAATAATTGTTTCTGGACAGAACTTCGGAAACTTTGTCACAAAACATGCGTACATTTTCTTTGTTGAAACTGGACATTCTTGCTAAAGAAGTTGTTTCAGGCAAGCGCACCGAAATATATTTGTTTCTCTGCAGGAATCCCCTGAAACATTCAATACCAGCCATTCCGTTTACCGACCACGATGAAGGAGCACTTATATCAGACTTAACTGCATAGAGATTAGCCAATTTTTACACTTTCTGTGGTGTTAATTCAAACATAATCTCACTGGAACGCTGAAAGTACATTTTGAAAATATTATCTTCTTCCTCTGAAAACACTTTCCACGATTTCGCATAACCACAACTTATGTTCTGCCCCTCGCGAGGACCACTTCCTTGTAATTTCCTCTTTTGTATGTACCTTGAGAGGGTTCAGTAATGAAAATTATCTGCAGCCACTTGTCTTAAGCTAAGGACTAAATATATGCGAACACTTTTTTATTTTACTTGGAAAGATTGTAAAATTAGTAGACAATAAACCGTACTTGATTTATCACATTCGGGACAGTGAACAATTACATTTCATTTCTTATTAAAGCGCTGGTCTGTCATGGGGCACTTTGCAACATTGTGGAGTACGTTGCAACATCTGTTGCAACTTGCCTCACCGACATGTTTGATTACGAAAGCTATTCTTACCTCCACAAAAATTGCGTCACATGGAAAGCAATATTACGTTCCACACCTTCAATAAACATGCTTTCAATTGACCATATGTCGCATGCTGTGGTCATTTATAGGAATTGCATATTAGAAATTGTAATAGATTATTCAAAATTACTCCCCGTTTACAAAATTCATCTTTCTTCCTCCACTCTGACAACACATGAAAAACTGGGGTAACGAACGGTTCATCAGAGACACCTACAAACGTGTGTTGGAACGACAATAAGCGCAATGCAATACAATCATCCTACATAACCGAAAAAGCACTGTTGCAACGTGCCTCCTGTTGCAAAGTGCCCCACTTTCCCCTACTTGACACAAGAATATAATTACCAGAGAATGATTCATTGAATTGCAGCTTTAAGTTCGCTTTATGCAAATCGGGATTGGACCTGTAAATCGAACCACCATGGTATAAATCAAAACCTGGCACCTTTTGATTACAAGGCGACAAAGCCAACGGCAAGGCATAATTACCAGAGAATAACTGCAACCGACACAGTGATAGGGGTCTTCATATTGTAAGGCCAGTTCATCTGCTTGCTATTAAAAAATAAATACCGAACCTTGCAGGACACCCGGGAAGCCTTGAAATGTTCTTGTTGAAACTAAGTGACACTGCTGTGAAGTGGTTTTTAGTGTTCAGTCACCAAGCCCGTGGTAGCCATTCTAGGTAGTTGAGTCGATATTTCATTGGAAATAATGTGTTTTCGATTGTTGCAGGGAAAGCAAGCATCCAGTTGGTATGAAAAAGCTCTTTCGTCCACTCCTGTTGGCCCACCCTGCAAAACCAAGCTTTTAAACACACGTACGTACATGAAGAATATGCATGAGTTGATTTATTTATTTCTTCTTCTCTTTTTCTGAGGGCATATGCGAGTCTTATTCAAGAACCGGAATGATTGTGTCTTTCGAATCGAATTTAAGGAGGGGGTAACATGACAAATATCTACTGAAGTTTTAAGATGAGGCCCGCAGAGTTTTGTATGTCCTCTCCTAAGTTAGTGTCTCGTACGGTTTCCAATGTGGACAGGTTAGTAAATAAAATAGTGAAATAAGAATCCCTTGGGCATAATCCTTAATATATATATATAATATTGTTATTATTATCCTGCTGAAAATGATGTTATGATGATAGCCGTCGCCATTTCAGAGTGGCAAAAGTTTAACATTAATTGTTTAATTTTATTTTAGGCTAGAGAGAACTCTTCTGCATATTCACTTGATTAAAATGCAACAATATTTTTACATTTCAACGTTTTCGTAGTCGCCTAAACGTTTGAGAAAACCTTTTTTTGGTTAGAGTGATTGAATAATTTCGAGGAGAACATCTTAATAGGGGAACAGTGTAACCACTATGTTATCGATGGGAACAACATTACCACTATGCTATCGGGATGAAGGACATTTTCTCATTATCAATTGTGTCTATATCGTATCAATCCCTAAGATTTTCTCTCTGTCTGTGTGTTAGGTGGTCGTGTCGATCGCTAGTTGTATGTCACAGCTTAACCGTACTAGATAATATTTTTACATGTGGTAAGTTGGCGTACTCTACTAGGTATATGTTTCCAGCTTCTAGCTGTAGAAGATTAGCTTTAGCCTATTTGCAAAGTGTAAGTTTGGTAGCACTACTCGTCCAAAGCAGCTCAAACAGTGTTGCTAGCTGTAGGTTAATTTTCTCCGTTATACAATTGCAAGAGGTGTGTTGCTTATACCCTATCTGGAAGGCCTGGAGTGTTTGTGTCCATGGCTTATGTCGTAGGTTAATTTAGTTTGCAATAGATCTTGTGTGTTGGCCCTTACAAGTGATATAGCTGCCTTACTCTGTAAAGCATAGTGTGTATATATGGGTGAGTGAGGTTAGTTTAGTTTACCTGTCACGCTATGCACCACTTTCTGACTTTGAGTCACCTGTAAGGCTATATGTGGGGTGAGTGAGGTTAGTTTAGTTCACGATAGATCACACTTTTGGACAGTAAAATTAATCAGAAATATTAACTGTACTTCAAAAAGTAAAATGGTGTGTATCTCATGTCGATCTAGAAATAAAAAGTCAAACATTAAGCATGCATGCAGATTAATTAAGCTGTAAGTATAAAATTGACCCCCTTCCCCCAAATCGCATTATATACATACATGTGGAGAACAATATTATGCATGTTTCCACCCGTGGCGTTACAAGAGCCCTGCCTCCCAAGAGGTTTGGTTAGCATGCAATAGATCACTATGCTAGAAAATACAGAGATGAAGAAGAAGAGGGGGGAAAGAAGAAGAGGAAGCATTAACACTGCACCGCCAGTTAGCGTCATTAATTCTTCTTCATCTTACTGCATACTTATCATCTTCGAAGGCTACGCCGTCAACTCTTATTTGTAGGTTAGCCTCGCCTGTGAAATATCATATAGCAAAATGTTTAAAAAAACAAAAGGTTTGTGAAGTAACTAGTCAGTGTTGCCAACTCCTATTGGTAGGTTAGCTTAGCCTGTAAAATATCATATGGTGAAATTTTCTTGGGGTGGGTTGGCAACACTGAGACCCACTTAAGGGCTTAGAACCCGTGGATCTGTACTACTATTGCGCAATTGGCCTTGGAGAAGATGGGCACCCCTGATGAAGAATGGGGTATCTGTTACCGTATGAGCACTATTGCTAATGGCTTCAATTTCTTAGTAAATGTTCATGTCGTTGTTTTTTCTTTGTTATTGCAAGACTAGAGCAAAAATGGCGAAAAAAAATAGAAACGTTTTGTTAAATATTCGTTTAGCCGTAGCAAAACTACTTTCAAAATGTAGCGTTCTGACCACTGGACACTATTTTCACACCCTTGAACGCCACGTTACACTTTTAAAAACTGGAAGTGAAGGTCCCGCCCGCGCCAAGAAAGCAACAGAATATAAACATCCGGCGAATATCCTCTTTTCCTCCTGTTGAGTGTGTCATGTCGAGTGGGCCTCCCCAATGGCGCAGTGGTAGGTAGCCTTGTAATAAAGGTGTACCAGGTTGGATACCCGATGGAGGTAGATAGTTGTTAGGATCAAACTTTAAAGTGTAGATCGAGTACCGATCAACCTTACTGTGCATCAAGTGGACATAAACATCAAATCAATCAATCTAACAAATCTTTAAATTCTATTATTACTCAAATCCAAATCAAAGTTCCCTGCCTAGCGATGAAGGCTTTCTTGTTTTTCCTTTAGTTTACTTAGGAGAAAATGATTTATGTTTGAATACTGCCGGTCCACTATCTGTCATGAAATTAATTTTAATTATCTTATTATATTTTACTTGTGTTTGTATCTATTGTTACTTCTATCACACATCACTTTTATAAAAGTACAAATAACATTTGATTTTTGTTTAAGATATCTAACTATTAATCTGCTCATGCTACACGGATGTACAATTTATTATTGCGAAATATTAATAATAAACATTGGATAAACAATCATACAAATATATTATGTAATAACAATAGCTTATTGTTGTATGAGTGAGATGAAATACAAAATAAGCATTTCTAAACAGTTTCTAAACATAGAGGTACAAATAAACCCTTGTTATTTTAAAACTGAAAATAATTGTATATATTTAAAATGTTTAAACTAGTAGATATAAATATGTTATGTCATAAAAGCATGTTATCATTACATGAGTGAAAAGAAATAAAGAATTACATAATAAAAATAAAAATTGTAAAATTCAATAACACAAATTATGTCCAAACCTTTCTTGGTAAAGATATTCATTTATAAATTTCAAACAAGCCAATCACCGGGTCAAGCGGCGGAATGGTTAGAAAATTGCGTACGACGTTAGGCGTCCCGGACTCGAATCCTGGCCTGGGCATAGATGTTTGAGAGTTTCCTTTCATCAATGTCGCACTACAGCAGGCAGTTAGAAAGGAAGCGAACACGAAGGCATGGAAATGTGAGAAGCGGGTCAGATGAGTCACCACCGCGAACTCAGCGATCAACGACGGCAGAAACCCCAAGGATGGCAGACCTTAATTCCTTGTCCAAGTTCAAGGGAGACCTGGAAGCCCAGAATGCTGAACAGTATTTAAAAGAACTCAATATCAACTTTGATTTAATGCAAGTTCCATACGAATACCGATTGGAAATTATTCCTCGGTTATTCAAAGGCCAGGCTGAGCATTGGTTTCGAGCAAATCAGTTGGAGTTCAGGTCTTATTCTGATTTCTGCCGCCGTTTTCGCAAACAATATGCTTCTGAAGAGGCCAAAGAGAGGCAGCTGACGGCAGTGAGATCTCGCCGATATTCAAAGCAGTCTGATATGAGTATGGAAGAATACGCATGGTCCATTTACTCAGCCTACCGCAATCTGTCTGCCCGTTATGTAGAACTAGAGATAGTGAACTTAATAATCTCTCAACTTCCATATAGAGCCCGCAGCCTGAGTTTGGCTAAATCTCCTCGAACTGTACGACAACTTGCTGATTTTCGACAAAGAACTCTCCCAGCATCTCGAACATCTGGACGAAGTGTTGCAGCGACTCCAGGAAGTGGGGATGACTGTAAAGCTGCGAAAGTGTGAATTTGTCAAAAAGGAAATTACCTACTTGGGTCACATTTTTTTCTGGAGATGCGATCATAATCCAACCAGACAAAAATTCAGCCGTTAAGTTATTTCCTAAACATAAAACTAGAAATGATGTTCGGAAATTTCTTGGCCTCGCCAACTGGAGGCGGAAGTTCATTGAAAATTTTGCAGCTAAATCTAAACCGCTCACCAAGCTGTTAGGTAAAAATCAACGTTGGATTTGGGGAGACGAGGAAGAACAAAGTTTCCAGCTACTGAAGAATGAACTTGTAAGAGATGCTGAATTAGCACAGCCCGATTTTGAACAGGAATTCTGTATCCAATGTGATGCTTCTGGGAAAGGATTGAGTAGTATTCTTTTCCAAATGGATGGTGAAGAGAGAAAGGTCATTCAGTATGCAAGCCGAAAACTGAAGGAGAACGAACGCCATTACTCCATCCATGAGTTAGAATGTTTGGCTATAATCTTTGGAGTTGAGAAGTATGCTGTTTATTTGAAAGGTAGGCCCTTCACTATCTACAGTGATCATAAAGGGTTGGTATGGTTACAAGACGCCCGTAACTGGAACAGTTTTTTGACTCGCTGGTCTCTAAAACTCCAACAGTACCAGTATAAAATAGTATACGTCTCTGGTCGCCAAAACGATCTGGCAGATATTTTATCTAGGTATCCTGCTGATGATATACCCCAGATTCATCCTGAAAATAGCCAGCAGACATTCAGAATAAACTACCTGTGGGCCGAAAGAGGAGAAATATATGACGTCGACAAGTGGAGAGAGGCACAATCTGAAGATTAATTCTGCAAACATTTACTCCAATCTCTAAATTCTCAGGAACCTAACCTCAGATTGCATCGTTCCTATCGCATTCAGGAAGGGATTTTATTTAAGAAAGGATCGGATAATCAGTTCCTTTGGAAATTGTGTGTTCCGGTGGTAATGAAGCAACCTCTCTTGAAAATAATTCATGATGAAGCTGGACATTTTGGAGTATCCAAGACATTGAAGCGACTTGCAGTACGATACTTCTGGAAAGGCATGAAGAATGACGTGATACAGTACATCCGAGATTATGAAATTTGTGCCCAGAGTAAACCAGACAAATTGGGGATACTCAGAGAGACCCTTCATATCAGTCCCAAGCAACCTCATGAGATGCTTTCTCTGGACTTGATTGGGAAGCTTCTTCGGTCTAATGGATACCAGTACATCTTGAGCCTTATTGATGTGGGTACACGTTTTGTCTCCGCATATGCTTTAGGGACTGCCAGCACCACAGAAATTATAAACACGCTTCAGAGAGGATATTTTGCTTACTATCCAAACGTTACGTTTACCCTGAGCGACATAGGAGCTCAGTTTACCTCTAAACAGCAGGCACTTATGTAAATAGGTATATAAGTACGTTTGTGAATAGATGTAAATAAATAGGTGTAAGTAAATGGGTGTGCGTGTATGAGTGAATACAGATCTGTATCTTTGTCTATGATTAGTCTATGTGTATCTTAATATAAGTGTATATTAATCTATGTGCGTACTGGTCTATATGTGTGTTAGTCTATGTGTAGGTTAAGTTGAGTGTGTTGTAAATATCTGACGTCTATTCAAATGGCATCCACAACGTGGGGCTCGATATCAATAGTGGTATCCTATACGTGTTGGCTCGATTGTGTAGTGTACAAGGGCAAGACAATTGTTTAAAGTTGAGATTCATTGTGCAAGACCATTGAACTTTCATAGTAGTGGAAAAGCACAGAGCTATTTCGTTTCGAAATGGAAATGAAACATTTGCGTAGCACAAGTATAAATCTTACTTCGAGTTCAGGACTTAATGTTCCCGATTGTTGTCGTGACATTGATATAGAAAGAACGTCATTTGTGTACAAGATCACGAAATTCCAGAGCTTCTACTTTATTTATAAAGATGCTAAACAACAATGTATTAAACTTCAGCGCAAGGCATGGGAGAAGGATCATTTGGAAAAATATGTATAAGGGCAAATTTGGTTTATTTAGTGAGCATATGGAACGAAAAAGAGGAAGATCGGATTCAAAGTATATTTGATAAAAATAAAGCTATTGAGCTTCTACTGTATTAAGCCGCGACGCATCCCATTGTTGTCATTCTTTGTCAGAAAGTTGGACAAGTTGGTCACGATCCTCTTTAACTCTTATTAAGTGCTTTTCTAAACGATATGGATCTAGGCAGTTCCCGTGTTTATCATCCTGAACAAGTGTATAACACCGACCCTTTGAATTTATAGTCGGCTATCATTGACCAGAGGTATAAGAACATAACGAGAGACAGGCATTGAGAATGAAGCAAGAATTAGATAACATCAACTCCCAAAGGTATAGAGACTGGCATCAACAATTCGAGCAAGCTGGAATTGAGCTATATCGAGAGATTCAATTGGAGACATCCATGTCAACTGTGGTTGAAGAGCAAATCCACAAGATGGAAGATAGAATAAAAGGTCACGTCAGCCACGAAATTTCTCGTGCCACCGAGACTTTGTCACAACAGCTAAATTCCCAGTTTGACAACTTTAAATCCTGTATGCAAGATCAGCTAAGCGCAGCCAAGGATATGCGAAGATCCAGTGACTGCGTGGAAAGGTCAACCCAGACTAGAAACCCGGAAATGAAGGAGGCTGGAGTCGATCAATTGGAACTGGAAGGACATCCTGAACCTCAATTTCCAGACGTTGCTATAGCTACGGAGGATTCAAGTGCTTGGACTAATGCCCCAAGAATAACATCCGAGGAAATGACCACCATTGACGTTGAAACTGGAGGAAATGTGTACCCTGTGGATAGTGACGATATGGTCAGTTTGTGTTTATCGCCTAATCTGGACATAGAATTTGACCAGATATTAAGTACTTTGACGAATGTAACCATAGAGGACAAGTTTCTAGAAGAAGAAGATGGAGCGCCGCTCGGATGCGACAATGGTGCAAGTGAAACGATTCAGATTAGTGGTCGTACCGTAAATCAGATGGAACCCAATATAGACTTTAAGTGTGTTATTGAAAGCATGTAACGATCCTGCGAGATCGCCACAAGTTACGCATTTGTTCTTTTTATTGTCATTGTTGAGTAGCATTGTATAATGTTATCGGTTTGGTTATCGCTTCTGCATAGGATTTCACTGCTATGCTTGGTAGAGAACGTAGTTCTACCCTATCTCACTAGGGAGCGTTATTGTTATAATAGTTCATTTTTAACCTGTATAGTCCATGTTAAGCAGCGCTCTCGTAGTTCACGAGAATCCCCTAGAGGCGCTGGCGCTGCGCTCGGAATTGTATATAAACAGCGACGCTGCCCCGGCCAGTTAGTTCTGTGTTGACCCTTTGGCGACTCATGGTCGAGCTCTGCTCCCGCAAATAGCCCAGCATTGCAAGCACACGGGTGCTTAGGGATACAAGAGGGCTTCTTACAGTGTGGCCTACTCGTTTAGAATATACGAGAGGTAGCAATATTTCTCGGCCTACCGGGTAGAATATACGCATTGTTTCAAGCTCAACCTCCTACAGTGTGGCCTGCCTGTAGAACAGAAACGTACTCCTTGTGCGGTCTACAGGTAGATTATACGCATTGTATTGGGTTACGGTTTAGCTCGTGGACATATTTACTGTTGGGAGACGGCCTACTAGTAGATTATACGAAGGGTATCCGTATTCTTTGGCCTACAAGTAGATTATACATTTCACAACAGTCGATGCAGAAATGACGTCATCTTTTGGCCTACTGTGGTAGATTATACGAGCGATAGCAATATTTCTTGGCCTACCAGGTAGATTATACGAAGGGTGATGTTCATCGTTAGTTAATGTTTCATTAAGGGAAAAATGAGCAGTGTTTTATTACTGCCTTCAGCTTAGCATTATTCAGGTAATTAATTAAAGTAAATAAAGTTTAACTAAGTATTATCCTTTGTAAGCTTATAGTAAATTTCCGTTGCTTTGTCGATATTACTCTTTACTAGGAAAGCAGATTTAAATGTTCCTTGAGTCGTTTAAATAATGCCCTATTGTCCCCAAGTCAACACAGAGGCGACCCAATGCCCTAAAAGAAAAATAAGGTCCTTTATTCCCCACTGGAGAAAAATTGAATGGTCCCTGTCCTCCCTCTCCAAGATGTCTGCAGAGGAGATTCGAACCTGGAACTTCAAGAACGACAAAACTGCAGTGAAATCTTATCAGGAGATATTGTGACTTTGTTTTGTGCGATATCTAATTTCACCCCAGTGTAATAAACTGGTTACGTCAACGCTAACTTTCATTATATATATATATCCGAACCCTGAGTGTATAAGAATATCATGTCTCCGGCTAGAAAATAGCTAACATCATGGGTAAAACTGAATAATGTTCCCCGACACAACGTCGAACCCGGTACGTTGCAGACAAGTACTATTCTGAGATACTGCAACTGCAACGTTGTGTGTGTGTGTGAGAACGAACCCGTGGGGCGTTTCAGTTATTTGGCGCCCAACGTGGGACCCGAAGATTGTTGGCGCTCATTGTGTCCGAAAGACTTAAAACTGTGAAGCTTGGTGTCCGTACCTGATGTACACAGAACGGTGAAACTTAGTGTCATTGCCCGAGAGGCTTGTTGGAACAGAGTATGACTGTTTCCGATGTACACCGAACAGTGAAACTTAGTGTCATGGCCCGAGAAGCTTGTTTGAACACAGTGTGTCTGTGTCAGGAACTGTGAACTTTAGTGTCGGTGAAGCTTGATAAGCATATAAAGGCAAGCTAAGTAAGGCCTTAAAAGACATAAAGCGAAACAGTGTTGTGCTTGATACGCATGGAACGTTGAAAGAGTGTGGGGTATAGAACTGTGGAACTTGTAGGTGCTGGATAGACATACGAAGGCAAGCTAAGTAAGGCCTTAAAAGAAATAAAGCGAAGCAGTGTTGTGCTCGAAGATAAAATTATATGGGGTCCGATGTACTTATAAAGGTGAAACTAAGGACTGTTTAGTTTATTGATTCACGAAAGAGTGATGAACAATGAACGTAGTGGAAGAACTCTGAGGAGTAGATCAGAGAAAGCCATGGACTCTGTAAAGAAGTACAGTTGTTGTGAAGTACGGGGTGACGAAACAGATTACTTCCAGTGTTGCCTTTGCAATAGGTTATTGCATTTTAATTGTGATGGTCATGATGTGACTACAAGGGAAGATGACGTCGTATGCAAGGCGTGTAGTTCCGCATCCAAAATTGAAGTTGAGTCGATTGCCACAAGCAGGCCTTCTGTCAGTAATATGATGCTAGAACTAAAAGAATCTCTGCTTCAGTTTCTAGCAGATGAACGAAAGAAAGAAAATGAGGTAGAAGAAAAGAAACGAAAGAAAGAAAAGGAGGAAGAAGAAAGGAAACTGAAGAAAGAGAAAGAAGAGGATGACGAGAGACGAAAGAAAGACTTAGATTCTGTGCTTCAGTCTTTAGAAAGGAGACTCGATAAAGAGAAAAGAGATGAAGAAGTGAGGCGTCAGGAAGAGAAAGAAGGGAGAGCCAAGGAAATTGAAGCTCTCCGCTCTCTGGTAACCTCTCAAGGAGAAAAACTCCAAACTGAGCTGAAGGACATAGCTGAACGCATGATGACACAAGTAATGCAAAAGCTAGAGCCTGTGATTCAAAGAGTAGGTAGGATAGAGGATTCTGTGAGAACCTATGCAGAAAAGACTCAAAGTATAGAGGACAAAGGGAATAGACTACAGACTCAAGTAGTGAGAATTGATGAAAAGTTGCAGTTGGTGCTCAACCAAGATGAGATAGTTAAGCAGCTTAAAAGTACAGTAGAAACTGTGGAAGGGAATTTACTGTCTATTGCTCAGGGGCAGAAAGATGATCTGGACAGTGTATCTGCCGAGAGGGCAACTTTAAGAAAAGAGAACCAGACAATGGAGACTGTTCTACGTCGAGAGATGCAAGAGCAATCAGAGCTTTTTATTGAGAAAATGAACGGCATGCAAGATAACATAGATGAACTGCACAATCAGCTTCAGGCATTGAAAAGTAAGGGTACCAGATCCTTATCTCCAGAACCAATAGTTTCGAACTCTCACCTCCCTGCTTGTGAGAGTTCTGTATTACCAACCAGAGATTCGACAACGAATGATGGAAGATAGAAAGTTCGGAAGAAAGACATGTGTAATGAATGCAACTCTCAATGTATGAAGACACCGAGTTTGGCCGACTTTACTCATTTACCAAAGTTTAAAGGGGATGCTGAGGACCAGTCCGCAGAGAAGATTCTGAGAGACTTAAATATCTGCCTGGAGATTATGCAAATCGCTGAACACCATCGCTTAGAGTTGCTATCCCGTGCGTTCATTGGCAAAGCCGAGCACTGGCTAATGGCAAACATTGATGACTTCTCCAGTTATGCCGACTTTTGTTCGAAGTTTAGAGAAGAGTTTGCTTCAGAGAAAGCTAAGCTGCGACAGTTGGCTACTCTCAGCAACCGAAGGTACTCGAGAGAAGATCACGAGAGCATGGAAGCCTATGCTTGGAGTGTGTATGCAGCTTACAAACATCTTGTCAAACGATTTAGTGAGACCGAAGTGGTTGAAATGATAGTTGATCACCTTCCTAATAAGGTTAAGTATTTATGCTGGGCTCATGCTTCAAAGAACATTAAGCAGTTAGCACATTTCTTGCAAGAATATGAGAGCAATGGTACTCCTGATTCCAACTGGAGGAGAGAGGAATCTGGAAGGGAAGATAATACCAACCGAAGCAATACGAACCTACGGAATATGAGGGCTAATGAAACCGGGTCTGGTCGAGATCGTGATTGGAGAAGAAGAGAAAAATATGAAGCACCAAGCAGTAGTATTCAACGGAGAAACTCTAACGAAAACCAAACCAGGACAAGAAGTCCAAGAAGAAGGCATTCCAGTCCTGCCAGGAATTACTCGTTACGTAGATGAGGAACCCCTGATCCAAAGCCTAGTGCTACAACAGAGCAGGAAGCAGCGGTATGCGACATTCTCACCTTCCCCCGAAGATAGAAATTGTTTGTATGCTTAACTTCATAACAGTTCTTCTTCACCCTACTATCCAGGCTGATGACGTCCAGTTGGTTGAAGAGGATGTGAAGTGAGAAGTTGTACTGTCTTTGAAGATAAACATGGACTGATTCGTGATTTCAAACTTTAAAGGATTGTTGAATAATAAATTAACATTTATGTGTTATGGACAGTCGACTGTTGTAGTGAATGTTTAAAAGAAAATCAATCATATATAATGGAACAGTTAGTATTACATGCTGTGAAAAGGATTGTTATCAATGTGTTATTTAGAGGACTGTGGACTTATATAAGATGATATTATTTAGTGGACATTTAATATTTAAAGGACTGTTACTAACATATTCTATTATCTATACATAAAGGACTCTTAAGTGTAGTGGTGAAAATATAAAACTCAAGTGTAATATTTACTGGACTATAGTGGAACATTGTTTTTAAAAATTTTTCAAGATTCTAATGAAAATTAAAATTTAGTTGAACTTTCAAAATTTTTCCCCAGGAGAGGGTCAATTTTAACGATCCTGCGAGATCGCCACAAGTTACTCATTTGTTCTTTTTATTGTCATTGTTGAGTAGCATTGTACGAGGGGCGTTCAAGTCAATCGGGGACTTTTTTTTTCCAGGTTTAAATAGACGCCTAGGCTGGAGGTTTTGTATGCAGTAGGAACTGGCAACTGTGTGCTGTTACTGGTAGGCGGCGCTTATTCCCGCTTTTCTGCACAGACCGTTATTCAAGATGGCGGACAACAGTGTGGACGTCTACATGGAACAGCGTGTTGTGATGAAGTTTTTTAGTGAACGAGGACAGAAAACCTGCTGAAATTTACAAAAGACTTCAGGCTCAGTACGGTGATGAGACACTCTGTCCCAGTAAGACATTTGAATCGTGTAAGCGCTTCAAAGATGGCCGTATCTTTATTACTGACGATCCCGGTCGTGGTGGATCACAGCCCACGCCAGTCATTCCTGGGAACATTCAGCGCGTGGAGCAGCTGATCCTGGACAATCGTCACATAACCTGTCGTGAAATTGCAAGTATCAATACTATACTATCAACAGTGAGTATTACTGCAGTGTTCTGCGTGATGTGCATAAGAGTTTATGGAAGAAACGTCCGGGTTTCATCACAAAGGGTGTTCTCTTTTTGCAAGACAATGCACGACAGCATACCGCTCAACGCACATTCCAAACATTCCAGGAAATCGGCTGGGAGATATTTCCACACCCCTCTATAGTCCTGAGTTAGCGCCAAGAGATTTTCACCTGTTTGGAACCCTGAAGGAATTCCTTAGAGGAAAACATTTCAACACTGATGATGAAGTGGAGAATGCTGTCCTACAATGGTTCCGCCGTAATGATAAATCTTTCTATGCCGAAGCATTCCAGGCGTTAGTTAAACGCTGGGATAAGTGTATAACTGTAGCAGGAGGTTATGTGGAAAAATAAATCCAGTTACCACACTTTGAAATTTGTTCTTCTATTTGTTTTTTAAAAAAGTCCCCGATTGACTAGAACGACCCTCGTATAATCTTATCGGTTTGGTTATCGCTTCTGCATAGGATTTCACTGCTATGCTTGGTAGAGAACGTAGTTCTACCCTATCTCACTAGGGAGCGTTATTTTTATAATAGTTCATTTTTAACCTGTATAGATGGCAGTCCATGATAAGCAGCGCTCTCGTAGTTCACGAGAATCCCCTAGAGGCGCTGGCGCTGCGCTCGGAATTGTATATAAACAGCGACGCTGCCCCGGCCAGTTAGTTCTGTGTTGACCCTTTGGCGACTCATGGTCGAGCTCTGCTCCCGCAAATAGCCCAGCATTGCAAGCACACGGGTGCTTAGGGTTACAAGAGGGCTTCTTACAGTGTGGCCTACTCTTTTAGAATATACGAGAGGTAGCAATATTTCTCGGCCTACCGGGTAGAATATACGCATTGTTTCAAGCTCAACCTCCTACAGTGTGGCCTGCCTGTAGAACAGAAACGTACTCCTTGTGCGGTCTACAGGTAGATTATACGCATTGTATTGGGTTACGGTTTAGCTCGTGGACATATTTACTGTTGGGAGACGGCCTACTAGTAGATTATACGAAGGGTATCCGTATTCTTTGGCCTACAAGTAGATTATACATTTCACAACAGTCGATGCAGAAATGACGTCATCTTTTGGCCTACTGTGGTAGATTATACGAGCGATAGCAATATTTCTTGGCCTACCAGGTAGATTATACGAAGGGTGATGTTCATCGTTAGTTAATGTTTCATTAAGGGAAAAATGAGCAGTGTTTTATTACTGCCTTCAGCTTAGCATTATTCAGGTAATTAATTAAAGTAAATAAAGTTTAACTAAGTATTATCCTTTGTAAGCTTATAGTAAATTTCCGTTGCTTTGTCGATATTACTCTTTACTAGGAAAGCAGATTTAAATGTTCCTTGAGTCGTTTAAATAATGCCCTATTGTCCCCAAGTCAACACAGAGGCGACCCAATGCCCTAAAAGAAAAATAAGGTCCTTTATTCCCCACTGGAGAAAAATTGAATGGTCCCTGTCCTCCCTCTCCAAGATGTCTGCAGAGGAGATTCGAACCTGGAACTTCAAGAACGACAAAACTGCAGTGAAATCTTATCAGGAGATATTGTGACTTTGTTTTGTGCGGATATCTAATTTCACCCCAGTGTAATAAACTGGTTACGTCAACGCTAACTTTCATTATATATATATATCCGAACCCTGAGTGTATAAGAATATCATGTCTCCGGCTAGAAAATAGCTAACATCATGGGTAAAACTGAATAATGTTCCCCGACACAACGTCGAACCCGGTACGTTGCAGTCAAGTACAATATTGAGATACTGCAACTGCAACGTTGTGTGTGTGTGTGAGGACGAACCCGTGGGGCGTTTCAAGCATATTGGGGGAAATGGAGTTAAAATTCGATGACTTAGTGCAGAAATTTTGCACCGATTATAGTAAGTCCGCTGCTAAGAGGCGAATTCTACCCTATTTCAATGTAAGGAATGGATTCGCTATCCTCAGACGCAAAAGAAAAATTGAAAAGCACTAACTGGGGGGCATTTTCATCACCGACTCCGATGGATTAACATCTTAAATACTCAGCTCCCTTTATGGGAGGGTTCAAGAACTCAGTCTTCGTTCCCAAATTAGCTTAGAGACATAGTTATTCTGTCGTATGGGTAGGTTCGCCCTGTGGACATGCTAACGTGTCACCATACGAAAGAATAAGTTCATTTCAACTTCATTTTGAAGTTTTCTGAAATTTTAAATAAAATCTTAGCAAAATAATGTTAAATTTCGACTCAGAACTTACTGTTATTCTGACGCATGGTTATGTTCGCCCTGTGGACATGCTAACATGTCACCATGCGTGAGAATAAGTTAATTTACGATTTCTTCCAACCTTTGTGATAATTCAGTTTGATTTCTTCGAAACTTATACGTAATATATTTTCAATTTTTGCATAAAGCAACAGGACTTAATGTTATTCTGCCGTATGAGTAGGTTCGCGCTGTGGGCATGCTAACATGCCATCATATGGAAGAATAAGTTCAGATTATTTCGTCTCCATGATTATTATTTATTGATCAGGTTATTCATTATTGATATCTGGCATGGTTAGGTTTCGTCCTGTGAACATGCTAACATGTTGCCATACCCGATATCAAGTCGATGTCTCTAATATTTTACGAATTATAGCAGTTTGTAAATCTGCATATATCTTGAAGCCAGACCATAATGTCCAATTTATATTAAAATCGGAGTCAATACTTAAAACCTTCGCCAGTCACGTCAAAGTTATGCTTCATTATGTCAAGGAGCGTTCATAAAGTTCCAAGCAAGCGCCTGGTCGTCCATATATAACTGATATGACAGCTTGATCCATATTATGTAAATAAACTGCAAAAGTAACGTAGATTTAATTATAAGAAGGAAATCTGTTCTGTTTTTTTTATTTATGGAGATCTGTAACTAAGATGTAAATTTATGAAAGTATCTTGAAAATAAACCATCTTCAGGAAAATAATTGCCCATAAAGAAGCCTCCTGAAGACGCAGACCTATCTTCGGAAACAGATGTTATTCATTTATAAAATCTCCCTTTTACATAGCGTGTCAAATTACTTAGTACATAACAGTTGAAGCTTCATATCCCACGTATTTCTACTACTATACCCGTACCTGAGAGGGGTCAGAGTATCCCAATAGCCCACTGAGTTTTAGCCGAGGTGAAGAAACAGATGACATGGGATATTGAAAGGTGATTGAAGGAAACAGGAAGGTAAAGATGAGGATGGACGCTTTGTCTTCGTGATTTTTTTTAATGTAATAGCTGCGATTGTATAGTTTTTCGAAGGCGATTTATGCTCGAGGACGCTGACGACAGAGGGTGGCCTAAAGGTTCGAGAGAAAAACTACCACGAAGCCTAGTTCAGTATGAGAGCAGCCTAAAGTGTTGCGATGGATGTTTACGCTCACTTTCTCCGTCTACTTCGAAGTTTAGAGCTGGCGATCGAGCGCAGGTCTCTCCCCAGCCATGCAGCTAAGCAATGATGATTTTAAAATGATGGTATTTGTTTTATTTTGATTTTGAACGTTTTCCCTCATCAGTTGTTATGTTTTCCTTCCCAATTTTGC
Organism: Lepisma saccharinum; assembly: GCF_977018435.1. NCBI lineage: Eukaryota > Metazoa > Arthropoda > Insecta > Zygentoma > Lepismatidae > Lepisma > Lepisma saccharinum. Next base: position 25,041,189 of record NC_139237.1, read on the forward strand.
GTAACCCTATGCGTCGCTCTTCATATTCATTCACCTGTCGATATGTGCTGATATTAATATTGGCAGCCCTGAAAGGACTCCCCTGGAATTGGAGGAAAGTAAATGAAGGGAGAGTGATCACGGCACCTTTCAAATGGCGCCCAACGCCGCCGTGATCCTGTGATGAATCGACTCTCCCTCCAATTCCAGGGGAGTCCTTCTCTCAGGGCTGCCAATATTCCTATGAGCACATATCAACAGGTGAATGACTGTGAAGAGAACACATATTTTTGATTAATTGTCAACAATGAAAGATTTTGCTTTCAAGAAGCTTGCAAATAACAAATTCTAAACTTCTTAAATGACAGAATTAGGTAATTAGTTCAACTATTAAATATCTCATCTTTCATAACGTTTCTATAGTGAATATAAAAAGAGTAGTGTAATTGGATAGTTTCAACGCCATACTTGGTACGAACCCTTTTTTTTATGGATTTAACCTCAGTGGTAGCATATTTTGACGATTTTTTTGTTGATTTTATAGCGTTTGACGACTTTTCAGTGCAATTTTCACCGCATCTAATTTTTTTCCCACTCATACTTGGTACGAATGCCACGATCTTACGTGATATAACTTAACCTATTCATTTATTACGTGCTAAACTACACGAGAGCCTCTACGTGCTTTGGCCTACTTTAGAGTAGGACCATAAAGACAGTTCTGCAACCGAAAGTGAGGCTCGAAGTGAGGCTCGGTGAGGCTCGACTTAATGGTTTGCTCTTGTAAGGCATAAGCCTCATTTTCTCGCAGTGTTGCCAACACCTTACTCGAAATAAAATCACCAAGGTTTTTTTCTTGGTCTAACCTATGTTATTGAACTGCGTCGTCACGTCCAAACCCGCATGACTTCCGGACACTATTGGTTCTATTCATACTTTTTCTTACGTATAGGTGTACGAGATGAATCCCCAAACAGATTTTTCCTAAGTCTCACCGTATCCAAGATAATCCCACTTCCGGTCGCCATTTTGGATTTCCGAACATAGGTTCTATTCATAATTTTTCTTACATATAGGTGTACATGATGAATCCCCAAACAGATTTTTCTTAAGTCTTACCGTTTCCAAGATAATCCCACTTCCGGTCGCCATTTTGGATTTCAGAACATAGGTTCTATTCATACTTTTTCTCACGTATAGGCGTACATGATGAATCCGCAAACAGATTTTTTCTAAGTCTTACCGTTTCCAAGATATCCCCACTTCCGGTCGCCATTTTGGATTTCAGAACATAGGTTCTATTCATACTTTTTCTCACGTATAGGCGTACATGATGAATCTGCAAACAGATTTTTTCTAAGTCTTACCGTTTCCAAGATAATCCCACTTCCGGTCGCCATTTTGGATTTCAGAACATAGGTTCTATTCATACTTTTTCTCACGTATAGGCGTACATGATGAATCTGCAAACAGATTTTTTCTAAGTCTTACCGTTTCCAAGATAATCCCACTTCCGGTCGCCATTTTGGATTTCCGAGCATAGGTTCTATTCATACTTTTTCTCACATATAGGCATACGTGACGAATCCGCAAACAGATTTTTTCTAAGTCTTACCGTTTCCAAGATAACCCCACTTCCGGTCGCCATTTTCGATTTCCGAACATAGGTAGTAGATAGTAAATATGCCTTCTAGCACAACTCTGATTTCTTGCCCCCACGACCACCAAAACCTCAAAATCTCACTTTCTCTCCACGTTCCGCGCCTCATTTATTGCGCTGACGATGTTTCACAGCGTAGAAAAGCAGTGATGAGTGAAATTCACTCTCTCATCCTCTCATCCTTTGAAGGATGAATGCACCTTATCGTAATTTTCCAAGTCCGGGACCAATGTTTATATATCGTGACCTTTGTAAACCTCTCGGGAACGATGTGCCACACGCGTGCGCCTCTCATTATTTCTGTATTGTGACGCAAGCAAACAAACAATAATTGTTTTTTTTAGGATTCCTGGCCCCTATAACCTCGCCAGGGGTGCGTGGTGCCCAACCAAAAAAGTAAAGGTTTTAACGGCTGTGGTTATAGATACCACACCTCCGTAGAGTTTCACGTTTTTTTTTCTCAAAGGTCCTATGGGACACCTCTGTTTATCAAAAATTCGAGATATTTGCAATTTAACGCAGGACTTGGAAAATTTTCGATTGATGAAAAAATTGGTTCCATGACGACCTATGTTTATTTTGGTATGGGAGGACAGAGGACACCGAGACTCGACCGACGCACTAAACCCGACCTCTCTACGACTTTTCGTTCAAAAGTTACGAGTGATCAAAGTTTTTGGGAGGGGGTGGGCTAACTTCTTACCCCTTGACCCCAGGACCACCAAAACTTGGTACACGTATTCTACACCTCCAAAATCGACAGGGGGCATCTAACGATGCCGTATGGGGGTGTTTTTCGATATATTTTTTCGATAACTTTACCATTTTCGAGATATTTGCAATTTAAGATTTTTTTAACGCTGGACTTAGAAAATTTTCGATACATTTTTTTTTGTTCCATGACGACCTATGTTTATTTTGGTATAGGAGGACAGAGAACACCGAGACTCGACCGACACACTAAACCCAACCTCTCTACGCGTACTCAACGTCACCAAAAAAGGTTAAAGGTTCCAAATAATAATAGTTAGAGTTTCCCCAATCTAGTAAAGTGGATTGGTTGAAATCTCCAAGGCGTATTTTGCATTTTTTTTCAAATATGAACACGTTAAAACTGAACTGTCTCGGATTTTTGAGTTTTGTATTCGCCCTGAGAAAATTCTATATAAAATAACATACCTGAAAATTATATTCACAGTAGATTGATTTTTTTTTAGTTTTGTAATCACCTCAAGAAATTCTATATAAAATAACATACCTGAAAATTGTATTCACAGTAGATTGAATTCTTGAGTTTTTGTATTCGCACACAAGAAATTCTATATAAATAACATACCTGAAATTTTATTTACAGTAGATTGAATTTTTGAGTTTTGTAATCACTCCAAGAAATTCTATATAAAATAACATACCTGAAAATTGTATCGCTATATACTAGACTTTTTGATTTCTGTGATTTTGGAGAAAGCAATGGCATCCACCACCAGTTTCAATCATAAAAATGATAAAACTGAATGTGTTACTTGCGAAAAATTAATATCTAAAACTAATATTAGCAAACACAGGGCAAGATGTAGCGAAACAGGTTCGAGAATTAATCGTTCGTTACCTTCTAAGCCTTGTGCTCGATGCGGAAAAATGATCAGCATTGCAAATTTAAGTAAACAAAATCAACGACTTTCTAAACGTTGCAACGTTGCAACGTTTAGAAAGGCGTTGATTTTGTTACTGTATTTTCCATCGTTGGGTTTCCTCGTCATGTCGATCGTCGCGAATCCGAAATCGTCACTGTTCCAGCAAGAAGAGCAGCGTTCCGAAAATTGATTGATCAACAGGCCGTTGAGTTTAGATAACATGGAAGGTAGAAATTCATGATCTGCCGTGCGGTGTACAGTCTCCATTGTTTGCTTTCGGAAATCAAAGATATTCATTGTCCTTGCTAGTTATTTATTGTGTATGTGATAATTTGAGACAGCTAAAGTTTTTTTTTATTTTAGTTATAGTTATTTAAGTTGTTTTTTTTTCATTTGCATTGCCTACAATTTTTACTAATTTCTAAACGATAGTGTCCCCAAGGCAACGTGTGGATTCCGCAAGACAAAATACATCTTTTATCGTCATGCGGATCTAATGCTACTTTCCTAACTTCGTTTGTTGTAATCACGTGGTCTACACTTTGGATTCTTTGTTCTATACTTAGTATCGTCGATTGTGAGTAAAGGCAATCGATGTAATCGTGGAAGGTGAGTTTGTTCTCCACCGTATTTTTGCCCACACCTTTTGCTTTCTTCGTGACGCTACTTTCTGTTCTCATGGCATACATCTTCGATCGCAAACCCGCGAACTCGACAATAATATCACCGTTACATTCATCTATCAGTTTACCTAGGACTTTTTTGTTACGAGATGGAATCCCAAATCTGTTGGGTTGAGGATACGCAGAAGCATCGAAATACTCAAGCATGGAAGGATTTTTTATGTCTTCGTATAGGTTAGGTGTTTGTATGCTGTTAATGAAGCTGTCGGTGTCCGTGTACAAAAGTGACATCTTATCATTGTAGAAGGGTTTCATCACGTCATAATGAAATTCGAACATGTAAAGTTTCGACAAGTCGAGAACCTTTGCGCCAACGTAAATTGGTTTTCTGAATTTCATCAATTTAATATCTAGATTGAAAAGTGCCAAATTCTCGTTGTAAATTTTTCTCGACTTGAATCTAGGATCGGCTATCCACTTCCGACATTTATTCTTATCGGAAATTAATTTCACGTCTACGTGCTTTCTAACATTTTCCATGGTCTTTCCGTACACCGCATTGTTCATTAATTTAAAGAAGTCCTTGTCTAAATCGGAAGTGGCAGCTGTTCTATGTTGTGTGTTAGTTTCTATGTAAGGTCTTAACCACGTGGAATGTTTAAACTTTAGTATTCTTCTAACATTTACTATCTGAACACCCTTCCCAATCAAAAACCGGAGATTCTTGTAGTGGACGACGTATCTCTGTTTAGGGTCCAATGTTAACAAAAGCTTGTCTTGAACCGAGTCGGGTGGACATTTGATTTCGGGAGTCGGAGGCAAATCCGAAAACGTGTCGTGCAGGTGGTCGGAGAATTGGAGATCTACCTCTGCGAAGAAACCACACTCGCTATCGTCGAAATGAATAATGTCTATCGAAGTGGGATCTAACCATTCGAATCCCCCGTAAGGAAGTTTCTGAACCATGGCATGTCCGTAGAGATTATTAACGTCGGCGTAGAAGATGTAATTCGATGCTCGATTTGAATCGTAATCTTCTTTCATGTGTACGTTATTAGCTTTTGCATGTCTCTGTACGCATTGCACCATTCCACCTCGTATCCCTCTTTCGATAAATAGCAACATGTCAACGTCCGATATCAGTTCCAGCTTGACCTTTGTCTGGAATAACATTGCCGACCACGCTAATCCCGGTAGACTGTAGAAATACGCTGGATCTAATTTATAAATATTCGTTGCCGTTTTCCTGAACGCTTGAAAAACATCCGCGAGTATCGTCACGTCTAATTTTAAGTATGCGTCGTGGTAGTCTCCGAGTGACCTACATTCTAATTTCTCCCACATGAGTTGCGCGTGTTGGTATTCTTCGTCCGTGATTCCTTTCTCTCTGAGTCTGCTGTAAAATTCTCTTGGAAGTGGAAAAGCGTCGTCGTTAAATTTAGAACCATCACTAACATATTCGTAAGGATAAATCCCTTTACGTCTAACGAGTTCTATGTCTACGTTGGGAAAACTAGCTCTAGTTATTTTAAATTGATCGTCGGTGAGTTTGTTCGCTAAAGCATCCAGACTTGCAGAGAGAAATCTATACGAATCCAGGAAGCGCATCTCGATTGTATTTTTCGTTCCCGGAATCGACACTTGCTTGCTGAGACTAATGTGGCGTTCTTCATTCTCGGCCAAGACACCTATACGTTTCGGATCGTAGCCAAGATGTCTCACCAGGTGGTGAAAATCTTATCCGCTTCCGTTGTGAAAAAATATGGGGATGAATTTAGGTTTCTGGATTTTAAGATTGCACGTGTTGCAAATTCCACCTATGTAGTTTCCGCTGAAATGATCGTGGTGGAATATTTTTTTGTTCTCATCAGTGAAACTTTGATCACATACCGGACACACCTCAGTGGAATTGTAATTTTGAAGTTCATTTTCAGTTAAAGGTGCCATCGGTTTTGATGTAAGCAGTACGCTACCAATTACCTCAACCTCCTCCACCATTTTTTCCAGGAAGTGTTCGATTACATTTGGCCCGCGGTATATATATGCTTCATTTATTTTATCACGTCGCACAACAACATAGCCGAAACTATTAGGTTGATGAAGCTGGTACGGCGTTGTGGAGGAAATTTCAGGATCCGATTCGCAGTAGGAGAGTGGTTTCAGGAAAGACTCGAAATCTGCGACGATGATTGCGGGATGTTCCGACAATGCCTTGTGCATTTTGAATTCTTCGACTTCGTTCGTTTCGGGCATCAACATTCTAGCCGGTCTGTTGTCACCGCAATAAATTTTATGTTCGGCAAGTTTATCGATAGCAATTTGACGACTATGAAGATTTTGATGATCACGTCGGTCACGATCGTCGAACGTGGTTAGGCATCTCGGGCAAACTTCGATGTGGGTTGCATACTTGGTAGTTTGACTTCTGTCCAAACGTGATAGAGAACGAATTAGCGTGTAATGATAGACATCCTCGTTGGAAATGAGAAGGAGATTTATTACTCAAGCATCGTCATCGTCGATATCGCTTATCCTGACGGGATGCACGAGATATTTATCTGACGTGAAGGAATATACATTAATAGCGATGCGTTTTCCTGCACGATTTTCGAACTTTGTTATATCCGACAATGTCACCGGGTATTCGATGCCAGACATTACACTTTCAAACTAGGACTCGTATTGCTTGTAATGATAAACCCGTTCTGGATGATTTGACCAATGAATCGGATGAAGTTCTGCCAACACACACCAAAGGAAACACTTGTTATCGCTGTTCTGTATATTTAACACAGCCCTCTTGTGTTGAATGTTCGGTGGAAGAGGAACGTAGCTGGAAGCGCGAAGAGGCGAGAATCGGTTCACGTAAACGGTTAACGTGTGAGGACTTCCACACAGAGACCATCCCGACCCTTTAGCCTCGAAATCGTCATGTTTCTTAACCAGCTCGTTGGTAACTTTATAATAGAAGTTGTCTAAATTTTCGACGTCCGCCAAATGAAGAGTCTGGTTTTTTGTACGATGATAAAAAATACTCGTTGTGCCATCAACTTTCTCGTATTCAGAAAACAGAACAAAGTATACTTTTATAGAGTTGTTTTCAAGTTTATCTTTCAAAATATTTAGTACAGATGTTTTCGTTTCATCCAAGAAACTAAGGATGTCACGGCCTGGTTCTGACTTAATTGAAAAATCCTGGAGTTGGTCGTTGAATGCAGATCTAATTGGTTTGCGTTCATTAGATAATTTAATTTGCTTGGAAGTGGAAGCTTCCGTTTCTGAATTATCGATTTTCCTTTTCAATGTTCCTTGTTCGGTCGATGGTTTGCAAATTTTGAGGTGTTTACTTAAATTTGCAATGCTGATCATTTTTCCGCATCGAGCACAAGGCTTAGAAGGTAACGAACGATTAATTCTCGAACCTGTTTCGCTACATCTTGCCCTGTGTTTGCTAATATTAGTTTTAGATATTAATTTTTCACAAGTAACACATTCAGTTTTATCATTTTTATGATTGAAACTGGTGGTGGATGCCATTGCTTTCTCCAAAATCACAGAAATCAAAAAGTCTAGTATATAGCGATACAATTTTCAGGTATGTTATTTTATATAGAATTTCTTGGAGTGATTACAAAACTCAAAAATTCAATCTACTGTAAATAGAATTTCAGGTATGTTATTTATATAGAATTTCTTGTGTGCGAATACAAAAACTCAAGAATTCAATCTACTGTGAATACAATTTTCAGGTATGTTATTTTATATAGAATTTCTTGAGGTGATTACAAAACTAAAAAAAAATCAATCTACTGTGAATATAATTTTCAGGTATGTTATTTTATATAGAATTTTCTCAGGGCGAATACAAAACTCAAAAATCCGAGACAGTTCAGTTTTAACGTGTTCATATTTGAAAAAAAATGCAAAATACGCCTTGGAGATTTCAACCAATCCACTTTACTAGATTGGGGAAACTCTAACTATTGTTATTTGGAACCTTTAACCTTTTTGGTGACGTAGAGTACGCGTAGAGAGGTTGGGTTTAGTGTGTCGGTCGAGTCTCGGTGTCCTCTGTCCTCCTATACCAAAATAAACATAGGTCGTCATGGAACAAAAAAAAATGTATCGAAAATTTTCTAAGTCCAGCGTTAAAAAAATCTTAAATTGCAAATATCTCGAAAATGGTAAGAGTTATCGAAAAAATATATCGAAAAACACCCCCATACGGCATCGTTAGATGCCCCCTGTCGATTTTGGAGGTGTAGAATACGTGTACCAAGTTTTGGTGGTCCTGGGGTCAAGGGGTAAGAAGTTAGCCCACCCCCTCCCAAAAACTTTGATCACTCGTAACTTTTGAACGAATAGTCGTAGAGAGGTCGGGTTTAGTGCGTCGGTCGAGTCTCGGTGTCCTCTGTCCTCCCATACCAAAATAAACATAGGTCGTCATGGAACCAATTTTTTTCATCAATCAAAAATTTTCCAAGTCCTGCGTTAAATTGCAAATATCTCGAATTTTTGATAAACAGAGGTGTCCCATAGGACCTTTGAGAAAAAAAAACGTGAAACTCTACGGAGGTGTGGTATCTATAACCACAGCCGTTAAAACCTTTACTTTTTTGGTTGGGCACCACGCACCCCTGGCGAGGTTATAGGGGCCAGGAATCCTAAAAAAAACAATTATTGTTTGTTTGCTTGCGTCACAATACAGAAATAATGAGAGGCGCACGCGTGTGGCACATCGTTCCCGAGAGGTTTACGAAGGTCACGATATATAAACATTGGTCCCGGACTTGGAAAATTATGATAAGGTGCATTCATCCCTCAAAGGATGAGAGGATGAGAGAGTGAATTTCACTCATCACTGCTTTTCTACGCTGTGAAACATCGTCAGCGCAATAAATGAGGCGCGGAACGTGGAGAGAAAGTGAGATTTTGAGGTTTTGGTGGTCGTGGGGGCAAGAAATCAGAGTTATGCTAGAAGGCATATTTACTATCTACTACCTATGTTCGGAAATCGAAAATGGCGACCGGAAGTGGGGTTATCTTGTAAACGGTAAGACTTAGGAAAAATCTGTTTGGTGATTCATCATGTACACCTATATGTGAGAAAAAGTATGAATAGAACCTATGCTCGGAAATCCAAAATGGCGACCGGAAGTGGGGATATCTTGGAAACGGTAAGACTTAGAAAAAATCTGTTTGCGGATTCGTCACGTATGCCTATATGTGAGAAAAAGTATGAATAGAACCTATGCTCGGAAATCCAAAATGGCGACCGGAAGTGGGATTATCTTGGAAACGGTAAGACTTAGAAAAAATCTGTTTGCAGATTCATCATGTACGCCTATACGTGAGAAAAAGTATGAATAGAACCTATGTTCTGAAATCCAAAATGGCGACCGGAAGTGGGGTTATCTTGGAAACGGTAAGACTTAAGAAAAATCTGTTTGGGGATTCATCATGTACACCTATACGTATGAAAAATTATGAATAGAACCTATGATCGGAAATCCAAAATGGCGACCGGAAGTGGGGTTATCTTGGAAACGGTAAGACTTAGAAAAAATCTGTTTGCAGATTCATCATGTACACCTATACGTGAGAAAAGGTATGAATAGAATCTATGCTCAGAAATCCAAAATGGCGATCGGAAGTGGGATTATCTTGGAAACGGTGAGACTTAGGAAAAATCTGTTTGGGGATTCATCATGTACACCTATACGTAAGAAAAAGTATGAATAGAACCAATAGTGTCCGGAAGTCATGCGGGTTTGGACGTGACGACGCAGTTCAATAACATAGGTTAGACCAAGAAAAAAACCTTGGTGATTTTATTTCGAGTAAGGTGTTGGCAACACTGCGAGAAAATGAGGCTTATGCCTTACAAGAGCAAACCATTAAGTCGAGCCTCACCGAGCCTCACTTCGAGCCTCACTTTCGGTTGCAGAACTGTCTTTATGGTCCTACTCTAAAGTAGGCCAAAGCACGTAGAGGCTCTCGTGTAGTTTAGCACGTAATAAATGAATAGGTTAAGTTATATCACGTAAGATCGTGGCATTCGTACCAAGTATGAGTGGGAAAAAAATTAGATGCGGTGAAAATTGCACTGAAAAGTCGTCAAACGCTATAAAATCAACAAACAAATCGTCAAAATATGCTACCACTGAGGTTAAATCCATAAAAAAAAAGGGTTCGTACCAAGTATGGCGTAGAAACTATCCAATTACACTACTAAAAAGTAAAATAATTAAGAATAATATTAAATATGAACGAATCTTTGATATGGTTCGGAAGGATCATATCAACCTTTCTTGGTAAAGATATTCATTTATAAATTTCAAACAAGCCAATCACCGGGTCAAGCGGCGGAATGGTTAGAAAATTGCGTACAACGTCAGGCGTCCCGGACTCGTATCCTGGCCTGGGCATGGATGTTTGAGAGTTTCCTTTCATCAATGTCATCATATCATCACTCGTCCCCATATTCGCATATTAGCAAAACAACAAGGGAAAGCGCCGGGTCACAAAGTTCCTCGCGTCAGGAATAAAGTTTGGAAATAGGCTTGATTGCAAGAGGGGTTACAATTTCGGTTTATTACACGTATAATGGAATTATTGCAGTTCAAGTAATTCAACTCCAAGTGCTCCAGTGACATTGAATTGTCTCAAGTTATGTCATCGTTTTTTGTTGACATTCATTTCTTAGTAGAAAGTGATTGATTGTTTTTTTTTATTTTACTTCCCTGTTTGTACCACTTTGACCTAATTTGCGAAGATGAGGATGACTGATGATAATATGAAATTGATGAATGGACACTAACAAGCATCCATGCCCAGGACGGAATTCGAACACGGGACCTCTGGCGTCGTAGCGGAATGCGCTAACCACTCCGGTACGGAGAATAACTCGTAGAAAGTTGACTTTTAACATTGATTCGTTAAATATTCATCTTATACAATGAACTAGTTGTGTGTTTATTCTTGTAAACTTGAGTATGACATGAAACTACTCGGAATTTCACAAAGCGTGTTGGTTGTTCTTCCTAGAGCAGAGAAGGATGTTGATTTCTGACAAATATAATGCAAAAGCCACAAAGGCAAATAAAGGTTGCTTTAGCAATGACTTTAGATTCTATTATTACTCATTTCCAAATCCTATTGGTGACGGTTGAATCTTCGACGAGACGGGATGGCACTGAAAAAGATATCAAGGAAGGGCGTCGAGTGAGGGGGTTGATGCTATGTGTCGACCGCTCCCCACACACCCCACCCTCGCATGGAGATGGCAGCCAACAATTCTAGTTCAAAATAAATCAGAAAACAGGTAATTTGTTTTTAATAACCAAAGTAGAGAAAAGTTAGTTAATTTTCGGAGAGAATTACGAGAAGGGAACAGTTTATGATTCCTCAATATTACATTTAAAACAAACAATAAAAATGTTTTCACAGTTTTCGAAATTCCAATAAAGTAGAATTTTATGTGCTACGTTACTCAACATAAATAGTATGACTAAAATGTTTATTTAACTTGTAAGCTTTCTTGTTAAATGAGGTGTGTAAATGTTAATAAAAAGCATTCATTTCATTCCACTTAGTGTATTAAATGTTGAAAACTACTACCGTTATGGTTATTCATCAATTTGCTGGGTCAAGTTGAAAATTCTCCTCAACGGTATAATTATAATAATAATAAAAAAAGATAATGATGGTAATTATACATTTGGAACAAAACTGTTTTACTTTTATTAGTTCAAAATAGTTAGTTTGATTACAATAATTCTAAGCATGAAAATATTGATTATTGTTGTTATTATTTCTACTAATCATATTTTATATTTGGTCTCACTCATTCACAAATATTTTTTTTTCTTTCCACGCCCATGGTGTCAAGTTCAGTTCCGATGTGAAGCGAAAGTTCTAAGAATATCATCGCCTATCTTGACACAACTTTCCTAATCTTCCTTGCTCCCCTTTTGGTGCATTTAAATGAAGTACAGTAAGATGCATAAGTATTACCTATCAGTTGTCCATCATTTTTGTTTCACGTGATGAGATCTTCAAGAATTGAAAAAAATAAAAGATTCTAACACCCTCTGCATGAACACACGTAAATACTCATTCCATAAAAGGTCACGTAGGATGCAAAAGATAAATTGAAGCATTCCACCGAATAAAGCTGTATGGCACATTTTGAAATATTTTGAGTTACCAGTGGAATCATGCTGTACCGAATATGACACACATATACTTAAAGACTCGCTTCTCTATTACCCAAGAGTTGGAACGAGTATGCTGGCAAACTGGTCTCTGAGTGGAACAACGCTGTATGTGTAAGCAAGATGCCGGACCGAAGAGAAGTAACGTTATCTGCTAGCGACGTGCATCGTATCAATAGCCCGACCATGTGGCCGAGTGGTTAGCACATCGCGCTGCGACGCCAAGGGTCCCGGGTTCGAATCCCGGTCGGGCTTGGTTGTTTGTGAATGTCTATTCATTAATTTCATCATTTCATCACTCATCCCCATCTTCGCAAATTAGCCAAGAGGCACAAAACGCGAATTAAAATAAACTAAATCAAATGAAATCAAAGCATAGTATCAATAGAAGCAGAAAACGCAAAATAAACGTTTCTGAATGGAAGCACGTTAGATGGAAGAAGTTAATGGATGCAGGGGAAGCATACACAAGTAGAAAGGCAAGGATGTGATGGCAAAGAGGCAGCCAACGAAGGTAAGTGACAACGCTGTATGGCCAAATGGAACTATAAAACTGTTGCAGTAAACGGTAAGGTATATAAAACTTTTGCCTTTTAGCAGCGCAGCTTGTACAGTTTGTGGATTTTTGTCATGTATTATACAATACTGGGTAATATGGATGTAGTATGATACCGGTTTGTAGTATACAAAGACAAAAAAAATTATGTCAAATCAGCATGTAACCATTCTTTACAGACAAAATACACCATCCTAAATTATATCACGTACAGGAAGATGTACACACTGTTCCAGAGAAACTACCTGTCTTGCACCGTGGCCAGATGCCTCTCGAGAAGAAGACGAAGGGCTGATGGTTATAATATACTGCAGTTCATGGAAGAGGAATACAGACTGTTTTACTTCGATCTGCCATGTACAGATGAGTGAACTGCGTGTTTTGGTGTAATCGAATCATTTCTTTCTTCTCTTGGTTGAACCACTGGCATCGGAGTAATTTGACAGAGTGAAGTGTTTTTTTTTTTTTAGTGTAACCGATTAATTTCTTTTTTATTACGGTTAAAGCACTTGCATCAGAGTAACTTGCCATGTGACGGTAAGTTCAGTGCATGTTTTGGTGTAACACATCCAGTATTTTTTTCAATACAATTATATTTCGGTAATGCTATCGTAAATGCTGGTGTTCATTTTCCCCATAGTACTTCTCCACATAAAGCGTTATTCCACTGAAGATATTTTTAGTGGCCTGCCATGCGGCTACATGCTACAAAGGGGCTATTAATAAGGTTGGATAGTGCTCAAACATTGATACTGTGCTTGCATAATGTTTTACTCCTTTCCCTTGTAGTCCAGTAACATACTACAGTCTTTTTTCGTTTTTCTCGCATTCACTGAAAAATGTGCCATACAGCATTATTCGGTGGATTGCTTCAATTCATGAAAATATGCAAATGACAAAACTTGCCCATCTTACTGTACAACTGGTTCTTCGACAGCTATTATTTCCCTCTCCTACTGGGACCAGTAGAAAAGAAGAATACATTTCGATTGGCAGAAACTCCTAAATGACGTTGTATTGTTGTATTGTTGTATTTAATATCCTGAGTGGCTTGGAAATGTATTAAAACCTTGATAAAAATAAATCTATCAACTCTTGTGCTGTGAAATTTATTTTTCCGAACTTGTTCTGTAACTGGCAGGATAGAAATCAGTTGTTTGGAAATAACTAATTTTTATTTAACTTTCTGCTAAGTGCTGGCGATAGAGGTTCAAAGATTGATTTTAAAATCTTGGGTGTGTCGGCACTTTCCAGATGCCACAGCCTCGTTAGTCTGCAAGATTCAGTCGATGGTGTCCATGGCGTGAGGTTTACAATTGGGTGTACCACTAGGAAGGGTAATTTCCTACACCCCAAAGTAAGGTCGATGACACCTCCATTCGCTTTTATATCATTGCTTTGGTACAGTAGCCATTAAGGAATCCTTGATACGTATTATTGGAAATTTAAAGTGAAGTATTAATGACACTCTAATCTAAAAAATAAAAAATAAAAAATAAATGTTTCTAATTTTTGCTTAGTGTCAAAGGACTATTTGACTTATAAAAAAATTAAAACCATTTTAATAATATACAAAATAACTTACAGCGTCACATACAGAACCAGAATATCTATAGTGGCGCAAGGGTCTTCCTTCATAGCAAAAGTGTTCGAGATAGACCCTGATACACGCTGAATAAAGTTCCAAAAAATCTCTCCCCTGAGGCAATTGAGTAGTCATTACAGGAATAAGTTAAAAAGTAGTGTACTCCTTTACAGAATTATATTTTGAAACTTTTATCCCCACAAAATGTCTTGTAACAGAATATATGTATCTTGTTGGACAGCATGTTGAACAAGAAAGCATTTTAGAATTGCACAAATAATACGGTAAAACAATCCCCACACACAAATAAATTACGCAATACTGCCTTATACTTTGGAATATAAGTAACATGTAACCAAATAATAATAACACGAAAAATAAACTAACACTCTTCCTTCTATGAATGTCGTGTCGAAATAAAGTTCCAAAGGGGCCTGACAGTCCCATGGTATGATGTTTCCTTCCCATTTGCTATCTCTTTATAATTATATTAGCAAATAAAATACAGAAACATTGAAAACGTTCCTAGTTTTAAAAAATCTAACAACAAAACATGGTATGGCTTCAAGCCTTACGTAAAGCTAGTATTAATATGTGGTCGATAAATACTAGTAATTCATTTTAGGTGAACGATGAGTGAAACTTCGTGCGAAGATTGATATGTTGATAGATGACACAAAATACCTTAATTAACCACTCCGTATTTGGAAATAATACTTCGAAATTTATATCATGTGTAAATAGAAATTCAATCGCATGCGGACAAATATTTGGAAATATACATTTCAAAAATTTTCTAAAATTAATTATGGGAGGAGAATTATGTATGATTATAATTTTCTTTTTTCAATTTATCTACGTTATTTGTGCATTAGTTTCCTTATAAGTGTGTGTAGCACCCACTATTTTTGTTCTTCGTAATACGGTGAAAAACTTTGCAGCCTTGGATGTTGAATAGTTAATGTGTGAGAAACCGAAAAAAAAACCCGTTTCAAAACGAAACAAGATCAATCAAACAAAAAAGGCAACGATTACCTTGAATTCTTGCTACTGTGATAGAACACTCTCCTATTGACTTCTAGATTTCAACACGAAATAAAAATAAATACATAAAAAAGGTTGCACGCTGGACTAACAATATCCTCAGTACATCTTTGGTATCTTTGGTAAGTATTTTCATCACAGATTTAAAATAAATGCATCAAGTGAGAAGTGAATAACAACACACACAATTCCTATGAAACAAAACAGACAGAAAAATCATAAAGCAACGAAGAATGCTATTAGTTTCCTGAATGTTTATCTATTCACACAGGGACCAATCAGCAGGATAATTAATGCACACGTTGTAAAACAAACAGATAAACTATAATCTTAAAGGAAAGCAAACTGTACTATTCAATGCGTTTACGTAAAAAGTGCAAGGACATTGATTTTCAGGAGAAACGGACATCACAATATTGATGGGAAGAAAACAGGAAGTGCATACGACGAAGACATTGGGAATTGGTTCCCAGCTCAGATGTATATCACATTTATTTTGCAAGGAAATTACGAAATAACTATTAAGAAAAACATGAGGTAAAAATATAGTGTTATGTCATGTCAAATCCAAGTTAAACGTATTGAGCGACATGTAAATGTTTATAAAATGTTATTGGCAAAAAGGCATTACGCAATTTTTCATCTCTGCATCTCCTGTCTTTTTTAAACTTACAAACTGCTTATCAGCGACGTTTGCAGAATGATTTCAGTTATTTATACAAAACTGTGAATGGAAAAATCCGCTGCAACACACTTCTTGAGGAATTCTACTTTAGAAAACCTATGCGCACAACACGCAACACAAGATTATTTTATACAAAAAAAACCTAGACTAGAAATTCAAAAAAGGTCTCTCTTTTACAGACTTGCAGCACAATACAATGATCTTCCCACAAATATTGATATATTTTCCTCAGAGTTTGCCTTTCGGTCTTCCATCAGACTTGACTTAATTCCTGTTGTTCCCTGTGGAACATAGGGCAACAACAAAGCACCTCCACCTGGTCCTACTGACGGCAATTCTCTTCACTGCATTCCAGCTCTTTCCTTCCTCCAAGGCCTCAGCGTGAACAGATCTTCGTCACGTCTGTCTAGGCCTCCTTTTTTCCTTCTTCCCTGCGGGTTCCAGTCTAGTGCCTCTCTCTCGACAGCCTCATTTTCCTTCCTCAACGTATGCCCTATCCAATTCCATTTTCGCCGCTTTATTTGTATGGACACCAAGGTTTCTCCAGATTTTCTCCAAAGTTCTTGGTTTTGAATCACTTCTGGCCAAAAGATATTCAATTTTTTTCTCAGGCAGCGATTGATGAAGGTCTGAAATTTAGAGGTAATCGTTTTTGTTACTTTCCATGTCTCAGACCCATATAACAGTACCGACTTAACATTACTTCGAAAAATAAGAAGTTTGGTGTTCATAGATATCTTCTTGTTTTTCCATACTGGATAGAGCCTCACAAAGGTGCCATTTGCTTTTTGGATTCGTTGAGAAACATCCTGTGCAGCCCTTCCGTCTTTTGCCACCACACTACCCAGGTAAGTAAAGCTATCCACATTTTCAATAATCTCTTCACCAATATTAAACGGGTCTGTTTCTGTGGAGTTAATCCTCAGTGCCTTGGTCTTCTTGGAGTTAATCGCAAGTCCTGCTTTTTTGCACTTTCTATCAGATCTGCTAGTTTTGTTTGCAAATCACCATGTGCTATGCAGATAAGAAGCAGAAATCATCTGCAAAATCAAGGTCTTCTAGTCTGTTATTCAATCCCCATTGGATACCACGTCTTTTCCCTCCTTTTACATTTCGCATCACTGCGTCGATCACGATCAGGAACATTGTAGGTGCTAATATACAACCTTGCCTCACTCCAGACTGCACATCTATTGGTTCAGATACACGACCTTCATGTATAACTCTACTTGTATAATCACGATAAGTTTCTCGGATAAGATCAAGAATTTTTGTGGGCACTCCATATCGTTTCACTTCCTTCCACATTGCATTTCTGTTGAGCGAGTCAAATGCTTTCTCGAAGTCAACGAAAACTGTATAGAGACGAGATGACCATTCTATACATTGCTCCAAAATTATCCGCAAGGTGTTAATTTGATCAATACAAGAGCGATTTGGTCGAAACCCTGCCGCAGTTTTCCACTCTCCCGCAGGGTTCTTACATTCCATATTCCAATTCTCGTTGTCCTTGTCGTCGTCTTAGAATCAGTTCGGCTTCCTCTTGTTGGTGTTTCTTTATTAGTGTGATTTAAAGTGTGCAGGTTATTGGCCCACAGCACCAGATCTTTGTGATAGGGCTGCCACCTGAGCCTCCAAGCAGGCTAATTTTCTGTCGGGGTATTTTCCCCATGTCTTTTAGGATCCCTCCTCTCCACAAGACAGTGGCTTTTTTTCATATTTATACTCAATGAGAATGAGTGCCTCTTCCGCCAGCTATGCCGTTCAAATGGTCTCCTTCTCCACCATAGTTGCCGTTGAGGTCTTCCATCAGAAGAAATGCTTGTAATTAATATCACATAGTGCCATCCTTTTCATATTTTCTTGTTCATTTGCTATTCACTTTTATGTTATTTCGTTACTCTTAATTATTTTTTATTTATTTTTATTTTTATGCTTATTATAATTATTGCTTTCTCATTGTTGACAATTTCAGTGTAAAATGGCCACCTGTGCTGTATCTGAAATTTTCTCAATGAATAAATAAATAAATAAATAAATATTGTTCTTGTTAGATAAACAGAAAACATCCATTGTAGAGGTAATCTGAGTAAGGATACAATGTATATAGCTTCAATTTGAAAAGCGCCAGGATACATATAGGAAGTTTAAGTATTGGAATTTAAGCCTATACGTTAGTGTGCTTTCGAACACCGTTAATACAAAAGCATATTTGTAAATAGTATCTTGATTTTCATTTGTTTCTTACACCTCTAAACACCAGTAATTAAGGTTCCATTTCATGTTACTGTTCCTTCACATGTAATCTTTTTATTTACAGTTTCTTGCTATAATCAACTGAATGGGTGCGTGGGGGTCCTCCTTTAAAAATGAAGTTGGTATCAGTTTCACAGACAATAAAACCATCTACGACATAACTACACTCTATTCCATGAATCTATAGAGCAAGTGATCGAAAACACCACTCTAACCAAGTAATGGCCTCAGAAATGTAATTATTTGTGGAATGATAGTACCTAAAAAAATGTAATAGTCTTCGATATGCTAGATATATTGATATATCTATTATTTTTTAGGAACAAAATAATCTGTGACATCAATTCTGTTAGAATTTGAAAGTAATATTAAAAAAATATATACCATTTTTTTTTTCGAAACAAAATATCAATTCATCATAGTTTCGAAGCCTTTATAGTTTTAACACCATTAAGCTATGTTTCCATTATTATGAAAAATATAAATATGCTGACCAAGGCAGTAATTTATTTTATTAAAAACATAAACTAAACGTAACGTTTCAACCTTCTAGCAAGGTCTTCATCAGACTCTGTATCAAGTACAAAAGTAACAAGATACCAAAAACAGGGCTTTATATATACACAAAACATTACTCCCTCCAGACTATTAGAAAGTTGTTTTGGAACTTTCTAGCAGGTGGCTTTCACTATACTTTCACCTAAAAGGCGAAAAATATATACTTTAATTTAGAATGTGGATTGGGCTTTATATATCACGCTCTTTTTCCTTCATTTTCTTCTTTCTCCTCTCCTCTTTCTCTCTTGTCCTTTCCACTCTTTCTAACACTTTCTTCCATTCTTTGTTTAACTTCAGTCCCCCATTCCAGTTCATTCTGTCTTCTTCACTTTTCTTCTCTATTTCCTTGGCTTCCTTCCATTTTCTCACTAGCAGTCTCTTCTCCCTTCCTATCTGCTTAGCCTCATCCCACTCTATGTCATGTCCTGTTTCTCTCGTGTGTTTAAATATCGCATTTCTCTCTCTCTTAAGTCGTACATCATCCCTATGTTGTTTCAACCTATCTTTCAGTCCTTTTTTCGTTTGTCCTATGTACACACTCTGACATTCTTTGCATTTTACTTCGTAGATAATCCCTTCCTCTTCCTCTTCTCTCTTTTCCTTTTTCTTGTTTGTATTCTTCGCTATTCCTAAGATGCTTCTCCCTCCCTTCCTGTAAGTTTTAATGCCCGCTTTCCTAAGCACTTTGCATATCTTTTCTGTGGTCTCCCCCATACTTCTTATTCCAAACCACCTCTCTTTTTCTTTCTCTTCATCTTTTTCTTTCTCTTCCAATTCTCCCCTTCCTCTTTACTCCTTCTTCTGTTTATGTCCAGTCTATCCTGCTTCTCATAGCCATTCTTTTCCAGCTGTTTCCATAGGCTATTTATTTTGCCTTCTTTTTCACATTCTTTCGTGATTATTTTCGTTATTCTTTCCTCCATATTCTTTATGAAATTTCTTTTTGTCACCTCACTTACATCACTTCTTTTGTAGCAGAATACCCCTGATGCACACTTCTTCTGATGCCAAGCGGTTTCAATTTCTTCTCCTCTCTTCCTTTTCATCAATATATCAAGGTAGCTTAACTTGCGTTCTTCTTCTATTTCAAGTTCCAATAAAATCCCTCTTTCTTCATCTTGTATTTCTTTGGCAAAAATGTTAAGCTGCCTCTTTGTTCCCTTCCATATGCCAAAACAATCGTCCACATATCTGCAAAACAAAATTATTTTGTCACCTCCTTTTTCTATCACTTTCTTTTCCCATTCATTCATAAAAAATTCAGCCAATGCTGGGCTTAGGCTAGAACCTATATTCAGTCCTTCACTCATTAACATTATTTTATCTCCCATTATAATGTAACCGTTATTCCAAATGGTTTCGAGCGCCTTCACTACCCTTTCACTATCCCATTCTCCTATAATTTCCTTTCCCATTCTCTTTTTAATTATGTCCAAAACGTGTCCCCTCTTGATGCTTGGGAACATACTTTTTACATCTAAGCTAAACATTGTCGTCTTCATCTCATTTAACTTAAGTCCTTTTATGAGGTCTACTACTTGCTCACTGTTCTTAACTGCTCTGCTTTCTTGCTGTGTTACTAACACTTCAATAACTTTCTTTAATTTCTTTTCCAAGGGTTCCAAAATATTGTTTCTGCAATTCATTACTGGTCCTCTTTGTGTATCTTTGGAAAGCCCTAAAAACTTGGTAGTCTTCCTGTCTCTTTTATGCATTTCTTGAATCCACTCCTCCTACAGTCTTGCATGACCCTTTCTTTTGTAGTTTGCTCTTCTTCTGTTCCACAAATCTCCTCATATCCATTTTCTTTTAGGTCTTCAAACTTCCTCTCGTACCATTCTCTTTCCATCACCACAATTGCTCCTACTTTATCTGCCTGCTCTATCACCACACCATTTCTTTTCTTGATTTTCTTCATCCCTTCCCTTTCTTTCTGACTCAAATTATCTACTTTTCTTTGATTTCCCATTTCTTTCTTCAGTATGGCTGCTGTTCTTCTTCTTTGATTTGATTTGATTTAGTTTATTTTACTTCGCGTTTTGTGCCTCTTGGCTAATTTGCGAAGATGGGGATGAGTGATGAATGATGAAATTGATGAAAGGACATTCACAAACAACCAAGCCCGACCGGGATTCGAACCCGGGACCCTTGGCGTCGCAGCGCGATGTGCTAACCACTCGGCCACAGGGTCGGGCTGTTCTTCTTCTAATCTTGTCTCTAGCCGGTTCTTCTTTTATATGGAGTACTGCTTCTTCAATGTCATATATAACTTCCTCATAATCTACATTTCTTTCTTTAACTTTGAAACCTCTTCCTAGTTTTAAAAAAGCTTCCTCTTCTTTTGGTAGGTCTACGTTCCCTATTACCGCAACTCTTCTTCTGGTATCCTCTTCTTCTTCCTCTTCTCCCCTTTCTTCTTTCCATCCTAGTCCCTCTCCTTTCCTCTTCAACTTTATTTTTATTTTCTCTCTAAATTTCTCCTACCAGCTTTTCATTTCGTAAAATGTATATTCTCTCGTAAAAATGGTGAGACCATCTTCAATAGCTTTTTCAATTCTTTTAAGGTTCTCCTTTATTATTTTTATCTCCTTTCTTCTTGCCCTTATTTCATTCCATATCAGTTCTTTTTCCATTTTCTGAACCAATATCTTCCATCTCCAGGTATTGCAAACCACTCCCTTCTTACTTATTTTTAATCCTTTAGGCGCTGTGCCTCTCTCCAAACATTTTCTCAGAAACTTATCTTGTTCGTCTTTGTGTATTTCTTTCCTCTTCAAGTCCTTCCAGTCGTTAATTTTCCTCATCAGCCTTGGAAAATGTCCAATTACAACACCGTTAAGCCTTGTTTCCATTATTATGAAAAATATAAATATGCTGACCAAGGCAGTAATTTATTTTATTAAAAACATAAACTAAACGTAACGTTTCAACCTTCTAGCAAGGTCTTCATCAGACTCTGTATCAAGTACAAAAGTGACAAGATACCAAAAACAGGGCATTATATATACACAAAACATTACTCCCTCCAGACTATTAGAAAGTTGTTTTGGAACTTTCTAGCAGGTGGCTTTCACTATACTTTCACCTAAAAGGTGAAAAATATATACTTTAATTTAGAATGTGGATTGGGCTTTATATCTCACGCTCTTTTTCCTTCATTTTCTTCTTTCTCCTCTCCTCTTTCTCTCTTGTCCTTTCCACTCTTTCTAACACTTTCTTCCATTCTTTGTTTAACTTCAGTCCCCCAATCCAGTTCATTCTGTCTTCTTCACTTTTCTTCTCTATTTCCTTGGCTTCCTTCCATTTTCTCACTAGCAGTCTCTTCTCCCTTCCTATCTGCTTAGCCTCATCCCACTCTATGTCATGTCCTGTTTCTCTCGTGTGTTTAAATATCGCATTTCTCTCTCTCTTAAGTCGTACATCATCCCTATGTTGTTTCAACCTATCTTTCAGTCTTTTTTTCGTTTCTCCTATGTACACACTCTGACATTCTTTGCATTTTACTTCGTAGATAATCCCTTCCTCTTCCTCTTCTCTGTTTTCCTTTTTCTTGTTTGTATTCTTCGCTATTCCTAAGATGCTTCTCCCTCCCTTCCTGTAAGTTTTAATGCCCGCTTTCCTAAGCACTTTGCATATCTTTTCTGTGGTCTCCCCCATACTCATTATTCCAAACCACGTCTCTTTTTCTTTTTCTTCCAGTTCTCCCCTTCCTTTTTTCATCCTTCTTCTGTTTATGTCCAGTCTATCCTGCTTCTCATAGCCATTCTTTTCCAGCTGTTTCCATAGGCTATTTATTTTGCCTTCTTTTTCACATTTCCTTCGTGCATATTTTCGTTATTCTGTCCTCCATATTCTTTATGAAATTTCTTTTTGTCACCTCACTTACATCACTTCTTTTGTAGCAGAATACCCCTGCTGCACACTTCTTCTGATGGCAAGCGGTTTCAATTTCTTCTCCTCTCTTCCTTTTCATCAATATATCAAAGTAGCTTAACTTGCGTTCTTCTTCTATTTCAAGTTCTAATAAAATCCCTCTTTCTTCATCTTGTATTTCTTTGGCAAAAATGTTAAGCTGCCTCTTTGTTCCCTTCCATATGCCAAAACAATCGTCCACATATCTGCAAAACAAAATTATTTTGTCACCTCCTTTTTCTATCACTTTCTTTTTCCCATTCATTCATAAAAAATTCAGCCAATGCTGGGCTTAGGCTAGAACCTATATTCAGTCCTTCACTCATTAACATTATTTTATCTCCCATTATAATGTAACCGTTATTCCAAATGGTTTCGAGCGCCTTCACTACCCTTTCACTATCCCATTCTCCTATAATTTCCTTTCCCATTCTCTTTTTAATTATGTCCAAAACGTGTCCCCTCTTGATGCTTGGGAACATACTTTTTACATCTAAGCTAAACATTGTCGTCTTCATCTCATTTAACTTAAGTCCTTTTATGAGGTCTACTACTTGCTCACTGTTCTTAACTGCTCTGCTTTCTTGCTGTGTTACTAACACTTCAATAACTTTCTTTAATTTCTTTTCCAAGGGTTCCAAAATATTGTTTCTGCAATTCATTACTGGTCCTCTTTGTGTATCTTTGGAAAGCCCTAAAAACTTGGTAATCTTCCTGTCTCTTTTATGCATTTCTTGAATCCACTCCTCCTACAGTCTTGCATGACCCTTTCTTTTGTAGTTTGCTCTTCTTCTGTTCCACAAATCTCCTCATATCCATTTTCTTTTAGGTCTTCAAACTTCCTCTCGTACCATTCTCTTTCCATCACCACAATTGCTCCTACTTTATCTGCCTGCTCTATCACCACACCATTTCTTTTCTTGATTTTCTTCATCCCTTCCCTTTCTCTCTGACTCAAATTATCTACTTTTCTTTGATTTCCCATTTCTTTCTTCAGTATGGCTGCTGTTCTTCTTCTTTGATTTGATTTGATTTAGTTTATTTTACTTCGCGTTTTGTGCCTCTTGGCTAATTTGCGAAGATGGGGATGAGTGATGAATGATGAAATTGATGAAAGGACATTCACAAACAACCAAGCCCGACCGGGATTCGAACCCGGGACCCTTGGCGTCGCAGCGCGATGTGCTAACCACTCGGCCACAGGGTCGGGCTGTTCTTCTTCTAATCTTGTCTCTAGCCGGTTCTTCTTTTATATGGAGAACTGCTTCTTCCATGTCATATATAACTTCCTCATAATCTACATTTCTTTCTTTAACTTTGAAACCTCTTCCTAGTTTTAAAAAAGCTTCCTCTTCTTTTGGTAGGTCTACGTTCCCTATTATCGCTACTCTTCTTCTGGTATCCTCTTCTTCTTCCTCTTCTCCTTTCTTCTTTCCATCCTAGTCCCTCTCCTTTCCTCTTCAACTTTATTTTTATTTTCTCTCTAAATTTCTGCTACCAGCTTTTCATTTCGTAAAATGTATATTCTCTCGTAAAAATGGTGAGACCATCTTCAATAGCTTTTTCAATTCTTTTAAGGTTCTCCTTTATTATTTTTATCTCCTTTCTTCTTGCCCTTATTTCATTCCATATCAGTTCTTTTTCCATTTTCTGAACCAATATCTTCCATCTCCAGGTATTGCAAACCACTCCCTTCTTACTTATTTTTAATCCTTTAGGCGCTGTGCCTCTCTCCAAACATTTTCTCAGAAACTTATCTTGTTCGTCTTTGTGTATTTCTTTCCTCTTCAAGTCCTTCCAGTCGTTAATTTTCCTCATCAGCCTTGGAAAATGTCCAATTACAACACCGTTAAGCCTTGTTTCCATTATTATGAAAAATATAAATATGCTGACCAAGGCAGTAATTTATTTTATTAAAAACATAAACTAAACGTAACGTTTCAACCTTCTAGCAAGGTCTTCATCAGACTCTGTATCAAGTACAAAAGTAACAAGATACCAAAAACAGGGCATTATATACACACAAAACATTACTCCCTCCAGACTATTAGAAAGTTGTTTTGGAACTTTCTACCAGGTGGCTTTCACTATACTTTCACCTAAAAGGCAAAAAATATATACTTTAATTTAGAATGTGGATTGGGCTTTATATCTCACGCTCTTTTTCCTTCATTTTCTTCTTTCTCCTCTCCTCTTTCTCTCTTGTCCTTTCCACTCTTTCTAACACTTTCTCCCATTCTTTGTTTAACTTCAGTCCCCCAATCCAGTTTATTCTGTCTTCTTCACTTTTCTTCTCTATTTCCTTGGCTTACTTCCATTTTCTCACTAGCAGTCTCTTCTCCCTTCCTATCTGCTTAGCCTCATCCCATTCTATGTCATGTCCTGTTTCTCTCGTGTGTTTAAATATCGCATTTCTCTCTCTCTCTTAAGTCGTACATCATCCCTATGTTGTTTCAATCTATCTTTCAGTCTTTTTTTCGTTTCTCCTATGTACACACTCTGACATTCTTTGCATTTTACTTCGTAGATAATCCCTTCCTCTTCCTCTTCTCTGTTTTCCTTTTTCTTGTTTGTATTCTTCGCTATTCCTAAGATGCTTCTCCCTCCCTTCCTGTAAGTTTTAATGCCCGCTTTCCTAAGCACTTTGCATATCTTTTCTGTGGTCTCCCCCATACTCATTATTCCAAACCACGTCTCTTTTTCTTTTTCTTCCAGTTCTCCCCTTCCTTTTTTCATCCTTCTTCTGTTTATGTCCAGTCTATCCTGCTTCTCATAGCCATTCTTTTCCAGCTGTTTCCATAGGCTATTTATTTTGCCTTCTTTTTCACATTTCCTTCGTGCATATTTTCGTTATTCTGTCCTCCATATTCTTTATGAAATTTCTTTTTGTCACCTCACTTACATCACTTCTTTTGTGGCAGAATACCCCTGCTGCACACTTCTTCTGATGGCAAGCGGTTTCAATTTCTTCTCCTCTCTTCCTTTTCATCAATATATCAAAGTAGCTTAACTTGCGTTCTTCTTCTATTTCAAGTTCTAATAAAATCCCTCTTTCTTCATCTTGTATTTCTTTGGCAAAAATGTTAAGCTGCCTCTTTGTTCCCTTCCATATGCCAAAACAATCGTCCACATATCTGCAAAACAAAATTATTTTGTCACCTCCTTTTTCTATCACTTTCTTTTCCCATTCATTCATAAAAAATTCAGCCAATGCTGGGCTTAGGCTAGAACCTATATTCAGTCCTTCACTCATTAACATTATTTTATCTCCCATTATAATGTAACCGTTATTCCAAATGGTTTCTAGCGCCTTCACTACCCTTTCACTATCCCATTCTCCTATAATTTCCTTTCCCATTCTCTTTTTAATTATGTCCAAAACGTGTCCCCTCTTGATGCTTGGGAACATACTTTTTACATCTAAGCTAAACATTGTCGTCTTCATCTCATTTAACTTAAGTCCTTTTATGAGGTCTACTACTTGCTCACTGTTCTTAACTGCTCTGCTTTCTTGCTGTGTTACTAACACTTCAATAACTTTCTTTAATTTCTTTTCCAAGGGTTCCAAAATATTGTTTCTGCAATTCATTACTGGTCCTCTTTGTGTATCTTTGGAAAGCCCTAAAAACTTGGTAGTCTTCCTGTCTCTTTTATGCATTTCTTGAATCCACTCCTCCTACAGTCTTGCATGACCCTTTCTTTTGTAGTTTGCTCTTCTTCTGTTCCACAAATCTCCTCATATCCATTTTCTTTTAGGTCTTCAAACTTCCTCTCGTACCATTCTCTTTCCATCACCACAATTGCTCCTACTTTATCTGCCTGCTCTATCACCACACCATTTCTTTTCTTCATTTTCTTCATCCCTTCCCTTTCTTTCTGACTCAAATTATCTACTTTTCTTTGATTTCCCATTTCTTTCTTCAGTATGGCTGCTGTTCTTCTTCTTTGATTTGATTTGATTTAGTTTATTTTACTTCGCGTTTTGTGCCTCTTGGCTAATTTGCGAAGATGGGGATGAGTGATGAAATGATGAAATTGATGAAAGGACATTCACAAACAACCAAGCCCGACCGGGATTCGAACCCGGGACCCTTGGCGTCGCAGCGCGATGTGCTAACCACTCGGCCACAGGGTCGGGCTGTTCTTCTTCTAATCTTGTCTCTAGCCGGTTCTTCTTTTATATGGAGTACTGCTTCTTCAATGTCATATATAACTTCCTCATAATCTACATTTCTTTCTTTAACTTTGAAACCTCTTCCTAGTTTTAAAAAAGCTTCCTCTTCTTTTGGTAGGTCTACGTTCCCTATTACCGCAACTCTTCTTCTGGTATCCTCTTCTTCTTCCTCTTCTCCCCTTTCTTCTTTCCATCCTAGTCCCTCTCCTTTCCTCTTCAACTTTATTTTTATTTTCTCTCTAAATTTCTCCTACCAGCTTTTCATTTCGTAAAATGTATATTCTCTCGTAAAAATGGTGAGACCATCTTCAATAGCTTTTTCAATTCTTTTAAGGTTCTCCTTTATTATTTTTATCTCCTTTCTTCTTGCCCTTATTTCATTCCATATCAGTTCTTTTTCCATTTTCTGAACCAATATCTTCCATCTCCAGGTATTGCAAACCACTCCCTTCTTACTTATTTTTAATCCTTTAGGCGCTGTGCCTCTCTCCAAACATTTTCTCAGAAACTTATCTTGTTCGTCTTTGTGTATTTCTTTCCTCTTCAAGTCCTTCCAGTCGTTAATTTTCCTCATCAGCCTTGGAAAATGTCCAATTACAACACCGTTAAGCCTTGTTTCCATTATTATGAAAAATATAAATATGCTGACCAAGGCAGTAATTTATTTTATTAAAAACATAAACTAAACGTAACGTTTCAACCTTCTAGCAAGGTCTTCATCAGACTCTGTATCAAGTACAAAAGTGACAAGATACCAAAAACAGGGCATTATATATACACAAAACATTACTCCCTCCAGACTATTAGAAAGTTGTTTTGGAACTTTCTAGCAGGTGGCTTTCACTATACTTTCACCTAAAAGGTGAAAAATATATACTTTAATTTAGAATGTGGATTGGGCTTTATATCTCACGCTCTTTTTCCTTCATTTTCTTCTTTCTCCTCTCCTCTTTCTCTCTTGTCCTTTCCACTCTTTCTAACACTTTCTTCCATTCTTTGTTTAACTTCAGTCCCCCAATCCAGTTCATTCTGTCTTCTTCACTTTTCTTCTCTATTTCCTTGGCTTCCTTCCATTTTCTCACTAGCAGTCTCTTCTCCCTTCCTATCTGCTTAGCCTCATCCCACTCTATGTCATGTCCTGTTTCTCTCGTGTGTTTAAATATCGCATTTCTCTCTCTCTTAAGTCGTACATCATCCCTATGTTGTTTCAACCTATCTTTCAGTCTTTTTTTCGTTTCTCCTATGTACACACTCTGACATTCTTTGCATTTTACTTCGTAGATAATCCCTTCCTCTTCCTCTTCTCTGTTTTCCTTTTTCTTGTTTGTATTCTTCGCTATTCCTAAGATGCTTCTCCCTCCCTTCCTGTAAGTTTTAATGCCCGCTTTCCTAAGCACTTTGCATATCTTTTCTGTGGTCTCCCCCATACTCATTATTCCAAACCACGTCTCTTTTTCTTTTTCTTCCAGTTCTCCCCTTCCTTTTTTCATCCTTCTTCTGTTTATGTCCAGTCTATCCTGCTTCTCATAGCCATTCTTTTCCAGCTGTTTCCATAGGCTATTTATTTTGCCTTCTTTTTCACATTTCCTTCGTGCATATTTTCGTTATTCTGTCCTCCATATTCTTTATGAAATTTCTTTTTGTCACCTCACTTACATCACTTCTTTTGTGGCAGAATACCCCTGCTGCACACTTCTTCTGATGGCAAGCGGTTTCAATTTCTTCTCCTCTCTTCCTTTTCATCAATATATCAAAGTAGCTTAACTTGCGTTCTTCTTCTATTTCAAGTTCTAATAAAATCCCTCTTTCTTCATCTTGTATTTCTTTGGCAAAAATGTTAAGCTGCCTCTTTGTTCCCTTCCATATGCCAAAACAATCGTCCACATATCTGCAAAACAAAATTATTTTGTCACCTCCTTTTTCTATCACTTTCTTTTCCCATTCATTCATAAAAAATTCAGCCAATGCTGGGCTTAGGCTAGAACCTATATTCAGTCCTTCACTCATTAACATTATTTTATCTCCCATTATAATGTAACCGTTATTCCAAATGGTTTCTAGCGCCTTCACTACCCTTTCACTATCCCATTCTCCTATAATTTCCTTTCCCATTCTCTTTTTAATTATGTCCAAAACGTGTCCCCTCTTGATGCTTGGGAACATACTTTTTACATCTAAGCTAAACATTGTCGTCTTCATCTCATTTAACTTAAGTCCTTTTATGAGGTCTACTACTTGCTCACTGTTCTTAACTGCTCTGCTTTCTTGCTGTGTTACTAACACTTCAATAACTTTCTTTAATTTCTTTTCCAAGGGTTCCAAAATATTGTTTCTGCAATTCATTACTGGTCCTCTTTGTGTATCTTTGGAAAGCCCTAAAAACTTGGTAGTCTTCCTGTCTCTTTTATGCATTTCTTGAATCCACTCCTCCTACAGTCTTGCATGACCCTTTCTTTTGTAGTTTGCTCTTCTTCTGTTCCACAAATCTCCTCATATCCATTTTCTTTTAGGTCTTCAAACTTCCTCTCGTACCATTCTCTTTCCATCACCACAATTGCTCCTACTTTATCTGCCTGCTCTATCACCACACCATTTCTTTTCTTGATTTTCTTCATCCCTTCCCTTTCTCTCTGACTCAAATTATCTACTTTTCTTTGATTTCCCATTTCTTTCTTCAGTATGGCTGCTGTTCTTCTTCTTTGATTTGATTTGATTTAGTTTATTTTACTTCGCGTTTTGTGCCTCTTGGCTAATTTGCGAAGATGGGGATGAGTGATGAATGATGAAATTGATGAAAGGACATTCACAAACAACCAAGCCCGACCGGGATTCGAACCCGGGACCCTTGGCGTCGCAGCGCGATGTGCTAACCACTCGGCCACAGGGTCGGGCTGTTCTTCTTCTAATCTTGTCTCTAGCCGGTTCTTCTTTTATATGGAGAACTGCTTCTTCCATGTCATATATAACTTCCTCATAATCTACATTTCTTTCTTTAACTTTGAAACCTCTTCCTAGTTTTAAAAAAGCTTCCTCTTCTTTTGGTAGGTCTACGTTCCCTATTATCGCTACTCTTCTTCTGGTATCCTCTTCTTCTTCCTCTTCTCCTTTCTTCTTTCCATCCTAGTCCCTCTCCTTTCCTCTTCAACTTTATTTTTATTTTCTCTCTAAATTTCTGCTACCAGCTTTTCATTTCGTAAAATGTATATTCTCTCGTAAAAATGGTGAGACCATCTTCAATAGCTTTTTCAATTCTTTTAAGGTTCTCCTTTATTATTTTTATCTCCTTTCTTCTTGCCCTTATTTCATTCCATATCAGTTCTTTTTCCATTTTCTGAACCAATATCTTCCATCTCCAGGTATTGCAAACCACTCCCTTCTTACTTATTTTTAATCCTTTAGGCGCTGTGCCTCTCTCCAAACATTTTCTCAGAAACTTATCTTGTTCGTCTTTGTGTATTTCTTTCCTCTTCAAGTCCTTCCAGTCGTTAATTTTCCTCATCAGCCTTGGAAAATGTCCAATTACAACACCGTTAAGCCTTGTTTCCATTATTATGAAAAATATAAATATGCTGACCAAGGCAGTAATTTATTTTATTAAAAACATAAACTAAACGTAACGTTTCAACCTTCTAGCAAGGTCTTCATCAGACTCTGTATCAAGTACAAAAGTAACAAGATACCAAAAACAGGGCATTATATACACACAAAACATTACTCCCTCCAGACTATTAGAAAGTTGTTTTGGAACTTTCTACCAGGTGGCTTTCACTATACTTTCACCTAAAAGGCAAAAAATATATACTTTAATTTAGAATGTGGATTGGGCTTTATATCTCACGCTCTTTTTCCTTCATTTTCTTCTTTCTCCTCTCCTCTTTCTCTCTTGTCCTTTCCACTCTTTCTAACACTTTCTCCCATTCTTTGTTTAACTTCAGTCCCCCAATCCAGTTTATTCTGTCTTCTTCACTTTTCTTCTCTATTTCCTTGGCTTACTTCCATTTTCTCACTAGCAGTCTCTTCTCCCTTCCTATCTGCTTAGCCTCATCCCATTCTATGTCATGTCCTGTTTCTCTCGTGTGTTTAAATATCGCATTTCTCTCTCTCTCTTAAGTCGTACATCATCCCTATGTTGTTTCAATCTATCTTTCAGTCTTTTTTTCGTTTCTCCTATGTACACACTCTGACATTCTTTGCATTTTACTTCGTAGATAATCCCTTCCTCTTCCTCTTCTCTGTTTTCCTTTTTCTTGTTTGTATTCTTCGCTATTCCTAAGATGCTTCTCCCTCCCTTCCTGTAAGTTTTAATGCCCGCTTTCCTAAGCACTTTGCATATCTTTTCTGTGGTCTCCCCCATACTCATTATTCCAAACCACGTCTCTTTTTCTTTTTCTTCCAGTTCTCCCCTTCCTTTTTTCATCCTTCTTCTGTTTATGTCCAGTCTATCCTGCTTCTCATAGCCATTCTTTTCCAGCTGTTTCCATAGGCTATTTATTTTGCCTTCTTTTTCACATTTCCTTCGTGCATATTTTCGTTATTCTGTCCTCCATATTCTTTATGAAATTTCTTTTTGTCACCTCACTTACATCACTTCTTTTGTGGCAGAATACCCCTGCTGCACACTTCTTCTGATGGCAAGCGGTTTCAATTTCTTCTCCTCTCTTCCTTTTCATCAATATATCAAAGTAGCTTAACTTGCGTTCTTCTTCTATTTCAAGTTCTAATAAAATCCCTCTTTCTTCATCTTGTATTTCTTTGGCAAAAATGTTAAGCTGCCTCTTTGTTCCCTTCCATATGCCAAAACAATCGTCCACATATCTGCAAAACAAAATTATTTTGTCACCTCCTTTTTCTATCACTTTCTTTTCCCATTCATTCATAAAAAATTCAGCCAATGCTGGGCTTAGGCTAGAACCTATATTCAGTCCTTCACTCATTAACATTATTTTATCTCCCATTATAATGTAACCGTTATTCCAAATGGTTTCTAGCGCCTTCACTACCCTTTCACTATCCCATTCTCCTATAATTTCCTTTCCCATTCTCTTTTTAATTATGTCCAAAACGTGTCCCCTCTTGATGCTTGGGAACATACTTTTTACATCTAAGCTAAACATTGTCGTCTTCATCTCATTTAACTTAAGTCCTTTTATGAGGTCTACTACTTGCTCACTGTTCTTAACTGCTCTGCTTTCTTGCTGTGTTACTAACACTTCAATAACTTTCTTTAATTTCTTTTCCAAGGGTTCCAAAATATTGTTTCTGCAATTCATTACTGGTCCTCTTTGTGTATCTTTGGAAAGCCCTAAAAACTTGGTAGTCTTCCTGTCTCTTTTATGCATTTCTTGAATCCACTCCTCCTACAGTCTTGCATGACCCTTTCTTTTGTAGTTTGCTCTTCTTCTGTTCCACAAATCTCCTCATATCCATTTTCTTTTAGGTCTTCAAACTTCCTCTCGTACCATTCTCTTTCCATCACCACAATTGCTCCTACTTTATCTGCCTGCTCTATCACCACACCATTTCTTTTCTTCATTTTCTTCATCCCTTCCCTTTCTTTCTGACTCAAATTATCTACTTTTCTTTGATTTCCCATTTCTTTCTTCAGTATGGCTGCTGTTCTTCTTCTTTGATTTGATTTGATTTAGTTTATTTTACTTCGCGTTTTGTGCCTCTTGGCTAATTTGCGAAGATGGGGATGAGTGATGAAATGATGAAATTGATGAAAGGACATTCACAAACAACCAAGCCCGACCGGGATTCGAACCCGGGACCCTTGGCGTCGCAGCGCGATGTGCTAACCACTCGGCCACAGGGTCGGGCTGTTCTTCTTCTAATCTTGTCTCTAGCCGGTTCTTCTTTTATATGGAGTACTGCTTCTTCAATGTCATATATAACTTCCTCATAATCTACATTTCTTTCTTTAACTTTGAAACCTCTTCCTAGTTTTAAAAAAGCTTCCTCTTCTTTTGGTAGGTCTACGTTCCCTATTACCGCAACTCTTCTTCTGGTATCCTCTTCTTCTTCCTCTTCTCCCCTTTCTTCTTTCCATCCTAGTCCCTCTCCTTTCCTCTTCAACTTTATTTTTATTTTCTCTCTAAATTTCTGCTACCAGCTTTTCATTTCGTAAAATGTATATTCTCTCGTAAAAATGGTGAGACCATCTTCAATAGCTTTTTCAATTCTTTTAAGGTTCTCCTTTATTATTTTTATCTCCTTTCTTCTTGCCCTTATTTCATTCCATATCAGTTCTTTTTCCATTTTCTGAACCAATATCTTCCATCTCCAGGTATTGCAAACCACTCCCTTCTTACTTATTTTTAATCCTTTAGGCGCTGTGCCTCTCTCCAAACATTTTCTCAGAAACTTATCTTGTTCGTCTTTGTGTATTTCTTTCCTCTTCAAGTCCTTCCAGTCGTTAATTTTCCTCATCAGCCTTGGAAAATGTCCAATTACAACACCGTTAAGCCTTGTTTCCATTATTATGAAAAATATAAATATGCTGACCAAGGCAGTAATTTATTTTATTAAAAACATAAACTAAACGTAACGTTTCAACCTTCTAGCAAGGTCTTCATCAGACTCTGTATCAAGTACAAAAGTGACAAGATACCAAAAACAGGGCATTATATATACACAAAACATTACTCCCTCCAGACTATTAGAAAGTTGTTTTGGAACTTTCTAGCAGGTGGCTTTCACTATACTTTCACCTAAAAGGTGAAAAATATATACTTTAATTTAGAATGTGGATTGGGCTTTATATCTCACGCTCTTTTTCCTTCATTTTCTTCTTTCTCCTCTCCTCTTTCTCTCTTGTCCTTTCCACTCTTTCTAACATTTTCTTCCATTCTTTGTTTAACTTCAGTCCCCCAATCCAGTTCATTCTGTCTTCTTCACTTTTCTTCTCTATTTCCTTGGCTTCCTTCCATTTTCTCACTAGCAGTCTCTTCTCCCTTCCTATCTGCTTAGCCTCATCCCACTCTATGTCATGTCCTGTTTCTCTCGTGTGTTTAAATATCGCATTTCTCTCCTCTTAAGTCGTACATCATCCCTATGTTGTTTCAACCTATCTTTCAGTCTTTTTTTCGTTTCTCCTATGTACACACTCTGACATTCTTTGCATTTTACTTCGTAGATAATCCCTTCCTCTTCCTCTTCTCTGTTTTCCTTTTTCTTGTTTGTATTCTTCGCTATTCCTAAGATGCTTCTCCCTCCCTTCCTGTAAGTTTTAATGCCCGCTTTCCTAAGCACTTTGCATATCTTTTCTGTGGTCTCCCCCATACTCATTATTCCAAACCACGTCTCTTTTTCTTTTTCTTCCAGTTCTCCCCTTCCTTTTTTCATCCTTCTTCTGTTTATGTCCAGTCTATCCTGCTTCTCATAGCCATTCTTTTCCAGCTGTTTCCATAGGCTATTTATTTTGCCTTCTTTTTCACATTTCCTTCGTGCATATTTTCGTTATTCTGTCCTCCATATTCTTTATGAAATTTCTTTTTGTCACCTCACTTACATCACTTCTTTTGTGGCAGAATACCCCTGCTGCACACTTCTTCTGATGGCAAGCGGTTTCAATTTCTTCTCCTCTCTTCCTTTTCATCAATATATCAAAGTAGCTTAACTTGCGTTCTTCTTCTATTTCAAGTTCTAATAAAATCCCTCTTTCTTCATCTTGTATTTCTTTGGCAAAAATGTTAAGCTGCCTCTTTGTTCCCTTCCATATGCCAAAACAATCGTCCACATATCTGCAAAACAAAATTATTTTGTCACCTCCTTTTTCTATCACTTTCTTTTCCCATTCATTCATAAAAAATTCAGCCAATGCTGGGCTTAGGCTAGAACCTATATTCAGTCCTTCACTCATTAACATTATTTTATCTCCCATTATAATGTAACCGTTATTCCAAATGGTTTCTAGCGCCTTCACTACCCTTTCACTATCCCATTCTCCTATAATTTCCTTTCCCATTCTCTTTTTAATTATGTCCAAAACGTGTCCCCTCTTGATGCTTGGGAACATACTTTTTACATCTAAGCTAAACATTGTCGTCTTCATCTCATTTAACTTAAGTCCTTTTATGAGGTCTACTACTTGCTCACTGTTCTTAACTGCTCTGCTTTCTTGCTGTGTTACTAACACTTCAATAACTTTCTTTAATTTCTTTTCCAAGGGTTCCAAAATATTGTTTCTGCAATTCATTACTGGTCCTCTTTGTGTATCTTTGGAAAGCCCTAAAAACTTGGTAGTCTTCCTGTCTCTTTTATGCATTTCTTGAATCCACTCCTCCTACAGTCTTGCATGACCCTTTCTTTTGTAGTTTGCTCTTCTTCTGTTCCACAAATCTCCTCATATCCATTTTCTTTTAGGTCTTCAAACTTCCTCTCGTACCATTCTCTTTCCATCACCACAATTGCTCCTACTTTATCTGCCTGCTCTATCACCACACCATTTCTTTTCTTCATTTTCTTCATCCCTTCCCTTTCTTTCTGACTCAAATTATCTACTTTTCTTTGATTTCCCATTTCTTTCTTCAGTATGGCTGCTGTTCTTCTTCTTTGATTTGATTTGATTTAGTTTATTTTACTTCGCGTTTTGTGCCTCTTGGCTAATTTGCGAAGATGGGGATGAGTGATGAAATGATGAAATTGATGAAAGGACATTCACAAACAACCAAGCCCGACCGGGATTCGAACCCGGGACCCTTGGCGTCGCAGCGCGATGTGCTAACCACTCGGCCACAGGGTCGGGCTGTTCTTCTTCTAATCTTGTCTCTAGCCGGTTCTTCTTTTATATGGAGTACTGCTTCTTCAATGTCATATATAACTTCCTCATAATCTACATTTCTTTCTTTAACTTTGAAACCTCTTCCTAGTTTTAAAAAAGCTTCCTCTTCTTTTGGTAGGTCTACGTTCCCTATTACCGCAACTCTTCTTCTGGTATCCTCTTCTTCTTCCTCTTCTCCCCTTTCTTCTTTCCATCCTAGTCCCTCTCCTTTCCTCTTCAACTTTATTTTTATTTTCTCTCTAAATTTCTCCTACCAGCTTTTCATTTCGTAAAATGTATATTCTCTCGTAAAAATGGTGAGACCATCTTCAATAGCTTTTTCAATTCTTTTAAGGTTCTCCTTTATTATTTTTATCTCCTTTCTTCTTGCCCTTATTTCATTCCATATCAGTTCTTTTTCCATTTTCTGAACCAATATCTTCCATCTCCAGGTATTGCAAACCACTCCCTTCTTACTTATTTTTAATCCTTTAGGCGCTGTGCCTCTCTCCAAACATTTTCTCAGAAACTTATCTTGTTCGTCTTTGTGTATTTCTTTCCTCTTCAAGTCCTTCCAGTCGTTAATTTTCCTCATCAGCCTTGGAAAATGTCCAATTACAACACCGTTAAGCCTTGTTTCCATTATTATGAAAAATATAAATATGCTGACCAAGGCAGTAATTTATTTTATTAAAAACATAAACTAAACGTAACGTTTCAACCTTCTAGCAAGGTCTTCATCAGACTCTGTATCAAGTACAAAAGTAACAAGATACCAAAAACAGGGCATTATATATACACAAAACATTACTCCCTCCAGACTATTAGAAAGTTGTTTTGGAACTTTCTAGCAGGTGGCTATCACTATACTTTCACCTAAAAAGCGAAAAATATATACTTTTATATAGAATGTGGATTGGGCTTTATATCTCACGATCTTTTTCCTTCATTTTCTTCTTTCTCCTCTCCTCTTTCTCTCTTGTCCTTTCCACTCTTTCTAACACTTTCTTCCATTCTTTGTTTAACTTCAGTCCCCCAATCCAGTTCATTCTGTCTTCTTCACTTTTCTTCTCTATTTCCTTGGCTTCCTTCCATTTTCTCACTAGCATTCACTTCTCCCTTCCTATCTGCTTAGCCTCATCCCACTCTATGTCATGTCCTGTTTCTCTCGTGTGTTTAAATAACGCATTTCTCTCTCTCTTAAGTCGTACATCATCACTATGTTGTTTCAACCTATCTTTCAGTCTTTTTTTTGTTTCTCCTATGTACACACTCTGACATTCTTTGAATTATACTTCGTAGATAATCCCTTCCTCTTCCTCTTTTCTGTTTTCCTTTTTCTTGTTTGCATTCTTCGCTATTCCTAAGATGCTTCTCCCTCCCTTCCTGTAAGTTTTAATGCCCGCTTTCCTAAGCA
This sequence comes from Lepisma saccharinum, assembly GCF_977018435.1. Lineage (NCBI taxonomy): Eukaryota > Metazoa > Arthropoda > Insecta > Zygentoma > Lepismatidae > Lepisma > Lepisma saccharinum. The sequence goes on from NC_139237.1 coordinate 25,078,249, forward strand.
CTTTGCATATCTTTTCTGTGGTCTCCCCCATACTTCTTATTCCAAACCACCTCTCTTTTTCTTTCTCTTCATCTTTTTCTTTCTCTTCCAATTCTCCCCTTCCTCTTTACTCCTTCTTCTGTTTATGTCCAGTCTATCCTGCTTCTCATAGCCATTCTTTTCCAGCTGTTTCCATAGGCTATTTATTTTGCCTTCGTTTTCACATTCTTTCGTGCATATTTTCGTTATTCTTTCCTCCATATTCTTTATGAAATTTATTTTTGTCACCTCACTTACATCACTTCTTTTGTAGCAGAATACCCCTGCTGCACACTTCTTCTGATGCCAAGCGGTTTCAATTTCTTCTCCTCTCTTCCTTTTCATCAATATATCAAGGTAGCTTAACTTGCCTTCTTCTTCTATTTCACTTTCACCTTCTACGTGTCTGCAATTTAGTCGTTTCTCAACTCATAACGGAAGGACGTTATCTCTCTACTTTGAAACTAGACCATAGATTCCGCACTTACAAAAAATCAGTTATGTACCTTCTAGTTATCAACTATTCTTTTATCCAAAAGACTGTGTTACAATTTTCTCAGGAAATCTATGTCCTAGCGCTTCTCTAACTGAAGCTATGAACATTCTTTCATTCAAATTATAACTAAATTTGAATTTTCTATTTATCTGACAGCATCAACATTGACTTTCCATGCTAATAACATTCCATCCGGATTTACACTTCGCTAAAGAAAATTGATTTGGATTTGACATGATGAAAAGCTATTTTTATCCTAATGATTTTCTTCATAGTTAATTAGTGATTTTCTTCCAAAATTAATGTGATATACATCTACTCAGGGAACTTCTTCCAATGTTTTCCTCTTAGGTACTTCCTGCCTTTTTTCCACCAAAAAATGCGATATCCATCTCCCATGAAAATTAATGTTATTGCACTAGTTACGTTAAAGCGTTTAATATTACAGATTGTCTCTTTTTAAGACTATAGTCTCTTCTCTGTCTGGCAACATGTACTTTCATACATAACTCTACTCATTAGGCACTATGTGAATATTTAAGTTTTGAGAAAACTATTATCACATCTGGATGATTCATTATTTTACTGTCCGTCTTGTTTCTGTTATTACCTATTTCGTGTTGAAACACAGCAGTCAACAACGAATAATATATTAATATATATTTACTTAAATCGCTTTCCATTTAGATCGAACAATATCAAATTTACCCAACATTACGTATTGTAGTTTTGCAATGCACGGGAATTTTTTTGAAATTTCTTGTTCAACATGTTCAAAATATGTGTTTGGGAAGGAGAATAGAAATCTGAGTGACGATTTATGCTGATGTTGTCGAAAGAATCCTGTGTGGTTTTTAAGTATGTATTCTACCCAGGAATCTCTGAAGCACTAGACACAGCTGATAGATGCACTCACATTCCTTCTCAGAAGCTCAATTGTGGAGCATCTTTTTAAATCGCCACTTGCCCAAACACGTGTTTTTGTTTGCTTGCTCCAGAGATTCCAGGCATAGTATAGGAAAGTGATTAAAGAGAAACTGAACAAGTCAGCCTTAGAACAGCATTATCGCTCTCAAGGAAAAGGAGACAGATATGGTCTAGATTTGGCGGAGGCGGAAGCTATTGCTCTGGCAGTATAATTAATAAAATAGGTCTCATGCGGGCCCAAACAGCACAAAGATGTATCCTGAGAAAATATTTATAATTTTATCAGGTAATAAGTACAATGCTCCCCTGTGCTTTGCACCACGTCATGAACGCTTATAGGGGGTGTGGATTTAGGTCCACACACTTTCTTGATCAAGGCTGAAGGTGGGAGAGATATGGTCAGCACCACGCCACTGGAACTCCAGAGTTAGTTTTCTAAAAGTTCTCACTTTATATGAGGTTGGGTAGGGGGCGGAACTGCTTATACAGTTGCAAAAATTTAATTCTCCAAGGCCGGCTATTGAATCCGGGTCTCTCGCATGGTTGTCAGACTCAGGAGCGACATTTCTTTTAAAGGATAGCTTCTAAATGGCAGCATCCCACATCAAACTTCATTCATTCATATTACTTTTAACTCAAATCTGTAATTCTTTTCTTTCAGGACAGACAATCACAAACATCCATGTCCGAGCCGGAACTCGAACCCTGGACCCCTGGCGGTCGTAGCGCGCTGAGATCTCCACTCAGCTACAGAGTATGACAACGACTTATATACTGCAGGGCATCTACATTCAGTCTGAGGCTTCAAGCTTTGAGCTCTAAGTACGGTAAGCGCTCAGCTTTGTGTCTCCCGGGGGAAAAGTCCCATAATTTTCTCTAAAGGTTTCGGCCAGTGTATGGAACTTTTGTTAAATAAGCTTCTGTCAAGTTTTGAAAAAGAAGATCACGTGATTCATTTTACACAAATTGGATGCTCGAGCAATGGAGCAGTCAGTAATGATAGTAATTTTCGTTAATATAAATATCCACATACACTACTATCAACAGGAAAATTAGTATTCGTGTTTTCTGGGGGAAACGACTGCAATCATAAAAGCTGCTCGCAGGAAAAGGTAATGTTTTTTGCTTCCTTTCAAGGAGACCAAGGACAAGCGATTCAAGGGGAAATGACTATCTATCACATTTTTGTGGAAGGAAAATCAGGAAATTGCGAAGAGGAAAAATGTTGGAATAGAAATGTAGCATGACATTTAATTGTCCTTGTCAGATAGAAATTACACGTATTAACTAAAGTGTAAATCCTGATACAATTGAACAGGACACGTCAATGTTAATGTTGAAAAAAATATGTAGACTGTAATTTAAAGTTATTTTTCGGACAGAATAATGTATATAACTTCTATTTCAAGAGTGCCAGAACATAGGTATCCCAGGAAAATAACATCGCATTTTGTGGGACGAAGAGCAGAATATAAGTATGATGGAAAATCATTAGAATACGAATGCAACACGTAGTAGTAAATGGATACAATTGTAAGAAGTATAAAATAATGCACAATTTGGTAACAAGTTCATTTACAAAATTTTTAACGTCTCTGATGACCCTAGACGTAAAAATAAATTTCCCAAATTAAGGATCTCTATGTATTTTTTAGGTTCAACACCTTGACCGTGCAGTCTAAGGGGTCTTGCTTTGGGTTCCGGTTACGGTAGGCACTCAGGTTTGAGTCTCCTCAGGAAAATTACCCCCGACATTTATCTTATGATTTCTATCAGTGTATATAACCGGTGGTTAGCCACCATCGTAAGTGCATTGTGAAGCTAAAAATGCGTAGCTTAACCCTGTCATGAAAACCTAGAACGACTGGGTGTTGTCGTGCTTGCCCCACGTCGCTCAGTAAATGAATGGAAGATCCAAGCTCACAGAAAAGATCTTCTTCGGGATACCGTCCAGCAAGTCCTGATGGACCTGGCTAAGTCCAATGTCACGAAGGCGAAGTCTCAGCCCCTTAGCAGGAGTGACGTATTCAACTAGTGGAATTTGAACATCGCTTTCTGGTAGAACTGATAGCCTTCCAGTATATGGTAGAGCTAGTTATCCTAGTTCCAGGAAACAAAGCCCATGTTATAGTAGCGCAAGCAATGTAAGTTGTAAAGGTTCACCAGGTTACCAAAAAGGATTTGCAAATCGATTCAGTACAAAACTAGAGCTGTCTGTTGCCTCACCGAAAAATAACATTTCAAATGCCTCCACGTGTCCAACAGGAAAAACTCCAATATCCCCTGATGAGCCTATGCTAGAAGTAGAAATAGATACCCTACTCTATGGTCAGTTGGATTATCTGGAAGTAGAACAAATTCACCTGCCCTATAATTATGTGACTATGATAGAAGACAAGTATAGAAGAAGCAGCATCGCACGAGTTAAGAAAGTGCGAGTAAGTTTTACGCTTGTGCATTCTATTTTTGTTTAAGTAGTGAGCAGATTATGACATGTTTTCCTACTTGCTTGTATAAGTGAGATATTCATAACTTGACTTCGATCTGCATACATGCATAACATGTTACATATAAAATATTTTATCTTAAGGTACAGAAAGAATTTGTTCATTTAAAAAAATGAGCGGGTGAAAACTATACTGAACAGTAATTGAAATGTATGGTACATGTTTAATAGAGATACAGGTTACATTTATCCTTACCATCGTTCCCCAGTTTACAGTATTTTCTCAAGTAAACTAAATACTATAGACTTCAAACTTACTTTTTCTTTTTAAGAAATAAAATTAGTTGTATTACGAACAAGTATTGAAATATTAATACAAGTATAATAGAATATATTATCTTATATCGATACGTAATTATCAATTAATGCGTATTTCTATGACAAAACGATAAGCGTTTTTACAAGAATGATTTAATTTATTTTACTTGTCGTCTCGTACGTTTCTAGTGTATCGTATATTGTAAACAAAGGTACGACAAGCAAGCCAGATAATTTTCTAAAGCAAATTTTTCAAAACAACTAGTCTAGTTATCTCATAATTTGGCACACACAGGTGTACTACATAGAAATTTAAGCAAAATTTCAGCCTCAAAGGATTTGAACTTAGTCTCTGGCATACCGTGCCAAGTTACAAGTGCTCGACTAAAGTAATATATCCATATATTTGATATTGTATAAAACTAAGAATTGCATGTTATAGTTTTAAAACATAAATATAGAGGACAAAATTAGTAATGTTCCACATAACGAAAATGTCAATGTTACATGTACACCATTAAGACTAAAAAAGGAAATAATATAATTTTTACGTTTTATTTTTAAGTCCACTTCATCCACAGAGATGTTAATCAGGACTTTACCCACAGTTTGAAATGGGGTCTAAACTACTATATGTTTTCACTGGGTATCAAAACCAGAAACCCTTGATTTCAGGGTAATACTGCGTTTTAGCGGAGATAATTGGAAAAAATTAGTTACTTTTGTAAATAAAGTAACTGGTGATTGAGAGTAATTTAAAATATTTCACTGCACTCTTACAAATGTTACATTGATGAGTTTCAGTGACCATCTGAATCAAACTGTCCATCTAGTGAGTCATTTTCCCTCAGAATATCCGTTCTCCTTCCCTTATATCCACCTTATCAGGGACGGCGCTACAGGCGAGCTAGGGGGCTGAAGCACCACAAAAAATCTCTGCCCCCTTCCCATATAGTTTTATAGCCTACGTTAGGTACATTTGGACCGAAAATAGGAAATACTAGAAGTTTTCTCACTTGATATTTTCCATTATAATACTTCCATTTGGCCAATTATGAGTCACCAAACGTGCTACAAAATGGATCCATTCATAGGTCTAACAGGTGCGAAAATATTTTTTTATATAAATAGGAGGACGTTCAACATCTAAGGAACTTTTAATCTTCATATCCATATGACTTCGCACGGGGAGGTATAAAAGTCGACTGCCCTCCCTAATCCTTCAATTAGAAATGTAATGTAATCTTATTGCAGTTATAATATTATGCTCTAACAGAATAGTACCTATTCTCAAGTCGATAAATGTTCCAAGAAAGTACGGAAGATGGGGTTGCTTGTATTACTTTCTGCATAGTTGAATTATTAAACATTTCATTTTCTAGGATATTTATTTTTATTAACACTCATCATAAATAAATTTTGTGTAGTTGATTTGCATCTGAACCTCAAAGACTAATTTAAAGTCACATATAATTTAAGCAGATTGTTATTTTAAATAATACAATACATATATAGATTAATTGAAACTAGTCGAACTAGGCATGACATCTTCGAAAGCATTTTCAAAAGATGCAAGATAGAAACTTTTTTCTTTAGAGTTCCTAACTGTAACAAGATAGACTTGCCATGCGACTGCTGTGACCATCATAAAATCATTCCTTACATATTTTATGTCGGTAAATAGTAATGATGAGTGGGGGAAGGCAACTGCCCCCACGCCCCTATAATCTTCGCCACTGGTTGAATGTGAAAGAACATTTTTCTAGTTTGCAGCAAGTGAAAGGTTACGTTTATAATAGGATTGGTAACTAGAGGCGCTGCATTTATTGCCTCGAATGTAACCGTTATTTGTAAAAATAGTGCTGGATATTATTTTTATGGGATGGAAAACTTTTCGATTTTTGATTTGTGCAGTGGCGGCGATTAGGGAGGGGTGAAGCATGGGATGCAGATGTCACCCCACACTTTTTGCCACTTTTGTCCCCGCACTATGTTAAACCTTATGAACCAAGGGAAAGTAAACTTTTCTTGCCCCTCACCCCAACCCCTTAGATTTTAAACCCGATCGCCTGCACTGGCACCTTACAAATAGCACAAAGCTTACAAAGTTCGTTAAATGAAATTTTGAACGTTTCAACCATTGCAAGCAGTAGCTGAATGGTTCTTATGTCAAATTTCCTTCTATATCACAACAGTAGTGAGCTGCGAAAGATTGTAGCATTTCGTATTTCTTAAAATCGAAACTTTCTGAATTGAAACGGTCAACTCCAATTAACACATCACTGTCCTTAGTAAAGCTTTCCTTTAATTTAGAAGTTAGGTGATCAAGCACTGAAAATTAAATCATAATTTTAATATTATCTTAACATGTAGCTCTTCTGGTCTCACATGCTGGAATCGAAATGGGCTACTTAGAAAGTGCAGAAATTGTTTTATAACCTCAGACATGAGGTAAATATAAATCCAACCAACTATACTGCAATACGGTTAAAAAATCATCACGCTTGGTCAATGCAGGCATATTCCTTAAGACTCAGAAGAACATAAAATTGACAAAGAGTGCTGACCTTTACACAAATTGCAATATTTTATAGTGGTTTCCAAGCAACTTAATGAAATGTGCCTCCACCAGGGATCGAACTCAGGACCACTTGGTTACAATTCAGCAGTCTTATAGCCGGACTGCCTGTGTGTGGAGCTCAATTTTAGTATTTCAAATTCATAGTCTGTTAACTCTTTCTTTCTTGGTGGCGAGCTACCAAGCTTTTACACCAGAAGCCATATATTACAAGAATTGAAAGAGAATATGAGGAAAGAAATTGAAGCAATTTCGGAAGAGGGACGTGTTAGTGAAAATTTCCTACAAATATATGGATGCAGGAGGACATAATTTCAAACACCTCTTTTACCATGATACGTGTTCATTTTAATTGTAACTGTCAATGCAAGATAATTGAATTTCGTAGCTAGCAGTTTCAGTTACGTGGATGTTGCATCCAGTCTGCCTGCAGACATACTCTTACTTCCCGCCACTCCACGGCTTCCTCGGTCGTAAAAGGTACTGTATAATTATGACACGAATGAGATAACATTCCTAACACTAATAATACCGGTACTCAAATGATGAACTGACATGTAGCTTAAAGGTTCATTAGATGTAGAACGTCCTCCTGCTTATAAGAATTTAGACCTATTTCGAAAATAGTGATTCGATTTATAGGGGAATTATGCACATGTTGATGTATGCACATATTCTTCGTCACCGTTTGAACTTCCAAGCAAAGAACAACCACACTTCCACCAAATACATCCGCCTACCATGTAGGCAGCAGAACATCATGTAAATTTTGCAGCAAATTTGATGACTTGTGATTGGCCAAAGTGAAGTATTGTAATATGTAGCATATATTAAGTAAGAAAACGTCTTGCGTTTCCTATTTTCAGTCGAAATTCGTCTACCGTACTGTAAAGTTCTAGGGGCTATAAGGGAGGATGAATTCTGTTTTGGAAGTGGGGCTTAAGCCTCCCCTAGACCCCTGTAGCGCCGTGCCTTATGCGACGTCTTGCAATTTTTATGTAATCACAAATAAAATATATCATCTACATGCTTTACTGTAAGTGAGGAATATCCCTCGAAGAGTGAAGTGGAGTTGAAAACATTCTGTTTTGAAAGAGGTCACGGTGTCCTCCTCTGTGGCCGTGAGGTCTAAGGCATCATGTTTTGTGCGACGGTTGCTGGACAGCACAGGATCGATTCCGGGTTCAGTCTCCGGGAATTTTCGGCCTGTGTTTAGGGCGGGTGGCAACCCACTATCGTGAGGAAATTGGGGAGCTCCGAGTGAGTGAGCGTAATCCGGTCGCGAAGTCCTACAACGGCTGAGGGTTGTTTGGGCCGACCACCCGCCTTCCTAGTCTGGCTGCCGATCTCCACGCCCCCTTGGTGACCCGTGTGGGAGGGAGACCAGCAGTCGGTAGGTAAGCCTTGGCCCGATATTGGGCTGTAGCGCTATAGGCTAGGTGGTTACTGTGTCTAATTAGGAAAGTATTTTTATTTGTACCTGTAAAGACGTGTGTGCTGATTGATATTGCATTACTGTAGCTGGAATTTGCGTTATTATGTAGTTACTCGATGCTTGTGGGAATAAGTATTACAAACATAATGTTAAAATCAGGTACTCAATATAAAGTTGCATATAAAGTATTGTGTTGTATAATTATATAACAAAAATATAGTTTTTGATCTCTCTGGCGGAGTTACTAGCACATCATGCTACAGCGCCAGGGAAACTGAATTCGCAGGCTGGGGATGAATGTTTATTGTGATTGTTCTTTCCGTGAAAAGCAAAATTCTCCCCTGTGCTTTACACTACCCCATGAAGGCGTATAGGGGTGTGGAGTTAAGGCCTCACACTTTCTTGATCTCGGCCGAAGATGATGTTTATGTGATCACAAGCACGCCCCTGGACACCTTTACCCCGCGGGAGTTTCCTCCAGGTACGCATATTATACGACGCTAGGTGGGCACCGGAACCGCTTGAACAGGTGTAAAAAGCACAGAAAGTTTAAGAGTAAGAAACTGTGTCACAACAAACTCTCTTTCACTCCATCTGTCTATACAAAGTGGGTCATATCAAATGCTCTATTAATGAAGTTATATCAACAATTTAATTTTGATCGAAACCAGTTTGGTCCCTTTGCGAGTTTATTCAACACTTCATGACATCTAATGACTTTGGTTCATAATGAGAGATAGTCGTAATTCATACTGTATTAGAGTCTTTATTTTGTAGTTGATTATTATAATCAATCGAGAAACATTGTTAAGAAAGATCAAAATGAGAACACGCAATAAAATGTCCATAAGTTTCATGGTTCACTTTAGTGTAAGTGTGACATTTTCGGACGGCGCACGCATTTCAACTTTTAACTCACCCTGTTGGAGATGACGAGCAAACGTGTCAAGTGGATCAATTTCTAGAATAATCCTTGTCCACTTCGATTTTTCCTATTTCACTTAACATTTCTGTCTTTTCAGGGAAATCACAATGACGACGATAAATGTTCCAGTGGCACCTTTGTCTAGGCAGGGACTGATCAGGAGTTGATCAAATTATTTTACACTAATTAATGTTTAAATGACGTTTTTCCTTTTATTACAAGAACAATAACATTATTCTCTCTTCATCAATGGCCTTGCTCCTGTATTATGTGATGGATTTGATTAAAAATTTGCACTAACATATCTAGGTTTAATTTAAAAATAGATATATCTTTATAACATTACAGTCTGGGTGTTCGAAATGAGGCCTCTAACACATTATGTTTGCACTAGTTAACTTGTCGATTTAATGAACAACTGTCGCACGTGTCTTATTCGATTATTCCATCCCTAGTTTGGAATTCTGGCCTTGACATTAGTGTTCCTTTTAATTGTCTGTTCATTATTTCATTATATCATATCATCCCATAGTTCATCATATCAATTTAATCTTATCATCACTCATGATTTTCTTCGCGACAAACCAAAATGTTGCAGATAGCGAGCTAAAAAAATAAACAACATCAAATCAATCATTCAATCAGCCATGCGATTATTGACTTTGATTGACACTTGAAACACGATGGAGGTGTTTTAGAATGAACACTATTGAATATCAGTTCCAACTTATTGTAAATTCTTGGTATTAGTCTGTTTGTAAATACTGTAAATACTTCTTACAAATCACAAGTACCATTATTATTTTGTATTTTGCACAGGTAAGTCTCCCAAGTTGTTACTGTAGATTAGGCACACACAGGAGATATACAATGTAGATATTTTTTCGCTAAAAATTTCTACATCCCAGGTTGTTGTCTTGAAGTTGTCTCTCTTAATGAGACAACTTACTGGCAACCCTGCCACTCGTCCCTGGAAGTTATGTCAGAGCGATTAATGATTTGATTTATCTTACTTCGTTAATTGTGCCACGTTTGTTTAATTTGCGAAGATGGGAATGAGCTATGACATGATGAAATTGATGAATCAACACTCACAATCATCCATGACCAGGAACCCATCCGGCCCCCGTAGCCGAGTGTCAGGGCGCTTGTCTTCTGTGTTGAGTTGCCTACATAGGCCTATACCATGGATTTTAAGCGCTTACAGAAACTAAGAAATTTCCAGGAATCAAATTATTTTAAGGAATAATTACTTGTTTTATTGATATCTGCCAGCACCCAAACGTTATTGAAGTTGTTCTGCTACACCCTGTATATTATGTAAGTGGCAAACTTGAAATTGAGCCTAATTCTATATGCAACTCACCAAGATTTTGTGTATGTTGGGTTGCCTAGTAGAAAATGTTGTTATACTATTAGTTTTGGTGAACTTTGTACTTTTGATTTGTTTCTGGTCAAGAGGGAGATTGTAAAACGTACTAGATTCGCCTTACTCTATAGACACAACAGCAAGATTCGATAATTTTAACGTAGCCAAAGGAAAGAGAACATTAATTCTAAAATCGATTTCAGAAACGTAGTGATGTTCATTATTTCCGTTTCGAGAACAACAGGACATGATTTTCAAGGGGAAATGGTATTCCATTCCCTGTTCAAAAATCCATGACCAAAGCATGAGGGAAACATTAGGAGATAGATATAACATTCGTCAAAAACTTCCTGTGTGGAGGAATTATGGGCATTTAGTGGAGTATAAATACGGCCCGTAGTGGCATGTCAACTAGAGATGACTGCAAGAGTGATGACGATGGACGCTTGTATTCTGATGTTTCTTCTCTACATTTCATATCTAGCAACATTCTTGCTCACCAACGCATGTCAGGAATTAGAAGAAGCGGTGAGATCACATATCATTGTATTTTTTGTTTTAAAGTATTTATATATATATGTGTGTTATTCAAACATGTTGGTACTAAATGCGTGATTTCATATCACAGCAATTGACTATTGAAATACTATAGTTACTTCTACCTCAGTAAATGTCAACAATTATTGCTATGTTGCTATTTTTTCCGTTTCTTTTAACTCGAAATTTCCAAGATTTATCAATTTCATATGTGGTCATTTTTTTAATTTTATATTTTATTAGTATGTCACGTTATATTAGCAGTTGCCTTCAACAAATAGGAAAAATTTATATTTATTTATTACTTAACTGTAATAATATCCGCGATAGCTAAGTCGTTAGGGCGTCCAACTAAAGTGCGAGAGACCCGGGTTTGATATCCGGCGGTGATGACTCTTGCAACATGTTGAAGGGGCTCCGCCGTCAAACCAGCGTCCTTTATAGTGTCTACCCGGAGGATATTCTGGGGTTAAAGGCTGCTAAAAACGTGGTTTTGATCACATCTGCCCAAGTATCGGTAGAGATCAAGAAACTGTGAAGCCCTAACTTCACGCCCTCTATACAACTTCATTGCTTTGTGTAGAGCAAAGGAGAGAACTTTACTTTTTTAATATTGTACCCATTATCAGTGCGCCCAAGTGTACTTTAGTGATCTTCTCCTATAAGATACGCCAATGGGTAGGAAGATTCATTTGACGAACACACAATCACAATGCGCCAGAAAAATATTGCATTGAGTATTTGATTAGAATTGTAATATCGGAACCTAAAATTGATATTAACGACTTACATAGTACTCAATAGAACGCAGTAGCACGTGTTTAGAATATGATTGATTCCACATAAAATCACCCAGAAAAAAAATCAAAATGCAACCCACAGATTAAGATGTTCATCAAATTTGGTGTGTTTGTTAAACTAACAAGGTATGAACACATGAAAAAATGTTCTTCTCTACACCTCATAGTTACTGAGAAGCAGAAGGCTAAAATTTCAGAATTTTGCATGGATCGGTCATTACCGAGAGCATGGCGGTAGCCTGCAGTGATTAACAGAAAATGTTATATCTCAGAGACAAATCCACATATCACTTTGCCTTTTTTTTTCTGCAGTTCATACATATATGTGTAATGCATTTGACAAGTTTTTACCAAGATTCCTTTGCATTGAAGATTAACCATTCATGTCAGTAAACAAAGTATTCGTCTTAAAAAATCAACGAGAATCTGTTTCCCATTTCGAAAATATGACTGTTCGGTTAGCAGTTCAGTAGATTGTTTTTCTTGTAGCCAGTAGGCTAGTAACTCTGCTGTTTTATTTTGTCTATTTCTAAAAGCCATAATCTGATATGAAAAACAGAAATTTACGTTTCTTTATCTGTGTTTAGGTAGATCTAAGCGTCAATGTCAATATATTCCCAATGTAAATATCAATGTATGTCCATTGAGCAAAGTAGAACTTTCAAATTTCATAACAACTATAGCAATTACGAGAGAACCGATTTCACATGAGTATTGGAAAAATAATCAGAAAAAGTTGAAAAATCTAGCGAAACAGAAAATGAGCAAACATTTGATTTCCACGTAGAAAGTTTCGATGAAAAAATACAGGCTTGAACATGAGTCCAACCCTGGTCTCCGGCATACCGTCCGGCTCGGTAGCTCAGTGATTAGAGCGATGACACGGTATGCCAGAGACCCGGGTTCGAGTCCTGGTCGAGCCTGCAATTTTCGCTGAAAATTTCTACGTAGTACATCTTCTGTGTGTGCCTGATCTACAATAAATAACATATCTACGCTGGGAGGAACCAGGCAACGTCGAAGTCTACTGTTTTCAAAAGCAACAGATCTCGTTGCGGTAGAACTCGCAGAGACGATTTCACGAAAGTAAAACAGCGATGGCGAAAAATCAGGCGAGGACAGGCCGGTTCGGGAGCTGAGTAGTTGTCGCCTCCGTGGCGGAGTGGTTAGAACAACACGCTATGAAGTCTAGCTGCCCACTCGGACACGTGCACATCGTGCTTTCGCGTTCGCTGTTTTCTATTTGGCAGGCATTAGGTAAGGCAAAATAGTCTTGAGTTGAATAGAGCAAGAACTGTTTAGTAGCACGTACATGTTAATTGAGAAAGACAAAAAAAAAGACAAACATGCCGATACAGCGACAGAATACGTTGAAATTTGTTTTTCGTTGTGTAAAATCTAGACCTACTGGACTTAAATGCGTGGTTTCACAACACGTACGGTGTACAATCGAACCAAGTTCAAAGCTTGAAAACATATTACTATCAAAAGAGTGTATTTGTGAAATATGTAACGAGAGTTGTTGGTGAAATATTAATAAATGATTACGGAACTGAAGTGTCCTATTATGATTTTGACGGACATCATGAAATAGATGTGGAATGGGCAGACCAGCATAGTGTATTTGTCAGTGTACTCTTCGCAACATGTTATTTGACCGCCCCGAAATAATTCTAAATCCTGAATTCGTAATCTTAGCAACACTGAACTTCGGCTGCAGCTGAGAATAGCCACCTTTGAGTTGGTCTTTCCACTAGACGAAATCAGCTGCCATAAAAGGTTTTCAATTTTGGACTTTCCATAAACTTAGAAACTATAAACCGCTATTATAATACACAATCAAACAGAAATAATAATTTGGAAAAAAAAAACTTGAGGAAATTTTACGATTGTGCTTGCTCGACTTGAAATTAGAGGGGTTTGAAGCACTGACTACAGTTTTTCTCCATCTAGAGGAAACGTTATTAAGTTTCTGCAGAAAGAAGCAAACTTGTGAAGATTTTATGCAACATTTTATTTACAATACCTTGCAAAATATGGAACAGACTTGTCGAGAAAATGTGCTTGGAACAATGGAAGGTTGAAGTCTTCGTAAACGTCAACATAGTTTTAAGGGCAGAGAAGTTAAAATAGAGCAATTGGTTAGACGCTTCTACCCTTATTTTTCGTCAAGTGTGAAAAGTTGCTTGTTCAAATCCTACCCTCACCTCTTTTTTCTTTTTGGTTTGCTGAACAGAGACCGTTGATATTAGAATATTAAAAAAAATAATCCGATGCAAACTTGAAGGCGCATTTTTCTCCTTAGAAGTTGTAGATTTACAGGATTTGATTTTTTTTTTTAGTTATTCTTCATAAGTTGTGTTAACACACAAGTCATGAAAAATTTACATATCACATATATGTATTCAGGATTCAAAATGTAATGTTATTTAAATTATGTGTTGTTTAAGTTCTTCACGGACATCAAAAATATTGATTATTTTGATATACTAAAAAAACATATACAGTAATGTTCAGTTGTGATGTAGTGCATACTGTAACGAAGGAGAAACTTTAATGAGTTCAAATTGATAAGATTGGCAATTTCTTGTCCGTTCCTTCGTAATGACTGTTGTCAATCACCTCACCACCATCTTACGATCCGTCTAAAACTAATAGTTAATCGCCAATTAACATAAGTAAATGGTTATTGCGACGGAGGCCAATGCGATAAGAAACTGCTAATATGTATTTATATAGTGAGTGACAAACAAAAAATTTAAAACCTCAGAATGATCGTTAATTCGTCACTGCCTTGTATCGGAAATGTTTTTCATATTTCAACAGAAAGTACGAGTATCATATCTAACAAACATTCCCCACTTACTTGCAATATTCAAAACCACCATCACAGACTTAGCTCTACATGACTTGATTTTGTGCATTCCACGTGGCATGTGGCTTCGTCCTATCACGGAAATAACTTCCTGTTACTATATCCTTTCAACTCGCTCCTGAAATACAGAGGCTAATGTTGACTTCTTAGCACGATGGATAACTTTTAAACTCAACGATATACTCGTGAAAAAATCCTACCAGTTTGAAGAAGTCAATTCACACATATTGCCATTCCCATAATCTCGTCATGGCAATTTTTATGAAGAAACGAAATCAGAAAAAAAACGAAAAACGCCGAAAGGGAAGAATGAACATTTTTTATTGGTGTTTTGCCATATTTTGTAAATTGTGTGTAAATCTCCGTGTTTTGAGCAAGCAATCGTTTAGTTACGAAGTTTTTTGTTGTTTGTTTAAAGTAGGAATAGGATAGAGAAATTGAGTCATTTGAACCAAACATAGTTTGCCAAGAAACTTCAGCTTTTTCTCCAAAGACTGTAGGAAAGAGAGAGGATAGACGTATGAAATATAAAATACGTGTGAAATGAAAACAATAGAAAACCTTGCAACTGCATCGAGGTGGAAACTGCAAGTCATTTTCGAAATATGAACCTGATTTTGTTCTGTATTGTAAAGTGGACATGAGAGACGATACCATTCCTCAGCAAGAAAAAATTAAGAAGGCCACCTACTTGGCTCCAACTTGTACAATGGTCATAATTAGTAATTAGGGTGCGGAAGTTGATGAAAAATCAACTTTTTTCTGACCATTAAAAACAATGCTAAACCTTATATTATGTCGGTTTCCCTTCTGTTAAAACCAGAAAACACTTTCCATGTTGCATTTATTTGCATTTCTAGTCCTTGTTTGGCATTTAGGTTATTTGTCAGTATTTTTAAAAGTTTTTGTTGAATTTTAATTTATATTTGAGATATATTTTTCTCCTTCCCTGTTCTTTCGTGAATTTTAAAATGAGTTTACTAGTAAAACTTACATATTTAAATTTATTGAGATGGTCCTATTAGTAAATTCACCATGAATCGAAAATACGGTCAATGGAAAAGCAAAATATTATTCTTAACTGAAATATTTGACAATGGATAAAGATACTTTTGTGAACACTACCATCAGGTTCTTTTTCTGGACACTATTATCGCTTTAATCTGTGGTTTTAAAGTAAAATTATTCACAATACAAAATGAAATTATACTCTGGTGTACGCGAAGCAGAACTGTATTTTCGGATGCTGGCCAACAACAATATCATAGAAGGCCCACTCTGAAAGGAGATGAATGATTTATAAAGAAAAACCTGGAGGTCTATTATATGTAACCTTGAAGTAAACAAGTAAAACTACATTATCACTTAGTTGCTCTTTTCCCCTTTGCTTCAGTGGTTTCAACCACCAAACAATGGGCTTCATGTACTTATTGGACGACTCTCTTGTAACTTATGAAAAAATCAAGCTTTCATTTTTACGGCAAAAATTATTTAATAATAATTTTTACCATTTTTAGGTCATTTCATATGGCATCTTTTGATTTTTTTTAGGTCATCAACTTCCGAGTACTAGTCATAATGTTTAATCCTACAAGCATTCCTCAGCTATCCTAAAGATTCGAGCGAAAACCTAAAACTTTCCACTTCACACTGCACTACACCACAACAGAAATGTGTGTCTTCACTCGAACTGAGTGCAAAAAATAACCTAAACCGTGTGATGTAGGGGGATCGTGTTTGCTTGCGGAAAGGATGGTCATGGATTCAAACCTACTTCCTTGCAAAATCTATTTCGGAAAGTAAACGGTTTTGGACGAGAATGCTTACCTATGTTTCTTGGATATTTCTGTTCATATTGATGCTAATTACGCCCAGCATTTCCGGATGCAGAAACTTGCGATATAAATTTTGAGGTGGGTAATTTCAAACGTTGAATACAGCATAATATTTCTGATTGTATCATTTGAAAATCCGACGTATATTTCAGGTCCGCAGTGAAGAGTACAAACAAAGAACATCGTATTTGTGTGTATGATGGTATGTGTGCGATGGTATTTGTGTGTGTGTTGTTGTTGTTGTTGTTGTTTTAAGTATACTTTATTTACAGATAGGCTAATCGGGACTGGACCTATAGTTTAAACAGGAATCAGAAAACCACTGTGCAATGCACCTCCACCTGATATAAAACCCAGGACACATTGATTACAACTTCCTGTTTAAGAACATATATGTATTAGATATAAACATTTAATCTGTGCTAACATAGCTTTTGGAGCTGCATGAAAAGAAAGATCTTGTCATAAATACTGCCAATCACTGAAAAAATCAAGACGTTGACCAGAAACATTCCCGAGGTATGCATTGCATATATAATTACAGTGATTTAATATAATCTTATATTACAATATTACAGCACTTAGTACTCGGTAAATATAGAAAAATATATAAAGATAATTAAAAAATCAGGAGTAGCTGAAATATTGAACTTTTGATGTTTCGTTCTTGACGATATGGTATAACAAAACGACCATCTAACAAACTGCTCCAGCATATTACTAACGTGAAACTCTGTACAACAAGATCTCTGTTGAAAGAACATTTTGAAGGGGTTCCGAAACATTTTTTGCCACAGATCAGGGAAACGATGCACTTTGCAGGATCGTCCGGTATTCTGCAATTTATCATTACTGTAACTTTGCCTAAAATCGAGAGAAATTAGTTTCAATGCATTCAAATGTGATGTCAATTCTCTCGGGGTGGTGGAGAACTAGTTCAGTGTTTCCAACTGCACAAAAATTAACCTATTTTAAATTTCAGAAGGAATACTCTTAAAAAATATATCAACATTTCCAATTTACGATTTTTGTTTAATTGCGTTTTATATTACTGGTTTAGGGTTTCTAACTTCATGGAATGTGAAAGAATGAAAAAAAAACTCGCACAAGCGTTTTCGTTTAAAGAAAAAGCTGTTGATAAGTTGTATTCTGTTTGTGGACTCTGAAGCGCTATGTTGCCAAATTTACGAATTCAGGAATTTGAATTGTTTTCAGCACGGTGAAATAAGATGTTGCGAAGAGTACATGTTGTGCGACAAGAATTAACCAGTGATGCAATTTGTAATGTAATTAGTGGATATGGTGAAGTGCAAAAGGTAAAAGAAGAGAAGTATTCAGAATAACATATATATAGAACTAGAACGGGGTGCATTGTGTATAAAATGGACTTGCTGTGAGCAATCCCTACGTACACCCGTTAGCAAAAAAAATACAAAAAAAAACGGCCACCCTTGAAACATTCAAAGTCCCAATCTGCACGATGTGACAACAAGGCGGGGCAGTGTAACAAACCTCACGTGCGAGAATGTTGCAACGCCATACGTCGAAGTCTTGGTGACTCTACATCAGATATGTAATTGATGTATTTACTTATCTCTGACAAAAAATTTCAAATAATTAAAAAAAATATAAATTTCACATCACATTCTTTGCTCCTGCTTCATTCGTCAAATCATCTATTGCTGCAGATAACTTGAAGGATCGGTCTTCTGAAAATCGCTGAATATGTGAAAGATGATTTGTATGTTGGTTCGAAGAAAAATAAAATATTTTCAAATTGATGAACATTACGTGCTGAATTTTTGCATAAAATGAAATCTGATTTTTTTTGTGTATTTTAAGAAAAATACACAAACATGCACAAACACACAATACGCATATATGGCCAGCAACGAACACAGTGGCAATTGGGTGTTTGGTGACATAATTACGTGCCGTACCATGTTGACAATGAAACTGCAAATGGTGCGAGTTTTTCACAGTTTTCAATACTGTCGATGGTCGTGTCGTCTTCCAGACTTAGATCTTGGCTTGTAGGAGCTGGTTACATTCCTACAACAATCATACCTAAGGGTATCAAAATATTCATGGCCGGAAACCAAATTGTAATTGATGGGGAAATATGTCAAAAGGTCTCTCGCGAAGTGTAAAGTTGCAAGAAATTGCTGGACGAAACGTGCCATACGGTTCTGCAGAGCTAGCTGGGAAGAGCATGTTGAGTGTAGAGAATAGAAAAATCTAGAGTGGTTGGTTAAGGCGCCATACTTATAAAGTCAGACTGACATTTTGATCCCATGTTCGAGTCTTACTCGGCCAATTCTTTCCTTCTTGAATGTATGGTAGAGTTTTTGATGTATGATTATTAAAATTGTCCTTTTGTTTTGACTATCGATTCAAAACATTTGAAAATAACTTTTGGAAGCACGACGTTGACTACAGTGTGCTTTAACATTTGTTATAAATATGTGTTTGCATTTATAAGAAACATTTCAGGATTGAAGAGCGTATTATTACAACGTTAATCAAAAGTTCTTGTTCCTTTCAAATATCGGAACGTCTAGTAGTTCATGTATGTGTTGAAGAAAACTTTAAAATACTCGACATTTTCATAAGCTGATAGTACTAATAATAAATATAATATTAATAACAACATGAGAAACGATAAGATTTGTAATTATACACGCTCTCCTTGCTTTGACTGTTGAGTGATTGATTTGTTCCTCAGATTTGTCTTCAGGTAGACACAGAAATAATATCACGTGGTTCATTCGCAGCGTCAGGCGACTTTGCGAATTGATGTAAAATTATTTTCTTCCCATAACATGAACTTCTTGCCATCAGAAATGGTAGTAGGTTTTTCCAGAATTTCTTCTGTAAGGAAACTGAGGACGTGTAGAAATTCATAAACGAAAAAAAGGTAAAGTGCTCCCCTGTGCATAGCACCACACCATGAAGGCGTATAGGGGGTGTGGGGGTAACACCCCACACTTTCTTGATCCGGTCGTGAGTGGGGGTGAAGTGATCAGCAACACGCCCCTGACCGCCTTTACCCCCCAGGGTTTCCTCCAGGTACCCATGTTATTCGACGCTGGGTGGGCGCCGGGGCCGCTTCCATCGTCAGAAAAGTTCACGGATTTGAACCTACGCGTTACCGACTGAGCCACCGACTCGTAAAAATTCAAATTATTAGTAAATAATTTCAGTAGCATTGTAAACGAAATATATTTCTAGAAGTTCCCAGTTCATTCACTACTTTCATAGACTTGATATTTATGTTCATGTTCAATGTTTTCGCGTGGTGCTCAATTTTATTATTTCATATTGATTTTTTAAACGACGCATCTTCCAAATTAGACAACTCCATTTTTTTTTCTATTTCATAATGCTACTTACCATTTACTTTGGTTTGCATTCAGTTTTTTTTAAATCGTATAAAACCAGATTAGCATTCTTAGAATTGTAACTTCTTGCAGCGGTTCGCCAAAGTGGAAAAATTGGAAGGCTGTGATACCATTTGTATTTTGGTTAGCATTATACTGTTAAGTTCGATACGAATTTGGAGATCTTTACAAATAATATTTGGATTTTCAACGATAGTTGGAATGTTCATTGAGTTGGTATTTTTAAGTTCACTTTATGCAAAGAAAGACTATCGGGACTGGACATAGAGTTTAAAGTTGGATCCGAATCACTATGTCGTCCACCGGTTATCGAACACAGGACCCCTTGATTTCAAGACGACGACGCTACCACTGGGCCATCCGGGGGGGCAATCTACGCTGTGGAAGATATTTTGTTTCTTTTTTTATCATTAATTTGCATGATAAAAATGTTCAGAGTAATAAGGTTGGAAAAGTCAAAGCTCCAAATATGGCAGACGATTATATCATTTATTATTATGAGAGTGAAAGTAATTAAATAAATAAACAATAATATTTTCTTTATACTCAATGCGAATACTCACCATGATTTAGCAAGCGACAAACAAAAGCAGGCAAACCCTCATTGAATTAACCAAGCAATATTTTGAAATGTACACATTTATTTTAGTTTTGTTAAATATTGTTGTGAATGGAATGGGAACTGCTTGAAATATATTCTGTTTCAATCTTACTGAAAAGATTATGAAGTTTTAAAATTTCTACGAAACAGTTTTCCTTATGAATTTATACACGTCCTCAGTTTCCTTACTGAAGAAATTCTCGCGTTTAAAAACATACTAACAATTCTGATGGCAAGATGTTCATGTTATACGCTGGTGGCGTGAACGTCACTTCCGGCACTGTCGTCATAGCAAAGGCGGACATGAGTTTACACAATAAATTCCCCAGTTTCACTCCTTATGAGTACCATTGGAATAGGGTTGCGGGGGAGATATTTCACAACCAATATCAGCAGTTAAGAAACTAAATGTTAGCGTGCATAATACATCAATGAAATTGATGAGATTCAGAAGTTTGCGTAGATAAAATACAGTTTGGTTGCAGGTGAAACGTTAAAGAAGAAGTTAAGAAACAAGAGCAAATATTTCCAAGAAAGTGACCAGCTAATAATTTACCGGAACTTTAGAAATTCTTCGGTTTAGCTACCGTAGGCTTGTTGGAGTGTAAAGTAACGTGAAGTCACATGATTCTTTTCATTGTTGTTTTTTGAATACCCAATATAACCTAGCGCAAAAGGCAGGAATCATGCCTAATATTTGCAATAAGACATATCTGGAGAAAAGGCGGAACGCCAACCACATAAGAATAGAACAAAAATTATTGCTACTAAAAATAAAAACAAGAACAAATGCATATTAAGATAACAATGGTATTATTAAAGTCTGTCTGCCTGTCTCTCAAGTAAGCCATTTCAGGAAATTAGGTTCACATTTACATCTCAAAGGAATAGCAGTTACCAAAATATGTTATTTTTCTAAATTTTCGGAAATCATAAATAATCGTTACTCGCAAATAAGCGAATTCTAACTGGATATGTTTACTTCCATATATAGATTATCCAAAATTGACGTAACTTAATGTAATTTTTCCTAAGTGGCTTTATTTATTATAGTACAGAATTGACAATGGTAAACTGACAGCAATAGGAAATAATTCTCCTCTAGAAGCTTATGTTCTCGCTTCTAGGTAATTCACCCCTCTTCCGAGGTATGCATATCTCTTTGGGCATTTGGGGATTATCCAACGAAAGATTAAACATGTCATAAACTGTCACCTTGAAATGTTTCGCGCCAGAAACCTAGAGATTGACCACCGATATTTTGTATAACAAATATTTCCTTTCCTCTTCATCTATTGTTTACAATAGGAATTAACGTAACAAATGATAGTCATTTGTACAATGTCTTAAATAAATAAAACAGATGTTCAATGTTGCACCAGGAACTGAGTTCCGATGAGTTCCGGCTCATTTTAATTGATTGATTGATTGATTTGTTGTTTTAAGTCCACTTTATGCACAGTAAGGCTAATCGGGACTGGACCTACAGTTTAAATTGGGATCCGAACCACTGGGCCAAGTGCCTCCACCGGGTATCGAACCCGGGACCCCTTGATTACAAGGCGACGACGCTACCACTGCGCCATCGGGGAGGCCCTGGGCTCATTTTAAGCTCTGAGTATTAGTAATAACAATTTTTATTATTACAGTTATGATTTATACAATGAATATTATAAACTCATAGATATTAACCAAATTCATTCCACATTATTATTATTATTATTATTATTATTATTATTATTATTATTATTATTATTATTATTATTATTATTATTATTTTATCCTTGGGAAGATTCTTCTACTCGATCCACAAGATGAGTGAATCTAGCAAAACTGTTTTTCATAATTTCACATTTCTTGTAGTTGGTGTACTAAAATTGAAATGTATATATAAACTAGTTTGTTACTAAATATAAGACACACAATTTAGGCGAAACGTTAGTCCTGTTGTGTGACCTCTCACATAAAACTCCAATTTTTGAAATTTTCTATCTGTGAAACCATTTTATCCTTGAATTAAATGGTACAATGTGAAAACATAACTTTGTTACTGTATTTTAAACGATTTTTTTTAATATAATGCAGTATTCACTTTCGTTATTCAGCTATTTATTTTTCTTATTAATAATAACTTTTCTGCTTTTGTTTTTTGTAACTTTAAATGAAGTACTTCAATTTCCATGGGTGTCCAAGGACCGGTTAGACTGCCCTTCCCGACGCCCATAAATCCAGCAAATATAATTTTCTTTCGAGCCCAGCAGTTTCCCTGTACTTAATCTTCATCTATTGGAACAAAAATGAAGCAAACAATACTATATGAAAGTTATAATTACTGCTGATATTTTTGTTTCGAGGATTTCAATTATTTTCTGTAATCTCCTGAAAAATTAATTACAGTAGTTACATGAACTTTTCCACTTGTTGGTCAATTCTGATCGACCTGAAGATGTTTTTAGCTTGGCAGACCATTATTGATTGCAACAAATTGATTTCATTCAATTTTCTTGAATAAAGAACCTCATAAGAACGACATAATAATTACTAATATAAGAAACGGCACATATTGTTTTGAAACCTTTTGTCCTCCTGATTACTTCGTAACAAAGGCATACAGCCCACATTGGTTAAATGGTATAAATACTGATTCACCTTAACATCTCTTCGCTCACACACGAAGTTATTGGTAAGAAAACTGCTGTAGACATTTTTAGAAAGTGCTGGTTACAATATGTGCGACATCATATGAGTAACACTTTCCTTAATATCACATTATTTTCCTTTCATGCATCGTTCCACCCTTCCTTCAAAGATACCTTCTTATCTTACGTATCTAAAACTCTGCGAGTGGTTTTCTTTATGTGCTAACTCTCCCTTCTTCATTGTTTTCGTCTCACCTTTCCAAACTGCACGAACGCACAATAGCGTTTCGTCCCAACATGGCCGCACTCACGCGCGGAACTAGCAGATGACGCCCCCAGCGTATAGGAAGGAAATAATTTTACAGCAATTCTCAAGGTCGCCTGACGCTGCAAATGGACCAGGTGATATTATTTCTGTATCCGCACAATACTATCACTCAACAGCAACTATCTAATCAAAACAAGTAAAGCGTGTGTAAAAACAAATCTTACCCTTTTTCACGTTATTATTAATATTATCCTTATTATTAATATTATCAGCTTATGAAAATGTAGAGTATTTTATAGTTCTCTTCAACACATACATGAACAACTAAACGTTCCGATATTTGAAAGGAACAAGTCATATTTTTGATTAACGTTGTTATACTAAGTTCCTCAATCTTTAAGTGTTTCTCATAAATGCAAACAAGCTATTTCTAACGAATATTACAGCACTCTGTAGCCAGTTCCTGCTTCCAAAAGTTATTTTCAAATGGTTTGAAACGATAGTGAAAACAATAGCACAATTTAAATAATCATACATTATAAAATCTATCAAACGCCGAAAAAAACAACAACATAAATTAGAGTTTGGTTTGTTGCCATGCAGGGGCGCCGACTTGTCAAAATTATTGGGGGGGCTCTGATCACTGAAATTAGGGCTACCATACGTCCTGGTTTTCCCGGACATGTCCTCTTTTCGGACCCTGAAAATTGCGTCCGGGCGGGTTTTTATTTTCTGTTAAAATGTCCAGGTTTTTACTTTTATCCATTCATCATAGGTCAGAGATCACGAAGTTACAACTTTTCGAATCATTAAACGTCTGATGTTGGCTGTACTGGACGATGCGCTAAGCGTTAGTCGTTTGTTGTTACAGTTTCAAGTTCCGGTCGATGTGATTTCCGCGTCATTCGTTTGTTCGTGTTTCGAAGTGGAAGTTAGAGCAATCTGTGGTTAGAGTTTGCGAACACGGTGTAAGCTACTAATATGCCTAAACGAAAGTGCAAGTTTACTAATGAGTTACAAGAAAAGTATTCATGTTTTAGACGTGGTAGAGACGATTTTGAATGCGAGTGTATGGTTGTAAACCCGGTACATGTGTGTCTGTGGCAAACAAAGGAGGGCTAGACTTGCAAGCACACGTGGAGTGCGAAAAGCACAAGAGAGCCGTCAGAGGTGAAGCTTCATCTACAAAACTGACTCAGTTTTTCACGAAACCTGGCAGTGAACATGAAGATAAAGTAAGGTTCTTTCGCGTTTCATACTGTTAAGCATCACAACAGTTATAAAGTGATGGACTGCACATCAAGCTTGATATGTCCTCTTTTTAGCATTTCGAAATATGGTAGCCCTAATGAAATAAATGAATGAATGACTCACTCACTCCCTTTTTTAAAAATAAAAATTACATCTTCGTATAGCTGTTTTTAATCAGCTATTATATTCCTCATGCAAATGAAATGTAACATGAAAAACGTTTAGAAAATGTTTCAAAGTCTCTTTATGTCTTTTGTGTCTGCTCATTTGTTTTTTAGATAATTAACATTTCTATTGAAAAGTATGTATTTACATTAAGAGGCCAACCTAACAGTTTTATGCTGGCCTCGGTAGCCGAGCGTGTTGGGTGGTCGACTCAACTAGCTTTGATCCGAAGGTCTCGGGTTCGAGTCCCGGCGAGGGCATGGGTGTGTTTTAATGTCCGCAACAGACATGTGACGAGTTCAAATAACCTTAGTGTTGACGTACCCATAACATAACGAATATTTACAATATTTAACAGTTTTATTTAATTATTTACATAGTAAATGCTAACACAAATCGCAGGAAAATAGTTTTACCTTTCTGTTCTTGCTACAATATTTTACTTTTAAAATTTAATTTTGAAATAATAAAAAAAAAATAGCTTGTACACTAAGATAGAAAGTGACATACACAACAAAAACATATGAACCTGATTTAGAAATAAAGCAAAAGTTGCTCTACGCACTGGGTTATTTTTTTATGAACTCATTAACGAACGGTCTCAGGTCCAAATTATCAAGCACTGTTTGATGTATCATGTGGAGTACCGCTGATCTGCTTAGTCTCTTCTGCCCCATTGTAGATCTCAAATATGTCTTTAGTCGGCAAATAGCACTGAATGACCTTTCGGCTGTGGCTGTCGTCACTGGCACAGTGCGGAGGACCATCATGAATTTGGCAACTTCAGGCAGAAGGTGATGTCTACTGGAGGGTGATGTCTTCCAAAAGAAACTTCCTTATGTCACGCATGGTAGTTAGAGCCACTTTTTTTCTGTTTGGCGATATCACCAAGCATGGACATGTGTAAGGAGAGCCTATCGGCATCCAAATCTTGGCGAAAGATTTCTCGCGTTTGCTGAAAGTTTGTTGTGCAACTGTTCACAGCTGAGATGCATTCTTTCTCTACGGCTATTACTTTTTGTAGTCCTGTAGATTCATGTCCTTGTTGAACACATGATTTTGCTGTGTCACACACGTCAGTGTATATTGATTTATAATACTCTTTTGGAATGTAGAACTTTGAGGTTTGGCAGCATCATGATTTTCAAGTCTCTTAGGGACGTGATGTTGCTGGGGCAATTCGGCTCATCAACGAGGCTGGGTTTGCCTCTTTGCATTTCTGCCAGAACTGATCAAAACCCATTCGCTTTTCTTGAAAGATGTCAGTGAAGTATTTTAGTTTTTATTCCACTTCCGTAGCGCCAATGCGTGGAGACTGAATCTTACAGTTTACCTCTTCTATTGGACCCATCACATGGCAGTAGAGGGAGAGAAAGAAAAATGTCTTGAAGTGAAGCATTGTCTCCAGGTATCCAGCACATTTTGATGATGCGTCAGTAGAATCTTCTTCAGAAAATTTCTCAAAGAAATTGATAAGGTTTTCGTAGTTCCTTAAGATCTATTGCATACTGGAGGCTTTCAACGTCCACCGACGAGGGCAAAGTGGTCCCAGTCCAGTATGGCCAGCCTTCTCACTCACATCAATAATATTCCTAAATATTTGCATTCTTTTAGGGGATTCCCAAACAGTCTTTAACAAGTCTTTGGCTAAATTCATTATGTCTCTCGTATAATAGTAAACAATAATTATATATTTAGTATATAGTAATAAGTCATGTGTTTTGCTGTCCCCGGTCATAGCCCACCCCCAAAGTTGATGGTCTAGAACATTTCAAATATGTATTTAAAGTTAAGTTCATGTGGCACACTTCAGAGTAAACTTTACAAGAGAAGCAAAATAATACATTAGATCCTCTTAAGCAAAATTATTTGGGGGGCTCTGCCCCCACATCGTTAACATTGGGGGGGCTCGAGCCCCCCCAAGCCCCATGGAGTCGGCGCCTATGTTGCCATGAATATGTTGATAACCTTACGTATGATTGTTGTAGGCATGTAACAAGCTCCTGCAAGCCAAAAGCTGAGTCGGGAAGACGACACGATCATCGACAGTGTTACAAACTGTGAAAACCTCGCAACATTAGCAGTTTCATTGTCGACATGGTAAGGCACGTAATTATGAACAACACCCGTGTTGTTTATGTGACCAATACACCCAACTGATATTATGTTCATTGCTGCTTATTGTTTGTTCGTGCATATTTGTGTATTTCTTTTATAATTTCAGAATTAATTTTAGCCAGAATTCAGCACGTAATGTTTATCAATTTGAAAATATTTTATTTTTCTTGGAACCAACATACCAATAATTTTTCACATATTCTCCGATTTTCAGAAGACCGATCCTTCACGTTATCTGCATCAATAGCAATGTGAGCGAATGAAGCAGGAGCATAAAATGTGTTTTGAAATGTATAAATATTTTAATGTAGTTATTCGTCAGAAATAAGTAAATACATCAATTACATATATGTTGTTGCATCACCAAGTCTTCGACGTATGGCAATGCTACTTTCTCGCACGCGAGGTTTGCTACACTGCCCCGTCATGTTGCCACATCGTGCAGATTTGGACTTCTAAATTTTCGAGGGTGGGCGGTTTTTATTCACTCTCGGGTGTACATTGCATTACAAGGATACAGGTACTGGGTAACCTATTCTGGTCAAGTATGTACGTACAACGGGTGTGATTTGGAGGGACACAACTTCTCAGAATGCTCCTCGCGAAGGCCCCGCGTTAATAGAGCTGGAAGAGTGCATGTTAATTTGATCACTGCATCGACCCCTATGGAATATCAACCTACAGTATTCCAAGAACCGACAAGACCCCAAAAAATTAATACAACATCAAGAGAAGAGGTAAGTGGCCATAGATCCAAACCCCACTTCACAGATGAAACAACAGAGACACCCGTCACTGAACCAGAGCTTCAAACACAGTCAATACCAACAGACCCAAGCCAAAAGAAGAGCATCGACGAACAAAAGAAACAGGACGAAGAGTAAGGTGAACGTGCGGGCGGAAAAGAAGAAAGTGGTAAACACTCCAACTCCAATTTAACTACTTTAGACAGGCCCGACAAGGAGCGACATAATTCAGAAAAAATCACACAACTCGGGAAAAAAGCAGACAATAAGACAGCATTCCAGGATTATTTTTCTGAAATTTTCCAACACAATCACATTAGCAAATTCAATTAGTGAACTGCAATTAAAAGACGTGTGGGCGGAGAAAAAAATCGGATAGAATTTACACTTAATTCACTAATAAACAGGTTCACGAATCGATATAATATATACACCAGTAAATCAGCTTCAACACATCACATCTTTTTAAACATTACCAGTACCATTTTAAGATCACAGGTCAGTACGTATATCTATTAATCTACAAGAGGAAAAATAATGTTTGGCCCCTCATACTATAAATGAAATGCTTCTTTACCCGAGCATCCTAATGTACAAACAATGTTTCAAGAAAAATGATTATATTGGTGTGGGATAAACAAACATATAGACTATAATGAATGGTGGACAAAATATGTAAAACCTAGAATAAAATCCTTCTTTAAATTGTTCGGGAAAGAGTGTGCACGAAATCGAAATCAAAAACTTAATCTCTATTATGCATATTTACACGAATGGTGTACAAGAAAAGACGTTATAAAACAATATGAAAAATACAAAGCAGAAATGCTCAGCACACAACTGAAACATTTAGAAATTCTCAAATTAAGAGCTACTCTGACAAACACGGAGCAAGATGAAAGAACATAAGTTCATCAGTACATACAAATGCACAAACAAAGAAAAGCTCTTTTTATAAATATTATTGTAGATTTGGATAGAGATACACATCGTACCCAACACGGTATATAACAGATTTTTAAAAGTATTATAATACACTCTACACTCTATACTGATAATGAACTAGATGAACAACAATTGCTCACCTCAGTAAACATTTTCTTAACGGACGAAGATAGAGCTCACTTATATAAAGACGTCACCGTTCGTAATGTCTACGAAGCATTGTTAACCTGTAATGTTAGTAATAAAACTCCTGGGAAAGATGGTATAGGATATAAATTTTATCTTGATATTTTTAATATTATGAAACATGAATTGTTCAAGATTATTCAAGATGCATTTAAAAGCAGGTCTATGTTTCAAAACGAAGGTATAATTGCATTAATTCCCAAAAAACGCAACAGAGTGCAGTGCCTGATTACAGACTCATCAATTTGTTAACAACCCGTCATTCGCGTCCTCATTGCAGCAAAAATGTCTCAAGCTCGACACTCAGTGCCTCCTCAACAAAACGAACGTTATTTACGTCAATTATTGATTTAAGTCGAGGTTGAATTACAGTAGCACTTACTGGAAATCAGGTGAAATATACAAAAACGCAAACATGTTCATTTCTGACATTTTTATCAGCTATTAAGAGAATAGTAAAAAAATTAAAGAGTCTTATACTCTTGAAGTAAATGCACGAAAATATTATTCTAAAATTAATTGAAATTTTGCATTTAATGTAGGCACTAATAAATTAAATCATAATTTACAAAAGTATAAAAGAATTTTCGAAAAATGTTTTACGTATTTTTCCAAAAATTTCAACGTATTTTGTCAAAACTTTCCAACTTATTTTTCAAATCGAATTGAAATCGTACAACTTATATTGGCGTACATAGGAACTATTTGTTCCAAAACTCTTCTTTCAAAATCTTACTGACTCGCAGAAAAAACAATCAAATGTAGAAAAGAAAACACACCTCCAAGAAAGTTAGAAAAAAAATTCAAATGTCCAAATCTCAATGTTTCTCTTACTCTTACGAATCATAAGCAAGTAAAGACATACTGACTCAAATATAAGAAAGAGAATGTTGTCAATTTCAATATCGTTATTTTGACAACTCCGACATTTCGTATGGGTACTGAAATGCTTTCTGCAGTGTACCGTGTTTTTATTCTTGTCATTTCCCCAAATTCATGGCTTGCGTGCTGTGATTTAAGATATGAAACGTTCTCGCGCACGGTACTTAGTGCTACCAAAGGAGGACCGGTCACTTCAGAGGCGTTTATGTAAATGAAAAAACGACAGAATAAAGGCGCCAATGCCTCTACGTTTTCGGGAGAATAGTGAAGAAAAGTTACTTAGTGCATTCCCTACCATTATAGCGCTCGTAAGGAAATTAATTAAAACCATTTTAAAAGGGCGGTACTCAGTGCAGCTGCGCGGGTTGCGGAAGGTTAAACTGTGACTATAAGATTATGGCCAAAGTCTTTGCTAATAGATTAAAACTTCTATTATCTTCTATACTCAATACGAAGCAAACATGTATCGGTAAAACACATAATATATTTTCAGTGCTGGCGGGTATACGTGATCTAATGGCTTATTATGAAATGCAACAGACATCAGCGTGTGTACTATCCTTCGAATTTACAAAAGCCTTTGACGTTGTACTTCACCAATATTTGTTCAGCGCACTCCGAGCATATCGTTTCTGCGATGCCTTTATTTCTGTTTTGCAAGGTTTCTACAGAAAAGAAAACTCCCATCTCATTATCAATTGATTCGTGACTCCTTAAGTGTGCTTCTCTATGCCTTGACCTTGAATCCACTACTCCGATACATTCAGTGCTGAGTTCCTAGAGCAGAGGGTGCTTTCCTTGAAACTCAAATTATTACGTTTGCAGACGACTTATCGCCTTCTGCAACTGCAACGAGCCAGCTACAAAATATACTAAATGCAATATCTTTGTATTGTTCTGCAAGTGGAGCAGAAATGAACACAAACAAATCAAAATGTTTACCTCTTGGTAACTGGAAACAAGAACAGCAGGACATACGTATATCTTACGTGAATGAACTCAGAATTTCAAGTATTTCTTTTCATTCCAACGAGTTTCGCATGCTGAAATTAAATTCGATGAAAATTGTAAGCGCAATCAGAACACAGTGCTATCAAATGAAAGGAAGACAACTTAATTTAATACGTCTTTGGTTTCTTCGTACTTACATTTCTATTAAATTAAATTATGTAGCTATACTGTTGCCAGTCACACAAAATATCTTCGACAAATAAAGTCTGCTGTGGGATGGTTTATGGTACGGACATTTTTTTTCGGATACCTTTCCCGATCATATGCCAAACACAAATGACAGGTGGACTAGAATTATGGAACATTGAAAGTAAATGTAAGTAGCAATTTTTACCTAGAAATTATAAATTTTATTTACTTGAAGGGTCAATTACGTAAATGTGGTTGCGAATATTTACCGATACGTTTCCACCGCAAAATCCACACAACTTGTTTCGACAGAAAATCCCCATGTATTTAAGAATATTTGTAAAAGAGTGAAGTTATTTGGAGTTCCGTGTGGGTTTGGGGGAGAAAAGTATGTCAAAACATTTACATGAACATTTTCAATTACAACTTTCCTTGCAGAGTAGCCGAAAAGAGAAAAAAATCCTAATGTTTTTTGGTCAAATAGATGGCGAAATCACCACAAGCATTTACTTGAAACGGATATTCGAAGTTTGTGGTATACCCTGATTCATGACCTAGTTTCAACAAATGTTAGACTAAGTGAAATGAAAATATTACCAAAAAATGAGTGTAGACAATGTGCAGAGGTGGATACAAATAAACATCGCCTCACTACATGTAAAGGAATTCCAGAAATTTCGGCTTTTCTCACTTTATGCCTTGAAAAAGTATGTCTTATATCGCCACAATGCTTTCAATACAAAATGTGTATATTACCAGATCAACTCTTCTAGCTCCATGTTATTCCTAACTCTATAGGTTTTCTTTCTTCATTCTTAATGGGCCCAAAGATTTTTCGTAAGAACTCTCTTTTGAAACACATTGCTTTCTGCTTTAGTTGTAAGTTTCCAGGATTATGCACCATAAACTATAGCCGGTCTGATGAATGTTGTATACAGTCTTAATTTTGTATTCCTGGAGATGCTTTTAGACTTGAATAATTCTATGTGTGTGCATAATATTTTCTGTTTCCAGACTCTGGTTACTCTGGATAGCTATCTCTTCTTCTTCTATATTGTTATGTAGAATAGCTCCAAGGTAGTTAATAGTGGAGACTCCTTCAAAATAGTATATGCTTACATTCAGGGCCATGGGTTTCCAGCTGGTTGTGTACCTGGACAGTCTCATGTATCTCGTCTTGGTTTCATTAATTAATAGTCCAGTTCCTATGCATTTGCTATATATCTTTAAGAAAGTGATTTTAAGATCTGCAAGGTTCCGTGACATTTTCAAAATGACATCAACATAAGCAAGTATCTCAGTTGCTTTATAGAATATGTGCACCTGTTTTGCAATGTACCGATAATATCATGTAGAACAATAATAAGAATTACAGTGGACAGAGCATCCTCCTGTATCACCCCTGTTCCTATTTTAATAGTTGGTGAGACTTCACCCTGCACCACCATGACTCCAGCTCTTGTATTTTCTAAAGTAATTTTAATCAGTCTTATCAATTTATCTGCAAACTCTTTATTCTACAATACCTATTTGATCTCTACTCTGTGCAAGCTATTAAATGTCCACTGGTAGTCTATAAATAAAAGGTGCAGATATATATTATATATTCTGTTCTCTAGTTACCACAATTTCACGTGATATGCAGAGTTAATTAAATAAATTGTTAATACATAAAAGAATATAGTTTCTAAAATAATGTAAATTGAACCCACCCTAATATATATGTTTGTGTGTGTGTGTGTGTGCTTGTGTGAACATAGCGTCATGCTTCCTTGAAGCATTGCTTTGCTTGTTTGCATTGTTAAAAAAATCTCTAGTTCAATTTTTGAGGATTCAGAAAATCTGGAGTCCTCGTTGAAATCAATAACAAACAATACTTTTATGAATAACGTTAGTGTAATTATATAAATTAAAGTGTTCAGATTAGATTGGTGCTTTCAAAATCAAATTGGAAAATGCATGTTCATAAAAACTTACAGCAATCGTACATTAACTATTAGTAGCAAGTTTTACATTCACAAGGTTAATTATGTCTTCTAACTACACATTTTGGTCGAACATCCGCCTAACTGGGAGCACCAGCTATGTCATGAAACAAACTCGTACAATTACATTGACATTTACAATTAAAATTAACATCTGCCTTGTTAGAAGAGATGTTGGAATTGTTTTAATACATTCAGGTATTTACGGTTTATTTTAAGGATTCTTTTACTAACATGTATTAGTTCCTCTTTTGAAATTGCTTCTGTTTCTCTTGGAATGTTTTCTTTCAATACTTCAAATGTATGGTATCAGGTTTAAAAGTTTGGTAGCACTCCACGTAGTCGTTGTGAAAATGTCTTATTGTAGTGCAAAGCACAGGAGGAATTTTTGAGGAGTAATTTCCAATCGTGCTCTAACGACGTCTAATTTTTCCTCAGTAAGCACATGCTGTTTTGTCCTTCGCTTCTTACAAAGAACACATATTGTTTCCCAAATTTTCTTACAATATCCGAATACCCTGCCCGTGTGGAACGGGAACATCTAGAAATTCTGCTGATAAACGCCTTCAAACTTCCCTATTTAACTTCACAAACACGTGAAAATTGGACACCAGCTGTCTGGATACTGAAGCACTGACCGGTCCAGTTTCAAGTTCAGTGTACGGTTATGGGTCTAAATGCCTAAATGCCGGCAGATGCGCTCTCACTTCCCGTCACACTAGCCGCCACACCACGGTCAATTCGACCATGTAAGACACTGCTTTATATAGACCATGTGAGACTTCATTAAAAAAAAAACAAAAAAAAAACATACTTTTCGCAGCATATTTGTCAGAACTGGTTGAGCCGTTGCAAATAATATTCCACTGCAGAATCCGATGTGACGTTGCGAATTCAAGTAACTACAAATTCACTGGAAGGTCCCAGATCTGAAATAAACTAGAAAACATCTCCCTAGACTGAACGATAAATCAGCAGATTTCACACTACAAAAGGCGAATAATAACTGGAAGATGTTCAGAAGGAGCAGTTACTAGAATCATTTGGAAAAAGTGAAGAGCAGCTATCCTTTCAGCGGACGTTGGCGAAGCAGGCCTCAGGGGAGACGCAGTCCCAAGAATTAATGTGACTGAGGTTTGGGCCACTTACCTTTATGTGAGCCATCTCCTCTCTGCAACATATATCCAGGATGCCTGCCTTTGCACAGGGTTTTTGATTATGGGAGAAAGAGCCCACAACGTACAGAGGAGCAGATGCGAAAATTGGCCCACTCATTTCTATGTCAAAACAAGGCCTGCTTTCCATCCACAGTACGGAGCCGACCTAGATTGCTGCTAGGATCACGCCGCCGACACCCAGCTAACCCGTTGTGCTGCCGAGACAACCGTCGGCAGTTCATCAGTGGTGGTTCTCACTGCCAGACTGCCGACTGAGGGGTAAGGTATCTAGGCACTGTGTCTCTCTTTTTCTATCATACCTTGGCTCACACATCAGACTTGTTTGGGGGGGGGGGGGAAGGTTCAAACTCCGTTTAATGCTATGACATTTGACATTAACGAGCAGTCGCCACTTCATCGATGTGCAAGTTTCAAACAAACCTGCGAAAACAACACTGTGGAACTCTGGGCTGATTGTGAAGATGATGGCTTTATGGTAGCTTTATACACGACTATACATGCCAAACAAAATACATACAGCACTTTACAACTATATGCTTATATCTCTATAAACTAAAAACGACTCCAAAAAATAAACTACATGAGTCATTCCATGTCAAATCAACACAGATATGTGCAATTTCCAACCTGACCATCTCCGATTATCTTAAAATTTGAGGAGTTGAAACTATGCATGGAATTTAGTAAACATTTTTTTTTTAGCCTCGTTTGTCTTGTAATTGTTGAATTATTGGAGGTCAAATTTAGCGGAAATTGCCTTTTCTGAGAGCGTTTAGCTATACTAAATGTGCTGTAACTCCGCCCCTATTTAGTCTAGAAAGCTCAAATAAAGTTTATTGAACAGGAAATTGAACACGCTTTCCAATGATATTTAAAAAGCCAACATTTAATTAAAAATAAAATTTTGTCACGTGACCTTAACATTTGACCTTCAATATCACAAAACATGTCATCACCAAAAATTGTGGAAAAAATATATTTGGCACATCATGCTATACTTTAAAACATATGAAAAATCAAGCTGGGACTACCATAGGATCACAAGATACAAAATAATATGTATAGCTATGTGTCTGATAAATACGTCGTTACAATGTACTAGGGTGAGTGAAAGGTCCCTTAACAACCACTATAAAATGTAAAGGAGTTATGATCGCTATAATTATACATGATTCCTGTCATTCAATAATTTTGATAGCCTGAGATGGAAATTTTCCTGTCAGATTCCCGAAATTTTCCTATTATATTCCCGAAATTTCCCTTTTCGACCTTAAAATTCCCTCTTTCAAATTTTCACAAACAAAATGTATTTTGCAGAGCTTGATTTTGTGAAAATAGATAGATGTTAGGCCGAGGGAAAACCATAGTTGTGTGTGTCAAGCAAAGGACAGCCATATTATTGGCCACCATATTGATATCAACTCAAACATTTTCAATGAAAAGGGGGTGATGTGATATGATAAATTTCACGAGAACTGCAGTTTTGACGGTATTTCCAACTTATCTTTAACCAGCAAGGAGTTATGAGTATATCTTCCACTTACAACATCTGTTTATTATGTTTTCCATGTTCCTGTATGCACACTCGACCTCTCAAATTCGCATAGAACATTATGAAATGTGGCAGGTGCGACACCATGGATTATTAGTGCATATGCCATTGCCTTCAAATGTTTCTGAAAGTAATAGTCATATGGTGTTAGATCTAGGGAACGTATAGGCCTCTTAACAGGTTCAGAGTTGCCAATCCATATACCGGAAAATTTACCATGAAGAAAGAACCATGATATTCACATTCTGTTGTCGAGTTCTGTCCTGATGAAAAACTGAAACAATACAGTATTCCTGTAAGCAAGAATGAATAACATGTTCACTTAATAAATCCAAGCAACCCTCATCATTTAAAAATTCGTCGTTGAAAACGAACCAACTAATCCCATTCTCCATGCACCATATGCCACCATTAGCTTAACAGCACCAGCAATTCGACTGGGATCTGTCTGATGTAAATTAACAGACACAGGTATTGCAAAATATTTTTAATTATTTCACCGTAAACATAAAATTAGACTCGTCACTGTGAAGGACTTTTCATTCCAAAGAAAGAGACACATTATAATTTTTTGATATACCATTCACAATATTCAACCCTTCGGAGAATGCCGTTGATTAAAATAATATGCAATGGCACGTAAACTTCTCTCTCGATACATCAGTGTGATCTCGATGCGTTCCTCCTAACACGTTAGAGACATTCTATTTTCTTTCCTGACACCTCAAAAAGGGGAAAATGTTTTAAAGCATTCAATCGTAACTTTTTGCTGGTTAAAAGTATGTTGGAAATACCTTCACCACTGCGTTTCTCGTGAAATTCTAGCCTGATTTAACATATCACATCACCCCCTTTCCATTCAAAATGTTTGAGTTAATATCAATATAGCGGCCAATAATATGGCGGACCTCTGCTTGACACACACAACTATGTTTTTCCCTATCCCTAACATCTTTCTATCATGAATAATTATAGCGATCATAACTCCTATTTACTTTATAGGGAGTGTTAAGGGACCTCTGACTCTCCCTAGTACATTCTAATGAAGCATTTATCAGTAACATAGCTATACATATTACTTTGTATCTTGTGATCCCATTGTAATAGCAGCTTGATTTTTCATATGTTTTAGAGTATAGCATGTGTGCCAAATAAATTTTATTCACAATTTTTGGTGATGACATGTTTTGAGATATTCAAGGTCAAAAGTTAAGGTCACGTGACAATTTTTTTTTTATTCCAATGTTAGCTTGTTACATATCATTGAAAAGCGTGTTCAATTTCCTGTTCAATAAACTTTATGTGAGCTTCCTAGACCAAATAGGGGCGGAGTTACAGCACATTTAGTGTAGCTAAACGGTCTCAGAAAAGGCAATTTCTGCTACTTTGACCTTCAATAATTTGATAATTACAAGACTCACGGGAGTCAAACTTTTCACAGTAACTAAGTTCCATGGATAGTTTCAACTCACCACATTTCATGAAAAATCGGAGATGGTCAGGTTTAGGGCTGTGTTGATATCACATGGAATGACTCACATATAACATTACTAACCATACACAAATCCCACACTAGCCTTACTGTGCATAAAGTGCACTTAAAACACCAAATCAATAAATAAATCAATCAACAAATACCACACTAACAAGGACGAGTAATGCAACCCAACCAAAACTCCAGATACTCAGTAACAATTCCACCCCTGCGAGTAACTAAGTGTTAAAACAAGGGAAGCAACTGACGATTGAAGATGTTTCTTCATGACACACTGGACTAATCACTAGGAGAGATAATTATACTATATTGTGCCCTGAGCAACACTGTTCCACTTAATCTTTTTCGTTCTTAAGCTAACATCAATTGAATTGATTTGGTGTTTTAAGTCCACTTTATGAAAGCAAGGCTATTCATAACTGAACCTACAGTTTAAAGTGAGATCCGAACTACTATGTGTCTCCACCGGGTATTGAACCCGGTACCCCTTGATTATAAGGCGAGGACGTTACCACTGTGCCATCGGGGAGGCGTCTTAAGTTAACACAGATTATCCTTTATTGGAATCCGGCTTCGACACACCTAAACGAAAATGAAAGTAACACTAAAAAACAAGCCAGACTTCGCTTGTGCTAATTCTATATCCAACATGTCTGTTCACATTCGTAGTACCCTAGTCCACAAAAACTGTTTTTGGACAAATCGCATCAAAGATTGAAAAATTTTTCTCACGGTTTGAATGTGTGAGATGAGCCCTAAATCGGACAAACGGCCAAATTAAAAAACAATGTTGCTCCTCTTCCTCTCAGACGTTGCATTAATATCCTTCAATCACGAGAAGAAATGATAGCATTCGCAACACCTTAATGCATCAAATTAAAAATGAAATTATAACTTTGTTCATATTTGGCGCCCTGAATTGGACAAATGACAAATACAACGAAATGATGCTCCTCTTTCTCTCAGGCATTGTGTTAAATTTCTTCAATGACATGAAACAAAGAAACACATTCGCAACACTTCGATTCCATCACATAAGGAATGAAAATATAATTTGTTAAGGGGTAGCTACAGCCGATCCCAAACCACCCAGATCCTATTAGAGCCGACACAATATTAGCGATTCATTAGAGGGATCAAATATACATTTTTTCCCACAAGCAACCAACAGGCTAAATTATGTCATACATAATATCTGGATTGCTGAGTAAGGACATACAAACTTTTGGCGATGGTCAATTTGACACCATCTGTAAGATATTAACATTTTTCAAAATCTTGTAATCAAGAACAGTTAATTCATGCAAGAAAAAGTTAGGTTGAAAATAAAGCACAAAACTCGTAGTCCAAACAACCATATTACAACACCTGTACTTTCAGTACCCTCCCACCCGCTTACTCAATCTCCATTGTCCAACACCTCAAAACCCACCAGTATCAGTCCTCTGAACGTGACTCCTCAGAAGGACGTCATACCCAGAAACACACCCTTTCAAGAACTTCCACTCACAATCCTACGCGACAGTACGTCAACAATTCTCCCTTTCCCCCACCATACGCTACTATTCCCCCGCACATCCCTGTGCCCAAACAAAGCTCACAGACAGGCCCCGATCCTTGTGCCTATACATGTGGTCACCCCACGCAACCATAGAACGCCACATCAGCATGCATGGACACACGGCACGTAATGCCAGCGGCCCAGTCCCATCGGAGTACAATAAATAACAGAAGAATTTGCAAAACATTCAAATATTCCAGTGCTAGGTGGTCACTACACAAAATGTTGCTTCAAAACAATACAAATGTTGTGAATGTAACACATACAAATTCCGAACAATTGTTTCTAGTGAGGTGAAGGTATACTTTTTGGGGAAAACTAAGAACTTCATAAATAGAAATAGAAACCAAGCTAATAGAGGGTGCAACTTTCTCAATACCACCTCTGTAGCTTATGCATTTTGCGCTATCACGGGAGAGAATACTGCTTAAAACAACCCGAAAAAAAAAGATAAATGTGCAAGAAATGCACAGATATATTTTCGTACCAAGGAACACAGTGAGCTGCTAACGTACAGAATCAACTTATACTTCCTTCAAGCTACACTCAACAACAAACCTGTATAACGAATGGTTGATTGTGCAAGTGAGGTAAGTGTCTGCTCAAAAAGGAGCCCCAATGGCATAAATATTCCCATCGAAGACAGCTATTTAAATTTTAACGTCTAATCTTTGAACTTGTCTGAATAGAATTTCTTCTATTCAAAATTGGTACATTTTTTTACCATGTATATATCTTGCAATTATAAAATGAGATATTTCGCTTAACGAAAAAACCATAGCAATTAGAAATTTGAGTCACATTTTGAGTTGAAATATTCCAAATAAAAATCAAACTTGCATTGCATGTTATGAAACCATTAACAAAATATAGGTTACTGACACAAGAGCTGATATTTCAGAGAACTGTATTCTGAAACCTCAAAAGCAATTATGAAACAACAATTTTCCAGAAACACAAAGGCAACAAGAGTTTGTTACTGATCCACGCCAGAGGAATCCTACTCATGAACAACGTGATTCCTGCAATTTGACAGACAAATCTCCCATTCATAAAGCTTTGGTTCATAAGTTAGATAAATTTAAGAAACCCATCAAAATTAAAATCTATCTGCTAGATGAAGAGCGTATATTCTACTCCTCCACAGGATCGAGATAAAGATATATGTCGTATTACTTATAAATAGTTACAGTTCATACAGATTTGTGTCAGAATTTCGTAAATTGAAGAGCAAAATATAAATATTGGCTATGATTTCGCACACTATAGATCAAATGTTGTAAGATATTAAGAAAATAACTTGGTTCACCACACTTGACTTTAGATGTGTGTTTTTTAGAACCAACTAACTGGACAATCCAAGAAATCAATCGCTTTTTCTATTAACGATGTGGAGACCTACGAATACAATGGGAAGTAGCTCTATTATAATGAATCACATTATGCAAATGTTCCTGAGTAATATCCCGAGATCCTAAGTATCATTTTACACGGATGACAATTTGTCACATGCCAGAAGCTTCCCATAAATGCCTCAAATTATTAAAAAATGTTTCAGAAACTACAACCAACTAACATAAAATTAGGCATAACGAAATTCCGCTTCCCTTTTCTTAGAAGTATTAGTATTAGTACTTGGTTTCTCAAAAGGTAGTTAAAATACCAGATAATATTCTAAAGACATTCCTGTAATTTCCACAGCCTACATCAGATAACAATTTTAATGTCTTCCAAGAAGTTACTAACTTCCATGTTCCAGAAGAATGTGCATTCCGGCTCCAGAAGTAGATGTAAAGTTTGAATTGACCTTGGTACACCATGAAGCGTTTGACAAATTCACTTATACTATAATGTTTGGTTTGGTTTGGTTTAGTTTGAGTTGGTGTTTTAAGTTCACTTTGTGCACAGTTAGGCTAATCGGGACTGGAGCTACAGTTTAAAGTGGATTCCGACCAACTATGTGCTTCCATCGGGTATCGAACCCGGGACCCTTTGATTACAAGACGTTGCTGGGGCTTCAATGCAAGAAGTAGAAGACGGAAAACGTCACGAAATCCCGTATTGTAGCTGTTCTATCATCCATGATAAAAAAGAATACAATGTATAAACCCTTGAAATTATATCTGCATTCTAAATACAGCAACAATGTATATTACTGCTGTTTATACATTCGGTGGCAGTGATAGAACGGGCGTCTAAGAATGGCGAATTTTGAACTTCAATATGTAATATTTTATCCTGAGTGTTTAATTGAAAGTCGTGATGTTTTTTCGTTGAAGGTTGTCGAACATTTTTCTTGGCTCACAATGCTTTTTCAAGTGACTAATGCATGTGAATGTCTAAATTAAAATTAAGTCTTAAGTTTCAAACAGACAGGACAGCATCACACCGGGTAGGGTTTCCTTCAAAATGAAGCAAATATAAAAACGGGATTCTCGTAATCTTGACTTATGACGAGGCATTCGATGTACCTGTATGTTCATATTATTTAGGCGACAAAAGACCCTCTCGCATTGAAACGTGTCCAATGTTTACGTATACTTTTCTTACTATCCAGTCCCAGGCCCATACCCAGGTTTTTTAAGGTGGGTATATCCTATATGTTGTTGGACTACGGAGCTTTTCTACCACTTTTGGCTAATGGCAACTACGAGGATAAGTGTTGAAATGATGAAATTGATAAAGTGACATTCACAAAGACCACTCATGTCCAAGCGGAGATTCAAATAAAAAAAACCCTGACGTAGTAATCCGCTGTGCTAATCACTGCAACACGATGGTTGGCAAAATGTTGTTGGGTAGTAGATATGATCATCAGTGTATGGTAGTATTGCAGCAAGAGTTAATCGTGCAATTGAATAGAAGCATTGTTATTGGGTTCAGAGAAACTGAATAAAATCAACTAACCGATAGCCTCCTCCCCAGACTGACCCAACAATCATCTACAATGACACTAACAGACAAAGTTTTCATCACGGCGTACTTATTGTTTACTTTCGATTCTCAAAATTATTGAAATATTATGTGTTTCTCAAAGTGACAATGTTTTGGAATTTCCATTAATTTACTTGAAATACAGCACCATTCAACAGTCATGATAACTATATGTTTAGAAAATAATAAATGTATTATTTAAAAAAATACGTATTAGAAACGATTATTGAAATGAAGAACATATCTAAATCAGAGTTATCCAAAAAACCTAACTATTTTCGCTTCACAACTGCATTTCGTAAAACGTCAGAACAGGGATTTGATGATGGAGTTTTACAACTAAATTGGGACGTCTGGTAGCCTTCCATCAATGATTATAGAATCTAATGTTTTAATACTGCAAACTGCAACTTCTGAAGTTTTCCTGTCTCCAAAACATGCCCTTTCATCTAGGCAGAACAAAATAGAAATTCTTGAAAAATCTCTAAATATCGTCAATGCTGTTTTCGCAGGTATTCCAAGATTCATATTAAATTATTTCATAGTTCAACTTGACATGGTCCCTCTTTACATACCGGCTGGGTCAGTTCTTAAGGAGCATTCTCTTCTTGCCTTCGACGATCTTCTTAAAGGATACTCCACCAAAAGGGGGATTATGATACCACCAAAGTATTTCTCGTAGTCGCTGGACAAGTCTTATAAATGACAACGTAACGTTCTTTGAATTTTAATTTTAACTACACTGAAATCAGAACATGTTCTAAGCATACTTAGCTTTAGTTGAGGTTAGTGAAAGAGAAGATACAAAGCCCGAACTATAGGCAGTCTGTTTCCAACTAAATGCTATATTAAAGTCGGTGCTGTCAAACGATGGCGTTGTATCATACGCTGGCGGTGCGCTGAAGACAATGGTTTCGCACATGGGCAGATCGATTTTTCAAGTCTCTCCTCGAGGAATCAAATTTTAGGGGGATTTGTTGTTTTGTCTCAAATATTTCCAATGACTCATTTCAATTGTTTTTCCGGTGTGCGGCTGGCCATTAGAGGGAGATTCATGTTAAAACTTACCTGAGACGGTTAGCAAGAAAAATTACTCTTCGCGTCTTGGAATGGCGTAAGCAGGACATTTTCGTTTTGGGAGGGAGAACTGGAATTGTAAAAGTGGATAATATATTGCTGGTTTCGTAGGCGGACGGCAAACGAGGAATTTCATTTGGCACTCTGTTTCTTTCCCGAATTATTCACCGCTATCATTTGCAAATATTGATTTTCTCAAAATCAATTAGTCTCTAGCCCCAATAGCCCCTTCCCTGTTTTCGCCATGACGTTGTGACATGTTGGTTGGC
Source organism: Lepisma saccharinum (assembly GCF_977018435.1). Classification (NCBI taxonomy): domain Eukaryota; kingdom Metazoa; phylum Arthropoda; class Insecta; order Zygentoma; family Lepismatidae; genus Lepisma; species Lepisma saccharinum. The sequence goes on from NC_139237.1 coordinate 25,121,201, forward strand.
CTTATAAAACAAAGTCTTTGTTCATTTTGTATAACGATTTCTTCGATTGAAAGACGTACATTTTGACAAAATATCGGTGAAGAGTGAGAAAACATTTGTTTAGAATTAAAACGATTATTTTGGATGTTGCTATTCATTTCCTGAAATAAGTCTAGGTCTTTTTCGCGTCGTTTAATAGAAACATGCAAGGCCATTGAGATAACAAATATAGTTTCCGTTGTGTGTAAAGTGACGTGGACACAAGACATTCTTGAAAGTTTTTACCATGAACAACTTTTGATTAATTTCTCTTTCATGAAAACAGCGAGGTCATTAATTTAAGTTACCTATCCCTCATTCGTTTGGTGACATAATAAAAAAGTGGAAAAATGTTGTCAGAAGACTTTGCTCTAAGATCAAACAACGGACATGTCAAATAAGAGTTGACATAACACGGTTGTGGCACACTGTAAATTACTACTACTATTATCATTATTATGTGAAGACAGAAATTTGTAGATACCTTAAAAAAGTATAAATCAAAATTTATTTACTTCATTTTTACAAACGAGAAGCGAATGAAAATAAATTTAATATGTTTGGAAGAAGATAAAAAGGAAGTAATATGATAATATACTGAAGCTTGAAGGAAAATAATTAAATTATTACACGTAAAACAGAGGGCACTGATATGACATGTGAAATAAGTACATGTTTGAGATTCATAGTGCAAATTGATTTGTTATCAGATAATATTAGTTAAATTAAAATTAATAGCACTTCAATATAATCCCAATCGTTGCCACTTATTTTGCTACATCTACAAATGAACTTTGTCATTGCTATTCTTCTGAGAGGCATGTCTCATGAGGTTAATACAAAGAGCGTAAAAAAATCTAAATACAGGGTGTCCGACTTAAAATTATAATAAAAGAAAAAATAATAACTTGAGAAGTAATTGAGATATTTATTGGCGGTTTGCTTCTACAAGTATGTTGACTGAAAATGTTTGTTTACATACCTAATACACCTCGATATGTGCACCATTAGTAGCGCGACAGACATCTAATCTGTATTCCAATTCTCTCCAAGGGTTTTTCAGCATTTCAGACGTAACATTAGCGATAGCTGCACGAATGCGATGGTGTAGATCTGGTAGATCACGAACTGGTGTCTGGTACACTTGATTCTTGATAAACCCCCACCGGAAAAATATCAAGTGGCGTAATGTTTGGGCTTCTAGGGAGCCAAGCAATCCATGGACTACCTCTCCTAATCCAGCGATCTGGGAACTCATGATTCAAGAAATCCCTCACAATGTTCGCAAAATGGCATAGTGCAATATCTTGTTGAAACATCACTTCACGAGGAAGTTGTGGAACAACATACAGCTCCAACATGTCGATGTACGTTCTTGCATTAACTGTAGGCTCCGCGCAGAAGAATGGGCCTATAACCCTGTCCTTCAACAATCCACATCACACAGTCACTTTCGGAGAGTCACGTTCCCACTCCATCACTACGTGGGGATCACTTCCCCATATGCGGCAATTGTGCGTGTTTACCTTGCCGGAAGTGGAAATGTAGCTGCGTCCGAGAAACAGATGAAATCGAGAAATGCCTCGTTTTCATCAATTTTTTGCTAGAATTGTCTCCGCGAATTTCTTCCGTCGTGGTCTGTCCTCGGGCTTGATTTTGTGACGAAGCTTCATTTTGTACGCCCGTAGGCACAACCTTTTATGGACGACATCGTGTACTGTCGAACAAGGTAACTGTAACTGCCTACTTGCTTGTCGGATTGACTTACGAGGGCTCTGCTGGAAGGACGCTCGGATTAAATCAACAGTAACCTCTAGAACTGCGTGCTTGGCATGGTGGCCCGACATCGTAAGCAAACTTCCAGTTTCCCGAAGCTGCTTGTTCCACTTCTTGATTGAAATGTAACTGGGAACATCGTCGGTTGGTCGCAGTCCATATTCAAGCCGAAAACGACGTTGTACCAGTGTAACAGACTTTAGTTCCGCGAGAAAGAACACAGAACACCTTCTGGTGTGGAGTCCACATGGCTACTGTCGCGCGAGTTTACGTGAACGAAGCGGTTACGTGCAGTTACGTGCATGCGCACGCAGTACCAACTGCCGCAAGCATACGTAAAAAACATTTTGAGTTAACATACTTGTAGAAGCAAACCGCCAATAAATATCTCAATTACTTTTCAAGTTATTAATTTTTCCTTTATTATACTTTTAAGCCGGACACACGACCTCTTCCAATTCGTCTTGTTGTCTGGAAAATGGAACATAAGATAGCCAGAAACAAACAATATAAAGCAACGAAAGTTTAAAAGAGAACACCTTGACTTTCAGTTGTAAATATATATTATGTGTGACAATTAGCTGAAGTTTATAATCTCAGAACAATATCCATTAAATCGATAATGTGAGCTCAATTAAGAAATATGCAGGAGTCAAAGATACACAAAAATCTCATCACATAAACGCAAACGAAAATTTCCACCATATGACTATGGATCTTGAGCTACTTAATGTTGCAAATTGTAGCATTCATTTTGTAAAGAATTTGCAATAATAATGTTGACCTTTTTTCAACAAAATTAAATGAGGTATTGAATTGAGAGCCTTTTGGGCATATAAATATTTCATACTGGCAATATGCTACTTAAATACCTAATGCTATAAAAAGTTCTAGTTATTAAAATCATCTTACGGTATGTATTTGTAATGCCGTCTTCGTCTTTGAAATACACTTTAATACATACACTACACGCAAGAATGTTTAAGATAAAATATTCCCCAAGGGTCACGTGAGTTTTGCCGACCCCTGTTTTCTACCCAGAACCCCCCCCGCAAGAATCTTTCTACCCTGATCCTCCTACTTTTCACCGTCCTCCAATTAATAAAATAACCATTTATATATTTACAGTTATAATGGCGAAAATTAATAGCATTATTTCTGAAATACTTTAAGTGTTATGTTTTAAAAAATAAGGTTTATTATACGTATTTTTACATTGAATGAATTGAATAATGAATAATAGTCATTGAATAATGACTACAAAAAACAGTAGCTAAGCTCTTAAACGCATCAGTTTAGCCCCCCTCCCCCACCCGAAGACGGTTCCTCGGGAAGTTGCAAGAAGACAAGAAATCAAGAATAACTCGGAATCCGGCTTCTTCTCGTGCACGCGCTTTTCAACCGACCGGTCGCCATATAATCGTTAGTGTGATCGAATTGTACACTGCGGATCCAGCAAAAACCGTGCGTTATCACGTGGTTATTCGGCGGTACCAACCACGTTTTCGGTTGCCATTATAACGAGATTATAAAATAAGTGTATACAATCCAGGCATACGGCAACCGACTGTCGCGATCCAAGCGGAGGAAGCGTGGATATCAAAAATATACAATCGATACATTCTTCTATCACTCTGGCAACATAGTGGAATTTTCAGTAACAGTTTATTGTACTTTTACTTTACAATTTCACAATTCTGACATTCTGCTATCATTGTGGCATCAATGACGTATTTCCTAGGACAGTTTATTGCCCTATATCGAGCATCAGGAAAACAATAAGCAGGGTTTCCTTTCTGGCAACCGTATACGTTCGTGCTAAACACACGGTCTCACATTAAATGGAATTTTCAAACGTACGGTAGTCACATTGTTTGTCGGATAAATATATAACCCAGAACATTTGTATTGCTAGACGACACGATATATCTTGCAATGCATCAACGTGAAGAATCCATCTTCTGCCAAAATTATGGAGAACACGGCAGAATAGGGGTCAAGGAAACCCACTCCATACAGAGGTAAGCGTATTATTATAATCTCGAAAACGGTTTACTGTACAGACAGCATACATTAGGAGGAGGCAGTAAGAAACAACCAAGACCTAGCGAGATTCGAAGCCGTGATCCTTGGCGTCGAGGGTGGGTTACAAGAACTGAATCATGATTTATTACAACAAATTCTAAAGAATTACGTCAGCAATAAACACACGAACCGGACAAATTTCCTACAGCCAGCTGTGTTCAGTTTAAACGTCAGCAAAAATCAAAATTTGCACTTCACACGCTTTTTACCTTCTCCACTTATTCGAACCCAGACTCCTGTGGGAGCAGGCACTAAATAGCAGAACCCCCTTGCGAGAATGTATCCAACCGTCTCAGGTTTAGAGTACTTGAAAAAGGTCGTGATGCAGCAGCTGAAAATCTTAAGAAGAGGCAAAAAAATTTAAAATATATATATATATATATATATATGATGCGAAACAGTAGTATGATTTGACCTATTATAAACTCAACAAATGATGAACCCCCCTCAGGCAGATTTGGCTACACTTAAAACAAGCTCAACATGCCTATATGAGCTTTTTGCTCAAGTGTGGAACCCTGTCTAATCCAAGATTTTTGTAAAAATGCCCTCGGGAATTTCCCGAAACTACAGTGTACAAATGATGAGCCCCCTCAGATTGATTTGTCCACACTTACAAAAGGCACTTCTGTCAGATTGTTGTCCATAAGCTTGTTAAAAATATGCCCCTCTTGATATTTTTTTTGGATACACTTAAAACTAAGCCAAGATACACACACACACACACACACACACACACACACAAAGCACACTGCTGAACCCAACTGATATTTTTTATTAAGTATAGAGTTTTGATTTGAACCCCAAGAAATTTTATATAAATACCAAAGCCAAAAAATATTAACACACATACACACACACACACTAAATATACAAAACACACTGCTGAAACCAACTGATATTTTTTTATTAAGCATAGAATTTTGATTTGAACCCCAAGAAATTTTATATAATAAACATAACAAAATTCTAATATTTATTTTTGTTTAACAGGCACAACAAGTTCTGAGCACATAAGCAGTTTCTGAGGAATACAAGGCAGCAGCAGCAGCAAGCAATTAACTTATAGAAGGCAGTGTGTATCCTATCTAATTGCATGGATAATCTTGACACAGGATTTTTTGAGAGAAGATGTATTTCAAAATACATAAAATCTAAGTCACTTGTTGATGATTTAAAGCTTAGATTCTTTGGCCTGTCCGAGTATGACCTGTTTACAGTGCAAAATGAAACTGAAATGCAGTGGGTGCTTGCCAGTGACTGGCCATTCCAATGCCTATTTCTCAATTTTATCAGCAAGTTTGAAAGGCTTGTATACAACAAGTACAAGAGAATTGTTGGATTGTTTGTTAATTTTTATACAGACAGGTGCCATTATGATTTAAGGTTGAAATTGTTTGACAATTATTGGTTCAACAATTGCTATGAGCATTGTTTTGAGTATAGGATGCCTATGATTGCATCTCAGAGTTTAAATTGGAGACATTATAAATATTCAAATAAAATTATTAACAAGATATCTAAAAATAAGAAGATTGAATTTGTTACAACTGATAATGGGAATTTGTACAGTGGTGAAGATTTCAATCCAGAGTTTGTATCTCATTCCAACTATATATATTTGAATGAGCTTGTCATGTATTTTATAAGGCAAAAATTTAGAGATTGCACTTATGATTGTATTGTTGAGGCACTGGGGCAGAATAATTTGCATGACATATGCAACTGTGGGAGAGTTTTGTCCAGCCTCTCAGTGTGATTTCAGGCACAGGAATCTGGCAGTTGGGAATCAACCCGCAGCAGGCAGCCCTGATTATTTCAGCAGAGACAGCAATCAAGGTAAATAAATATTTGCTGCAAGTGTAATTTAATTCTCTTCTCATCAGTGTAACACATTTCCTGTCGTATGCAGTTCCAAGTCCCTGCCCCATCAGTGCTGTAGAAATATCATCCAGACCCGGGTCTGTATGCAGGAAGAGGCAAGACATTTGTTTGAAATCTGTTTTGAAGCCTGTACCTAATCACAGCACAGCTCTGTCAGAGATAGGGACAATGAGTAATATCTGTAATTAATAATTCAGTAATTATTTCTAACAAGTATAATTTTCAATAGGCTCTTCTCAATGTAACACATTTCCTGTCTTATGCAGTTCCAAATCCCTGCATAGCAGTCCTGTAGCCAGGCTCGGGTCTATATGTAGGAAGAGGCATAGTTGAAATCTGCTTGGGTATAATTTTTTGAAGCCTGTACCTCATCACAACATAGCTCTGTCAGAGGATAGGGACATTGAATATAAAATCTGTAATCAATAAGTCAATAATCAATTCTAACAAATTTAATTTTTAATAAGATCTTCTCATCAGTGTAACAAATTTCCTGTCTTATTTCACATGCAATTCCAAATCCCTACCCCATCAGTGCTGTAGAAATATGAGCCAGGCTCGGGTCTATATGTAAGAAGAGGCAAGACATTTGTTTGAAATCTGCTTGGGTATAATTTTCTGAAGCCTGTACCTAATCACAGCACAGCTCTATCAGACATAGGGACATTGAATATAAAATCTGTAATCAATATTGTCAATAATCAATTCTAACAAATTTAATTCTCTTCTCATCAATATAACAAATTTCCTGTCTTATTTTACATGCAAATCCCTGCTCATCAGTGCTGCAACCAAGCTTGGATCTATATGCAAGAAGAGGCAAGATATTTATTTGAAATCTGCTTGGGTATAATTTTCTGAAACCTATACCCATCACAACATAGCTCTATCAGAGATAGGGACATTGAGTAATAATTAATAATTATTCTTGTTAATAATCAATTCTAACAAATTTAATTTTTAATAAATTCTTCTCATCAATGTAACAAATTTCCTATCTCATGCAATTCCAAATCCCTACCCATCATCAGTGCTATAGAAATATCAGCCAAGCTCGGGTCTGTATGCAAGAAGAAGCAAAACATTTGTTTGAAATCTGCTTGGGTATAATTTTCTGAAGCCTGTACCTAATCACAGCACAGCTCTGTCAGAATATAACAAATTTCCAGTCTTGTTTCACATAAAAAAAAGATAAAGGTAAAGTGTTCCCCTGTGCTTAGCACCACGCCATGAAGGCGTATAGGGGGTGTGGGGGTAACGCCCCACACTTTCTTGATCCGGTCGTGAGTGGGGGTGATGTGATCAGCATCACGCCCCTGACCGCCTTTACCCCCCAGGGTTTCCCCCAGGTACCCATGTTATTCGACGCTGGGTGGGCGCCGGGGCCGCTTTCACCGTTAGAAAAGTTCCCGGATTTGAACCCCGGGGATCGAACCCGGGACCTATAGCATGGTAGTCAGACGCGTTACCGACTGAGCCACCACGGCCACTCACATGCAATTCCAAATCCCTGCCCAGCAGTGCTGCAGCCAGTCTCGGATCTATATGCAAGAACAAGCATAATATTTGTGAAATCTGCTTGGGTATAATTTTCTGAAGCCTATACCCATCACAACACAGCTCTATCAGAAATAAGGACATTGAATAATATCTGTAATCAATAATTAATAATTATTCTTGTCAATAATCAATTCTAACAAATTTAATTTTTAATAAGCTCTTCTCCTGTCTTATTTCACATGCAATTCCAAATCCCTGCCCATCAGTGCTGTAGAAATATCTTCCAGGCTCGGGTCTGTGTGTAAGAACAGGCAAGATATCTGCTTGGGCATAATTTTTTGAAGCCTGTACCCATCACAACATAACTCTATCAGAGATAAGGACATTGAATATATATTATTACTGCACCTGCCCCATCCAACATGTTGCTGTGTTTCTTCAATACATTAGTCATAATCAAAAAAATATTCAGAACAAACCTCTATAAGATATGACAACCTGCAACAATCTGGATGTATGAGATGTTTTATTTTCTGTATTTTTCAGGCTCTCTTGTTACAATCTTGTTTCTCTCTCCAACATTGCCATCACTATAATTCCACATGTTCTATGCTAACAACTTCAAACCTGAAAACATATCTGTAATCAATAATTAATAATTATTCTTGTCAGTAATCAATTCTAATATTTAATTTTTAATAGGTTCTTCTCATCAGTGTCCTGTCTTGTTTCACATGCAGTTCCAAATCCCTGCCCATCAGTGCTGCAGCCAGGCTCTGGGTCTGTGTGCAGGAAGTTTGTAGTTGAAATCTGCTTGGGTATAATTTTTTGAAGCCTGTACCTCATCACAGCATAGCTCTGTCAGAGATAGGGACATTGAGTATAAAATTATTACTGCACTATATTTTAAAACCTGCCCCATCTAACATTGCTGTGTTTCTTCATAATCAATAAAATATTCAGAACAAACCTCTATAAGATATGACAACCTGCAACAATCTGGATGTATGAGATGTTTTATTTTCTGTATTTTTCAGGCTCTCTTGTTATAATTTTGTTTCTCTCTTCAACATTGCCATCACTATAATAATATCTGCCACATGTTCTATGTTAACAACTTCATAATCGATGCAAAAAAAAATAAACCTGAAAACATATATGTAATCTAATCAATTGTAACATTTAATTTTCAATAGGCTCTTCTCCTGTCTTGTTTTACATACAGTTCTATCCCTGCTCATCAGTGCTGTAGAAATATCAGCTAGGCTCGGGGGTCTGTGTGTAGGAACAGGCAAGATATTTGTTTGAAATCTGCTTGGGTATAATTTTCTGAAGCCTGTACCTAATAACAGAATCACAGCATAGCTCTGTCAGAGATACGAACATTGAGTAATATCTGTAATCAACAATTAATAATTATTCTTGTCAGTAATCAATTCTAACAAGTTTAATTTTTAATAGGCTCTTCCTGTCTTGTTTTACATACAGTTCCAAATGCCCATCAGTGCTGTAGAAATATCAGCCAGGCTCGGGTCTGTGTGCAGGAAGAGGCATGATACCTGCAGTGGTACATAAAATTTTGAAATCTGCTTGGGTATAATTTTCTGAAGCCTGTACCTCATCACAGCACAGCTCTGTCAGAGATAGGGACATTAAGTATAAACTTAATTGAAAACATATCTGTAATCAATAAGTCACTAACAAGTTTAATTCTTAATAGGCTCTTCTCTGTGTTGTTTCACATGCAGTTCCATCCCTGCCCATCAGTGCTGTAGAAATATCAGCCAGGCTCGGGGGGTATGTATGCAAGAACAGGCATAGTTGAAATCTGCTTGGGTATAATTTTCTGAAGCCTGTACCTAATAATAACATCACAGCACAGCTCTGTCAGAGACAGGGACATTGAGTATAAACCTCTATAAGATATGACAACCTGCAACAATCTGGATGTATGAGATATTTTATTGTTTTTATGTTTCTGTATTTTTCAGGTTCTCTCTTGTTACAATCTCATTGCCCTGCCACATGTTCTATGATTATATGCTCTAACAACTTATCTGTAATCAATAATAATTTTTCTTGTCAGTAGCTCTTCTCATCAGTGTAACAAATTTCCTGTCTTGTATTGCATGCAGTTCCAAATCCCTACCCATCAGTGCTCAGCCAGGCTCGGGTCTGTATGTAGGAAGAGGAAAGATATTTGTTTGAAATCTGCTCTGAAGCCTGTACCTAATAACAGCATCACAGCATAACTCTGTCAGAGATAGGGACATTGAGTATAAATTTAATTGAAAACATATCTGTAATCAATAAGTCAGTAATCAATTCTAACAAGTTTAATTTTCTTCTCATCAGTGTAACAAATTTCCTGTTTTGTTTCACATTTCCAAATCCCTTCACATCAGAGCTCATCCAGGCTCGGGTCTGTATGCAGGAAGAGGCAAGATATTTGTTTGAAATCTGCTCTGAAGCCTGTACCTTATCACAGCACAGCTCTGTCAGAGATAGGGACATATATCTATAATCAATAATTCTCAATAATCAATTCTAACAAGTTTAATTTTCTTCTCATCAGTGTAACAAATTTCCTTCTTGTTTTAGTGCACTTCCAAATCTCTTCACATCAGTGCTCAGCCAGGTTCGGGTCTGTATGCAGGAAGAGGCAAGATATTTATTTGAAATCTGCTCTGAAGCCTGTACCTCATCACAGCACAGCTCTGTCAGAGATAGGGACATTAAGTATAAACTTAATTGAAAACATATCTGTAATCTGTTCAACATATGTTGAAACGTTTATATAGGAACAATAGTGGAAAATATCAGAATCAGATTATCAGCAGCAGCTATAAAGCAGCAACAGTGTCTTCTGGATTTACCTCCAGGGTCACTGTCTAGCCTGTCAATATTTTCACAAATATCTGCATTATATGTATATTTATAATAGCTGCTTCTCTATCAGAGTTATGCTGTGATGCTATTATTAGGTACAGGCTTCAGAAAATTATACCCAGGCAGATTTCAAACAAATATCTTGCCTCTTCCTGCACACAGACCCGAGCCTGGCTGATATTTCTACAGCACTGATGGGCAGGGATTTGGAAATGTGAAACAAGACAGGAAATTTGTTACACTGATGAGTTAGAATTAATTACTGACAAGACTATTATTGATTACAGATATGTTTTCAGGTTTATTTTTTTGCATCGATTATGAAGTTGTTAGATAGAACATGTGGCAGATATTATTATAGTGATGGCAATGTTGCAGAGTGAAACAAGATTGTAACAGGAGAGCCTGAAAAATACAGAAACAAAACATCTCATACATCCAGATTGTTGCAGGTTGTCATATCTTATAGAGGTTTGTTCTGAATAGAATTAAATTTATACTCAATGTCTTTATCTCTGACAGAGGTGTGCTGTGATGAGGTACAGGCTTCAGAGCAGATTTCAAACAAATATCTTGCCTCTTCCTGCATACAGACCCGAACCTGGCTGAGCACTGATGTGAAGGGATTTGGAAGTGCATGTAAAACAAGAAGGAAATTTGTTACACTGATGAGAAGAAAATTAAACTTGTTAGAATTGATTATTGAGAATTATTGATTATAGATATATGTCCCTATCTCTGACAGAGCTGTGCTGTGATAAGGTACAGGCCTCAGAGCAGATTTCAAACAAATATCTTGCCTCTTCCTGCATACAGACCCGAGCCTGGCTGAGCACTGATGTGAAGGGATTTGGAAATGTGAAACAAAACAGGAAATTTGTTACACTGATGAGAAGAAAATTAAACTTGTTAGAATTGATTACTGACTTATTGATTACAGATATATTTTCAATTAAATTTATACTCAATGTCCCTATCTCTGACAGAGTTATGCTGTGATGCTGTTATTAGGTACAGGCTTCAGAGCAGATTTCAAACAAATATCTTTCCTCTTCTTACATACAGACCCGAGCCTGGCTGAGCACTGATGGGTAGGGATTTGGAACTGCATGCAAAACAAGACAGGAAATTTGTTACACTGATGAGAAGAGCTACTGACAAGAAAAATTATTATTGATTACAGATAAGTTGTTAGAGCATATAATCATAGAACATGTGGCAGGGCAATGAGATTGTAACAAGAGAGAACCTGAAAAATACAGAAACATAAAAACAATAAAATATCTCATACATCCAGATTGTTGCAGGTTGTCATATCTTATAGAGGTTTATACTCAATGTCCCTGTCTCTGACAGAGCTGTGCTGTGATGTTATTATTAGGTACAGGCTTCAGAAAATTATACCCAAGCAGATTTCAACTATGCCTGTTCTTGCATACATACCCCCCGAGCCTGGCTGATATTTCTACAGCACTGATGGGCAGGGATGGAACTGCATGTGAAACAACACAGAGAAGAGCCTATTAAGAATTAAACTTGTTAGTGACTTATTGATTACAGATATGTTTTCAATTAAGTTTATACTTAATGTCCCTATCTCTGACAGAGCTGTGCTGTGATGAGGTACAGGCTTCAGAAAATTATACCCAAGCAGATTTCAAAATTTTATGTACCACTGCAGGTATCATGCCTCTTCCTGCACACAGACCCGAGCCTGGCTGATATTACTACAGCACTGATGGGCATTTGGAACTGTATGTAATTGAGCAATTTTTGAGCAATTTTCACACCGATAATACCCCTGGGGGCATTGGTGCATGTACATTACAAAAGACATGTTGACATCGCACATATATATATATCTATACATCAATTTGGCAATTTTTTTAATAATAATATAACATAATATAATAGTAAAACACACAATGACAATGACAATAATAGGAAGAGCCTATTAAAAATTAAACTTGTTAGAATTGATTACTGACAAGAATAATTATTAATTGTTGATTACAGATATTACTCAATGTTCTTATCTCTGACAGAGCTATGCTGTGATTCTGTTATTAGGTACAGGCTTCAGAAAATTAAACCCAAGCAGATTTCAAACAAATATCTTGCCTGTTCCTACACACAGACCCCCGAGCCTGGCTGATATTTCTACAGCACTGATGAGCAGGGATGGAACTGTATGTAAAACAAGACAGGAGAAGAGCCTATTGAAAATTAAATGTTACAATTGATTAGATTACAGATATGTTTTCAGGTTTATTTTTTTGCATCGATTATGAAGTTGTTAACATAGAACATGTGGCAGATATTATTATAGTGATGGCAATGTTGAAGAGAGAAACAAAATTGTAACAAGAGAGCCTGAAAAATACAGAAAATAAAACATCTCATACATCCAGATTGTTGCAGGTTGTCATATCTTATAGAGGTTTGTTCTGAATATTTTTTTGATTATGACTAATGTATTGAAGAAACACAGCAACATGTTGGATGGGGCAGGTGCAGTAATAATATATATTCAATGTCCTTATCTCTGATAGAGTTATATTGTGATGGGTACAGGCTTCAAAAAATTATGCCCAAGCAGATATCTTGCCTGTTCTTACACACAGACCCGAGCCTGGAAGATATTTCTACTGCACTGATGGGCAGGGATTTGGAATTGCATGTGAAATAAGACAGGAGAAGAGCTTATTAAAAATTAAATTTGTTAGAATTGATTATTGACAAGAATAATTATTAATTATTGAATACAGATATTATTCAATGTCCTTATTTCTGATAGAGCTGTGTTGTGATGGGTATAGCCTTCAGAAAATTATACCCAACCAGATTTCACAAATATTATGCTTGTTCTTGCATATAGATCCGAGCCTGGCTGCAGCACTGCAGGGCAGGGATTTGGAATTGCATGTGAAACAAGACAGGAAATTTGTTATATTCTGACAGAGCTGTGCTGTGATTAGGTACAGGCTTCAGAAAATTATACCCAAGCAGATTTCAAACAAATGTTTTGATTCTTCTTGCATACAGACCCGAGCTTGGCTGATATTTCTATAGCACTGATGATGGGTAGGGATTTGGAATTGCATGAGATAGGTAATTTGTTACATTGATGAGAAGAATTTATTAAAAATTAAATTTGTTAGAATTGATTATTAACAAGAATAATTATTAATTATTGCTCAATGTCCCTATCTCTGATAGAGCTATGTTGTGATGGGTATAGGTTTCAGAAAATTATACCCAAGCAGATTTCAAATAAATATCTTGCCTCTTCTTGCATATAGATCCAAGCTTGGTTGCAGCACTGATGAGCAGGGATTTGCATGTAAAATAAGACAGGAAATTTGTTATATTGATGAGAAGAGAATTAAATTTGTTAGAATTGATTATTGACAATATTGATTACAGATTTTATATTCAATGTCCCTATGTCTGATAGAGCTGTGCTGTGATTAGGTACAGGCTTCAGAAAATTATACCCAAGCAGATTTCAAACAAATGTCTTGCCTCTTCTTACATATAGACCCGAGCCTGGCTCATATTTCTACAGCACTGATGGGGTAGGGATTTGGAATTGCATGTGAAATAAGACAGGAAATTTGTTACACTGATGAGAAGATCTTATTAAAAATTAAATTTGTTAGAATTGATTATTGACTTATTGATTACAGATTTTATATTCAATGTCCCTATCCTCTGACAGAGCTATGTTGTGATGAGGTACAGGCTTCAAAAAATTATACCCAAGCAGATTTCAACTATGCCTCTTCCTACATATAGACCCGAGCCTGGCTACAGCACTGCTATGCAGGGATTTGGAACTGCATAAGACAGGAAATGTGTTACATTGAGAAGAGCCTATTGAAAATTAAACTTGTTAGAAATAATTACTGAATTACTGATGAGAAGAGAATTAAATTACACTTGCAGCAAATATTTATTTACCTTGATTGCTGTCTCTGCTGAAATAATCAGGGCTGCCTGCTGCGGGTTGATTCCCAACTGCCAGATTCCTGTGCCTGAAATCACACTGAGAGGCTGGACAAAACTCTCCCACAGTTGCATATGTCATGCAAATTATTCTGCCCCAGTGCCTCAACAATACAATCATAAGTGCAATCTCTAAATTTTTGCCTTATAAAATACATGACAAGCTCATTCAAATATATATAGTTGGAATGAGATACAAACTCTGGATTGAAATCTTCACCACTGTACAAATTCCCATTATCAGTTGTAACAAATTCAATCTTCTTATTTTTAGATATCTTGTTAATAATTTTATTTGAATATTTATAATGTCTCCAATTTAAACTCTGAGATGCAATCATAGGCATCCTATACTCAAAACAATGCTCATAGCAATTGTTGAACCAATAATTGTCAAACAATTTCAACCTTAAATCATAATGGCACCTGTCTGTATAAAAATTAACAAACAATCCAACAATTCTCTTGTACTTGTTGTATACAAGCCTTTCAAACTTGCTGATAAAATTGAGAAATAGGCATTGGAATGGCCAGTCACTGGCAAGCACCCACTGCATTTCAGTTTCATTTTGCACTGTAAACAGGTCATACTCGGACAGGCCAAAGAATCTAAGCTTTAAATCATCAACAAGTGACTTAGATTTTATGTATTTTGAAATACATCTTCTCTCAAAAAATCCTGTGTCAAGATTATCCATGCAATTAGATAGGATACACACTGCCTTCTATAAGTTAATTGCTTGCTGCTGCTGCTGCCTTGTATTCCTCAGAAACTGCTTATGTGCTCAGAACTTGTTGTGCCTGTTAAACAAAAATAAATATTAGAATTTTGTTATGTTTATTATATAAAATTTCTTGGGGTTCAAATCAAAATTCTATGCTTAATAAAAAAATATCAGTTGGTTTCAGCAGTGTGTTTTGTATATTTAGTGTGTGTGTGTGTATGTGTGTTAATATTTTTTGGCTTTGGTATTTATATAAAATTTCTTGGGGTTCAAATCAAAACTCTATACTTAATAAAAAATATCAGTTGGGTTCAGCAGTGTGCTTTGTGTGTTTGTGTGTGTGTGTGTGTGTGTGTGTGTATGTGTGAGTACGCAGATATATTCTTCTGGGAACCGGCGTATGTTTAAACACCTTTCTTAATGGGACCAAAAAAATTGTTGGGACTTTTTGCCGGTCCCAACAGCGAGAAGGCCATTGCGAGACTCCTGAGACCCCTTTCGACATGTACGCGAAGTATTTCGAAGGTACCAAAAAGTCGCTATTTGTTCGATTTGTGTGTTAACGTGTGTGTTAAACTCTGCCAGCTCTGGAAGCTTCACGTCTGTGCAAAAGTGTGGGGTTTAATCGCATCTCTTGGGACCAGGAAGTGTGGGTGTGTAAAATCTGGGATCTATTTCGCATGTATTGGTACCGAACATCCCAGGGGGTTGAGAGGCGAGGAAAGGTACGTGCAAATGCCGACGGGGTTCCCCTCTCGCCTGGCCGTCTTGTTGCTTCCGAGCTGTCAATGTTGCCAACTTAAAACTTTGGAACCAGATCTGTTTTTCTATTATCTTCTAACCCTCCAAGTGTAATTGTAATTGATTTGTTTTATTTTACTTCGCTTTTTGTACCACTGTTGGCTAATTTGCCAAGATGGGGATGAGTGATGATATCATGAAATTGATGAATCGACTCCCACAACATCCATGCCCAGACCGGGATTCGAACTCGGGAACCCTGGTGTCGTAGCGCGATGTGTTAACCACTCCACCACGGGGGTCGGCTTTAATCCTGCAATCAAACAAAATGCTACAATAGAATTTATTCCTCCAACTGTGACCCTTCTATATGTGCCTATAACAAATTATTAGTTGGGTTTTACTATAATACTGATAAACAGAAATCCATTTGTAAAGCTCATTTTCGTCCATTACCAGGAAACAAAGAGTAGAGTTATCAGATGTTATCAGTAGAAACTCGTTACTTGTCTCCTTTCGGCCATGATGAGGATAAGAATGGAGATTTCTGACCAAGGCGACAAGCGATCCAGCAAAAGGGAGGGGGTGTTCATATCGAAGTGACAAGTGACACGATACCTCTGTCTACAAGCAAGCGTTTTTCTCAAATGCTCTAACAGACCAAGGCGACACGCTGCATGACATCCATGACTTTCAGAAGCGGAAGCCGAGAAGCGACACGTTTCGAAACGAAGAAGCAAGTCTCGCCTGTTACTTCCGTTTGTCAATATCCTGAATTGGGTCGCCTAGGTCTGGTGTTCGGGCTTTAACGGTGAATGCTTACTTGAAGACTGAAGTGGCTTGTCTTTCTTTTCGCTTGTCACTTCGGTATGAACTTCAGTGTCATTTGCAGCCGTCGTTTGCAACTTGTTGCCTGTCGTTTCGGTTTAAAATCTCTCGGCAAGAAAGCATTCAATGCGTAGGCATGACCACCAGACCGAAGCAACACGATAACGTCCCCAGTGCGTGAAACATGCAAGTGGCACGTGTAGTTTGTCATATTACATTTGTTAGAAAGTTTTATTTATTTAAGAATTTTTGTTTCCAAAGCCATTTATCGCTTCGGTACGAAAGTTCCATTGGGACGAAGCGACGAGCAACGAGGGGTTTCTCACTGAAGTAACACTACCCGTGCAGCATAGCATATATTATTGAGTGTTTGTTTCCAAGTGACACGTGTCGCTTCTCGCTTCGGTCTGAAAGCATCCCAAGACTCGTACGGTATTCGAACATAGGATCCCTATTCGTAGAACACGAAGACAAACGTTTATACTTCTCAAAGTTAACGGCTTGATTGCAATCCTTAACTGCATTTAATTTCAATGCAGTTCTTTTTTTAACAGTCGTGTTTGGCAACACTGATAAGTGAAGCGAAGTTTTCACTCTCGCCTCTGCAGCCGCGCCGAAACCTTGGACAGAGAGCTGCGATGTCTTTTTGCGACGTTGCATGCTACACGTATTTGACGTCTTCTGTACTCGCTCGCTCTGTTTAACGTGCGACTAAACGAGAGGGGAAAGTCTTCACCCGACAACATCGCAGGGGCAAAACAATCGCTTCCTTGCTTGTAGTAAGTTCACAGCGCATTTTCCCCCTGTGTCTGTTGTCACGGTATCTTACGCTTGATCTCTCCATTGCGTTATTTTCACAAAGTAGGAACTGTGTCCTGCTCGTCACTTCGGTTTGCGTGTGTTTCTTCATAGTTCAAATGTAAAAAGATAACATACAAATGCTTACGTATTATTATTTAATGCATTTGCTTATACATAATTGATTGATTGATTTGGTGTTTTAAGTCCACTTTATGCACAATAAGGCTAATCGGGACTGGACCTACAGTTTAAAGTGGGATCCGAACCACTATGAGCTTCCACCGGTTATCGAACCCGGGATCCCTTGATTACAAGGCAACGACGCTACCACTGCGCCATCTTATGCATAAAACAACCGAGAGAACAATGACATGTACATTTGATAATGTTCCCCACCAGAAAACTTTGAGGGAAAAAGCTCGAGTTGAAGACATCGATTTCATTCCTTTTTGATAAATAATGCCTGCAAACAACATGTTTGCCTTCTATGATCTTAACGAAGATATTAAATCCACTGCAGTAAACATTACTTTCAAGATGGCAAAATAAAATGTAAACGACATAAATACTCTTCCCGTTTCTAAACCTGACAATTTATAGCCGTGTATTTGATTGCACTTTATAATTAATAATGAAATCAAGTAAATGGTCACAAAGTATTCAGGTTTAGTGAAAGATAGCGTATTCCTTCCCTCAGTGTGGTCTTTATATAACAATATTTACAAAGTTACAGAAGCAAATGTACTTGAAGGGACAGCAAAGATTTTATGCCATCAAAATATATGTGGCGACTGCCTGTGTTCTCCCCTGTGTATGGCAGCGTGCCGTGACACCATTCGAGCAAATGATATGGCTCCACACATTCTCGATCTATGCCGTAGTGAAAGAGACATGAATGATCAACACCACGCTCTGATGTAATCTAGGGGTGGCGGGTTCGACACGCGGTGGAGGCACATGGCACAGTGGTTCGGATCCCACTTTAAACTGTAGGCCCAGTCCCGATTAGCTTTACTATGCATAAAGTGGACTTAAAATTCCAATCAATCAATCGATCAAAAACCACGCTCTGATGAAGCATTATAAAGGGAAGTCTCCTTAAAACGAACATATTCAGTAGATTCGACTCTATTGCAGCTCACCTGCGTGAAGGAAAGGTTAACACAGTGCGTTACGACGATACGTGGTTTCAGGTTCGAATCCCGGCCTGCTCATGGGTGTTCCTTTGACGGTGCCCTTCATCAATTTCATCATATTCTTCAAATGTTAGTTTAGCAACGTGAAGAATATTCGCTTTCGAGGCAACCCAAGGCATTAAGAGGCAGTGGTGTAGCAAGGGGTGAGGGAAGTGCCCGACCGCATGGCTCCTCGCGCGTAAAGGTGCCTCGCGTCGAATGAGCTTGAAACGAAAAATGTTATAAACAGAAGTGGGGGGGACATGGAAAATGCTATTTTTGTGGGAAATATTATTAAAACATTTATTTATTATTTATCTGGTTCTAAATTCTAATTAAACGTTATAATTTGAATGAATACGTCAAATCAGAAGCATAACATACAGGCAGGCAGGTCTTACTTTTCTGACACTTTTGGCTGATCACGATGATGAGGATGAGTAACGATATGATGAAATTGATCAAGGAACACTCGCAAAGAACATCCATGCTCAAACCTGGATTCGAACCCGGAACCCACGGCTTCGTAGTGCGCTGTGCTAACCACTCCGTCCAGTTGGTCGACCCTGGTCGGCGAAATGCTGTTGGGAGTATAGGATGTGACCACCAATGTTTCGGTAGTATTATTGTACGAGCTAGTGCTAGCTCGTAGATACAGTGCTAAGTGTACACCCAACGGTTAAAGCAATATGTCCATCTCCTTTGAATTTTCATTCAGTCTGTTTTCCACAGTGTCATGATAATGGGTTGAAATAGAAACGCAGATGTCAACATAAACTTCGCATGAAAAGAATTAATGACCCCGTAGAACAACACAAGTTGTAGAGTAAAGAGAGAATGAAAATGGTGGTGAACAAATTGCCTACTATTATCTTTCCTAGTTGTAGAATTGAAGAGTTGCAATGTTACGGTCCAAAGTATCGGGAAAAAATCAACTCACTGATAACTCCCTCCCCCCTATCCGACAATCAGCATTCAGCAACGCAATCGCTTACAGACTAAAGTTGACACAAGGCGTACAGCTTGGTGCTTATTGTTTACGTTCAATTCTCAGAAGTATTCGAATATTTCTGTCTTCCGCAAACTAACAATATTTAATTTTTTTAGAAATGTTCTTGTACCAGCACCATTGAACAGCCGTGAAAATTCTATGGTTAGAAAATAATACATTTGTAAATGAAATGATATATACATTAGCAATCATTATTAAAATGAAGACCATGTCTAAATGTGGGTTAACCCCCCACCCCCACAAATAAAACTCGAAACATTTTGGTAAATACGACTTAAGTTTGAAATAAATTGGGACAGGGATTTGGAAGAATGGACTGTCTCGACTAAGCTGGACTGTCTTGTAAACAGGCATCAATGATTATAAAACAAAAATTACAATGACAGTTTACTTTCCCTTGGTAGATAAGGTTTAGCATAGTGCTGGCGCAAAGGTGGAAAAAAAGAGGGGAGAGACTACTACCCCCCATTTCCCCTTAATTTCCGCCACTGGATGGGGGCCTCGCATTCTAATCTCTTCCAGGGCGTCGCTATATGTTGCTACGCCACTGTTGAGAGAGGATTACTAAATTCAAAATTCCATCTTTCGAAGCGTCATACATGTTTTGTGCACTAGTTTTTATACAAGTACTTATTGTTAGTTGATTTAATTTATTTGACGTCGCATTTCTACCACTTCTGGCTAATTGCGAGGATGCAAACGAATGTCAGAAATTAATGAAGGAACAATCACAGATTTAAGGTTCTTATCAATAGCAACCAATTTTCGCGATGTGTGCAAGTCGCAACTGGACGTGTTCATTGGCAAAATAGGGGTGACGGAACTATGTTCAGGAAGTGAGTTTCGTGAAAATTGTCTGCTGTGGAAACAACAATGAAATTTCAAACGTAGTAACATCACCACCAAAATACGTAGAGATGTTTACGAATTATGTAAGGGTACAGAATGAAAAGAAAATAAACCATCCATATACTACTATATACGCAAACGGAACATATCAGGAAAGTATTCATTACGTCACATTAGTAGATAAACTTGTTTGTAAACCAGGAACTTTATTTTGGATCATTCACTTAAATTGGTCTCCTTAGTAAATCGTATAATCAGCACAAATGCACACAGCAGTAATCAGGATAATATTCACTAGTAATAGTGTTCACAATAAAGCAAATGTAGTAACTGAATGTTTTTTGGCATTGTGTATTGTATCGAGGGCGTTTGTAGAATGTGCAACAGGGACCAAAGCGTCACAGTTTTCTTTGTTCCACTTCGAAACGGTTTGTTACGAATTGTAAGAGACATCACAAACACAACCCAGAAAGCAGTAATAAACACAGCAAGCGAACCCTAGCAAGCTAAAGCCACAGGGTGGTTTGGTGAGTGTTCTACCTGCTTCCCCTCTCGCGTTTGGAATCGTACTTTCCAACTAGTTTCGTTTCTCTTTCACGGACTTTACCAGTCAAATAATTTAGAACTCCAAGTTACTTGGTGACAAATAAAAAAGTACTACACTAACCCGAAAAAAATTACCTTACTTCACAGAATATAATACTAATATGATCCTTTCTTTAACATGGAATTATCATTACCCGCAGACTATATGAGTGTTTGCAAAGATCTGCTGCATATACCCTTTCCCTCATAACAAACATCAACTAAAAATTAAAACACGAGCGTTTCTCTATTTGCAGTCCGTCATTGTTTACGTGTAGCACGCAAGGTTAAAGTTTCAGGGTTTGAATCCCAGAAAAGCATGTTTTTGCACTTGTCCTTTCTTGCATCATGATAAGATGTACAAATGTCTCAGCTCGACAGAATTCAACGGCAGAACTGTTCTGCTGCTTGCAGGAGTGGATGTTATCTGCTTCAGTAATCTATACTCCCGTGTTCCACCTGCCAGGCTGCGAGAGTAGTGCTTTCAATTATTTTGACTGGTATGTAATTTTCGCTGCTGGCTACAAGCAAGGTGTAACAAAATCATACCTCATGTGATATTGAATTTGAATTTAAAAATTTTGGGTGCGTCAGCACTTTGCACCCGTCACAATATACGGGGTCCAGCTCCTTACCATAACTAAAATAGCATTTTTGCACTGTCTTGTTACTAAATTACAAAAAATTTCTGGCTTTCGTTAAAAGCTGAGGCTGCAAAGTGGAACTCAGCACACACAAGGACAAAAAACAGGACAAGACACACAAAATTATACTAGCCATAGTGCCAGTCGCCAGAGCCTCGTTCGTCTGCAAAATGTAGTGTAGGGTGTACTACTTGACAATTGGGTGTACTACGTTGAAGGCCACCCCTTACACCCCACCTCAAGTGGGGATTATTACAGATTAATTATTCGTTAAAATTAACATCAACAAGATAGCAAACAATGAACTATGAATCAACGAAATTAATAACAGTGTTTGCTTTTCTTTGACGGTTTACTCAGGAAACTGACCAGTGATCCAATATTTTGTTCCCAGTTATTTAAATTCATTATTTTATTATTATTATTATTATTATTATTATTATTATTATTATTATGTAAATCTTGTATCTACAAAGAAAATAAAAAAAATAAACATAAGGACGTCTTATTTGAAATTCTTAACCCGTAGCGTGAAACAAAGGGTGGGAGGGACTTCGAAATGCAACAGTTAACTTTCGTACTTGGTTCTTGGAGAGAACGTGTCTAATATTAATTTAACGAATGGCTTGTCCAATGAATGATTAATAATTGTGACAGACAGGCGGAGCAAGGGGCGAAAATCCCGTGGATAGAACGAAATTACTATTTACATTGGGAACCATCAAACGTGATGTAGTTACCTAACAACCACTGCATAGCCAACCCAAATCTCGACAAATTAAAAGTAAAAGCGAGCAAATGTAGAAATTTTATTCAATAGATATTGGTCCATCATTCCCAGCTGAATTGTATCCCCAGACATCTCTCACAAGTGACTTATCAAAAGTTTCATCTCCACACGATTTTGCAAAACTCTACCTCTCCAATTCTACTTCCCTCTCCAGAGGTATACCATGTTCGATTCCCGGTGGAGGCACATAGTGGTTCGGATCTCACTTTAAAACTATAGGTCATGTCCCATTTAACCGATCTGTGCATAAAAGTGAACTTAAAACTATACATTAAAAAACTCGAGAGATATTCCGATCTCCGCACGGAGTGCTTAGCAGAGAGTTTACGAAGCCAATGGTTACGGTTCGCATCTCCCCCTGGACATGGGTGTTCTTTGTAAGTGTTCCTGCATCAACTTCCTAATTTCTTCCTATCATCACTCATCCTCATCGTCGCGATTAGCCAGAGTGATAGAAAAGCGACGCTAAATAACCAAATCGAATCATTCCAGACACACACACACACAAACAACATACATACACTGAAGAGACTGAATAGTAGGAAATGTTTTGACATTTCTTATCACAAGTATGTGTGTTTTACATTGAAGGTAACTTCAATAATGCTTTGAGATGGGCCCAAGATATGTAGATCCGTCAATGACAGTCATTTGTTTTCTCCTCTCTCTTCCTCCGCATTGCTTTTACCCGAGAACCGCCGTGTTGCCAGTTTCCTTCAGTGCTACGTTGTCAAAAGCTTCAAAAGCGATAAATATTACATCTCTACTTTCGATGTCTAAGGTTCATGATGATACAATAGCATTGAATAAAGGCGACGACCATCTGTTCAAGAATGCTTAACATTTTGACAACGCAAGGAAAGGATTCTATTGTAAAGAGCTGCTTGCGTCACTCACGCTCCGACCGCTCCCTTACTGTTGGACTTATGCACGTTGTGGTTCGCATACCACTTTTAATTATAGGTCAGCACCGATTAGCCCATCATTGCATAAAGTAGACTTAGAGCTCAATTTAGCGTGATCACAGGTTCCATTACCGAACATTTCGGTTTCTTGAAGGCAATTGGGGAGCTACGTGAAATAGAGGATAAAGATTACAGTGGCAAAGGGATTCGATGTGCTGACCACGTGTCAACTTATAAGAAAGCCACTTAACAGGCCTTTGTTATTCAAGGCCGTTTCGCCACGGAGTTTTTTCATCGTAACTGTTATGGAGATGATTAATTTTATATAAGATTGTCGAGAAAATATTAACAAAACATCCTATTATTGTGTTTCACGCTAATCGGAGGTGAATTCTGTTACTGGGTGATAGATGGGTGTTATGATATGTCAGCTGTAAAGTTAAGAACAGTGGCGTATTTAGAAGGAGTTTTAGAGCTAGGTAGTCTTATTTTTGCTCAACTTTCCTAAAAAAATCGTCAAATTTAGGAAAAGATGGCATGATCTAGGAGTGGTAAGAAGTAACTCATAATCCCTTTACTGTATTTGTGAGTACGCCACTGAAAGCGTGGGGAATACTGCTGCAAATGGAGAGGGTTCCTTACATAACGATAACAGGAGCGAGGTGTAATGAATGGCTTTCCTGCAAGAGCCTAAATGTCAACCTCTCTTCCACGTCCTGGACTCAGGGGGGGAGGTTGCCATTAGGTTATCCTAGGCTATAACCTAGGGCCACACAAAAATGAGACACTGAAGGGACAGAAGTGAAGACCATGGACTATTAACATTTCTTAATGTTGTGATAATGGCAAATTAAAACATGCCAAATCCTATTACTTGCTTATTTCGTGAACGAAGGACTATCTAGCGCTTAAATAAGTTCTTACACAATGACCTATTTTCAAACGTCACCTAGATCATACAAACAATATGTACCGATATTGTATCAATGTTTTGAACTTTACAAGTGTTATTAGTACAGAGCATGCAGTTAGTGAAAATAAAGTACCATGATATCAAAATTATTAATAAAAATGTCTACAGTGCCCGAAAGAAAAGATAGCCTAGGGGCCCAAATTCTATATACTATCCCGCTCTGCATGGGCTGCATTTTGCAGACAATTTGGGCATTGACGTCTAGACTCAAATTCAGTCTGTTTGTTGCGTACTGTCCAAACATTTTTGTCATTGCCCTCACATCAATTCCATCCTAATCTTAGCGATTGACCAAATGAAACAGAAGCGAGAAGTGAAATTAGTTAAATCAATCTGTAGATAACAGTAGAAAATGGCTGTGCCAACCTCAAATTGAAGATTTCTATCGCAAATATATAATATAACATGAAGGATAGTATGAATGATGAAACAGATTGTTGGAACAAACACAATTTCAGGTCAAGGTTTTCCAGAATGCGAACCTAGGACCCCGAGTTTTGTAACACGGTACGCCAACCATTCAGCCACAGAGCCGACCTGAAATACTTTTTTTATTATTATCTAAACCTCGAAATAATATGTTAATATTGAATCAATGCTTTTTCTTGTTCACATCACATCACCTAAAAATTATCAGTGATTGAAGGGTGTGTGAGGCCCTACACATCGTTTTATATATTCTGTTAGATAGTCTGGTCATTGTTAAGAGACTAAACAAAATGCAGGACTACATTTAGAATATAATCGTTATATTTGCACCTTCAATCACTGCCACAATCACTGTAGGTGTAATGCCTATAAAGTGTGTTTACAACACGCTCCGAAACGTTTGCCGGAATCATTGCAATGGGTGTGATTTCGCGCAAACAATTGTGGGGGAAGTTGTTGGCTGAATATCATCCAATGGTAACAGCCGCTGAGGCTCTAATGGTGTACAGCAAACTTAAACCATATTGGGAGTACTGCATTCCCAACTAGTTGCCCCCATGCAGACGCCACTGTTGCTTGTGTATATAAGTGTTCACTCACTTACAAGCGAAACCGAAACTCGAGCTCTCGGCGAGACAACTCCAGGCGCCGTGAAACAGATAACGGTTGAGCCACTGACGTTCGTTGGAACATGCATTTCTACAGTCGTGGCGTCCCACTGCTTTGGTTGCGTTAAAGTATTTTGACAGGTGTCCGTATTTCGTTGCAGGATACATGCAAGACTTAACAGAAGAATGTTAATGATATGCATATGATATAAAATGGTAATTAATTATTATTCGGAAATTAATAGATGATTTCTCTTCTGCAGAGTGTAAGAATGTTTTCTTCCGATAAAATTAACGACGAAATAGTAAAAAAATATTTAACCAGAAGTCAACAAAGTGAATAACAGCCCTTGCTTTTATTTACCTTTTGATATATTACCAAAGCAATTACCGACCTTTTTTTAATACTGCCGATACTGTGCGTAAATGCAGTCAGTACCCCTGCCCCCAAAATGATATGTTTACTGTCTCCTTATATATATATCTCTGCCTCTAATTAATTATATATTTGCCACGTAAGACAGATGAAACTGACATAGGAATTCGAACCTAGAATTTATTGTGTTCAGATAATGAGTCGACCGACATTTAACAATCGTGACGTCCTTTAACTTCTCCAGTCACAAATAGCCTAGATATATAAATTTAATTTCTTTTGGTCTATAAAACACCCGATATTAACACAATTTCAAAAAACATCTTTTACATATCAAGCAAATTAAAACTGATTTGTGAGGGCATTGCGCACGTGAGGGCATTGCGCACGTGGGTTGCCAGTGGTGCATGAACACCTCCAAATGCGTCCTCAAAAAATTAAGAATGTAGAGACAACCATTATAATAATGAAAATAATGTCTCCCCTGCTGTCTTGAAATTTGAATTTAATGGTCGGACCTTTCTAAAGTTAAAGCCAGAAGAGTGAAACGACTTGCAGCCAAAGCTATCCTCTTCTCTAAATTTAAGCTGCTCTTGCCTATCCTCTTCTCTACTCTGCTTCATAAATAACAAACGTGTCGTGAGGCTAACGCTCTCTTCATTTTCGTCAGTTAATTTTTGAACAGCCTGTGTAATTTTACTTTTCCTCCTTGATATTTTGCTTTTCTGACAGTGCGCAGCATATCTTCAAGGAAAAAATTCTTCTAAATGCAACTCAAATTTCGTAAATTCTTCTTCGCTCATTCCCGTGCAAGATTTATGGTACCACTTTTTACAAAAACTACATTCTATTGCCCCCTCATAACAAAGTTCCTTGACGCAGCATTCAAGTATTTTATTCCAGCCTATTTCGGCTGCTTCGTCCTGAGACTGAGAGATCGACGTTCGAACCATGTTTGTACCACTGACCTACTTATCGCTAGCTCGCTAATCCCTTAATCCTGTACAGCTGCAACGAAAGAGCCTGCTCACCCGATCAAACTGTACAGCTTTTTTTCACTTTCTTACGTAGGACACAAATATCTTACACACAAATAATCCTATCTAAACTTATTATTAACAAGATTTCTTAAGTTAAATGTATTATCTCAAAGAATAATCATGTGGACTGACGTCAAAAGCAAAACAGTAAATAAAACCGACAGTGGATTTATATATATATATATATATATATATATATATATATATATATATAAATAATTAATAGAACTGTGCTTTATAGGTGAGGTTTCAACATACAATATTTATACATCCAGGCCCAGGTATCTGACATCAACGGTTTATAAACGTTTTCCGGAATACGTTGAGGGCCAGCTTCCAGAATAGATTTGTTGAGATACAATAAGATTTTTCTTCAATAACTTTTTGTACCGTACAGAAATTTATTTTTTCTTGTTGTAACCAATGTTGCCTACTACACATGGCAAGAAACTACCTACCCTGTCGTTATTTATTTATTATTTTATTGTTACTATATATTTTTAATTTCATCACTCCAGGCGTTAACTTCCTTAGCGCGCTTAGTAAATATACTCAACACTAAACACACTAATCAATGAACACACTGAAGCACTAAACACATGGAGGGAGTTGGGGGGAATATAAACCTGGATGGTGACTAAAATCCAGTTGTATATCTTCTATCTTCCTTAGTTCCGCTGTCTAGGGGTCCCGGGTTCGAATCCCGCTCGGGCTTGGTTGTTTGTAAATGCCCATTCATCAATTTCATCCCTCATCTCCATCTTCGCAAATTAGCCAAGAGGCACAAAACGCGAAGTAAAATAAACTAAATCAATCAATCAATCATTCAGTAAATTCGACTCTATTGCTAACGGCCCCCATGGCTGAGTGGTTAGCACATCGTGCTACGTCGGCAGGGGTTCAGGGTTCGAATCTCGGCCTGAGCATAGATGTTTGTGAGTGTCCAGTCATCAATTTCATCATATCATCATCATTCCCATTGTCGAAAATTAGCCAAAAGTGACACACAAAGCGAAGTAAAATAAAGTAAATCAATCGGTCAATCTATTGCAGCTAACCTTCGTGGCGGAAAGGTTAGCACATCGCATTACGACGCTACTTCGGTGTTCCTTTGTGGATGCTTTTCATAAATTTCATCGTATCATTACTCATCCCCATAGTTTCGACTAGCCAAAATGGGTAAGAAAAGCGAAGCTACATAATAATAATCTAATCAAATCCACTTTATTTTGTTCATTTTTTTACCTTGCTGCCTCCAGGAAGGAGTGGCTACGAAGCCAGAAGTTCTAATTTAGAATCATGAGTAAGGTATGCCATTGTGTTCCTTCCATCATTTATATCTGCATTCCAGCATTAATGGTCATTAACGATTAACTAAAGAAAAGCGACTCAGATTAACAATAATAGGCTATACGTTTAATTTTTACTGTCGCTTCATTAATGTGGATCATTTCACTATCCTAGGGGAAAATGTTACTTGAGCAACGTAAGGAATACTTGAATTCGAGGCAATGCAAGACATGGGAGGGGGATTACTAAATTTAAACTACCACCTTTCGAAGCGTCACATATATTTTATGCAGTTTATGCTACACTGAGAGCATGTTATTGTTAGTTTATTTAGCGTCGGATTTCTACCATTTCTGGCTAATTGCGAGGATGCAAATGAATGTTAGAAGTGGAGAAGGGACGATCAGAAACATATAACGCAAACCCCACAGAGGCAGTTGGCAGTGGCTGAAAACAAAAATAAAGTATTTAAATTTTTCCTTCCGAATTTTTATGTGCTGTTTTATGTGCATGCATTACTTTTCAAGCTCTTCTTGGTGATTTTGTTTTTCTACCGCCTTGAATTTCTTTGGCCGTTATCTCTTTGTATCGATGTCACGGACCCAAACAGCACAGGTGACGTCACAGAAAGTACAGTAGTGCGTCCCAAATGGCGCAACGTTACCGTAATACGTCAATATATTATGCGCCGCTCAGTGTTCTGTTTTTTACCCTATAGCTACGCCGAACAACCGATTGGAAATTTTAGGTTTGAAAATTAAAGCCTTAACCTCCAAAAGTATCATATTAATATGAAAGATTAATCTTAGAAAATGAAAGAAACTCTTCAACAAAGTTTTAAACTATATACGAATTGTAGTTATAAAAACCTACCGATTAAATTATATTCTTACACCAATATCCATATTTTGAAACATATTTTTATAGAAATAAATTACGGCTTTTCAACAACACTTTTAATGTCAGTTAAAATATATTCATATTTTCAACCATTGATTGACGCATAGTCGTAACGTAATTTCCTGAGAAATATGGTGTGAAAAGATTAATTTCCCCACTTCTAAAGGTTCGACTCTGTGGACGAGTGCGTTGAGTGACCGTACACTCCGAGTTCGAGTCCCGTCAGCCTGGACGAGGCTGTTTTGTGAGTGTCTCTTCATCCATTTAGCATAATCATGATCCATCGTCGTGAATAGTCAAAAGTGAAAGAAAAGCGACATAAAATAAATATCAAATACAAATGGCTTCTAAACAACACTGGTCTGGCAGACGACAAAGCTTCGTATTGTCCATAAACTCCACAAATGAATCTCGCAGTCCATCACCCTTCCCCCCCACTTCCCTTTTAAACAGGGGATCATTTCGTGGGCTTATAACTGTACAAATATAAGACATAAAATAGAACAAAGTAGGTTTCACCGGTGACCAGTAGCATAGAAGCAGCTCCCTCAATGCAGGGAAGGGGGAGGCTAGGGAGCTGGAAATGTTGTCTATGCCTTCAAATATTGGATAATTTCACGTACATATTTTTTACACTAATAAACCGGTCTAAATTGTCCATTTTAACCCTAAATTGAGTAAAGAAAATTTCCTCGCTCGGCTCACAATGAGAGCTTTTCTTCATATAGAGTATATATGTTCTAAAATAATACTTTCGACAGAAGCAAAAGTTTAATGATGTGTAAAGGGTGTGTCGAATTGTGTTGTTCTCTTTGGCATACAATTCTCAACCTACGGCTCTCTGAATGCACAAATTTTAAACAATATTCACTGTACAACTTCTCTAACTGAATGTAATGTATTCGCTATATGTTATACGTCTAATAATAATAATAAATGCATGTTAACTGAATCAAGTCTTTTTCGGTGTAATGTGCTTTCGATCCCCTAGAAATCTTAAATATCGATCTTTATGTGTGAGACGAGACTTTTTGCCCCTGGAGGAAATCTGTCGACGCTAACTAAACAGACTGGTGAAACTTCAACTTCCCTGGGAAAGCCAAGGTTTGCCAAGCAGTTTTTGATTGAATGACAACATGTCAGTGTATGGAGTCCAATTAATTTTGAAAGAAAAGCAGAATGAAACGATACCAAAATTAATGAACAACCATGAGTAGAAAAAATGCGAAAATAATTAAACACGAACACTTTCAGCACGAATAGAGGTTACATGGAAAGAACGCAGTAAAGGTACAGCTGCTCCCTGTGCATTGCGCCATGACTGAATATCATGGGAGTGTGGACTGTTGAGTTATAAGGCATAATATGATAAGGTAACCTGATTACTGCAACAATTCTATGCTGTCTTCACCCGAAAAATATACGCAATGTTAGTAGTATAGGTGACTTCGCACACGTCACACTGCGAGAGGAGGGGCCCGTGCCCCAAGACTCCATTCCGATACCGGAAAGTGAAAGAAAGAAAATAATTATGATGATAGATTGAATTCTTGAAGTGCATCCGATTTGGAACACCTTTTATTAAATAATTCTGAATTTTGCGTACGTATTATGTGTGCCCATATTTCTATTATTCATTTAAATTATGAAACTAATTAGTATATTAATACTTGCTATTTAATCAAGTTAAAACATCATGACACTTTGCTGAATGAGTTGAAAGGTGCTTAGACTTAAAATGTGCTAAGGTGACAGAGAACAGGCGATTGGTTTACATGCTGTTAACGAACAGCGATATCTCTTTATATGTAGGTCATCACGATCTCTCGCACAAACACACGTCATAAAGGAAGCAATAAAGAAAGATTCTTCCGAACTACTCTCCAATTAAAAATTATGGCTACTGGAGTTTGCACCCAAATTAAAAATTAACCACTTAACTTATTGAAATCGGATTTAAGCTAAAAAAACTATTTTTTTTTTCAAGTATGCTTTCAATTTCTTATCGTCGTGAGAACAAAAAAATGCAGCTTTTTTGTTGTTTTTCAAACTATGCTCTCTTTGAGATTCTGTAATTAAAAAACTTGTGGTCCAATCGGGACGAAATTTAAATACGTAGCTCTACTGGTTAATTTTTAATTGGAGTTCAAACTCGAGTCTCCATAATGTTTAATCCGACTGTAGACAATCATTCGCTCTCAGGCCATATGCCCTGAAAGCAGAGAAAACAGGAATGGCATAGTCTCACTTCTGTCCGTACTTTCAAGCGGCAACCCTCGAATCAGCCACGAACGGCGTCACCCACCCCCTCCCCTCCCTTAACGTCCCCTCGCACTCAAGCAAGAAGCACAGCGTCGGAGATCCAATTGCTTACATGGGCCAATCTTGAAGGTCTCAAACAATTATTAAAATTCTGGTTTGAAAGATTGCGTTAATACTTTTTCACAATTTTCCGCAAAGTTTAGCTAAATCTAAAGAATAAACGCGATAATATGGAGTCATGAACATCGTGTTTGTACCTTCATAATTTTATCATTCCACCTCATTGTCCCGATTCATCCACGAAATAGACCAGCGGCGAAAAATAAACAAAATAGAAATAGCTATGTAGGGAACATTTTAATTGAATAGGTCGCTAATTCTTTCTAAATAATGTGACGTGTAGAAACGTTTATATTACAATCGAAGCAAGCAAGAAATATTTTTTTGCAAAATTGAGGGGAAAACCGGTAATTTTGACCAAATATTTAGTCTAAAATTTCTACTAAAGTAAAAAGTTGTTAACCGTAAGTGGCTGCTGGGAGCTCAGAATGTAATGTTGATTTATTTGGGAGATGTAGGAAATGTCTCGTCTGACCACCCACTTCCCCCAAGCACAAAGTGTGCCTGTATAAAATGAGTAGGCATTTCCTTCCATTAATACTGGCCATGGTTTGATTGCATTATCTTTCAGACATCTGTATTTCAACTGACTTGCAAAAGCGTTTTAGCATGATTTTTCTTTTACAATTGTTGAACAAAGAAAACTGGGAAACATTGTTAACTGTTCGACCATTTCTTACATTAATAATACGCAAATGCGCGTAGGCGTGGAACTAAACGTACTTGCAATCACACGTGTAGGTACTTTAACTTTGTTTCGGGCGGGATATAATACAAGGAAACTCATTAACATACATATACGTATTGCATTCTCCGTACCTTGTCCGGTACCCCTAGTGTCGTAGCGCGATGTGCTAACCAGTCCTCCACGGGGGCCTGCCGAGGCGATATATCGTCTTCATGATAAATATCGCCAAATGTCGTGACTATATATCGCTGATACCTTATATGTCGCCAAATATCGTGACGTTATATCGCTGACACGATAGATGTTCTAAAATTTATTGACGATATGTTGCGCAACACTAGTAAGAACTAATAACCTGGAAGTTAAATTGGAAGTTTAATTCGAAAATAAACGAAAGAAGGCAAGGAGAGGAAATTTAAAATTACAAACAGATTTAATAAATGATTCAAATGTTTGTAGGTAAGCGAAGATTTGTGGCCACCGAGAAAAGTGAGTTTACACTGGATATAAAGCAAAACAAACAGCCCGACTATTTCTTAAAAGTTCTTGAAAGAAATGGGCCGGAGAAATCAGACCATCCCATTGGCTGGTCGCAAATCTGAGTTAGCCATTTTTCAGGACCAAACTTGAAACCAAAGCTGAAGAAAAGAAAACAGGCAGTTTCTGGATCCACGCATCTTTCAAATCTCCATTGCCGAAGTTGAAATTAAAAGATCGTCGAAGGGAATGTAAGGACACTTTATGTTTTGAAACATAAAAATAAACCAAACAAATTTTGCACTTTCATTTAGCGTATCGAACCGTACTCTTGGTTATTTGTTAGTTTGATTTTGCAAGTAATCCTCTGCTCCAACACACCACACAAGCACGTGGGGCCTCTCCGATGACGTAGTGTCAACGTTGTCGTTTTGCCAAGAGGTCCTGGCACACAGTACAGTGGTTCGGATCACACTATAAACTGTAGGTCCAGTTCCGATTAGCCTATCTGTGCATAAAGTGCACTTTATTAACAATTCAAATCAACCACACATTCATAGATTTGTGTGAAGTCAGGTAGAAGTCGTAGAAATAGTATAAACATATGTTTAAACGTTTTGGTATTATATTATCAAAGCTCAATTATTGTTTTCCCCTCCAATAATTCCCATCAAGCATCGTGTCACAACCCCCTCCCTCCGGACACCCCTGCCTCCAGTTTGTTTCACGACTGAGTTCACTGAAAACCTTGTCCGGTCAACTTAAGTAGCTCTTTTGTAGGGATATAAGAAAACAAATGCAGAAGTTATTAACTTTGAGCATCTCAAGAATTCTCAGAATTCAAGATTAAATAATTTTTACTTAGAAATGCAGAAAGTGATTAAAAACAAATTCTCACGATAACTTATGACATGTGTTTACAAATTATTTATCTCGGTCAATAAGACTTACGAGCGAAAAATATGTGCGACTTCCAGAAAAGATAATAATGATTTGAGATTTCCCCGCAACATGCAACACAGTGGCCACAAGCGATAAAATAGTAAAAATGTACACATTTTTGTAAGTACTGTATACTGGTTGTATACATTCTGAAACAATAACGTCTAAGATTACATCAACTTCATACATTCTCTCTTTCCTTTTCCCCCTACTGAATGAACTTTTCGTTAAGCACTTTGGTTAGCGTAATTTGCATTGGATACCAAACTCTAGATTGAATTATTCTTGTAATAAATTGTTGACTATCAGCCAAGACATCAGAAAAGCGTCTTTGTCGTATTAGAACTTTCCTAATTTTACGCCTCCTCTCTGACAATTTTGATTGATTCCGACGATGAGAACGAATGATGAAGACAAGAAATGACAAAAAAATATTTAAAAAATTGTTTTAAGTCAACCTCTTGCAAAGATCGGACTCCACAATGTGCCTCCGCAGGGAATAGAACCTAGAACCCCTTGATTACAAGGCAACTGTGTTACCCACTGCACGATACACTACACAAAAATAAAACAGTCATTCCCAAACAAGGGGTGTATGTTTTATGTGAATAAAGTGGCCTTAAAATTAAAACAAAAACTAAAAAAAGAAAGATAGAAAGCAGAAATAAACTCAAGGGGTTCAACCTTGAACCGTTGGTGATGATATCTACATTCTGTCATTTGACATCTGAAACCTTTAGTCGATTTCCGTTGCGGAGTAAACGGCGTAACACGCTGTGAAGCCTCAGGTTCCTACGTACCTGGTCAGGCGTGGATGTATCATTGTGTGATCCATCACCATTTCATCGGTTCGTCATTTATCCTCTTCGTCGCAATTAACCAGATAGGTAGAAAATGGGCGTAAAATAGAAAAACACTGGAACCCTTAGTTTAGTGTTGTATTGGCGATGCATGGCAACTGTAACCACAAACATTCGTTCGTGTATTAGACGACCAAGATTTGAAATGTGTGCTCCTTTTCGAAGAATTCAATTGCTACTTTTTGCACAGAAAGGCTATTCGAGACTGAACCTACAGTCTAAAGTGGAATCCAAAACACTGTACCACGTGTCCCCACTGGTATCAAACCCGTGACGCGACCCCTTGATTACAAGGCGACGCTATCGTTTTCCAAGACCACAGCAAAACGTCCTTTTGCTGTATACAGTCAACGGCAAAAATTATAGCAGGCAAGATATCAATAATTTTCCTCCATTATTTACTTTCCCAGACAGGGCTTTTTTTAAGAAGCTGTATGACGATTCCGATCCTTGAAAATCACATTGAAGAACACAGCCTTAATTAACATAATGATGAGCAATTTGTCTATTATTACATTTGCCTTCGATTGTGCGCACAACACAGGAATTCTGCATTTATCGCAAGTTACACAGGAAGAGCGAGAGAAACCTGGGAAGTGCTTCTACATATAACATCTAAAAGCAACACCGAGTTGTTTCTCCCCCAATCCCTTATCTGCGAGGGGCTTAGTGGGCATGGTTGCCACTGCTTCAGGAACACATGCAGGTCGTGTGGGAAGAGAGAGAACTAAGAACGCTCACTCCCGTGTTCTCTCAGCATTGCTTCACGAAACGTATAACAGAAATATTTTCAATTTAAACTTTGTAAACCAACTTTATGCTTTAATGTTGAAAAAATAACGTTATTTAAAAGCAGCGAAGTTAATCATAAAAGATGAGTGTCTGGCAACCTTAGATACCGATAGAAGAGAAACAAGATCGCCTGCTTGACAGTAAGGTTGTCCTGTCTCCTGGTTGCAACGTTGCAAACGCAAGCTGCAGAAAATGCAAGCTCTTCGAAAAAAAGTTTAGAAAACACCTTTTTTTATAATCAATAGGTCTACAAACCGAAGGCAATAGCAATTGAATAGAATAGCCATATTTTCACGCAACAACTTTACTTTTTACTATACCTTTTTTTTTTGTCTGAGAGCGTACCGGGGGTGGGGTCTGTAGACTCCCCTAATACATGAGCAATATTCAAAGAAATTTAAATGCAGTATTTATTCATTAATTCTGTATAGGTTATATACGCGTGACTTACAAAGTACGAAATTACCTTACATATAATTTTGTTGTGGATTTGTCACATTTTACATTGTTATAACAATTTTCTTCTGCGATAAACAAGTGCTTAGCTTTCCTTAAGCTGTCATTGAATATAAGTCAACTAAAGAGAAAACCGAAATCCTCAGCATTGTACGTACCAACATGTGACACTGGCGACACCACACAAAATTAGATAAACTTCTTAATACAACGACCTCGTACTCTAAACCAAACCAATGCAATGCTCAGGTTATAATACCAATAATATGGCTACCGTTCCAAGTATTTTTTTTTTGTGAATGTATTGTGGATTGTGTGGATTAGTACGAGGTGAAGGTAACTAATTTGTACCGTCTGGTTAACCACGACGCGGATATGAGAGGACGTGCGGAACGGAAGAAACGGAATGTTTCCTGCAAGTTATCTAAGGTTCTGGTCAAATAATCGTCTGCAATAAGTGAGAAATAATTCCAAAGGGCGGAATCACAGCCTGATTTACTGAAATTGCTGTTCTCTGCTTGCTTTCCTACTCAATAACATGCAACTCGCTATCACTACAATTCACGAATGTTGACGAAAAGAAGATTTAAATAAGATAAAGCATTTTGCCACCCCAAACTCGTGCACCCCAAGGTCCGGGCTGAGACATTAAGGCAAAATAAATTCATTAAATGAAGGGCTCGGGTGTAAAACATGGTAAGTGACATCTTACCATGTACATCTTACATGTACCATCTTACAAAAATGATCAAAATGTCACAAACAGTTCAATCTGTTCTTTATACTTAATTTTTTTGCGATTTTCTTGTCACCTGAAGTGAAACGAAGGAAGGTTTTTCACCGTAACACTGGATTGCTCAATATCCCTCGAAACGATCTCCTCTCAGCGGATGATAGTGCATGAGAACTATTGGGAGCTAAGAGGTCCAAGGGCAAGGTGCAACGGGGGCATTTCCACAACAATCTCTATTTCAAAAGATCATTAACAGATCTACAGCAATAGCAACGTATTCACAATTAAAGTGAAACAAGAAAGGACAATAAATATAAGAATGAAACCTAATTGATTTATATTAATAGAAAAACTAAACACAATGTTTCAAGTGTTACGCCGACATCCGTGGAGGAGTGGTTAGCATAGCGTGCTACGACGCCTGAGGTCCCGGGTTCGAATCCCGGCCTGGGCATGGTTATTTGTGAGTGTCCCTTCATCGGTTTCATTGTACATCAGCCATTTCCATCTTCACGATTAGCCAAAAGTGGCAGAAAAGCGAAGTAAAATAAACCAATTCAATCAATCAATCTTTCAGCTGTACCATAATAAAACAATTTCATTAATTTTGAAATTAATTGACATCTTTAACCACTTAGAAAAGAAATCAGTTTGCTACTTTATGCAAATCTGATATTTATGAAAGTAAAAAATAATTCTTTAAATGTATTTAATAATGTTATTTCTAAATATTTAGTGATTTAGTAATTAGTAATGTTGTATTTAATTGCGTATACATATTAGCGCGCACGTGCGTGTAGATTAAGATCTTCGTAAACCTCAACCAGTGATTTCACACCATGTACACGAAGCAAAAAGAAGAAGAGTCAGTATTGATTTATTTATTTTGTGTTTTAAGTCCACTTTATGCACAGTAAGGCTAATCAGAACTGAACCTACAGTTTAAAGTGGGATCCGAACCACTATGTGCCTCCACCGGGCATCGAACCCCGTACCCCTTGATTACAAGGCAACGACGAAGAGTCAATATGATGTTACACCCATATTCTGCCTTCCGTTCCAAAGATATGGGCCTTCCTGATTGTTTCATGCCCAACGCTGTCGC
This sequence comes from Lepisma saccharinum, assembly GCF_977018435.1. Taxonomy (NCBI): domain Eukaryota; kingdom Metazoa; phylum Arthropoda; class Insecta; order Zygentoma; family Lepismatidae; genus Lepisma; species Lepisma saccharinum. The sequence continues at coordinate 25,158,467 of NC_139237.1, forward strand.
TTTGTAATGAAGGGATTCCGAGATCGAACTTTCATGCCTGCTTGGGGTAGATTGATCAGAGGCTCGAATCCCACTTTAAACTGTAGGTCCTTCCCGATTAGCCTATCATGCAAAACGTGGACTCAAAACAAAGTTAAACCACAGATGAATGTGGTTTGACCAAAGTTTTGCTTTGACACGAACGCTATATTAAACGATGAAACAACATTGACCCCCCACCCTTCACTCATCCGTTTTGCTTTGTAGTTCGCATGTATTGACTTGAATTATATCCTACTTAAGTGGATGATGGACCAAGTTTGATGTACAGATATTACCAACGATGGCAAAAACGAAGTACGTAGTGACTAGCAGCTAATGCAAACGCAATTTTGAGTCTGTAGCTTTTCCGAACGCGGGATGAGACTTCCTGGCGCCATTCTTTACTCCGCAGACGCTGCCAGCAAGGGAGGGCACGAAGCAAGTTGCACAGAATTAGCTATCGCTTGTGGCGTTCTGAAAGCCCACTGTGGAAAATAAAGGAACTCCCCAAAGAGTGTTTTCTTTTTACTTTGTACAGTCAACAGCAAAGTAATGGTAGGCAAACTGTCTATTGCTATCTTCATTACTTTTTATTCTATATCCTGTGCTGTTTTAAGGAATGACACTATGTTGGTTCGAAGCAGGCATTGCCCTCTTCATATTGACGTCATTATTTCAATTCAGTTTCATCACATTGTGTAATACAGACCGAATGAAAATGGTGGTGGATAATTCGACTACTGTTTCTTTCGACGCTGAGTGTACAGCAGAACTATTAAATACATTTATAAAATGATCAGAAAATACTATAACTTTAGATCAATTCGTATTTTCTTTTAAAAAAATTCAGCCTGAGGCTATCCAACTACTCTTCTTTAGCCAACATATTTAAAGACGCTAAAAGCATGAAGCTTGTACAAAATTATGTAACGAGATTGCTAATTTGAAGCAAGTATATATGATAAAATATTTTGAGACTCATTTTAATCAACGCAAAGCAATGTATATTTTCTGCAGCGACCAATTTATTCGTCCAACAAACTTATGTAAGTTATTTAGATAACTATCCACTTCTACTCGTTCCTCTGGACCGGCACCAGAAGGCAGAGTAGTTAGCACATCGCGGTACGACGCCAGGGGTCCCGGGTTCGAATCCTGACCTGGGCACGGAAGTTTGTGAGTGTGCATTCATCAATTTCATCATATGATCACTCATCCTCATCTTCGAAAATTAGTCAAGAGTGACACAAGAAGCGAAGTAAAGTAAAGCAATATAATCAATGAATCGTTCCTTTGGGGCAGGTAGGAGATTCAGTTCAGACGCGATAGAGTAATGTGGAACTGTTTCACCCCTAAATAGAACCGAGATGCAATGCGATAATATTTTCTTCCGCCCTTCTTTTCCTTAGATGTTCGACTGTGCAATATGGCAATTACCAGTTTGTTACTGATAAAGTAAAAACATATAAATGTGAAGGATAATAGCAGGTTGACGTGTGAATATACAAAATTATTAATTTGGAGTACCTAAATGTAAAATCGTCGCGATTAACAAAACAGGAAGAAAAGCCACGTAAAATATACAGTGCGTTCAATTTAAAATTGAACTCACCGGAAAAGCATCATGAGAGTAAGTATTAATTTCCTTTTTCAATTTCCTTGTCTCTAAGTTCCACACCAAGCTACGTGACTATGCAGCCGTAGTGTTACCATTACAAACATATAAATGCATTGCGTTAGGTATTCGTAAATGGGCGGACTGCGGTACAATTTTAAATTAAACGCGCTGTAAATAACCGAGTATAAATAGTTGTTTATTAACTTCGGATTTTCCTTTTGTGTTGCTTACGAATTTAGAAACAGTACCTGAATACTTTCTTCCGAAAGAAGCACTGCACAGGCACACAACCTCCACATGTGTACATAAGTATAAGTGTGTGATTAGAAATTAAATATGAATGATAAGAAACGTTATACTTTTTAAAGATGGTGGAGTTATTAATTTACCGTTACTTGAAAATTCCGGAATCTCAGGTATTGACAACAACGAAATATCGATATATCGAAACGGTACCTTCGTTATTTTCCGGTACTTTCTGCATCTTTGATGTAACCGGTAGTTCGAGATATTGAACCAGGGTATCTAAAACTCACTCTATACTCGTAATATTCTGAGACTGACTCTTGCAAGGTACAAGTTTACTCTCCAGCACTTGAAATGAGAAGAGAAAGGAAAGGGGGGGGGGGGATTTCTCGCGCCCATAAGCAAAGATGAAGACATGGGTGATGTTCTAGCCCCTTTTAGCCCTAGTAATGAGCATCCTCTCACGTCACGAAGTCTCCGGGGTGTCACTTCGCGAGGTTTTCTTTCTCCTGATAGGAGAGGGAGCTACTTTTTTAGTTTTACCGTCGGGGCAAAACGTGCCGACATCTGGACAAAGCCTCGGGTTCGAATCTCGAACGTCCCCCAACCTTTACGTTGCAGAGAAAGCAATGGCAAATGGGCGCGGTAGGAAGAGAACCAACGAAAAGCACGCATTCATGTAATATAAAGATTTTCATATAAAATGTTGTTAAATGTTTAAAAACTCATACTTGACTGATCGAAATCAAATTATTTCAAGGATGGGGTCGACTTCTCAACTGATCACTCTTTTGGTTTGCCTCTAATTATGGTCATCCATTCTTAACTTACTTATTTCTTTTTCCCATTGCTTTTGAAGTGGAGATGAGTGGAGTGTCAGGAAATTTCGTTAAAGGACGCAGTTGAGGGGACAAGAAGTTCCAAAATTTGAGGGGAGGCAACTACCCCCACGCCCCCATAATCAACGCCACTATGTATAATCCTATTCTAGTTAATATTATTAATAATAATATGTTAATGTAATTGCCCTTGTTCACCAAGAAGTGATTCCATGGCTGATGGTTACTGTGGCACGATATTTAGGGAGTGGCCTCGGCTGGAATCTACGATGGAGTTATGTTTTATGTAATCCGCTTTGTGAGCTAATTACTTCATTTCCTTGTTTTTAACTTGCTGGTGTATATAGTGCACCGTAAAGCAGGCAAAATTAAAGAAAATATCCTGAAATGGTCACATAACGGGGTATATTTAGTGCTGTTAAAACTATTGATTGATTTGGTTTATTTTACTTCGCTTTCTGCCACCTACGGTTAATTGAGTTGAGGACGAGTGATCATATAACCTAATGAAATTGATGAAGAGACTCGCACAAACAGCCAATTTCTGGCCAGGGTTCGAACCAGGGATCCCTGGCTTCGTAGCGCGCTGTGCTAGCCACTCCGCCACGGAGGCCGGTTTCTGAAACCATCGATATCCGTTATCTGTACTCGAAAATATGACCTCTAAATATCGATATACTGAGAACCGACATTTTCGGTATCTTCGGTAACCAACATAAAGTACTCTCTTTAATGGTGACATTCATTTATATCTTGTAAGGTTGAAGAGTAGAGGCACTAACGTTAGGCCCTACGAGAATATTTGAGCGCGTCTGAATTTATTTGCTCTCATCTACCAACCACTTCGACTCATTGTTATATTTATGATAGAAACGGATGATTTGATTTGATTTGATTTGAGTTGATTTAGTTTATTTTACTTCGCGTTTTGTGCCTCTTGGCTAATTTGCGAAGATGGGGATGAGTGATGAAATGATGAAATTGATGAATGGACATTCACAAACAACCAAGCCCGACCGGGATTCGAACCCGGGACCCTTGGCGTCGCAGCGCGATATGCTAACCACTCGGCCACAGGGTCGGGCTAGAAACGGATGAAAAACGCCCGCTCTAGTAAAGACGATTTTATTATTATCACTATTAATATTATTATGGTTTGTATATATTCTTTGCCCCAAACAGGCAGCGAGCTAGCAGAAGGGCGATTGAGTTGTGTAGAAAGAGCCACAGCTGATGACCGAGACGCACTGGAAAAACATCCCCACCCTTTTTTTTCAGAAGCGTGCGGTAAAGGAAACGGAGCAAGCACCACTTGCGTTTGTTTTTTTTAACATTTTTGTATCTTAAGTTCATGTCTTTCAATGCCTTTAACACCTTAGAATGGAATTAATTTGTACAACATATTTACATGTGCAGACCTTTCAGTTCTCCTATTTGCAGTGGTATTGCCTGCAAACATAAACCGGCTCGCTCAGCCACGCGGGTTAGCTGATCGCGTTACAAGGAAGAGACTGAAGCTTGACGCCCACTGAGACGCGGCGAAACATGGAAATTTCCGGCAACAGATCTGCTGTCTGCTTCTACTTAAACCAAATGGTGTAACGCCCACTACAGTGAAACGCGCGAAACCGAAGCACGAAAATTTTGGCAGGTTATGTTAGATTATCGCCCACTGAGACGCCGGAAACGGGTCTGTCGTGTTCATTTCCTGAGTTTCTCCGCGTCTCAGTGGACGTCATGCTTTATGCAGTACTTACATGGTCACTGTCCGTCCCCCTTCACGCTAAATAAAAAGTCGAAAGCAAGCGATTCCAGGCCCGCGTTTGTCCTTGGCAAGGGTGTTGGAAAGAACTCGTCTACGCTGCCCAAAAGTGTTCTAAATTCCAGCATTTTACATGCATCCGTGGAACCAGCTAACTCGGTACGATAATGCGTGTGTGAAACTTTTCAGTAATCAACACATTACCTTATAAAGTTAGTCAATGATCAATGGCCGTATGGTATATTATTATAAGTAAATTCACCAACCAATACTTGGGCATATCCTGCATGTGATCAGTAACTCCGAAATATAGAGCGTATGTAACATTGCAAATAGGGTGAGGAAGAGGGTGCTATTTGGTAGCGTAGCGTGGCTGCTGCGGACACGTGTTTTCTTTACTGTGGCCATCGTCCTGTGTCATTCTGTTCTTTCGTGTGGTGCTTCTGCTATCTCGAGTGAAAGTAGGGTCTATATTGAAAATGACCGCCATGGATGACAAACCAGACGAGCCACCGATTTGCAGTGGTGCAGGTAAGTACTCGATTAGGGATCCTTTTTCATTCAGTTGAAAAACTTCTACCGAAATGTTGGAGGTGGTGCATTATGAGAGACCGTGCCCTGAACTATGCATAACCAAATCAAGTAAGTAAAAACGGAAAAATTTTCAAAAATCAGTTAAAAGTGTCTCAGTAACAAACAATATTATGTGGTGGTTCTTGTTGAATTTGTTTTAATTCCACTTTTTAAGTACCACAAAAAGGCTAATTTGGATTGGGCCACAGTTTAAAGTGGGAAATGGCTACGCCTCGACCTAGTATCGAACCCTTTCATTACAAGTTAACGACGTTACGTATTATGTGTGTTATAATTAGCCGAAATGGAAAATTGACCCGTCGTTTGCCTATCACGAAAAGTCACGCCCCTGTCCCCCTTCCTATGGTTTAGCTGTTTGACTGTGCATTCTGGCGAATGTCAGTGAGAGAAGGATACGCTTAAACTAATATATTAGTAAAACATTACTCACATTATTCACAGTTTAGAAGTATATAATATCGTCACGGTTAACCCAATACAAACAAAAGTGCCATAAAATTACTTAGTATAAATAGAAGTAATACTTAATTTGTCTAAAGTTGCATTATTTTCATAAAGCTTATCCCTTTTGCGTTGATTCCCAATTTAGTAAAAAAAAAAAAAACGAACGCACGTTCACCCCCCATATATTTTTAGTTTTGAGTTTGTATTTTAAGGCCATTTTATGCATAGATAAGCTAATCGGAACTGGACCCACAGAAGTGCAGAAATGCAGGACGTTGTCTGATTGCAATATAAATACAACTTGTAAGAAACGTGATACTTATTACGGCTGCTGGAAATATCAATATAGCAGACCCCCAAGTATTGGCATCAAACAAATATGTTCTGCATCTTCGATGTGACCTGTATTTCGATACACCGAAACCTGGTATCTAAAATCCATAACTGGCTGTCCTACGCATTTTATTCTGGGATTAACACTTCCAAGGCACAGTCAACGGCAAAGATAATGGTAGGAAAATTGCCCAACGCTATTTTCATTACATTTTCATTCTAGTGTACATCCTATGTTGTTTTTAGGAGTAAACTACGTTAGTTCGAAGCGGGCAATGGCCTCTGCTTATTGATGTCATTATTTCAAATATTTATTATCACACTGTGTAATACAGACTGAATGAAAATGGTGATGGATAGTGGCGGCAATTGGGCGCCAAAACTGGGGTGCAAGGTGCCAAAACTGGGGGGAAGGTGGCAAGGACAGTTTAGTTTCCCTTTGCATATAAGGTTTAGCATAAAAGTTGCAAAAAAAGGGAGGAAGTGCCCCCCTTGCCACCTCTGGCGATGGACAATTCGTCGTTACCAGGATTTCTGAATAATAGAGCTGTCCTATGTTTTGTTGATGTTTTGTGCATAATAGGTTAGACGAACCAGATGATTTAAATTGACTTGAGCTTTTATTATAAATCAACTTTGTGTAGAAATAGGCTAGTCATGGTGGACCTACAGTTTAAAGTTGAATCATAACACTATGTGTCTCCATCGAACACAGGACATCTTTATTACAAGACAACGAAGTTGCCACTACACCATCGGGGAGAGCCTCTAAAGACACACCAGCCAAATTATAATCGAGAACTCCAAGTTACTTAGGGACAAATAAAAAAAAATAGTACACTAACCCGAAAATGTAATACTAGTATGTTCCTTTCTTTAACACGAAATTAGCATGACCTGCAGACTACATGAGTGTTTCCAAAGACCAAAGATATGTTGCTTATACTCTCTCCTTCACAACAAACTTCAACTAAGAATTAAAACACGAGTGTTTCTCTTCGTCATATTCTGGTGAACCTGAATGTCAGATCTAAATTTTACTTCCAGTCCGTCTTTATTTACGTGCAGCGCGCAAGGGTAACGTTTCAGGTTTCGTAACCAAGAAAAGCATGCTTTGTACTTGTCTTTCTTGCATCATGACAGCTGTACAGTCACGAACAGTTCTGGGTTGTAACGATTTCATTGACTTTCAATTGGACAATTACAAACCAGTAGTGTCAGTGACTGTACTAACGTCCCAATTCGATATTTCAACGGCAGTGTTTTTCTACTGCTTGCGCAAGTGGGTGTTATCTGCTGCCGTAATCTACAGTCGTTCCCCTTCTCCCACTTGTTTGGCTGCGAGAGTAGTGCGTAAGAATTATTTTGACTGGTATCTAATTTTCGCTGCGGGCTACAAGCAAGGTGTAACATGATTGATTGATTTAGTTTATTTTACTTCGCGTTTTGTGCCTCTTGGCTAATTTGCGAAGATGGGGATGAGTGATGAAATGATAAAATTGATGAATGGACATTTACAAACAACCAAACCCGACCGGGATTCGAACCCGGGAGCCTTGGCGTCGCAGCGCGATATGCTAACCACTCGGCCACAGGGTCGGGTAACAAGGTGTAACAAAATTATACCTAATGCCACATATAACATGACGATTATTATTAGAGATTAATTATGATTGCCCTTTTGCGGAGTGAAATACTTTTCTCTTTCGCAATAACTAACAACAACGGGATAGCAAAGTTATGAACTATGAATTAACGTAATGAATAGCAGCGTTGGTTTTTCTGTGACAGTTTACTTAGGAAACTCACCTGTGATCGAACGTTTCATTCCCAGTTTTTCTAAATGTAATATTATTATTTTATTATTTTTCTAAATCTTGCATTTACAACGACAATCAAAGAAAAGTAAGAATACCTTATTTGAAATTGTTAATCCCCCGAGACAAAGGGAGACTGAGTTCGGAATGCAAAAGTTAACCTTCGTACTTGGTTCTTGGAGAGAACCTTCATAGTATTAACATTACGAATGGTTTGTCCAATGAATGAGTAATAATTGCAACAGACAGGCGGAGCAAGGGACGAAAATCCCGTGGATAGAACGAAATTACTATTTACATTGGGAACCATCAAACATGATTTGCTTACCTAAACACTACTGCATACCCAGCCCAAAGCTTGACAAATTAAAAGTAATAACGAGCAAATGTAGAATGAAATGTATTATGGAACAGTTATTGGTCCATCATTCTCAGCTGAGTTTTATCTTTAGACATCTCTCATAAGTGACTTATCAAAAGTTTCATCTGTCCATGATTTTGCAAAACTCTACCTTTCCAATTCCACCTTCCTCTTCAGAGGTATACCTTGTTTGATACCCGGTAGAGGCACATATTGGTTCGGATCTCATTTTAAAACGTTAGGTCCAGTCCCATTTAGCCTACCTGTGCATAAAAATGGACTTAAAACTATCCGTAAAAAATCCAGAGATATACCGACCTCCGTACGAAGTGGTTAGCACAGAGTTTACGACGCCAGTGGTAACGGGTTCGCATCTCTGCTGGGCATGGCTGTTCTTTGCGAGTGTTGCTGCATCCACTCCGTAATTTCATCCTATCATCACTCATCCTCATCGTCGCGATTAGACACACTCTGTAGGCGACGCTAAATAACAAAATCAAATTTTTCCATGGGCCCGCACGCACGAACAATATATACATACATTGAAGAAACGGAATAGCAGAAAGGTTTTGACATTTCCTTTCACATACTTCTGTATTTTACATTGAAGGGGCCTTAAGTGATGCTTGCCATGGGCCCAAAATATGTAGATCCGTCACTGGCAGTCATTTGTTTTCTCCTCTCTCTTCCGCATTTACCCGAGTACCGCCGTGTTGCCAGTTTCCTTCACTCCTTCGTTATCAAAAGCTTCAACAACGATAAATATTACATCTTGACTTTCGATGTGTGACGTTCATAATGATAATGCTTAGCAGTGAATAAAGGTGACGACCATCTGTTGAAGAATGCTGAACATTTTGGCAACGCAGGGGCAGGATCACATGGTAAAGAGCTCATTGCGTCACCACTCTCCGACCGCTCCCTTACTGTTGAAAATTAAATAACAGGGCCAGTGGATTTTTCTCATCTTGGTCAAGCTTAAACATCAAATTCATTCTCTCTATTTTTCTTAGCTGAAGTTCGACTTTCAATCATTCTTCGGCTAATTCCGTCCTTTGCAGCTGATACGTTTTCACCTTTCAAGTAAATGCAGGATTGATTGATTTGGTGTTTGAATAGCACTTTCTGCTAATCGGGACTGGACCTACAGTTTAAAGTGGGATCCAAACCACTGTGTGCCTCCACCGGGTATCGAACCCGGGACCTCTCATTACAAGGCGACGACGCTACAACTGCGCCATCGGGGAGACCCAAGTAAATGCAGGAAAAATCATGCCTTGTGTAAGAAATAAGAAGCTAAGAGGATGAAAAACGTTTCTGCTCTGTCACTTTCCCTTCCTGCAAGAAAGCGATAAGAACTGCGTGCTTTTTTTTTCCTTTCGCCAAACTACATTGTACATGCAGTACAAGAAGACTTGTGTCCGGTGGTGCGGACGGAATAGATAGTCAAAATGCTACAAAAAGAACGTTTGACCCATCTTTCAGGGCTGAAAGACGGTGTTACGGAGTATCTTTGCCAAACTTTTCTTTGGTTTGTTCAAAAGATTTACTGGTAATTCATTACTGCAAAGATTACTGTAACTGTGTTTGCTTTATCAATATTATTTCCGTACTCAACCCACGTTTTTCAAAGTGCTTTGAAGCAGTCGAACGGTTATTGCCTAACATATACGGCCAGCCCTATGTAGTTGTGGTAATTTCTTCGGCCTGTAATCAAGGAGATCCGGGTTCGATACCCGGGGGAGACACACAGTGGTTCGGATACAACTTTAAACTGTAGGTCCAGTCTTGATTAGCCCATCTTAGCCTAAAGTAAACTAAGAAATCAAGTTAGCGTGATAACAGATTTATTTACCGGTGGGAGCTCGAACATTTCTGGCTCTTGAAGCCAGTTGGGAAGCTACTTGAATTAGTGGGATCCGATCGAGAAAACCAGATAACAGCGGCAATGCGATTCGATGTTCTGATCGCGTGTCAACCAATCAACAGGCGTTTGTTATTCAAGGGCAGTTTCGCCACGGAGTTTATTCATCGTGACTGTTATATAGATGATTAATTGATAAGATGAGCGGGAAAATATTGAAGAATCAGTCTGTTATCCTAACCACTACGTCAGCTTGTATTGTGTTTCACGCTAAACAGAGCCGAATTCTGTCACTTGGTTATGATATGCCAGCTGGAAAGTTATGGAACAGCTGCCTATCTACTCGTACAAGGGGTTTTAGAGCAACTTTCCTTTTAAGAAAACGTCAAATTTAGCAAAAAATTGCATGATCCAGGAGTGGTAAGAAATAACTCATAATCTCCTTATGCTCACATCCCTTTACTACATTTATAGGCACGCCACTGAAAGGGTGGGAATATTACCCACAAACAGGAGCGGGGTGTAAGGGATGACTTTCCTTCAAGCGCCTAAATGACAACGTCTCTTTTAGGTATGACACGATGGACTCAAGGAAGGGGGGCGGGGGGTTCGTACTAGGATACATAGGGCCGCACAAAAATGAGAAGCTGAAGGAGCAGAAGTGAAGAAGACCATGGACTATTAAAATTTCTTAACGTTGTTATAATAGCAGAATAGAACATGTCAAATCCTTTTTCTTGCTAATTTCATGAACGAAGGAGTATCTAGCGCTTAAATAAGTTCTTACATCATGACCATATTTTCAAAGGTCACGAGATACAAACAATATGTACAATTTTATTGCTCGAATATAAACAATTGTTCCTCGAAATAAGAATGTAAACATTTTGAATGCCAACAATTAAAAGTCAAGTGGAGAGATATTGAAGGCTGAAATCAACATCCTTGTTTCTTGGTTCGCGTCCAGTGTGGCTATTGTTTTCCTTTAGTGCGTTTGCGGTATTTGTGTTATATGGCGAAATATATATTGAAAGTGGCAGTTTTAAAGGACAACGAAGTTTAATGAATATTTTTAATCAGATGTATCGATATTTTAAACTATACAAGTGCTATTAGTACAGAGTGTGCATTTTGCAGACAAACGGGGCTTTGGCGTCAAGACTCACACTCAGTCTGTGTGTTGTGTTGCTAACCACCCATGCGTGTTCGTCATTGCCTGGCTTCAATTTCACCCTAATCTTCGCGTGACCAAAAGAGACAGAAGCGAGATGTAAACTAATCAAATCAATAAGTAGATAACAGCAGCAAATGTTGTGTCTTCATGCAAATGTCGCATATAATGTGAAGGCTAGGATGAATGATGAAACAGACTGTTGGAACAAACACAACTTCATGTCCAGGTTTTTTAACCGGGATGCGAACCTAGGACACCGTGTGTTTTGTGGCACGCTACGCTAACAATTCAGCCACAGAGCCGGCTTGCGGGAGTGATTCCCGAGACGTAAACGATATAACTGGGAAGATGAAAAGAGACTGTTGCATTGGTATCTTCAAGTCTGCACGGAGCGTTCACCACATCAGTTGCAAAACCTTAACTTGATTTTGCTGTTTCATGGGTGATATTATTTATTCCCATATTTTCGGTCATTGTGTTTCTGTATAATCAAGGGGTCTCGGGTTCGATACCCGGTGGAGGCACTAGTGGTTCGGATCCCAATTTAAACTGTAGGTCCAGTCCCGATTAACCTGACTGTGAATAAAGTGGACTTAAAACACCAAGTCAATTAATTGTGTTTCTGTAGTCGAACTTTGAGATATGCATGCGAAAAGAAATGTTAATTCCACGATGGTGGATTAAGGGTGTATGCTTTGTTAACTGACTAGCAATTACAATTATGGAAAATTAAATCTTTGTAGGTAGGCTCACCTAAAGACTACTGGTAAAATGTTTACTTTTATGTAGGACTGCTGAATTCACCGCATCATTCCTACAAGGGAAGGGAAACTATGCCTTCAAAATGTAAATACTTTTATCCAAAACCCGATTAGCCTTCCTGTGCATAAAGTGGACTTGAAACAAAAAATTAATCAATCAATCTTATCCAAAACGCTAGTAAAAAAAAATAAAAAAAGAGGGTGGGAAAAGTTGTTTTCAGCACTCTGTCCTCAACATTTCGGCATCCATGTCTTACTTGAGAAGCACGGACTTGAACATTCCTACAGTATAAACGAAATATTACGTGCAACCCTCCCCCACTCCATCCGCCAAAAAATCTGCTGCTACCAGGGGGCTCTGGGTTCTACTCTAACTCCGCGCTTTTAATCCGAGGAGAAGGGGTTCTTCACACATTGACTCACATGCTAGCCTTTCATGAAAATTCGCGCTTTTAGTAGGTTATTCCCAGTGAATAGAACTGCGGATGTGTAGCTCGCGCACATTGAAACAATGTTTGTTAAAAAGAACTTACGAGGCTTGGTTCACGTCAAAATAGAGGCCTAGCAGTCTTTGTCGAATTGTATGACTCGTTCCCGTGTGTCTCCATATCGATGGCGGGGCAATCGTTTCACGGTTAAGCTCTCGCAATTAGTAATATTTTATCATTACTGCAAGAATTGTGCGTTACTTTTCCTTTCCTTTATGCTTACTTGAGAAATGTAGATTTATTTCAATTTCACTGGTTTTTATAGTTTTCACTTTGTTCTACAATACGTATATCCTATCAACATACGTATTTTGTATTTTTACCTGCTCAAATGATATAACTTTGTTCTCTAATATCTAGAGTTGAAGCACGGCCAATTTGTAGCCATTTTTATACCTTACTTAAAACTGTTATTCCGACAAAAATGATTTGTGTTATTGAAGTCGTGACTTTAGAATTTTATGATCTGTAGGAATCGAAGATGAAAGAGGTACAAATTACATCACCTAGCCTATACCTTTTTTCGACTACATTTGAATTGTTTTCTAGCTCAGGAGTAAAAGACAGAAGAGGAAAGGTGGCAGCCAAATTGTTGAATGAATGGGAATCTGACCAAAGCGAAGAACCCTTGCAGCAATACCATATAATACATGATTGCAAGCATAAAACCATTGTTTTACAAAAGAACTACAGTTAAGACTGGAAGAAGTTTGGTTTTTCTTATCCCTAGCTTCCCCTGGCGTACAAGAAATTAACATACCTGAGGGGGCCTCAGAGGCCCAGACATTTTTTTCCTTTTTAACATTAAAATTAAAATTCATGGAACAATTTTTTAATGAATCATTTCTTCTTTTGTTGTTCATATAACTTATATAACAAATATAATAATTGCAAAATGACCATCATGTGAAGCAATTAATACACGAGTGTCACACACATTTTATCATTCACTAGACCTCAAAATTACATGTTAATGTTGAATCAATGGTATTTCTTGTTTTCGTATGTGCTGTTCTCAAGTAATTATAATAGCTACATTAATTACCATAATTATCAACCAATTGTACACTGTTACAGGCACAAGTTTCATGGCGGAACATACTGATAGGCCCACAGCGTGAATTTTCCTCCTATGTACGTTACCTTCATTGTATGAGCAAAAGTAATTCAGAAATATTGGTAGGGACCATTGCAACGTATTTTAATTTATTTTCATTTTTTAAATACAAATGTCCGCAGTTGAGAATTTGGTTGGCCTGGAATCCCCCCCCCCCCCCGGGTAAGCTAGTGCTAACAATATATCATTTTAATTAAGGGCGCGGGGGAGGGGCTGATTCCAAATAAATAATGGTTATGCACAATATAATGTAATCTAGTCAGTAGGGCGCCTGTCTGCCACACGGGAGTCCCTTGGATGATCTAAGGTCGAAATGTTTCCGCCGTTGTCCCCGCGTAAAGCGACTGGAGCTCATCCAGCCTCAAATAAATGGTGGGTAACTAGAGGTAAAACTCTGGGGTGTAAAGGCGACAGGAACGTAGTGCTAATCACATCACCTCCAAATTGGCCGTGATCGAAGAGTGTGTGAGGCCTTACACATCTTTTTAGATAGTCTGATAGATAGTCTGTTAATCTTTACGAGACTAAAACAAAATGAAGAAGAACTGCATTTAGAATGTAATCGTTATATGCGTACCTTCAGTCACTGCCACAAATACTGTAGGCGCAATGCCTATCAAGTGTGTTAAAAAAACACCCCGAAACGTTTGCCGAAATCGTGGCCATGACGGTGGGTGTGATTTCGAGCAATGAATATCATCCAGTGGAAACTGAACCACGGAGGCTCGAACGCCGGACCGCCGCATCGTTACATGTGATACCGTTACCACTACGTGACTTGCGATAGCGGACAGCAGTAATACTATTTCCCCATCTTTCTTTGCAGTTCACGTTAATTGTGCAGCGAACTTGAATCAATCGGGGGTATTGCGTTCCCAACTATAACTATCCCCCTGCACACGCCACTGATGCTTGGTTGTATACATGACTCTCGTTCACTTGGAAGTGAACCCGAAACTCGAGCTCTGACAGCAGATCCAGCACACATGTCTGGGCGAAACAACTCCAGAGTCCAGACTCTTAGGCGCCAGTAAAAGATAGCGGTGGAGTCGTGCGAGTTTCGTTGAAAGGAACGTTCATTTCTACACACGTGGCCAAAGTCCTTTGTTACACTGGTTTTGTTGCGTTTTTACTGTTGTCAATATTTAGCTGCAGGATACATGCAAGGCGTGACAAAATTACGATTTATCTTTTGCAGAGTAAAAAAAAAAATCTCTTTCGATAAAGTTAACAACAACGAGATAGGAAAATACTTAACCAGACATCAACAAAGTGAATAACAGCATTTGCTTTTCTTCACCTTTTGATGTATTACCAACGAAAATAGATGCCATTGTTTTTTTAAAAACTGCCGATACTGCGCGTAGATGCAGTGAGGACTACTGCCACCAAAATGGCACGTTTGCTGTCTCTTCCAATTCTCTCTCTACTCTGCCCCGGGTATCTATGGAGCAAGGCTGCGCAAGAAAGGGAAAGAGTGAGTAAGCGGAGCGCTGCTGGAAAGGGTGGTCGTTGTTCACCTTTACCACAATCCCGTTCCCTCGCACCAGTGTTGCCACATGAAGGGAAATTTCCCTTTTTGAAGGGAAATTTGGAGCTATTTTTAAGTGAAAAGGGAAAAGGGAAATTCGATTAAAAATAGCGAATTTTCAGGGAAATTTTAAGACAGACTAAACATTAATTATATTAAACATTATAACAGATTCTAGTTTTGAAAATGAGAACTTATTATTTTTTTTATTTTGTCGTATACTTTGTTCTGAGAGGAAGGGCGGAATTTGGGTTGACCCACATCTGCCTACCCTTTGGGGCCGGAGGTCTTTGGCCATTCACCCTTATGGTAGTGGGAGTCCGAGGGTATTGTTTGTTTAAGCTTTCCCCGGTTCTCTGAATTTTGCCTCAAACACTACACGTGAAAACCATAAAGTTATCTTTGTCGCAAACCTATCTTTACTTCAGTCTTCATTGGACACTGGGTGGGTGCGGTTCGGTGGAAGGCTGTGCCCGTCTTGGACGACGGGAGAACAAGGGAAGCAAAGGAAACTATCTGCAACTCCAGAATATATTAGAAAACGCCGTGGAGAATTATCAGAGGATGAAAAAACACCGCGGAAACAAGTTAAAAAATACCGTGCAGAGTGGCAAGAAGTGACCAACAATGGATTAAATTTTAATAAAAAACTTGCTGTGTTTTAGAAGTTTCCACCTAATACGTGAAATTTACCAGAATAGAACATTTGCTCAGGTATGTACTATATATCTTTTTTAGTAAAACGCGTATATCCATGCGCCGAACTTAACATTTTTATAGGTAAGGCAAAAATGTGATTTTCCACACAAACTCTTCATATGTGCGCCTTACTAGAACAGCATTTTGTGTAGAATATTTTTAATTTTCTTCTGATTGTAGGACAAGGGGCATTGGCCTCCCTAAATCCAATCTCTGTTTGTGTGTTTTGCTTTTTACTGATGAAAATCTTCAGTTGCCAACTATAACATAGTTTTAGCTTTCATCTCAAAACAAAAATTAATAGCTTGGTTTAGAAATAAAATCTAAATCTTCCAAAAAACATTTAAAAGTTATTGATTTTATTGTTTATTGATTTGGTTTATTTTACTTCGCTTTTCTGCCACTTTTGGCTAATTGCAAAGATGGGGATGAGTAATGATATGATGAAATTTATGAATGGACACTCACAAAAACAGCCATGCCCAGGCCGGGATTCGAACCCGGTACCCCTGGCGTCGTAGCATTTAAAAGTTAAATTGATTAACATTTTATACATACATACGAACATGGGTCAACGATAAAAATTAATTATTATTATTATTATTAATAATAATAATTCTTTAGATGAAGGGAAAAAATGGGCGAAAAAGGGAAATTTTACCCCTTGGAAAGGGAAATTGTGCTTACAGATTGTGGCAACACTGCCTCGCACGCGTTCATTAGTCAGTCCTTCATATTGACTGATTGCGCAGAGACTTGCTTTCGTTCGGCCGCTGCAGAGAAACTTGGGGTAGAGCACATTTCCAAATTATTTCCTATTTGCCTCGTTAGAGATATGAAACTGACGTAGGAATTCCAACCCAGAATTTTTGGTGCTAAGATAATGAGTCCACCGAGATTTTACAATCCTGACGTCCTTTAACTTTTCCAAGCAATCATAGCTGAAAGATATAAAAAGGTTCGATTATAATTCTGTTAAAGTAGAAGCATTTTTCGTAAGTAATGAAAGCGCTTTGCTCATATTCGAATAGCACCGTTCAGTAAACAAACGATTCATTGATTGACTTTGTGTTTTAAGTACACTTTATGCACAGTGTGGCTAATCGGGACTAGACCTACAGTTGAAGGTGGAACCCGAAACACTATATTCCTATGCCTTCATCCGCTATCGAACCTGGGACCCCTTGATTACAAGTCGACGACGTTACCACTACACCAACGGGGAGGTCCCAGTTAACAAACGAAACACAATACGAGTGCAAGGAAGAGTAACAGTGTAAATAATGCTTTCTTTTCTTCTACAACACACCCGATATTAACACACTTTCAAACAACATTACTAATTTTGGTTACCGTCAATACTTTCTTCTACAGATGAAGCAAATGAAAATTGATATGTGAGGGCATAGTCTTGCGCACGGGGGTTGCCAATGGTGCCTGACCACCCTGCAATGTGTCCTCAAAAAATAAAATATGTAGAAACAACCACTACAATAATGAAAGTTATATTTCCCGTAATGCCTCCAAATTGGAATTTTAACAGTTTGCTCTTTCTCGTGTTCTAGCCAGATGGGAGAAGCGATTTGCAGCCAAAGCTGGAAACATCTGGAAACATCTCCCTTTCTCTCATTCTCATTCTACCTTTACTAACCAGATATTGTTGAGAAGCATCGACAAGGAGAAAAAGTATACAAAATTGATTTATGTACGAGAAGTGGTCAGAATTGCTACAGCGTAGAGCTAGAATTTATGTTTGCATTCATTAATATTTACATCGCTTTTCAGCCACTATTGGCGACGACGAAGATGAATTATGAGTTACACTTACAAAGGTAGACTCATGCAGGCCGGAACTTAAAAATACTTGATTGATTTATTTAAATTATGGACTTTCTTAAATGTTCCCTCCTAATATTCTAAAACTCATGAAATATTGTTGTTTTGCAAACACCAATTCACTTCTTCCCTGCCTACAGAGGAACGGGGCCCGCCTCTGCAACTCATATGACGTCATGCTTCAGAAGGGAGAGTTTCCAGGACCGCGTTGCATTCACCTTGTGGTCTTTCAACGGTGGGAGAGCTCCACCTTTGACCCCTGTGTACCTTCACAGCATGATTCAATGCACGTAGATTATGTTTACCTTTTACCTTTAGACTAAGTATCACTGAAGATTTCAACGACGAATTTAAAATTCCTTTTTCTCCTATTTTCCCTGTTCCGTCTCACGCATTAATTGGTCGAGCACTCTCGAGTCACTCTCGGGACAGAGTATACAAACAGAGCTACAATGTGCCTAGCTCGTAACTTCACTCAAAGTTTCAGAAAATTGTACATGAAAGGCCGAGTTATCCAATATATATAAAGCCCCAATCCCACCACTGACTGACTCACTGACACAAATGTTCTCCATGAAGGAAGCCCCGGAGGCGAGAAATGCCCGATTACGACACCCCATGAAATCGTCCCAAAAGGCCGAGAAAATTAAAAAATAGCTCAAATAGCCCTTCTTTTTTCACGTCCTTAGCAACCGTTGCCACGGACATTTTTTGCAGCACACACTGTTTCCTTCAATTCTTAATTGCCGAGATACATTATATTTCTCACAGATCTACAACACACAGCTGAATCAACTCCTGGCTTTGAAAAGGTGGATCAAACGAGGGTGACATCTACATAATAAGGAGTTTCAGCTCAGATACAATTACGTACATATATTGGTAAACTCAATGCGAAAATATTATCTACATCGTGGTTGCTTTAACTAAATGTTTAGAGGTATAATAACAAACAATTATTTAGAGAGTTTGCCGTGCTTGTTGTTCACCATGGAAACGGACGTTTCTAGGGAACTTAAAGAAAGTTTATTTTCACCCCAAAAACTATTGTAAGCGAATTATACTAGACATTTCGTATTTCAAAATACGAGCCTCAGAATTTATTACAGACGCAAGGTAGGAATTTGGGGGGAATGACGGAAAACAGTTATTATCCAATTCCGTTCAAAAATGTGAAAATGACAAAAGACGTAAATATTGCATTTTCAATTTAGTGTCGCTATTGAATTCGTTGATGCAAAAACATCCAACTAATTATCTTGAAACACTTATTACTTACTCAGTTTATTATTAAGAAATTAGACAATACTCTTTTGAATATTTGTACCTTATTAGAGCCCATACACATATAAAGTAACTTTTGAAACTTTTTAAATTAGCGAACTTATGCACTTGTTCCCCTTCATCCAATACAACATGCAGACATTTTACCCCATCTATAATATGATTACGCCCACAACGTGGCCGAAGGTCACGCATGCGAGAGAGGCCACGTCGAAAGTACGCGAGTCCAATATATACTATATAGACCCAATCCCACCACTCACTGACATAAATGTTCTCCATGAAGGAAGGCCCGGAGGCAAAAAATGCCCGATTACGACCCCCCATGAAATTGTCCCAAAAAGCCGAGAAAATTAAAAAATTGGCCCTTTCTTAAGAGTGAAAATGCCCTTTTTTCACGTCCTTAGCAACCGTTTCCATGGCTTTCTCTTTTTGCTCACATTGTTTCCTTTAATCCTTAACATTATATTTCTCACAGATCACACACAGATGAATGAACTCCTGGTTTTGAAAAGATGCCTCAAACAAGGATGACATCTACATAAGAATAAGATTCAGTCCAGATACAATTACGTATATGTATATTGGTATACTCAATGCGAGAATATCTACATCGTACTCGTTTCAACTAAATGTTTAGAGGTATAATGACAAGCAATTCTTTAGAGCTTGCCGTGCTTGTTGTTGACCATGGAAACGGACGTTGCTAGGGAACTTAATGAAAGTTTATTTTAACCTCGAAATCTAGTGTAAGTGAATAATGCTAGACTTTTCCAATTTCAAAATATGAGCGTCAGAATTTATTACTGAGGAGAGGTAGAAATTCGATTACGTTTAAAAATGCGAAAATGTCTCTATTGAATTCGTTTATACAAAGCATCCAACTAACTATCTTGTTTGATTCAAGTCTTTATTGTGAAGCTACATTATTTCTCACAGATCACACACACTCTTGGTTTTGAGAAGGAGCTTCAAACAAGGTTGACATCTACATAAGAAGATGTTTCAGTCCAGATACAATTAGATATTGGTATACTCAATGCGATAATATCTACATCGTGCTTGTTTTAACTAAATGTTTGGAGGTATAATGACAAACAATTCTTAAGATAAGATAAGATAAGATTTATTTCCATCCACTTGATCATGTGAGTACAAATAGCACTGTGATATGAGATAGGTCAATTACATGTGTAATTTTGAGTACAAAGGAATTAACACATACTTAAGCATATTAAAAGTATAAAGAGTATAAAATAAAAATAAAATAAAATTACATGTATAATTTTGAATACAAAGGAATTAACACACTCGAATGTATCTTGGTCCCCTCCCCCAAAATGTACAAAATTTTCATTTCAATCAATTAAACAATATGACACTGCTACTACATTAGTTTAACAGTCACGAGACAGTCTGATATGATATGATTTATTTCCATCCACTTGATCTTATAAGTACAAATAGCACTATGATATGGGATAGGTTAATTACATGTATGATTTTGAGTAGAAAGGAAGTAACACATACTTATGCATATCAAAAGTATAAAAGAGTATGGAATAACTTAAAAAATAGAAGAAAAATCAAAGGTTATGGGTATTAGTGAACATAAAAATTGAAGAAAATCAAAGGTTATGTCTATCAATGAAAAATATGATCTAAGTACTCCTCTGTGCTATAAAACAAATACTTCATAAGCAAGCTTTTTACTGTTATTTTAAATTTGGTTGGATTATGATTCTTGAATTCCTCTGGCAGCTTGTTATAGAGTTTTACACCTTGAAATCCTAGACCACTATGTGTTTTGGATGTGCGGACAGTAGAAAGGTGGAGGGAGTTATGCATACGAGTGCTGTACTTGTGTATGTCCAGATTTTTTGAGAAGATTTTAGAATTTGTATGAATAAAGTACAACGTTTCTAATATGTACAAACATGGAAGATGTAATATTTGAAATTCATTGAAAATTTGTTTTGTTGGGTTTGAGAGGGATACATTCTTCATAATTTTTAATATGCGTTTTTGCCAAATAAAAATTTTCTGCATTGTGGGTGAACTGCCCCAGAAAGAGATACCATATGTGAGTACAGGTTGAATCTGTCCAAAATATACTGTCCTTAAATCATTCAAAGTTAAAACATTTCTCAAAATTCTCATCATGTAGCAGAGCCTGCTTAACTTTTGAGTTAAATTAGTAATTTGCATGTCCCAAGACAGGTTTGTGTCTGTCAATACTCCTAAGAATTTTATTGCATTGCATTCTTTGACGACTTCTTAAGTTTTTTATTTGTTTTGCTGGATTAAAATTTATTAGAACTGTTTTATTAACATTCAGGGAAAGCTTGTTGTTGTTTAGCCAGGTGTTTAGTTGTGTTGTTGTTGAAATGGAATTCTTTTGAAGTTGCTCATATTCCAGGCTTTTTACTATATCAGAGCTTAACTTGCTTGTTGTTGACCATGGCAACAGACGTTGCTAGGGAACTTCATTTTCACCCCAGAAACTACTAAGTGAATTATGCTAGACTGTTCGAATTTCAAAATATGAGCCTCATAATTTATTACAGAGGAATTCGAGGGGAATGACGGAAAACAATTATTTTTCAATTACGTTTTAAATTGTGAAAATCACAAAATACGTAAATATTGCGTTTCCAATTTAGTGTCCCTATTGAATCCGTTTACAGAAAACA
The DNA here is from genome assembly GCF_977018435.1 of Lepisma saccharinum. Taxonomy (NCBI): domain Eukaryota; kingdom Metazoa; phylum Arthropoda; class Insecta; order Zygentoma; family Lepismatidae; genus Lepisma; species Lepisma saccharinum. The sequence goes on from NC_139237.1 coordinate 25,179,949, forward strand.
TCCAACTAACTATCTTGAAACTGTTTTTACTTACCCAGCTTATTATTAAGAAAGTAAACAAGAGGCCGAACACACATAACGTTATGTTCAAAACTTTTCAAATAAGGGAGCCACGTTGGCGAGCGCACGAGACATGTCGCTATTTAATTCGTTTATATGAAATATCTAAATATTTTGAAACGGACCATATGTACCCAGTTTATTATAATGAAACTAGACAATAATATGTGTTAAATATTTGTAAAATATTAGAGCATATACACACGCAAGCGAACTTATACACTTGTTTCCCTTCATCCAATACAACATGCACGCATCTTCAAAATCATTAAGATCATTGAGGAACCCCAGCTATAACATGATTGGGCCCACAACGTGGCCGAAGGTCAAGCATGCGAGCGTACAAGTCGTGGCCAATGGCCACGCCAAAAGTGCGCGAGTCTTTCCACATAGAAACGCTGCAGCACAGTCGGAATATTGGCCACCCTTCTTCTTTACGCCACTGTTCGATCATATCAAATTACATGCTCATGTTGATGGTTTGAAATCTCTGGAATTCAGAAGGAGCGAGCGAGTGATTTAGAGAGCCAAGGAACACCCCCTCCCCCTTCTGTTCCAGCCGTAAATACGATAACGTGATGATTCAGTTACAGAGGAAGAAAATAATAGCTAATATAGTTTTAAGGCAACAGTAAGAACTGGCTGTGGAGGAGCGTCGGTACTTAATGGACAAATCGCAGAATAACTAACAACCTAGCAGAATATGTACTAACTATGGACTTAGCATCAATGTCCTTCAAGAACGTAGTTTCTGAGGCGTATTACATGGAAGTGTAAACGTTGATATTGGAGTGCCTTCTAACAGTTCACTCATTAGGTCCTTAGTTATGTTGTCATTTATATAGGGTGACCGTACGTCCCGTTTTGAACGAGACAGTCCTGTTTGAGAGGCGTGTCCCGGTCGTCCCTTCGATATTATTTAAAGACACTATTTGTACCGTTTTAGAAAAGCCTAGGGGTTAGCTTGAAAACCAAGTATAAAGTTGAGACATTTCATGCTAAAAAAAAAGTTGTATTGTTTTGCGTGTGTTCCGTTATTTGTAGAGAGTGCATAAGTATGCCCAAGAAACGTATATGCAGTTTCAATATGAACTTGGGACAAACCACAAACTGAAGTGGGAAATCACGCGTCAGATGTGTGGGGTAAGGTTTTTGAGGAGATTTACAAACGGTTGGTGAAAAATAAAGCCGCTCTCAAGAAGATTGATTGTTCTGATACATACTTCTGGCACTCCCCAACTTCTGCGTAGGGCTAACATCAAAGGTTGATCAGAAGGAACCAGAAATACTGTGTGAGTCACACCGAGATTATAATAAATAATAGCTTTTGACAACGAGAGATCATATTTCAAATAATAAAATAATAATAATACTTTAATTATAACAATAAATTTATAATTAGGCCTAACTGATTTTTCAGGAGGGGAGGAGGTACACTGATCTCCTTGGGATGTCCCGTTTTGGGGTCAAAATATTATGGGCACTCTACTACTAGGGTGCCAAATATCTAGCTCCTGGGTTCTCATTCCATTGTAATTATCATACTCTTACCATGAAAAGGTCTCCTGCGTATTATCTGCGGTCCCGGGTTCGAACTTAGATGAGAGCTCCAAAATTTGGGTGATGACGCAACACAATTAATATAATTGAAAGACTTAATAAGGTTCTCCAGGCGGGGGAGAACCGGAAATTTTTCCACCTGTTCAGGCAGCTCCGGCGTCCACCCATCGTCGTATAAAGTGGGTACCTGGAGGAAACTCTGGGGGTAAAGGCGGCAAGGGACGTGGTGCTGATCACGTCACCCCCACCTTCGGCCGTAATCAAGAAAGTGTGAGGCCCTAACCCCACGCTCCCTATACGCCTTCATGGCGTGGTGCATTGCACAGGGGAGCACTTTCCCTTCACTTTTTTTTTTTTTAAATAAGGACGATCTGGCTCCCATTGAGAAAGTCTGATAACAGCGTCGATGGGACTGAATGCGATCAACGAAGAACCCATTTGATAAGCTCTGGTCTTCAAAAGGCTGTTGGACTATAGAGTTACTAAATACATGGTAAAAACAGATAACTTGGTCCAAATTTAACAAAGTATATCTTGTCCAAACCCTCCATCCCCGGTCACGTTCCTGGTCTTGTATATATATAAGTGTCACTTCACCAGAAACCGAATTCATTGCCTGTGTGCTCACTGCAGGTCGGTCTGCTTGAGACGATTCCAGACACTTTGGCGCCAGCGGCCAGCTGGGTCGCTCGGAACTTGCTTTTGGCGCGCCACGATTCGGATGGAAACAGACAACTCTGCTAGTGATTCTTGCAGTCTAATTCTCGAATGAATATTTCACTTGCTCTCGTTGCCTTCACTAATTCTATTTAAACCAGCCCAATAATCAAAGAACAAAATAGCTATATTGGGAACCTTTCAACAACTCCCACATTCGCAAAATAGTACACATTGTGCTTGGTTAAGTCCGCTTTATGCACAGTAAGGCTTATTGGGAATGGATCTACAGTTTAAAGTGGAATCCAACCCACAAAGTGCCTCCACCGGTATCGAACCCGGGACCCTTTGATTACAAGGCGACGAAGCAACCAATACGCCATTTTTTTTAGGAATACCCCTAACCGGAAGTATCCCCCGTTTTTCACTATATTATCAAGATTTTCATTTCTCGGTTATTCTCAATTTTCAGTTTTTCTCATTTGGACAAACAAATACCCGTGCCTTACCCGGGACTCGCACCCGGAACCCCTGACGTCGTAGCGCTCTGTGATAACCACACCGTCACGGAGGTCGACAGGGCCATCGGGGAGGCTTTAAGTGGAACTCGTACCCCTCCTACTTGACTGCGAGAAGAACTACCGAAATAAGAAAGGACCGGGCGTCCGGTAAAAAAGGCGCGAAAACGAAATGCTTGTGGTCCAGGTGCTAGGACGGAAAGAAGCACCAGCAGGCTTCATGGGTGACGTGGAAGTAGAGGTCAGGTGATCAACAGTTACTGTGATTGGGTGGTTGCAAGGAATGAGATTTATAAAACATTTTCTTGTTCGCTCCATTCGCGAAACAAACATTTCTCTACGATTCACATCAAGTTTATACGTCAATCATTCATTATTACATTTATGCCCTATTTCAGGGGATCCCAAACTTTGTAGTTTCAAAAGTTTTCCGCGGCGCCCAAGTCAGAATATAGGCATAGGCCTATCTAAAACTTGCAACGCTAAGTTAGTGTTGTTAGGTTGCTTGCCTTATGTTAAAAAATAAGCACATATTTCAAATTCAGAAACATTGTTTATGTAAAAAGTACTAAATAAGCACATGTTTGGAACAATCATATCTAAAACCCTGTGTAGACTAACAAGTAAGTGGCATTTCAGTTAAAATTCCGGAACATTTCGCGGCACCCCAGGGCGCCGCGGCGCACCCTTAGGGAACCACTACCCTATTCAATATTGAATCAGTTTGTTAAGAAAGGTTTAATTAAAATGTCCATTAAGACTCACACCATTATAAACTTGGATAGTTTTGCTGTACTGGACTTCTGGTAAATTAACACTTAATTCATTTTACAAAGAAATTAAATAAGTTACTTTTCCTTTGCTCCTTTTGTTCAAATGTACAGTATACATGGAACAGCCATCTGAAGCACCACCCTCCGCCCCCAATCTAATAACTCCAAGAGAAATAACTTTTTTGTCGACTATAGTCTCCAAATTCTGTTCTCAACCAGAGAGATAAAATGGTAACAATTCTATTGCGAGTGACCCTTCACAACGATGAGGAAAGTGAGATCCTAGTTCCAGCGAATAATTTGTTAGGGCCGCTTCAGTTGATTATAGTGCACGCTGAGTGTGCACATAAAGTAGAGTTTCAAATATAATGAGTGGCTTCGCAAATGATCTACGGAGACTGTATTTGTATAAGCATTCTCTTCCTTTCCTGAGGAGAATTCAATAAAACAATGGCTTGGTGTAGCTTTCAGAGGGGAGCGGCACGTGACACGCTTAACTTGCAAACCAGCATTCAGAAATAAATGCAACCTTTCGTATCAAGACAGGTCAAGCTGCACGTGTCGCTCTGATTAGGCCGTTTTCTCAATACCGTGCATCCTGTCACCTAGTGCTCTTGTTAGCTCATGCGCGGTGAATGTTTGGATTTAGACTAACTGTGCTAGTGTCGCTTGCCGCTTGCAGCTTCTGTGTGAATTCTCCGTGTCGCTTGTCGCCTGTCACTTGTCGTCTGTCGTTTGCAGCTTTCTTGCCTTGTAAGGGAGATTACACACGAAAGCGCCAACCAACACATGTCCCTTGGAAGCGAACCAGCAGTAATGAATTGAACCTTTCGAACAGAAGCGACACGACAAGATGCAGGTGTGGCTTGTAGCTTGCGTGGCCAGTTTTGTTAATACCGTGCATCATGTCGCTTCGTACTTTTGTTCGCGCATGCGCGGTGAATGCTATGCCTTATATTGAATGGTCTAATGTCGCTTGTCGCTTTGGTATAAAATCTCCATGTCGCTAGTCGCCTGCCGTTTATGCCGTTTAAGCAGATTCCAGACCGAAGCGTAACGCGACAAGCGACAAGCCTCGGTAATCATTGCAACGTTTCGAACTGATGCAGCACGGTAAGCTGCAAATATTGCATGTCGCTTGGTTGTGTCACTCAAACTGGCTACTTTATCAATGTTGTGCATCGTGATGCCTCCACTTATCGTGCACGGGCGGTGAATGTTTTAGTCTACAAGACAAAAGGGACCCGTGTCTCTTGTCGATGTTGAAGCACACTGTCGCTTGTCGCCTCCGTCAGAATTCTTCCCCTGACCCCTTCAAGGAGACTTCAGATCGAAGCGACAAGTGGCAGGCGACAATCGACAGACAACACTGGCATGGACGTCAGCAGGGTTTTTTTCCAGGGAAGGGCAAGGAAGGTATTTTTTTTCCAGGGGGAGCAAATAAGCAACATATTACCCAATGTTCCTTCAAAAAAACATTGCTTACATTTGAATTTATCATGTTCGTGCATTAATTAACTCATATTATTGTGGCTGAAATGGAATTATATGTGTGAAATATATAATTTTTGGTTGACTTTCATTTTCCAAAGGGGGCACGGGTCCCCCTTGCCCCCCCCCCCTTACGGACTCCCATGAACACTGGCGACTTCGATCTAAAGCAAGAAATTCACCGCTCATGCGCGAAAAACCTAATGCACCGAGCCGAAAGCGACATGTGCAGCTTGCCCTGTCGCATCAATGCGAAAGGTCGAATTGATTACTGAGGGTTCAATTCCAAGCGATACGTATCTCTTGTCGCTTGTTACCTATTGCGTTTCGCTTGGTAGCGTTCCATTAAAGAGCTTCGTTTCACACAGTTGCGGCATGATAGGCCACACAAGCCTGCTTTGATTTCTGAAATCTTCAAACAACACATAAAAGTATGCAAAGTAAAAATTAAGAGTCAGCGATTAGGGTAAATGTGATTATTTTCTCAATTCCACAGTGGGGCAAAAACTCCTTAAGTACGCCACTGACTCCGCCGCAGTTAATCCCTTCCAAACTCCGCCGCGAGAGGAACTCTTCTTTTTTTTCCCCCTCCCCTTCAGAATGCTCTGCGCCGAGACAGATACTTGCAAGCTACGCGCTCTCAATTGACGCCGTAAAGCGCGTTTCACAACTATTGCCCAATTCGGTATGGCACGTAGCTGCTTACACACAGGAAGAAATCATGTGACCTACAAGAATTGTGATTGGTTGGACGGGTTTTGCAATATTGATTGGTACCCACAACGGACGCAATTGTATTAAAATTACAACACGTAAATTAGACAGGTGATACTGGTACCAGGTTCCAACAAGAATAGTAACCATTTTTTCGTCAGGAAAACTGCATAAATGATAATTTTCAAAAACCACGGTGGTATTTGTAATCACATGCATTGTCTCGACATTTTAAAATGAATTTGATTTTGCTAATTTATCAAATTATAGTGGTTCCAACAACATATGTACACTCACTCGGGCCTTATAAGACCACGTTTACACGTATGTGTGTGTGTGAGTGTGTGTGTGTGTGTCTTGGCTTAGTTTTAAGTGTATCCAAAAAAAAATATCAAGAGGGGCATATTTTTAACAAGCTTATGGACAACAATCTGACAGAAGTGCATTTTGTAAGTGTGGACAAATCAATCTGAGGGGGCTCAGCATTTGTACACTGTAGTTTCGGGAAATTCCCGAGGGCATTTTTACAAAAATCTTGGATTAGACAGGGTTCCACACTTGAGCAAGAAGCTCACATAGGCATGTTGAGCTTTTTTTTAAGTGTAGCCAAATCTGCCTGAGGGGGGTTCATCATTTGTTGAGTTTATAATAGGTCAAATCATACTACTCGAAACGTATATTCATACTTTTCGAACCCGGAGAAAAATTATTTATTTACGACTCAAATCAGAGAATAGATACAGCTAAATGCTTGAAAAGGCTGGCAACGAATATCTAACAGGAAATCCCAACATGTATAACAATCAATTCGTCAATAAGAGAGGCAAAACCGTCATCGATTCGATTCCTATTCAAAGATTTTAAAAACGATGGATCAGGTGAAGAAAACGAGGAATTTCTTTAAAGGAAAAGACCCACAGGAAGAAAGAGATCACTATAACAGCAACACCAACATTAAAAAGTAAACAGGTTCTACATACTACTCAAGAGTGCATTAAAAAAGTTGTAAGGTATTAGTTTTCATTAATTTATTTACATTTCATGGTATGCGATAATTTTTCAAGCGGTGTTGAATATTAGGATAAAAGTTTCAAGATATTTAATTTCTGTTCAAGGAAGAAGAGAAAGAGAAAATATAAAGCGCAAGTTAATTTGTGTACATTCCCTACGAAGATAGGAAGAAAAAGAAACAAATGAAGAGGATATTTTAGCGCAAACAAGGAAAATTTTCTTCGGTTTTTGTGGGACGCTCCAAAGGCTTGTAAGAAAATATCCTTAGGGTAGGGCAGAATACAAAATGTTTAAACCACCATAGGTTTTAGTACATTTATTTCAAATGGAAACAATGTGCCAAGCACATTTTATGATATGAGAGAATAATATTCTTCATAGTTCGATTTTAGTGACGTTAGTATAATATAAAGGTATTTATAGTATATTTATAGAGACATTTACTTCATTTTAGACGGTCGATTCAAAATGAGCATCGTTTCCATTGTAATTTTATATTTAGGTACACTTCTGAACGACCATTTGTATATGAGAGGAAAATATGAGACTAAGATTTTTTTTCCATAGCAAAAATTTCAACACGTTTCTACAAATGAAAAGCTACCAGGAAAAAAAGTAAACGTATGGTTTAAACTAACGTTACATTTAGGAACAACAGTCGCGATTACAAAATACCAATGCAAGTGTTAAAATGTTTAATGATTTTGAACGGTTTTCTTACATGATAGAGCCACATCGTTCCTAGAAATGGTACAACAATGTCTTAAGTACCCTAAGAGAATACGTACAATAGGTATGCACTGGTTCAATTTTAGCTATGTTCTTTGTATTCTACATGATAAACATAATAATACGGCATTTTTATTTAAATGCACAATACCTATACGTATTGAAAACAAAAGTCGTAGAAGAGATGTCATTAAGCAATTTTTTTACTGATCCTTACTCCACACAACATCTTTATAGAAACGTAGAAGTAAACGTAGAACAAGCTATGCACCATACGTCAATAAACCCAGAATATTTTCTTTCTACGGTAAAGCGAACAAATATACGCTCAGTAACGCCTCATCAATGGAGAAGCGATTGCCAACAGATTCCCTTAGGAAAACTAAATATAAGCTTTATTTATAACGAGTTATACTATGACCTATCAGATTAGTTTAAATGTTTCCGTCATAAAACACACTAGCCCAAATGTAACCCACCGTCTGGTAATCAAAGTACTCTGGAATAGAAGTCGACCCTTCTCGGCAGTATAAACGTCGCTGTAATCACAAGGAGAAAAAAAAACCATCCAGCTTCGCCTATGTTCGTGTCCACTCAGCGACCCGAAGATTACCGATACGTCATACAACATATTTTCTCTCCTCGTTCAGGTTTCGCGCAAGTCATTCCTTTGCTTGGTTCTTTTCTGAGAGTTGTAAAACGTGAATGAAATGCTGACCAAACGCAACCAAGCACCTGCAAACTTTAATTTAAACATTCTCCACGGTACTTCCACCTCGCAATACATGTTTGCATCAAGAACGCAATGTGAGTTTCTGCTCGAAGCAAGAAAGCTAAGTCAGCCAAAGACCTCTTAGTCAGACTTCCGCTTATCATCGGCTGAATACAACCTTCAAGCTGGTCAAGACATCTTAAAAAACGACCAGTCGGGTGTCTCAAAATATGTAACGAGAATAACCGAGATGTATTTCCAATGCATTTTACACTAAAAGTGACACATTTTTTCCCTTTAATGTTTTTCTACTTTCCCAGTACAGTATGTTTATTTCTAAGCCATCTCTGCACTCGGCATACAAATGTGCTGCTATTATCACAGATTCTAATCCAAATGTTCATATGTTTACTAAATAGCAATAATGAGTTTTAAAATTTTATAAACAATAATGTAAATACATTTTGATATAAAAACGTCACTATCTGCACAATGGGTAAGCAAGATGTACAATTGAATGCTGTTGGGAAACGGCGACGATTGTCACAAACGACAACGCGGCCAATTGCAACGACGTCATTTAGGCTCACAGATTATAACACCGTTGAAGCACCACAGAGGTTATAAATAATTCGATTCAAGTTTATTCGTATTTTGTCTCTTTCATTCTCCAAATAGTCTCTTCAAATTTTACATTTCATTCAGATTTAGGTTTCAATAATTTGTTGCAGTTTATTTATGTATATCATCATGAAGAATATACCTTTTCACGGGATTGTTTAGGTAATCAGGGATCTACACATAGTTACAAAGATTAACTCAAAACAAGCAGTATTAAATTAAACTCAATAAGACATATATCATTGGCAGTTCTAATGGGATATATAGTATCAAATTTCCGTCCAAATTATAAGCACTTTTTTACTTCCTTACAGATTCTCGAATATACGTGGTAACTTACATGAAGCTATACTCATTATATTTCGTTTTATTTTTTACACTAGGAATTTCTTAGTAGTTTAAGTATATTTCAAATTGATCATGACAATTTAAAATTTTGAATTGCAAAATAGTTATCTTGAGTGTTATACCAGAAGGCTGGATCAGAAAAAACCTTCCCCAACAATTTTTCTTATCGTAGATCTACGCTATTTAAACCCTATTACCATAAACCTGTTTCAAATTCGCAATTCATCATCTGGCAACAGAAGAGAGCAGCCAGAGTCAGCCACAAGGGAAACATATCGGGACTCGCACACCCGAAGGACGAATGTCGAACCAGGAACCACAAGCAGTGTATACAACTTTTCGCTGGCATTTAACAAACCGGAAGGCAGAATGCAGCAACGTGATCCAACCGAAGCTTTCTCTACAAGGGACCAACGAATATTCCCCTCCCTCGCCGATGCTGATTCAATCACCCTGCCAAAGTACACAACAACAGAAGATCCCGATAGATCACTACAAATCGTTGCCAGCAAACATACCTTGTATAAGAAGAGTACTACAAACAACATGACATGTTCCAGAGCAGCTACATGATCCCTCCACTATGTGTTACGCTACATTTCAAACATTCCTATATTTACATGACACAGTTTTACGTCATGCATAGATCTACAAGTTTTGCGTCAAGTTTTCACCAAAAAAGTCCCAAAAGAAGAATTTTCCAATGAATTGCTTGCTAGCAGTACAAAAAGATTTCCCACCAAACGTTCCAGTTCTTCATGGAAGGGGAAAATTTATCGTTCACCCCATGTACTGGGAAAGCAGTACATATATTGATCCTCTCTTCAGTAATATTTCTCCCATTTTCAGGATACATACGACAACACACTCTTTTTGGTTGTTATGTGATACACTCAGCAGCAAAAGTATATTCCCCAATGTTCAGTGTAGAACAGTACTCATCGCAAGAATAAAACTCTACCTCACTTTTAAGTGTGTCCTTCAACAAATCATTCTCTTCCTAGGTGGAAATAGTATGCAGAAATAAAAATGTTTATTGATTATGAACATCTGAACCAGGAAAATTCCAAAGGTACAGTAACGTACAAAACGCAATGGTATTCAGTCCATTCGAACTGAACAGTGAGTCAGGAATAAGGGATCCTTATATTACCTGGCAGATTATAGTTCAGCGTTTATCGAACCTTAAGTGGACAGGATACAGGTCAACAAAAGTTTGCAGAACCATACCCTCCGCGTGTGTTAAACGTGTGTCGATGAACTTATCAAGAAATAAATTTTATTGGAAGAATACAGACAATGCTTCTTCAATGAATGATATCAAATGTAATGCTTAAAAATAATTTTCCACGTGAATTGTTAATTCACTTATATTATATGTAAGTATGTACACATCTCCAAATGTTACTTCACCGCTCTGGAAGTTTTCCAAGTCCAAAATTGTTAATTTGACAACGTAGCTCTTGAGAACCAGCAAAGAATAGCCAACTCTGCTACTAGGTGAGCAACCCTGCGATGAAAGATTTACATTCTTTCTAATACTATGAAGTCAAAATATATCATTGCTCAACATATTAATAGAGAACAATACGAAAAACGCAAGTATGAGAAATAATTTAAGAGACTACTTGCGATTCAGCATATTAAAATTGGAATAAAAAAAAAAAACTTTTGTGAGATTTGAAACACTGCACTCGCTTTTAGTACAAATGCAGGAAACCGTTGTAAAGTTTAAACACAAAAATATATAATTATAAAAGTACTGCTCAATGAGCAAAAATTAATGAATCTCTCAATTTGCAGCGAAGATATGTTCGTCACATAGAAAAGTGGTGGCTTGAGCTATCATCAACTAGTTACAAAGCATTTTCTTCAGGCGATGTTGTAAAGTATTGGCAAAGTATTCGACTAACAAATCTATTTTTCTACAGAATTAATTTTTGCTGGTTCAAATCCAAAGATCTTAATTTCCTTTTTAGTTTTTTATTTTAATTTTAATTTATTTATATATTTATTTTTTGTAAATATGTCATCAGATACATTGAGCATGGAGTTTAGTAATTAAGTTGAATAATTTTGTTTCAGAATGTTCGCAAAATTAATTCGGTGTTGAAATCAAGGAATGTTTCCAGCAGCTCAATGTATTTGTTCCTTCTTTCTGGCACAAACATTCATCAATTTGAATCGAAAAATACCTAAATTGTTGTCGTATTCCAACAGATAGTACTTGTTAAGAGAAGAAATGAGCTGACTATGGAGCGGAAGTTGATGAAGAATCTTCTTCTTTTCTGAGCCTACAAAGCAATGCTAAACCGAATATTAGTCCGTTTTCATTCAGCCAGAACTAGAAAACATTAGTCCTTTCCGTTTGTAGGCATATTTCTTGCTTTTAGTTCATTTCAGTAGTTTTTTTTTGTTACATTTTAAGTGTAATAAGATACCACGTGACAGTAGCAAAAATAACATTGCAAGCATAGATTAGTCATCGCTTAATCTGGGCCCGTGATGAATTGTAGAATAATCATACATATTTTTTTAAAATGGTCTTAAATACTGTAGTGATGCCTCCTAGAGCAAAAGGAAGCAAGCTACTGTTGCTAGTCAAGAGTCCGTGCAAACAGAACCTGGAATGAAGAGAACGTAGTTTCGTTGTAATGTAAAGTGTTATGTTGTTTTGTGAGTTTCTTAATAAATTCAGTTAATCTTGTTAATATATGTGTTTTCCATCACACAACATTATGGCGCAGTCGTTATAATAGAACATCTCACTTCACCAAACTGTTGTATGAATCATGATCGTTTCGCTTTGGCGCAATTTTGCATAACACGATAAGCATAAACCGTTTACGTCTTATAAAAATAGTGTGATGTAGATATACGTATATATCATGATTCCTTCTAACGTGGAAGCAAGACATAATCATGAAACGTACAAGGGCTTTGTCACGTTCATAGATATATTGTGATCCGATGCACATGAAGTACAATTATCAGTGAAAACACACTTTTCATAGTTATTAGGCTCCATATTTTGGAATTACAATCATACAAGAACAAAATATTTAACGCTTTCGACGAATATTCAGTGGACATAAGATTATTTCTAGCCATGTATTATTCAAAAGTTCAGCGATGATTAGAGAGTTCCTGTACTCATTGCCTTTATAGATGCAAAGGCATCTAAAGTTTTGAGAAATGTAGTCGCACCGGACCTTGTGCAGAATATATCGTATTCTCGTCTAAAGGATAGTATTTTGTCACACTATAAACCTGTTACTAATACGTTCATTGAATAATAATTCATTAGACTAAAGCAACAAGCCACAAAATGTAACTACCGCAATTTTCTGAAGGAAGCTTTGGATGAACAGATTATATTAGGTATTCGATCTGATGCTACTAGAATAAACAGTCTACGTGGAGCCTTTGTCCTACAAATCTAGCTTCCGCCACCTATTATCTGAATCTGTCGTGATCCTGGAACGTGTGGATTGGCATGTTTCACAGATCTGGATACAATGTTGTACATCCTGGGCCACCATGCTTGTGATTTTAAGATCTCCATCATCGTCCTTTCCCCCAGGTGGTTCGAATGGACGAGTTGAACCTTGTGACCACGTTTCCTACAGAATTAACAAATATAATCCTTGGCTGGACAGTTGTCTTTAGAATCATGTTTTATATGTACAGTTAGGACAGCTGTAAGCAGTATATTTCATTCCGTGAATCGTTCGATTAGACGAACTATAAGTATTTTGTTTTGTATGTTTGTATCCTTGCCCTGTTGTTCTTGGAAATTGGGTTGAGGTGCGTGAAACTGCTGACTCTTGCTTTATATTGTCTGATAGTATTAACAATCGCGTTTCTTTTCTAACATTTCATTTTGTAATGTCAGTTCTTGACATCGATGAAAGGTTAGTGACTGTACTGAAAGCAACTTTCTTCTAGTTGAAAATGAAAGCTTGATTTTTTTAAATATATCAAAAGATAATCGTTGAATTATACGATGTTTGGTTTTTTTTTACACTACTGAACTACTGAAGCAAAAGGATGAAAGCAGTTAAGTGCTAATTTAGTTTTCTTTATTTTAACTTCAAGCTAGCAAAACATGCACTGCAACATTTTTATTTTAAATCATTTACCTCTTTTGAGAATGAATCTTTCACCATACAGTAGACGGCCTGCAACTGAATATACATTATTCTTTTGAATACAAAAGATTATATCTACAATAATATTCTGACTAATTGTATTTTTAAAAGCATAGATTAAATCAATAACAGAGACTAGCAAGGGAATCTCAAAGTAAGGTTCACGCAACAATTGTTAAGTTTGGTGTAGGAAAAAATATATCACAATTAATTATTTAATGCATTGCCAAACTTATAAATGATAGTTTTTCTTTTCCATTGACCATGTATTCGGGAAAATGACAAACTCTGCCCTCGGTTGGCACTCGTTGCATATATTAACCACCGTAATCATTCACTCACTTCAATCATGTGCTTCTGAATCTTATATTTTTTTAGTTTTACCTTTCTTCTTTAAATAATTTAATTTTTGTCTCACATATATTATATTTTTTTCAGTCATTTTATTAATAATGAGTTTCGTTGTTTCAAATGTAGGAAGGCAAGAGGTCAATGTGCAGTGTCAGTGCCAGATAGTTCGTTGGACACCCCTGAAAGATGTTCCCTGATATTTGCAAGAATGGTCACTCTCTCCCTTCCCCCCGAGGCCAAGGTCGAGACCACAATGCTGGGGCTGTAAATAGTTTTCCTCCCTCCCCGCCTGGCAATGAGCCGCCACCCCCCGTGACGTTACACAGGCTGAGCGTGGCAAACCGGAGATTTCTTGCAAACTTGTATCCGCACGTAGAAGACCTTGCTTTCCCCGAAAACGCAGAAAATATCACGGTGGGCCACGTCAATATTAACCGCATAAAGAACAAAATAGATGAAATCGCAGCTTCCCATATAATAAACTTCACATGCGTTGCAATCACCGAGACTTGGCTCGATGATTCCATTCCAGACAAACACGTTGAATTTGAAGGGTTCAAATGTATAGACTTGATCGAGACTATCCTAAGCAAGGGGGAGGTATTATTGTTTACGTAAAAACAGCTGTAATATCGGAACTTATATATTCTGTGTCAGATGTAGACATTGAAGGATTGTGGGTGTCTTTAAAACTCAAACAGAATGACAAACCTTTAATTCTAGGATGCGTATATAGACATCCCAAGGCCCCCCGTCACTTTTAATGAAAAACTAGAAAATATTTTGCAGTCATTTCCGGCTTGCCACACTTCGGTTCTCGTTGGGGATACAAATCATGACGTCATGAAACCAACTGCAGCGGACAATGCATTTTTCGATACGATGGAATCAGCGGGGTACAAGCAGCTCGTTCGCCTGCCGACACGCGTCACCGACACGAGTGAGAGTCTCATAGATCACATTTTTACCAACAAGAAAGAATTGCATGATAAATCCGCCGTAGTAATGCATGATTTAAGCGACCATTTTTTTGATATATACCTCAATTAACCTAAGGCCGCAAAGATCTCCAAGAATACTCGTAACTAAGCGTTCTTTTAAAAATTTCCCTGAACAACAGTTCGTTGATCATTGTTCTTATCTACCCTTTCACAAAACAACAATGATGTCGGATATAAACGATAAGGTGACATATTTGCAACCATTAATAACCGAAGCTCTGGATGTCTCTGCGCCAATAAAAACGTTTCGTGTTAGGAGCAACAAGCGTCCCTGAATCACTGGCGGTCTTCTTAAATTGATATCACTCAAGAACCGGATGTTCAAACGCGCACGTAGTTCAAACAATAATAATTACACGTGGGAACAATATAATACCTTAAGGAACTACGTAACAAAAACAGTAAAAGATGCACATAAAAATTATATCCTTACGCAGATAATAATCCAATAGCGCAACAGCCCAATATCGGGCCAAGGCTTACCTACCGACTGCTGGCCTCCCTCCCACGCGAGCCACCAAGGGGGCGTGGAGATCTGCAGCCAGACTAGGGGGACGGGTGGTCAGCCCGACCGACCCCCAGCCGTTGTAGGACTTCGCGACCGGCTTACGCAGATCTATTCCGATAAATATTCAGGCAATAACAAATTCAAGATTTTCAGGTTCTTAACTGGAAATGATAGCAGAAGCCAATCCATCGCATCTATTGAACCTAACAATGAAACAATTACGGAAGATGCGAGGGTGTCGAACGTCCTCAATGACCACTTTGCTAACGTCGGCTCGTCAATATCAAACACATTCACTAACCATTTAAGGGCGAAGAAAAATGAAAGTAACAAACAAAATGAAAAAGACGCTAAATATCAAGAAACCAGCTTCAGTTTAAAGCCCGTCTCAAGTGATGACGTTATGAAAATTCTTCTAAAACTTAACCTCAGAAAAGGTCCAGATTTCAATGAAATAAGTAATAGCATAATATATCTACTCGCCCCATGGATTGTCGAACCTCTCACAGATATAATTAATTCTTCCTTAAAAAGCGGAATCTTTCCTAACGCTTGGAAACACGCAAGGGTCACACCTATATTTAAATGGGGTTCCCCGAGGCAAGTTAATAATTATCGCCCCATATCAATAACTTCCTCATTAAGCAGGATTCTTGAAAAGGTAATAGACATGCAATTAGAACAATACTTACATTCTAACAACCTACTGACAGACAGACAGTTTGCTTTTAGAAAAAATCGCTCGACAGAATTACTCGTGCATGAACTGTTACATAACTGGAGAAATATATTAGATCGTAAAGGGAAGCAATACATTGGCATTATTTCTCTAGATATCAGTAAAGCATTCGACAGTGTTCAACCAAATTTATTAATACAGAAATTAAATCAGCAATTTAATTTCTCTGCCCTTGCATGCAACTGGATCGAAAGTTATTTATGGAATAGGAGTATCGACAACAAAAGTAGGCAACTCGATTTCAAACCGTGTAAATGTATCTTTCGGTGTACCACAGGGATCTATTCTAGGTCCTAAACTGTTTAACATGTTTGTGAATGACATCGCAGACAGGGAATTTGGGTTTGAATTATATTTGTACGCAGATGACTGCCTCCTGTACTGCGCGTCAAGCAAATTAGAAAAAGTAATTGCAAATGTTGAGGAAAATATGCCCGAAGTTCTTGAGTGGTATCAATCTAACATGTTGAAAGTGAACGAGTCTAAGACGCAAGTATTAATACTATCCAGTGAAAATAATAACAATACGCTAATTGACAACATTAAAATAGGAAATTTCAATATAAAACCATGTGAATCTCTAAAATATCTCGGTATGCACCTAGATAAAGGTTTATCCTTTTCACAACATGTAAAAAGAATGTGTTCACGCGCAGCACCTAAAATCAAGCAGTTTCAATTTGTCTGCAAATATGTACACCTTGCCCACAAATTAGCGTTCTACAAAGCATTTATTAGGCCGTTACTTGAATACTGTTCCTCTGTACTTTATGGGATTAATAGAAATAACACCACGAAACTAGAGAAAATGCAAATTTGGGCTATTCGTAGCATAAGAAATACAGCGCACACGACCTCACGTGCAAGCAGAGAAGAACTCCAATTACCCACGCTGGAATCCAGACGAAAATATGCATTTCTACTAAAAATTCACCAGGCAATTAACAAGTACCACCACTTATTGAAGGACAAAGTAATGATATCTAGTAATATACATTATCCCAATCTGCGATCCAACAACACCAACAGTATCCGAGTACCAAAATGTAACAAGGCAAGATACGGATGAAAATCCCTGTCATCTCTGGCAAGTAAAGCGTGGAATCAACTACCTGTAAATTGCAGAAAAGAGAGAAATTTGGCCAAATTTAAACAACAGATTAGGACATTAATCTATGAATACTGACACTGTGCCTATTGTACCTCATTTCTTCCTTCATAAAACGTAGCTGCAAAAAATGTTTATTTTAGTCTATTTCTTATATTTTTCAATTATATAAATTTATAATATTCCATTGTATGTATACTTATAAACAAATAGCATAACTGTATATTAATTCATGTAGGGCGAAAAGTTGTTTTTGTTGTTCGGAATCAATGTAAAAAAAATGTAAGCTTAATTGTAACCCTACTTTAATAATAATAAATAATAATAATAAATAATAAAAATACCATATTGGGAATTTAAATCTTCACGTTATGCAAGCAAATGCACCTAAAATTCACAATAAAAGAATGAATGAGTAAAAATGTTTAATATTAAGTAAAATGTAACGAGAGATGCAAAAACTACGTAAATGCCAGAAATATGCAGACAAACGCAATGAATTAATGTTTTCTAGTTCTAGCTGAAGGCAAATGGACTTATATTTGGATTAGCATTGCTTTGTAGGATCAGAAAAGAAGATGCTTTTTTTATCAATTTCCGAGCCGTACTCACCGCATTCCTTGTTTGCCCAAATATTTTCTGTTGGAATACGACAACAATTTAGGTAATTTTTGATCCAAATTGATGAATGTTAGTAGCAGAAAGAAGAAACAAATACATTGAGCTGCTGGAAACATTCGTCGTTTTATCTTTTTTATGTTGTTGCGAAAACTATTTGGTTAAAGCAAGCACTGCTACAAACGCATGGTAAATGTTAATCTGCTTTGGAATATACTCACTGAAAATAATTGCGAAAATATTACTTTCATGTGGATATGTATTTCAATGTGCTCAATCATCACTTACCTCGTGTAACACACAGATAGATGTGATGAAAAATTTCCAGATCACAATTCAATAGTGAAGACATGCATTGTGTCTGGCAGAACGTGTTATTACTAAAAAGAAATACAAATGTAACTACGAGGTTCGTTTCATAAATCTTTCATCCTACGCAATAACGTCAATAATAATTATGCAAAATACTTACATGAACTTCCTGAAGCTTGTAATGTCCTTTAACAGGGCGTCACTATCTTTCCACGTAGTCACCATCATTGTTTACAAACAAATGCCAAAGTCGGACAAGTTGTTGCATCCATTCGGTGAAGATATCAGGCATCTTATCCCGGCACCAGAGACGCACATCTGCTTGCAGATCGGCATCACTGGTGTAACGGTGTCTATTCAGGTGTCTTTCAGCCTCCTAAAGAGGACAATGTCACAAGGTGCAAGCTCTGGGCTATACGGCAGGTAGGGTAAAATCTCGTGGTTATTTAGTTGCTCAATTGCATCCTGTGTTCGGCGACTCGTGAGTGTGTGTGTGCAAGTATTGTTATGTTGAAGAATTGCATCCTTGAATGCCCTAACTCGCAGTAATCGTGCACAGTTTCCTATAGCCAAGCACAGCCTGGATAATGCGAACCAATTGCTGAAGTGAAATCCCAACAATTGCGACAAAGTTCGATGCTATACATCCGTAGCTGTTATGGATCCTCCACTGCGGACCTGATCGTGCAGGCTCGTGGTGGCCGGATTGTCGCCTTTGAGATTCCATGCCCACCTTCTGACAGTATTCACATCCATACATGCGTCGCCATACAGAGCACATTCGTCGATAAACGTCAACGGGCGCAAGATAATTTACTAAGAGGAATTAAAGAAAAGCAGGTTGTTTCAAGCGCACGTCCATGTACAGTCACGGACACTTCTTGGTTGTAACGACCCTATTGAAGAAGCATTGACGCAAGCCATCCAAGTCTCACCACCAAGCGCCTTGTGACTAGACAACCCAATCAACATTGAAATTCTGCGGCTTGTAAACCAGTCAAGGGTATACATCTTTGTAAATTGAGTAGTGATGCCAAAGAGAAAAACGAGATGAAGATTGTAGATCGTAATGTCTCGTGTTCTCGACATGGAATAATACTCGGTCCAAGTTACGTCTCATTATTTAATGTTGTTTGGGAACGAACCTGACGGACTGGGTTTATATTTACACTCCTTGCATTACAGTAAATTCCATATTTTACAATTATATTAATCCGTTGAACGAAAATAATACCCAGAACAACATCGAACACACGTGCACACCACTCTTCTCACACACATGCAAGTGAAATCAAACACACAACGCTAAGTTTTAACTTCCAAGTGAATGTCCAAATAACAGTAAATGGAGAAGCACGATGTGCGAAACATGGGATTTTCCATAAAAAGAATGCGTCTATTTTTGACTTACGTGGTTTCTATTAATAGACAATGAAACAGTTATGAGAGAAATTAAGATGCATTTTCGGCTGCAGGTGATAAGGAAGGAATAGACTGACTGGAAAAAAAATGGTGTTATTGATAGAGTGTTGGTTAGCGTACAGAGCTTTCATCAGTGAGGTCTAGGTTCGATCCCCACAAAGGACATTTTTTTTATTCTTTTCTATTAGTGAAGAAGTATGTAATATTGTTTTCTAGGCATTTTGACGAAAGGATACACATCAAATTTGTTCGTTTAATCTGTATTTTCATTCTTCAAATAAGTTCTCTATCACAAGAGGATATAGAGATTCTATATCTAGGCGATGGATATCTTTTCAATTGTTCCGTAGCTACGATTCTCCAGTCCCTTCCACCCAGAAGTATCCGTGATTGTACGTCACTATTTTGCTAACTATTGTGCGCATGCGTGATGTTGCAGGCGATCGCCGCTAGATCTTGCAACATTCAGTAAATCACCGATTATTATCTCACCAATTTCTCCTGTCTTTGAGCAGTGTTGCCAGAATTGTTACATATGAGGATAATACTTTCAAAACGTTCTCGTACAATTATTAGAAGACAATTATTGATTTTAATTTTAGAAAACAAGTGAAAATTAATTTTGTTGAATATCAAATGATTCATTTATTATCATAAAATGAAAATTTATTTTTCATATATTTCATGCTAACATTTTATCATCTGTCTTACTTTTGGTGCCCGCTGGGAACCTTCCTCTAAAAAAGGTGAATTAACAATAATTGCGAACCTCGAACATTTTATTTTCATCCCATTCCCCATTCTCTTCTTCGTCTATTGAATCTTCTCATATTCACCAAACTATGCCAATAATTTCAACTTGGAAATATGTAAACCCCTCTCCTGTTTCTCTTCCTTAGTTTCTGTGATTCATTTCTATGACTTGTTTTCTTTCCTCTCTGGATAATATATCTGTATAATTTTCTTTTCTATCTCTGTTGAAAGATTTTTCCAGTTTAGCAGCCTAAAAAATATACCTTACTTCAAGAGAAAAGTCACCTGGTTTGACAGTTTTTAAAGAAAATTAAAGGTGCTTATGACATGAAAGGAAAACGCTGTGCTTTCCACTCCACCTTGAAGGTCGGTCAGCTGCCATCAATACAGCCAACTCTGCTCTGTGACTTTGCGAAAAAGAGTCCAGGTATCTCCAAATACATTAATTCCGCCAGTAAGGTTATCATCCTACTTGCGTGATCAATTTCATAGTAGAGAAGCACTGCGCATATATAAGAAATGAGAACGAATATGAACCTGAAGTAAATTGGGGTCGTTACAGAAAGAGTAGCTTGCATTTTTATTACCTTCCGTTCTTATCTTAAACGTCTACTTTAGTATTATTTTCTAATAGTGAGGGAGGGGCAACTACAACCATCAACAACTCTATTATGCTTCCAAATGAAGATGAGCTTTCCCCCAAGTGGAGATATTGACGCAGTTTTTTCTTTATTAATTGGATATTTATTTTTTCCATTTTTTCCGGCATTTTCCCCTGTTATTAAATGTAAAATTGTACATTGGTTTGCATTAATAACAACAAATCATGGCTTTCCTTAAACTTTTTACTTACACTCGGCAATTCATAGAATTATCTGCACGCGGAGAAAATCTTTGAGAGTCAGCAACTGCAGAGTTAAATTTCGCGAAAATGTGAACATTAAAATTGGTAAACGCTGTAAGTGCACAATGATTCAAACACCGTTTTCCACGTTAAACTGTGAAATGTGCCATTCTTGATAATGTGGTAAACGTGAAAAGTGGCTGGTAGTCCTCTAAGTAGTTCAAAGGGCATGCAAGGAGGTCACTAGTGTGCACGTTCTTACGCGCTGATGTGCGAAATGATGCGACACTTTAGATCTTGGCACTTACAACGTTTACCACTTTTAGTCCTCGTTTACTTCGGTTGCACCGGCACCTTCGATCGCCACCGAAGCTGAATTTTAACTCAAACGAGTGTACCACTTTATATGAACAGATGTGTACAAATTAAAATGTGTGGTAACTGGAAGTCAACTCATTAAACAAAGCAAACTTTTTATTTAGTTTACTTAGGAAATACCTTAATGAAAAGGAGATATTATGATATACACACGTAAATGTTTAAGAAATTATCTCATTTTCATGTATCTTGTATAACGTCATAATTTGACAAATAAATTAATTCACTGATATTGTCTTTCTCTTAAAATATGAAATTAAACAAACATACAACATTGTATACAAGTTTGCTGAGAATTACCTATAACATTTATTTCAGAAAAAATCAAATATAAAGGCATTTTGTCTTCCAACATGAAAAGAAAAAATATTACCCCTTAATAAAAGGAACCAAATAATATGGTTTTGGAAAGAATAAACTCTAAAAAAACAAACTAATTTGGAAATATATCATACCATCGCAACTACAATCACAAGTACTATCGCATATTACAAACCGAATTTATGACGATGTATATACAAATTTACAATGTTTTGCATCTTTATATGTATTGCATAAAATTATCTTTTAGGAAGAAGTAGCGTATGGTATGTCGGGGCAAACGGATAACCTGTAAGAATAGTACAATACTAAGCGTTGGCATCGGTAACAGTGCATATGTTGAAATTGTGAGTTGAATCAGAACGTGTGCAAGTACATATAAACAGAGTTAATACGGTGTTGTGAACGTAGGGATTAAATGGATTATGTTAGTCCATCCTAAGTTTTGCTTTCAAATGTTGTGACAACACTCCTTCCTGTATAGGTGCATGGACACTGCCAGCACGCGCCTGCCATTTGGCCCTTTCTTACTTAAAATTATCGTCACATCGTAAAGTAGGGTTAAACTGACAGTCTTTTAATTTAGCAATCGTACATTGATGAATTGCATTGAATTTGAAGAATGGCAGGCAATATTTCCTTGATATACTAGCGTATTTTATAATAACACATGTGAAAAAAATTGGCAAAAGTATCAATAAATTGACCTTCTGCAGAACTTCTGGTAAAGTTTAGAATCGTCCGTCCTGTGTGTATATTTATACACGTGCGGAATATATCCATAGAATTCACAACGTCTGTTTGAGCATATACCTATATTCCTGTAACTTGAAACGAAGTTCATTATCAATATCAGGCATAATCAGAACCTACAGCGAAAGAAGATGACGTGTTTTTCAAAGGAAGCTTTTAGGATCTAAGCCCCTTGCTGCGACTGCAACCTAAGATAATCAAACCCGGAACAAGGCGCCACTAATGGCATGTGCCTTGTGAGCAACGATGTGTTCAAATATGATCAAATCTTGGTGCACTTGTTAGTGTTCAATCTGCGAATGGAAAGGGCCATGTTTCGTGTGATATTCCTGTGATTATAGTTTCGAAATGGTTTAGTCCCTTTGCCCAGAATATGCTGGGTAAATGGACACTGCAACACCTTGTGATTTACAACACAATTTTAAGACATACATTCGTTGTTTAAAATACTTATACTGTATTGTATTTTTTCTATCTTGAATGTCCAAACCTTGTATGCCAGCCATACTTTCTAATTTTTCATAAAGATATTCAGAGAAATTTAGAATAATGTATTTATAGTTCCGATTGCCAGTCCTTGAGGCAACTTACAACTAATGAATATAGAAAAAGAATATTAATATTAAGATTCAAACTTCATTTGTTTCATTACTTTTACATAAATTTATTAACCAAGAAATTTAATAATAATGATCACCAATATATAATAAAATATTATTTAGGTAACATGTATGTTTACGTAATTCAATTAGGCAATTAGCAGTGATTCAAATTTTGGGAAGAAAAAATAATAATACATGTTTCCGTCAATTACAGTGTGAGGGTGAAGGAAAAGGAACTTGCTGCTATGGTAACATGTGTTTGGGAGACATTTGTACGTAGGTAAGAAAGTAAATTTTGATCCATCATATGAATTTGTAAAGTATTTAGTGTAGATTTTATTTCTCTTTACAATGTAAGGGAAAATTCTAAGATTTTGTTCTTTCTTAGTTATTAGCGTGTAAAGTGTCCATGCTCGTCTCGCCCTTTCCCATTTCGCCTTACTCCTTATCAACACATAAGCAAATTTCGAGTGGGGCGCTATCTCAATATTTTGGTTATTTCGTCAAGAACATTCATATAGTGAGATACCTTCAAGAATTGGTATTGTCTGATCTCCGTAAGAAGACTGCAACATGTGGGGAATGAACTAATCTATTATGTCCCTCTCGTTGCAAGGGAAGATTGATTGATTGATTGATTTTGTTTTCTTTACTTCGCGTTTTGAGCCTCTTGGCTAATTTTTCGAAGATGGGGATGAGTGATGAAATGATGAAATTGATGAATGGACATTCACAAAGAAACAAGCCCGAGCGGTATTCGAACTCGTGACGCTTGGCGTTGCAGAGCGATGTGCTAACCACTCGGCCAATATTTGCAAGGGAAGAGATTTACGTGTAATTTAATCGTATGCTTCTATCACAGATATTTTTATTGATTACATGGTAAACACGTTTGGGAATGAGATGTATGACTTGTTTCTTCCGTTAGTATTATTTCGCAGTAATATTTGAAAAGTTATACACAGCAGTTTGCTTTAAAAACAATCATTGCACAAATTTTGCTTTCCAAAAGCCTGGGAAATCATTATGATAACGAAATTGAAATGCAAACAACAATGTAGCATTCTGGTATTCAATGCAAATTGAATATCACCTAAGGATTACTCTAACATATCCAGTCTCTCAGTCTCATTAAGATAGTGACACAAGGCAAAGGGAAATTGAAGCTTTCATGAAGACGTTGAAAGCAGGAAATCAAGATCTGCTTCACAAATTGAAGTGAAAGCCTCTGAACAAAAAAACTTCCCTTTTTAAAGAGTATCTTAGAAATGGGATGATGTGTTTGTTCGATTATATTGATGTAGTACCCTTTTGTGCTCATCATGGAGATACGATAGTATTGTAATTATTGCATACTTTACGTATGTGTGTATTTTATTTGTGTTTAATATTTGAGTTTCCGTGTTGAAAATTCATGTACGAGAAACAAATGCTTTGCATTCAAATGCATAACGGATTTGGTAAAGCCAGTTGATGTTTAACTCCCAAAACTTTCCTCTAATATACATCTAATGAATTATTTCATTCGTTGTAGTTTTAAGGCGAAAACATATGTATCTTTTCGCCTAAAGTTAACCACTATAGTTCAACCGATTTTTACATTCTGATAAGGCATATAGCGAAATGGGTAAATGAGGAATTATGTACTCTTGTTTGTGAGTTTTCTTGCGCCTGTGAAATAACTTTGCTATATTGTTGATATAAAATTGCTGATACTTATCCAGTATGCATTTATTTATACTTATTATACTAGTTTATATTAACATATATTTGCTAAATTTACTTCTACGTTTATTCTATTTGAAAATAGACGTAACACATCTATTCAGAATGAGTGCTGAAAAAACTCTTTCAGTTTTACTAACACGTATTACATTTTTATTTTCTCTTAAGTTACCATAATTTATTTTGCTACAATACCAACATCGATAGAATGTTTTATTGATAATTACTCATACTTGGATTAGATTGTAAATTTACTATGATTTTAAACATATCTAAAGTAGGAGTATATCGTTAGTGTACAATGGTAGAAAAATTATCTTCTAAAAACACACATGTTACACATGTTACATATTTGTAAATGTTAGAGATTCAGGTTTACTTTGACAAGGATGTCTCCATTTGTACATGCACTGTGTGTGTGTGTGTGGTGTGTGTGTGTGTGCGTTGTGTGTGTGGGGGGTGTATGTGTGTGGTGTGTGTGTGCGTGCGTGGTGTGTGTGTGGGGGGGTGTATGTGTGTGTGTGTGTGCACTGATGAGGGAGAAGGCGCGGACGTTGGGAATCATGCAACGAAACAGAGTATGAAATTGGCTACAACCTGAAGCGTCGGGATAAGGCAACGTCATCTGAATTGAACCTGCCGGCAGCGAGCGGTGATTAGACCAGGTGAGTGTGGAGACTAACGCATCGTGGTAGAGATTCGACTTGTTTGCTAAATTAAACAATATCCTGATTTAGTGAATTCTTATCACACTCCCCATTAATAAAACGCATTCGAACTATTACCTAATAAGACTTTTCCTAACCACCCACACGACAAGGGAAACACTCAGCTTTAAACTCGCCTGATACTCATCGACCACCCCCGACTTACAATTGAAATGTTGAATTATAACATTGTCTTTCTTGATTGAGTTAGTGTTTTAAGTCCACTTCTTGCACAGAAAGGCTAATCATGACTGAACGTACAGTTTAAAGTGGGATCCGAACCAGTATGTGCCTCTAAAGGGAATCGAATCTGGGACCCCTTTATTACAAGGCTACGACTCTACCGCTACGCCATCTGGTAGGCCAAAATTAACATTGGAATTTGGGTTTACTTATGTTTACGGAAATATATTTTTATCTTTGCTCAAATGTTCAGTACACTCTATTAACTGACGCTAGGCCCTCGACAATCTCGTCCACCGTCTCGCATGTATGAATGATTCACTCCACACAGATCTAGATATATACAAATATCTAGATCAAATCTAACCTCTGCACCTTCTCAAACTCCATCAAACTCAGCAGCACCTTCCCTCCGATCACATGTTCCCGTGCACCCCTTGCCGCGTATATAGAACCTTTAGGAATCCCAAAATGGCCACCAGAAACACCCAATACCACGACAATCACTCCCAAGAACCAAATCTACAAGCACAGAACGTAATAAGGAATATTATTCCACAAGCGCCATATAGAAACCTGTTTAGCGGGGGAAACCCCGTAGATGTAGATGTAGATTACTTCTTTGCCAAATTGTAAAGCAAAGCAAGAGCTTTACTTTGGCACAATATAAAGAAGAAAACGCTTCCTCTGTTACTACCCGAACTTACCCTAAATTTCTTTGAATGTAACAGAGTTATTTCAAACCCGACGCATTCCGTTGAATGCATTATAGCACAGCTAATTTGAAACAAATGAACCCTAAAGTGCCTTATACCAAGTGGGTCATTTTTCGACATATTCCACATTTATTGATTTTGTTGAAAAACTCCCGAATTCCAGATTCAAAATTAAAAATAAAAACAAAATGTGTTAATCGAATTCACCTTGTTTTAATTTGTATGTCATGCTACCACGTTAACAATGTTTTATGAACAGTAAAATAATCAAGAGCGCCAAACATTTTCAAAGAGCAGGTCACACCTTACTCGATGTATAAATTTTCAATGCTGTTGCTTACCAAAAAACAGCAAATATCTCAAACTAGCAATAAGACACTAAGCGTAAAAACTACTAGAAAAACGTCCTTGTTTTTTCAGCTCTCTGACGACGTATTATAATGTTCACAAAAGAATTAAAAAATCTGGAAAAAGTTCAATAAAAATGGGACAAGTAGAGCGCTGCTATGAATTGGAAATTGAAAGAACAATTAAATGGAAGAAAGTTTGTATGTAGTAATGATTTTCTTCACAAGTGTTTCTCAAAGTTTTCTCTTCTATGTAGAAAACACAACCGAACCCGTTCCTTACTTCTGTTTTAGTTACTCTTGAAGTGAAAGAGCGTCGCATTTCTTCAGTCTCATTGACGATTCTTTGTTGGATATTTTCCACGGAAAGCACTGGTGTTGCGTAAACTAAGGCCTTCATGTGCCACCACACATCAAAATCGACAGGAGACAAGTCAGGACAGTTTGCAGGCCACGGGATTGGACCTACCCTACCAATCCAACTCCTTGGAAAAGTTGCGTACAAATTTATGATTTACAGAAACAGCTCATCCCAACCTGCTTTACAGAAGAACGAAATGAAATAGAGCTCCATAAGCCAAGCAAAATAACTACAAATTTTGTATTCTCCTTCTCTGTTCCCCAAATTTCCTGCAACCTTTACTGACAGGAGCAGATGTCCAAGCAACCGCGTTAACGGTAGTAGCTCCTCCTAGATTTCTCTCTCCCACTGCTCAATCCTGTCTCCCTAGTAACATTCAAACAATTGATCTCCTGGCACTCAATCCACTCGCACAACTACCTCTCCTCCTGCACATTGTCTCGCCGCGACGAATCCCTTCAAGTTCCCAGATCGACCGCAGAGCGGAGCCAACCACTAGCCATATGAAACAGATCAATACTAACCAGACACCTATCGGCCACACCACATATACTGTAGAAGAGCTTTCCTCTCAACTGGATAATTTTCCTCTCACGGACTAAATTTAAGATAGGAATCAAAGGCTTGCCTTATGTCACAATGTACTGTAGTTAGAAAAACAAATTTAGACAAAAATCAAGTAAACAATTCGATTCCCCCCTAACAATCATTACTTTACTATCTTTCGCGGTCCCCTGCCTTTGCTTCCGTCTGCATAGAAGTCAATCCCCTTCATTTCTTCCTGGTCTTCCAGCACTACTCTCTTTCCACAGTGTTCTAATCTTGTCCTCTTCTCCTAACAATCTCCGCCATCTCCTCCTTCCACCGACATCTTCGTTTCTCCATTAACCTTAAACCCACTCCTTGTGCATTTGAAGTTCTTACTGGTTATATTTCTCCATCCATCTTCTTCATGTGTCCAAACCATCTCATCTGTGTCTGATCTATCCTCCCTGAAACTTCAACACACCCACAGTCTGTCGGATTTCCTCATTCCTTATTCTAACCTTTCTATCTTCCCAAATATTCTACTTAAGAATTTCATCACCATTGCTTGCATCTTTATCTTGTATATCTCTGTCATTATCCACGTTTCTGCTTAATGGGACATAGTATGTGTTATATATTGCCTTCTTGCATTTCAGAGGTACATTCCTGTTCCATATTAATTGTTTTACGCTTTGATATATTCTATCACCCATTTGTCCTCTTCAGTTTACTTCCTCATCTATTCTTCCTCCAGATAACCAATAGGAGAAGGAATGGAAATGATCATAGAATGAAGAGAGCCAATTGACGCCGCCGAGATAATTTCAGAGGATATTTGATTCTGTACCACGAAAATGCACCACGCTCTATGTACTGTGAAACACAAATCATTACATGAGCCAGTGTTACTTTTACCTTAAAGGCAACAACGTATAACTAACAACATTTGCGGCTCGTGGGAAGAGACCTGCAGGCAAGAAAACCATTGATACACCTCCCATAACGGTTAGAAGGATTATACATTATACAGGCACAAGAGCCAAAAAGAAAAAAACAAATAGATTGATCTTAGTTAACCATAGAACAGGCGCACCAAAATTTGCTACACTATTAATCGCGAGGGCTACATATGTAGCCAATGGCATTCTTTTTAAAAAAATCGAAACAATATTTCAAAATTAAAGTGAAATTTGTTTCATGACAATTTTTTGGTCGTTTTGAACAGGTTGTATGGCGATTTCAAATTTTCGTTCTGTTAAAAGAGAGTTTAGTTCCAAGAGAACGTAGTGTGTATTTTTTTTTTAAAAAAAAGTGTTCCTTCGATAATTTATGATAAAATATACTTAAGCAGTTTTCACATATTTATTTCAAAATTTTGTTAGCATCAATTTAGTAAAGACAAATGTGTACAAAAATGTATAATATAAGCATAAATGTTATGTAATCATCATAATGTGATTTATTACGCTAGTTGGATATTGCGATGAAAGGAAAAACATTGCATGAAAACGACTTTTCTGTAGTCCAAGCCTTGAATCGACCACTGGCAACCGAATGGGTGAATTTTTTCAACATTTTCCTCTCCTTTCAAAAACCGCTTTGATATTCCAAAATGTCAAAAATTACATCAGCTAAGAATTCCTTCTAGAGCACTAAAGTGAATTTTTGTGTAGTTTGCTTTAACTGTTATCTCGATATTATCAATAGTTTAGCGATTAAGTTAGTCTATTAAAATAATGATATTATCTAGATAACAGTTAAAGCAAATTACACGAAAATTCATTCCAATGCTCTAGAAGGAATTCTAAGCTGATGTTATTTTTCAGATCTTGGAATATCACAGCAGATTCTCGAATGGAGAGGAAAATTTAAAAAAAAAAATCTCCCATTCGGATGCCAAAAGTCCAGTCGAGCCTTAAATTCAAGTTTTTTTTAACTAAATACAAAAACACACACAAATATTTTAGAAAGAAATATGAATGTAAAATTTGCATCTAAAGAGTAGTAGATCAGTCCAAACAAAAGTCTTATTTTCTTGAAAGAATGATAGGTAAGGACACTGTAGAAGAATACCAAAGAATACGCGCATATCTACTTGCACTGCGTTTTTCGCATCCCTATGAAGATACCTTTTTTCACTATATCAATATAAATACTAGTGCACAAGGTGTTAATTTACAAAATGTCATTGTTGAGACAAAGTTCAAAACACCACAGTTCCGACTGGGTTTCTCTTCTTCCGTTTTTCTCCAGGCAAGCGAAAAACTATATTGAGTGATCGTTTGTGGACGTAGGAGTTTCCAGGGATGTATTTTTTTTAAGTTAAATTATCTTTGACAAGAAAATATCTACCCAAATCAGTTCAATTTTCATCACTGGACCCCAGGTTATCGCTCTGATTTATATGTTCTGCATTGTCCTTTACCGAATGTCCTCAATGACGTCATCTTCTCCTCCATCATCATTATCATTTGTAATATCGTCTTCAGCTTCCGAACTGTCGTCAAGCCATTGCAGAATACATAGTTTACCACTGAAATTGATGGTTTGTATTCTTCTCCCTCGATGTCACGAATTGGCGCGCGGGCTATTATGTAGCCCTGACCCTAACAACGCAGAGTACCTAACACTTAGAAATGTGTAAGCACACTTAAAACTTAGAAAGAGAAGAGGTAGGAAGGTACTGGGAGCCATGCACCTGACTCCTCAGATGGCATTGCGTGTCAAACAAATCGGTTGGTCTACATATGTGTCCAGCGGGCCTGTTCTAGGGTTACCGAGTTCCAGATAAGCCTGTAGTCATATCACCTGATTCCGATATCCAGTATCCAGGATGTCTTTTCTATTCCCCCTCCCTAACCTCCTATCGTCATCAATCCTTACTGTTCATACCCTCCCGGTCATCGATGACCTCGAACGACATAAAGATCTGAAATGCCGCTATAAATGACGATTCTGCAATCATTTATATTTCTGTTTGTCCAAATGAGAAAAACTGAAAACTTTGAAAAACTCAGAAATGTAAAACTTGAGGGAAAGAAGTAAAATAAAGGTGGGATACTACCGCTTAGGGTATTTCATAAAAAGGAAAGTTGTTTGGATGGACTTCCTGTTTTACTTTTTTGTCAAGAACGAAACGTTGTAGGTTCAAATCACCAAATTCACCAAATTATGCCAGTAACTTTCAACTTGGAAACATGTAATGCTCTAGTTCCTGTATCTCTCCCTTAGTTTCTGTGTTTCATTTATATTATGTTTGTTCCTCTCTGTATCTTTTTTCTATAAAGTTTTCTTCTCTTTCTCTGTTGTAAGCTTTCTCCAGTTTATCACCCTTGAAATAGACCTCACTGCCAGAGACAAGTCACCCGATTTGACCGTTCTTAAAAATTTCACAAAGGTTTTCATGCCCGTGACATGAAAGGAAATGGTCGTTACACGCAATGCTATACACTCCACCTCGAAGGTCAGCCAGCTTTCTTTAACACAGCAAATTCTGCTATGTGACTTTGCGACGAAGAATCATTATTCAGGAATCTCTCAAGACATTAATTCAGCCTGTATCAATTTTGCGAGGTTTATCATCCTACTTGTGTGATCAATTTCTTGGTATAAAGAAATACACATACTTAAAAAAGAAACGAATGAGATCCTAAAGTCCATTGTGGTCGTTCCAGATAGAGTAATGAGATTTGTTTATTACCTCCCGTCTTCATCTTGAATGTCTACTGTGCTATTAATTTATAATAGTGGGTGAGTGGGTGAGGGGCTACAAGAATAATCATCTACTCTATCCTGCTTCCAAATGAAGGTAAGCTTTCCCCCAAGTGTAGTATTTGGATATATAATTTTTCAAACTTTTCCCCCGAATTTTCCCCCGTACTTAAAATGTAAAATTGGACACTCTATTGCATTCATAATTACAATTCGTGGCTTCCCTTCAACCATTTTGTTACACTCAACAAGTCATAAAATTCTGCAGAATTGTAAACATATGACTGAGTGGTAATTAGAAGCAACGATAAACAAATTTTACATCTTTTCTGCATGAACTGAAAGCAACACTGTATTTGTGAAATAACCCCTGTTAAAATATTTGCACCTTTAAACTTTTCCTTTCTCGAATTCAATGTTTATTCATCCAACAAAGCTAAATTTTTTATAGTTTCCATAGAAAATGATTGAATATGAAGTAGAAAGTACGATATGTTGAGAAACAGATGTATTTATTTTAGATATGATCTCATTTTTATTTATACAGTATAACGTAATAATTTAACAATTATAACGTCATAATTTATTTACATATAACAAGATTTTGTACAAATCTTGAAAATGAAAATCAAATCCAGCCTTAATTACTTACCGGTGCGCAAAAAGATACATCAGAAAAACTAACATTAAAAAATGGTGTTGTGAACGAAGATTAAATTGATTATGCTAATCCATCCGAAGTTCCACTCTCAAATGTTGTGACAACAAACTTTCCATTATGTGTGCAAGGAGACTACCAGCACGCTCCTGCTATTTATATACCTCCCGATGGTACAGTGGTAGCGTCATCGCCTTGGAATCAAGGGGTCCCGGGTTCGATACCCGGTGTAGGTACATAGTGGTTTAGATCCCACTATAAAATGTAGGTCAAGTCCCGATTATTGTTTCTGTAAAGTGGACTTAAAATAGCAAATCAATCAATCTTTTTTTGTTCATGGTCAAGTGCTACAATAGTTTTAAACTGACAGCCTTTTGTGTGGACAAACCTACAAGCATTTATTGCATTGCATTTGAATAATGGCAGCTAATTTTTTGCTTGAGATACTAATGTACTTTACAAACACAGGTGTTGAAAAATACAAAATATACGGGTAAAGGTATCAATCAATTGGCCTTCTGCAGCACTTTTGATGAAGAAAGTAACCGTGCGTTCAGTGCGTATTATATGTATATGTTTTTTTGTTACGTATGGAATATATCCACATAATTCACAACGCCTGTTTCAGTATGTATTTCTTCCTGTAACTGGAAATGAAGTGCATGATCAATATCAGGCAAAATCAGAACTGACAGTTAAAGCATATTTTAGGATCTAACCCTTTACTGCGACTGCGACCTAAGATAATCAAACCTGGATAAAGGCGCCACTAATGGCGTGTGCGTTGTGAGCAAGGATGTGTTCAAACATGAACAAATCTTGGTGCACTTGTTAGAGTGTTCAATCTGCGAATTGTAATGAAACATGTTTCGTGTGATATTCCCGTGATGATAGTTTCTAAATCGATTAGTGTTCCTTTACCACGGTCATATGTCCGTTGAGCAGAACATGCTTGGCATATAGGCACTGCAACACCATGTGATTTATGGCACTATCTTAACACAGACGCTCCTTGTTTTAAAATTGTACTTTATTGTTTGTTCCTTGAATGTTCACACCTTGTATGCCAACCATTATTTTTAATTTTCAATGAAGAGATTCATAGTAATTTTTAAAAATGTGTTTAGGGTTCCTTAAGCACGTACCTGTACCAATATATTCACATTTCGTGTGTACACAAACCACGAAATGTAATAATAATATTCATAGATATATAATAACGATATCTTAAGATATTATACAAGTTTAGAGAATTCAATTAGATATTTAGCAGTGATAAAACTTTTAGGAAGCCGAAACTAAAAACACATTTTTTCCGTACAATTACAGAGTGAAGGTGATGAAGATTGTTGGGTACCTCTACAATGCACGGGTATGGGTATATAGGTAAGCATATACATATAAATACATTATATAACAATGTAATATATTTGGAGTATTAGTGTCAAGCGACCACTGTGCAGATTTTGTATCTTTTAAGAGTGTGAAGTAAAATTGTAAAATATAACTATTTCTTAGTTATTAGAGTGTAAAGAGTCCATGCCCGTTTAGCCCTACCTCATTTCGTTTAACTCCTTATAAGCACACAAATTAATTTCGAGTGTGAGACTATCTGAGCATTTTGGATACAGTGGCTATTTCATCAAGAACAATTGCATGAACCAAACTTCATGAATTGGTATTGTCTGTTCTCGATAAAGACGCACATGCGAGAAGGTGAACCTACGCGCAAGAGCGTGATGTCTACAGCGCCAGGGGCGGATGAAGGGCTGAGCGACTACACCAGGCGATATCCTCGGTGAGGGCCAAATCGAGATGCCTTCGGTGAATAGCGCCAAAGCTTAAATTTTGGTAAAGCGTGTTTTTTTTTTTTATTACAACCATATGTTTCATATTGGAAACAATTATACGAGATGGAAAGAAAGAAGTTTCGAAAAAGAAAAACAGATGGAAACTCAGAGTGAACGAACATCAATTTATTGTAAGAGATTAAGTGTGGTTTTACTGACAATAATGGGGTGGAGAGAGGTAGTGAGATGTAAGACATGTATATAGAAAATATATTGCATCCAAAGAAAATATCAAAGTGGATTTCATGCTAAGTAAGTTCAAATACATAGTCAATTGTTAGGTTCCAACAAGGAAGTACTCAAGAATGAAAAAATGCTCAATACTGCCCTTTTTTTCTTTTGTACCATCATTGTTATTTTGATATTATTAAGGAGGTGTAATTTAAATGCGTGCACGTATACAATTAAACGATTTTTCCAGCAGTTCTTAAAATGTTTAAAAATAAAAGACAATAACAGTAACATGATCAAGGTTTTCATTGGGAGTGGAAAGTATAATGGAGGTGGCGTCAAAAATTCCACTCGTACAGGTGAAAAGTTTATCTTTAACTCTCCCTGGACAGAGCTTGCTATTTCAGCGTGATCAAATGCTTTTTTCTATCGACGCGCTTCAATCCGCTCGCCACTGAAGAGAACCTGCTAATAATTATTTTGCACACTGTTAGAGAGCACCAGACGGAGATTGACAAAATATTCACTTCCGGCAAATATAATTAATGGTTTTCAACTTTTGTGGGTAATCTGTAAGACAAGGAGAGAAGGTAATTTACCTTTAAATATTCGAGTGGTGAAAAAGATAAATTGATAAGATAAGAAACTAACTGTCTTTGTATGTACCGGTTGGAACACAGTAGAAAATAAATAAATTAAAAATTAAAATAAACGTACAATATGTAAATTACCTTCTAACATTCTATTTAATTCAGTATAATACTTGAGTTTTTATACAAAACAAAAATAGATTGTTAACTCACAAGTAGTTTAAGGTTAAAAGTTTTAAAATTTTACAAAATTTTAATTCAACGTTACTTTGACATTGAATTCTCCATATGTACTCACACAGTGTGTACATGTGCGTGAGTGTTTGTGTCTCTGTGTGTTTGTACACTGATGAGAGAGACTTAGCGAACACTCAAAATCATGCAAACAGACTGAGTATGCAATTGGTACATGCCGCTACAAGGCCAGGTAGGTACAAAAAGTGAAGTAAAGTAAAGCAAACCAACTAATCAATCAGTCAAAAGTATGCAATTGGCTACAACCTAATAAGGCGACTTCAGCGACATTGAACCTCCCGACAGCGAACGGTGTTTGGAAGTAAATTCAGTCTCCTTATTCACCCGATACTCAGCAAAAATTCCCCCACTTGCAATTGAAATGCCGAATTTACATTGGAATTGCGTTTCTTTTGCTCAGTGAAATAATGTTTCTTCTCTTTGCTCAAATATTTTTTTTTACATTCTATTAACTAACGCTAAGTCTTCGACAATCCCGTCCACCGTCCGTCATGGAAGAATGATTCGCTCCACACAGATCTAGACAAATATTTAGATCATTTCCTTAGTGTTGCCTCTGATTATACAGCACCTTCTCAAACTCCGTCAGACACGACAACACGCTGCTCCGATCACCCGCTCCCGAACTACCCTTCATGCATACAAGCAATTTCTGAAATTCCAAAAAATTAAGAAAAATATCTTACCCGTCGACGAGCACTCTCAAGAACCAAACTCACAACCCCATCATGGTACTTCCACAAGCAATATTCCCATCACTATTTAGCGGGGTAAACAGCGTGGTATATTTGTTATTTGCCAATCTGTAGGGAAAAGCTTAAATTGACACGATTTAAAGAAAAATACATGTTACCTCTGTTCCTATCCTACCTTGCCCTTCTTGGAAGATATAAAGTACCGCACAAACTTCCAGGAGCTCTCCTTTGCGCACATCAAAGATTAAATTTCCATCCTCTTCAAAGGACACTTCATGCCTATCCAACCGGTCCAGATCCTTTTCGAGAGGATACACATTTTGGCTGATTCAGTTCATGAGCGTATTTTTTTAAAAAAAAAACACTAGTGCTACAAAGCTTTATACCTTTCATCCAAATTACTTTGAATATCATAAGGTGAAAAAGTAATATGTTTCATGCCTAATGTAAAGAAAAGGGAAGTTAATTACAAAAAGAGAAAGTGTTATCATAATTACATCCACACAAATCCTGGTGTCCAAAAATAAATTAGATAATTTTTCAATTACTTTTGGATCAACTTTTCCTTAGTGGTCTAAACGTACAAATTTAGATATACCATCGACAATTATAATTACATACTGAAAATCTTTTAAGGTTGGTAGGGAACCAAGTATGTCTACATAATACCTCTAACATAATTTACTTACTGTTTAGTACAAAAGAGTATTGAAAGTCCTAACATATATTTCCTAAGTCTTTTGAAACATCACCACTTTTACAAGGGACTAAATACCTATCTCGTATTCCTTCTACAGGACTGCCCATAACCAGCTTGAACTACAAAATAGTTATTTATTCGTGTCTGGTGATGTTAACATTATACTTTCCTGAAAGGAAATCTGAACTTGCTCTAATGCGTTTTGCTTAAAGGACGCATACAAATTTTTGCTTAGATTTCATTTTTTCAAATAGTTTGAAAGAACAATTAATGCTAGGAATTTAGAAAAATATGCAAGAATTCATACCAATTTAAAGACATCTCGAGAAAGGTTTATGGGTTTGTATTTGCTTATTTGCTTCGATTCGGACTAGGTCAATTTTAATTCCCATTGTTAATAATATAAGGATTAAGATTGAAATTTCTACCCTTATAAACTTTGACTTGCTAGGAGAAATAATAATACTAAACTTTCTCATTCGGCCTGCCACTATTTACAAATATTGGGAATGGAACGCTTTGTCCCTGGAAAATTTAATTCTACAAAATATCAATGATGCAAAGTTCTTTTAATATCTAAAAAAAAAACATATGCATGTGTCTGGCCGATAAATTGTTCACATGAAGAGAATAGTAACAAACTGGAACTTCTTTTTTCAAGTGACAAAGCATACGGAACTGCTAGTAACCCCCACCCCCAACGATGTCTATGGTATTGATTTTTCCCTAACACAGTTAGCTCTCATAGTGTATGCGATCGGATGGTTACTGAATAAATATTAATTATTTTCTTACCTTGTCTTTCCCCTCAACCTTCTCCAAATTTAAAACTAAATAGGAATCAGGATGCTACGACGCTGGACGCCAAAGAATATGCTCCGCTCCTCGCAGCAGTCACACGTAGCAAAATTTCCTGTCCTCACACGTCGTTCTTGTAACAAACCTCATGGTAACAGTACAGTGAGACTCAAATGCGAATAAAACTATTTTTGTTTTATATATGGATATAACTTAAACTTGTTGATATTTACACATGTAGATATATCAGTATGAAGGAGCTCCGTACTTAACAACGATAAAGTAGGCCACATTGAAAAATATTTATAATTTTAATATTAATATGATATTTTTAGCTCATATATATACTTATTAACGATAAAATATATGAAACTATGGCTACTAATAATAAATAATAAACACGTGAGAATGTATAAGCTTTATACATTTTTCGTTAAATAAATATATAACAAATAATTATAATGATCAACTCGATGTCATTACAAGTACTAAAGTTGACTAAATGTTCAGTTTTTTTAGTTTTTTCAATATGAGTCTATAGTTTACAAAAATGTAGTCTTAAAAACATTTAAAGAAATATTGTTTCTAAAGACTAGGAGTTTTATTCCTTTTGCATGTGTTATTATTTTTGAAGAATTTATTCTGTTTTTCTTCAGTTTGTGGAGAGGGATTTTAGTTATGATTATATGAGACAATATTGGTAAATTTGTATGTTCCTTTCTGAAATAATTTTTAAAATAAATTGATTGTAGAAATTGTATCTAATTTATTTTCTACATTTTATTTGAATATGCAGTTACCATAATGAGTGTGGTGAACCTAACGTTTTAGAATGTTGTGATGCAAATAATTAACATAAAATAAAACACCTTATTACAACATTATTATAGGTGTTTTCAAGAGTACACTGGTAAAATATTAACGTCTTGTAATCAGTATGCGCTTTTTGTTTTTCAATCAGGTTGCGTAATGTTTCAGGTTCCAAACATTACGCAATAAACTTAAACGTACGTGGAGATATAATTAGCCTATGAGTGCATAAATTGATGCTAGAACAAGCTGTTGATCTAAATAACGTAATTTCTACATTATTTTCGGCTACGATCACCACTGTTACCGAAATAAACAAATTAATATAATCATAAATTCAACAACTAAATTTTAATATGTAAATTATTTAATAAAATTTCATCTCATGTAAGGCAAATAATGTGAAATATGCTCAAATAAGGGATACGAATGCATATACTTACATACCCACACACCCGAAAATACATTTTATTACATGTATAAAGTTGGTGAAAGATAACTGAGGCTATTCATTGCGATTTCAATACACAATATAAAGTTCAAATCATTCTATCTAGTTATTAGCGTTAGTAAATCAACATTTAATCAATGGTGATTACATATCAAATACTAATAACCTTGCGTTGATCATCCTTTGAAAAGAACTGTGAATAAAGCTATTTTCTCCATTGAAGCCAACTTAAATTTGAATGGCAGATTCAATTTTTTGCATCGTTTTCTAATTCGATTGCTGCCAACAAAATTTCCTGAGACTGTAGACTTAGCCAAA
The DNA here is from genome assembly GCF_977018435.1 of Lepisma saccharinum. Taxonomy (NCBI): domain Eukaryota; kingdom Metazoa; phylum Arthropoda; class Insecta; order Zygentoma; family Lepismatidae; genus Lepisma; species Lepisma saccharinum. The sequence continues at coordinate 25,218,578 of NC_139237.1, forward strand.
TTGAATGTGACATATGTTTTGAAGTTTTGCATGCTTTCTATGTTTAAAAAAAATAACATGAAATTGGTTATTTATAACATTAAATATGATTCGTTACAGCTTTCATATCTGATTTTAATAAGAGTGTATTTTGTTTTTCAGGTTTCCAGTTTAAAAATGAAACTGAAGTTTCAGAGATTCACACACGTTTTGCACTTACTTAAAATGGAACACACAAATCTTAAAAGATTTCCAGTTTTAATATTTTTCTTTCAAACATATTTCACTTGTAACGAGGTTACCAATAAAGAATAATTTACAGTAATAATACTAGTATGATTATGTAATTAAAAAATAAATTATAATAAATTTAACAACTCCAAATATTTTCCCCCAACCTTAACTTTTGATAGATTCATATCTTGCTCTCCCAAGGTGAAAAAATCCTTATCCAATTACTTGTGATGCGTAGGACAATAACCTCTTGGTCCACTTCTTTTTGCAGGTTTTACTGATGCCCGATAAAGCATGTTAAATATCAGAAAGTGACAGAAATAACTAAAACAATATACCTTGGTATATTGACGAGTTATGTATTTGTGACAAGTTTGGTTTGCTTATGCCCCGTTGGCGTTCATAGAGCATGGTGTATGGCTGTCTGTATACGTGTATGTAAAATGAGATATCATTAATGCAAATATGTTGCTTGATACCAAATATAGGAATTGTGACTTCTAAGATAATTTATAAGTAATAAAAGTAGCGTTCTTACGAGATGTGGGTCATTTTTGAAGGATTAATAAAGGATTTCTAAAAATAAAGAAACGGGAAATTTTGGAACGGAGTTGTAGGTGAAAAAAACAAATTGTTGCAAAAGATTTAATCATGGAAATGAATAGTGTAGATGATACCATTACATAATTAGATACAGCAGATGAGATGGGAATGTTAAAAACATAATACAAATATTCAGTAGATGACTACACATACTAAGCAAACATTCCTGCAATCGTCGAGGGATATCCTGCGTTGCTCGACGTGACATGTCCACAGGAATATGAGCTATTCTTTAATTGTAACATGTCTAGTCGAAAGTAGTTGTGAGGCAATTTCGCAGATTCCTGTAACCATGTTAGTCGAGCTATGAAGGATGTTCCTCGATGACTGCAGGAATCGCTGCTTCGAAAACGGCCATCTACTGGACGTCATATTCAAAATCTTGCCTACCCATTTCGTCAGCGGTACGTAATTTATGTAATGGTATGTTATGCACTATTTACTAACATGATGAAATCTCTTGCAGTATTTATTCTATTCACCTATAGCTCAAAATTTCAAAATTTCCCGTCCTTTTGACACTCTTTATATTACACCTGGCATGCTCATTTCCAACCCAAAACATTAGGAGGCTTCCCGATGACACGGTGGTAACGTCGTCGCTATGTAACGAAGACATCTTGGGTTCGATACTCGGGGGGAGCAAATAGTGGTTGGTGTCTCACTTTAATCTGTAGGTCCAGTCCCAATTACTGGACAAAAAATAAAGTCACACATAACTTCTGAATTCTCCGATAGTGCCATTTTTTCTAACGTGTAATTTAAATTTGCCCAGCCCAAAATTGTCCCTTAAACAATTGGTTTTATAATAAGATGCTATACACGATCTTACAATGGCATCGCTATTGGACGGGGAGCGATAATAGACACTGGTTCGTTTGTCTGCTCTACATACTAATCCGTCCAGGTAATTGAAAGAGAACATTGTATCAATGTTAAAGACAGAGCAGTCAGCTGAAGTCCAGCGTGAGTGATGGGGTGAAAGATGTGACCTTCCACGTAGTCGCCCAAATGTCATGAACTTTAAATAGATGGCAATTTTTTCTTAGTTTTCACCGTCTAGAACCGGCGGTATCACACATCTTAATAATCTACCGAAGATCGTATGAAATCCAAAATAAAGGAATCTCGGACAACAATATTATGTCATTCACGTCAAATGCGCTGCAATGAAAAAGTAGATGTGGAGGTAAGAGGGGGTGGGTTGACGCGGCATATATAACAATATCACGTCACGTACAAAGTTGGTCTATGTATTTTTCCATGAGCAAGTGGTGGCATCGTAGTGGTGTACGGGAGTGGATTCCTCAGTTAACAGCGAAATGAGTGCACGAAAGAGCCAGATCTGGCTGCAAGGGAGCAAAAAAATGCCTGTCATCTTGAAATATTTACATATGTTCATTATGCTTCAGTAATATGTCAATTTAGAGACGCGTAACTCGAATAATGAAACGTCAAGATCCTATCTACTAGATGAAATGGACTGCAATATAAAATCCATTTCGCCGTTTTCTGGGATAAATACTAGAAATGTTCCAGCTTGAAAAGAACACATGCATTAGCTCGAGAGTAATTTAAATAAATTTAACATTTTTAGAATTTGAGCAGGAATATAAGTATGCCACGTTGGAATATACCATCAATAGTTGACAGTAAACAAATATAAACCTGTCCATCCACATAGCAAATTTACTCACTGTAAAACGTGATAAGTAAAAAAATGTTATTAATGTGCTGGTTAAGTAGCTGGGGTTTGGTGAACAGTATTCCATTGATTTGAATGCTATGGTTTGGAATATGCACCAATGAAATGCCAATTCCACACCAATGTATACTAGAGGATTTTCGGAATGCTCTCATTTTACTCCTAGTTATACAATAAATTTAGCCAAATTGAACTTTAGGTTGGGTTGTAAGGGTATTCTGTGTTTTTTTTATTAACAACACTCAATTGTACCATGGCATTGATTGAAGGTCAAATAAAACCACTCTAACCTTGTCACGAAATTATTATGCTTTGCTTATTTTAATCTTTACTATATGGAAAAGTAATCCAAGTTTATATCCACCTGAAAATTAAATAAGCCAGGGTTGGGAATCTCAACCAATTCATTTTTGGAAAACAATTTTTTACACGATGAACTGGCTCCTTCCAGAGTGAGTAACTTAATGCAAGTTGTTTGGTTCCTAGATACTTAATCATTAAGTATGCAATCTGTCGGAATCTCATCGTTGTCGCCTTGTAATCGGGTCCCGGGTTTGATACCCAGTGGAGGCATAGTGGCTCGGATCCCACTTTGAACTGTAGGTCCAGTCCCGATTAGCCTTAGTGTGCATAAAATGGACTTAAAACATCAGAATGTACATCAATCAAATCAATCATCCTATTAATATTTGAAATATAACTTTTTACACTCTTGACGTAGCAAAAATTTCTCCCGGGCCCTCTCTGAGTACAAATTGATATACACTTACTCAATTCATTGAACTCGCATTAAATACGTGGGTAACATAATGTAAGTAGTTTGGTAATTATGTACGCTGGGGAGGGGTGATAATTTCATCCTATTTACTTCAAAAATAAAATTTGCTACAACTTGAATCAAGGAAAATCCATCTGTTACCCATATACAGATATATGTATTTTTTTTTTTCAAAATATGTGCATTTAATGTGAACGTTTTATTTTCGAGGAACATATTTCGAGTTAGTTCTACCTGGGAAATTGATATTCAATTCAGCATTTTAGTAAAACATGTTACATTAGTAAGAAATTGAAGTATCCCTGGGCCCCACAGCACTCACTCTAGCCTATTGACTGCCATGTGGGGAGTCGGAAATTACTAACAATATGTTTACAGATAGGCGGGTTCTTTTAGAGTTATTGCTTCATAATCAACCGGTCCATTCTATTGAGTCTATCTGTTCATAGAATGGTGAAATGTGGTCTCTGTATTTCAGGTGGGGCATAACCCGAACGCAACGGTTTTGGTCTTGTTCAAAACCATCTTTATTATCTGATACGACGCAATAGACAGTCATATTAGTCAAAATGCGGGAAGATGAACGATTGGACTTCCTTGGTCTTGGTGCTAGGGAAGTTAAGGTGGGCGCCTGGGGAGAAAATGTTGATGAGAAACTGACCTAAGTCGATGGGATGGAGAGGAGAAGAGTGACATACAATCTATTACCTAATTCAAGTCAAGTGATGGTAACGCCAACATCATGTCATAGACGACAAGAGTGCCGTATGACGCTATACGCTAAACCACATCACGTGATGATGACCCCAAAGTCATGTGATAGTCTAATTTGATTTGGAAGAGGATGAACGGCATAATGAGAGCTGCGTATTATGATATAAGCTAGCCAAATCACGTGATGATGACGTGTTAAGAAACAAGCCGAATGAATAGGTACAAGAGAGGGAACGAAAAGGGTGACGTATCACAGAATGAGCTAACGCAAGTCATATGTCTTACTTGTCTTAATTCCTTTTTCTTCATCAGGAGAATAGGACATTAGTGAAAAGTCTCCATTTGGCTCCGTGACAAGCAAATTTTTTGACCTCTCTCCATGTTTTCCCCTTTTCGGTTGGATCTTTCTCCACTGTTTTCTTCGGACGTTCTATTATTCGGGGTCCTTGCAGGTTACAGTATAATGCTGTTTTCTCTATTGCTCAAGTTGGTTTTCGTAAGGTGTGTCCGAATCAAATCCACCTTGCCCGACCCTGTGGCCGAGTGGTTGGCACATCGCGCTGCGACGCCAAAGGTCCCGGGTTCGAATCCCAATCGGGCTTGGTTGTTTGGGAATGTCCATTCATCAATTTCATCCTTTCATCACTCATCCCCATCTTCGCAAATTAGCCGAGAGGCACAAAACGCGAAGTAAAATAAACTAATTCAATCAATCAGTCAAATCCACCTTCTTCTTTTATTTAGATTGCATTTGACAGTCGTTGAGTATCTCTAGATATTTTTTCATTGTTTATTATTTCTGGTCATTTTATGTTGAGGACACGCCTAAAACAATGAATAATATAAGTTTGTATGCTTCTGTGTAAGCTTGTGTGGTTGTCCATGTTTCGCAAGCATACAATAAAAATGATTTATACTGTATTTAAAAGTCATATTTTTGTCTCTCTACAAATATTGCACGGTTTCAAAGCTAGACACAGTCGTATTAAAGCCCGATTTGCTATCTTTAGTCTCCTTTTAATGTCTTCATCTGAACCTGTTTCTTTTGCAATGATACTTTCCAAGTACGTAATTGACTCTACTTTCTTAACAAGGACATTTTAAACATTTCATTTTTCATTTCATCTTGCATTGTAACAGTGAGTCCTGCTATCTTCGTTTCTTCCTGTAGTCTTTTTAGTTTCTCCTTCATATCACTAAGTCCGTGTGCTAGTAAGCTGGCGTCATCCGCAAAATCTAAATATTCTAGTTTGTCATTGATTCCCCATTGTATTCCACTTTTCCTACAACCCATCGTTTTCCTTATAACTGTAACTAGTACTACTAGAAAAATTTGTTCGAGCTAGGACGCATCCGTTTCTCACACCATTTGTGAAATCGATATATTCTGTCAAGTGGCCTTCATATAGGATTTTACACCTAAAGCCTTCGTATGAATATATTTTTATATTTAATATTTTCGTTGGAATACCATAGTCTGCTAATGTCTGTTACATGACTCTTCAATTTAGTGAGATATATGCATTTTCAAATCGATGACTAAGACATAAAGTGGCTTGCCATTCACTGTTTTGTTCCAGAATTATTCTTAGAGTATTTATTAAAGTGACACAACTACGTTGTCCTTGGAACCAGCTTTTTCTTTTCTCAGTCATCATTCTACCACATCGTTTACTCTATTTAAGATTATTTATTGACTGATTTGGTGTTTTATGTAAACTTTATGCACAGTAAGGCTAATCCGGACTGGAACTACAGCTCAAAGGGGACGCTGGGTGGGCGCCGGTGCCGCTTCCAACTTTAGATAAATTACTAGATTTGTCCGTCCGGGGGTCGAACCCGAAACCTTTAGCAAGATAGTCAGACGCGTTACCATTTTTTTTATTTTTTTTATTACCAATTTAACTATATTACATGCTACTACTTTTAACAGGGTTTAACCATACTTCATTTATAGTTACATTCAAAATATTACATTATATTGTTGAGTCATATAGTGTATGTTGAATATAGATTGCATATAACTTTTTTTAGAGGTAAAAGTTTTCCATATTCACTGCGGTAATAGTCCCTTATATTGTCTCCTGTTTGTCGTTTGAAAACAATATATATCATGTAGGCTCGATGCTTTGTAGCAGGGAAAAGGTTTAAATTCCGGAAAAAAATATTAATTTCGGAGTAATACACTGAACTGATGATCGACTTATATGTGCTATCATTTTTTGGAATACCGGCCAGTCTTGTTTTGCCTTTCCACAGTGCGTCATCCTGTGTGCTATTGTATCTTCTACTAAACACTGCTCACAATTAGATCTGTACTAAACCCCAGCCGATGTCGTTTTGCTTTATTAACAATTAATTCGTGAACAACTTGGTACCATTGACTGCATTGTCTATTGGATAAATATTTTGCCGAAATATTGGTAAAAATTATTTTCCAAATGTATTTAGGGATTTTCTGCACTATATGCGGCGTATCCTTTTTTTGAGTAATGTATTGATTATACAAATATTTCACTGTTAACTGATTATAGTCTATTTTCTTTATAAGTCCATATAAATATTCCATTATAGCTTCTTGATATACCTTTTGGAAAGTGGGAATTTTTATCTCATTCACTGATGCTTCTAATGGAATATCTCTTATATATGTATATCCTGGAATGTCTTGGATATTTTCTTTAGGTTCAATCATTGAAAAATACCGATGATTAAAGAAAACTTTTGTTTTTTTACCAACATCCACCAAACTCATTCCTCCTTGCTGTTTTTGTGATCTAAGTGTCTGCTGATTCACTCGGAAAACTTTTCCTGCCCAAAGGAACCGGTTTAAACTTTTCTTTATTCGTGGTAAGTTACGATTATCACATGGCCAAATTTGGGCTCCATACCATAGTTTTGATAAGATATATACATTTGCTATTTTGACTCGCGCACATGATCGGGTGATTTTGTCTGTCTCAAGAGCAACTCGTCTTTCATTTAAGAAAGTCACGTGACTTGTCAGGTGGAATGTTGTTCATCAGAAAATCGCCTTTTCTCAAGCAAGGTCGCTGAACCGATAAGAGCTACACGTTATATCTCCGATAATGATTCGCCTAAAAACGTTGAACGAAACTCTGAAACAATTCTTGCCTTTATTACATAAGCTACTATACTGTATGTGCAGTAGTAGCTTAGACGTTAGGGCGATTTATTACCATGCGAAAGATCTGGGTTCGATCACCGACGGGGCAGAATCGGGATATTGTCCACCTGTTCAAGCTGCTTTGGTGTCCACGCAGCGTCTTATATAGTGGGTACCTAGAGGGAACTTTGGGGGGGGGGGGTTAAGGCGGCCAGGAGCGTGGTGCTGATCACGTCATCCCCACCTTCGACCTGACGAAGAAAGCTTGGGGCACTAACTCCACACCCCCTATACGCCTTCATGGCTTGGTGCAAAACAGAATGTAGCACTTTGCTTTTTAATTTACCATACATCCCGATTTTGTCGGAACAGAACTTCCCAATCTCTACGTGGCTTTCTTCCAAGTTCCGTGGGGATGTAAATTTTTCTTGCACAATTCATACATGTTATATTTTCTTGTAAGAACAACAGCCGATATTCTACTCCATTTTCAGAAATAAATCTCAATTCCACACACTGAAAATGTATCACTTTCTACATCTTAGCATGAAAATATCTAGTAGCAAAGAAATGTGTGGAAAGAGAAAAAATAACGATTTGTAACGACACTCTGGAAATTTTGTAGCTTTTTTCCAATTTTTCAACTGACATTCATAATATTAGTTAACAATCCCAATATTGACTAAAGAATAGCTTAGTCGTTTTGCTACTTTCAATTCTTCATCAGCGTAATAACCGTAACCCTACATCTCTCTCCTCTCTCTCTTTCTCTCTCTCTCTCTCTCTCTCTCTCTCTCTCTCTCTCAGCCTTCCCGATGGCGCAGTAGTAGCGAAGTAGCCTTGTGAGCAAGTTGTTCCCAGTTCGGTACTCGGTGGAGACACATAGTGGTTCGGATCCCACTTTAAACTGTAGGTGGTCTCGATTAGCTTTACTTTGCATAAAGTAGAAATACCAATGAAAATTGAAATCAAAATCACCGTAACTCTCTACAAAGCCAGGGGATCCTTGTTCGAAAGCTGCTGAGGCTTAGATGTATCATTGCATTCGTATCATTACCCATCATCTTCATCGTCACGACTAACGCAAGAGGTAAAAATTCGACACAAAATGAGCCAAACAGATGCTTGGAATCAATCTGAATATTGGTTACGTTGGATACGTGGTAGAATTGTCTTAAAAATTACTTCCTGTTATGTAATAGGGTTTTTTATTAGATTGATTGATTGATTGATTGATTTAGTTTATTTCACTTCCCGTTTTGTGCCTCTTAGATAATTTGCGAAGATGTGGATGAGTGATGAAATGATGAAATTGATGAATGGACATTCAGAAACAACCAAGCCCGAACTCGATTCCAACCCGGGATCCTTGGCATCGCAGCGCGATGTGCTAACCGCTTGGCCTCAGGGTCAGAAGGTTTTTGATTAGAGAGACCATTTGTATAATACATATCGTTGTTTTGAACAAAAAGTAGTTTCACGTTCAACACATTCTTCGGTTGTTTAGAAATCGTAAGGAGGAAGGACCTCCAAATTTCTGCTTTCACATGTCAATGAAACTAACATAAGTTTAGTGTAGGTCACAAAAGAGATTTACATATTGTTATGATATTTTTAAACATCACGAAATTCAATTCGAATAGAATACGATACTACTTCTTACGTTCCTGTAAATGTTCACAATTTGTCTGGCGAAAAAGAAAGTAACGAAGATTTCCATGTTTCCTTGAACAAAAATAAGGCGCCTGCTTGTAGCAAGCAAGCACTAACTGCTTCGATCAGTGACCTTCACTGCCGGAGTGACTCACAGCAGGCCTGCGCTCGTTCCAGTGTGCGTATAAAACAGATATTTTATTTCCTTCGATTCAATCCACAGTTATATTAAGCTAAAATTCTAATATTTTCGTAAAATATGTAGTAAACAGGTTGTATACATTATGGTCTTCCACACGGGAGATAGGGGTGTTGTAAACATTTCTGAAACAAAACGTCGAGCACGAAGGAAAAGTCACTTTAGACAAAAATGCACACTTCCCTTGCGACCATGACCTGACTCGGCATGTTGACAATGAGAACAATAGACAAATGATTTCCTCATACGTCCGCTTTCCTGCAAGGCATGAGATTGTGGCAAGAAAGGCCAAAGATCAGCGCATGACCGATCGGGACATAAAAGATTAAGTGGCAGCAACTTCCTTCTCTGACCCAACTTTGACCGTAATATTTCAACGATATCACAATGTTGATGCGATTTTCTGAATGAAAAATTATCCTTCATATGAGTTTTCATTTCAAGAGTTCTGCATGGCACGAAATTTACGTTTTTCGTCAGTCTAGTTTACTCTCCAATATAACATAATTTTCTCAATTTGAATGTGGAAATAAAACGAATGTAACCGAATGATTTAGAGACTTATTGTTAAGATATTCATCGTTACTTGTTTGTCGTAGTAATGAAAACATTTTCATAAGATTTTTAAACACAATTTTATGTTACAATTTCATTTCATATCAGTTATTAATTAATTAATTTTTTAAATATTACCACAAAACAGTGGAGCCATGACTGTCGAATCGGAATGTTTCAGACTCCTTTCGAAACACGTACGTACCTTGAATTCAGAATTTTGTTGACAAAATATTTTTTTCGAAAGTTAAACGTATCAAAACTTATTTGAAATCAGGATCAGATATGTAGCAGGAGAGAATTAATGAACTCATAATTAACACCATTGAGAATGGAATTTCCTCTCTCTAGCTCATTGTAAACTTTACATCATATAAGGCAAGAAAGTTGAGTCTTTGCATACAAATAAGTAAATAATGCTAATAAAAAGTTTTTAAAGTGAAAATGATAGTAAAAAATCACACTCGTTTCACATTGCACAAAGTTCATAATATATAACTTCATTATTTAGGGAATCGACTTGCCAGAATTAGCAACAGTTTATCCAGAAATTTCAATTTGTATATTTGTATGTACGATTTTACCCACACATACCACTGACATTGAGAAAGAGTTTTCGGTTTTTCAAATTCATCTAGACAATTTTCTTTATAGGCTACGCAGCAGTAGGTTCGAAATTAACAGATAGCTATAAACTAAACTACAAAAACTTCCAAAATAAACCAAAGTCATTCAAGCTGACTATAAGCGAATGATATATATGCCTTACAGAGGAATCAAACCTAGGACCTGTAACGTTTGCATTATTTTTACTTTACAAACATTACACATTCAAAAAAAAGTAAAGAGAAAGCGACGTTCCCTTTTTTTTTAGCCATCGGAGGTCGTTTTACCTCACGATGACTTCTGGTGCTGCCTTTAGCGGCGATTTCGGCCGCACTGGCCTGCTTGTAAAATATGCTGCTCCAGTTAGTCGGCGTGTGCGATTTGCCTCTCGCAGCTACTTCCTACTCCCGCTCCGAACGGCAGGTGCCTGTCCTTGGGCACGACGTCTTGTCCTTCGTCGGCAAGAGACACTACTCCACCACAGTTTTCTGAAGTGAAGCCTGCCATTCCAACCGTTAATAAGCAGAAGCCTGTCGAACGAGTATAGTGGAAGGAAGGCGTGGGTCTTGGTGTGATTTGAACGTTAGTGGAGGTATGTACAAAAACAATCTCTTTGACCGTGATATGGGAATGGAGATTACATCTTACGATCTTGCCGTTCGCTGATAACGATTGATAATTTGCTTTGACTTTTTGTGGAACCTTGAGTAACGAATTCTATAAAACGAACGCTAGTTCTCCTTCAGTTGTCCCCCCCCCCCTTTTTTGCCTTTTTGGTCGCTCTCGATGAACTTTCTGATAAGTGTTTGAAACCAATGCATATATTGGTGAGTGCGCGTTAAACAAAAAAAAAAGGAGTCAAAGAAAGGAAGGCGTGTGTATGCACGCGTGAACTTGTACTATATCTTGCTGACGCGTTTTATAATCTCATACTCTCAAAGAATCCTACGCAAAACGTGAATAGCTGCATAATTGAACTATTTAATAAAGTTTATTCACGCACAGGCAGCGTATAAAGATTGATAGTGAAGCATATCATTTTTGATCGCCCAAAAGTTGTGTCAGTGAAGTTAAATGCACGCACGTGTGCACTTGATAGTCAAACTAGTAGAAAATCGCGATTCTTGCCGTCTTGTTCCAATTTACTATCTAGTAGTTTAATAACCTACCTGTCCGCCTTTTGGTAGCACTACCGATGCGATAACTAATAATAATAAAAAGAGAGGCATTTGATTAAGAATAAAAAGAGAGGCATTTGATTAAGAATAAAAGAGAGGCATTTGATTAAGAATAAAAGAGAGGCTTTTGATTAAGAATAAAAGAGAGGCATTTGATTAAGAATAAAAGAGAGGCATTTAATTAAGCATAAAAGAGAGGCATTTGATTAAGAATAAAAGAGAGGCATTCCTTGATCTAAATAATAATAGCGGTGTGCTTCTTTTATAAACTGTACTTTTTTTTTAAGGTAATTTATAGATACAATTTGTGCTCGCCAACTATTCTAGTGTCTCGCCTAGCCGAGAACAAGGTTGTGATTAAACTGCATTTTATGTGCATGCTCGCGATTTGTTAACATAAAAAAATGAAAATTTATGTGAGAAGATTGAAATAGCGCGCAGGTCGCGTGGGTTGTTGTTAATATCACATTGCTTGTTAAAATTGCTCCCAACTCTAGTCATTTGGGGGATTGTGTGTACTTGTAAAGTGTACTATTATTGGAACTTTGAATATATATATATTTGTTGAATTGAATCGTGGGGATCTTTTAATTATATTGGTTGCATGCTCTAAACAACTAGATTTACATAAAAAAAAAGATTGGTAGAAAGCCCGAAATTGAAGTTAACGTTAAAAGACAATTGTTAGATTATACGTTTAGCAACGTTGGAAAAGGAGAAAGGATATTACATCGGGACAACGCAAGTATTAAACTTAGAATACAGCGGAGAAGGCAAGTATTGCTATCCACTGACGAACCCTTCAAACTATGACGTAAGTGTGCGTAATTCATAAGTTTCTTTATTTCAGGGTCCCCCCTTTTTGTCTCGTGCTTCTTGTGCTTGCTGCCCGTAAACTCTCGCAGTACGGTGCAGGAAGTACGACACAAGAAGATAAAAAAATTGTAGCGTGAAGTGTGGACATTAAAGTTGTTTTTTTTTTACCTTTGTTCGCGATCGCAGCCCAGTCGTTTCCAATTAAATACATTGAGCGATCGCGTTTGACCACACTGTTACGTCACAAATTTGGTACCAGAGCATCGTTTCTTTGATTCATTGCGGCATCATTACTGTTGTTATTATATAACCTGACAATTTTTTTTCCCTCCCGATTGTTTTTGACCCTCCCCCCTTTTTTGGGTAATTGAATTTTTCTTTTCAGGTCTCCCTTTTTCCTACACATATATTGTTTTTGCTACACTATCTTTTGTGCAATTTGTAACTGGGTGCAGTTCAAAATTGGCAGTTTTTTTTTCCGATCTAAGCAACCAACATTGTACCCTTTCGTTACAATTGTAACGTAATTTTTTTCTCCCTCCCTTCAGTCCCCCCCTTTTTTTTTCTTTGGATCTTTCATCGTTACGGTTTTTTTTTCAATATTCTCCTTTTTTTTACAGATATTTTTGAAGGTTCTACTTCTGTGTGTTTACATATTTCACTAGTTTTTTTTTCTGGGATAGCGAGATGACCTTTGATATTCCGCCTCCCTATGCACCGTCCCCTTTACCTCCACCCTCACCTTCAACTTTGGATTTTGTTAGTAGTTTATTGTTACCCCAGCAACATACTCCCGTGCGTGATTTTGTACGTTTTAATACCTTCAAATTCCTTTTTAAGGATTTGCCTTTGTTACATGGACGGGATATCCACCTTTTGTTCAATTTCATGTTTAGACTCCATAAGATTGTTAATTTGGAATTGCTCGATGTTGAGTCTGTTTTGTTATGGGCCCTACAGTATACCTTACCCCCACTTACAGAGATTTGGATGGAAGGCCTCTTACAAAAGTTGCCCTGGCATTTATTTAAGTTAATGGTTTGGAATCGATTGGTTCCATATTCCTTATTGTTGCCCTTTCAGAATGAGGTTTTACATCGGGTGCAGCAACCCGGAGAAAGCTTGTATTCTTTCGTCCGTGATATTTTCGATGCTTGTCAAACCCTCCCGGTGGAATGGTCTGAAGCTCAGTTGTTACGCACGATAATTGAGGGTATCAATTTTCCAGCTCGCGCGTTACTTTTGGGCCATTCTTGTCCTCAAACTGTGGGGGATCTATTCCTTTTGGCACAAAATATCTGGCAGTCGGAATTGAAATGGAATCTCCAGCGACAACCTGACACTGCGGCCATTCCGGCTCATTTGCCTTTGGCGGACGATTCCGCGGATTGCGATACTTCGTCCCATGATCCTCCTTCTGTTCAATCATGTATGCCCGCGGTAGCGTCTTCAACGCAGCCAGATCCCGGTTCCAATTTACATTTGCCTTTTAGCACAATGCAGCTGGACACACCTCTTGTTTTGTTACACGCCGAATATCCATTTTTGTTTGAAGGTCATTCAACACCCACAATGCGGGTGCTCCTTAATCAACAGCCTGTTTTGGCGTTACTGGATACCGCTGCATCGGTATCTATAATTTCTTCTTCCTTGCTCAATACCCTTAAAGGTTCTTTTCCCATTTTTTCTGACCAATCCATCGAATTGAGAGACGTTACTAATCATTCGTTTTCCTTATCCTCCTTTTGTTATCTACCTTTGCGACTCGACCGACTTACTTGGCAATGGCGCTTTTGGGTGTCGGATGCTCTCCCCTTTTCAGTAATTTTGGGCACGGATTTTTTGGTCCATACCAAGGCGACCATTTCTTTTGAGACGCAACTTTTATCTTTTCCTTTTCATCAGGAGGGTATACCTATTGCTTTCCCTGAACTTACTCAGATACCTATCTCCGAGGCTCTTTCGGGTTCCTCCTCGAGTTCGCCGGAAACTTCACATGTGTCTGTCATTACCGATCCTCTTCCTGTTCACTTAGATAACCAATCCTTACAATCATTGTTACTTCAACTTCAGGATGTGGTTACGGAAAAGGTTGGTACCTGCACTTTGGATCCGGTTTCGATACCTGTAATTTCAGATATCCCCTTTCGATCAAAACCCTTCCAACTTAATCCTGTTCAAACTGACATAATGAGGAAACAGATTGAAGAGTTGCAGGCTCAGCACATCATAGAGTCCTGCCGGTCATCTTACTCCAGCCCGGCCTTTCTGGTTCCCAAAAAGAACGGTACTCACCGTCTAGTATGCTCATACAAGAACCTTAACCGCCTGATAGCGTATGATCAATTTCCACAACCGCGCATAGACTTATTGTTTCAACATCTACAATCAGCGGCGGTATTTTCTTGTTTGGATCACTGCCAGTCGTTCCATCAGATACGGTTAGATGAGAGAAGTAAAGACTTGACAGCATTTGTCACTTCCTTTGGCCAGTATCGATATACTCGCGTTCCGTTCGGAATCAACCTTGGAACTCAGATATTGTCAAGAGTTCTCGATGAGGTGTTGGGAAAGTTTAAATACAAGTTCCTTTTGACCTATGCAGATGATTTATTGATATATTCACCTGATGAATCGTCCCATATGGAACATCTTAGAGAGGTCCTTCAGGTTTTGCGATCGGCTGGTCTTACTGTTAACCCGGATAAGTCTATTTGGATGGCGTCAGAAATTAAGTACCTCGGTTATATTGTTCGTAAGGGCCAGATGGTTATGGATCCGGATCGGATTTCAGCCATCCAAGATATTCCGGCTCCTAAAAGCCAGAAGGGTGTTTCTCAGGTCATAGGTTTACTCTCGTATTATTCCCGGTTTCTTCCCCAATTCGCCGATCGTACGTCTTTTCTGACAGATAAGCGGAAGAAAGACACTACCTTTGTGTGGACTGCCGAGGATCAAACTCGGTTTGACAATTTGAAAGCTGCATTTATTGAACATACGGTTCTGGCTTTGCCCGATTTTACAAAGGAGTTTGTTCTTCAAACGGATGCTTCCAGTTTGGCACTGGGTGCTACCTTAAACCAACGTGAAGTGGATGGCTCCTTGCGTCCCATTGCATTCGCATCGCGAAAGCGTACGACTTTGGAACGTAAACAATCTATATATGAAGCGGAGTGTTGTGCTGTGGTGTTTGGCTTCAAGAAATTTGAAACATATTTAACTTCTAAACACTTTGTTCTCCAAACAGATAATCAGGCTCTGTCTTGGTTGTTAAAACACCCTGAACAATTTGGTAAGTTTGGTCGATGGCTTTTGTATTTGTCTCGTTTCTCTTACCATGTAGAACACATTTCTTCTGCTAAAAATCCGGTGGCCGACTGTCTTTCACGCATGCATTCTTCTGATGATTTTATGGTAACATCTCCGTCTTGTACCAGTTTGGCTTGCGCGGCTCCCAAATTCAATATCATTCCCTTCAATAAATCAGATATTGCGGTTCTGCAAAGCCAGGATCCAGATTTGTCTCTTATTATTACGCAGTTGAAGGATAATCAACAGGTTAAGCATTATCATTTGCATCAGGATCTGTTGATTTGGCAGCCGCCTCGTTCTACTTCTTCTTTAGTTGTTGTTCCTCACGTGCTTCGACATTTATTATGTCGTTATTATCATGACACTCCTGTTGGTGGTGCGCACTTAGGCGTCAATAAAACCATCAAGAAAATAGCGACGCTTTTCTGGTGGCCTACTTATTTCTCTGATATCCGCAAATATGTCCGTTCTTGTGACATTTGTCAGAGGGCCAAACTAGCTGTCCGTAAACCTCCTGGCCTTTTATCTTCTGAGGTTATACGACACCCTTGGCGTCGATTATATATCGATTTGGTTGGTCCTCTTGTTCGTTCTACTAAGGGTAATGTGTACATTTTGGTGGTGGTGGATGCCTTTTCCAAGTGGGTGTCCCTGTTTCCGCTCAGGTCGGCTACATCCCATCATATTATTGACAAGCTACGCACCTTGTTTTTGTTGTTTGGTGCTCCATGTGAGTTGGTCTCGGATAATGCTTCTTATTTTCGTTCTAACCTCTTTAATAATTTTCTATTCGAGTCAAATATTCGTCATATTTACACTAGTGTTTATTACCCCAATCCTTCCTTAGCGGAGAGATTCATACGGAACCTTAAGGCTTCATTAATTTGTTACCACTCTAAGGATCACTCCAAATGGGACACTCATCTGGAAAGCATAGCTTTTGCCTTCAATACCGCCCAGCATGATAGCACTCATACATCTCCATCTAAAATTATTTTGGGTCGAGACATAGACGGCCCGATGAATTTTTTTTGGGAGTTACAAACTGATTCCGAATTGGCAGCTCCTCCTTCGCCGGAGCGGGCACAGCGCTGGGGAGAGGCTTACCAACATCTATTAAAGTCTTGGCGTTCTCGCCAACTTAAATATGATCCTTCCAGATCCCAGGTTTCTTTGAAACAAGGTGATATGGTACTTTACCGTACCTTTCCCCATAGTAATGCATTGCTTCACATATCTTCGAAGCTTCAAGAGCGTTGGTTGGGTCCGGCCCAGGTGTTTAAAATGCTGGGTCCGGTTACCGCCATGCTGGTTGACCCTGACACTCAGCAAATCGTCCGTAAGGTTCATGTCTCCCATGTCAAGCCATATGTTATTCGTGACGAGGAGGTTGTTCCTCAATCGGTCGATTTAGCGGATTCAGATGTTGCTGTTACGCTTCAATCTTCCCCCGTCCCTTGTTCATAACGGGCCTTGATATTCTTAAGTGGTGGTGCTTGGTTCATCCGATGTATATCCTAGCTCTTTTTCTTAGATAGCTCTTGTATATATATATCGTGTATTTTGTTCCCAAGGTTATTGTTATGCACTCAGGTATTATTCTTAAAATTAAGGCTTTTTGTGTATTTATGAATGATTTTATTCATTCTTTGTAAAGGTGTTTGTTAATACTGCTCATTATGCTCTCTTGAATTTTGACTCTGTATATATTGTGTATCCTATGGTTTTATCTGCCTTTTGCATCTTTGTAATAGTGCTACCTTCCTTTTCCCTGTTGTAGTAATTTCCCTCCTCTTCTTTCCTATTTCTTATTTCTTCCTTCCTTCTTTTCTAGTTTTTGATTCCTGGTTTTTTTCTTTTCTATGTTTTTACTCCTACGAGGACGTGAGATACTACTGGTGCTCTTTTGGGAAATGGTTCAGAGTTACAACTCTCTTTACAATTCGGCGTAGCCTTTTCATGCATGCATAGGAATGACAACGTAGCAGATATGTTTCAGTCAGGAGAGAGTTGAATTTTGTCAGACATCGAGGTGTTTCGACCGGGAGGTGTGCACGATGTTCTGCAAATTGGAGGATCGACAACAGAATTGGTTTTCAAAATTTTGAACTTTATGTGTTAATTATGAAAAATTGTCAGAGTTGAACTCTGATTGGTGATTACGATTTAGTGTGCTTAATGTGTGTTTTGTTAATTTTTGGGATTTCTTTTACTAGTGTTATTTGCTTTACCATTTCTTATATTGTTGGTCAATAATGGGTATATACTTGCCTGCTAACATTTTTCTTGGTAATTTGCATTGCCTTCTCTATATCAGTGGGTTTTCCTTTCTCTTTTCTAGTGGGGGGTATTTGTAACGTTTGCATTATTTTTACTTTACAAACATTACACATTCAAAAAAAAGTAAAGAGAAAGCGACGTTCCCTTTTTTTTTAGCCATCGGAGGTCGTTTTACCTCACGATGACTTCTGGTGCTGCCTCTAGCGGCGATTTCGGCCGCACTGGCCTGCTTGTAAAATATGCTGCTCCAGTTAGTCGGCGTGTGCGATTTGCCTCTCGCAGCTACTTCCTACTCCCGCTCCGAACGGCAGGTGCCTGTCCTTGGGCACGACGTCTTGTCCTTCGTCGGCAAGAGACACTACTCCACCACAGTTTTCTGAAGTGAAGCCTGCCATTCCAACCGTTAATAAGCAGAAGCCTGTCGAACGAGTATAGTGGAAGGAAGGCGTGGGTCTTGGTGTGATTTGAACGTTAGTGGAGGTATGTACAAAAACAATCTCTTTGACCGTGATATGGGAATGGAGATTACATCTTACGATCTTGCCGTTCGCTGATAACGATTGATAATTTGCTTTGACTTTTTGTGGAACCTTGAGTAACGAATTCTATAAAACGAACGCTAGTTCTCCTTCAGTTGTCCCCCCCCCCTTTTTTGCCTTTTTGGTCGCTCTCGATGAACTTTCTGATAAGTGTTTGAAACCAATGCATATATTGGTGAGTGCGCGTTAAACAAAAAAAAAAGGAGTCAAAGAAAGGAAGGCGTGTGTATGCACGCGTGAACTTGTACTATATCTTGCTGACGCGTTTTATAATCTCATACTCTCAAAGAATCCTACGCAAAACGTGAATAGCTGCATAATTGAACTATTTAATAAAGTTTATTCACGCACAGGCAGCGTATAAAGATTGATAGTGAAGCATATCATTTTTGATCGCCCAAAAGTTGTGTCAGTGAAGTTAAATGCACGCACGTGTGCACTTGATAGTCAAACTAGTAGAAAATCGCGATTCTTGCCGTCTTGTTCCAATTTACTATCTAGTAGTTTAATAACCTACCTGTCCGCCTTTTGGTAGCACTACCGATGCGATAACTAATAATAATAAAAGAGAGGCATTTGATTAAGAATAAAAAGAGAGGCATTTGATTAAGAATAAAAGAGAGGCATTTGATTAAGAATAAAAGAGAGGCTTTTGATTAAGAATAAAAGAGAGGCATTTGATTAAGAATAAAAGAGAGGCATTTAATTAAGCATAAAAGAGAGGCATTTGATTAAGAATAAAAGAGAGGCATTCCTTGATCTAAATAATAATAGCGGTGTGCTTCTTTTATAAACTGTACTTTTTTTTTAAGGTAATTTATAGATACAATTTGTTCTCGCCAACTATTCTAGTGTCTCGCCTAGCCGAGAACAAGGTTGTGATTAAACTGCATTTTATGTGCATGCTCGCGATTTGTTAACATAAAAAAATGAAAATTTATGTGAGAAGATTGAAATAGCGCGCAGGTCGCGTGGGTTGTTGTTAATATCACATTGCTTGTTAAAATTGCTCCCAACTCTAGTCATTTGGGGGATTGTGTGTACTTGTAAAGTGTACTATTATTGGAACTTTGAATATATATATATTTGTTGAATTGAATCGTGGGGATCTTTTAATTATATTGGTTGCATGCTCTAAACAACTAGATTTACATAAAAAAAAAGATTGGTAGAAAGCCCGAAATTGAAGTTAACGTTAAAAGACAATTGTTAGATTATACGTTTAGCAACGTTGGAAAAGGAGAAAGGATATTACATCGGGACAACGCAAGTATTAAACTTAGAATACAGCGGAGAAGGCAAGTATTGCTATCCACTGACGAACCCTTCAAACTATGACGTAAGTGTGCGTAATTCATAAGTTTCTTTATTTCAGGGTCCCCCCTTTTTGTCTCGTGCTTCTTGTGCTTGCTGCCCGTAAACTCTCGCAGTACGGTGCAGGAAGTACGACACAAGAAGATAAAAAAATTGTAGCGTGAAGTGTGGACATTAAAGTTGTTTTTTTTTTACCTTTGTTCGCGATCGCAGCCCAGTCGTTTCCAATTAAATACATTGAGCGATCGCGTTTGACCACACTGTTACGTCACAGACCCTAGAAGCATAGCACGTAATGCAACCACACCTCCATACAATTCTGATCCTTGCAAAGGCAACAAATTTTCTTGAAATCACTTTAGTGTCACAATACAAGATATTCTTAGATACTGTACGTATATTCTATTTTTCTTTAATTTAAGCTAACTGTACTTACCTTATAACAGTACACTTGAGAATCTCTGTCTTGCTTTTACTTCACTGACTCCCGTTGCCGTGTGCTTCTCCTTGAGCTCTGAAAGCAGCCTGATTCTAATTGGCGTAGTAAAATGTCAAAATGTCATAAACCAATAACAAAGAACTCACAAGTCAATGAAAAATTTCAGTAAATTCTTTGTTTGGAGTCTGAAGCAAATATGAGATCCAATGCCTTCTGTAAAGTATCGGAAACACATAATGAATGTCTGATATTAGTGGTGAAACTCCAGTTCTTTCATCTGGTATTTGAGCAAACTATATTTCTGAGCATTTCGAATGATTTGTACTTTGTCGAGGTTTTATTCACAATGCTTCAGAAAGGTACTGTTTCTTATTAATGTGTAAGCACATTGACATCAAAGTTGAATACTACTATGTAAATAGCTAAAACGATATTGAACACTATTTCATAAAGTTACTATTTGAGTGTTTATATGGAATAAATCACATCCCACAAAAATACAAAACTTTATGTCATTTACTTCAAGGAAATTATATTATTCATGGAAATAATAAATCAAGTGTACTTTTTGCTCCTTATGTGGCCTGTTTATATCTGCTTTCTCTCCCAAAGATAACTCTCTTTATAATTCTAAATTTTGTATGTTGTGAGCTCCAATTTCTGCTAACGAAATAAATTGTTGCGTGTTTGCAGAGGGCCAGGAGGGGTAGGTATGGGACAAGTCATTGACGATTTGGTTACTCCACCTGCCTTAAATTTCGATGTTTTCATCTGAAGTTTTCACATTAGTTAAGTAAGTCCCTGTTGTTGCATTTCAACGAAATTAGTCAAGGCGATTTAACAGGGTGTTCCCAAAATAACAAATCCGAAATTCTTGATATTTTCATTCATTTTCGTTGACCTTTTCTTTTTCGTTTTCCTGAACCTTTATTTATGCAACTCCTGCTTAGGTAAACCTGGAAAATAGCAATTAAGGAAATCAATATTTATTTAATAAAAAAAAACTACCAAAAGGCCAGATAAGGTGAAAACTAAAATTGTATTTAGCAAGAGAATTAAACTTGCTTTATCTATTAAGGCATCCCGCACTGCATTTGGAAGAATAACTAGGCTCTGGGGCTCATGTTGTTGTCACTACATATTTTCATTTATCGTATCTTACCACCATTCATCCTCATCTTCACGATTAGCCAAAGGGGAAGAAAAATAAAGTAAAATAAATTAAATCGATCAATCAGTCTTTGTGATAGTAAAAATTCTTGACTACAAGTATAATTTCTTTTAATTGACTTATTATTGACTTCTTGACTTACATGTTGATTACTTTGTCTTGACATTCATGGCTTTCGTGACTGGTAGACACCCTCTTTAATATTATAACATCTTGCAACAACCCTTTCGAAAATACACCTGGTGCTGTGGAGTGATTTAGATTTCAAGAACTGAACGGACGCGAGGCTCTACGAGTGAATTCGAAGACCCACGAAATTTATTGTGAAGCAATGTACCTTTACCCTTATTAGAAAGCGAAATTACAAGTGCAAATAGTAGCATGATACTGTTAGCTACACGTTGTTAACATTATCTTTATTTATAAAGACAACATCATACACAGAAAACTAACGAAATTTGATGTAGATTCCAGTAAAAGATGTAAGTTACAACGGATTGATTGATTGATTGATTGATTGATTGATTAAATTAGGTTATTTTACGTCGCTATTCTTCCACATTTGACTAATCGATGCGACGATAAGGATGAGTGATGATATGAAGAAATTCATGAAGGGATTCTTACAAAGAACACACATGCTCAGGCCAGGATTCTAACCCGGGGTCCCTGACGTCGTAGTGCGTAATGTTAATCAGTCGGCCACGTAGTTGGGCTAGAGAATGCTAATGTGGTTGATTATTTCCGTCTTGTAGATTCTTGTTACACGTGTGCGTTATTCTCAAGCACAATTCTCTCTCCTTGTTATAGATCATGTTTTTGCACATTTTTCTCAATTTTCACTAATGCAAAATTAATGATATTTTTATTGATGAAACTGAAACACAACGTTTGATGCGAAAACTTATGTCACACAAAACGTTATACGATGGAGTTTTTCACCCCTCGCAACTTTACATATATTTCAAGGATCAGTCGATCACTCATCCCCAATTAAAAAAAAAATCTAAATGAAAATAAGAATAAATACCGACATCTCCCTCTCACGTCTACGACAAAGAATCAAGGAACCAAAAAGAGAGACATCCACTCTCTTCTCTCGAGATAATTAGTTACTGCGCCACTACCCTCAAGACACCAATTTGTCCATTTATCACAGATGAAATCGTAAAGAACAAGGAGAGGAGTAAGACTTATCAGTGGAATGATTATTAATCATGGCGACAGACTTCAATAAAGTGATCTTCCAGAGTGACTTCGCTTTCTTTATATATGGTACTTTCAGTAAAGGGTTTCTATATACAATGAATGCAAACTTTTTCTCGCGTTCCCTCCTGCCGAAACATACCTATTACTTGCAGGCTTTTCTACTCCGAACAATGATTGTATCCTCTGACCAAGTCTAAATTTGCAAAGTGGAGGGATCAGCTGAGGCACTTGAAATTCCTAGGGCAACTTTTCGCACGGCCTGTACGTTTGTCCGCAGGAGTCCCTAGAGATATATTAGTACACAAGGACGGAAGAAATCTGATACTGCTCTGTTCCAGAATAATGCCAGACTACATGTGGACGCCTTCGCCTAACGGGGGTGAATGTACTTGGCCTTGCATCGTAGAATTACTTCGAGGCAAAACAGGGTTGCTTCACATAGAAAGATTGCAATATGAAATAATTTCTCAAATATCTAATTCTTTGTATTCGTCTTTCGAATTAGCGAGGATTTGAATCTTAACAATTGCTCAGATCCCCTCCCCCACATTTTAATGTAGTGGGGTCCGAACCTTCTCCAGGGGGGAGAGTCGCGTACATATCGGGGGGACCGGACCCCTGACCTCCCCACTAGTTACGTCTATGCACTTACTCGTACAAACACTGTAACATTGAGTGATATATCACTGCTAGACTCACTAATCCTAAGTGCACGCCAATGTTATTACCGATATGCCAATCGTATATGACGCTGGAACTCAACCTGGATATTGGAATGGACAAGTGACGGCCGATTTTTACAATTTTCGTCGACTATGTGAAAACCTGTAATTTTACCGCAGCCAATGTGAAAATAGTTTAAACAATAAACAGGGACGGTGAGGAAAATTTCATACTAAAATAATATGAAGCGCACAGTTTACTTAATGTATTGCTAGTTTCTGTCAATAAAGATGAATTTCAATAAGTAATTAATGTTTTAGTTGCACAGTCATTTATTTGTCATATTGTCACTATCAGTGGGATATTATTCTCTTTCACGTGCGTACATGAAGGTACGTTCAAATGTAATGTCCTTCAACATTTTTGAGTAACTGAAGTGAAGTCATACATTATATCGTTTTTTTAAATTAAATAACTTTTATTCTAATTAGCAATTGAGAAAATGTATTCGTTTTTCTTACTGTATCTTTGGAAAAATTTGGTGAAGAGGAAAGCCTAGGAAATAATGTTATAGATGATCAAGTATTTTAAAAAATATGTAATAAGAGTAAAGATTCAAGATAAATCTCAAAGGGAAATTTATATTTACGAAAATTATTTACTTATGCACTTAGTATTTCAAATCTTTGTGTTTTGCCATTTTTTGTGTCTGTCTCTCTATGGTTTTACATACCCCGTTCGTTTAAAACAGATAACCTTGTACACCATCTCAACACATCAGTCAATTATTTTGCTAGCACAATGATTGAATCACTAAGAGGAAGCTGCATTTGGACGTAGCACGTTTGCTCCTTTCGTGCCCTGAAGACATTTGCTAACCTCGCACAATTACCTTACTTGACACCAACACTTGATGGTAGAAGTTATGTCACTACACATCTGCTACTAATATCTAATAAAAATGCAGAGATCGACTATTGTCCGTCTATGAGTTCTAATCCATCCAATTTTACTAGATGCAAATCAACACCCTCAGTTTGTGTCTAGTTTTGGATTATGTAATTAGAAGCATGTGCTTAGAATTTACTGAAATATTGTAAAAAATGTAAAATATTCATATTTTCAGTGTCAACAGGGAATTCCATCTTAATTGCATCAGCTCCACGAAGTTATAATATTCATAAATTACTGTATTTCTCATAGCATATAAAATCTATGAATAACTGTAACACGATAAAATGTGCTGAAGATGTAACGTAATCCTTCATGATTATCCATTGCCCCTAATGACGTATTAACCCATGAATATCAGTTGCAGTAAATTTGGCAGCTAGCAATGTGCCTATAGTAGAAGAACAGCAGAAAATAATCCTACTTCTTGTGAAAGAGGACGTCAAACCAGTTGGTGTAAAGATTGGAAGCAGTATAAGGAACAAGCAAAGTCACATGCAAGACTGTACGGATGATGTCAAGAGATGAAGAACGATAGTTGGTGACGAATTGACTCATTCCACTAGCTGATAAATGTAATATATTTTCATGTGGGTATATTGGAGAAATGGAGTCAGATATAATGGCATTCTGAAGAGAAGATCTTGGATGTGGTCTGGATATGTGATTCTTCTCCATGACGATGCCAGTCCACGCATTACCAATTTGAGAGCAACAACACTCCACTAAATGGGCTGTGAGGTTTTCACTCATGTATTTACAGTCCGGACGTAGCCCCCAGTGATTATATTTTGTTTGGGCCTCCCTAGAAACATCTGAGAGGACGAAATTAAAGGCACTGAAGAAATATGTCATGTGTGGCTACGACATCAGGCCTTGTTTTCTACACCAAAGGAGTCGGGGGACTTCAACAACGATTACAGTGGTGGCTTACTTTGAAAAACTAACGTACTTTGGTGATGGTCGGACTTTCGTATGTAGAAATAAAAGCATTCGTCAACAGTAAATTATCCTTGCTGTTATTGTTATATCTTTAATATACTTTGTGCCATAAATGCTCCTGTATTTATATTGCTAATACCACTAAATCTCGTAAACTAGTCATTACTTGTTAATCGTTGACATCTTAAATATTTACTCCTCTATAACTTCTGGTTCAGTGTGATTTATGGAACACCACGGAAAAATTGCAACAGCTGGAAAAATGACTGTGTTCGGAGTATTCACGATTGTCATTCCGATTGGGTTTTTACTAGTTTTCCGTTAAGTTGACAACGAGAGAATAACTGCAATGACAATTTACATCAACCAGGCTGTGAACCGCAGGAATCTGTAAGTAGCAAGTTTACAAAAGCTTCGTTAAATTTTCAATCACCATGTATTTCTTTTTGATGTGTAAAACGTTGCAAATACTTTAATAATTATTTCCAAATAATATATTGCGATTATTATACATTTAGCCACTTTGCTGTTTTGGACTTTACGTACAATACAAAATATTACGAAAAACAAAGTTTCATACCTTATATTTGTTAACGTCAACATTTACAAACACTAGTTCTGTTTTGTAACAAATCATATTTTGTAATTATTAGAGTTCAATTGAATTTCAATAAGTAATTTATATTGTTTTCATTTCCATTTCGTATGTTTGTCATGACAGCATTTCTATTTTTAAATTTTAAGATTTACATTTGTGTTAACAGTTGGCAAATCAAAACGCAAAAACAGAATAGCCAACAAGTATATACTAATAAAACGAATGAATGAAGTGAAAAATGAACATTAGAAATAGCATTCATCCATCTCTACAGTGGTATGGGTATATTACAGGTATCTTAGAAACTGCTTCAACCGAAAAGCACAATTTTGGTATAAAATTAAGTTGGAGAGCTGAATTGCAATAATGCAGAATCACACAACGGCGGATCAGAAATGCTAAATCCAGTGGCGGCGATTAGAGGTGCAAGGGAGGTGGTGGTCCCCTTTTGCCCTCACTAATGCCTCTTAATGAAAAGCCTCGTCTACTAAGTAAAAGTAAACTGTCCTGTAAACTGTAAATTGCCCCAGTTCTCGCATACAATCGTCACCACTGGATAGACCATTTTCTCGTAAAGTTTCGTGCAGCCGGTCATAATGCTTGATGCCTCTCCACGAACAACACAAGAACTGTTTCTTGATTGTAGCTTTAGGGTTCTTACTGTTACTAGCGTTTCACCGCGCTTTTCTCATGATCTTTTCCGTTGACAAATTTCGTACTTAATGAACTTTTCATCGCTGGCTACCACACATAGTAAATTCCAACACTTAAATTATTTGAGTTATGGCAGAATTTGTTTGAAAAGGGAGTGAATGGGGGAACACCCGAAGCAGGCCCGCCTGCACCCGCATACATTCGAGGATATGCACTTATGTCTTGGTACCATTAAATAAACCAGGACGTCTTTTGCTCCAAATTTATCGGTTCCTCCGCTTCCTTCTCCTTTCTTTATTGTTATTTATTTATAATAATAGATATATAGTTTAAATAGATAAAATTTTGATTAATATTGCGGAATGATATGATACAAATAATATGATTAGGAGTGTAAGGGATACCTTCCACGCTGGCGCCCAAAAGTCAACCTCACTTCCACGTAGTACACCCTGGAATGAAGACTAACGAGGCTCTGGCGACTGGCTCCATGGCCAGTATAATTTCGTTTGTGTTGTCCTGTGTTTTGTCCTTATGTGTGCTGAGTGCTCCTTTACAGCCTCAGCTTTTAACGAAAGTCAGAAGATTTTAATATTTTATGATTTTAATTATGCAACGTTGGAGTTGTTATGTGTAATGATAAGGGGATGGCCCCCGTATAATGTGACGGGTGCAAAATAGCCTAACTGCTGACGCAACCAAAATGTTAAATTCAAATTCAAATTCAAAATAATATGATTACAATAATAGTTATATTAATTACATGAATGAAATACAAGGAGCACTTATTAAGTTACTGTTAGTCCATTACTTAGTTTAATGATACATTTTCAATGAGATAAGTATTTTAATAAGATTCGAACATTATCTAACTTGAGTTTAAGTCTCTTGGGAAAAACTGGTATTCAGCAGCAATTTGATCTGGGATGTTTTATCAAGTTTAGTGTACCCTCCATGTAAAAAGTATTGTGGTTCCTCGGAAGTTAAGCTCTCGAGAGTTAGAAGGAACTTTGTTTAAATACCAAAAGTAGAGACCTGTATGTATTTGTATTATTCTTGTGGTTACTTTGTTTATATTTATTATTTTTATCCTAAGAAACTATAAATTTTCAAACATGCTTGTTAGTTTAATTTATTTAAGTTTATGGAATAATATGGAATCGAAAATATGTACTTGTTTGTAAAACGCTATAGGTTGTGTTTCACCTCGTCACAAAATATTGTATTATGTATTCGAGCAGCCATGGTTCAGGCCAGTTCTTGTAAGCATATAACACAGACATTTGTGATTTAAATCAAACGTGCAGTTGGTGAAGATGTAACGAAAGCTACGTGGTGGATATTTCCTTGGAAAACGACAAATAAAATTGACCGCAAGCATGGCTACTCTGCGGAATTCTGTCGTCAAATGAAACCTACCTATTGTGTTCTTAAAATATACAAAAAAATGCTAATTTCTCAGTTGGAAAGAAAGAAAAGAAACATTTTTCACGATACTAAAAATTATCCAGTTCTGTTTTTTCCCATTGCTTTTCATTTCAATTCTCTACATTCTAATGAACAAAATTTGATCCTGGTAGGTTCATGTGATTTCAGATATGTAACGACGTAAGTTTACAATACATTGTGAAGCGTTCCTTAAAACTAGCACTAACAGGAAATTGATTATACAAGAACTACCAAAAGGGTCATTTTGACCTCTCGTGTTATAAATTTTTTTTTAGGTTGTAATTGAGCCTTCCTTTGGCAACCAAGACTTGATGTGACTGGTTACAAAAATCAATATGAATTAAAAACCACACCAGCTTCTACCAGATTTCAAACTCTGGTCTCCCACACCCAAGGCGGTTGAACAATATGTGTATATATATACAGTTGAAATCTTTTTAAAGATAAGTTAAGGAATATTTATTACACCAATAGATTATACATTTAGTTACAAATATAAGATATGAGCAAATAAACGAGTACAAGGTTAGGTTAAGTTATGTTAGAGTGTCAAGAGGAAATTTAAGTTCTGATAGTAGTAATAGTAATACGATAATGTTGAGGCATATAGGTATATATTTCAATGCGTATCTGAACAATACAAACATCTTTGTTCCTAAAATAAAGTTTTTAAATCAAAATCAAAAACATAAAGATATTCTAGTACTTTCCTCAAAAATCACAAACCGCAGTGCCCCTCTTTATTCAGGGCATGTACTTTAGAACCACATTAGTGCATGATCCGCAGACAAATTTCTTGCATCGGAAACACTGATCGGGAGTTTTGTTTCCCTTACACTTCCCGATCAGGCACTTCTTCCTTTTTTCCGGTAGAAGTCGTAGATGCTGCTAGCAAATCTTCTTTCGAAACACGCTTTGTCTCAAGTAGATATACTTGTACTACAACCAGGACGAGAAAGTACGAACTCCTCTCTAGCAGCTTTGGCCATATTTAAAACTTGTTTAATATGTTTATATGAGTTTTTGTTCAAGTGTGGAGCTCTTATAATTCAAGATTTTTGTAAAAAATGCCCTCGGGAATTTTTCAGAAAGTACGAACCTCTCTCTAGCAGATTTGCTACACTTACAAAAGTTGCATCAGCCAGATTTTTGTTTATAAACTTGTCAATTTTTGGCTACACCAGAAATTAAGCTTATAGTATGTTTTTCTGTCAAAATCCCAGGAATCTTGAAGATATCTATTGGGTTCTGAGACCGAGTGGAGTGTGGTGCATTGCCTTGTAATCAGGAGGGTTTTGGGTTTGAGTCCTCATAAAATCTGATGGCAAAATGTTAATATTGTTGTTTTGTAAACAAAGGGGCTTTGGGTTCGAGTCCTGATAGATGTGGCTTTCCATATGTGAGATTTTGCTCTGTTGATAGCTCCCAGATCTTAAATTTGGTAAAAAATGTTATACAACAGAGCAAAATTATTCTCTATTAAGAATCACCAGAGTACGGCCGAAACTGCATAATCAATACATACATACGAATGGAGGTCAAGTAAACATTGCATGTTTTTCCAGGAATTAATGCTTGCCCGGGAATTGTATGCCACCAGATATAATCTATATTGCGTCTTTTCAGAGTTATTCATCATCAAATAGTAATTGCCTTCTTTCAGTATGCCTGAGTGATTATATCTATTGATATTACCTCTATTGTGCCTTTTCCGAGGGAAATTATATGTCATTTGTCATGGAACTCAAAGTGAAATTCTTATCTACACTATGTACCCTTTTAGGGACCATCTATCATATTGAGAAATTGCCTTCTCGGATATTGCCATTGCAAAGGTTTGATCTTGTCGCAGCTGAATAATTGTAATGGCAAATGTGCTGTGTTAGTAGGTAAAAGCTTTTCTGCTCGTAAGCATAGGTGCAATAAAATGTGTAGGTAATATATTTTCTGACGGTAAAGTATTGTTTTATATCCAAAGGGTTTCTGTGTTTGAATTGTGCTTCTAGTTCGAGTTGCTGTTTTAAGTCCATTTTATGCACAGTAAGGCTAATCGGGACTGGCCCTACAGTTTTAAAGTGGGATCCGAACCACTTGTACCTCTACCGGGTATCGAACCCGGGACCCCTTGATTACAAGGCAATGACGCTACCACTGCGCCATGGGGGAAACCCTGAATCGTGCTTCTAGAACTGCTCTGTGACCCGCTCATTTCTTACATCATAAAGATATGATTTTTCCCCTATGAGAATGACACTACATATGGTGTCTTCAGGTAAGGCCTCGTGGAATTCACAGATAATTTTAATGTTTGTCCTGTCATTCACCACAACTTGTTTCCTTTTTGAAGTGTTAATTACAAACATGGGTCTACGTGTCTTGAATTCATCTGGCGTGTAGTACATGTCAGTATTGCCAATAGTGACTCTTTTGAAAGCCGAAAAAGCTTCATATAATTTAAGAAAATCATCCTTTGACATGTCTAAATTATAATTTTCTCTAGGAAAGACTTCATTTCTGCCATTTTTAAGATATATGTTTTTGATGTTGCAGTTATCAAATTTGCTCGAATTTTTTTCCTGATTATTGTGTCTCCCAGTCTGAAACAGTACTACCACAAAATCAGGCATGTCAAATTGAATACTAGAGAATGAACTTGTTGCATCAAATTCATAATAGGTACCAGTGGCGGGCTTCTGTACAGCTTGATATGTGTAAAATTGGAGAGGAATCTGTGGATTTTTTAATATATCTGCTTTGTATTTAAGAGCGTAACTGGCTTCGTATTCAACAACTGGAATTCTTAACTCCAAAGTTTGAATAATGCATCTGCCTGCATCAGGTAAGGTATTAGGCATAGCTTCCCCTGTAGGGTTTAATGTACTGTACCTCATCAATACATTATTATCATTAGCAGCTCTTCTAAATGTAATTCTTAACCCGCCTTTCCACATAATTTCTTTGTAATCCGAGAAGAATCCTGGCAACAGGCGCATTGGGAACAGCACAGTGTGGTTCTTGGATAATATTTTCTCACCAGCTTCAAATCCCCCTATTTTGTAGTAAGAAGCTTCGGTTTTGGATAATTTTAGTGTGGCAAAAGCTGTGGAGGTAATGCCGGGATAATCCACTCTGTTTATAACAACACCATGTTTTCTGATCTCAATTTCAGAGAACAGATGCGGCACAAAATTGTCTACCAATCTTATATTTGAATTTGCCGGATAATCTGTACCATCGAGCTTTACAACATCAAATTTGATGTATAGATCTGCTCTGTGGGGGTGTATAAAGCCGTCCCCTACATCAAGATCAACCTCGATCTCAGTGTTGGGTTGATTTAAATTTGCAAATGTCCTTCTGTTTGGAGGGAATGATTGTAGCTCATAACTCTCAATATTTTCCATTGTATGTATTTTTATTTAAATATTAATCTCTATGATAGCAGTTGTTGTGGCTCCAGCAAAATCAACTAATTCTTCTTTTTCATTAGTGACCATCAATTCAATATTATCTATTCTATTATGGCACACAGGAAAATATAATGTTGGGGATGGATTGTAGATGATTGGCTCCATGAATTCGGAATTAGGTTTGAATGTTGCAATGATGCCAGTTTGTTTGTGAGTGCCTATGCCATTTGATTTGGTGATCATACCCTCAGCCACATTACAGTGAATATTCAGAGTCTCTATGGCTAAGAATTTAGGTATATTCATAGCAGTGTGTTTGATGGCTGGTTCAAGTTTTGTGTTGTTCTCAAAGCCTAACAGCTCTCCTATACTACCCAGATCCACTGTCTCTGTGGCAGATACAATCTCTACTCTGTGAGTGACAGAATTTTGACTTAACACTACACCTCTGGGTAACTGAGCATTTAGAGTGGACAGATTATATTGCCCTGGAGTGATGACAATTTTTTGATCCCCTATTGCAATTTTGTTGTTGTGGTGTGTAATATTAGGGATCAAGTACATGCCGTAAAATGCCCTGAGAGCTATTGTTTTGGGATACACTATGTCATCATGCAATTTGAGTTTCAATATTGAATTTTGGCTGGTGAGATGGAATACCCCCATGATGTTTCAAATACCACAAGGCCTTTTGAAAATTTTCAATTGATGGTTTATTTATTTGAGACATATATCTGAGAACAGATAAACACAAATGTCCGCAATTAACATCTTTGAAATTTTGAACACGGGCATTATTGTAATAGAGATTAGCTGAATTTAGATATTTTACTAAATTTTCAGGTGGAACACCTCCAAATGAATCAAACACAAATGCCTCATTTTTTAAATATTTAAGATAACAAATCCAGTGAGTGCCCTGATTTTTGTACTCATCCAAATTAACAATGCCACACTCTTTGTTGAGTGGTTGTTCTGGTAAAGAATCAGACATGTACACACCTCTAAAATGTTTGATGCCCAGTGGCTTGATTAAAGCTTCAATATCTTGGTTTGTAAGCGGCTCTTGTTTTTTTTAAACTTATTCATGGCTCTCTTAACACCTTTGCCTTTTTTCTCCATGGCCAGGTTATGGCGCCTCTGCTCATCTAATTCTGCCTTATTTTTCTTGGCATCTATTACTGTTTTTGCTATGGCGGCTGAACCCCCAGCCAAGCTCCCAACAGCCCCAAGTGCAGCTAAGATGGCAGGGATGGTAAATATGAAACCCCCTGTATGTGATTTTTTTCTTGATTGCTGTAATTTTTTTAATTGGGGGGTACTGAGCAACAATTTCATACCATGTCCCTTTGCAAGACAAGAATATTTTTTCTTGCACTGCTTTTTGGTCAAGAGACTGTCAATAGTTTTAAGAGATTTGAGACCTGCATAAGGTATTTGATACATAACACCCTTGGCCTTCATCGTAGGTTTATTATATACATATTCACAGCCCCCACCCCAGTTTTTGTTTGGTGCTCATAGCTATGGTGGTCCCCAATGCTGATATTCTCTCACTCAAAGAAGCATCTTTGCTTACAAATCTACCAAATGCAGCCTCTTCTAATTTCTTGTCTGCAACATGTCTCTTGTCAAGATCAGTATGTGTGTTGTATGCTATGTCATGGTCTCTGCAAGCAGCATCTAGGGGATTAACACCAGGATCCCCTCTGTTTAATCTATGGTCCAATTTTGTGCCTGGACCACAATACTGATAGCCTGGAATATGTAGTTCAAATGGCAGCTTGTTTATAATGTCATTAACCAAGCCCCGACCCTCAGAAATATTCCAAAATTTAGGTGGTAGAGTATTAATAATTTTTATAAGGTATCCAATCCCCTTAGGGTCATTCACTATAAAATTAGACAATTTTGTGCTTATCATGTCCATAATTCCAACCTTTTCATTGTAAAAATTGTGGTTCCCAGCATTTTCCTCCCCAGCTATCACCAGCAACCTATCTACAAGTTTCCTGACATCATCAACCCACACAAATTCTTTAGGCAGGGTGTTGTACTGTTTGATTCCACTGCCTGTCTTGATCTGTGACCATATGGGCTTGATTAAATTATTGTATTTTGCTCCACTGCTAGACTTGACTCTTTTTTGTGTGGGATCATTGTTCTGGTATAGAGCATCTGATTTTATTAATATTTCTTTGTAATCCTCATAATCTTGCTCTGTATAGCTGCCAGGCCTTTTCCTAGTTATCAGTTCCCACAATCCAGGTGTGCCGGTGTACTTAACAAAAGCACCTTTTTCTCCGAGACGAGATTCTGAATAAACAATTATATCATCTCCCATAAATGTTACTCTGAAATTGCCAATTCTATGAATGATGCTCCCATCAAGCTCTGTGTCAGCATATAAGCCAAACACCTCATCTTTGTTGTCTTTAGGTGTGGTTAAATATTTTTGAGCAAGAAGACCCAATTCAATAGGATCCTGACTAGCCTCAATTCTTCTAGGAGCAACAGGACTAGGTGTATGAATACTGGAAAGTGGGGTGAATGGATAATCTAATATGTTCCTTGCAGCTACAGGTACAAGCTCTGTGATCAAATCTTGATTTTGCTCTGTAACAGTTTTGATATTCTTACCTAAATTATTAATAGCATCAATTACAGGCTGTTCTGTTTGTTTGTGTTTTTCATAAATTCCTCGGTTCTCTGATTTCCATCCCTTAAATCTTTTTACAAGATAATCTCTTAACTTAAGATCATCAATAACTGGTCGTTTCATGGTTATTTATATATGTTTCAACGTCTAGAAAATCGTTGATTTTATTTCTGTATTTTCCAGTATTAGGTGTTCTTGTCATATCAATAGTGACAAACCCATAACTGTCCTGGTTCCAGCACCTGCTGCAAAACTTGGAAAAATCATTGTAGCTCAAGTCCCCACCTACATATTCATCATGTATGTGTTTGAGGTTGGTATGATCTTGATGAAACACACATATAAAATTGCTGTTGTCTCGGATCAGCTGCTTCGGTATTTTTGAAAAAGTCTGTGCCAGGTAGAAGCAATCAATATTTTTGTGTCGGCCCTGTGTAAAGAAATTTCTAACCTTGTTTTGATTATCCAGTATAACGTCATCAAACACAACAACAGAATTATCGAGACATTCATCAAGTGGCTTAACATCTGGTTCAAAAGTGGCAATATCTAATCCATCATATAGCTTCATCAGCTGCTGATATTTTAATTGTTCCAAGCTCTTAGAGAAGACATACAAGTGCCTGTTTTTCCAGTCTAACCAGTTGGGTGCCAATAAAAAATTATCAACCATTAGTGTAGTTTTACCACAAGCAGATGGCCCAACAATAAGACACCTAATATTATCAGGTAGCAGCACTCCATTTATCTTATTCTGCTGTTCAGGTTCTGGCAATCTTTTTATAACATCCCAGGTGCTCATATTATTATTTTGTTTGCATCGATCCAGCTGTTTTCCGGATGACCCAGCCATTTGACAAGTAACTTGTTGCCTTTTCTGCGGATGACTTTTTCTATGAGATATGTGTCAGGCTGTTTAGTTTTGCTGAGCTCTTGTTCATAGAACCTGCCTTTGAGAATTTCTCCTCGATGATCCTTTATTATATATGTGTTAAGAGTCCCGGGTTTAACTTGAACCACTGTAAATAATTCAGTACTCCAGTTTCTTGTAAAGCCTCTTTTGAATAAGTGCTTATATTTACTGATTCTTACTTGATCACCCACCTTGTATTTGGCCTTTCTTGTTGTTGGCTGGTATCTAGGATAATAAACAGTGCTGATCAATTTTTGCTCATCAGATGAAGTTACTTCAGAGGGTTTCATGTTGATTGTGGAATGAACCGAGTTGTTATATTTATGTAGAAGTTCTGGAAGAATATTAATCCATTTATAATTACCTTGCAGTGTGAATTGTTTATACATAAGATTTTTTAGGGTTCTGTTGAATCTCTCTACAATTGAGGCTTTGAGGTCACTGTAACTCGAGTAATGTTTTATTGCCTGGCTTTTAATAAATTGTTGAAACACTGAATTATAAAATTCTTTGCCATTATCTGTTTGCAAATAGCGCGGTGATCTTCCTGAATGATTGATGATTGTCCTGAGGGCTTCTGTAACACATGTTCCAGTCTTGGATTTGAGTGGCACAGCCCAGGCAAATTTTGAAAATGTGTCTATTACAGTAAGTAGATACTTGTAGCCCTTGTTGATTTTGTCTAAGTTTTTCAACTGCCCACTTGACAACTCAATCAAGTCGCTCTGCCATAAATCATCTATGCCCTTTGTGACTACTGGGAGTCTCTTATAATTATGTCTGGCTTGTCTGTGTAATTCATCAACAATAATTTCTCTAGACATAATATGTAAACAAGAATATTGCAACTATGGGGTGTTCAGCAGCTGATACTACAGGATTTTCTAAATATAATTTGTCCCCTATTTGTATTTTAAATTCCAGAGAGCCATCATCTTCAGTATATGCTGTTTCTAATGTATTGGGGTCTGTAAAATCTTCTAACTCTACACTGGTGATTTTTGGTTTGTTGTCAGCATTTGTTATTGATAAGGTGGGGTAGTGGTGTGCCTGTGGTTGAAGCCAATATTTGATCTTGATTGGTCTCAACGTGCCCCCAACAAAAAATTGATAATAAAATTGTGCAGGGGACAGCATATATATTTTGCCGCCTGGTGTAAATGGTGAATCATATTCTTTGTTGGGGATGCTGTACAATTCAAGAATTACTGTATGTTTTGGATTCTCGATTATGCCTGTTATTTCCTTTTCTGCTGTGAGCAATCTACTTGTTACAGATTCAAGGTGCTCATTGATAGTTCTAACAACATCGTCATGGCCTGGCTTAATTTTTATGTCCACAACGAGTTTCTTGTATTGTTGCACAATCTCTTGTAGCTGGGTGGCAAAAACAGACAGAGCATTTGCTTGATTGGATTCCATGGTTCCTAGCTGTTGCTTGATATTGGCTACAATTTGTTGCAAATTTTCAACAACTGCCAATTTTGAATTTTGAGCAGTAAGATCATGGACCTGTCTTCTGATATCCTCAAACAGGGCATGCAGTTCATTAATATGTTGATTGGTTGGTAGAGTGGCCACTGTCTGAGTGAGTTGTTTGATCTCTGTCTGGATATTCTTGATATCTTCTGATTTCAATATCCTATTCACTGCCCTCTTAATATTTTTAAGTTCCTGTGATGTGGGAAGATTTGATACTGTATTTTGCAAAAATTCAAGTGCCAATTTCACATTGTTTAATTCAGAAGCATCAGCCACATTTTGCATAGCATTTTGGAGCAGGGCTATATCTGCCTGAGTGGGTGTTGATTGTTGTAAAATTTCAAGCTTTGTTTGGATATCATCTATCAAGTGATGAAAATGAGATAGCTCAGATTCAGTGTTGAGGTTTTCAAGCTTTGTGATTTGTTGCTGGACACTAACAAGAGTATCTACAATACCGGGCAGGCGAGTTTCTTGTACATTTGCCAAATCACTTTGCACTGCTGCTATGGTACCTTCAAGATGGGTTATGGTACTTTGAATTTTGCCAAAATCTTCATATGTTTCAAGTTGCAGCTTGATGTTTGCTACACTCCGAGTTATTGCATTCAAAGCATCAGAAGATGGCAAATTGTTCATAAAATTTTCAAGTGTCTCAATTTTTTCTTTAACCTCGGCTATGGCATTGTGCAGAGGATCCAGATTAGGTATCTGGAGTGATTGAATCTGTTTTTTTAGAGTGGAAATGACTAGATCAAAATCTTCTTGTGATTTTATGCTTTTGACAATTGTTTGGAGCTGTGTCTGGACATTATTTATTTGCTCTTCCAATTGTTGTTTCAATTGCTCAGAGTTGTTAGCCTGGGTCTTAAATCTGGCTTGAAGAGCTGCTACAGCTTCTTCCAAACTTTGAAAATTATCCAATGTTGCCAGATCAGTATATTTCTGAAGCAACACTTTGAGTTCTGAATCAATTTTAAGAAGAGGGTCCATGCATTGTGATTGTAAATTTGTAATTTCTAATTGAAGACTGGCATTGAGTGTGGTTTGTAAAGCTTGTAAATCACTTCTTAATTTCTTGACTCTGACATCAAGCATCAGAATCTCATCACTGTGATCTTCATGTCTTGTATGGCCAAATATATCATTAGGCATTTTGTTTATTAGTTATTTATTATAGAGTATCTGATTCTTAATTCTATAAAAAAGGGTATAAGCTTGTCATAAGATCCCGGGACCTCAATATATAAGCAGTCACCAGCAGAAACAGTATATACAGTGCCAGAAACCATGTTTGAGTGCTTAATTCTATAAATATTTCTCCCTACTGAAATCTTGACATCACCCTTAGGGGTTGTAATAAATTGCAATTGCCCACCTACAGGTAATTGGTAATGATTTAAATTATTGTTAAATATGTACAATGTTTTGCCTGTTTCTTCATCATTATCTGTAAGTATGCTGTTCAGATGAATAATTAACAAGCCACTCAGTTTAGACATTACAGATTGTAAATCAGGAGAGGGTTGTGGTGTAGGCAGGTCCATAATAGCCTGTTTTTTGAACCCAAATAAGTTCATAGGCATGTTTATTTATTTCAAATCATGCTCTGTAATTGGGCATTGTTTATCACTTCTCAGGTCACAATGACCCCATGGTAGAGTATGTATGTCACATGATAAAATGCATCTCTTGTCATCATGTGGGTCCAGGGCCACTTTTCTTACAATATTTGAAGTCAGCAAGTGATTCTCACTCTGAATTCTATTTTCTGATGTTCTAATTGAACTCTGTGATTTGATGCAATTTTTATAATCTTCAAATTGGAGATCTTTTTCCACAGTTACTCTGCCAATGCCCTTGGCCTTTTTGGCAACAGCACTACATGTTTTAAAACTGTACATCTTGGCACTTAACCCAGCAAATTCCACAATAACATCACCAAGTGTCTCATCTTTTAACTTGCCAGGCACCTTTTTGTTGTGGGGTTGAATCTTTGTATGTTCACTGGTATCAAAGTATTGAAACAATTCAGGCTGTGACATATCTTGATAAACATCTTCTGTTTGAATATCAAGAATAAAACTATCCGTGTCCATGTACAATAATTTTACACGATCACCATAAAAAGGTTTCAGCACATCATAATACAATATTAACATATGTAATTTGGACAATTCCAATATCACAGCCCCTACATAAATAGGTTTATCAAACTTGATCTTTGTTTTCTTCATGTTGAAAAGTGCCATGTGCTCATCATAAATTCTTCTATAATTGAAGTTGGGCTTTGCAACCAATTTTTTGCTCCGGCTGGGGTCAGTAATTATTTTAACATCGGTATGTTTCCTGACATTTTCAATTGTTTTGCCATACACTGAATTCACCATCAATTTAAACAAGCCCTTATCAAATTGGCTCTTTGCAGATGTTCGAAGCTCTGTATTTGTATCAATGTATGGTTTCAACCATTCTGAGTGCCTGAACCTTAAGACTTTTCCAACTTTGGTCACTTGAACACCATGTTTCATCAGGAACTGGAGGTTTTTGTAATATATGACATAATCCTGTTTGGGTTCTAGAGTCATCATGAGCTTCTTCTGTTTAGAGCCAGGTGAGCACTGAACCTCGGGAATTGGGGGCAGATCAGAAAATTTATTGTGCAAATCATCAGGAATTGTCAGATCAACCTCTAAGAAGAGGCCATAGTTACTGTCATCAAAATTCTGAAGATCTTCAATATTGAAATCTTCAACCCATTCAAGCTCTGCATATGGCAGTTTATC
Organism: Lepisma saccharinum; assembly: GCF_977018435.1. Taxonomy (NCBI): domain Eukaryota; kingdom Metazoa; phylum Arthropoda; class Insecta; order Zygentoma; family Lepismatidae; genus Lepisma; species Lepisma saccharinum. The sequence continues at coordinate 25,257,496 of NC_139237.1, forward strand.
CATCATGGCGTGACCATAGAGGTTGTTCGCATCCACATAAAGTATATAATTTGATGGCCGTGCTGGATCATAATCAGGCATATGCTTGTTATTTGCTCTGGCATATCTCTGGGAACATTGCACCATCCCTCCTCTTATACATTTCTCCATAAACAGATACATATCTTGATCGTGGATCAGATCCAATTGCTTTTTGGTATTGAAAAACATTGCAGACCATGCTAGGCCCGGGGCACTGAAAAAATACACTGGGTCCAGTCCATAATTTTGCATGGAAGATTTTCTGAATGCCTGTATTATATCAGCTAAGAGGGTGACATCAAGTTTCAAATATGCCATGTGATAATCACCGAATGTCTTGCATTTTAAATTGTTCCACATCAACTGAGCATGGTGATAATCATCATCAGTGATTCCAGATCCTCTGATTCTGCTGTAAAATGCTTCTTGTGGTGGCAGGGAACACTCATCAAATTTAGAAAAATCTGTAACATAGTCATATGGATATACACCCTTCCGCCTAATTAATTTCAGGTCCAGATTTGGAAACAATGCACGTGTGATTTTCAAGTCATCATCAGATAATTGAGAGGCCAGTATAGCCAGGCTAGCAGGTAAAAATCTGTAAGAATCAAGAAATCTTATGTGAAAAGGAACATCTTTAACTTTAATTATCTTGCTAATAGATATATATTTCTCATCATTTTCAGCTAAAATATTTAAATTCTGCTTCTTAAACCCCTCGTACCTGATCAGATGATGGAAATCATAATTGGATGCTCCATGACAAAATATGGGGATAAATCTTGGTCTCTTGATCTTAATATTACAGCTATTACACAGGGCCATTAAGAATTTACCATCTGTATGAGAATGGTGATGAACCTTAATATTTGTATCTGAAAATTCACAATCACATATCGGGCATTTTTTTGCATTGTTGAAATCCTCAATCTGTTTCTCTGTTAAAGGCAACATAGGTTTTGATATTAATATGTTGTTAGATGCTATGTCACGGCACACATTTTTTATTATATGTACAAATTCTTTGATGGCATTTGGTCCCTTGTATATATATTTTTTAATAACAACACCATCCCGTATAACCACACAACAAAAGCTGGAAGGTTCATGTTGCTGGTACGGTGTAGTTGAGGATTCTTCGGGATCTGGGCTACAGAATGCAATAGGTTTGAGGTTCGATTCGAAATCACAGACAATATATGCTGGGTGTTCCAACAAGGCTTCATACTTTTTGAATTTGCAATTTTCACTTGGATTGGGCATCACCATATGAACAGGTTTATGGTTCCCACAGTATTTCAGATGCTCAATTAACTTATTTTTTGCAATTTCTGCATTTTTTTCACAAACACCATTCACCATTTTTCTACCATCAAATACAGTTAAGCATCTTCTGCACAACTTGAATATTGTATAAGTTTTGTCTAGTTGTGTTCTCACTAAAGCTTCAAGATTATGTATCAGAGTATAATGATATGTATCATCTCCTTCAATTAAAAGCAAATCAATTGGAATAGCAGATTCATCATCAAGTATACTGATTCTGAGAGGTGCTATCGGGCAATTGCCAGTGGAACAAATAAATACATTAATAGATAATTGTTTGCCATTAATATGCTTGGCCTTTTTTTCAAATTTATCAATATTTTGAACTGACATTGGATATTCTAAACCCTCCATTACATCGTCAAAAAGATGTTCATACTGTTTGTAATAAGTTATTCTCTCAGGATGGCTTGAAACTGGATACAAAGCAGCTAATATACACCACAAAAAGCATTTCTGGTCGGCATTTTTTATATTAACCACGGCTTGTTTGTTTTTGATATTAGCAGGCAATGGCACATAAGTGGAACCTTGTAATGGGCTGAATTCAGAAATATGAACATATAACTTGTGCGGAGAGCCGCATAGGCTCCATCCTGACTCTTTTGCTGCAAATTCAGAGTGTTTAATGTTCAATTGATTTATCAAGCTACTTATTATTCCGTCTGAATTTGCATTTGAATATACCGGTACAGTTTCTGTTATGTGGGGCTGTGTAAATTTTGTGCCATTTGGCTTCTTATATTGTACAAACAATTTGAGGGACAGTTTATAAGAGCCATTTTGTGCATTTAGAATTGCCTGCAGATCAGAATTTACACTGTTCAAGAAATTCTCAATGCCACATCTTGGCTCTGATACAAACGGGTAATCTATTAATTGGCCATTAAAACTGCTACGGGTAGGTTCATGGCGTGGCTGCTTTGCTGCTCTAGCATTAACAGGTGCTTCGTGCCTTCTTTTCAGACCAGATGTAGATGGTTGTGCTGATGACTGTACAGAGCAAGTATCTTTATGTTTATATGTGAAATATTCCATATTATATTTTCTATTGCATTTGGGGCAAATTTTTGTGGGAGTTTTGTATTTGTCTGGATTACAAATTTTTTGATGCTTGGCCCAATTAGAGCTGGATATATTTTTATTGCACTGATTGCAATATTTTTGATTCGGCATTTTTGTTGTTGTTTATTATATACAATTTCCTGGGTTTCAATTCAAAACTTTATACTGAATAAAAAATATCAGTTGGGTTCAGCACTGTGATTTGTATGTGTGTGTATGTATGTACGTGTGTATACACTTAATATTTTTGGCTTTGGTATTTATATAAAATTTCCTGGGATTCAAATCTAATCTCTATGGATTAATATTAATAATATGACAGGTTGTAAAGCCAATAGCTTACAAGTGGAAAATCATTCACACTGACCCGGTGCAAATGCCTGCACGAACATGCATGTATAGAATGGCAATAATCTTGTTATGTATAACAGGCTGGGACAAATATAAGCTTGACTCTAAATATGAATGGATTACAACAAATAACAGATTTTATATTGTTCAATATGAATTTAAACCAGTAAGTATGAGAAGCACTGTATCAACACGTCTGTTCCCCTCAGTCACTATCTCATAACTGGCTGATGCAATAATCGGGAATTTCTGTTAATACTGGCGCTGAGGAAAAAAATCAATACTACCGTCTCGGGAATTGCGCACATTGCCACAGAGGGGAAACATGCAAGCACGAAGCAATTCTAGAGGTAAGCTCTGCATATTGTTTTGTTTTAATATTAGATAAGCAAATTGAATGGTATCCAATTGAACTTAAACCTGAAGTAAATATGTATAGGTGGGTATGGATACAAGTTTATAGACTGGCTGATGCAATTTTTATAAATCTGCTTGAGGGGGATTTGATATTTTCCGAATTATAAAATTCTTGGGTTAAGCAAGTGCTACACTTAAACAAATAAACATGTTGAGCAAATTTTAAATATAACAAATCTGCTAGAGAGAAATTCGTACTTTCTGAAAAATTCCCGAGGGCATTTTTTACAAAAATCTTGAATTATAAGAGCTCCACACTTGAACAAAAACTCATATAAACATATTGAACAAGTTTTAAATATGGCCAAAGCTGCTAGAGAGGAGTTCGTACTTTCTCGTCCTGGTTGTAGTACAAGTATATCTACTGTCTCATTTTCTTAGAAAGTTATTTAGCCAACTTGATAAGAAAATTCTGTCTACTAATTTTCCTATTCCTTGTACAAGATATGAGAGTTTTTGGCGTCTAAATCAAGTAGGTTATAAAAGAGCTGTACCGGCCACCTTCTGCTAGCAGCCTTGACAGAATATTTACGAACCATTTGGTCTACAATGTATACACCAACTTTCTGCTGGTTGTAAAACAAAATTGTTTTTGGTTTCTTCTTTTCCTGAGCAGTCATTACCTGTACGTCAGTGTATAGAGTGTTCTATATCAGTACGTTTTTGTTTTTCTTGCATTCATATGCGGTTAGTGTAATATGGTCCACGGTTTTGAGTACATCTGTGGTATAGAAATCTTTATTATGGGAAGGTACTGAAGCTGGAATGTCCCTCCTGATGCTTCGGATAGTACCAAGAAAACTTATTTCGTTATTGTTTAGTTCCCTTGCAAGGTGTAGAGACGTAAAAATGTTGTCACACGTTACATGCAATCCAGAGTGTTGTAACGATCAGCCCTTGATCGTACTTGGTTTGATGGGTCTATTGAGCCTCGGCTTCACGCTCAGTATCTCTTCGGGGCTTCAGTCTCCTCGGCTCAAAGTTCGGGTCAATCCGGCTGCTTCAGTCCTCGATGTAAGGTCCCTCGTAATTCTTGGTCAAAGGTTCATAATCTACTTATAGATCTTGACCAAGATTCTACAAGCAATCAACAATCCTTTTTCCCACTAGGTTCTGTCGATATCCAGTTAAGTATCCAACTTCCTTTTCTCTTTTCAGCCTCTGACCAGAGAACCGAAAATTAATCCGTGACAACAGAATAAGAAAAGGTGTACCCTGACCAGGGTCACAAACGTTGACTACCAACAGTATCGGCCGATCCCGAATTCCGGTATATCTCAAGAAAATCACAACCCTCTCAATTATATCTCCTGCCCAGGAGCATAGAACAGAGAGAATATAAGCCTTCTGACCAGAAGAGCTAAGTAACTGTCCTAAGGTAATCCCAGAATGAAATAATTCCTAATAACGAAGTGGAAGTAAACGCAGAAGTTCGAGCGTTGAAAGAAAAGACGGTTATACGAGTTCCGCATTTATAAGAAGTTCGAATACAAAGGCCACGGGCCACCGAGCTTCGCTGCTTATATAGCATTTCTAGGTGCCGTGAAGGATTTACCAACTTTTATCTTAACATCAATTTTAAATTACAATAAAATACAAATTAATTAAATATCAATGAGGAACATAATTAGCTACATGTAAAAATTACTATTTTTAACATTTTGTGAATAATAAATATGCAATAAAATTTTAATTGTTACTCTCTCCCTGCAACGGCCACGCGATATGACAACAAAGAAAAAGAAAGAAAATTTACAACGTCAAAATGTTAAGCAAATAAAAATATTTATAGACAGGTTTTGTCTTGCGAAGGCATAACTAAATTCTGAATACACTGTCTTGCAGTAAAAGAATCAGGGATTATTATAATATAAATCTCATTATTGTCCGCCAAGGGACACGACAGATATAGCGTGGGAAAGACAGCATAATCTTTCGTCTTTTCCCTGTGACAACGTTTTCATAAGGTTGAGTCTGCCTGGCTCTTACACAATAGGCTTAGTTTTCTTGCATTGTTGTCACCGATAATAAACTTCCAGCTCAGCTTGCTGGCAGAAAGAAACAAACTCTTGGACCTTATGGCTACGGCCAGACGAGCGATATTTACTGCCAGAATTCTGCCGTAAATGTAGCTGAAGAAAAGCACCGTTAGGTCGTAAATGGGAGTGGCCAGAAGCAGCAGTAATTGTAGCCAGTTTGGCGCGTCTTCAAGGTCGTGTCGCGAAGGAATGCGCCGGGACCAGCGATGCCAACCCTAGCATAATGGTGCTAAACCTAGCATAATTGAACCGTCTTTGGCACCTAGCACCCTGTATTTGGCATAACAGCCAAATCTAGCATAATGTGCAACGATCGGTAGATATTGAACTCAAAGGAAAGTGCTCTGAAGATGTAAAAATAAAAGTAACTGCCCATCTCTATTTCAGGAGTGGACATGTTTCCGACAAAAGAGAGTAAACCGGCCCAGTGATCCCGTCCCCCACCAACGCCTTTTATCTCTTCCGCATCTTCCTGCCATAAAATTGAAAAGGAGGGTTGGGACGGCACACCCTCCAAAGTTTGTCCATTCTCAGCACGGAACAAGGGGCCAGCCATTTGTGGTGCCTGTATTTTCGCCAGGAATATTTAGTAGAAAGTTGGATTGACAAATAAAGCTCATGTGGCGCCCTCCCTTGACCATCTTTGTCTTCAGCTTGGGTAACTTACCATTTCGGAAGCCGTCTCCCGCGGCGAAAAAAGCGTTGTTCCTGTCCATGATTTTAATTCTTCGTGCGTGCGTCTTTCAGTGTATTTTTGAGCGTATGTTTGAGTGTATCTGCGAGCGTTTTTTCCCTGCTTTCTAATTTTTTTAATATAAACATTTGAAACAATTTCGAAAAATGGGTACCAATAGCAAAAGAAGTAACTGTGAAACTCCCGAAAACAGAAATATAGAAACGAGTGGGAAAGAGGCAGTTTTTATTTTATCGTTTGGTGAGTACCTTTTTCCTTTCCTTTTTTTTTTTTTTTTTTTGAAAATTGTTAGTTTACATAGAAATGCATTGTATGACCATTTGAAAGTTGTAAAGAACTATCACAAAAGTGTGTGTCTCTAACAAGGTGTTGTTGGAGGTGGAAATGGGTTCCATATAACGCAAAAAAATGCTGTTGTATATGAAAGATATTTGTGAATTATACACCCCCCCCCGACCCCCCACCCTGCGAGTAATTGAAAGGTAACGACGCTTAACTGTGTCATGTCATCTTCCCTCTCCCCATCTGCTAGAAAAAAATATTTGAAGTATTTTTACAAATTTACTGAGCCACATTACCTAGTTCGACCCTTGGCAAGGTATGGACATGTAATTATGTTTTTTCCATCCCATAGTCCATAGACCATTTCATCAGTTCTTCATTCACCCTCATTGTCGTACTTACTGCCAGAGACCCTAAGACAAAAATATAAAAGGGACTTTAAATATATAGATCTTAGAGTTGGATAAAATATAACATCTGAAAATAGTAACAAAAGATATTGTTAATAATAATAATAATACTGTCCTAGCACAATTGGGTGGCATTCTAGCATAATTTCACAGTTCGAACAGCACTTTTCGTAGCTGAGGGGTTGGCAACGCTGGCCGGGAGCCATTTTTTCCGCAGTATTTGCCGCGTGAGCGTGGCCACGCGTAGCGATATTTGTAGCTGCCACATTTACTGCGGTAATTTAACTGTCGAACTGTACAACTATGGATTATATTGACAGTGAACATGTAATAATTGAAGTCCAAAAGTATCCCTGTTTGTTTGACACGAATTGTGAGGACTACAAGAACAGAAACATGAAGATGGATGCGTGGATGAAAGTGACAATGGATGTGGTTGGTGAGAAGTGGGGAGATATGACCTCTGAAGAAAGAAACGACATAGGTAAATACTTGAAACGAATCAAAATGTATTGAAAATACAAAGTACATAGTTATTATTTTTTACACTATTACGTCAATTAGCAGGTTAGGATTTTTGTTTACTACAAACATTGCAATGAACAAGACGAAATGAAATGATATTGATAGTAAATGAAAACATAGTATAATGTATTACTATGCTCATAAGTGGGTTAAACGAAAGTAAATAATTACAGCCAATGCCAATGGTGTGTTCCATGCAGGGGTGGGGGAGCATAGTATAGAAAAAGTTTTGAACATTTTGAGAACAGCTTTACAAGCAATCGTTTTGCCAGGGAAGTGATCCTTGATCAGAACAAAAATAGGTAGTGAAAGCATCTCTCATCCGAACACCACTTTTATTTCCTCTTGTTCCCTGAGCAGGTATACTCTCTAGTGGACATGAAAGTGTATCCTCAAAGTTGTACCCATCTCTCTTCCTAACAAAATTGTGTAGTACACAGCATGCTTTGATAATACAATCGGCAAACTCCGGACTAACATCAATGGGGCGATGGAACAGCCGCCATTTATTTGCTAATATGCCAAATGCACATTCAACAAATCTTCTTGCTCTGGTAAGTCGATAATTGAATATCTTCTTTTCAGGTGTTAGGTTTCTGTTAGGATATGGCCTCAGCAAACTTGAGCAGAGTGCGAAGGCCTCATCAGCTACAAACACATATGGAATTGAATCACCTGCATGTTCACTTGAAAATGTCTTGGGCTCTGGTAAAGATAATGTGTTAGAATAGATTTGTTCCCCCAAATCTGTAGCCTTTAATACATTTGAATCACTTTCTTTTCCATAAGCTCCAACATTTATGTACGTGAAGCAATACTCAGAATCAGCTACTGCCATTAGTACTATGGAGAAAAACTTTTTGTAATTGAAGAACTCGCTCCCACTGTTCCAGGGTTTAATAACCCTGATGTGTTTGGCGTCAATAGCGCCAACACAATGCGGAAAATTAGCTCTGCTTTCGAACTTGTGGCTAATCTGAAGCCAGTCCTCCACAGACGGTTGTTTCATGTATTCAGCATGAAGACCATGCCATATGGCCACACAGGTTTCTCTGACAATGTCAGCAATTGTGGCACGACCAATTAGAAAATCGAAATGCAATGTCCGGAAAGAGCATACAGAACCCAGGTATCTGAAAAAAAGCAGGAAGTGATCTTAAATATAGAGTAATTTAATTGTAAAAACAAATGTCTAAGTACCATCTAGTTGATGTCCTGTGATTTAAACTGAGATGAGTATGTTCGTTGTGTTTACAGAGTTGCTTTCAGTTACAATTATGCATAAATTGTTTTCAGACACTGTCATGTGGTATATTGTAGCTATAACCATCTCAAAGCTAGTGGCGATTTTATTAGGTTAACGCAATATAAAATACATGTTCAAACTAAAATCCAAATAGCTTTGTTATTGTACTTTCGCCACATGCCAACTGTAGAAACTAGTGATTTGAGAAGCGTTTTCAAAGACATGACTGATCATTTACAGGTTTAATTGTTTATTTAGTTACGTACACAGGAGACGCCACTAGTTTTGAAATGTTTGTACCTTTAAAGTTACATTTGTGACATAGCATTTTGCTTGTAACAATTGTGTGAACAGAGTTCGAATTTTCCTCATGAATGTTATGATTAATTTAGGTAAGGAGGTTCAAAAACGTTGGAAAAGCTTGAAAGATCTGTGAAATCACAAGATGGACGTAGTGGCAGTGATGCGACTACAAGGAAACCTTACGTTTACCACAAACAAATGTGTTTTCTTCTTCCGACTTTGCAATCTAGGCAGTAAGTACTACCTTATTTAATTACTACACTAAACTGTTGTTGGACATAGATTTTGTTTCACATTCCAGTACATTAATATATAAATTTCAAATCAACAGTTTGCGTTTGTTTCCTTGAAGCATGGGCGTATATATAGTTCACGTAAGGGGGGGAGTTAACTTTTGGTATGATTAGGGTTGCTATATTTCATATGTGAAAATCAGAGACGCAGCTGATCTGAAACTTGTTGGAGAGCGGGGGGATGGGGTGGAGGTTCTGGACCTAACAAAGTTGTATGTATGTACAGTCACGGGCACTGCTGGGTTGTAACGATCCTATTGAAGAAGCACTGAAGTAAGCCCTCCATGTCTAACCATCATGCGCCGTGTGACAACCCAACCAACATTGTAATTTTTCGGCTTGTATGCCAGTCACGAGTATACATCTCTGTAAATTGAGCAGTGATGCTAAAGAAAAATACCAGATGAAGATTGTCGGAAGTAATGTCTCGTGTTCACGACATGGAATAATACTCGGTCCACGTTACGTTCCTTTATTTAATGTTGTTTGAGAACGAACCTGATGGACTGGGTTTATATTTTCACTCCTTGCATTACACTGCATTATCGATGATGGGAATGAGTGATGATATGATGAAATTGATGGCTGGACACTTATGCCCCGCCTGTCTCTTGATCTGTTCTTCTGTATTATGCTTTTGTAACATGAATGTTTTTCTTTTCAATATTGTTCTGCAGGACGTCCGGAAACATGGATCAAACTGATGACCAAATTGACCACAAAACAGAGGAAGAACTCTCGCAGACCAATACCAGCAATGCCACCTCTTCGACGGAACACTTTAAAGCTGTACCTGCCAAACGAAAGAGGAGATTTGGAGATTCATTTGAGAGGGAATTGTTGGACGTTCTTGGAAAAAACTGGCCCGACCCACATGAAAATGATCCTGACAAAATGTTTCTATTATCATTGCTACCAACTGTGAAAACACTACATCCTTCAGATAAATTAGAATTTCAGATAAAGGTCATGCAGTTGCTCAAGTCTTACGATGATGCTGCTGAACGCAGGGGTTCATTTCAAGCAGTTTCCCCTACAAATTTGCTTCCCCAAACTTCATGCACATCATCATCATCCAGAACTACCGTTGAATCAGATGTTGAATCAGAGTCAGTGTTATCTTTCTTTGATTTGTAGAGAACATTTTATCTTATGTTCTAGTTTTATCAATGTCTGTGTAGTATGTATTACCTTTTTACTTTCAGTAATATTAAACTAAACTCTAAACTTACCGTAATGTAACTGCGAGTTTCTCTTCCACACTTATGCAGTCCCTCATAACTGTGCCTTCTCTTTTCAGGCTACCACTCACAGTTGCAAGTAGCAGTTCAAAGGAGCTTGTAGATTCTATAATATTCAAAAAACTTATCTGGATAGTCTTTCAGTTTCCTATGAAGAAGCACAAACTTTCCTTTGTACGATCTTTTACTAATAATAGGATGAATCCACCACTGTCTCTTACGCTTTTGCCGACGACGACGAATCAGAAGCAAGCACAGAGCTGCTTTCGACTGGCAATTCATTGTTACATGCCACTATGAATGGAGCAATTTCTTTCAGCAAACTCAAGACACGTTTTGAACACAATGCTTTTCGTAGTAAATGTCGCTCGTCTGGCCGGCGCAGAAATTTGGTTGCTATATTTAACGCAGAGTAGAGCGACATTTACAGCTACCGTGTGACCACCCACTTGCGATAATTGTAGTTGCGACATTTACGGCAGAATTCTGGCAGTAAATATCGCACGTCTGGCCGTAGTCTATATCTAACTCCATGATGAATAGTTTTTTATATACGAGCTGTGTTCCACATTCCTTGGTAATTAACCATTTACATACATAATTATAAGTACAAAGCAAAGAAAATTTTAAGTTTATACACATATTTGTAACGTGAACACTGCTACACGTTACAGTGTACGAAGGGTTTCACAAGCTGTAGAACTATATGTTCAGAAAGATACATGTTTGTTGGCCTCTGTTCATCTTTTCCTAGATATGGAAAACTATTTACAATATATTTGTTTTTCACTTCAAAAAGCATCCAAAATTTGACGCCATATCTGTCCGGTTTGCTACCCATGAACTGAATAAACGGACAACGAGATTTCATAGAAAAGAGCTGCTCATCAATAGTGCAATAAGTATCGGGATTGTAGCACCTTTGGGAATGTTCAATGAAGTGATACCAAATATCAGAATATAAGCAAAACTTCTCAGTTTTACGTCTTTCGCTTCTCGTGGATTTAAGATCAAATCTTATAAATCTCATTATTTCTTCAAACCTATTTCTGGGCATGACATTCCGAAAGAAGCTGCAGCCCAAGTTTTCAGACCAGAAACACTTTACACTTACGCCATTCATCCCCATTGCTCCACGAAAATACAACAAGGCAATAAATGCATCAAGCTCATCTAGAGAAATCGACCAGTTAGGATCATCTAAAACTCGACGGGCCTCAGTTTCTGTGCACTGTTTTATATTTCGCAGCAGGGTATCAGTTACAATCAGTCTGAATACACTTGCACAAGTATCATCCACATTACGCGTAGGGTCCTGATTTGGTACGAAATATATTATGTTTTTGTAATCTTCCGCATGGGTTGTTGTTTACATCCAATACCGTCCACACAGTCTGATCCGGAGTCACTTCACTACCACTAATTTGAGTAGAATTTACTTGTTCAGATTCTTCACTTGAATCACAATCAGTATATTCGATATCTACGTCAGAACTACTGGAGACATCAACATTGTCAAGGTCTGTAACATCTTGGTGTTCAGTTCAGCTGTCACTGCCTTCATCACCAGAAACACTATTGTCAATATCCTGCAACTGTGCTAGAATCTCTGCCCCTGTAAGTCGTTTACTCCCTGCAGACTCCATAAATTACAAACACTAAAACACCTTGCTTCAAAACAACAATGGCTGTTAACAATTGTTTCAGGAGCATTTATAATACACCTTCATAAAAAGGTATCTACAAGAATCGAAAAAGTCGTGTTTTTTATCCAGGGTTAAAAATAGGCAGGTGTCAAAATGACCCCCCTGGTAGTTTTAGGAAAATCATAATTTTTAAAGAAAACCAATAATAATTTAAATATCATATTTTTGGTGTAATCACAATGATTAGAGAGAAGAAATGTGACGCCACCTGTTGAGCATATTTTAATTAATGTTCAAATTAAAGAATGGTGAATTACGTTGAGGGGTCAAAATGACCCCTTTTGTACTTCGTGTGTTAAGCTTTTGATAAATTGGCATTGTCCCAACTCTTCTTGTACGTACAAGTAAAGTACGCTGCACAGAAAACCCTTTTTTCCTTATGATCTCTCCTATAAGACTCAGACAAAAATAAAATATGTTGAATTCCTGTTATATCGAACTGACATAATATGAAAAAGCATAACATTAAACAGCTTCAGAATAATGTAATCTTGAAATGGATGTGCAATTACTTAACATCAATTCGGATATCGATATTGCTATCGATATGAAGAAAATTACGTTATTATACATGCTCTAATCAAGTGATACTCCTTTTTGTCACAATGAAGTTTGCAGAAAATATAATAACTTACAAATTATGTAGTTTGTTTGTAATTTATTCTCGGTTCTTTTGTCATTTTTCAATACACCCATTCTATATTCTTCAAAGCACTAGTTGTGATTTGCTGATACATACTCTGTACTTGCATCTATATTATTTATGCATTTTTTAAAATTTGTTCCAAAGATATCTTTCTTTTATTTCTCGTTCTGTATGTTCTCCACTGCATGTGAATACAATTTCTTCAATATTTTCATTCTACGTATTTTCAACTTATGTTTCCTTTCGTTTGTTTTCTCCCTTCAATTTTCAAAATAAAACCCTGCATTAGTTATTGTTCCACAGTACGGTTAAATAAAAATTTTGAAGTTTGTAACTAATGGTGGCAATTAACTAACACAAGTACAATGGAATGTAGGACAGGACATGTACAAAAAATATTCAATACTCGAATATGAGTAAAGAGAGTACCACAATATGTGTATTCAGAAAGAGATAATATCGATTATTTGTAAACATTGTAAAGAAAATGTAAATATTTCATGCTTAATGACAGAGAAATGGATTAAATGTCATGGAAATGAGGTCCAAGGAAATTACTACTCATATGATTACGTGTTTTACGGTCTGAAATGATTGCATGTCTACCATTGTAAGTTATGGGGATTCCCTTTAATTAAAGATATATACTATATGATATCAAGAGGCATTCTCTAAATTGCACTTAAGTAATAAGATATTGATTTATGTATTCATCATATATATCGCTATTTCTGCATGGTTTACTCTCATTAATATAAAAAATTGATCCATACTACATAAAGTACCATTTGCACTAATTCACTCATTAACATAAAGGTTCTCCATGAAGGAATCGCTAGATGCAAAACATAAGAAAGAGGTTCCATTACGACAACCCACGAAATAGACTCAAAACGCGAGAAAAGTTAAATGTATTCATTTAATAAATTTCTAATGCTAAAATATCCCATTTTTAAAATCCCTAATGCCATTTTTGAGTTTCCAGTTGAGAAATACAGCATTTTTTTTATCATACTTTACCTCGATATCAGTAATACGCAGATGATCCAATTCCTAGTTTAAAACGTGCATCACACAGCACAAACATAAGAAGATTCCACCAAGATATCAGATAAACATCTACGTCAAACTTATTACTCAAGATACAAATATAACCCAATCATTGCTGTTTTAATGAAATGTTTAGAGGTGTAACAATGCTTTCGTTGTTTGACATGTTTGGTGTTAACCATTTACAAGCATGTTAAAACGCTAGGGAACTTTAGGAAAGGTTATTTTCGCCCCGAAATTTACATGCTTGAAAATTTCAACGGCAGAATTTATTACGGAAGCAAGATAGGAATTTGAGGGGAAAATACGGAAATCAATAATTTTTAATATTTTAAAATTGACAAAATAAATATTTACTGCGTTTCCAATTTGGTGTCGCTATTAAATTAGTTTCTGTAAAACATTTAACGATTTTGAGACGGACAGTACTTACTTACCAAGCAAGCCTATACGAGAGGAAGGGCCATGTACGCCATACCTCCATAGAAATATTAAGTATTTTAATATGAACTCATAAAACCTCCGAGAATTTTTTTTAACGGGTTTGCAAGAAATTCGATTTCGTCCTTCTACAAATGAATGGCTTTTACATCATAGATAGAAACAAGTCCAAGAGGTCTGCAGCCTGCAAGATTGAGTTATTTTATTTCTGTAACCATTGATGTAAGGGGCTACTAGACGTCCCGATTTAGTGGGGAGAGTCCATTCTCTTTAATCAATGTCCCGAATCTTTTCGAACTGCAGTTGTGATGCCAAAATGTCACGTTTCCATTGGATAATTCACATTTATACATGCCCTTTGTTTTAATAATTATTACTAACATGTATAATTTGATTTATAAATATATTATGTTTTAAATATGCAATCATCATGGCTGTTCAGTGGTCTTGGTATAAGAAATTAAAGTAAATTTGAACACATTGTTACCATTTGAATACTTCTAAGAACTCAGTCTCAGAAATTACGTAGTTGTACCTTGTGTGACAGACAGTCTTTGTCTGTAAGCGACGGTGCTGCTGATTGTGAGGGGGGGTTAGAGGGGTGATGCTTATCGGTAAGTTATTTTTATTCGTTACTTCGGACCATAATATTGCAACTCTACACTTGACCTGTTTAGATTGGTGCCCACATCTAATATTCCAATAGTATATCGCCGAGAGGGTCTCCCCGATGGCTGAGTGATAGCGTCGTCGCCTTGTAATCAAGTGGTCCCGGGTTCGATACCCGGTGGAGGAATATAGTTATTCGGATCCCACTTTAAACAGTAGTTCCAGTCCCTATTAGCCTTATTGTGCATAAAGTAGTCTTAAAAATCCAAATCAATCAATCAATCAAAGCATTCGCAGACCACCGTAGCGGAGTGGTTAGAACAGCATGCTAAAACGTCTCGTGTTGGAATCCTGGTTTGGTGGGCGTGTGTATTTTTCTTAGCTTACGTTCATCAATTTCATAATATCATGAGAACTAGGTTCTCACATCATTTTTCCTATTTGCCTTTTTTATTCCTTGGTAGTAAAGCATAGGCTTTAATGGGTTTTTTTTATTCATGGTGTTTCTTGTCCCAAAAGTCACTTTTATAGTGGCCATAAATGCCTACTTTGAGGGTGAGCGCCTATTTACATTAATTATGCCTAATATGCAAGTTGTGCTTACTTCAGATTTTCTATGTGCCTTTGACTTTCCCATGATTGGAATAGGTAAGCCTTTATTGATGTTGAACTGACTGAAATCTGATTATCACCAGATTTGAGTGTCTCAAGGGATGTCACATATTTGGAAATACCAAATGTTCCTTAATCAGGCTAAGCAAACTAGACAACCTGTTGATGCTTCATACTTGCACAATACGACGCCAACCCACCACTTTTATATTTTCCAACTGAAAGTTTGTAGGAGTCAATCAGTACTAATTACCATTGCTGTGTGTGTGTGAATGTAAGTAGATATTTATCTATTTAGATATCCTGTTCATGTGTTAAAAATGCCAAATCACAAAACGGCCAGATGCGTATTATTTAAAAAAAATGGATTGCTGCAGAAGCTTTCTTTATCACCAACAGATTTTTGTTTTTGTTATTTAACGTCGTTTATCTTACACTTTTAGATAATCGCAACGATTAGTATGAGTGATGAAATTTATGAAGAATCACTCACAAAGAACACCTCTGCGTAGGCCAGGACAGCTAACGTCGTAGCCATTCTGATCTTGCTAACCACTTCGCCACGGAGGTCGGCCTCACTGACAGAAAGTAACATTCTTTCAAGCATGTTTTAAATTACTTTACAAATAAACATTTTGCACATACACAGTTTTATATAACGGCCGTTTTCAAAACACTCAGCTGCTGACGTGATTTCTGGCTCTTCTCAAAACGCTTTTCTATCTCACGTGTTATTCGGAAACAAGGGTAAATGGTGAGAAGTCTTCATCTTACATTACCTCAGTTCTGAATAGAACAATCGTAAGTTATGTAAAAACATAGTGCAGTGACCTGAAGTTGCACAAATAGAAAGACACAACACTATAAGTCAAACGATGATATTTTTTTCTAAAATTTAATTCCATGCACAGTTCAACAGCTCACATGCTTGTGCAAGAATTAAAATAACCAGGTTGTGTTATCCTAGCCTTCCTGCAAATGAGGAGTTCATACAAACTATTGCCAATTGTTTGTGAAATATTTGTGGGCAATCAGCTCAATGTAAGAAGTTCATTTCTTCAAGAAATTTTAATTCGAAATTGTTTTTTTCATCACTTGTGAACATGAAACTGGGGCATTTATTCAAATTGACACAATAGTTAGCACAAGCTCTTTGTGTGAAAATTACTTTAACTCACGATTGCTTGCAAATGTGAACTTCGATCAAAACGATCTTAGTAGTTTGTAATTCGTTAGCTCACTTTTATGTAGAAACTGTAGAGCTAATACGCGTGGCGTGCTCAGGAGTTTCGAAAGATTCTTCCTTTTTAAGAATACTGGGTCAAAGGAGGGAGGTGTTTATGACCCCATCAACCATCCTTGAACACGCCCTGAATATAACTGTGCATTGGAAGAAGAAAATTGAAATAAGTTCATATTCAATGCCTATTTTAGATTTCCTTAATTATAGGGTACCTTTTAAGTGCCTGTTTTAGTGCCATTTCTTATTATATAGCGCATTTTTAAGTGCCTATTTTCATCATTTTGGGACCCTTTAGCCTGCCAATTTGAGTGTTTTTAGTGCCTATAAATCCGCAACCTAATCATCACTCATCCTCATCTTTACGATTAGCCAAAATTGGCAGAAATGCGACATAACATAACCTAACTTAATCAATCCAACAGCATTTCGAATCTTCTCTTTGTTCCATGTGTTCTGACATGGTTCCTCCCTTAAAACGATCTTGGGTACTGTCTCTTACGCAGTATAATTTTAAGCAAACATTTACCATTATATTTTGAGCATTTGTGCAGTATTATGGCTTTAAGTGAAACTCCTTTCGACACCCATATGCTCGTGTACAACCCTGTATATTTCCCTTGCTGTACACTGTCAGAACAGTGAGAAGAACACGCACAACCTGTCCTGCTGCTTGCGTGCAATTTCAAGGGGTTTGTAACTGATCGATCCCACAAGACTCATGCAAAGCTTTGGTCACGCTCCGCACTCCGTCCTCTAACGTAAGTGCTTAAAGTCTTCGTTGTTATGTTAGGCTGATTAGGTTTAGTACTCTAAGAATAAATACACTGCATTTTTCAGGCATTAACGGGGCTTGACCTAAAAGGTATTATTTAGTATGCTAGGAGACCTAAACCTAAGTTCCCTCCCCGGAATATCTGGGGCGAGCGAACGAGAAGAAGTCCCTGCTCAAGTAGTGACTCGACTGGGTTCGACCAATGAACACATGGGAGGGAACGGGATTGCGTGGAGGAAGAGTGGGGAGTAAGGCCGTGTATAATGGCAGAGATGGGTAGAAAGTGAATGGGTGGAGCTGAAGCAGTATACGCTGCTGCAAGGCTGGAGATTGCAGCCCTCTTTCCCCACCCCGCAATCCCGTTCCCTCGCACGTGTTCACAGGTCAAGCCGTCTCGCGTCACTACATGCGTAGAGACTTGTTTTGGTTATCTCGTTCCAGATATTCCCGGACAGGGTATAAGAACGAAAGCATTTCGGCTGACGTCAGACGACGGAGGGTGGGGTTTGAAGGAAAGTTGTTTGTTGTTGGGAAAGGTGATGGTAAGAAACCTGTAGGAAGACCAAGACGAAGATGGAGGTATAACGTTGAGATGGACCTAAAGGAAATCGGTAGGGATAGAAAGAGTATATATATCTTGCTCAGGATAGGGACAGGTGGAAGCCTGTGTTGCTGCAGGCATGAACATTCGGGTTTAAGAAGGCTAGAGAGTCAGTCAATCAGTCAGTAATCAAGAGGTCTTGGGTTTGATTCCCAAAGTTGGCAACTTGCCTAGTAATGATTTCTTAAAACAAAATAGATGTGTGTTATCAATCCCGATTAACCTTTATGCACGAACATATATTAAAAAAGCAAAACAAGATGGCTGACACTAGTGTTTTGTTTTCAAGAGGTTCCGGGTTATAGTCTCAATTTTGGCAAATTGCGCAATATCATTGATTTGTTTAAGAAGTGAGTTACTATCCCCGATTAGCAATGATGCACAAATATAAACGTAAAAAGCAAAACAAAGCTGGTGACTTTGATATCTTGTTACCAATGGGTCTTGGGTTTGATTTCCACTGTTACTATTGCTGTCGTTTTTTACGCAGTCCGGATTAACCGTAATGCAGAAAGTTTGAGTAGTTGTTTCACCGGGTATAGAACCCGAAACCCCTTAGATTACAATGCAAAGACTTTACCACTACGCCATGTAATGTATAAAGAGAAAGCCGATTCTCTTGCTTTGCCGTGTACCGATTAGCCTTAATGAATAAACAGAAGGTAAAACAAGGAAGATAGCCGACACTATCGTTTTGATATCAATGGGGGTCGAAGGTTCGACTCCCCAATGGAGTCAACATTCTATGTTTCCATTCCATGTAAAATTCTAAAGTTATGTCTCGATTAGCCTCAATGTATAAATGGAAATTATGCAAGAAACAAGCAACATGGTGACAAATATGTTCAAATAAGATGGAATTAGTTTCTTAGGGCGTCTCTTTTATAGGACAAGAAAATTAGAGAATCACTGCTATTAATGGAATCTAAATTTAAAAAAAAAAATGCTTTTGCATGTCCAGCGCCGTGCAGAAAAGCTCTCATGAATTATCTCCGATAAGTCAACAATACACATTTTTTTTATTTTTCTTACATGCTATGTAGTTAAATATTTAAATTGTTATGAATTGTTTGCTAACATATTAAAACTAATGAAAACATAAACCATATTTAAGGTTTCATAAGTGAAATAGAAAGCAAACACATATATTTTACCTCTTTTTATTACCAATATTTACAAATTCAAAAGAACTACACACACACACACGTAAACATAACGTGTTTATTTTTGTCACCAGTTTATCAACATGCTATTGAGAAAGTTCTCCTTTTTCATGTTAGTTCACTCACTCACATTGGAATTGTGTCACTGTCATAGCCACTGTCTGTTGAAATCACTGAATTCAAATGTTTCATTATTTTATCCACAAACATGTTCTCGCAAAAAACAAACATTTCTTTTGAAAATCTTTCCCGTCGACGTTGTGTATAAACAAAGGCTCAGGTTTTGTACATGCATGTAATTGAGAAAGCACTAACTTCTCCATATTACATGCATGCACAGGGAGAATATCCATGCATCGGAAACACTGTTTGCGAAGATCGAGAATGCAGTGATCCACACACTTTCCAAAATTTCATATCAGATACGGCGACACTGTTTCACACATAACCACCGCATGCTCGATGCATGTGAAATTGTTCATAAAGTTCCGCCACGAACTTCCTGCGTTGAACCTTATCTCCAGAGAACCGTAAGCTGCTATCTTCATTATTATAATGTGACGGCAGTTGTACACTGTGGTTAACATATATTCATGTTGCTCAATTACTGGATAGGAAACACGATGCTGCTCACCTGGGATAGCGATGCTATTGTAGATTACTAATCGATTCCTGATATGCGTGGTATTCCTTCAAGATCAGTTCAACACAAGCTGCTCCGCTTCTGTGTAGCCTGACAACAAGATGTAAATCCAAATGAGAGGACAATCTGATTGAAATAAGCTTTGTTTTCGAAACATTCAAAACCTAGACGTGGTTGAATAATATTGCCGGGCGTACAGGAGTGGTTACTGGTTTCTGCTCATCAGGTACTTACTCATCGATCTATGTTTGAAGAACCTGTTTGAAAATATTTGTACTGCTGAAATTTCATTTTTTTTCATTGACATCTAAGTAGAAGATTCCATGTGTCACGAGCCGGCATGAAATGCTAAATCAGCAAACACCAGCCAACACCCTGGTGACGAGTTGTCCCCGTGGAAGTCAGACGTTAGTGTGTTTAATTACATTTTGATTGCTATATTAAGAGAAAGACGATCAGTGGTAAATTATAAGTAGACCTAGAAATTTAGGATTTGAACCTATTTTTTGCTTTGAAGGTAAATAAGAAATAACAAGTTATGTCAACGTTTTATTAAAAACGCAACTGACGAACTTGTATAGTGCCTAGATTAACCTATCTTACTTGTTAGAACCTATTTTATGTTTATTCACAAAATCAAACCTTGTCATACAGACGTATTTGCTCTATTTGGTGACAAAAAAAAATCAATGACCAAATTCTTCGAAGCCGATGATGTTCTTCAAAGCTCTAAACCAAAAAAATGAATCGTGGTCCGACTGAAGCAGATTTAAAGAGGGTGTGACGTTACAGGTTTCAAACGAGGACAATATGAATTAAAGTTCGTACATTAAGAATGACGTTTTCTTCTGTTACTATCGCTACGTATTATTGACGTACAAGGCGTGAATACCACAAAACACTGAACTGTTTTAGAGACCACAGGGATCAGACGTTTGTATTTTGAAATACGCATGTAAAAGTGGCACGGAGACGTCGAACTTCAAGCAAGACCTTCTCTTAAAATATTCTATGTTTAATAAAACCATGCTTATACATTTTAAAACCTGCTTTCCGAAGGGACCGTGACCGAGGCTGAAAAGGACGTGATTCATGCAGTAATTCAGGACTATGTGCCGCATAAAACAATGAAATGTAAAAAGTTTTCCTCGTGGTTCGATAAGGAGTTGCAGCATCTGTTGCACAACAAAAAGAGAGCATGGCAGCTGTGGAAAAGTTTCCCCAATCCCCACACAAACAACACTTTCAAAGCACTTCGTAAGCATATTAAAGACCTTATGAAACAGAAATATACCGAATATGTAAACACAGTCACAGATGAACTCCTTACTAATCCGAAAATACTCTGGACATTGATAAATTCACTGAGACAAACCAAACGCATCCCTTTGGAAGTAACACACAATGGCATTTCGGCTGTTGGTAATGATAGAGCTCAACTATTCAATCAAACATTAAAGAAAAATGTTTCGTATGATGTTTTAGATCACCCACCTATCAACTCTATCTTCTCTAACTCTCTTTCTACCGTTTATACAGAACCAGGTGAAGTCTTGCACTTCCTTACCTGCTTTTCGTCTCACCGAGCATCTGGACCAGACAATATTCCTACTATTTTCCTTCAAAAAACTGCTCACTCACTAGCTACTTCTCTTGCAATATTATACAATGGGCGTATCTCAAAAGGCTGCTTTCCAATCAATGGAAAAAATCAAATATCATTCATATTTTTTTAATCTGGCAATGCAAACGATACTACAAGCTACAGGCCCATTTCTCTCATCTCCACACTTGCTATTGTCTGTGAAAAAATTCTAAAAAAATAGACTTCTGAAATTCACATCCCCTTACATTAACCCAGCACAACACGCCTTTGTTCAAAATTCTTCATGCCTTACCAATCTGTCTTCTATGCAATCCTATGCCATAAACGCAATTACTAATAGTAATCAGTTGGATGTTTTATACTTCGATCTGTCCAAAGATTGATTCAGTGGATCACCATTATTTACTGCATAAATACTGACATATTTTATATAACTGGAAACACGTTAAACATGTTGAAATACTATCTAAGCAATATACAACAAAGTGTTATACTTCCTGGAACTTATTCTAACTGGCTTCCTGTTATATCTGATGTGCCTAAAGGAAGCGTTCTTGGCCCTCTGTTATTTGTGTTATATCTCGATGATCTCACAGAACTCTTTAATTCCCCCATCTCAAACACAATTCTAATGTTTGCCGATGATTGCAAGATTATGAGAGAAATAAAACAGCCATCAAACATGCGAATTCTCCAAAATGACATGAACAAATTTTCTGAAGGGTTTAAGCGATGGACACTGTCCATAAACTCTTCGAAATACTCTTGCATAACAATTTAATTGAAGCAAAACATTCTTGAAGGTAATTATACACTAATCGACATCCCTCTAGCAAAAGAAGCAAGACACTGAGATCTAGGTATCCTCATAGATTCTGAACTAACTTTCGATAATCACATATCAACCATCACAAAAAAGGCAAATCGTATGCTAGTCTTACTTTACAGATTCACCGAAATCCCTAAAGCACTTTCCATTTACTTCAAAACTTTTGTCACCCATCTGGAACATGGATGCGCCTTCTCATACCTCCAAGATCGACAATGTTCCCAGATTTTTCCCACTCCACGAACTCTCCATCAGAATACCAAGGCATAAAACACGGCGCAAGGAGACTTTCCGCACTGGAACTCACAGACTATCAATCACACAACGTTCATTATTCCATAGGCTACAGAACCATTTCAATATCATCTCAAACCAAATAGATATTTTCAGTTCATATTCGTCTTTCATCACCAACTTTGAAAAAAGTGTACATAAATATTGTGAAAGTAATCTGTTTGCCTTGGAACTGTCTTGGCTTGCTTATGTTTATATTTTATTTATTTTACTTTATTTTATCTTCTTTTGTGTGTTCTTTTTAACACTAGGGTATTGTTTTATTGCTGTGTCTTTCCGGTTTAAAATGGCTTCTGCTGTACTGGAAATTGCAATAAATATAGATAAATAAAAATACTCCCTAGAAAAAATATTTCAACCTAAATGTGACCAAGAGACAACTGAGTGTAGAAGGTTATGTAATTTATAATTGCATAATATTTGTTCATGTCCAGATATTATTGTAATAATTAAATCAAGAAAACTTAGGTGAGCAGGCAATGTGGCACGAATGGCAGTGGAAGGAAGAGTTTGCAGGATTCTTGTTGGAAAACCTGATGGTAAGAGACCAGTAGGAATACCAAGACGAAGATGGAGGTATAACATTGAGATGAACCCAAAGGAAATCCGCAAGGATGGAAAAGATTGGATAGGATAGGGAGAGATGGAAAGCTTGTATTCCTGCAGCGATAAACCTTCGGGTTTAACAAACTAGAAAGTAAGTAAGTAAATAGGGAAAAAAATAACAAAAATGTGTGTGTTTTTCTTAGTAGTAAGTATTCACTAAATACTGTATCAGTAGCATACGTTAGGTTATATTTTAACATGTGGTAAGGAGTTTTTCAATTTACGGATGCCTGTGGCTCTCTGCCTGGTTGATTTACCTTGTCGCTGCTATTATACTCGCAGTGTCAACTCGGAAAACGCGAATGCAAAACAAATTGGTACATCGATAATCTTTCTATCAGTTGCAATCTGCCCAATAGCATCTATTAACGATACCGAAGGTGAAAAGGTCCTATCAAACTAAATATATAAAAGTTTTATATTTTACCAGTAATTGATATTTATAATGGACATTAAAATTCCAATCTCGCATAGGCTTAGGTATACAGATAATTGAATTAAATATTCGTAGATAAGGACTTAAATTCAAACGATTAATTTCGAATATTCTTGTTGTTGGTGAAATGAAAGTTTCTTGCTACCTATTGTTTTGGATGATGTAAAGTAAAGTAAAGTAAAGGTAAAGTGCTCCCCTGTGCATAGCACTCATGAAGGCGTATAAGGGTGTGGGGGTAACGCCCCACACTTTCTTGATCCGGTCGTGAGTGGGGGTGATGTGATCAGCATCACGCCCCTGACCGCCTTTACCCCCCAGGGTTTCCACCAGGTACTCATGTTATTCGACGCTGGGTGGGCGCCGGGGCCGCTTCCATCGTCAGAAAAGTTCCCGGATTTGAACCGACCGGGAATCGAACCCGTGACCTTTAGCATGGTAGTCAGACGCGTTACCGACTGAGCCACCGCGGCCACATAGAATGAAATGAATGAACGGACACTTGCAAGAAATATCTCGAAGATGATCATACCCGTATCACAATTTATTTTCGAGTCAAGTTTCAAACCCAGGACCCCTGACACCGTAAGGTGTCGTTTTAACCAATTTGATACGGAAATCAGTTTGAGAATGTTTTCAGCGCCCCCACTAAATGTTTTGTTCGTTAACTTCATGTGACGGAAAGAACAGTGATCGATATCACATGGATTGCTTCCGTCATGTGACCTTGTTTTGTGTAATCAATACGTAATTATCATGTGCAAAATAAAGTAGCGACGTTGAAGAGCTACAACCATGACATAGAGGCTTAAAACATGTTTACGCAAAAAGCAAATTCCACGCTGACGCTGAGAAAAGTTGTGTGCATGAGGCACCACACGCAAAGCTTTTACTTGTATTAAGTGCAAGGATTAAACTAGAACACTCAAACAAGAATTAGGGAAACAATACAAACTCAAACAAACCTCTAAGAGCATCAAATTGATTAAACTAAAAACAAAACCTGTAGAATACAAAATCATTTATTCCTTCACTGCAACATATCTCCGCAAGAGAAAAACAACGGAAATGAAACACCTTCTAATTTCTAAACCATGCAAAATTATCAACTTTCTTGCAGGGACTAGATAGTCACCAACAGTATGCATTATTTTAGCTTTGTACACTTCTGTTCACAGAAAGTGACACACTCCTTTGATTCGTGTCTGGCAGTACAGCCGAAGTAAGTGTTCGGAAACTAGCAGTGTTGCTTACTATCAAACATTTTAACCACATGCAGGAAATTTTGTGTCTTTCAGACTCAAAAAAAAGGTCTAACGGAAAGATTGGAGTGTAAATATTAATTAACTGGACTGTCCACGTCTACATTTAAAGTAATGTAAATGCGAAAAATTCTGGAAAAATATATTGTAAAAAAACGCATTTCTGACGTTCGTGGAGAATTGGCTATCGCAATGCATTAGAATGCGAGGACCACGGGTTCGAATTTGGCATGAGCATGGGTGTTTTTCGAGTCTCTCTTCATCGTTGCGAGTAGCCGAAAATTGAAGAAAAGCAACACTAAGTAACGAAAAATGTAGCAATTCGAATAAGCGACGCGGAAATTGTGCTGTTGTAATTCCTGAAAATGATGCAAGAAACAACATATGTTTTCGTTCGGGAAAAGTGTTATCCTAGCCAGGGACAAGGCTTCAAGAATATATAAACTACTTCCGCATACACTTTGGCAAACATAATCTCAAAGTTGGAACTGAATATGCGATGGGAAACATAATAGAAATTCGAAGCAAGAAGAGTTTATGTCACAACCAGGGAGGCACATGAGAGGAGGTACCCCTCCCCCACAAATACATACACATAAATAAACCAGGCAATTAACAATAAGTCAGTGGTTGTCCTCTCATTTAACTTTAACAGTAAATGGAATGTTTGTAAAATGAAAACGTCGGACTTTCCTTTTTACACGTGCACGTTTATTTCGCAATGGAGCATAAAAATAGAATTGTGACCCGTAATATTTGATTCCAAATGAATGAATTTCTCCGTAGATACCAGAATAATGACTCTTCTTTTTTAAATAAATAGTTTAAAAATAATACATTGGATGTATCATTTTTAATAAGATACCTCATCACATAGCAGAATCCGCTATGTTGATGCAAGCTAGAACACGATTATAATTTAGGGTTTGAAACGCTAACCTTCCACAAAATCACGACTTCGCAACGTTTTCCTTCATTTTCATGCACAAGTTTGACTTGCATTCTGTCAGCAATGTACACAGCACACAAACACTATCTGATGAAGCGTATTGGCTTCAAATGTATGTAATTAGCGAGAAGCTACATGAAAAGTTTCAAGCTGCACAGGAAAAGATGAAACCTTGAAGAGAAATTACCTGAAAGCTTGGTTGTTTCACCGTGATTTGTGGCAATGTCGGTTAAAGGTCAGCTTTGTAATCTGAAATTCTAGGTTCGATTCTCCTAATGGTATTTTCTTTACCAACTTGTAACACATATATTATTTCATTGTCTATGTATTTCAGTGTTTTCTAGTGTGATACGAATCACTATGTTCATTGACCAAGTATCGAACAAGAGACCTCCTTATTACAAGTCGTTATATATATTGTAGCGTTATATTTTGTTATTGTTCGTGTGCAAAGATGAAAATAAATATATTACACCCACAGATCTTCTGACAGTCGACATAATTTCGAATGTAAATCGTGTTTTATTTTCTTCATCGTGTTGCGGCTAAAACTTGCTGCTTACAATAATCAGTACTAAAAACCCGTTGTGATATAGAATTAAAGATGAAACGTTCAATATTTTTTTGAAGAAGAGTCGCTGAAATTAACTGAAAAAATCGTGAATTACATAGAAATATTGTTTTGTCATACAAATGCGTGTTTGTTTGAGTTTGGCGTTAAAGTCCACTCTATGCACAAAAAGGGTAATCGGAACTGGGCCTACAGTTTGAAGTGAGATTCGAACCATTATGTCGTGTGCCTCCACCGGGTATCCAACTAAATATTCTTAATTGCAGCCTTTGAATATACTGCTCCAAGAAACCCATTTTCTGATGACTGTTTTTTCTTGTCTCAATATAATAAGTAGGAACAACATATTCCTCACTATAAAATTAATTCCCGGGAATTTGCAAAGCGACTTCTCTTTTTTTCGGTGGGCATGCTATGACAAGTAACTAATTTGAACTTTCGATTTCTTTGGCGAAATTGTCAGTGAGACATGTTACAAAGCAAGAAGTCCCAGGATTGGACACTGGGTAACTGATGGAGCATTATTGACTTTGTCGCGTTTCCCACAAGAGGTAGAAATCTGACCTATATAACCTACGCAGAAGGAAGGAACGAATAACATATTTATAAGATGTCATCGCTTTCCTGGGCTCAACTTACTATAAGGTGAAGCTACACTGCTACTCGCCTTTTCTCTTTGAGCAAAGAAGAAGACGTTTCGAGAAAGAGAAGGACGGTCATACCAAGAACGACTACTTGCTTCCCGATTATTCAGATGACCAACATTGATTTCTTGTTGTTCATACAGAGTGAGGATAGCATTGGGGGAAAGACGGTTATTTTGATTGGAGAGTTTTCGATGATAAAATGTGAACTTCTTTTTTATTTTTTATTTCTAATAAAGAGAAATAATGACTTTTTGCTAGTTGTGGCTGGCCTCATTCTCTTCCCGTTTTTGTTGTGAAAGCCATATTTCACAGGAAGCTAGATAATATTTCATGACGTTGCAGACGGGGGAGAGATATTGGTTTTGCTTCTAATCCTTATTTTGATTATCCTTGCGAGCATGTATAGGCGTGCTTACCCAATGTCCTACTTGCAACGTCGTTGTCTGGTAATCAAGGGATTCAAGATTCAATGCGCCTAGGTACGGACCCAATTTTACACATTACGCCCAGTTACAATTACCCTATATGAACACTATTGACTTTATAAAAACATTTTTTGTCAAAATTGCATTTTTCTGCCCTTTGTAGCTAATATACCTTTTCTTCAGTTTCTGCCTCACTTTCAGTGTTGTTTTGCTCCAGATCGTGAAGCCAAAGTTTATATCGCAACTATTCCAGGGACGGCGTAGCAACCAGTGTGCAATCAGAGCGTAGAACGATTGTTGACAAATTCATTTTTCCCTACTGGCTGCATTGGGTAGGGGAAATTTTTAAAGTTGTTGCTTCTCTCTCAAAAACAAGGCATAATTGGTAGATATCTGTTGGCGTGTGCATGACTCACTTCAAGAAGGAATGTCCACTTATCCAACTTGCCACATGTCGGGATCCAATTCCTCGATACACTCATGGTGGACGTATAAATTTTGACGCCTTTGAAGTATTTATTACAAGATGTAAAAGAAGAATATTTGGTTTCGTACGTTTGAAAGTTGTCAGTAATTCGATGAATATGAAGTAGCCTGGATGTTGGGCTGTCTTGTTTAGAATCACAAGATAAAAGATACACTGAAGTAAGAGTTAAAATTTCACTTGGTTTAGGACCACTCTATAACCGCAGTAGAGACTTGTCCTGTTAAATTTGAATCCTACCATTACAACTTGCATCTTAAATGAGAAAGCGAGTCGAGCCATACTTTTAGGAAATTCATTTTCTGATATGGATAAGCGCTTTAAGATGGTCACTCCAATCTATTTACAGGGTGGCGCACGAAATGATACCCCATTTGTTTTTAGTGTAAAAACTTTAGTAAGCAACATTTTTAAAAAAAAACATACATTACAGTGAACATATCAATGTGGAAAAATGTTTCAATGCAAAACATGCTCAATATGACTACCATTGCACTGCACAACTGTAGTCAAACGAACAGTTAGGTTATTGATCACCCTCCGACACATGTCTTCTGTAATTTCAGTGAAAGCTTGCGTAATTAATGTTCTCAAATCCATGATATCTTCTGGATGTTTTGGAAAAATCCTTTCCTTCAGGAATCCCAACAGGAAATAGTCACAGGGATTAAGGTCTGAACTATTGGGAGGCCAATACTGACCACCATTAAAGCATTATGGAAACCTGTTTGAAATGACGCTGAAGTTGAAGATCTCGTGCAAGAAATCCAAGACCACATTGGCAGTATGCGGTCTTGCACCATCCTGCATAAACCATTGTGTGTTAAATGGCAAATCCTTCACAAGAAGCTGAGGAATAAATTGATTACGAAGCATGTCCAGGTAACGCTCAGTGTTAAGATTTTAATCGAAAAAGAATGGTCCAATGAATCCATGCGTTGAAATAGCGGCCCACACTGTAATCCTGGGAGAATGGCTTTCCTTTTGATGGAGCACTTCCGGATTGTCGGTAGCCCAAAATCGCATATTTTGTCTATTCACCACTCCGTCCAAGTGAAAGTGAGCCTCATCCGAAAACCACGTATTGTTGATAACATCCATATGTCCCTCAGCCCATCCAGCGAATACCGGTCTCCGCTGAATCTTTTCTGGTGTCAGTTTCTGCACAACTGTTATTTTATAGGGGTACAGGTGAAGATCACTTTTGAGCATTCTTTGCAGAGAGCGTCTCGATATACCCAGTTGGGTAGCTGCTTTTCTACAGGACTTACTGGGGCTTCTTTGCATAGCGACCCGTACACTTTCGATGTTTTCCGCCGTACGGACACTATTCACTCGCGGCCGTTTCGGTTCCAGTAATGTCCCTTGAACCCGCAATTGTTCATGGAGTTTGTTAATTGTTCTCTTGCTTGGAGCCCAACGTGTGTTGAATTGGACGCGGAAATGTCTCTGTGCACAAACAATGCTTTTGGTTTCCGCGAACAACAACACTATTGCTGCACGATGTTCTGGCGTGAGCCTTCCTTTATCAGCCATGCCGCTACACTGGACTGCTAGCGCCACGGTGAAGATTCAGTGAACTACAGCCTCTGGCAGTAAATCTCCATGGATTAAGGTTTCCTAGGAAAAAAAAAAAATTTTAAAATTAATACATAAATATTAATTTCGTTCAAAAAGTAAATGGGGTATTATTTCCTGCGCCACCCTGTAGTAGAGGCTAAGAATGTAATTGTAATATCACTGACGTATGCAATTATATCTGACCTAGATTTGTTGTTAACTATTAAAACATAGGTGCCTCCTCGATGGCGCAGTGGTAGCGTCGTCGCCTTGTAATAAAGGGATCCCTGGTTCGATACCCGGTGGAGACACATGGCACAGTGGTTTGGATCCCACTTTAAACCGTAGGTCCAGTCCCGATTAGCTTTACTGTGCATAAAGTGGACTTAAAACACAAACCAAACCAATATTAAAACATGGTTACCAGAGCTACACTATGTTCCCTGTTTTTTTTTTTTTGTTTTTTTTTGTTGTTTTTTTTAAATAATAAACCTATCAAACTGGAAGTCACTCGACACTCCATCACATTTAACGTTTTCTAAATTTCTCCTGAACAGATTTTTCATGCAGTGACATTCATAATACGAAAATTGTATTAGCAGTTATAACAATATTTGCCTATAACAGATTCGCAATGTGTATAATCGCTGCTTCCGAGGGCAGTGATCGCAGTGCAGTAAACAACAACGTCATGGACGCCTGAAAATTTCCCTTCAGATGGGGGAGTCGGGTTGGCTCACGACAACAGCTGCAGCTGCGCAGTGCGGGAGTGGGCGGGTATTTCTTCCCATTACGACGGGCGGGCAGTGGATAGCATTGGCATACTTCTACTAATTGGCTATTTCAAAATGAGTTCCTTCGCAGGAAAACGCTGTAATAGAGGGTCTCTGCCATTAAGACAATTCCTGCGTCGAATATAAGAACCACGCGCCTGTAGAACCGTGACATGAATGAAAATCGTGGATAATAAAATATTCTGGTGAAAACCAATGTGTATTAATGCATTTTCAAAGATTTATGTAGTTGGAGATGAAACCGAAGAAAGGCCTGTCAAATATAACACATAAATGTTATTTTTGTCAGCGAAAAACACACTATGCTCAGATCATTTCAAGTGGTTTTGCTCGACCAAGAACGTAAAATACAAACCGATAAACACAAACACAAACCACGTGACGCATGTCCAACAACCAGCGAGCAAAGAAGTCTATATAGAGCGCATGCGTCGTGGTGCTTCATTTTGTGAAAGGAACAGATAATCTCCGTTCGTAAGTTGAAATCCTTGTAGAATCATTTTTTCTATTCAGAAAAATGAAATGTCATAACCTGTGTAGAAGTTTGCATATGTGTGTGTAAATCACGTTTGTCCGATTGCGTGTTCACATGTTTGCAGAAGATAGGAAATGGCTTTCCGCTTTCACTATTTAAAATAGAGTTAAAGTGATTCAGTTGACACAATATCCGTATCACTGTGCCACACAACAACAGCATCCAGATAGTAGTTTAAAACAAAAAAATGTGGAAATTCGAAATGGGATTCCATGAATAGTTTTAAACACTGGGTAAATTTCGGATACTGAAGTCATTTTATAGAAAGTTTGCATTTACAATCTTAGTTCATGAAATTAACATATTTTATTCTCTCTCCGCCTTCTTTTTCGACACTAATAATCGAAAATCCCGTTTGAGTTGAATGAAATACCTTAGTTATAATATATGCATGTAACAATACACCTTGCAATCAGAGGAGAAAGCATATCTTGATGTGACAACTTCCGTACACAAAATTGTGATATAGAAGCAAACGTGCACCCACACACCCACTTGTGTATATATATCAACCTAAATATAGTTGCTGTGTCTGGGGTTTCGACATGCTGACCCCACGTCACCACATTACCAGTTGAAGAACTCCACACCTCTAGAAAGGATTGTGCGAGGGAGAGTGGCAGTCGGAAGATAGGCGAAGGCCTTTACAGGGCTGTCCCGCCAGGGAATACTGTTATTATGTTTGTGTGCAGGTTTAAACGAGGAGAAGGAAAAATAGATAATGTCACAAGTTCTATTGCTGATACAGGAAAATGTTGTTCGGATCCCATTTAAAACTGTAGGTCCAGTTCCGATTATCTTTGCTGTGCATAAAGTGGACTTCAAAGCCAAACTCAAACAATCAAGCATATGTATGACGAAACAATATTTCAATATAACATATTTCTTGCAGTTATTTCCAGTGACTCTACTTTCAAACAATATTGAACGTTTCAACTTCAGTTGTATTTCACAACGCGTTTATAGTATTGACTATTGTAAGTATGGAGCTTTAGCCGCAACACGATGATGAAAATAAAACACGCTTTGCAATCAGAATTATCTCTACTGTCAGAAAATCTGTGGGTGTAATATTTTTATGGTCATCCTGCCACACGAACAATAACAAAATATAACGCTACAATAGGTCTAACGACTTGTAATAAGGAGGTCCCATGTTCGATACTCTGTTACGGCACATAGTTTTCTCATCACACTTTAAAACACTGTAATACTTGGACAATAAAATAACTAATGTGTTACAATTTGGTAAGAAAAGCGACCATGAGGGGAATCGAACCTAGGATTTCAGATTACAAAGCTGACCTTTAACCGATATGGCCACAAACCAAGCTAATCAGGTAATTGCACGGTAAGAATACATCGCTTTCTGTGCAGCTCGAAACTTTTCATGTAGCTTCTCGCTAATTACATTCATTTGAAACCAATACGCTTCATTAGATAATGTTTGTGTGCTGCGAAAATTCCTTACAGAATACAAGTCAAGCTTCTGCATGAAAATGAAGGAAAACTTTTTGTCTTGCTTTAGTGGAAGGTCAGTGTTTCCAGCCCTAAATGATAATCGTAATCTAGCTTCCATCAACATACCGGATTCTGCTATGTAAGGAGGTATCTTATTAACCAGCGGCACATATATTATACTATTTTTCAACTATATATTTAAACATGAAGAGTAATTATTCTAGAATCTACGAGGAAATTCATTCAGCCGGTAGTGATTTTA
The DNA here is from genome assembly GCF_977018435.1 of Lepisma saccharinum. Classification (NCBI taxonomy): domain Eukaryota; kingdom Metazoa; phylum Arthropoda; class Insecta; order Zygentoma; family Lepismatidae; genus Lepisma; species Lepisma saccharinum. The sequence continues at coordinate 25,289,916 of NC_139237.1, forward strand.
CGAGTCACACCCCTATATTTTTGCTCCATTACACATACACGTTTTAAATAGGAAAGCTCGACAATTTTCATTTTACGAAAATTCCATTTACTGTTAAAGTTAAATGAGGGGACAACAATTGACTTATTGTTAATAGCCTGGATGATTGATGTGTGTGCGTTTGTTGTAAGGTGTACCTCCTTTCATAAGCCTACCTGGTTGTGACATAAACTCTTCTTGATTCGGATTTCTATTACTTTTCCCATCGCATATTCAGTTCCGACTTTGAGATTATGTTTGTCAAAGTGGATAAGGAAGGAGATTATATATTCTTGAAGCCTTGTCCCTGGCTAGGATAACACTTTTTCCAAAATAACACATTTTTTTTTTTTTGCATCATTTTCAGGAATTACAACAGCACAATTTCCGCCTGGCTTATTCAAATTGTGTTTCTATCGTTATTAGTATTGCTTTTCTTCTATTTTCGGTTACTCGCAACGACGAAGAGAGACTCAAAAAGAACACCAATGCTCAGACAAAAATCGAACCCGTGGCCCTCGAATTCTAACGCATTATGATAGCCACTTCTTCACGAACGTCAAAAATGCGTTTTTTTACAATATATTTTTCAAGAATTTTTCGCATTTACATTACTTTCAATGTAGTCGTAGACAGTCCAGTTAATTAATATTTACGCTGTCATCTTTCCGTTAGGCCCTTTTTTTGAGTCCGAGAGACATAAAATTCCTTGCATTTGGTTAAAATGTTTGATAGTAAGCAATACTGCTGGATTCTGATCATTTACTCCGGTTTTACTGCTAGACACGAAGCTGGACTTCACCACAAACGAGTGTGCCACTTTCTGTGAACAGAAGTGTACATATATACAAGCTATATGCTAACAAAACAAATATTTGTACATATGCACATCGTAATTACAATGCACTGTCTGTTGAACAAAATGTTGGCAATGATGTCATGGACTGCTAAAATGAAGACCTTGTACAGTGTCTCTCAAAAGTTTTAGGACAACGACATTATAAACTAGGCAACCCAATTTACACAAGGCGTTGGCGGGTTGTGTGTAGAGTTAGGCTCAATTTCAGGTTTGCCACATGCACAATAGATATTTGTGAAATACACGGAAGAAATGAAAATAAGTATTATTGTATAAAATTATTAAAAATATCAATATCATATCGCAAATTACGAAAGCCTTACTAAAAGAAAGAATCTATGTTTTCTAGTTTTTCAGTCGTGATGAGCCTAAAGAAAGGATTACAGGATAGAGGAGTCGGAAGGTGACAAAGGATAGGAGAAAGAGAAAGCGAAAGGAGAAGAGGAAAAGTAGAGGAGAGAAAAAAAGAGAGGATAGACGAGGAGAGGAGAAGTATTGAGAAGAAAGGGAAAACATCGAGGAGAGATGAGGAAAATGGAGCAAAGAAGAGAGGAGAGGAGGGGAGGAGACGAGAGTAGAGTAAAAAGGAGTAAAAGGGAAGAATGAAAAGAAGAGGAGAAGAGTGCATCGGAGTCGGAAATCTAAGACATGAAAGGAGATAAGAGGAGTGGAGAAGAGTGGGATGAGACAAGATGAGAGAAAAATATAGAAGGTGATATGAGATAAAAGCAGAGGAGAAGGAGGGAAGAGAAGAATAAGAAGAGAAAATAGAAGAGAATGGAAACGAAAGGAGAGGAGAGGTTTGATCAAATTATCGATATGAAACACTCAATAACGTTTTGAAATATACGTATAGGAGAATGTATTAGATCGGTGCCATATGCCTTTTGGCTGAATTCAGAGCAAGATGAAATCTTTCATAAGATCATTGATTTTTCCTGCGATTATACCACTAAAAACATGAATGTAATTTTAATATTTATAAGAATTATCCAATTTTTCTCGACTTCTTGGTTCGTTGAAATGAAGATGTCGTAATTTAATATACCCCCCCCCAATCGTTAATTACAAACTGAATCATTCCGTTTCACACAGCGTGGACAATGAACACAATGAGATATGTCTAAAACTTACGAAAATTTTCTGCCAGCGGAGGGGTTTGAACCTACGACCATCAAGTTGACAATCCTTAACGATTACCCACTATTTTTTTTAATTAAAAGGGAATACCCCCTACGCGGAGGTATCCCCCACCATTCACTCATTTTCACACTTTTACACTTTTCAATTCTTATATTTTCTTTGTTTCTTATCAACTGGACGAACACAAATACCCATGCCTTACCCGGGATTCGAACCCAGAGCCCCTGTCGTTGTAGCGCGCTCTGCTAACCACTTTTTTTTTTTTTTTAAAAGGAAATACCCCCTACACGGAGGTATCCCCCACCATTCACTCTTTTTCTCACTTTTACACTTTTCAATTCTTACATTTTCTTTGTTTCTTATCAACTGGACGAACACAAATACCCATGCCTTACCCGGGACTCGAACCCAGAACCCCTGGCGTTGTAGCGCGCTGTGCTAACCACTCCGCCACGGAGGTCGACGACCCACTACACCACAAGCTTTCGCTCCCGAAAACAGGTAGAAGGAGCTGACCAATGTGAAATGTGGATGCAACTCTCCTCCTACATGTTATGTGCAAAGAATACTTGTTTCTAACATTGAAAACTAAGGTAGAACGAATCGGCGATAACATTTAACGGAGAATTTCACATGTTGAAAACTTTTCATTCGATATTTGTGGAGGTATGCTTGCATTGATCGCGAATGGGAAAAGGGGTAAAGTTAGTATAACCTGAATTCCCACAAATGTAAAGAGTTATTTCATTAATATTTGTCAATGTCTTTGAAGCAGAGTATCATAATTTAGGATCTTATACATGAAAATATCCCTTTGAACGTCTCTGTCAATTCTTTTTTATATATATATATTCCAGGTGCAGAACAATGTAGTCACTATACACTGCTTTTACAAATAATGCCACCATGCTGTTGTTTAATAAAATGAGAATCGAAAAAAAGATAACACCTCGTAAGGAGAATCGATTCTTGGCCCGCTAGCAGCCCAATCGAGAACACTAACCACTACACCTCGCTTTCACCTTCCGTTGAAACATCAATTTTTAAGTATTCTGTCCTTCCAATACTGTATATGTCGTTGGGTATACATGTAGTTAAACTTTTACTTTAATTTTGAATTGCTTTCTTGTAGTATTGCAGATATCAGCCTCCCCGATGGCGCAGTGGTAGCGTCGTTTGAGCGAATTTAAAATACCGGACACCTCCCCGATTTTTGTAATATCTTGCATACTCATTAATTGAGGCCTCCTTCTCACGAATTTGAAGTAAAAATTTGGGGGTCACATGTCGAAATTGCAAGATATGCGAAATTGAATGGTCCGCGATCGGCACGATTGCTTATTATATACCGGATAATTTTGTGTTTCCAATACTTCAATGAAGAAATATAGCCTACATTCCTGATATTACTACGACCCCAAATTTTAAATATGCTTGCCTTGCCTTGCCTAACCTAACCTAACCTTACCGAGAATGGTCAGTGGGGCTATCTGTGAATGGTTTTGCGCTAATTGTGAAAAGGAACCAATAAAAAATCTTATTTTCGTAGCACTTTAACGGCAAACGTTCATCATCGAAGACGCCATTTTCGTGTTCTGCAATTTTACGATCGATGCACTGTTGCCAAACGTACCTGCAATCAAATCAGTCTACATTCCACATGTTCTTCTACATCGTGAATGTCACTGTCACTGTCGTCTTCTTCGTCATACTCGACGCATTTCCATGTTCTCCAAGTATGAAATCAACAGTGTGGGAACGCTGTAGACAGCGTAACTAATTGTGAACGTCAATTGTTCATATCAACAAATATGGCTACCATACTTGTATACGGAAAATCATTGCTAGAATTGAAAAGCTTATTTTACAACTACTACACCTTAATGAACAATTTCTTCACCTCACCTCAACATGTTGACCTGAAATAAATCATCGATACTAATTATTTCGTGAGTATAAGCATAGAAATTACAGAAGAGTCCGGTATTTTAAATTCTTTCCGCGTTGCCTTGTAATCAAGGGTTCGGGTTCGATTCCCTGTGGAGTTACATAGTGGTTCGGATCCCACTTTAAACCTTAGGTCCAGTCCCGATTAGCCTTACTTTGCATAAAGTGGACTTAAAACACTAAATCAATCAATCAATAGCAGCTATCTGCGAGAAATAATTTGATGTGATGATGAAAAATGAGAATATTAGTAGTTGTGAAAATACGAGTTATATCTTCTAACTTATTATTGTGATTTGATGTTATGAATGGGAATGGAAAATATCTAGAGGCTTGAACATTACAGAACGATGTTCTCTTCCTGTGATACTGTAACAGACGAAATGCTTGTTTACTGACGCAAATCTCGTGTCCAGAAAAGTCTTATGAAATGTATTTGCTGTTGCGCAAGTTAACACAAAATAATTACACCGCTTGCAAATATGTTTGCGAACTGCCAAATGTGAGAAACATTATACGTAGACAGGCGAAAAATGTTATTCATGAAATCACATCCCGTTTGACAGTGGTTGTCAAAAGATACCCGTCGGACACTGTGTTAAGGTGCTGGACTAAATACTTCTTATTTTTCTTCCTCGAAGAACAGCAATTTTTAAGGTAGAGCAACAGTAGTTCCGCTCTTTCTAACTTCTTTTAAATGCTTACACGTTCTTTAATTGAGTTAAAAATAAATAAAAATATTGCTTTCATTTCTGTCCTTGACGTAGACCAGGCACGCATCCAGGATTTCTTTGAGGAAGGGGCCAGACCCAAAATTATATAATTATATATATACAGGGTGGTGCAAAATTCCGTTTACAACGCTTGGGAGGTGATTCGACAAGTAAAAATAAGGGAAAAATGCCATTTGAAAAAATGTCGAAATCGGCACCGTTTTCGAGTGACAGGCGTGCGAAAATAGCCTCACACCATGTTTAAAGCACAATAACTCAAGGAAGTAGAAATATAGCAATGTCGGATTAAAAGAATACAAAGAAAGTCGTACCTGACGAATACAATGGTTCAGCAAATGAGGCGCAGTGTAAATTGCGCAAGGGAACTAAAAAAGAAAGTGGGGAATCCCCTGATGAAAAATACAGGAAATTTACTACTATTTCCTACATAATGGTGAGATCGGAATGTAGCCAGTAAAAAATGACGACGTATGTCCACATGTCCACTGCTGGGACACCCACACTCGGGAAATAGGAATATAACTGCAAATCTCCTGTTGCACTTTGTTCATTCACATTACGTTACGAAGAAAAAAAGAAACCAATTTGTCGCATGTCCCACTACTGCTGGGACACCATCCCAAATGTGGAAACAAATATGGGAAAACCAGGAAGAAAGTATTCAATTCCTTAATGTTGACACACTACTTTGCAGTACGAAAAACAAAAGTTAAACAATGACCACATGTCATCAGGCTGTACATACTACAAGAGAGCTCCCCAAAGAAAGTGGGTGATCCTCGAAAGAATGAAGATGGAGAATGGCGGGAAAACGCACACAATTGCATGTAAAATTTCCAGGCACATCTTGAAGGGATTATCCTAAGAAGCGCACAACATCCGCACATGCAGATCGACGGTATGTACTACAGCTATCTCCAGCATCTTCACTTGCACCTTTCACTAAAGAACACTATGCGGTGCTGATAGGGGCTCACAAACACTGGCATACTCAGAGACGTTGTTGAAAATGTCCGCCATTGACTTTAAGACAAATATGACATCGGCGAAGCACTGATTGTCTGGTAAGTTCAAATACCTCTGGCATGTCACCAATTGTCCCAGAAGCGGCACTAACACGAGCAACGAGGTCTTCGGCACTTTCCTCAGGGGTTTCATGCACGAGAATTTTCATTTCTCCCCCCAACACAGAAATCCAGTGGAGTGAGGTCGGGGGAGCGAGGTGGCCACGGTAAAGGTCTACCTCTGCCAATCCAACGATAGCCGAAAAAGCGTTGAGTAAGGCCCTGGTTCCCCGGTCAAAGTGCGTGAGGGCGCCGTCGTGTTGAAACCAGATACGTTGTGTACCTGCCAGTGACACGTTTTCCAAAAGTTCAGGTAATACGTCATGTAGAAACACCCGATAATTCCCACCACACAAAGTAAAGGGCAAAATTTACGGGCATATCAAGTGGTCACCTACTACGCCACACCACACATTCACTGCGAACCTATGTTGATGATGACGCACAATGATTGCATGCGGATTGTCCATATTCCAGACGTGGCTGTTGTGGCTAATGAACATGTCGTCCATGGTGAACATTGCCTCATGGGTCCACAAAACTCTTGTTGGGAAATCTGGAATAGCAAGAGTTAGTTGCACATACTATTGGCAGAAATTCATGCGTAGGGGAACGTCCGTGGGCAATATGTAGTGCACCTTATGCAATTTGTATGGGTGCAATCCCTTCTCCTGAAGATTGCAGAACACATTGCTGTGGTGGGTTTGTTGCGTACGAGCAATGACACGTTTGCCGGTGCCAGGAAGGTCTCATCGCGTCCAACACGTCCTCTTCAAATTGCAAAGTGCGGGGTCTTCCACAATCCTACCTACGGGGTAGTAGAGATACAATTTCACGCAGTCGAGCATCAGGTCTTTGAAAGAGTGCATGTGCTGCCAACCGCCTATTGGCAAAACGTTCGTGATACGAACGCCGTGCTTCACGGCTGTTTCGGTTTGCATCTCCATAAACGAGATGCATATCAGCAAGCTCGGGGGTAGAGTACTCCGCCATTGTCCTGTTCGAGAACCGACCAACAACGGGGGCCACTTTCCCTCCGAGTGACGGATCGGATCACAACTACCCTGATTAGCACCCACGTAATGTTACACATGTGTCCACGCAGTTGCTGCAGACCGAGAAAGAACACTGGAATGCGTACTCCTCTACGTACAATATTCCTTGGAGCAATGTAACCACACACACCCGCCAGACTAAACTCCACTCTGCGACACGCAGAACAGGCAGGAAAAACAACAGCCGACTACACTCTCTACGAAGTATCTACCAATGCTAATACGTAACAGGTGACCTACACTCCCAGCGCCTCTAGTGGGGCTTTCTGTATCAATTAGCAGAAATTAATCTCAGCGTAATCTGACGACATAGCGTCATTTTCGGGTGAATTTCCTATTTCCCGAGTGTGGGACGGTGTCCCAGCAGTAGTGGGACATGTGGACATACGTCGTCATTTTTTACTGGAACATTCCGAACTCACCATTATGTAGAAAATAGTAGTAAATTTCCTGTTTTTTCCATGAGGGGATTCCCCACTTTCTTTGTGAGTCCCCTTGCGCAATTTACACTGGTCCTCAATTGCTGCACCATTGTATTCGTCAGGGACGACTTTCTTTGTATTCTTTTAATCCGACATTGATATCTTTCTTCCTTCTTGAGTTATTGTGCTTTAAAACATGGCATTTTTTCCTTATTTTTACTTGTCGAATCACCTCCCAAGCGTTGTAACCGGAATTTTGCACCACCCTGTATATATATATATATATATATATATATATATATATATATATATATATATATATATATAGAGAGAGAGAGAGAGAGAGAGAGAGAGAGAGAGAGTGAGTGAGAGAGAGGGAGGGAGAGAGAGAGATAAAGAAAGAAAGAGAGAGAGAGAGAGATTATAAAACAGTTCAAATTGTGCGAGCGGCATTGAAAATTCATTATAATTCTATGTTTAGAAAACGACGGAAGAACATTGGTCGAATTTCCTTTCTTGCTCTTTTGAGAGAATACTGCATATACTTCTACAATAGCAATCGCGTTCGGAAACGATGAAAAAAATGACTTTGTTTTCAAAGGCAGACAAGCTTCGTAGCGTAGCTTGCTGGCGTTCAAAGTGACTCACGCTATATTCAAGGCCGCTTTTTATCGCAAAACACCGTGCGTCGATGCACAACGTCTGCACCCAGCAAGTTACAAGTGACCAGAGTCGAATTTTAAAGAGAATCTGAAGAATGATAGATTTCATCAGAGGCGGCTAGGTGGGCACTAGCTCAACATGCAATAGTTTAAGTCATAATTCCTGACAAACAAAAAGCTTATTAAACATGTATTCGAATAGTAACACGTGCTTTTTCCTGTAACATGTAAGATACATATTGGGATTACAGCGTAGTAGTGGCAACAGATAAATGAAAAAGAAAATAAAACTGAATGGTTGATTTATTATAGATAAATATTTAAAAAATATATTTTTCATCATTCAATTTTTTTTCTAATTTTAATAATAATAATAATAATAATAACTCATGGCTCCACAGTCCTGGAAGGGCCTTGACCTGTCTCCCGACTGCCAGTCTCCCTCCAACAGTACTGCCTAGAGGTGTGAAGTTCTTCAACCGGTAGTGGGGTGACGTAGGATCAGCACGTCGCACCCCAACCGTTATAGGAGATTTCCCAGACCAGATTACGCTACTCACTCGTTCCTCTCCAATTTCCTCACGATGTTGGATTGCTACCGGTGCTATACCCAGACAGGGAACCCAAAGACTGAACACAGGCGAACTCGAACCCATGACGTCCCGCAGTCGGAGTCCAAATCACAGCGCCTTAGACCGCACAGTCAAGAAGGAGGACTTTCTTATTTTACTTTTGGCTAATTGCGACGATGAGGATGAATAATGAATAGAGAAATAAATAAAGAAGTTCACGCACAAAAAAGAGGACGAATCTTCAAACCTCTTAGATTACGAGTTCAAGCCCTAAATATGAGGATTTTAACATTAGACCTCAATTTCAAAATTATATAAAAAAATGCCTATTTATACTAAACTTCTGATCGAGGACTAAATAGTTTGTAACTGTGAAACTACCCCTGAATGCAAATTCACATTTTTTTCCATGTGAGTAAGAATTAAATGTGTGGCACACAGAGATACTTTTTGCGAAAACAATTAATTCTGTCCTGTCCCAGCATCTCTGGAGAAAAGCCACGCATAGCAGACGAGAAGGAGAGAGAGAAAAAGAGGGGAAGGGGGGATCGACTGGACAGAGCGAAACAGTGCACGCTGCTGGGAAGGCTGGTAACTGCAGTGGCTTTTCCCCTCCACGCAATCCCGTTCCTCTCACTTGTTCATCGCTCCTCAGATACTTGTTTTAGTTCACCTGCTCCAGAGATAAGTGGGACAGAGTGTAGTTCGCATATATGTAGCAAGTAAACAAACTTATTTCAGAATGAAAATTCCACAGTGTTTTAAAACTTTGCTTCAGCAATGAATGACTGGAAACGGATCACATATACAATTCCCTTGCAAAAATCTAATAGTAAAAAATTCATTTGAAGACTTGAAAGTATCTATTTACTAGATTCCAAGTTGTAAGGAACTATTTCGTAGATGTTCATGTAACCTTCATAAAATTACAAATAAATTATTCACAAGCTTAGATATACTAATACGCAGAAAGATATTCAGAGTTAAATGCATCTGTATAAAGTAATTCTAGAAATACAGAGCTATATCAGAGTATTTAACTTTTATTTTGCAGGATAACGTTTACAATATTGAGGCGAGAGAATGATTAAGAATTGTTGCTCCAAGGGAAACGAAGGGCGTAGTGTATTGGTTAGAGTTCTTGAAAGCATTGATTGCGGTCCCAGGTTCGATCCTCCATATTAGAAAACATATTTCCCCTTCTATTAAACAAGAGCATGGTAACGTTATTTGTAATAGCAGTGTAAAGTGACTACATTGTTCTGCATCTGGAATTTATATATAAAAATATAAAAAAAGAATTGACACACGTTCAAAGGGATATTTTTATGTATAAGATCCTAAATTATAATACTACAACGATAATTCTGTACTGTTTTAAAGACATTGACAAATATTAATGAAATAAGTCTTTATATTTGTGGCAATTCAGGATATACTAATTTTACCCCTTTCCCTACTCGAGATCAATGCAAGGATACCTCCAAAAATATCGAATGAAAAGTTTTCAACATGTGCAATTCTCCGTTAAATGTTTTCGCCAATTCGTTCTACCTTAGTTTTCTTTGTTATAAACAAGTATTCTTTGCACATTACATGTAGGAGGAGAGTTGCATCTACATTTCACATTGGTCAGCTCCTTCTACCTGTTTTCGGGAGCGAAAGCTTGCGGTGTAGTGGTTCAGTCTGCCTGCAAATCGTGAAGGAAGCAGTTCGTAGCGAGCTCCGCTCTTCGCGTGAGAAGGCTTAGTGATCGAACTGTCCGAGTTAGCTAGGGCCGTAAACGGTTTGCTAGTGTTGTGTTAGTTTTTTTTATTTGTTTCTTTTTCCCTTGGAGTGCAAGCGAGGTTTTGGCTACAATTACCGTGAGCCAGTGAAGATACGATGAAATAGTTCACGATGAATACACAAAGAGAAAACACCTTGAAATTTGTTTTCATTGATGTCAAAACGCGACCTACGTCATTGGATTTTCATCGATGGTTTCATGATGTCTACCAAGTGCCTACGAACCAAGTGCTCAGTTTTGAAATAGATTACTTTCGTAAGTGTTTGTACGTGAAATTTGCGTCAAAAGTGGTAGGAGAACGGTTACTAAATGATTTTGGTGCTGAGGTAATTTATAGTGACGTAGATGGTGACCATAAGGTTGAAGTAGAATGGGCCCACCAGCGATATGTAATTGTCAGAATCCATGTAGTCCCAACTGAATTAAGTGCAGAAGTGATAAGTCGTGTCATGAGGTCTTATGGGGAAGTGTTGAAAATCGAAGACGAGACATACTCTGCAGATCACATTTACCCCACTCGAACTGGACGTGTCCTGACCAAAATGATACTACGTAAACCCATACCCTCATATGTAAACATGAATGGAGACTCCTATTGGGTAACATACCCTGGCAGGTTCGTACCTGCATAGCGTGCTTCGAAGATGGTCATGTAGTCGCACAGTGTCCTAAACGTCGATCCTCTGGAAACCAGCCCCGCCGGGGGCCGGTTAATATACCCGCTGACAATGTCCCAATGGTATATGAACCAACTGTGCTACCCGTACTGACTAAACCAAGAGATTCAGCTCCACCAGTTGCAGAAGTCCCTGCGTCAGGAGATAACAATGGAGGGAACACGGATAGCCCCAGAATCACCGACGAGGAGACAGGTACCAGACAGGAAGTTAGTGTGAAGAATGCACCAACAGGAAGGGAAGAGATGGAGCAGCCAACATTGACCACTTCGGAGGAGATGCATCACATACCCCCGCCCCCACCCCCAAGTGCTTTGTTCGCGGAGGCAGAATTCCCCGTAGTTACCTCTCCTAGGAAATCACGGTCAAGATCTGTATCAAGGTTACGGTCAGTGGCGGAAGAGTCCATGGTGCTACGTAGAAAGAAGAAGAAAAATAATGAATGCGTAAGTTCCACAATAGTTCATAACGAATGTAGAGTAGAACCTGGTACCCCAAAACAAGATGTTTCAAAGGTTAGTTTAACAAGTAATTCAGCAAATGTAACTAAAGAGAAACCTTCGACGAGTAACAAACTTACCCCAGATTTATTTAGTGGAAAGCATAGTTAATGCATTCTAGGCAGAAATTAGAGTTTAGTAATGTTGAAGAAAGTAAGTAAGTTTAGTTTTATTTTGTGGACAGTTATAATCATGCAAATATTTACCTTGGCATCTATAAATTTGAATCAAATGCGAAGTCAGACCAAACTAATTGCTCTCAATGACTTTCTCATTAAATCGTCTATTGATGTGGCCCTCTTACAAGAGGTAGCCATAGACGATTTTTCTGTACTGAGCCTGTTTAAAGTATACAACAATTTTACTCCTTTTGCACAAGGGACTGCCATAGCATGTAGGCGACACTTGGATTTACGTAATGTAGTGCCCCATCCCACGGGCAGACAAATAAGTGCCAAATTAGGCTCAGTGTTTCTCTGTAATGTGTATGCTCCGTCAGGAAGCCAAAACAGACGGGAAAGAGAAGATTTTTTTTCAACAGTTGTAGGGCCCGAGTTGACATCCCACACACTAGACACTATACTAGTGGGAGATTTTAACTGCGTAATTCGTTCGCAAGATCAAAATCCAGGATACAACTTCTCTCGTGCGCTCTATGAATTAACGCAGGGATTACAACTGCGTGACGCTTGGATACACACGAATGGCGAAAGTCCAGGTTACACACATATCACCTCCAATAGTGTGCCAAGGATTGATAGGTTTTATGTCGCACCAGATTTCAGGAATATATAATTAGTGTTCAAAGTTTTCCAGTATGCTTTAGTGAACATAGTGTTCCAATTCTAAAAATAAATTTAGATTTGATCAAACCCCGACAAGGTAGCGGATACTGGCTTTTAAATAGCACATTATTACGCAATGGTAGTTATGTCCAGCTAATCAGGGAAACGTGGAACGAACTCAAGGCCTCTCGGCCAGTGCAAAAGACCCTAATCGAGTGGTGGGAAACTCGAGTTAAGCCTAAATTTCGTCAGGTCAGTAAATTCTTCAGTGCAGAGGTTAGTAGACATCAAAGAAACAAATATAATTTTTTGTATGCAGTCTAGAATGATCTTCATCGTTTAGCACTGCAAGGTAATTTCGATCGTCCCTATGCAAATGAAATAAAAGCGCAATTACTTGCTATACATAGGAAACGAAAATCTGCAGCAATAATAAAGAGCATGATTCTTCCTATAGACCCAGACGAGCAAGCCACACTAAGTCACATTCTTCAAGAACATAAACACGCCAGGAGTCACGTTATTCATAAATTAACTTTAGATTCCGGTGAAGTTGTCACCAGCCCTCATAGTATACACGACAGGTTTTTGCAATACTATAAAAATCTTCTTGGTCAAGCCTTTAATCCAACAGAAACGCAATGCAATTTTTTGAACTACCTCCCTGCACCACGGACAGAAAATGAAAGAACTGAGCTCACACAACCGTTTAGTAAAAACGAGGTTCATGATGCAGTATTCAAAGCTCCGAGGAATTAAACTACAGCCGAAGATGGATTACCATCAGAATTCTATCAATGTTTCTGGGATCTAATAGGAGACGAATTAACGGAATGGGTCAACGAAGTGTTGACAACAGGGAAGACTAGTAGCACGGGAGTTATAGTGTTAGTTCAAAAAAAGTCAAATCCAAAGTTCGTCACAGATTTTAGGCCAATTTCCATATTGAGCAGTGACATCAAACTTATAAGTAGGTGCATAAATCAGCGTTTAAAAAAATATATGGTTAAACTTATTGGCAATTTACAGTTCGCTTGTAATACGTCTCAAAGTTTACATCACTTGCTACAAACGATAAGAGACGTAATTATTACCAAACAAAATAAGAATGCATCAGAGGCATTCTATCTTTAGACTTTTCACAAGCATATGACAGAGTGAGCCACGAATATCTGTACAATGTCTTAGAAGCATATGGCTTCGGAGACACTTTTCTTAATTGGATAAAAACATGATATAATCATATGCTGCTAAAACTCAAAATAAATGGTTTCTTGACAACAAGTTTTAAAATGCGACGGGTGTACTACAAGGTAGTCCCTTGAGTAGTACATTGTACGTTCTCACAATAGCCCCTTTTTGTTTAGTATCCAGCATCATTTACAGGGCATTTCTATGGCTTCCACCACAATACAAGTTGGCAGTTTCATGGACGACGTCACGAATTTTCTCAATGATGAAAGAGATGTGTACAGTGTTAAAAGCCAAATACATACTTTTGAGCTCACATCAGGAGCAAAACTAAACAATCGAAAGTCATTCCTGATGCCCCTTGGTAAGGAGAATCCTTTCACAAACAATACGGCGATCCCTGTAGACAAGAAAATAAAAGTTTTAGATATAAACTTCTATGCAAATATCGATGAAACGATCGAAGCCAATAGTAAGCTTACGTGCGAGAGGGCAATCTACGTTTTCAGAGTGAACAAGATGCGCTCTCTGAGTTTAAAAGCACGAGTAAGATATATCAACGTTTTTGCTCTCTCTAAACTTAGGTATGTAGCAAAAATCCTGCCCTTCAAAACACAGCACTTAGCCAAGGTCAACAAAGCTGTTGGCTGCTTTTTGTGGCACGATACAATTTTCCTGGCGGCAATAAATGAGGTCACGTTATCAGAGAAGACAGGTGGGTTGGCACTAATAAACGTGAACACATAGGCAAGAGCATTGTTTGTACAGACTGGCCTTTAAATAGCGTTCTCACTGCACGAATCAACGACCCAAGCATGTATACAGACGATAATACAAAACATTCCATTAGAAGCTCCCATCGATATCCAAAGTATCCCCAAAAGGTTTTTGTTTTATAAGGACATCGCTTTACAGGTATGCTACCAGTTATTACGACATGAGACAATTACACCATCTGTTAAAAAGTTATATAGTGAAATCAATAGTTTCAAGCACACAGTACCACGAATAGTCAAGGATTTCAATACACATAATTGGCCACAAATATGGGAAAATGTCTCCGCCAAACACCTTTCAAAAGCTGGCCAATCAATATGGTACAAAGTGGTTCATCGTGTTATAGTGACAAGAGATAGGACATACCAATATGGAATCAGTGACTCTCCTAACTGTATATCATGCAGGGATCCAACAACCAGACCCCCGTGACCGGCCCCCACTGATTGGTGTGAACCAACATCTACGTATTTAAAGCATCCTTGCCGCCAATCAGTGGATCCACCTGCTTGTGGTAGAGCAACGGTGAGCAGCAGAGGCCGGGTGGATCTGGGCTTGGCACCCCAGGGGGTGGGTAGCCGCCCTCGGGAGTTTTAAAGTGTTGTCCTCAATGAATTTTGTGTTCTCCCGAGAGGTTTTAAAGTGTGTCGCTAAAATGTGCTCAATCGATATTTTTAAAGTCTTAAATGTATGTTTGATATTGTATAACCTGTCTTTGTGTAATCGTCAAGATGAATCAACAGGATTCCAATAAGAGTAGGATGAGCCTTGATGGGCCTGAATCTAAGAAGAGGAACCAGGGAGAGGTGAATGAGGAAATCGGAACCGAACTTAACCAAACGTTTAGAACCGGTGTGTTAGGAGACGAGATAGAGAGAGAGCGAGAGATTCCAATCACTCATGATTCTGCTTATCAACTTAACACCTTTAGATTTATGATAAATGAACTCCAACTATGTATCGCAAGAGAAAAGCTGACAATATCTAGCAAGACCTTGTTTACCACTATTTTGTCCAAACTAGAGGCCATTTATGAGGACAGCAGAGTGGAGATTAAAACCTTGAATGCTGTGAAGAAGGAAATAAAAGAGGACAAAAAGTTCTTACAGGGAGTGATAAGAACTACTAGAGAAGCACTAACAAAAGAAACCACAAGAGTAGTGGTATTTACGGTAGGGACAGGACCGGAAAGTATGAACCCCCCTCAAGCAGATTTGGCTATACTTAAAACAAGCTCAACATGCCCATATGAGCTTTTTGCTCAAGTGTGGAACCCTGCCTAATCAAAGATTTTTGTAAAAAATGCCTTCGAAAATTTTTCGGAAAGTATGAGGGGGGTTCATACTTTCTGAAAAATTCTCAACATGCCTATTGCTCAAGTGTGGAATCTTGTCTAATCCAAGATTTTGTAAAAATGCTCTTCGGAAAGTATGAACCCCCTCAGATTGATTTGCATATATTTACAAAAAGCACTTCTGTGAGATTGTTGTCCATAATCCTGTCAAAAATGATGGCCATACTTAAAACTAGGCCACCCACACCTATACACACCTACACCCACCCACACCCACCCACACATATTTACTTCCGGTCCACTTCCGGTCCACTTCCGGTCTACTTCCGGTCCACTTCCGGTCCACTTCCGGTCCACTTCCGGTTTGCCTACTTCCGGTCCACTTGTGGCCAAGTTGTGGCATATTTCTGATATTTTTATCCAGCATAGAGTTTTGATTTGAATCCCAGGAAATTGTATATAAATACCAAAGCCAAAAATATCAACACACATACACACATACACACACACACAAAGGACAGTGTTGAACCCAACTGATATTTTTATCCAGCATAGAGTTTTGATTTGAATCCCAAGAAATTGTATATAAATACCAAAGCCAAAAATATTAAGTGTATACACACATACACACACACACACACACACACAAAGCACAGTGTTGAACCCAACTGATATTTTTATCCAGCATAGAGTTTTGATTTGAATCCCAAGAAATTGTATATAAATACCAAAGCCAAAAATATTAAGTGTATACACACATACACACACACACACACACACACAAAGCACAGTGTTGAACCCAACTGATATTTTTATCCAGCATAGAGTTTTGATTTGAATCCCAAGAAATTGTATATAAATACCAAAGCCAAAAATATTAAGTGTATACACACATACACACATACACACACACACAAAGCACAGTGTTGAACCCAACTGATATTTTTATCCAGCATAGAGTTTTGATTTGAATCCCAGGAAATTGTATATAAATACCAAAGCCAAAAATATTAAGTGTATACACACATACACACACACACAAAGCACAGTGTTGAACCCAACTGATATTTTTATCCAGCATAGAGTTTTGATTTGAATCCCAGGAAATTGTATATAATAAACAACAACAAAAATGCCGAATCAAAAACATTGTAATCAATGCAATAAGAATATATCCAGCCCCAATTGGGCTAAGCACCAAAAGATTTGTAACCCAGACAAATACAGAACTCCCACAAAAATATGCCCCAAATGCAATAGAAAATACAGCATGCAATACTTCACATATACACATAAAGATACTTGCTCTGCACAGTCATCAATACAACCATCTACATCTGGTCTGAAAAGGAAGCACGAAGCACCTGTTAATGCTTCACCTGCAAAGCAGCCACGCTATGAACCTATCCATAGCAGTTTTAAAGGCCAATTAAGAGATCACCGGTTTGTATCAGAGCCAAGATGTGACATTAAGAATTTTTTGAACAGTATAAATTCTGATCTGCAGGCAATTCTTAATGCACAAAATGGCTCTTATAAACTGTCCCTTAAATTGTTTGCACAATATAAGAAACCAAATGGCACAAAATTTACACAGCCCCACATAACAGAAACTGTACCGGTATATTCAAACGCAAATTCAGACACAATAATAAGCAGCTTGATAAATCAATTGAATATTAAACACTCTGAATTTGCAGCAAAAGAATCAGGATGGAGCCTATGCGGTTCATCACACAAGTTATATGTTAATCTTTCTGAATTCAGCTCATTACAAGGATCTACATATGTGCCATTACCTGCTAATATTAAAAACAAAAGAGCCGTGGTTAATATAAAAAATACCGACCAGAAATGCTTTTTGTGGTGTATTTTAGCTGCTTTGTTTCCAGTTTCAAGGCATCCTGAGAGAATAACTTATTACAAACAACATGAACATGATTTTGATGATGCAATGGAGGGTTTAGAATATCCAATGTCTGTTCAGAATATTGATAAATTTGAAAAAAAGGCCAGGAATATCAATGGCAAACAATTATCTATTAATGTATTTATTTGTTCCACTGGCAATTGCTTGATAGCATCTCTCAGAATCAGTACACTTGATGATGAATCTGCTGTTCCGATTGATCTGCTCTTAATTGAAGGGGATGGCACATATCATTACACTCTGATACATAATCTTGAAGCTTTAGTGAGAACGCAACTAGACAAATCCAATACAATATTCAAGTTGTGCAGAAGATGCTTAACTGTATTTGATGGTCAAAAAATGGTGAAAGGGGTTCGTGAAGAGAGTGCAGAAATTGCTAAAAACAAGTTAATTGAGCATCTGAAATACTGTGGCAACCATAAACCTGTTCATATGGTGATGCCTAATCCAAGTGAAAATTGCAAATTCAAAAAGTTTGAAGCCTTGTTAGAACACCCAGCATATATTGTCTGTGATTTTGAATCGAACCTCAAACCTCTTGCATTCTGCAATCCAGATCCTGAAGAATCTTCAACTACACCATACCAGCTACATGAACCTTCCAGCTTTTGTTATATAGTTATACGGGATGGTGTAGCTAGTGAGCCACACTTATACATGGGACCAAATGCCATCAAAGAATTTGCACATAGAATGGAAAATGAGTGCCGTGACATAGCATCTAACATCTTATTAAAATCAAAGCCTATGTTGCCTTTAACAGAGGAACAGATTGAAGATTTCAACAATGCAGAAAAATGCCCGGTATGTGATTCTGAATTTTCAGATACAAATATCAAGGTGAAACACCATTCTCATACAGATGGTAAATTCTTAATGGCCCTGTGTAATAGCTGCAATATTAAGATCAAGAGACCAAGATTTATCCCCATATTTTGCCATGGAGCATCCAATTATGATTTCCATCATCTGATCAGGTACGAGGGGTTTGACAAGCAGAATTTAAATATTTTAGCTGAAAATGATGAAAAATATATATCTATTAGCAAGATAATTAAAGTTGATGGTGTTCCTATTCACATAAGATTTCTTGATTCTTACAGATTTTTATCTGCTAGCCTGGCTACACTGGCCACTCAATTATCTGATGATCACTTGAAAATCACACGTGCTTCGTTTCCAAATCAGGACCTGAAATTAATTAGGCGGAAGGGTGTATATCCATATGACTATGTTACAGATTTTTCTAAATTTGATGAGTGTTCTCTGCCACCACAACAAGCATTTTACAGCAAAATCAGAGGATCTGGAATCACTGATGAAGATTATCACCATGCCCAATTGATGTGGAACAATTTAAAATGCAAGACATTTCGTGATTATCACATGGCATATTCGAAACTTGATGTCACCCTCTTAGCTGATATATTGCAGGCATTCAGAAAATCTTCTATGCAAAATTATAAACTGGATCCAATATATTTTTTCAGTGCCCCAGGTCTAGCATGGTCTGCAATGTTTTTCAACACCAAAAAGCCATTGGATCTGATCCAAGATCAAGATACGTATCTGTTTATGGAGAAAGGTATAAGAGGAGGGATGGTGCAATGTTCTCAGAGATATGCCAGAGCAAATAACAAATATATGCCTGATTATGATCCAGCACGGCCATCAAATTATATAACGTATGTAGATGCCAACAGCCTCTATGGTCATGCCATGATGGATAAATTGCCATATGCAGGGCTTGAATGGGTTGAAGATTTCAATATTAAAGATCTTAAGGATTTTGATGACAGTGACTATGGCCTCTTCTTAGAGGTTGATCTGACAATTTCAGATGATTTACACAATAAATTTTCTGATCTGTCCCCAATTCCTGAGGTTAAGTGCTCACCTGGCTCTAAACAGAAGAAGCTCATGATGACACTGGAGCCAAAACAGGGTTATGTCATATATTACAAAAACCTCCAGTTCCTGATGAAACATGGTGTTCAAGTGACCAAAGTTGGCAAAGTCTTAAGGTTCAGGCACTCAGAATGGTTGAAACCATACATTGATACAAATACAGAGCTTCGAACATCTGCAAAGAGCCAATTTGATAAGGGCTTGTTTAAATTGATGGTGAATTCAGTGTATGGCAAAACTATTGAAAATGTCAGGAAACATACCGATGTTAAAATAATTACTGACCCCAGCCTGAGCAAAAAATTGGTTGCAAAGCCTAATTTCAATTACAGAAGAATTTATGATGAGCACATGGCACTTTTCAACATGAAGAAAACAAAGATCAAGTTTGATAAACCTATTTATGTAGGGGCTGTGATATTGGAATTGGCCAAATTACATATGTTAATATTGTATTATGATGTGCTGAAACCTTTTTATGGTGATCGTGTAAAATTATTGTACATGGACACGGATAGTTTTATTCTTGATATTCAAACAGAAGATGTTTATCAAGATATGTCACAGCCTGAATTGTTTCAATACTTTGATACCAGTGAACATACAATAATTAAACCCCACAACAAAAATGTGCCTGGCAAGTTAAAAGATGAGACACTTGGTGATGTTATTGTGAAATTTGCTGGGTTAAGTGCCAAGATGTACACTTTTGAAACATGTAGTGGTGCTGTTGCCAAAAAAGCCAAGGGTATTGGCAGAGTTACTGTTGAAAAAGATCTCCAATTAGAAGATTATGAAAATTGCCTCAAATCCCAGAATTCAATCAAAACATCAGAATCCAGAATTCAGAGTGTGGATCACTTATTGACTTCAAATATTGTAAGAAAAGTGGCCCTGGACCCACATCATCATAAGAGATGCATTTTATCATGTGGCATACATACTTTACCTTGGGGTCATTGTGATTTGAAAAATGGGAATCAATGCCCAATTACAGAGCATGATTTGAAATAAATAAACATGCCTATGAACTTATTTGGGTTCAAAAAACAGGCTATTATGGAGCTGCCAACACCACAAGCCTCTTCTGATATAATATCTAAACTGAGTGGCTTGTTAATTATTCATCTGAACAGCATACTTACAGATGTTGATGATGAAACAGGCAAAATATTGTACATATTTAACAATAATTTAAATCATTACCAATTACCTGTAGGTGGGCAATTGCAATTTATTACAACCCCTGAGGGTGATGTCAAGATTTCAGTAGGGAGAAATATTTATAGAATTAAGCACTCAAACATGATTTCTGGCACTGTTTATACTGTTTCTGCAGGTGACTGCTTATATATTGAGGTCCCTGGATCATATGACAAGCTTATACCCTTTTTTATAGAATTAAGAATCAGATACTCTATAATAAATAACCATTAAAACAAAAATGCCTAATGATATATTTGGCCATACAAGACATGAAGATCACAGTGATGAGATTCTGATGCTTGATGTCAGAGTCAAGAAATTAAGAAGTGATTTACAAGCTTTACAAACCACACTGAATGCCAGTCTTCAATTAGAAATTACAAATTTGCAATCACAATGCATGGACCCTCTTCTTAAAATTGATTCTGAACTCAAAGTGCTGCTTCAGAAATATACTGATCTGGCCACATTGGATAATTTTCAAAGTTTGGAAGAAGCTGTAGCAGCTCTTCAGGCCAGATTTAAGACCCAGGCTAACAACTCTGAGCAATTGAAACAGCAATTAGAGGAGCAGATTAATAATGTCCAGGCACAGCTCCAAACAATTTGCAAAAGCATAAAATCACAAGAAGATTTTGATCTAGTGATTTCCACTCTAAAAGAACAGATTCAATCACTCCAAATACCTAATCTGGACCCTCTACACAATGCCATAGCCGAGGTTAAAGAAAAAATTGAGACACTTGAAAATTTTATGAACAATTTGCCATCTTCTGATGCTTTGAGTGCAATAACTCGGAGTGTAGCAAATATTAAGCTGCAACTTGAAACATATGAAGATTTTGGAAAAATTCAAAGTACCATAACCCATCTTGAAGGTACAATAGCAGCAGTGCAAAGTGATTTGGCAAATGTACAAGAATCCCGCCTGCCTGGTATTGTAGATACCCTTGTCAGTGTCCAGCAACAGATCACAAAACTTGAAAACCTCAACACTGAATCTGAGCTATCTCATTGTCATCATTTGATTGATGATATTCAAACAAAACTTGAAATTTTACAACAATCCACACCCACTCAGGCAGATATAGCCCTGCTCCAAAATGCTATGCAAAATGTGGCTGATGCTTCTGAATTAAACAATGTAAAATTGGCACTTGAATCTTTGCAAAATACAGTATCAAATCTTCCTAAATCACTGGAACTTAAAAATATTAAGAGGGCAGTGAATAGGATATTGAAATCAGAAGATATCAAGAATATCCAAGCAGAGATCAAACATCTCACTCAGACAGTGGCTACTCTACCAACCAATCAACATATTAATGAACTGCATGCCCTGTTTGAGGATATCAGAAGCAGGTCCACGATCTTACAGCTCAAAATTCAAAATTGGCAGTTGTTGAAAATTTGCAACAAATTGTAGCTAATATCAAGCAACAGCTAGGAACCATGGAATCCAATCAAGCAAATGCTCTGTCTGTTTTTGCCACCCAGCTACAAGAGATTGTGCAACAATACAAGAAACTTATTGTGGACATAAAAATTAAGCCAGGCTATGATGATGTTGTTAGGACCATCAATGAGCACCTTGAATCTGTAACAAGCAGATTGCTTACAGCAGAAAAGGAAATAACAGGCATAATCGAGAATCCAAAACATACAGTAATTCTTTAATTGTACAGCATCCCCAACAAAGAATATGATTCACCATTTACACCAGGTGGCAAAATATATATGCTATCCCCTGCACAATTTTATTATCAATTTTTTGTTGGGGGCACATTGAGACCAATCAAGATCAAATATTGGCTTCAACCACAGGCACACCACTACCCCACCTTATCAATAACAAATGCTGACAACAAAGTAAAAATCACCAGTGTAGAATTGGAGGATTTTACAGACCCCAATACATTAGAAACAGCCTATACTGAAGATGATGGCAATTTGGAATTTAAAATACAAATAGGAGACAAATTATATTTAGAAAATCCTGCAGTCTCAGCTGCTGAACACCCTATAGTTGCAATATTTTTGTTTACATATTATGTCTAGACAAATTATTGTTGATGAATTACACAGACAAGCCAGACATAATTATAAGAGACTCCCGGTAGTCACAAAGGGCATAGATGATTTATGGCAGAGCGACTTGATTGAAATAGCAAGTGGGCAGTTGAAAAACTTAGACAAAATCAACAAGGGCTACAAGTATCTACTCACTGTGATAGACACATTTTCAAAATTTGCCTGGGCTGTGCCACTCAAATCCAAGACTGGAACATGTGTTACAGAAGCCATCAGGACAATCATCAAGCAGAGTGGAAGATCACCGCGCTATTTGCAAACAGATAATGGCAAAGAATTTTATAATTCAGTGTTTATACAATTTATTAAAAGCCAGGCAATAAAACATTACTCGAGTTACAGTGACCTCAAGGCCTCAATTGTAGAGAGATTCAACAGAACCTTAAAAAATCTTATGTATAAACAATTTACCCTCCAAGGTAATTATAAATGGATTAATATTCTTCCAGAACTTCTACATAAATATAACAACTCGGTCCATTCCACAATCAACATGAAACCCTCTGAAGTAACTTCATCTGATGAGCAAAAATTGATCAGGACTGTTTATTATCCTAGATACCAACCAACAACAAGAAAGGCCAAATACAGGGTGGGTGATCAAGTAAGAATCAGCAAATATAAGCACTTATTCAAAAGAGGCTTTACCAGAAATTGGAGCACTGAATTATTTACAGTGGTTCAAGTTAAACCCGGGACCCTTAACACATATATAATAAAAGATCACCGAGGAGAAATTCTCAAAGGCAGATTCTATGAACAAGAACTCAGCAAAACTAAACAGCCTGACACATATCTCATAGAAAAAATCATCCGCAGAAAAGGCAACAAGTTACTTGTCAAATGGCTGGGTCATCCGGAAAACAGCTGGATCGATGCAAACAAAATAATAATATGAGCACCTGGGATGTTATAAAAAGGCTGCCAGAACCTGAACAACAGAATAAGAGAAATGGCAAGTTGCTGCCTGAAAATATTAGGTGTCTTATTGTTGGGCCATCAGCTTGTGGTAAAACTACACTAATGGTTGATAATTTTTTATTGGCACCCAACTGGTTAGACTGGAAAAACAGGCACTTGTATGTCTTTTCTAAGAGCTTGGAACAATTAAAATATCAGCAGCTGATGAAGCTATATGATGGATTGGATATAGCCACTTTTGAACCAGATGTTAAGCCACTTCATGACTGTCTCGATAATTCTGTTGTTGTGTTTGATGACATTATACTGGATAATCAAAACAAGGTTAGAAATTTCTTTACACAGGGCCGGCACAAAAACATTGATTGCTTCTACCTGGCACAGACTTTTTCTAAAATACCGAAGCAACTGATCCGAGACAACAGCAATTTTATATGTGTGTTTCATCAAGACCATACCAACCTCAAACACATACATGATGAATATGTAGGTGGGGACTTGAGCTACAATGATTTTTCCAAGTTTTGCAGCAGGTGCTGGAACCAGGACAGTTATGGGTTTGTCACAATTGATATGACAAGAACACCCAATAGTGGCAAATATAGAAATAAAATCAACAATTTTCTAGACATTGAAATATAAATAAAAAAACATGAAAAGGCCAATAATTGATGATCTTAAGTTAAGAGATTATCTTGTAAAAAGATTTAAGGGATGGAAATCAGAGACCTGAGGAATTTATGAAAAACACAAACAAACAGAACAGCCCATAATTGATGCTATTGGTGAATTAGGTAAGAATATCAAAACTGTTACAGAGCAAAATCAAAATTTGATCACAGAGCTTGTGCCTGTAGCTGCTAGGAACATTTTAGATTATCCATTCACCCCACTTTCCAGTATTCATACACCTAGTCCTATTGCTCCTAGAATAATTGAAGCTACTCAGGATCCTATTGAATTGGGTCTTCTTGCACTAAAATATTTAACCACACCTAAAGACAATAAAGATGAGGTGTTTGGCTTATATGCTGACACAGAGCTTGATGGTAGCATCATACATAGAATTGGCAATTTCAGAGTAACATTTATGGGAGATGATCTGATTGTTTATTCAGAATCTCGTCTCGGAGAAAAAGGTGCTTTTGTTAAGTACCCCGGAACACCTGGGTTGTGGGAACTGATGACTAGGAAGAGACCTGGCAGCTATACAGATCAAGATTATGAGCATTACAAAGAAATATTAATAAAATCAGATGCTCTATACCAGAACAATGATCCCACACAAAAATGAGTCAAGTCTAGCAGTGGGGCAAAATACAATAATTTAATGAAGCCCATATGGTCACAGATCAAGACTGGCAGTGGAATCAAACAATACAACACCCTGCCTAAAGAATTTGTGTGGGTTGATGATGTCAGGAAACTTGTAGACAGGATATTGGTGATAGCTAGGGAGGAAAATGCTGGCAACCACAATTTTTACAATGAAAAGGTTGGAATTATGGACATGATAAGCACGAAATTGTCTAATTTTATAGTGAATGACCCTAAGGGGATTGGATATCTTATAAAAATTATTAATACTCTACCCCCCAAATTTTGGAATATTTCTGAGGGTCGGGGCCTGGTTAATGACATTATAAACAAGCTGCCATTTGAACTACATATTCCAGGCTATCAGTATTGTGGTCCAGTCACAAAACTGGATCATAGATTAAACAGAGGGGACCCTGGTGTAAATCCCCTAGATGCTGCTTGTAGAGACCATGACATAGCATACAACACACATTCTGATCTTGACAAGAGACATGTGGCAGACAAGAAATTAGAAGAGGCTGCATTTGGTAGATTTGTAAGCATAGATGCTTCTTTAAGTGAGAGAATATCAGCATTGGGAACCACCATAGCTATGAACACCAAACAAAAACTGGGGTGGGGGCTGTGAATATGTATATAATAAACCTACAATGAAGGCCAAGGGTGTTATGTATCAAATACCTTATGCAGGTCTCAAATCTCTTAAAACTATTGACAGTCTCTTGACCAAAAAGCAGCGCAAGAAAAAAAGCTCTTGTATTGCAAAGGGCCATGGTATGAAATTGTTGCTTAGCACCCCCCAATTAAAAAAATTACAGCAATCTAGAAAAAAATCACATGTGGGGGGTTTCATATTTACCATCCCTGCCATCTTAGCTGCTCTCGGGGCTGTTGGGAGCTTGGCTGGGGGATCAGCTGCCATAGCAAAAACAGTAATAGATGCCAAGAAAAATAGGGCAGAATTAGATGAGCAGAGGCGCCATAACCTGGCCATGGAGAAAAAAGGCAAAGGTGTTAAGAGAGCCATGAATAAGTTTAAAAAAAACAAGAGCCGCTTACAAACCAAGATATTGAAGCTTTAATCAAGCCTCTGGGCATCAAACATTTTAGGGGTGTGTACATGTCTGATTCTTTACCAGAACAACCACTCAACAAAGAGTGTGGCATTGTTAATTTGGATAAGTACAAAAATCAGGGCACTCACTGGATTTGTTATCTTAAATATTTAAAAGATGAGGCATTTGTGTTTGATTCATTTGGAGGTGTTCCACCTGAAAATTTAATAAAACATCTAAAATCAGCTACTCTTTATTACAATAATGCCCGTGTTCAAAACTTCAAAGATGTTAATTGTGGACATTTGTGTTTATCTGTTCTTAGATATATGTCTCAAATAAATAAACCATCAATTGAAAATTTTCAAAAGGCCTTGTGGTATTTAAAACATCATGGGGGTATTCCATCTCACCAGCCAAAATTCAATATTGAAACTCAAATTGCATGATGACATAGTGTATCCCAAAACAATAGCTCTCAGAGCATTTTATGGCATGTACCTAATCCCCAATATTACACACCACAACAACAAAATTGCAGTAGGGGATCAAAAAATTGTCATCACTCCAGGGCAGTATAATCTGTCCACTCTAAATGCTCAATTACCCAGAGGTGTAGTGTTAAGTCAAAATTCTGTCACTCACAGAGTAGAGATTGTATCTGCTACAGAAACAGTGAATCTGGGTACTATAGGAGAGCTGTTAGGCTTTGAGAACAACACAAAACTTGAACCAGCCATCAAACACACTGCTATGAATATACCCAAATTCTTGGCCATAGAGACTCTGAATATTCACTGTAATGTGGCTGAGGGTATGATCACCAAATCAAATGGCATAGGCACTCACAAACAAACTGGGATCATTGCAACATTCAAACCTAATTCTGAATTCATGGAGCCAATCATCTACAATCCATCCCCAAAATTATATTTTCCTGTGTGCCATAATAGAATAGATTATATTGAATTGATGGTCACTAATGAAAAAGAAGAATTAGTTGATTTTGCTGGAGCCACAACAACTGCTATCATAGAGATTAACATTTAAATAAAAATACATACAATGGAAAATATTGAGAGTTATGAGCTACAATCATTCCCTCCAAACAGGAGGACATTTGCAAATTTAAATCAACCCAACACAGAAATTGAGGTTGATCTTGATGTAGGGGATGGATTTATACACCCTCACAGAGCAGATATATACATCAAATTTGATGTTGTAAAGCTCGATGGAACAGATTATCCGGCAAATTCAAATATAAGATTGGTGGACAATTTTGTACCACATCTGTTCTCTGAAATTGAGATCAGAAAGCATGGTGTTGTTATAAACAGAATAGATTATCCCGGCATTACCTCCACAGCTTTGGCCACACTAAAATTATCCAAAACCGAGGCTTCTTACTACAAAATAGGTGGATTTGAGGCTGGTGATAAAATTATATCTAAGAATCACACAGTGCTGTTCCCCATGCGCCTGTTGCCAGGATTCTTCTCAGATTACAAAGATATTATGTGGAAGGGTGGGTTAAGAATTACATTTAGAAGAGCTGCCAATGATAATAATGCTTTGATGAGGTACAGCACATTAAACTCTACAGGAGAAGCTCTGCCTAATACCTTACCAGATGCAGGCAAGTGCATTATTCAGACTATGGAGCTAAGAATCCCTGTTGTTGAATATGAGGCCAGTTATGCTCTTAAATACAAAGCTGATATCCTAAAAATCCACAGATTCCTCTGCAATTTTATACATATCAATGTGTACAGAAGCCCGCATCTGGTACTTATTATGAGTTTGATGCTACAAATTCATTCTCCAGTATACAATATGACATGCCTGATTTTGTGGTGGTACTGTTTCAGACTGGAAGACACAACAACCAGGAAAAAAATTCAAGTAAATTTGATAACTGCAACATCAAGAACATTTATCTTAAAAATGGCAGAAATGAGGTCTTTCCTAGAGAAAATTACAATTTAGACATGTCCAAGGATGATTTCCTCAAATTATATGAGGCATTTACGGCATTCAAAAGAGTCACTACAGGCAATACTGACATGTATTACACACCAGATGAATTCAAAGCACGGAGACCCATGTTTGTCATCAACACTTCAAAAAGAAAACAAGTTGTGATGAATGACAGGACAAACATTAAAATTATCTGTGAATTCCATGAGGCATTACCTGATGACACCATTTGTAGTGTTATTCTCATAGGGGAAAAATCATATGTTTATGATGTAAGAAATGAGAGAGTCACGGAGCAATTCTAGAGGGTCTCTGCATATTGCATTGTCTTAGTACTAGATATGCAAGATGAGCCTGGTGTCCAATTGAACTTAAACCGGAAGTGGACCGGAAGTGGACCGGAAGTGGACCGGAAGTAAATATGTGTGGGTGGGTGTGGGTGGGTGTAGGTGTGTATAGGTGTGGGTGGCCTAGTTTTAAGTATGGCCATCATTTTTGACAGGATTATGGACAACAATCTCACAGAAGTGCTTTTTGTAAATATATGCAAATCAATCTGAGGGGGTTCATACTTTCCGAAGAGCATTTTTACAAAATCTTGGATTAGACAAGATTCCACACTTGAGCAATAGGCATGTTGAGAATTTTTCAGAAAGTATGAACCCCCCTCATACTTTCCGAAAAATTTTCGAAGGCATTTTTTACAAAAATCTTTGATTAGGCAGGGTTCCACACTTGAGCAAAAAGCTCATATGGGCATGTTGAGCTTGTTTTAAGTATAGCCAAATCTGCTTGAGGGGGGTTCATACTTTCCGGTCCTGTCCCTACCGTAAATACCACTACTCACAAGTGGTATAAATAACCAGCTCTTGTATACAGAAATTGTCCAGAGTACTCATACTCCAAAGAACATTCCAGCTCAAAACAAAAAGACAAAGAGCAACACTTTTCCTAAGATCTGAAGATAAATCTCCAAAAGAGATACAAGAAATCGTTACCAAGTATATCGATCCAGCTAAAGAAAAGATACGGATTGGAAATGTAAGATCGAATAGGAATACTCTAATACTAGATGTGGCAATCGAGGAAGAAGCTACAAAACTGAAAACACATAATCAACTGGTGTCAAGAGGCATCACATCAGAACCTATTAAGAAAATAAATCCTCTGGTCATCATTTATGACGTGCCAAGGTCCTACCAGGATGAAGAAGTAATCGAAAACATTTATACTCTCAACTTTGAAACATCAACTTCGCTGGAGGAATTCAAACAAAATGTCAAGTTTGCTTTTAGGACTGGTAGGAGGGATGGCGTTGCTAGCCATATTGTGCTTGAGACAACTCCGACTTTTAGAAACATGTTTAAGAACAAACAGCAGATCTATCTTCCATTCTCGATACACAATACCAAGGATTTTATTTCAATCCCGCGGTGCTATAACTGCCATGACCTTGGTCATGTTAATAAGCACTGCGAGAGGGAACCAGCATGTGAAAGATGTGGAGAAAGCCACAGAACCCAAAAATGTAAGGAACATAAGAACTTCAAGAGATGTATCCCTTGCAAGTATAGAAGACGTAACTGTAATCAAGAGGCCTGTCCAACGTTTCATGATTTGTGGGAAAGGACAATCAGTAAAATTAACTATGGCTAGCAATCAAAATGTATCTTAAAGGAACAACAGTGAAGCCATAAAAATTTTACAGTTAAATGCTGGCAGGTCTCAGATGGTTACCGAAGAACTTAGACATATGAGTGAACAGACAAATACCGATCTTACACTCATTCAAGAACCTTATCAGGTCAAAGGTGCAATAGTTGGATTCCCAACGACAACTAAAATCTTAATTCATGGAAATGAACAAGCAGCGATAATTGTACTTAATAATAATTACAGAGTGCATTGGAATAAAAACCTGTCGTCAACACATTGCCAAGTGGCTGAAATAGACACTGGGAGTTCGGTTTGGATTTTCCTCAATATATACTGTCAATACAAAGATCCAATTATCCCGTTCCTTAGCGTCATGGAACAAATAGTTGATTGCTACTCAACAAATCAGATACTCATAGCAATTGACAGTAATGGCAAATCAAAATTATGGCACAGTAAGACAACTGATGATAAGGGTCGACTAATGGAGGACAGTATCGCATTAAAAGACTTAATAATATTAAACAGAGAATCAAACATACCTACGTTTAAGAATAGACACGGTGCAGAATCTAATATTGATATCAGTATAACAAATCGAAAAGGAGCAGTAAATAATATAGACTGGAAGATTTTTGATAATGAGACTGTAAGCGATCATAATCTCATTAGAATAACAATACAAAATAAAGGTCGTAAAAAGTGGAACACACAATACCATAGAGTAAACTGGATGAAGACAGACTGGGCAAATATAAGAAGACACATAATTTCAGAATTGCCCCGGAAGGAATTAACGAACTTGGAAGAAGGAATCGAAGAACTCTATAAAGTAATGGATTCCATCTTAAAAATGGAAGTAGCAAAAATTAAGATTGGAAACCGCAAAAACACTAACATGTGGCCTGATTACTTGTTCAAAGAAGACAAACAACCAGAAAACTAAGGAAATCATATCAACAGCCGAAGACATTCCGAGATAAGCAGTTTTTCCTAGAGAAATATAGGGACTCCAAGTGGAGGTATAATAACTTGGTAAAACAACATAAGCAGAAATCCTGGGCGAACTTTGTTAAAAGAGAATTGGCTCGAGATCCGTGGAGTTTTCCTTATAGGATGGTGACTGGCAAGTTAAAGCAATCAATAATACTCACAACATTTAAGAAAGAAAATGGTGAGTATACTAAAGATTGGGAGGAAACGGCGAGTTACCTCATGCAACATCTTCTTCCATTGGATTATCCCCAAGATGATAATGATATACAAGCTGAAATAAGAAGTAGAAGAAGAAATCAAATATATACATCAAAGACTCTTTTGTTACCCTTTACGTTTGAGGAGGTGGCTTCTGTTATAGATAAATTAAAGCCGAAGAAAGCGTCTGGGCCGGATGCAGTCCCGAATGAATTAGTTAAGATTTCTAAGAATGAGATATCGTATCATCTTCAACAGATCTACAACCTATGTTTAATAAAGGGTGTCTTTCCAGAATGCTGGAAAGAAGCCAATCTAACCCTAATACTGAAGAATAAAAATAAAGATCGAACTGACGTCAAATCTTATAGACCAATATGCCTGCTGGACACTTTTAGGAAGATCCTAGAAAAACTACTGCTTAAAAGGATAGAGGAAAGAGAGCTCCTCAGAGGCACACCACAAAGGCAATATGGATTTAGCAGAGGACTATCAACAGAGGATGCTATTAACCTTGTTAAGAGAACAGTCCATGAATCCATGTACAAGTACGTACTTGGAATAGCTGCTGATATAAAAGGAGCTTTTGACAACGTATGGTGGCCCTTTACACTTGCTACATTGAGGGAACTTGATCTCCCAACAGCTCTTTTTACGTGATCAGTGATTATCTAAATAACAGAGGGGTCAACTACGTTTGGCAGGATCAGAGTGTCCATCGTGAAGTCAATAAAGGATGTCCCCAGGGCTCCGTATTAGGCCCCAAGTTATGGAACATCACCATAGAACCGCTGCTGGAAGAACTGAATGAGAATCCCTTGTCCATTGGAGCAATTGCTTACGCAGATGATCTGATGATCATGGTAGGCGCCAACAATAGAAGAGAACTGGAACTAAAGGCTATGAATCTTTTAACACAGTTAGATGTTTGGTGTTGCAAGGCAAAACTTACCATTGCAACTCATAAAACTCTCTCAGTATTACTAAAGGGGAAGCTTATGAGATCTCCTAGTGTAAAACTTAATGGTAGACCAATTCGGAATGTTAAGTCCCTTAAATACCTAGGAGTATATATTGACTCCGGTTTAAGATTTAGATCGCACGTTGACTATGTTATAGAAAAAGCAAAGACGGAGTTACATCGAACGTTGAGCATGGGGAATACAGTCTTCAAGGTTCCTTTTGATATCGCATTGATTTATTATAAAGCGATTTTTCTCTCAATTATAACATACGCTGCGAACACCTGGGCTAATATAGATTTGAAGAACGGGTGAAGTCCAAACTTAGATCAGCGCAGCGCAACGTCCTTCTTTGGATCTTGGGAGATTTTAAAACCACTCGAACTCTCTCACTTATTGCGATTGCTGGGGTCCTTCCCCTGGACATTGAGGTACAGCAGGCGGCTACCAAGTATTGGATTACCAAAGGAACGGGACAGAACTTCCTTGCGAACCATCATATTAATATTATGAGGAAGCAAGAGGTTAAAGCCTTCTTCGCAAATAAGTGGGAGCACGAATGGAGTCAAGATGCTTCAATACATACTAGGAATTTCATAACGACCATTGGTAAGAGGAACAAGTGGGTATACTTTAAACCATCCAAAGGTCTCACACACTTTATAACAGGGCATGGGCCCTTTAAAATGTATCTCAGGAGATTCAACCTGAGAAATAGCGACACCTGTGATAACTGTGGCGAATTGGACACACCCGAACATAAGGTGCTAAAGTGTAAGGAACACGCCTCAAGATATGTGAGTGAACTCAGACGTAACCTAGGCCAGTTCAATAAGGAGACAATTTTTGACAGCCAAATTAAGTTTAATATTCTAAATAAACTATCTGCTGAAATTTCATATGTGGAAGAACTTAATTATAGTGTCAGATCCTCGTCGCAACAAAATGAAGTTTCGTCTGTTCCTACATATGTGAGAACAATCAATACAAGATCAATGACAAGGAGATCACTCAGGACAGAATCCCCTGAACAGTGTTAGACTAGATTTTATGAAGGCCCCTCTTGCATAAACAGACGGAAATTTTATATTACGTCAAGTAGATCAAAGTGAAATCGGTGGGTGCCGGACTATTTGGCCCCGAGACAATAACGGAACTAAGTGATCTTAAGTGATAAGTCTGAATTGGAAGAACTGTATGCAAAGTGCTCTTAGATTGAGGCTCGTGTGAGTGTGGAATTACCAACTTGGCTCTACACCCTTTTGAAGATTTAACCGGATAAAACTTCGAGGGATTCAAGTGCTGTATTAGAACGGAAGATGCTTGAATGAATGTCATGGACAAAGACAACTTAAGAACTTAGAACTCCCTTGTTGGGAACTATTCTTCCCTTGGAAATTCCCTCAGAGAAGCCGAAGGTGAAAGGATAAGGAATTTTATCATATCATCTATTCAAGAAGTCCGACTTCCAAACATCTTCCACTGCCTTGAAGAGTAGGGAGTAGATTGAAAATGAAGAATAAATTATGGAACCCTCAAGAGTTAAGGTTAAACTAAGAAGCCAGATTGAATCCACAGCCGAATGATCCATCCAGAGCTCCAATACCAATGGTGCCTTAGGGCTCCCTGTGTGCCACCCAGGTTAGAAGGAAGTTACCAGAAGCCAAGAAGCCACCAGAAGCCAGGATGACTACAAGACTGGAACTTCCCATACTTCGGGAAAGTCCTTCCTTGGGTAATTCCCTTGTTTTCGGGAAGCTTTAGGTCCAAGGACCTGTAATACATATATTATCTATTTATCTGTACACTGTTATTTTCTTGTATATATTTATATCTTGTATTTTACATAATCTATCATATTATTATATTATAATATTTTCTCTATTAAAGTGTATCTAATATATATTAGATTACACAGTCAAATAAATTTATAAGACCTAACACTTAGTCTAAGGACTAATTTAGTAAATACTTATTACATTTTGAACATCTTAACTTACTACTTATTTTCTTTTCATTCATATATTCTCTTTCTGAGTCATAACTAATTAGTACATACACCTTGGTTTATAACTTAGGTATCAAGGTATAGAACCCACTCTCCTTTCCCTGTCCTCACCTATTTACCAAGCTGTAAATCTCTTTACCTGCATAATGAATAACCTCTTTCTGATTTCCATAAAACATAATTGGGACGAAACCGCTCTCAGAAAAAAAAACTAAGCTCGATATGCAAACAACGAAGGAAAAAAGACTGAGAGAGAAGGTGAGGTTGTGAGAGAGGCGAGAGGAGGTTGGAGGACCTCGTCCCTCAACGTCCCAAATCCTGTATATCATGCAACGTGCCTGACTCTTTAGCCCACAGGATAACAAAGTGTCGCAACTCCTCCACGGTGTGGAACAAATTGCGAACAATGCTCAGTCGTATATGCCGCACCTCAGTAACAAAGTTTACGGATACAGATATATTTTTCCTGACTTCAATTTTTTTCCACCAACAAAACAACGAGCAGTACAATGGTTGATAACAGAATACTTATTATATATATGACGAGAGCAGTTTTCAGAAACAATTCAGTATCTTCTTGCAAGAACAATATGAAAAAATTCCTCTCCAAGCAAGGAAGAAATGGTACGCAAATTTCTTATTAGTGCTTTATACTTAATTTAGGTCAAACAAAAATGTAAAGGTTAACCAGATAGAAATACAAATTGAAATAGCAATAATACACTTATGTCAAACACAATGTAATTCCATAACTTATATATCAGAATGAGACAATAAAAAAAATAAAAAAAAATATTGGTTATCGTTAAGGATTGTCAACCTGATGGTCGTAGGTTAAAACCCCTCCTATGGCAGAAAATTTTCGTAAGTTTAAGACATATCTCATTGTGTTCATTGTCCACGCTGTGTGAAACGGAATGATTCAGTTTGGAATTAACGATTGGGGGGGGGGTATATTAAATTACGAC
Organism: Lepisma saccharinum; assembly: GCF_977018435.1. NCBI lineage: Eukaryota > Metazoa > Arthropoda > Insecta > Zygentoma > Lepismatidae > Lepisma > Lepisma saccharinum. Next base: position 25,324,607 of record NC_139237.1, read on the forward strand.
ATCTTCGTTTCAACGAACCGAGAAGTCGTGAAAAATATCATAATTCTTATAAATATTAAAATTACATTCATTTTTTTAGTGGTATAATCGCAGCAAAAATCAATGATCTTATGAAAGATTTCATCTTGCTCTGAATTCAGCCAAAAGGCATATGTCACCGATCTAATACATTCTCCCATACGTATATTTCAAAACGTTATTGAGTGGTTCATATCGATAATTTGATCAAAGCATCAATTCTTGACGCCGAGACGATATTTTCTCCAACTACCTCTCCTCTCCTTTCGTTTCCATTCTCTTCTATTTTCTCTTCTTATTCTTTTCTTCCCTCCTTCTCCTCTGCTTTTATCTCATATCACCTTCTCTATTTTTCTCGCATCTTATCTCATCCCACTCTTCTCCACTCCTCTTATCTCCTTTCATGTCTTAGATTTACGACTCCGATGCACTCTTCTCCTCTTCTTTTCATTCTTCCCTTTTACTCCTTTTTACTCTACTCTCGTCTCCTCCCCTCCCCTCCTCTCTTCTTTGCTCCATTTTCCTCATCTCTCCTCGATGGTTTCCCTTTCTTCTCAATACTTCTCCTCTCCTCGTCTATCCTATCTTTTTTCTCTCCTCTACGGTTCCTCTTCTCCTTTCGCTTTCTCCTTCTCCTCTTCTTTGTCTCCTTTCGTCTCCTCTAAACTGTTATCCTTTCCTTAGGCTCATCAGCGATGAAAAACTAGAGAACCTAATTCTTTCTTTTAGTAATACTTTCGTCATTTGCGATATAATATTGATATTTTTAATAATTTTAAACAATAATACTTATTTTTCATTTCTTTCGCATATTTCACAAATATCCATTGTGCATGTGGCAACCCTGAAATTGAGCCTAACTCTACACGCAACCCACCAACGCCTTTTGTAAATTGAGTTGCCTAGTTTCAAATGTCGTTGTCCTAATACTTTTTAGAGACACTGTACAGAAATATGTAGGCTACATATAACTTATTTAAACTCTGAATGTAACACTCGTTCATGAAAACTACTTTGTACATTTTACTTTTAGAATTTTAAGTCCAGAGTGTTAGATCTTCCATCATATAGATATTTAGTTGTTAGATTGGAATGTCATTCCGAAATAATAGCAAATAAAAAAAGGGCAAGCTACACATTATTGGAAAGTTTCATACTTGATACTGCGTATGAAATTCAAAGTTGGAATTGTATTTTCTGCTTATTTCAAGTTATTTAACGGCAAATTTATATTTCAATTGTTCATGTATGTTTCCTACTTACATCGTAATGTCAATCTTCTGTCCAGATTTTGAAATAGGAAGACATTTTACACAGATTTCCGTTGTTTTTTTTAAGAGTCATCAATTTTGCTATTCGCGCCCATGTTATGTAGCTGGATGTTTAGGCCGACGAGACAGCGTTGCCATATTTCAGGATCCCGGTCTTTATAATGCAAGCTGTGGCTATGCCCCAGTTTCGATAGTTTTATTGTTTACGTATTCTTAATATGGTTGAAGTGTTACTTGTGTCATCTTAGAAGCATGCAGACGTATATCACCAATACAGTTGAGTAGAAAGAAGCTGATATTTTATTTTTCCCCAACCCCCGCTCCCTACAAATAGTAAGTGGCTACATAAAATATTAATAATTTGTTGGTCTCATTAATTGTATATAAAAATGTTATATTTTGTAAATTAAACGTTGTGACACTGTGAGTTTATACACTGCATTTATTGCTTGAACGATATATTTCGGGACTTGATGTGATATTGAAACTAAACCGAAATGTTTCTTTGAGAAGTAGACGAGACATTGAAATTTATATGAGCTCATATGCATGTACTTTTTTCTGTATTTCAACCAGGACAGTGTTCAGGGAAGAGTTTAGAGAAGGGAGGTTTGACAAAATGCATCAGTAGTATAAAATACGATATTACTGGTACAAAAAAGTACGAACCTCAATCAGATTAGTTTGGCCACACTTAAAACTAAGAAAAGATGCCCATATGAGCCTATTGCCTACAGTGTGCTACTCTGTATAAGCCAAGACTTTAGTAAAAAGCCCTCGGGGATTGCCTGTAAAAAGTACGACCCTCCTCAGATTGATTTGGCTACACGTACAAAAAGCTGCGTCTATCAGATTGTTGTCCATAGGATCGTAAAAAATATGCCCCTCTTGGCATTGTTTTGGCCACACTTAAAACTTAGCCAAGATGCTCATATGAGCTTATTGCCTTTAGTGTAATACTCTGTCAAGTGTGCTTAAATACTTGACAGTCAGTTCAGAGTATTAATATGTTAACCCGAATATTTTAATTGGGCAAAAAAGGTAAAGTGTTCCCCTGTGCATAGCACCACGCCATGAAGGCGTATAGGGGGTGTGGGGGTAACGCCCCACACTTTCTTGATCCGGTCGTGAGTGGGGGTGATGTGATCAGCATCACGCCCCTGACCGCCTTTACCCCCCAGGGTTCCCCCCAGGTACCCATGTTATTCGACACTGGGTGGGCGCCAGGCTCAACTTGTATATCTAGTACTAAGACAATGCATTATGCATAGGCTTTCTAGAATTGCTCTGTGACTCTTTGTTTTATTTCAGCATATACGACCAGTGCATGATCATCACTATTTTTAAATTCTTATACAATTCCTCCATAGAGCATTGTATAAAGTGTATGATCTTTTTTGTATAGATCAAACTGATATTTGACCAATCCAGATTATCTGTTACAATCCAAAGCATGTGTGTTAACTTATACTATCCCAGTTTGTCATAGAGGGATAATATGTGCTGGCATTATTCATTGTAAGAAGTTTGTATCAGCGTTTGCAAGCACAGTAGGTAATTTCAAGACTGGGTAACTTTGAAATGTGCCTGGCACTTGAGAAACTCAAGTCGTGCTGCAAGGTCAATACTGAATTTTGCGTGCCAACAGTTGTTCAGTTCATTTGAGTTGTGCAAGGCCACGTTGTTATTAACATGGTGCCGTGTCGACACATCCAGGTTGTCGTGTACATAGAAGATCAATGCTACATGACAAGCCTGTGCGGACACGCATTTGCGGTAAATCATTGCTTCTATAGATCAACGTAATAAATTATTAACTTTATGACCCATCATAATTTGTCAGACACCTGCGTTTTTTAATAGAGTATAGTTTTATTAAGTATATAGTTTTTGATTTGAGAACCAAGAAATTATATATAAATACCAAAACCAAAAATAGTAACACACTAAGTATACAAAGCACACTGGTGAACCAAACTGATATTTTGAATTAAGTATATAGTATTTCATTTGAGCCCCAAGTAATTATATATAAATACCAAAACCAAAAATACCAAATCAGAAATATTGTAATCAATGTGATAAGAATATATCTAGCTCTAATTGGGCTAAGCACCAACGTAATTGTGATCCAGAGAAATGCAAAATGCCCACTAAAATATGCCCAAAATGCCATACGAAATTTTGCAAGACATACTTCAATAGACATATAGGCTCTTGTTCTGCACAGGCATCAACATTGCCCCCACAGCTATCTACATCTGGTCTAAAAAGAAAACTTGTTACATCCGATGATACTAGCCCGGGAAAGCGACCACGCAATGTACCTATTCATAGTAGTTTTAAAGGTCAACTAAGGGATTACCGTTTTGTATCAGAGCCAAGATGTTATATTAAGAATTTTTTAAACAGTAAAAATCCTGATAAGCTAGCTTATCTAAATGCAAAAAATGGCTATTATAAGCTATCTCTTAAATTGTATACTGAATATAAGAAACGAAACAGCACAAAATTTACATACCCCCACATAACAGAAACTGTAGCCGTCTACTGAAATACAAACTTAGACGAAATACTAAGCAGGTTGATAGACCTATTGCTTATCAAACATTCTGAGTTTGCTGCTAAAGATTCAGGATGGAGTCTTTGCGGATCTCCACACAGGCTCAATGTTTATATTTCTGAATTCAGACCTCTACAAGGTTCTACATATATGCTTTTACCTGACAATATCAAAAACAAGAAAGCCGTGGTTAACGTAGAAAATACCGACCAGAAATGCTTCCTGTGGTCTATTTTAGCCGCTTTGTATCCAGTTTTAAATCATCCAGAGCGAATAAGTCATTATAAACATCGTGAACATGATTTTGATGATGGTATGGATGGCTTAGAATATCCAATGCTTATCAAGAATATCGATAAATTCGAAAAAAAAAGACCAAAGATAGTAATGGCCGACCATTATCTATTAATGTGTTGTCCGCTTCTCGTGGCGATTGCTTGATAGAACCTCTTAGAATCAGCAACTTTGATTATGACTCTGCTGTCCCGATCGATCTGCACTTAATTGACTTAATTACCATTACACTCTGATACGCAATCTTCAGGCTTTAGTCAGAAAGCAACTAGGCAAATCCAATAGAATATACAAGTTGTGTCGAAGATGTTTGACTGAGTTTGATGGTCAAAAAATAGTAAATGATGTTGATGAAGAGAATACCGAAATTGCTAAAAACAAGTTGACTGAACATTTAAAATACTGTGGCAACCATAAACCTGTTCATATGGCTATGCCTAAACCAAACGAAAATGCCAAATTAAAAAAATTCAAAGCCTTGTTGCGGCACCCAGCGTATATAGTTTGTGATTCTGAATTAAACCTTAAACTGTTTGCTTTCTGCAGCCCATATACTGAAGAATCATCAAGTACGGCATATCAGCTACACAAACCTTCTAGTTTTTGTTGTGTGGTTGTACAGGATGATGTTGTTAGTAAATCATACTTATACAGGGGACCAGATGCTTTTAAAAAAAATGCACGTAAAATAGAAATGAGTGCCGTCGCATAGCCCTCAATAGTTTGTTAAAATCAGAACCTATGCTACCTTTAACGGAGGATCAAATCGAAGATTTCAACAGTAAAGAAAAATGCCCGGTATGCAATTCTGAATTTTCGGATACAAATATCAAGGTGCGTCTGTGTAGTAGCTGTAATATTAAGATCCAGGGACAAAAATTTGTCCCGATATTTTGCCACGGTGAATCTAATTACGATTTTTATCATCTGATCAGATACGAAGGGTTTGACAAGCAGGATTTAAATATTTTAGCAGACAATGACAAAAATATATAGCTATTAGAAAAATAATCAGCGTTAATGGCAGCCCCATATACCTAAGATTTCTAGATTCATATAGATTTCTGTCGGGTAGCCTTGCCACTCTGGCCAGTTAATTATCTGATGCCCAATTCAAAATTACGTCTTACACGTTTCCAAATTTAGACCTGAAATTGCTTAGGCTCAAGGGTGTATATCCATACGATTATGTTACCGATTTTTCCAAATTTAACGAACGTGCTCTACCACCGCAAGAAGCGTTCTACAGCAAACTCAGAGCATCAGGAATTACCGATGGCGATTATCGCCATGCCCAGTTAATTTGTCAGAATCTTGGTGATTAACACAATGCTATTTGACACTCGATGTGACGCTCTTAGCCGATGTTATTGAGGCATTTAGAGCATAATCAATACAAAATTATTACCTTGACCCGGTCTATTTTTACAGTGCTCCAGGACTAGCATTGTCTGCGATGTTTCTGAACACTAAAATAAAATTGGATCTCATCCAGGACCAGGACATGTATCTGTTCATCGAACAATGTATACGAGGGAGCTAGTACAATGTTCTGAAAGATATGCCAGAGCCAACAACAAGTATGTTACCGATTAAGTTCCTGCACGACCATCAAACTATATACTTTATGAGGATGCCAACAGCCTGTATGGTTATGCCATGATGAAAAAACTACCATATGCAGGGCTTAAGTGGGTCGAAGATTTCAACATTGAGGATCTTCAAGACTTTGATGATAGCGACTATCGCCTGTTCTTAGAGGTCGATCTGGCAATTCCTGATAATTTGCACAGCCAGTTTTTTGATCTGCCGCCTATTGCTGAGTTCCAGTGTCCGCCCGGCTCTATACAGAAGAAGCTGATGATGACTCTAGAGCCAAAACAGGGTTATGGCATATACTACAAGAACCTCCAGTTCCTGATGCGTCATGGTGTCAAAGTGACCAAGGTTGGCAAAATCTTGAGGTTCAAGCACTCAAGATGGTTGAAGCCATATATTGATACAAACACCGAGCTTCGAACACGTGCGGTAATCCAATTTGATAAGACCTTGTTCAAATTGATGGTCAATTCGGTGTATGGTAAGACCATAGAAAATGTCAGAAAGCATACTAATGTGAAGTTGGTTACCGACCCCATCCAAAGCAAAAAATTGGTAGCAAAGCCTAATTTCAACTACAGAATTCAACATGAAAAAACTAAGATCAAGTTTGATAAGCCTATTTATGTAGGGGCTGGAATATTAGAATTGGCCAAATTACATATGCCGGTGCTTTATTACGATGTGCTTAAGCCTTTTTATACTGATCGTGTAAAAACTGATGTATATGGACATGGATAGCTTTATTTTTGATATTCACAGCGAATTACCTGGCCACCTGAATATTCAACCACACAACAAAAAGGTGCCTGGCAAGTTAAAAGACAAGACACTTGGCGATGTTATTGTAGCATTTGCTGGGTCAAGGGCCAAGATGTACAGCTTTGAAGCATCCAGTGGTGCTCTTACTAAAAAAGCCAAGGGCGTTGGTGGAGTAACTGTAGACAAAGAGCTTAGATTTGTATATTACGAAGATTGTCTCAAATCATGTAGCACAATCAGAACATCAGAATGCAGAATCCAGAATGTGGATCACTTGTTGACCACAAATATTGTAAGAAAGGTTGCTCTGGACCCACATGACGATAAGAGATGCGTTTTATCATGCGGTATACATACTCTACCATGGGGTCATTGCGATTTGATAAGTGGCAATCAATGCCCAATCACAGAACATGCCTTGCAATTAATAAACATGGTAATGAACTTATTTGGGTTCAAAAAACAGGCTATTATATACCTGCCAACACCAGCACCCTCTCCTGATATACAGTCTATGCTATCTAAACTAAGTGGTTTGTTAATTATTCATCTGAATAGCATACTTACAGATGTTGATGTTAATACAGGTAAAACTTTGTTCATATTTAACAATAACTTAAACCACTACCAGCTACCTGTAGGTGGTCAATTACAATTTATTACAACCCCCGAATACAATGTCAAGGTTTAAGTAGGCAGAAATATTTGCAGAATTAAGAACTCAAACATGGTTTCTGGCACTGTATATACTGTCTCTGCCGGTGACTGCTTATATATTGAGGTCCTGGGACACTACGACAAGCTTATACCTCTTTTATAGAATTAAGAATCAGATACTCTATAATAAATAACCTCTAAAAAAGCACAATGCCTAACGATATATTTGGCCATTCAAGGAATGAAGATCACAAAGACAAGATTCTGATGCTTGACGTCAGAGTCAAAAAATTAAGAAGTGATTTAAAAGCTCTACATACCACACTCAATGCCAGTCTTCAACTCGAGATTACCAATTTACAATCACAATGCATGGACCCTCTTCTTAAAATCGACTCAGAACTTAAATTGCTGCTTCAGAAATATACTAACTTGGCTACACTAGATAATCTACAGAGTCTTGAAGAGGTCGTAGCAGTTCTTTAAGCCAAATTTAAGACTCAGGCTACCAACTCTGAGCAACTAAAACAGCAACTAGAATAGCAGATTGCTAGTGTCCAGACACAGCTTCAAAGAATTGTTCAAAGCATAAAGTTCCAAGATGTTTTTGATCTAGTGATTTCTACTTTAAAAGAACAGATTCAGTCACTACAGATACCTAATCTGGACCCCTTATCAAGTTACAACTAGAGACATACGAGGATTTTGGCAAAATTCAGAGTATCATAAGCCATCTTGAGGGTACCATAGCAGCAGTACGCAACGATCTGACAAATGTACAAGAAACTCTGGAGTCCCCTTTACCTGGTATCGTAGACACCCTTGTCAGTGTTCAGGAACAGATCACCAAGCTTGAAAATCTTAATACCGAATCTGTGCTATGACATTTTCATCACTTGATCGATGATATTCAAACAAAGCTTGAAATTTTACAACAATCGACACCTACTCAGGCAGACATAGCCCTGCTCCAAGATGCTATGCGTAGTGTGGCTGACGCTAGTAAATTAAATGTTGTAAAATTGGCCCTTGAGTCTCTGCAGAATACGGTGGCCAATCTGCCTTCATCACAGGAACTTAAAAATATTAAAAGAGCCTTACATCGCATATTGAAATCTGAAGACATCAAGAATATTCAGACAGAGATCAAACAGATTACTCAGACAGTGGCTACTCTTCCAACCAATCAGCATATTAACGAACTGCATGCCCTGTTTGAGGATATCAGGACCCAAGTCCATGATCTTACAGCCCAGAGTTCAAAATTGGCTGTTGTTGAAAATCTGCAGCAAATTGTAGCCAACATCAAGCAACAGCTAGGAACCATGGAATCCAACCAAGGAAATGCTCTGTCTGTTTTTGCCACGCAGCTTCAAGAGATTGTGCAACAATACAAGAAACTTTCTGTGAACATAAGAATCAAACCAGCCCACAACGAGATTGTTAGGACGATCAACGAGCATCTTGAATCTGTAATAAGTAGATTGCTTACAGCAGAAAAAGAAATAACTGGCATAATCGAGAATCCTAAGCACACAGTAATCCTTGAATTGTACAGTGTCCCCAACAAAGAACACGAATCACCGTTTACACCACCTGGCAAACTGTATACTATGTTGTCCCCTGCACAATTTTATTACCAGTTCTTCGTAAGGGTAACACTCAAACCGGTCAAGATCAAGTACTGGTTACAACCACAGGCACACCACTACCCTACCTTGTCAGTAGCCAATGCTGACAACATTCCAAAAATCACCAGTGTGGAGTTAGAGGATTTTACAGACCCCAATACACTAGAAACAGCCTATACTGAAGATGATGGTTCTTTGGAATTTGACATACAAATAGGGGATAAGCTGTATTTAGAAAATCCTGTAGTATCAGCTGCTGAACACCCATAGTTGCAATATTCTTGTTTACTTACTATGTCTAGACAAACCATAGTCGACGAGCTACATAAACCAGCCAGACGAAACTATGAGCGACTGCCAGTGGTCACAAAAAGCATAGACGATTTGTGGCAGGCTGACTTGGTTGAGATGGCAAGTGGACAGCTGAAAAACATACACAAGATCAACAAGGCTACAAGTATCTTCTTACTGTCATAGATAGAATTTCGAAATATGCCTGGGCTGTGCCACTCAAATCCAAAACTGGAGCATGTGTTACAGAAGCTTTTAGGGCAATCATCAATCAGAGTGGCAGATTACTGCGCTATCTACAAACAGATAACGTTTAAGAATTCTATAGTTTGGTGTTTCAACAATTTGTTAAGAGCCAGTCAATACGACATTACTCAAGTAACAGCGAAGCCTCAAAGCCTTTATTGTAGAAAGATTCAACAGGACACTTAAATGTGATATGTATAAGCAATTTACGCTTCAAGGTAATTATAAATTGGTTGCTATGATACCAGAACTTCTAGATCAGTATAACAACTCGGTCCAAACCACAATTAATAAGAAGCCATCTGACGTAACCAAATCTGACGAGCAGCAATTGATCAACTCTGTTTACTATCCGAGATATCAGCCAACAACCATAAGACCTAAATACAAGGTAGGTTATCAAGTAAGGATTAGTAAATATAAACACATATTCGAAAGAGGCTTTACTAGAAACTGGAGAACTGAATTATTACAGTGGTTCAAGTTGTACCTGGAACCCGTAACACATATATAATAAAATACCATCACAACGAAATCCTCAAAGGCCGATTCTATGAAGAAGAACTTAGCAAAACTAAACAGCCTGACACATATCTCATATAAAAGTCATCCGCAAAAAAGGCAACAAACTACTGGTCAAATGGCTAGGTCATCCAGAAAACATCTGGATCAAAGCAGACAAAGTGATACTATGAACACCTGGGATGTTATAAAGCGACTACCAGAGCCCGAACAGCAGACTAAGAAAAATGGCAATCTGCTATTTGATAATATTCGTTGTCTTATTGTTGGGCCATCGGGTTGTGGTAAGATTATGCTATTGGTTGATAATATTTTATTGGCATCTAATTGGTTAGATTGGAAAAACAGGCACTTGTACGTTTTTTCTAAGAGCTTAGAATAATTAAAATATCAGCAGCTGATGATGTTAAGCCACTCGATGAGTGTCTCGATAATTCTGTTGTGTTTGATGATATTATATTACATAATCAAAACGAGCTTCGAAATTTCCTTATACAGGGGCGGCACAAAGAGATAGATTGTTTCCACATGGCGCAGACCTTTTCTAAAATACCAAAATAGCTGTTACGGCACAACAGCAATTTCATATGTGCGTTTCGTCAAGATCATATTAACCTCAAACACATATATAATGAATATGTAGGTACAGATTTAAGCTATAAGATTTTTCTAAGTTTTGTGGTAGGTGCTGCAACCAGGATAGCTACGGGTTTGTCATAATCGATTTGATAAGGAAGCCCAATAGTGGTAAATATAGGAGTAAAATCAACGATTTTCTAGATGTACAGACGTATATAAATAACCATGAAACGATCAATTGTTGGTGATCATAAATTAAGAGATTATCTTGCAAAACGATTCAAGGGATGGAAATCAGAGAACCGAGGTTTTTATGAACAACACAAGCGCACAGAACAGCCTATTATTGATGTTATTAGTGAATTGGGTAAAAATATCAAACTTGTTATAGAGCAGAACGAAAATTTGATTATAGAGCTTGTGCCGATAGCTGATCGGAATATATTATATTATCTAATAACCCCCCTTTTTAGTATTCATACACCTAGTCTTGTTCGTCCTCAAAGAATCGAAGCTAGTTAGGATCCTATTGAATTGGGCCTTCTTGTTCAAAAATATTTAAGCACACCTAAAGATAATAAAGTTGAGGTCATCGGTTTATATGCTGATGCAGAGCGTGACGGTATCATCATACATAATATTTGCAATTTTAGGGTAATGTTTATGGGCAATGATCTGAGTGTATATTTTGAATCTCATCTTGATAAAGCCCGACCCTGTGGCCGAGTGGTTAGCACATCGCGCTGCGACGCCAAGGGTCCCGGGTTCGATTCCCGGTCGGGCTTGGTTGTTTGTGAATGTCCATTCATCAATTTCATCATTTCATCACTCATCCCCATCTTCGCAAATTAGCCAAGAGGCACAAAAGGCGAAGTAAAATAAACTAAATCAAATCAAATCAAAAAAATCATCTTGATAAAGAGGCGGATTTGTTAAGTATCCTGGAATACATGCATTGTGGGAACTGATGATACGTAAACGGCCTGATAATTATACATATCAAAATATGAGTATTACAAAGAAATATTAATAAAATCGGATGCCCTGTATCAAAATAAAGATCCTACATAAAAAAAGAGTCAAGTTTACCAGTGGAGCAAAATATAATAATTTATTAAGCCTATATGGATACAAATCAAGATAGGTAGCAGAATCAAACAGTACAACACCCTGCCTAAAGAATTCGTTTGGGTTGAAGATGTAAGAAAACTAATATATAGGCTGTTCGTCATAGCTGGCAAAGAAAATGCCGGTAACCATAATTTTTGTAACGAAGAAGTCGGAATTATGGATATGATAGCAACCAAATTGTCTAATTTTAGAGTCAACGATACTAAGGTCATTAGATATCTTATAAAAATTTTTAATACTCCACCCCCTACATTTTGGAATATCTCTGAGGGTCGGGGGCTGGTTAATGATATCATATATAAGCTGCCATTCGAGCTACACATACCAGGCTATTAGTATTGTGGTCCCGGTACCAAATTAGACCACAGAGTAAGCAGGGGGGATCCTGGTGTTAATCACTTAGACGCTGCTTGTAGAGACCATGACATAGCATACAACACACATACCGATCTTGACAAGCGACATGTGGTAGACAAAAAAATAGATGAGGCTGCATTCGGTAGATTAGTAAGCAGAGATGCTTCTTTGGGTTAAAAAATAGCAGCGTTGGGGACTACCATACCTATGAACATCAAACAAAAACTAGGGTGGGGGTTGTAACAGACTACATAAACTGGCCCAGCAATAAGTGTTACGACTTAAATATAAACCACTTAATTAAGCTATGTAATCACCAAATATGTATATAATAAACCTACGATGAAGGCCAAGGGTGTTATGTATCAGATACCTTATGCAGGTCTTAAATCTCTTGGTACTATCGATAGTTTTTTAACCAAAAAACAGCGCAAAAGGAAAATCTCTTGTCTTGCCAAAGGCCATGGTATGAAGTTGTTACTTAGTACCCCCAATTAAAAAAAATACAGAATCCAGAAAAAATCACACGTAGGTGGCTTTATATTTAGTATCCCGGCTAACTTAGCAGCACTTGGTGCAGTTGGTAGCTTAGCAGGGGGATAGGCTGCCATTGCAAAAAACAGTAATAGATGCCAAGAAGAATAAGGCCGAATTAGCTGAACAAAGACGCCATAATCTGGCTATAGAAAAACAAGGCAAAGGTCTTAAAAAAGTCATAAATAAGTTTAAAAGAAACAAGCGCCGCTTACCAACCAAGATATCGAAGCCTTAATCGAACCACTGGGCATCAAAAATTTTAGAGGTGTATACATGTCTGATTCTTTACAAAACAACCGCTGAAAAGAGAGTGCGGCATAGTCAATTTGGATAGCTACAAAAATCAGGGCACACACTGGATCTGCTATCTTCAATATTCAAACAAAGCATTTGTATTCGATTCGTTTGGAGGGATTCCACCTAATAATGTAGTAATATATCTAAAATCTCATAATCTGTATTACAATAACGATCGTATTCAAAATTTTGAAGATATTAATTGTGGACATTTGTGTTTATCTGTTCTTAGATATCTGTCCCAAAAAAATAAACCATCAATTGAAGATTTTCAAAACGCCCTGTATCTAAAACATCATGGGCATATTCAATCTGACCAGCCAGAATTCAATCTTTAAACTCAAACTACATGATGATAATATGTATCCCAAATCAATAGCTCTTAGAGCATTCTACGGCATGTACTTGATCCCTAATATTACACACCATAACAACACAATCACAGTTGGGGATCAAAAAAATGTCATAACTCCAGGGCAGTATAATATATCTACTTTAAATACTAAGTTACCTAGTGGTGTTGTTTTAACTCAAAAATTCTGTCACTCACAGAGTAGTGATTGTGTCTGCTACAGAGACTGTGGATCTGGGTACTATAGCAGAGCTACTAGGCTTCCAGAACAACACAAAACTTGAACCAGCCATCAAACACACTGCTGTTAAAATACCTAAATTCTTGGCCATAGAGACTCTGAATATTCACTGTAATGTGGCTGAGGGTATGATCACCAAATCAAATGGCATAGGCACTCACAAACAAACTGGCATCATCGCAACATTCAAACCTAAGTCTGAATTTATGGAGCTAATCATCTACACTCCATCACCAACATTATATTTTCCTGTGTGCCATAATAGAATCGAGTACATTGAGTTGGTTGTCACTAACGAAAAAGGAAGAATTAGTTGATTTTGCCGGAGCCACAACAACCGCCATCATAGAGATCAATATATAAATAAAATACATACTAAAAAATGGAGCATATCGAATGCTACGAGCTACAGTCGTTCCCTCCGAACCGTAGTACCTTTGCCAATTTGAATCAGCCCAACACAGAGATTGACGTTGACCTTGAGGTAGGGGATGGCTTGATACACCCCCACAGAGCAGACCTATATATCAAGTTTGATGTTGTCAAGCTCGACCGCACAGATTATTCTGCTAACTCAAACTAGTAGACAATTTTGTACCGCATCTGTTTTCTCAAATCGAGATCCGAAAGCATGTGTTGTCATAAACAGAGTAGACTATCCTGGTATTACCTCTACAGCTTTGGCCACACTGAATTTATCCAAGACCGAGGCCTCGTTCTACAAATTCGGTGAATTTGAGGCTGGCGATAAAATAATAAATAAGGCCACACTGTACTGTTTCCGATGCGCCTGTTACCTAGATTCTTCTCAGATTACAAAAACATTATGTGGAAGGGTGGTTTAAGAATCACATTTCGAAGAGCCGCCATTGATAATAACGCTTTGATAAGGTACAATTCATTAAACTCTACTGGGGCAGCTCTGCCTAATACCTTACCTGACGAAGGCAAATGTGTTATTCAGACTATGGAGCTAAGAATCCCGGTTGTTGAATACGAAGCCAGTTATGCTCTTAAATATAAAGTAGATATACTAAAAAATCCACAGGTGCCTTTACAATTTTATACATATCAATGTGTACAGAAACCTACCACTGGTAGCTATTACGAATTCGATGCTACGAATTCATTTTCTAGTATACAATATGACATGCCAGATTTTGTGGTGGTGCTGTTTCAGACTGGTCGAGACAACAACCAGCAACAAAATTCAAGTAAGTTCGATAACTTCAATATCAAGAACATATATCTTAAAAACGGCAGAAAGGAGGTGTTTCCTAGAGAAAATTATAATTTAGACATGTCCAAGGATGATTTTCTTAAATTATACGAGGCCTACACAGCATTCAAAAGAGTCACTACTGGCAATACCGACTTGTATTACTCACCCGATGAATGCAAAGCATAGAGACCGATGTTTGTCATCAACATCTCAAAACGCAAGCAGGTTGTAGTTAATGACAGGACAAACATTAAAATAATCTGTGAATTCCATGATACACCACCTGCCGACACCATATGCAGTGTTATTCTTATAGGTCAGAAATCATATGTTTATGATATAAAAAACGAAAGAGTCACAGAGCAATTCTAGAAAGCCTATGCATAATGCATTGCCTTAGTACTAGATAAACAAGTTTGGCCTGGTGCCCAATTAAAATATTATGGTTAACATATTAATACTCTGAACTGACTGTCAAGTATTAAGCCCACTTGACAGAGTATTACACTAAAGGCAATAAACTCATATGAGCATCTTGGCCTAGTTTTAAGTGTGGCCAAAACAATGCCAAGAGGGGCATATTTTTTTACGATCCTATGGACAACAATCTGACAGATGCAGCTTTTTGTACGTGTAGCAAAATCAATCTGAAGGGGGGTCATACCTTTTACGGGCAATCCCCGAGGGCATTTTACTAAAGTCTTGGATTAGACAGAGTAGCACGCTGTAAGCAATAGACTCATATTGGCATCTTGGCTTAGTTTCAAGTGTGGCCAAACTAGTGTGATTGACGTTCGTTCTTTTTTGTCCCAGTAAAATCGTATTTTATACTACTTGCATCGATTGAGAGACGATATCAAGACTAACACTTCATAACAAGCTCTTGCCATTCTGAATATAATCAGTCATGCATTACAAAATTGACGATTACCGACAAGATCTTTTAAAACAACTAAAAAAAATACCGAGACCTTATCCCCTTCTAGATTTGACGAGAACACGAAACATGTCGATCGAGATTTTGGTAAAGATACTATAATTTGTGCCTTGATGAGAGTCCTCGAGATACCGACCACCACCAACAAGACTGAGGAAGACATGCATAATGCAAGACAAGGCGATCCCGAAAGAAAGCTAGACCATCATACGAGAACCAAACAGACCTCATTGCATGTGAGATAAAGTAATAATGTGCAATGTTAAGTATCGTCTTTTTTTCTCGCTTTCTTCATATGGTATTGCGGTAAAGTAATCGCATTATAATCAAGAAGTTCTGGGTTTCATTATAAATAATGACTGGATTCCCACTCTAAACTGTTACATAAGTCCCTATTTACCTAGGTATGAATTTAAAATAAGTCTGGTCAACATCAAAACGCTCTGTATTTTTTTTATTTTGTGAGGTACAGCAAGGTTCTTTTTTTACAAATTAAAGAGGGAATCACGAAATGAAATGATTTTATGCATTTGCTTTCAGTGTGCAGTTTGTACTTTTCTCTGTGTTACTGTTTACAAAAAAAAAACCGTTAAGAAACTTATCTTTTTTCTTTTCACTTAAGAATAGTTCCTTCCATGAGGATGTTTTATATCCATTGAAGATACTTAGTAGCTTCAATCATACTTTTAACTGTGGATCCAGTCCTTACAAACCTATCTATATATAACTTAATAATTTTAAAAGAAAATATATTACGTGTATTCTAGGAAGTATAATAACTGACTATGAAAATAAGAAACTGTGAACATATCACTTGAATAAGTCTAATATTAAGCTTCGAATACTCCCTGTGCAAATTATAAATTGCATTGAACTTTGATCTTTTAACCGATGCGTGTGTCACGAGGAAGAGTCAAATTTATTCAGTGTCACTTTCAAAGTTAATGCTATGGGATCACGATAAATTTACTTCAGAAGGAATATAAATATATTTCAAAGACTTTGTGTAATCAATATGTGTTAAACACACGGATCAATGCTGTGGCCCCTGGAAATGTCTTGTTCCTAACGAGGAGATAGGTGCGGCACTGAAACATATGTGACATTATCACTTGCCATAAGATACACCATCCTGTACTTACAATGTACCTTAAGAGAAAATATGCGTAGTCGCTATAATAGTTTTCTCTGTAGCCGCTGATGATTAATTATTCATGTACTGTTATTAAATTTAAAATGTCTTTAACAATTCGCGAAGGCGAATAACTTAATACAACTTATCAAAAAGAGAAAACAAACTTTATAAAATATCAATTTTAACAGTAACATTTGAAGTTAAAATAGTTAATAATTATAATTGTACATTTTATAATTTGATCTGTATGATAGCAAAGTCACAACATTCTCCTTACTTTGGGAAGAAAACGGTGAGTGGTCAGATACTTTTGATTCACTCTATAGCAATTACATATTGACACGAGGTGTTTTCTTCATAATACTTCTAGGTAAACTAGGTACACATCAAGAAGTTAACCTAAAATATATTCCCTTTTAAAACCTAGGTACTCTTTATCACGTAGTCACGTTACATAATGAATAATTGCCCAATTAACATTAAATAATAATTTTATTTTTAACTCTTCCTATCTTACGACAAGAACTCAAATTCTAAGTATTCATTGCCTAAATTAATTATGTCAGTTTAACCTCCTGACTCTTATACCTTTGAATGTGAAAGTTTATATCAAGTTATTATCCTCGACTATAGTATAAATCTGTGACTTTTGTTTTCCAATGTCTTATACAGTAATCCTGTTCAGCTATGGGCGATAATCATTTTAACAGACTCAGTGCCTTCAGTACTTTTACCTTTGTATTCGTGTAAGATAATTTAAATACAATATTATGCATTTTTTCATCATTATAAACTTCAAATGTTTTTGTTAACTCAACCATACATAATATTGTAAACAAGATCAAATTGCAAAGACTTTAAAGGAAACAGAAATCGTACATGAACATAAATGTCAAAACTTTTCCTTCAGCAAAATTGAACATTTCAATCGTAAAAAGAGCTTGTTTAACAGTATAACAGTTCTTTGAGAATATAACAATAATAGAGTATAAGAAAGTTCTTAAACTTATAAACTCTTAAACTTTGTACTATAAATGTTTAAAAGTCCAAGATCACCTCCGCCAATCATTTAATCTCACATCCGATGCAGACTTATGAATCTGCTTAAATTCAGTTTCCCTAGAGTCAAAATTAGGAGTGTTTACGTTGAAAGAATTAGTCATAGTCCTTCTTTGATAATTTTTGTCTCTAGTTTGACTGTCTTAATTTGGTCTTGCACACATTGGACATACACTAGATGAAGAAACGTTTGCAAGAAACGTGAAACTACTTATCTGTTCATTACTATCATTTACTGGACCTTGATATTTACCATAAAGCCAATAAAACCTATTGTTCGAAAATGTTCTGGTTCCTTGGTAATTTCGGAAATTACTATCAGGTCTTCTATTATTTCCAAACTGATTGTTACAGTCACAACTCGGGTAGACGGTGTGGAGTCGAGGCTACGAGACTTCGAGAGTCGCCTTCACGAGATCGTCGAACAGCATCCAGGCCCTAACATCGTGGACAGCAGCGCCGTTACACCGTTGCAAGATCTCTGTTGCTTCGTTCAAGAAATTCAAGGAGGAGGCTGAAGACACATTCAATGTTGTGAACTCCGACCTGCAGATTTTAAGGAAGGAAACACCAGAAAATGCCATCAGAATCGACGACCTCAAAATGTACTTTCGGAGAAACTGCCTACTCCTGCATGGCGTTCCTGAAATATCGAACGAAAATACAGACTCCCTGGTACTTAACGTTCTCCACAAGAATCAAAACCTTCAACACATCACTCTGGAGCACATCGAAAGATCTCACCGCCTTGGCCCTCAAAGAAGAACCGCCGCCGATGCCGTCCGTGAAGGAAGGAGGCCCATCATCTTTCGTCTGACCAGCTACCGCACCTGGGACGAGGTTTGGAGGCGAAAGGAATCTCTGAAAGAGACGAAGCTCCTCATCACTGAATCTCTGACGCCCATGCGACAAGATGTGTTGCGGAGGGCAAAAGAGCGCCACGGCCAACGGAACGTGTGGACCCAAGATGGAAGAATTATCATCCTCTTACCGACTGGCCGAAATAAATGCGGGAGGAATAGTAAATTTGCAATAAGGATTCATGAATATATGTTTAAATAATGCAACTGGGTGTGTTGCGTGTTATGCGTTTTTATTGTGCCAAGCGCGTGAATTTTGTTTTTTTGCGTATGAATTTTTCATCTTTTTGCATACGTTCCGTTCATGTGATTGTGTTTAAATTTAAATCTAGTGGAATGTATTATTATTTCTGTGTTCACGGCACCTGCCTTTCATCAACGCTACTTTTATGGTAAGTCAAATCATTTTAAAACAAATTATATATTTAATCTCGTTTAAAATGTGTGCATTCCATCCATCTGTCATAATTTCTAAAAACCGTAAGCAATATTATGGCTGATAGAGACGATTTGTGTACTGTAAATCCAGCAACGCCGACGTCGAACTTTTTCAACCAACTTGGCAACATTTGTACCTCTCCAACAAACAGCAAAAATGGCCTTTCCTACTGAACTGCAGCGCTACAAACGGAAACGGTTTATCCCAAGGTATATAGAGATTAGGTAAATCCATCCGAAGATTGCCGATCTTACACGAACGCGTGACGTCACCGGTGAAGCAATGAGCTCGGCTGAAGCAGACGGCCCCTAGCATTTATATGAGAGATTCAGAGAGCGAAATTGTATTATTACTCTAGGAGGGGCAAAATAATAATTGTCATCCTCCAAGATGGTATTGAGGCATCCTTTCAATGATTAGTAACATAATTGAAAACGCGCTACTTTTAAAAGGGGGCAAAGTACAAGTGAAAAAAATATATTTTGAAAATCCATATTCCTGAAACTTTCTGACCGATGAGTAACAAATAAAGTTGCGTGTTCTCCTTTAGAATTTCGTCATTTTACAAATCGTAATATAATTTTAACAAAAACTTTGCATGCTAAAGAAGAATTAAAGAGTTTTAAAAATAATTGATTAATAGGCTTACTTTATTTTACATCGCTTATCTGTCACATATGGCTAATCGCAAAGATGAGGATGCGTGATTATATGATGATATTGAAGAAAGGAAAGTAGACCCATGCCCGGGCGGGAATTCGAACTTTGGGGCCCTTGGCATCGTAAAGCGTTGTGCTAACCACTTCGCCACGGAGGTCAGCATTACAAGGAGATAAACAGAATATGTTTTAATATTCGAGACACATTTGCAAGGAGGTTATTGAAGTAACAAATAATTATTACAAGACGTTGTGATTAAAATTATTAATATATCTGAAATATTGAGAGTTGACCTTGCAGTCTCTAAATATACTTTCAGGGTTACGCAAAATATTTACTCAAAATTGCTAGTGTAAATTTATACGCTATTAAAATTTAAAACTTATTCCTGTTCGAAAAAAGAAACTGCCAAGTCAAATTAATATTTCGTAGAAATACATATACCGCGTGAGGCACCTAAAAGTACCACCTGAAATAGCGAAGAAACCAGAAACAGTAGCGATGTGAGGTTTGCGGGATACAATAATATCAAATGGGGCTCGTAAATCGGAGGTATGGGGTGGGTCGAAAAATATCGACAAATGGGTCATCTGGAGCAAAGTCATATTTTTTTTAATGGAACGATATACAATAACATGCATAATATAAAAGAGCACACGCAGAGAAACACAACGCCGTTGGTCTCATGCATCTACTGCACATAGGAACGAATATATGGCCATGTGAAAATATGTAAACATACTAACAAGTGGCCCACTTGACCGTCAGCACCACGGCATGTACAAGTATGAGATGTCGGAAGCCATTGGACAAGATGAAGACAGGTGTTAAAGGAAGAAAAAATACAGTAGACATCGTCAGCACCATGTGTTTGACAGTGTTACAGCATAATGAAAATGACATGACTGTATGTCGAAGATCCACTGCGTAAGAAGCGAAAACCTGTCAAAGTGTGTGTTCAAAGTGGTGGCCGTCAGCTGCGATACAGGCAACGAAGCGCCCACGCAAAGATCGTTACACAGAATGTAGCATCTCGTAGGGAATGTCCCTACAGGCCGCAGTAATGCGGTGTTGCATATCCTCTGGAGTTGTTGGCACATCCCGGTAGACAATGTCCTTCAGCTTTCCCCACAGGAAAAAGTCTAACGGTGACAAATCTGGGGAACGAGCCGGCCATTTGACAGGCCCGCCACGTCCAATCCAACGATTTGGAAATGTATTTTCCACACATTCTGTAGCGCGTCTTGCACTGTGAGCTGGGCACCCGTCATGTTGGTACTACATTTCCCTCCTTGTCTGAAGTGGTATGTCCTCCAATAGTACAGACAGTTCATGTTGTAAAAACTGTATGTATCGGTCAGCATTCAGTGCCCCTTGTATAAAAAAGGGCCAATGAGATGTTCAACCACTATACCACACAACACGTTCACACTCCATGGGCGCTGGCGTTCCACTTGGCGAAGCCAATGTGGATTTGTCACTGACCAATAGTGCATGTTCCTCAGGTTGACATTTCCATGATAGGTAAAAGTCGCCTCGTCAGTGAAGAGGATACGTGACAAATCGGGTGTGTCGTGTCGTAACAACCATGTGCAAAACCGAACACGGTCCACAAAATCATTCCCGTGAAGTTCCTGATGGAGGGAGATTTGATATGGGTGAAACTTGTGTGTGTGCAGAATGCGCAATACACTTCGCTGACTCATCCCAGCATCCCTGGCAATTTCACGGGAGCTAACGTGCGGATTCACAGCAACAGCAGCGAGAACATTTGTTGCACCTGCCTCACCTGTAGTTGGCTTGTTCCGCACACCTTCTCGTGGTGTTACACTTCCGGTGTCTCTTAATTTAATAAATAACTTACGAAACAGACGTCGAGATGGCGGTCGTCTGTCCGGATATCTCTCTGGGTATACACGGTAGGCTTCTGAGGCATTCTTTCGGTATTCCCCATAAATCAGGTTCATGTCCGCTTTTTCTATGTTTGTGAACACCATAATCTTCGCTCTTACCACTACGACTGCTTGCTATGAACTAACACGATCTCGTGGACCTGCTATCAAAACTTGCTCTGCGTAAAGGCAGTTCTGTCAGGCACCTGAGAAGTCTTACATGCCGTAGTACTGACGGTCAAGTGGGCCACTTGTTAGTTTGTTTACATATTTTCACATGGCCATATCTTCGTTCCTATGTGCAGAAGATGCATGAGACCAACGGTGTTGTGTTTCTCTGCGTGTGCTCTTTTATATTATGCATGTTATTGTATATCGTTCCATTTAAAAAAAAAATATGACTTTGCTCCAGATGCCCCATTTGTCGATATTTTTCGACCCACCCCATACCTCCGATTTACGAGCCCCATTTGATATTATTGTTTCCCGCAAACCTCACATCGCTACTGTTTCTGGTTTCTTCGCTATTTCAGGTGGTACTTTTATGTGCCTCACGCGGTATATTTCTTTCATGAGGCCAAGAGAGTATTTGGAGGGGGCGGTGGCTTGGGAAGGCTATAGCCCCGGATCTCGATCTGCAAAGGGGCTTCCAGTGTAAAAGCATTGCTATGAAATAGTCCAGAAGAAAGGACGAAATGTTTTTTTTTTAAATGGCTCAAGAATACAAAGATATAAGTGGACATTTGACAAGCTTAGTCTAAAACTTACAACTGATACCGTACGTGTGTGTGTAGAGGGGGGGTGGCTACGTGAGGTAACTCAGTGGAATATGATTCACAATACTAAAATTAAAATAAATATGTGGGATCAATAGATAACAAAATATGTTGTAGCCTAGTGACGGCGCAATAGTAAAGATGGAGGAGTAGGTCATATTTTTCCGGGGCAATCATATTTATAATTCCGTTACATAGGACACAGAAATGCATATATTGGCTAAAAGAGCATTCATTCATTTATTTATTTTTGTCGTTTTACTGGGGGCAGATAAGAGATATATATATATATATATTGTCGAACTGCCCCTTCCCCCCTGTAGTGTGGTCACTGCCTATAGCTATGCTGGAGAAGAATGCACCAATTAATACGCTATTAAATAAAACAGATAATTTTAAAACTTTTAATCAAATTATTTGTGAACTATGATTTAAATTTAGAGAGAGCACATACCTGTTTATTTTAATTTGGATGAGTTAACTTCTGAAGCCTGCCATTTCCGAACCTTCTTCCGGTGTAACTGCACTGCCCTTTGAGCCCTAGCTGCTGCGTTCAGGTGGCGGAACGAGCAGAATACTAATTAAAACAAATATGTGTCAAATATATATATATATATATATATATATATATATAAAACAACGTCTTGAAGCTATTGACGGCGACTGATTCCATGCATTAAAGTAGTTATTGTACCGCGTTGAGTCCGATAAATCAATTGATTGGAAAAGATCGATCAAAGATCAATTGATGATGTAGTTGTGTGGGCAAGCAAGGGGTATTGTTTTGCGCGATGACGTCATAAAATAGGCGGGGCTTAATTGTGAGGATGATTCTGATTGGTGGGATGTTTTAAAATGGGCGGGGCTTAATTTTGTGAGGAGCGTTTTGATTGGTTGTTGGGGAGGAGGAAAAGTATTCGGGTTTTTCCCGCGGCGTCTGAAAACAGATGGCGTTGATGATTCTGAAATTCTGGGAATTTGGGTTGGGGGGATACTTCCGGTGTCTGAAAACAGATAGCGTTGATGAGGTTTTTAAGTGGTGCGGTGAATGTTAAGTGCCTTTTCTTGGAAAATGGGGTTTGTCGAGTGTTGCTTTGAGGAAATTTTGTGAGAATTAATGGATGTGGTTTGGGTAATGGGTTTGGAATGGTAATTGCTTTTGCATTCCTGAAATTCTGAGAATTTGGGTACGTGTTTTTGTTGTCCGAAGACAGATGGCGTTGATGATTCTGAAATTCTGGGAAATTGGGTACGTGTTTTTGTTGTTTGAAGAGAGATGGCGTTGATGAGTCATTCCGGGGAAGGTGGTGTTTTTCTCGGGCGGCCGTTGATGAGTTTGAAATTCCAGGAATTGGGTGTGGTCTGAAAAAACATGTCCTAGCATGTTTTACGTTTAACCTTCCAGGGTGACCCAGGACAGAAAGAAGATAGGAGACGCACGTGAGCGTTGGACGCTCTGCGCGAACGAATACGCACGCAATGTATTGATGACGTAGATCGGAAGGAAGGTATATAAGGGGCTAGCGGATTGTGTTGTTACCAGAATCACCATCTCTATTGTAGAATCAGCAGAGTCACCTTTCACCTGGAGCAGCGTGAATTCCCGGATATCATAGAGGAGACCGACACGTCGGAAGCAGAAAACGATACAACTTGAAAGGTGAGAAAATAAAATACATTACCTGTGGCAGCAGAGGTTTATTTTGGAAATGTACAGCGTATGGTGGGGGGTTGGCTGTTCCCGGTCCTCTGGTGGAAGTAATGGAGGCGTAAGATGTCCCTCTTCCTCCTCCTCCTCCTCCCGCTGCACCAAATTAATGAGGGGCGGATCTTCCTCCTCTTCCCTAGCAGGAGAAGGAGGACGAACATAGCCTCTGAGGACCGCAGGAGGTAGCAGTAGGAGCAGGTTGTCGGCCCTACGAACATTCCGTCGATTCATTCTGAAAAACAATATATAAGAATTTATAAAATATATTCGGTTTGTTGGCTATAAAAGAAAAAGTGGTATGTGAGATATATAATCGGGAAAAAATGGTGAACATGCATGTGAAACCAATTTAACTAACCGGGGCTTATTTGCAGTAAGTTTTTATGTGGCCTAACAGGGCCGCTACAGGGCATTCTTTGAAACATGAGTACAGGAGGCCTACAGCCTTAAAAGTGGGGTATGTGTAGATTCCGAATATACAATACTCTAGGGATAACAGGACCGTAACTGAGGACCCTTTGAAACACGAGGTCCTGGAAACAGGGTCAGTAACGAGGGCCCCTTGAAAACAGGATTGTGACTGAGGGTCTTTTACTTCAATTTTGTTCAAAAACTTTTTAAACGTGTTTAAAACATTTTAAACTTTTTTCGATTTTTCGATTTTTTCGATTTTATTTTTCGATTTTATTTTTTCGATTTTAATTTTTCGATTTTATTTTTTCGATTTTATTTTTCGATTTTATTTTTTCGATTTTAATTTTTCGATTTTAATTTTTCGATTTTATTTTTCGATTTTAATTTTTCGATTTTATTTTTCGATTTTATTTTTTCGATTTTATTTTTTCGATTTTAATTTTCCGATTTTAATTTTTCGATTTTATTTTTCCGATTTTAATTTTCGATTGATATATCTGCCCCTAATTGAGCTACAAGGATAGTCGATAGGTTGTCGGACCATACCAAAATATACAATGTTATAAGAAATAAATTAAAATAAGTACCTTTGGCGATAATGACGGAAAGTGTCCTCCATTCTTTGACGATTGAGGTGACGCCTAACCGCGAATATGTCCAACGTCTGTTCGTATTGCCGATTGATTTCTGCCTGCTCCTCCAGACACCTCCTAACATCCCTGGTGAGCTCTGCGAAGTGCTCTTGTTCTTCTGCTCCTATCTGGTATTCGTGAAAAGCATTTCGCAGAGCCTCCCCTTGTTGTATGTTACGTTCCTGAAAATATGTGTGAATTAATATATAACAGTGATTACAGGTTGTGTAAAATATATATATATATATATATATATATATATATATAACTAATATATTTTCTGTCTATTTTCAGATGACTACACTTCCACTAGGGTTCAGTCTACTGTATGGTGACGTAAAAGAGGAGACGGGGACTACAACAGAAGAGAGAAGAAATTTGTGGAGCAAAGTTCACGCACGACAAGTAGATAAGCATGTAGGCAGCTACGTCAATTTCTGCGAAGAAAACGGGTTGGCCGAAGATTTATTGCGCCGACTAGAAGAAACGTGTAAAGATTTTGAAGTGAAGGTGGACACATTGGTGAAAATATTCAGCTTCATTTTCGAAAAAAAAGATACGCGGCAGTGTTTGGTGATTTTGTAGAAAACATACAGAGAGCCCAATATGTACCCTCGCATTTATCGTTAAGAATCTGTTTCGAGTTAATGGAACTATTTAAAAGTGTGAGGAATGAAAGAGCAGAAAATAAGAAAACAGGGGGAACGGGGAAAGAGCTAGAGGAACGGATGGTGGAGATGTTAAAAAAGAGAAAATTGAACGAATAAACATTACTAATATTAGTAATAAACTAACACGTTTCGTTCAGTTGTGGGATAATTAAACAATCTAGCTGATTTTAAATTTACTTTAAGCACAGAACCATAGGTTTCCATTGGGAATCGAACCCGAGATTGTACATATAACGTCTACATTGAGAGGTATTGCATTTAATGGGTATAATAAAATATGTATAATAGTTTCTTGTAATAAAAATGTATGATGTATACAGAAAATATGTTATGTTTAATATGAATATGAAATAGGTACTTACCAAATTTCCATCAGCCATCGCACGTTCTCCTTGACCCAACACGAAGTAACAGAATGAGTGGAGGAAAAGCTGTTTCAGAAGTTCTGCAGACTTCCTTACACGCTTAAGTCATTAGCAAGCGCGTTACGCCGAAATCTGTAGAAGAGATTAAGTTGCGATGACAGTTCTTTATTACAAGGAGGAAATTGCGGCACTAAGGCCTGCAGTTCTGAGATGAGTTTCACAGTAGTTCCTTGTTGCATCCGGTCGACTCTGATAACGTTATGTACATAGTACTTCCTTGTTTCATTCAGACAGATAAAAAGTATGGAGATATAATTGCAAAACCAACTTCCTTGTTACGTCCTCGCAGAACGTCTGAGAAAGAACATCGTGAAATAGATGATGTTGAAAATGTAGCGTTATTGTAATTGCGTTTGTTTCTTAAATAAACAGAATCAGAGTCGACTTACACATATGGCAAATCCGTTTTTACAGGGTTTGAGAGGACTCGTTGCAAAATACAAAATTAAAGCAATCAGTTTTGTTTTTTTTGTTTTTAGGACACACAGGGGGGAGTCGAACCCCTTTGAAAATGCAAAGTTATTTCTATTATTTCTTCCCGGGGCCAAACAGAGTCGGAGTCGCCCTTTGAAAATGCAGAGATATGGCAGATCAATTTTATGTTAGATCACAGAGGGCCGGACAATAGGGCCGCCATGTTGACCGCAATGTTGGGTTTCTATATTTCTGGGGGCCAGTAAACATCACCGACGGTTACTACGTAATATACAATTAATTGTCATCTCAGCTCGTCAAGACAATGGGGGCCGCCATCTTGGTTTTTGTTATTTTTACCGTAGACCCCCTACCATATACTCTATGGAAAGGTGTTGACGTACAGATTCCGAATCTACAATTGCCTTCACTTTAGTTCAATTAGGGGCGGCTGGACGGCCCTTCGAAATTGTCCGGACATGTTTTTCGAGTTTTTCAATTTACCTACAACAGATAGGTGCCAGTAAACTTCACCGACGGTTACTACGTAATATTATACAATTAATTGTCATCTCAGCTCGTCATGACAATGGGGGCCGCCATCTTGGCCGCCATCTTGGTTTTTGTTATTTTTACCGTAGACCCCCTACCATATACTCTATGGAAAGATGTTGACGTACAGATTCCGAATCTACAATTGCCTTCACTTTAGTTCAATTAGGGGCGGCTGGACGGCCCTTCGAAATTGTCCGGACATGTTTTTCGAGTTTTTCAATTTACCTACAACAGATAGGTGCCAGTAAACACCACCGACGGTTACTACGTAATATTATACAATTAATTGTCATCTCCGCTCGTCATGACAATGGGGGCCGCCATCTTGACCACCATCTTGGTTTTTGTTATTTTGACCGTAGACCTCCGTCCATATACTCTATTTAAAGGTGTTGACGTACAGATTCCGAATCTACAATTGCCTTCACTCTAGTCCAATTAGGGCCGGCTGGGATTTTCCAGTGACGGTTGGTTTTCTCGGAATTTCCGGCGTCTGAAAACAGATGGCGTTGATGAGGCTTTTAAGTGGTGCGGTGAATGTTAAGTGCCTTTTCTTGGAAAATGGGGTTTGTCGAGTGTTGTTTCGAGGAAATGTTGTGAGAATTAATGGATGTGGTTTGGGTAAAGGGTTTGGAATGGTAATTGCTTTTGTAGTTTTGAGTCCAGTGTTTTAAGAACTGTTTTTCAAGGAATTGTGTCGGGAGAGTATTTCAGGGTCTGGTGAATGTTCGAGCAGATGACGTTGAAGTGTTGAGTGTTCGAGTTCTAGAAATTGTGTGGGATGAGAGTAGGGTTTCTGGGAATGAGTAATCTGGTGAGGACAGTTAGCTATTTCCGAGAATTTTACTTGGGTTTGATATCAGAAAGGACAACATCTGGTGAAGACAGTTAGCTTTTCCGAGAATTTTTCATGAGCATTCATATCAGCCAGAAAGGGCGGAGACGGCTAGCAGAGGACTGTTACATATTTCCGGAGAGTTTGCAGATCAGACAGCAAAACCGTTAGGAACGGAAATAACTGCTTTGGTATGCTTGCGTATATAAAGTACGGTGTTCTCTCCACATGACAGTCTTCGTGACACAGACATCGTACGATCATGGACGTACAGTTATCCGCTGACGATCTGTTATTGCTATATCGTGATGGATATTACACAACACCTAGACAGTTACGGGAAGTGTTGATGCAAATTGCGCAAAAAATCATCGCAGGAGAAAGAATCTCCTTGCTGGAGGAGTATGACCGCTTACTACGGACAGTGACAACATGCGTACCCGATCTTTATGGAGCAGGTATTTCCGAAGAATCACCAGGCCCTTCATCAACACCCGATCCTGTATCCCGAGTTACCGAGGAGAAGCAGACAACCGCATTTGACCCTGTTACATCACCAGGACTTTCAAGGAACGTCGCACCTGGATCAGGCTTAGAACCTGTGTCAGGACCGTCATGGAGACCGGATCCCTTGCCCCCAGCAGAACCGTCATCCCAGAGTGTTTCTGTATCAGATAGAAGAGGTAAGAAAAGAAAACGTGCTTCAGTGTCTCGTGAACAGATAGGGAATATAATATTACACAACATTCAAGAACGTGAATATCCTAAATTCTGTTCCAAAGGACGACGTGTGGAATTCAGTTTCTCGCACCCTCCAGAAAATGTCGATCCTCACACATGGATCCGCGAAGGTGTCGAAAATCTTCTCACCTACGTTAAAAAAACCACCAAAGATGAAGACAAGATAGGTTTAACTCTGTCTAACATATCTGACCCCACTGTGAAAGATATTTATGTCGGGTGGCACAGATGTGACCAGTTACACAGTGATATGGTGTGGAATATCATGTATAAAATATTGCAGAGTGCGAAAACATTCACTGCTACAGATCGCTTAATTTTGCGCGCCGACCATGTCGACATACCTATCGGAGGTGGCGGAGGTAAAAAACATATTGTTTACCTAATTACATGCTAAGCACGCAAAAAAGAAGTGTCGTCGGTGTGCCGAATAGAAAGAAACCGCTCTGTTTAGCTGAAGCTTTGATCATAGGAAAATCTCATGCTGATAATGATCCGTCCTATTCACAGTATCGAAAAAATAGAAATCTTCTGAAACCTGTTTTCGAACTTATGCGCAAAGCAGATGTAGATCTCACAGACAATGCGTGTGCAGGAAGTGGAATTCCTGAACTGAGAAAATTGCAGCAAGTTCTCCCTGAATATAAAATTATTGTATACAACAATCTTCGTGATGTTAAAGATGTTTTGTTTGAAGGACAGGTTGAAAATGCTTCCAGATTTATATACCTTCTTTATGATAACCTCAGACAGCATTATGATGTGATAGTAAACCGTGTTGGAGCATTTGCTGCAAAACAAGAATGTCGAGGGTGTAACGAACTCATATTTCATAGACCGCATAATCATCTGTGTAAACAATTGTGTTCTATGTGTCGTTCAACTCCGCCGTGTGTGCCTGAACAGGGTGTTCGCATAATATGTCAGACATGTCACAGATTTTTTAAAAATGAAAACTGCTTCACGAATCACGTTTCTACACCATTTCGAAACGGTACAGTCTGTAGTGAAATCCAACAGTGTCCCAGATGTTTCAGAATTATTCTAACAAGCAATACATATGAAAAAGTGCATAAATGTAATATGAAGTTCTGTACTGTATGTAACTGCGTGAAACCTATAAATCATTTCTGTCACATGGCTGTACCGAAAAGTAAAGTGAATTCGAAATTTCTATATATATTCTACGATTTTGAATGTTATACAGACATTCCTTACTCTGAGAAAGAAAAAACGTTTCTTCATGTTCCGAATCTTATTGTAGTACAGACAGCCTGTCACTCGTGTTACAAGAAGGAGGATTTAACAGTTCCCTGTTCTGTTTGTGGAACCAGAGAGTTTATATTCTGGGATGATCCTGTAGACACATTTCTGTCCTATCTCGAATTGCAGCACAAGTTTTCCAACATAACCATCTGTGCACACAATGCACGAGGCTATGATTGCACATTTCTGCTACGGAGAATGTTGGAAAGAGAAATGAAACCTCGTGTGATCTTAGACGGTACCAAAATCATCAGTATGTCATACCAAAATCTTCATTTTGTGGACAGTCTCAACTACGTTCAGACAAATCTTGCTGGATTTTCCAAACTTTTCGGTTTGCCTGTTCAGAAAGGATATTATCCGCATCTGTGGAACACCTACAAGAACAGAAATTACATAGGACCGATGCCTCCTCCTTCTGCATACGGCTATGAATATATGAAAACAGTCGAAGATCAGCACCGTTTTATGTCTTGGTATGACATTGAATGCAGCAAAAATGTACCTTTCAACAACAAAAACCAACTTCTTCAATACTGCATCAAGGATGTTACCCTGTTGAGACAAGGATGTTTGAAGCTGAGACAGAATTTCCTAGACATATGCAAGATCGACATTTTCAAGGATTGTCTCACAATAGCATCTGCCTGTTCACTAATTTACAGGCAGAAATTTATGCCAGCTAACACTATAGGAATAATACCTAAAGGAGGTTACCATCATGCAGATCAGATGTCCAAGTTCGCATTGAAATGGTTAACCTACGTGGAAGAACAAAATGATGTAATACTTCTTCACGGTGGACGTACTCGTGAAAAATATGTCATAGGAGGGCGTTACAGAGTGGACGGTTATCACGAGGAGACGCAGACGGTGTACGAGGCGCTTGGCTGCTACTGGCGTGGTTGTCAACGCTGCATATCAATTAACAGGGATATGTATCCGAAAGGTGACGAAGAAGATGAAACCGATCAGGATAGTAACAGTGATAAACATAGTGACTTGTTGAACACTGCAGCCTTCAGATACGAGACAACGTGTCGTAAACTTGCGGCTCTACGTTCTGAAGGATACCATGTTGTCACAATGTGGGAATGCGATTTCAAAAAAATATTGCAAGCAGATCCTGAACTCGACAGACATCTATCGACACATCCTATCGTTTGCTGCATTCCTTTAAATCCACGAGACGCCTTATATGGAGGAAGAGTTGAAACAGTCAGGACGTATTACAAAATCAAGAAAAATGAAAAATTACAGTACTATGATTTTACAAGTTTGTACCCTTACGTGAACAAATACTGTGCCTATCCTGTCGGACATCCTGCCATATTTCTAGGAACTTCTATTCCTTCGGTAAATGAGGTTTTGAACATGGAGGGGCTCATAAAATGTACTGTTCTGCCACCAAAACCCCTTTTACATCCTGTTCTACCTTCAAAAATGCATGGAAAACTGATGTTTGTCTTGTGTAACGAATGTGCTATCAGATTAAAATGTGAAGGTACATGCAGCCATTCCGATGAACAACGCGCACTTTCGGGGACTTGGGTCATCGCCGAGGTGCGTAAAGCTTACAGTTTAGGCTACAGAGTACTGTCAGTGTCGGAAGTGTGGAAGTATGAACCATCGATGTACGACCCTGTCACAAAAACTGGAGGACTTTTTGCTGGTTATGTCAACACCTTCTTGAAAATAAAACAGGAAGCGAGCGGCTGGCCTTCATGGTGTCAGAACGACGAGGATAAGAAGAAGTACATACAGAAATATTTCGATAAGGAGGGTATTCTATTGGAAGAAAACAGTATCGATGTCAATCCTGGTAAACGTACTCTGGCTAAACTTTGCCTTAATTCTTTATGGGGCAAGTTCTGTCAACGGGACAACCTTTCCCAGACGACCATCATCAAGGAATCGAAAGATTTTCTCGATAAGATGACTGATCCAAATATAATGGTTGGAGGAGTCGTATTCATCAATCAGGACACCGTTTTAGTGAACTGGAAATATGTTGAAGAGGCTGTCAGTCTGAACAGGAAAGTAAATGTTCCTATCGGAGCCTTCACAACACGTCATGCTCGTCTGAAACTGTACGAACTTCTCGAAAAATTTGGTGACAGGATATGTTATTGTGATACAGATTCTGTATTTTACGTAGATAGTCCTGAAATGGAATATCATCCCCAGACAGGTGACGCACTAAAAGAACTCACCGATGAATTGGCAGATTTCGGACCCGGTGCAGTTTGTGAACAGTTTGTTTCAACGGGACCGAAAAGTTACAGCATGAAAATAACAAAACCGTTCTCCGAACCGCAGTATATCTGTAAAGTGGAAGGAATCACATTGAATACCTCCACATCGGAATTGGTCAATTTTGATACCATGTGCGACATGATAAACAGTGAGCAACCTGAAGTTATGGTCGAAAATATTTTCAGGATCAGAAGAACAAAACAGTTCCAAGTAATCAGTACATATGAAAAAAAGCTGTTTCAGCCGGTACTGTTGAAACGACGTTTCGACGATGAACATTTATCGTATCCCTTCGGATACTGTGCAGACTAAAATATGTCTGTAGCGGTCCAGAGTTTGAGCCCTTCTTCGGACAGTCAGTGTATAAAATGTGTTTACAATGTACCAGATCTTCATTTTTCTTCAAATCTCCAGTATAAAACATGTTTCCTAAACTTTCCCATCCTTTCACCATGATGGTCTGCGGAGCATCAGGAAGTGGAAAAACTACTTTTGTGACAAATATGGTTGACTCCATCGTTCATCTTGTCGAAGGACCCGTCAAGAAAATCGTATGGTGTTACGATCAGGAAAACAGTATTCCGCAAAATCTTCGAGATGTGCAATATCATAAAGGGATCGTCGATTGGCAGTCGTGGAACGGAAAAACCCCTACTCTCATAATCCTGGATGATCTTATGATGGTTGCTCAAGGAGAAAAAGTCGCCGACCTTTTCACAAAAGGCAGTCATCACAAAAACATTTCGGTGGTGTTCATAACACAGAATCTTTTTCATCAAGGGAAAAATTGCAGAGACATTTCGCTGAACGTGAAGCATTTCGTTATTTTTAAAAATCCTCGAGATATGAACCAATTCACTGTGTTTGCACGACAACTTCATCCTCACCGCATGAAGGAACTCGAAAAAGTATATATATATATGGTACCGCTCAACCTTTCAGTTATTTGTATATTGATCTTTCACAGTCAACACCGGATCCTTTACGTTATCAGACAGACATTTTTAACCAGAATTACTCAACTGCATATCTTCCTCAGGAATGTTTAAAACATCGAGATGAGGAGAACGAGGAAGACACGTACCAAATCACGTTCTAACAGGAATAGACATTCGTCTTCTTTCAAGAAACATTCACCTTTCTTGCACGTGTTGAAAAATTCACCGACCAAAATCCGTAAATCATTATTGAAAAGTGCTCCGAAAAAGACAAATCGTTTCATCAGTGAATGCTGCCTGAACGTTTTAAAAGGAAACGTGAAAATTAAACCGTCCACAAAACGTCGTCTGACACCTTACAAGTCGGTCTTACGCAATCTCGTGAAACCGAAAGTGAACATCGAAAAACGAAGAAAACTACTTGTGCAAAAAGGTGGATTTCTACCCTTACTTCTAGGTTCTTTGTTATCGGGTCTTCTCGGTACTCGCATTCCTCATTGAGAAATGACATCTTCCTACAAAAAGTTGATCGTCCCTTCACCGGAACAGTTAGCACGTATTCGCGGTTCCGACTCGTCTGTAACTCAGAAATTATCCGTTCTGGATAAAAAAATGATTGATATTCTAAAAATGAAAAATATATCAGACGATCACAAATGGCGTCTTTACAGAAAGGAAATGGACGAGTATTTATGGCTGAGTCGAAAATCCAAAGAACCATTACAAATTCCTATTGTTCAAGATAACAACGGTTCTTCTACTATTTCGCCAGGATCGACGTTCTTTCCTCCGAACCTGGCTGAGACGTTACCCCGTAATACACGTCATCAGTTACAAAATATCATCGACGAGTACCAATCTACGGCTCAACATTTGATAGATGAACGTCAGGAAAAAACACTTCCTGATCCGAAGACGTTGAACTTCTCAGCGTCGTCAACGGAAAGCCCTGGACCGTCTCATCGACAGAAACAGAAAAAGAAGAAGAAAGCGGCTGTCCGTGTTTCCAGAAAAACTACACCGTTTCTGAGAACACCTGACGCATACAAGCTGGTTCCTCTGAGAAAAAGCCGTAGACAGAGAGATCAGTCATGGGAGTCCCTAAGTTAAAATCCTCACCAAAATATATTACGATCCCCGACACAGTGCTTCATTCTCATCTGTAGATCGTTTATAGAACGCGGTGCGGGATAAAAATATATCCCGCAATACGGTGAAAAAATGGTTGATGCACCAGGAAACGTACACACTCCACAAACCTGCAAGGAAAAGGTTCCCCCGAAATCATTACAATGTGTGGAACATAGACATGCTTTGGGAAGCCGATCTAAACGACATGACATCGATACAAAAACATAACGATGGATACAGATATCTTCTGACAGTGATCGATGTATTCTCAAAATATGCCTTTGCATTACCACTAAGAAATAAAACAAGCAATTCGGTAACCGAAGCTTTCAAAAATATTTTCGGACAAAGCAGACGAAAACCTGTCACACTACAGACCGACCAAAGAACGGAGTTCACAAATTCTACATTCCAGAAGTTTTTAAAAAATGAAAATGTAAATTTTTCGATCGCTTCAAATTATCCTGTGAAAGCAAGTGTAGTGGAACGTTTCAACAGAACATTGAAAGAACGAATGTGGAAATATTTCACATCGAAACAAACAAGACGTTACGTAGACATTTTACCGCAACTTCTCGAAGGTTACAATACAACTATCCACAGTTCCATAGGAATGGCACCTCGAGATGTGAACGAGTCTAACGTTTACATTGTGTGGAAACGTCTCAACAAACCTGACAAACATATTTCACAACCGTCTTCAGATCTGAATGTTGGTGATTTCGTACGAATCTCTGTCGTCAAAGGACATTTTGAGAAGGGTCACGTGGTCACGAGAACTTTTCAAAATCCACTCCCTTGTTCAGCGATCACCTGTACCTGTATACATATTAGACGATTTAAACGAAGAACCTGTAAAAGGCACATTTTACAAACATGAACTGCAAAATGTTTATTCGGATCCTGACGAACAGTATAAAATTGATAAGATTTTGAACAGCCGGGGAAAAGGTAAAAATTTGGAATACCTGGTTCGCTGGCTCGGATATCCACCTAGTTTCTATTCGTGGATCAAGGCATCTTCCGTAAAACAGTTATCAGAAAAATAATTTCCAAAACATATTTATATCAAAATATATCGTCACCACGATCCAGTGAATTCTTTGTGTTCGGCGAGAATGGACGATAATTTCTATGTTTACCTTCCGTCATCTCCATCGGAGAAATATTTTCCGAACAACACGCTGACCCATTTCAACGTAAAACTTGCAAAACGGATCGATCTGTCTCCAGAATTGTGGGAAGTCGGATTAGCAGAACTGCATTATTCAACTCTATACGACAATGTTTTGGAAACAGATTACGGAACGGTAACCTTTCCTGTTCGGACGTATGCAAATGCTGAGGACCTGATCTCTACCATCGAAGAATCCCTCCCCAACGACGTGGAAATACGGAGAAACGTTCTTAAGCAATTCTGGCATTTTCTGTTGGATGCTCAATGGGACGCGTCGGGATCTTCTGTTTCTACGGATAATACACTCTATATTAACGAGCAGCCATTTTATTTTCCTGCAGCAACATATACAATAGAGGAGTTCATTCAGTTCCTGAAAACAAACCCTGCTAATGCCGTTGTTCCTACTCATCTCAGATTTTTCTTTAAAGAGGCTGTGAACAAACATCTGTCCGTGATAGGGGTTCCCGATCCTGAATCGGAAGGTGTTCCAACAAATACTGTTACACCCATAGACGAAACTGATGACTACGCTAAATTTCGATATGACGTATTGAAATCTATTTATTCTACGCACGCAGTGTCCAATAACGTCGTGGATAAAAAACCCTACATATTCATTTATTCCGATCTCGTGAAACAGCAATTGGTCAGAGGAGAAATGCTAGTCTTTTACGTCTTGCCCGAAAACAGTATTCGGAGACAGATTCATCTTGCACAGTACCCGTAGCCCATCATACATTTAATCCGATTCATTACGTTTCTCTGGATAAAGGTTCTTTCGAAACAATAGAAATTGCGATGTATGATAGACAAGGATATTTCCTACCTTTGAGAAATGGCTCCGTACCTACAATAGCTGTTTTACATTTTCGTAGGAAAGCAAAGTCCTTTTAAAAAACAGTAAGGAATCATTTTGCACAGTCTATGTCGAAAAGCTGATGAATCACCATGAATTCGCAGACGGAATATTACAGTAATCAGATCCGTGGGGGAATTGGACCCATCTATCGTTCAACTAGAATTCAAAAAGGGAGAGGATTGGGGTCTCTCTTTGCAGGACTCTTTAGAATGGTGAAACCTCTACTCTGGAGTGGTGCGAAAGCGATCGGAAAAGAAGCTTTGAAAACAGGCGCTAACATTATCACCGACATTGCAACAAGTCAGCAAACTCCGAGAACTATCGTTCGTCAACGTGTACGTGAAGCGGGTCAAAATCTTCAAAGTAAAGCACAACGCAAAATCGACTCTCTGGTAGGTTCCGGTATAAGAACAAAACCTGCAACAAAAATTGCTCAGTCGATGTTAAAACGTTCAGCCACCCGTATTAGAACATCTACGATCCGTAAAAAAAAGCGCATCCAAAAAGCGGAGAAAAACATCCACAAAATCTAGGACGACACGCAAAAGGAAAAATAAACAGAAAGCGGCAGGAAAAGATATTTTTGGATAATAATGGAGAATAACACTTGCATGATCTCGCAGTTCGATCTTTTCAGTAAAAAACCTATTCAGCAAAATGTCGAAAAAACTTACACAATCGCCTACAAGCCTATCGCTTCCATCGATAATCAAAACATACTTCAGTTTTCCGTTCCGCCGGCAGGAACACATTTTCTAGATCTTTCATCTGCCTATCTTCGTCTGCTAACGCAGATGGTCAATCAAGACGGGTCTCCCATGAGTGCTTCCGAACCTTCCAACGCCCTCACAAAAAACTGCGTGGTTGTAAATTATCCTCTCCATTCACTTTTTTCACAAGTTACAGTGGCTCTCAACGGTATCGCTGTAACAGTTGCCGATAACAATTACGCATATAAATCAATCTTCGAAGCAGAAATCAATTACGGCAGCGATGCTGCGAACACGCATCTCACAAATGCCTTGTGGTACTTGGACACACCTGGACATCAACATGAAATCACCGCCGACAACAAAGGTTTTACCGCCAGAAAAGACTTTTTCCAGCACGTTCCGACAACCGGAAATCCTACGGAAGTGTCTGCCGTAGTCGAACTTATGGGAAAACTGCACATAGATTTTTTCCACCAGCCTAAATACCTGGTCAACGGCGTTGAAGTACGTATCGATCTAGCCAGGTCACGTGATGCTTTTTACATCTGGGGAGATCAGACTTCACCAACCACCAGAATAAAAATTTTAAAGGCTGTTCTCGAAATAAATCACATCATTCCTACTCCTACCACCAGTTTAGCCATAGACAGAGCACTCTCTTACGCTCCTGCCCATTATCCGTTCACCAGAAGCGTCATCAAAGCTTATTCTTAAGTTGCCGGAACGCAGCAGATTTCGATCAATAATGCTTTTCAAGGTGCTTTTCCGAATGTTGTTCTTTTTGCTATGGTATCCACCGCCAGCTTTCTCGGAGACTCTAAGAAAAATCCGTTCGACTTTAGATGTTTCAATCTATCTTCTTTCCATCTTGTGAAAAATGGAGAACTCGTACCTTACGAACCCTTGCGGGTCACCACAGGAGGAAACGGCGGATTGATAACACGTGCCTATCAAACTCTATTTTCCGGTACAGGCATTCACCACGCCAATTACGGACACCAGATCACAAGGAAAATGTTCGAGAACGGATCCTTTTTCCTGATTTTCGACATAACGCCTGACTCTTCAGGAAACGACACGCACACCAGTCTCCAGGAACAAGGTATCATCGGAGCCGAGATGCAATTTTCTTCCCAGCTGTCGGAAAATATAACATGCCTTCTGTATGCTGAATTCGAATGTGCAGTAGATATAACAAAAGACAGACGTGTTATCCTCCATCAGTGAGACCGACTTGTCTATAAATATGTGTGCTCGTGTTTCTGGCTCGCAGTGTTATCGAGACAGTTCTGATGTAGACATTATACTACCTGTGATGGAAAAACCTACCAAAGTGATAACCCGTACTATTAAGCATAGTAGTGTTTCTTCGAAAGTGAAAACTTCAAAACCTGTGAACATACAATCGTTTCCCGAACTACTTGACAGCAGCCCTGGGAGCATAGAAATGACCAAAGACAGGAATATTATTATAAACATATGAAAACATATGTAACGTGAGATGGGAAAACTCATCGAACTGATAACCTGTGATGATATTTATAATAGTGATTCTTTGGAAGTACTGTCTGCCAAACCTGTTGACACGCAACCGTCCCCCCAAATATTAGAAGAATATCATCTTGAGAGTATAGAAATAACAGAACGCTGTACTATCATTTTCCGTTTTCGAAAACATAGGCAGCATGAACACGTCGCAGATCAGGGAGATTCTATCTCGAAACTGTTCCACCAAGAACATTTTCTACGGTGTTTACTCGAGAGATCTTTTACCTCGGACGTTTCCTACCCCTGCCTTGATAATCGCAAACACTGATACTTCCAACTTCCAGGGTACACACTGGGTGGCATTCTATTTTGGCAAAAACAATATGGCTGAATATTTCGATTCATACGGATTTCATCCTTTCTATCCAGAATTCGTAACTTTCCTGAACCGTCATTCCTCGGTCTGGACTTACAACAACATTCCCTTACAGGGGGTGTTGGCCACGACGTGCGGACATTACTGTTGCGTGTATGCTTATTGCAAAGCATGCCATGTTACGACCAAGGATTTCATTCAAGCATTTCCGCCCGGTGTCAGTAAAGATGGATATATCCTACACCGTTTTCGTCAGATCTTCAAATGTTTACCCCATTGCAAGTGCCCGAGAGGGGATCAATCGTGTTGCTCTATCCACGCGATCCGGTGTCGTGTTATGCAAAAAGCTATATAAATGTGTGCTGCTGCATCTTTCTCTCAGTGCCGTCGAGACAGCTACAGTGAAAACATCATGGAGGCTGTTAGGGATTCTACAATGGAAAAACACGACAAACTAGTGAAACGCATGACCCGTCAGGATGATGCTTCCAAACGTAAAACTCGCAAACAAGTGCAACCCCTCAAAATCGAAACTGTCCCTATCAAGAACGAACCGATGGACGAGGGAATAGATGTGACTACAGACTGTGATTTCATAAAACGGCGTAGGGAGATCGGCTTTTCTCCAGATACAATCGAATGTCCTGGACTACACAACGTAGAGGCATGTTTAGATCTCTATCTTGCTAACACATATTTTCTGAACAAGGAAAAAAACAAGTTCGTAGCAATAGGATTCGAAAAGCGATCCCCTTTCAATTTGGTGTGGGAGTTTTCGCAACAGGGGAGATCACCCGTACGCATCGATTCTAAGCAGATTAGAGAACTGTGGGCTTTGAAATCTGACTTACTGAATTACGTCGAAACAGGTCGTCGATTCAATTACTTGGTTACGGGAAATATCACCATCAGTGGTGTAAATTTTTTCGGGAAACGTTGTATCTCGATGTATCAGCATCATTCATCCGATGCTTTTATTTTCACAGCCTCTGAACTACACTTATTTTTGTGTAACCTTTTTTGGCCTCTGCAGAAATTAAAGAACGAACGTTATCATAAATTGCAACCCGAAATGGAGGCCTTTGTATATTGTATCAAGAACAATATGGTTTCAGAAAAAAAAGAAGTGCCCAATTTAGTGAACTATTTTTATATTCTTTGGTACAACGAACTGATGATTGAAATATATCTTGAGAACAATCATGGACAGACATTGACATTGTAAATAAGCTCTGTTACTTTCATGTATCTGATGTTGTAAATGAACCATTGTTCTTTCTGTGTATTGTTATTTTATGTATTGTAATATAACCCTTCAGGTATTGTAAACCTTTCATATTCAATTGTAAATACAACATTTGTGTTATTCTATGTATTGTAAACCTATATTCATATTATCGATTGAAAATAAAACATTTGTATATTTTAAAAAACTCTTTTATTTCTTGTACTTATTACAATAGAAACTGTACATCTTCCAGACATTTTCAACTGCACAGGTTTTTTTACATTTTTACATTTGCTATGTTCTTTGCATCTTCCTGAAGTTTTTTTCACACTATTCAATTTTGGACATTCAAGTTCTTCGATGTTACGTACGGATATTTTACCCATACCTTTTTCTCCAAGTAATTTTTCAAACCATTTCACTTTCTCCGTACCTTTGACGTACACTGTTTGATTCACAAGCACGACATATAATAAATCTCCTAATTTCTCATACGGTAGCCATCCATCTCCCCAGTTGAGGCCGTGTTTGTTGGCACGGAGCCAGTAATTCACTCGGCGATACTTTTCACTCAAAAAGCGTAAACCATATGGAGATTTCACTAAACAGTCAAATGCATTGTCAAAAGGAAATTTTAAAATTCCGACTTCTTTCCACACAAATTCTCCTCCTGCTCCTCGAAGACCTTGAACGTCCAAAAAACAGACATCCATTTTGGGCATCAGGTGAAAACTGTCAACGTATCTTCAATGCTACCCCGGCATACGGCGCACTTGTCCAATTGGGAAGCACAGGATCTGCAGGAAACAAAATGTCGACACGGGAGAATTACAACACTGCTAGGATTCTGAAAACATATTTTGCACACAGAATCCACACTAGGTTTATCGGACGTTTTCTCAGGAGTCTCTATACTGTCGCAATACTTGCAGCTCTTGGAGTTACGATGTAACGCCGCAACACTCTGTATAAAAGGACACTGGGGTACCAACATGTAATGTCCTAGAATCGGGAAATCTTTGGATGTCCAATCGCAAAGTCCGTACGAACAATGAAAACATAATACTCTGTCGCTAAAGCCTGAATAGTAAAATCCTGCAGTCACTAATTCTTCCGGAGTCTGACGTAATCCTATAGGCCACTTTCTGTATGTTCTGTATCTCGAATTCACTGATACGTAATTGATAACGTACGGCTCGGCGTGAGTCCAGCAGACGTGGTGAGTAAACACTCTCATACGTCATAAAAGGTAAAGTAATCGGATAATGTATGTGACGGCGTCCCAGGTATCGGTGATAAAGGAACAACCTGAAGATCGTCGGGGAACAGACGTCTGCGGACGCCGAAACCTTCTGCAGGAACCACAGGGAAACAGGGATGACCTTCTAATTTACGTAACAAAGGACGATCACAGCCAGAACACCACAAGGAATTTCTGTCTGCCAGCAATGAAAGCCACTCTTTCACTCTCTGCTTCAAAGCTTCACCGATCTTGTCCTCTTCCTTCCTGCGACGTATTTCGCACATACACCTGTGACCTGGAAATCCTGTTCTCTCGTCCGCTCTTCTTTTCCTCTCTTCTATCTCCTTCAACGTCTCGCAGTGATGATGGACTCTTTTTCCTAATCCGTCGAACAGGTAACATCCACACCAGGGAGATTCAGGTATCGCTACATACATAAACGGGAAATAACTCAACACCCGATGCAGGGCCGTTGGATCGTTGTCCAGGTCGCCGCAAGATCGAACAAGTTCCCAGAACTCCTCGTAGCTAACCTCGTAGAAATTCACACCATTATCAGACGGTCTTGTACCGCACACATCCATCCTCACATGATACTATTATCCTGTATCCCTTCTATTTATACCTTCTTTTTTCTACGTCACGATTTCAGTTAAACATACTTCAAACAGTCACCCTGGAAGGTTAAACCTAAAACATGCTAGGACATGTTTTTTCAGACCACACCCAATTCCAGGAATTTCAAACTCATCAACGGCCGCCCGAGAAAAACACCACCTTCCCCGGAATGACTCATCAACGCCATCTCTCTTCAAACAACAAACACACGTACCCAATTTCCCAGAATTTCAGAATCATCAACGCCATCTGTCTTCAGACAACAAAAACACGTACCCAAATTCTCAGAATTTCAGGAATGCAAAAGGAATTACCATTCCAAACCCATTACCCAAACCACATCCATTAATTCTCACAAAATTTCCTCGAAACAACACTCAACAAACCCCATTTTCCAAGAAAAGGCACTTAACATTCACCGCACCACTTAAAAGCCTCATCAACGCCATCTGTTTTCAGACACCGGAAATTCCGAGAATCTCCCCAACCCTAATTCCCAGAATTTCAGAATCATCAACGCCATCTGTTTTCAGACGCCGCGGGAAAAACCCGAATACTTTTCCTCCTCCCCAACAACCTATCAAAACGCTCCTCACAAAATTAAGCCCCGCCCATTTTAAAACATCCCACCAATCAGAATCATCCTCACAATTAAGCCCCGCCCATTTTATGACGTCATCGCGCAAAACAATACCCCTTGCTTGCCCAAACAACTACATCATCAATTGATCTTTGATCGATCTT
Source organism: Lepisma saccharinum (assembly GCF_977018435.1). Lineage (NCBI taxonomy): Eukaryota > Metazoa > Arthropoda > Insecta > Zygentoma > Lepismatidae > Lepisma > Lepisma saccharinum. The sequence goes on from NC_139237.1 coordinate 25,367,370, forward strand.
TTCCAATCAATTGATTTATCGGACTCAACGCGGTACAATAACTACTATTAACATTGTGTGCCGGAACCATCTCAGTATGTGTGTTTGTTCATTTCTTCTCATCAGGCATCAAACATCTATGTACCAGAAGTGGTTTTACGAAGGCGTTACATAAACATGCACGGAATGAACAATCCACTCGACAACGCGAGATTCAAACTGTGTGCTGCGAAATGGACGCAGACAGTTCACGAATATTTCTCTCCCATTCGAGCCTGAACACCTCTAACGTGTCTTGTCCTCCCATGTTTGCAGCTCTTATAAAAGCCGAAACCTACCAAATTGTTCATATTCAGGCCTAAGCACTAAGTCTTCAAAATTGTCTGCTGAGTGTGTGTCGAACAAAGTAGATTTAAACATAAGTATTTATTTATGCCATGAAATGCACGGACTACATACACAAAATTTGGTCCTGGCACATCCAAATCATCACTCAAAACTCCAATGCTCAGCCCGATACTGCCGAAATATTCACTTTAGAGAGAGAGAGAGACCTCCGATCTCTACGTCTTTTGACCCGAACTACTCGCAGCACTACTCAACGTTCCGCTGTAATCAATGTCTGTAGCTTTGGGACCGAACTGGAACTAGTAGTAGACTTCGTTACTTTACGGTATTTAGTCCATTTCATTTTCGAATCACTAGATCTTATAAAGCAACCAATGGACACTGACTGATCACTAATCGACTGCATGAATTGTCATACTTACCTCAGATGTCTCCACCTATTCTGTTGTACAGATCAACAGGGAAATTGAAGCCGCGTATTAATATCCTCATTATATTCCAGAACGTTCCGCATATAAAACGATTCGTAAATATTGCCAGTAGTTCGACTCCTCTTTTTCAAGAACGTCCAGAGATTAAAAAGTTACAATGAATCCGAATCGCCCGACCTGTGGCGCTACCTTTGTTGGGCAGCTTCCAAATGCTGGCAAGTCTCTACATAGTGTCCAAGTTCGCTACGACAACACCGAAAGCGTAAAAGAAGTTTACTTGCAATATTATCAACAACAGGGTTATAGAACATTCTCCGTCTTGCCTTGATTAGTATTTCTCTCCTAAAATTATCGTCACATTATTCAAGAAGACAGAAACCTAATTTTATCTTGTGTAAACTGAAAAATTTGCTGAGAGAGGGGGCTCGAGACACCTGATGCTCACCTTGGAAATGCAATATTAACAATAACAGGGTTATAGAACGTTCTCCGTCTCGCGTCGATAATTACGTATATATCTCAAATTATTATCACATTATTCAAGAAGCCAAAAATCTACGTAATTTTATCTAGTGTAAATAAAACAATTTCCTAAAGGGGGGGAGGGCTCGATAATTCACGACAAATGCGGACAGTTACATATGCGGACAGGGGAAATTCCGCGTCAAAAGCGGACAGAGGAGGGGGGAGAGGTAAGAGCGGAGACGATACTCAAATTTCACCTAAGACATACGCGGACAACACCTGCACATGCCAAGGTCACAAACAACTTGCTCGCGTATTCGCGAGGATCAGTCAGTTGTAGACACAACTTCAATTGCAATGGAAGTTATCAACACTAACAAGGGGAAGCCATCAGCACATTACATGGGATATGCTTATAGGAAACATCGTGAAAATACAAAAGGAGTTATTTCCTGGGCATGCCTGAAATAAAAATTTCGGAACTGTAAAGGAAGAATGAAACGTTCTGGTAATATCGTTTTGGAAACCACCGATCATCAGTTTGGACTGCCGGAAGAAGCTCAATTGGATGTCAAGAAACAAATTTTCAAGGTACGTTGTACAATCAGTATTTATCGATTTATTTTCAAGTTTTCAAAGAGTAGATTAATTGTTGTTCAGGACGGGATCATTTGTGTGTTTTATCATGGTCTCTTCTGACAATTACAAGTTTTTTAAAAAAAACTGTACCTTGTAATATTATATTATAATATATAATATTGTAATATTATATGTCATATATTTGCAGGCAAAGAAGAGAGCACGGGAGGAATCCACCCCCATGTCGCAAATCTGTGCTGAAGAAATTGTTGATCTGCATAATAGAGGTTACGACTTCGTTACTGAAATTCCATCACCTCTCCACATTAGGAGAACCTTGCAGAGGAACAGATGCGCTGCTAGAGGTAACCAGAAGGAACCGACAACGCGCGACGAAGTTGTTCTTGAAGATGAATGTTTGAGAATGTCTGATGGCAGCAGCTTTCTTTTGAGTGATGATTCCTCGGATTAAAGGATTTTAATTTTCAGTGGCGAGAAAGGTAGAGAAAGTCTGTAGCAATCGACGGCATTTTCCATGGATGGAACGTTCAAGAGCTGCAGCAAGCAATTTGAACAGATCTATACAATACATGCGGACTTCGAAAGTACGCATGAAGAAACAAACGTTTATCCAGTGGCGTTTGCCCTTTTGCCGAACAAGAGAAAGGAAACTTACGTCCGTATGTTTCATCTTATCTTGGAAGTCATTCCTGAGTGGAAGCCACTGAAGATCAATATTGACTTCGAATCAGCAGCAATATCGGCTATTCGACAAGTATTCCATCTCACAGATATCAATGGTTGCCACTTCCATATGAAGAAATGCTTGAGGAGGAAAGTGCAGGAACTAGGACTCGGCACTGACTACCGCGAAGATCAAGACGTCAGTGTTCACGTTAGGATGTGTGCAGCCCTAGCCTTTCTACGGCCAGAACACGTAGAAGAAGGTTTCGTCGAGATTCACTCCACAGCTCCGTGTAATGATAACACTGGGGAACAGTGAAATTGCGGCACATTGTTTGAGAGCTAATTTAGGGCAATTTCATGCTGCTGAATAATGATATAATAATATATTTCCTGAATTGGCTCTAATTTATGAAATAAATGCAACTAAACAAAAATGGCGGAAACATAAGACATACATATAAATGAACTTCCAATAACAATTTAATATTTCTTTTTGTGATTACAATCATTATTATAAAAATAAATTTATATAGGCCTATGATCAAAATAATTAAGAAAATATGTACACAATGAAGTAACAAACTATGTGGAACGTTTTCTATACGATTTCCTGCTGTATTGCTTTTTAGGACAATCCCTCTGTAAGCTCCAACAGTAGTCGGCCATCATGTGGCGATCCCACCGTCCCTGGTACCTTTCTTCCATTATCCTTATATCCTGATGGAACCTTTCTCCCCGTTCTTCACTAAAATCACCAACGTTCTCAGGGAATCTGTCAATGTGGCTATGTAGAAAATGTATCTTCACACTCATATTAGCTCGCAATTTCTCAAAATTTTTCAACGTATTTCCAACTATATCGGGGTACTTTTCCGCTCTGTGATTCCCCAAAAAGTTTTTGACGACGAACACAAAGCTCAGCCAGGCCTCAGATTCGATGTAAGACATGTAAGTTGTAAAATTGGCATCATTTATAAGTGTACGAATTTGTGGTGGTCCGTCAAAGATTCCTGCCTTCAATTTTTCAATACTTAGTCCTGGAAAAGTGTGGCATATATATTTGAAACAATCAACACTTGTATCTAAGGCCTTGACAAACTGTTTTATCAACCCAAGTTTAATATGCAGTGGCGGAAGGATGATTTTGTCCGTATCTATCAGCAGTTCATGAATGATATTAGCTTTTCCCACTAATATTTTCCCTTGGGGGCCAAACTCTTATCGTCCAATGCTTTTCTCTAGCACGACTATCCCACAATGATAGCAAATAGGGATATTTTGTGTACCCACTTTGCTGTCCTAGTAAAAAAAAACACCATCTTCAAATCCACACACACGAGCCACTTATGCTCAGCATATTCATTTTTTTTCGAAAACCATTTTTATGTTTTGGTATTCTTCCTTAAGGTTTGTTGAGTGTCCGATATATTGCCTAGCAATGCTTCATAAGTTGCCTAGCAACAATTTACAACTAACTAAATAAATTTCTTATAGGAATTTCAGCACATTATCAAATTTTGATATTACCGAGAAAAGCGTTGAGTAATTTTACCTCCTACATTTTCCATGGTGTGTTTATTTTTATAACTGGAGTCAATTCAACTGAACCAATCATACAATTGGCAATCACAGTTGTTTTGTGTGCTGAAACTGTTATTAAACTTTATGCCGCAAAATAAAATCTTATTTTTGTTCCCCAGTGTAATCTCACGAATTTTTTTGACTATTTTGTCGATCAATGGGTAGAAAATGCAGATATACCTATATCGCTTTGGACATGTTATGAAGGGAGACACAGAACTACCAATGCTGTAGAGGGTTGGCACAACAAAATTAACAATTTTTTTCATTCAAAACCTAAAGTAAAAGACGTCGTTCAGTGTTTGAAGACAGAAGCTTAGGCAACAAATTATATGTACATGGGAATTTAATTGGTCATGGATGGCAAGAAGAGGAAGAGAAAGTACGTTAAGCTGGATGACAGGATTGGAAGAATTGTTGCAAGGTACGAGCAAACAGGCGACATCAGATCATGATTGAAAGCAATTTCTTATATTCATAAACTAGATGTGTGAAAAACAGACTTTGAAGTGACGAAACATTTTATGATGAATTTGTAAATAGTTCATTATTTTATTGACGAAACAATTTTGTGTTGAATATGACGAGGCAAAATGCTGATTTTAAACACAACAAAATGTTTGTCAGTATAATGGTAATCATTTTGTCCGTCGTTGTTGTTGTTGTTGAGTTGGTGTTTTAAGTCCACTTTATGCACAGTAAGGCTAATCGAGACTGGACCTACAGTTTAAAGTGGGATTCGAACCACTTGTGCCTCCACCGGGTATTGAACCCGGGACCCCTTGAATACAAGGCGACGACGCTACCACTGCGCCATCTGGGAGGCCCTCATTTTGTCTGTCGAAAGCCAGGAAAAAGTGTTATGGGAATCAGTTAACATAAACCTGTGCAACATTGGCACAGGTGTTGTCTGCTTATGTCGCATGTTAAAATTTGAGTGACATTAAGATCTTTCCCCTGCGGCCCTATAGCGAAGCATTGTCCGCTTTTGTCGCGGAATTTCCTCTTGTCCGCATATGTCGCTTGTCGCAATTGTCGCGACTCCGGGCTCGAACCCCAGATCCCCACGTTTGATACGTGCTATTAATAGGGTTATAGAACATTCTGCGTCTTGTCTCGATAATTATGCCCCTCCTTAAATTATCGTCACATTATTCAAGAAGTCAAAAACCTAATTTTATCAGTGTAAGCTGAAAAATTTCCTTGGGGAGCGGAGAGGCCTCGAGCCACCTGATGCCTACTTTGGATACGCGCTATTAACAATAACAGGCTTATAGAACATTTTTTGTCTTGCCTACATAATTATTTCTCTCCTTGAATTAACGTCACATTATTTTACTTGACACCACAAGAAACAAAACAATCTCATTCATCGGAGGGGCTCGAGCCACCTAAGCCTTCCCCGTTGGATACGTGCCTGGGAAGCAGTCACGTTTATTACACCCTTACATTTCCATACAACATTAAATAGTTGTGCTTTTAGATCTCGCACAATGCCTTTTTTCACAAAAATGGGCAATCCCGCATTTTTTATATCAATCAAGCAGTGATAATTTAGATTTCTTCCGTTAGTTTTCTGATAATATTTTTCACAGCTTTCCATAGCATTTAGGCATGATTTCAGTTTACAAGAACAAAATAATCTTATTTCAAAACATAGAGCAAAAATAAATTCAACGTGCATAAGTTAAAACTCCCTTAAATTGGAAGCCTGGAGAGAACAAAACAGGGGTTCCTTCGTAACACGATTACTAAAATCCATTTTACACATTTGAATCAACTTTGTGATAAATTGATTAGAAAGGATGAATCTTAACAGTAAAAGTTGTAACGTTTAACCTGCTACTGCATTTTAGAAAATATTCGTTGTCAAATATCTCAATATTTGCATAAGGAACCAGCCTTTTCCGTGCCGAGCGTTTCGACGATGACGTAATGCATCCACGGACAACTGCCCATACGATCTGCGCCGCCGAACGAGCAACCCCTGGGTTTATCCATATTCTGGGCCACAGCTGAATCTTGCACCCGGCAGCTTTAAAGCAATTCATATCAACGCGCAAAGTATTCTCGCTCACTTCCTAGAAGTAGAAAATATAATTGAAATAGACAAAGACGTGCATGCCTTTCTGGTCTCGGAAACGAGGTTGAAGGAGAGTCTTTCAGACGATGTGGTGCATCTTCCGGGAATTCCTTTATTTAGGAAAGACAGAATCGGAAAGAGGGGAGGTGGAGTGGCAATTTATTTGCGCGAGGACATCCCTGCCAAAATTCTCTCAAAGTCGGCCGATGCCTATGACGGTTCATCGGAATATATAATCCTCGGTATCAGTATCTGTCAATAAAAGCTCCTCTTGTCGCTAGTCTATCGTCCATCTTGCACTCGCCTTGATAACTTCTAGAACGACGTTGCAAACTTTCTACCAAAATATTCACACACGATCGTTCTGGGAGATATGAATACCGACTTATGCAGCAAAAAAAAAAAAGGTTATAGAATTCAGTGATACGTTCTCTGCTTTAAATCTTTCCATATGCCATTTAAATCCAGCCTACCACACGGCCACTTCCGACTCATGGCTTGACGTGATCTTGGTTTCTGACGAAAATCGTGTAACGCGCCATGGCCAAATACCAGTACCTGGAATTTCCTACCACGATTTAATTTAGTGTCCTATTATCTTCGCGTTCCTAGATATAAAGCAAAGCAAGTATCATATAAACACTTGAAAAACCTTAACGAAGCCCGCATAAATGAAGACGCTGCCCTTGTACCATGGCATTTAATCAGTATGTTACCTACATGGATGGGCAAGTTTTATTGTTAAATACCTTTACCCTCCAATTGTACAATAAACATGCTCCAGTCAGGAAGTAGCGAGTTTCTTTTCAATCTTACAGCAGAAATTTATTTTACTTCTTATGGTCGTTTGCAAATATAAAATTCCTATTTTAAACTTCATATGTCACTCTTAAATTTGATGTTCTATAAAGTTTGTTGTCTCCTTATGATAAGTTGTACTACGTTAATGTGTTTGGCAACATTGTCGTTGCTATGGTTATAAAGAAAACAGTCAAGTATTCGATGTAACAGTTCTGAAGTTTTGAAAACAAAAAGGTTTTATCAAAACGCGATTTGCTGCGTTTGCATTTATGCTAATATTGAGGTAATTTAGATATGTAATCAGCCCACAGAAGTTTGGCTTCGATTTCGCGAATTGTGAAATGTATTTTTCATTTAATAACACTAAATGAATAATTTTTCATCCACGACAACAGCATAAAAATTGCGTATCATTCTAAAGAATGATGCGATCTGAACCAGTCGTTGTGCAATTAATTGCTGAGTGAGGTAAGTTACTCATCATTCATCCTCTGATGAGAGCACTAGTCATTGGCATGACGAGTTAACGCTTGGCAATGCGAAAGGTACAAATAAAATTAAGGAACTAAACTGCAGAAAAGACAATGGTCACTCGTTGGGTTTTGTGAACCTTTGAACCTGAATCATGGCTGGGTGTTAGGATAATTACCTGTAAATCTGATGAATTGTGATGAATAGAATATACGAAGTCCTCTGTTGGCTTCTCAATTTTTTGACCAGAGCGTCGTCTCACTTCTGCCCTACCGCTCTCCTAACCTCTTCTCGATTCTCAACTCCAAACCAAAAGTCCGTCACCTCTCAGCTTGTCTCACCTCTATATCCCGGCCATGGAGCTCTTCCTCCATGCCGAATCGTGTTTTTAATTGCCACTATGCAAACCGCTGACTAAATAGACAAAAGAAACTACCTGTTTCCTGAATGGCTCAGGAGGTTTACATAGCACAACACTGCGCATTGATTACATGCCTCAGAGGCTGAGGCAACTGAGAGAAACAAGTGAATGCCCTGGTCAACGTGAAGCATTCAGAGAGGCTTTTAAAATTAAACATATAATCTTAGGAAATGATACGATTGGTGGCCAGTAAAGTGGAACGATTTTATAGTTCGAATAATGTGTACTGTGAATTAGTTGCAATGTCTATGTTTTGTTTTATTCTGTCTGTACTCGTAAGTGTGTTTACATTAAAACAATGCAATCTTCAGGAAGTAATTATAATATTCGATCCAGAACTATCATATCTGTAAATTCCATACCGAACAATGAATATATGAACAGCCATGTGTCATTACAGCTTTTTAAATGTTGCCAAGGTTCAAGAAATGAAAGATTGATCTTTTCTAAAAAAATGTGAATTTTGGTTCCTCATAGAATGTGCAGGACTGACCGAAAAACACTGGAATTTGTATGAAGATAACGAGGGGTACCAGTTTAATTTTTATGCGTTCAGGGAGGAAGTTTCTTGAGCCGATAGAGTGAATACAATGAACCGAAAGCTCTTCTAGATACCAAGTTAACGTAATTTAAAAAGTTTAAATCATTTTAATTAGATTACATATATATTTTGGATTCAAATAAAACACTCAAGTTAAGTTTTATAAGTTTATTTATATTAATAAACAAATATAGAATATATCAGATTTACATATATGAAAAGTACTCTACCAAAGACCAAAACTCACATAGGGATTACGATTTAGCCGCTGCTGAAATTCTTTCATGAGGCATTTGTGGTAACAGAGAATTTTTTTCCACTGTTCAATGTTGAGCGTGACTCCACCAGAGATGTTTTTGATTTCCACTTTTATGTTTTCTCCACTGCCCTCGAAGGTGAAGTAAAGTTCTCCTATAATGTTTATAGATCTGAATCTGTCTTCTCGTTTGGGGAATTTGTTCTTGTAAGTGTCGAAGATCTCATCTGATCTGTAGATGCATGATGGGTACTCTTCTCTATTTAGGACAATGTAATTTTTTTATGTTTAAAAATCAATTTAGTGTCTGTGAAAGTACCTCGAATAATGATATCCATGTTGTCATCGATTATGAATCTGCCTTCTGGTTTTATGTTGTTCATTTGGTGGGTGCCTCTGATAGACTGCAATGCTTACAGTGTTTCTGTTTTGTATCAATATTATTTTTTTAAAAAAATATGCAACTAGTTCTACAAAAGGAACCGAAATTATCGACAATTTCTGGATCATAACTAAAATTCAGTTTGCCTTTTACATATCCATTATTTACAGACCAACACTAACTAGACTTCGATTTATATAAATGTAGCAAGAACTATGATTGTCTATATTTCTGAGAATCCAACTATATTAGGATTATATTTTAAACTGATACAAAACCAAAGTTTTCTATGGAAGTATATTTATATTGACTGGATTATTTAACAGATCAAACAGAAAGAAGGCAAAATCTACTAAACGTAGCTGATTGCATGAAAATAACTAGGTATGAACTGAATCTATGTATAGAGGGTCACTTCGCTCATCTGCGAAGGGACGCATATGTGGAAGGTAGAACCTCAACGGGCTCCACCAAGGCATTGGAGACTCGAAGCAGATGTTTTGGCGGATGAACCGAAGTAGGGTCATAGGTGCTAGGACCAATTTGGTCATTGCTAATTAAATGAGTAACCAATTTGGCCAACTCCCAAAATTAATTTACATTGGTTATAACTAACTAAATTTGAAGAAAAATTATAATCTCTTTGACTGTAAACATATTTTATATTTATGCTGCACAAGATCCGATGACAAAATTAAAAATGGTAACCGCCCAGACAGGGAATCGAACCCTGGACATATAGGTTAAAAGCCTAATGCTATACCAACTAAGCTATCTGGGCACAAGGTATTATTTTCTTGAAAAGTTAGTTATGTTAAGAAATATTATTTTAAGAACACTTTTGGTCTGGGTCGACAAAGAAGGAGACAACATTTCCAAAATTTTACAGACTGAATGTATTTTACCACTATAGAGGCCGATACTATATGTAATTCGAAACGCTAGAGTTCAGTTAGCTATCAAAATTGAGGTTACAAAGTACAATATGTTGAATATTTTGTGTTTGACGAGCTTAACAAGTTACACTATAACTAGTTACGGACAAATAATGCTAAAGCTCTCAGATTTACTGTGAACTCACCAACTACTAGCCAAGTTTTAGTATCATTTTTTCTTGCCTATAGTACAAATGTATATTATAATTTGACAAAATGTACTAGTATTTAATTCATAAAGTTAGGTAAAAACAGTATTTTTTTTAAAAAAAACAGCTCATATTCTCTTTTATATGTAAAACCTTTTACGTACATATATCGTTCACCAATGCAGATTTATGTTTCACTTTTTCGTAATAGTATTCAATATATATATATATATATATACAGGGTGATTCTAAAGGTATAGTACAAACGAAAACCACAGATACCTCCCATGAAATAGATACGAAAGTTCCCCTTCCACATTGCCGAGAGATGCCTCCGTGAGGAGCTAGAGAACGCCTAAAACGTGTGAAAATGAATTTCACACCTCTGTACATCCATTACCAGTGAAGATAGAAAGGCGGAACAAACGACGTCAAAAAAAACACCAATGTCGCCCATCCGAAAAACACTAGGCGGCAGCTGCGCAACGCATGCGCAACGCATGCGCATGGGGTTCCACAAAGGAAATAGGAGTGTCCCGCAAGACAAGTGAAGGGAAAGAGTAGCGACCGAGAACGGTAAACATGAAGTAACAATTGCACAGCGGGAAACAAACACATGCAGCGCGTGGGGACTCCCCAAACACAGTGGGGAGACACCGCAGCAAGAACAAAGCACGGTGCAACAAAAGAGAAAGAGGACCGGACGGGGAATGGTACCTGTCAAGGAGACAACAAATGCGGGACGAGGGATTCCCCGTAGCAGCACCGAGGGGATGTCACACAGAGGTCGTGCGCCATCAGGACAAACACAGCAACTACGGGCACAGGAGGGTTATTGCCACGCAAAGGTGCACTTATAGATAGGAATAGTACGTAGTACGTAGTCGTACACCGGACTGACTTTGTTACAAAAGTTGCTCAAATTGACGACCACCACATTCACATTCAATGCAGGCATTGCAGCGTCGCAGGAAATTCTGGCGAACCCTATCAAAAATCCCTGGCATGGGACACACCTCGGCCGATGCTGCAAGTATCCGCGCTACCAATGTTTCCTTGTCAGGCACCGGGGTCTCGTAGACGAGTGTTTTCACATGGCCCCATGAGAAGAAATCCATTGGTGTGAGGTCAGGCGAACGGGCGGGCCAGGGGACGGGGCCCTCTCTGCCGATCCAGCGCTGTGGGTAGGTACGGTGCAAAAGGGTTCGCACTGTGCCATCAAAATGTGCAGGCGCTCCATCCAATTGAAACCACATAGGATGTCGCACGTTGAGGGGTACATCTTCTAGCAGCTCTGGAAGGACTGATGCAAGAAAGGTGCGATAGAGGCGGCCATTTAAACGTGGTGGCAGCAGGTATGGACCGATAATCTGTTCATCGATGATTCCTGCCCAGATATTCACTGCAAACTGGGTCTGATGGTGCACCTCGACTGCTGCATGTGGATTTTCATAATCCCACACATGGCTGTTTCGGCAATTGAAGATGCCCTCACGGGTGAATGTTGCCTCGTCCGTGAAAAGCACATGGCGCAAAAAACGGGGATCGTCGGTACAAAACTGCAACAGTCGTTGACAGAATTCCACACGTCGTGGGTAATCCCCAGCCTGCAACGCGTGGACTCGCTGTGGATGATAGGAATACAGCAGATCATCATGAAGGACACGCCACACTGTCGACTGTGATACTCCCACTGCACGTGCAATGCTACGGGTGCTAGTGGACGGTGTGTCGTCCACGCGAGCAAGTACGTCCTCCTCGACCGCCGCGGTGCGCAAATGTCTTGGGTGACCGACATGATGGCCTGCACGTAACACACCCGATTCACCAAGGGTACGGTACACGTTCGAAAACAACCTGCCGTCGGGTTGTCGCCTCTCCGGATACCGCCCGCGATAAAGGCGTGCAGCTGCTCGGCCATTGCCATCTGCAAGGCCGTAGACAAAATGCATGTCCCTCAGTTCTACAAATGTGTAGCGTTCCATGGTACGGTGAGGATAGTGCCAATTATGGAATACTGTACTGCAGTGCACAGGTGGCACACACACACACACTGGTCACAACGGCTTCGAAACAACGTACTCAATTGTCGTACGTCAAGCACACCACCACCGCAGCGGCTCTTTCACTGACACGCTCCCTGACGCTGCACTTCCAATCAGCCCACACGTCCGAACGGCGCTGTGGTACAATCAGCTGACGTTCCTGAGCCACCCGTGCCTGTGTTCTTCACTACCTGAACACTGCCGTCAGGTGGGGCCATGTACTCTGGGGCCTTGTCATCGTGGAACACATGTAGCGTCCTCCATTCTTGCCCCATTCACCCACAACACGTACTTCGTCCGTCTTGCTCGAGCCGACGGGGAGCACTACGTACGATCGTGTGGTGTTTGTGTACACTAATGTGGGGTAACCCAGCAGTTGAACAGACGTGAATACCCCCACGTAGCTTCATTACACGATTGCCCCACGCAGTTTATCTGTCAAGCCTTGCTCGGCCCGGTCTCACACCCACGCGGCAGTGTGCGGCTGCGGTGGTGTGAGGCCACGCTTGGTTTCGGAGCGGAAGGCTGCGGCCGAGGAGGGACTCGAGTTGTTCGGCTGGAGTTGCGCTCGGAAGCAAGCAGCCGCGTCAGGTCTGGGAACGGTGGACCTGGTGATCGGAATGGAAACATTCCGACCTCGTCCATGAGTGTCGTCCACCGTACGGAGTGGTGGGGTCCGTACGACACTCCAGCAGCCTTTCGCCCGCTCCCACCCAGCGATGTGCCTCCGGCTTCATTTCTAAGAGGCTGATTGGGCCCCATCACGACGTTTGTTACAACGTCAGTACGGGGTACGTGGTCCTATCTGTACGTGCACTTTTCATTAGCAATAACCTCCTGTGCCCGTAGTTGCTGTGTTTGTCCTGCTGGCGCACGACCTCTGTGTGACATCCCCTCGGTGCTTCTACGGGGAATCCCTCGTCCCGCATTTGTTGTCTCCTTGGCAGGTACCATTCCCCGTCCGGTCCTCTTTCTCTTTTGTTGCACCGTGCTTTGTTCTTGCTGCGGTGTCTCCCCACTGTGTTTTGGGGACTCCCCTTGCGCTGCACCGCCATTTCTGCCCCAAACCATGTACGCGTCTGTAGCCTGTCGAGTGTCACGGACCACTTTGCTTGCATTCTCGGTGTGTTTTTACATCCTATGTCGTCCTCCCGTGGTTCTGCAACCTCGCACTACTATTCTCGACTGCACTGATTCAGTCATGGTGTTTGTTTCCCGCTGTGCAATTGTTACTTCATGCTTCATATCTTCTTTTCTCCCTACCGTTGTCGATCGCTACCCTTTCCCTTCACTTGTCTTGCGGGACACTCCTATTTCCTTTGTGGAACACCATGCGCATGCGTTGCGCAGCTGCCGCCTAGTGTTTTTCGGATGGGCGACTTAGGTGTTCTTTTTGACTTCGTTTGTTCCGCCTTTCTATCTTCACTGGTACTGGCTGTACAGAGGTGTGAAGTTCATTTTCACACGTTTTCGGCGTTGTCTAACTCCTCACGGAGGCATCTCTCGGCAAAGTGGAAGGGGAACTTTCGTCTCTATTTCATGGGATGTATCTGTGGTTTTCGTTTGTACTATACCTTTAGAATCACCCTGTATATATATATATATATATAATGTTTTGCTGGATTTTTCTTGATATCTAAGAATAGTGAATTGTCATTGTAAATGTATGTTAACTTGTGCGAAATCAGTAATACGTCAGGATGATGAAAGAAAACCTTCGTAAGCACTGCTACATTAAATAAGTTGAAGTGAGCCAGAAGAGTAATAAAATTCCGGAAGCATATTTGCAGTCTAAAGCTCTTCTTATTTATGCAAGCGATTTTTGTTGCATTTTGCAGTCCGAAGACATCCAACAAAAATCAATTCCATACGAGTGTCATGCATTCAATTTCTGTCGCATGTTGTAGTAAGATACTTGTCTTGTGGTGATATTCGACAAAAATCGTATGTATCAATGGAGCCTATTTGTTTCCATGTCCCTTCAGTTTGTCCAACAAAATGCCTTACTACGACGTCCAACAACTATCGGATGGCGCTACCCGTTCCCATCCCTTCCATCTGCTAACAGTTCTGTCCCCTTACTACTCCCATACGGACAAGAAAAAATATGATAATTCAATGAATTTCAAAAAATATTTAGAGGCTTAACACATTTTTCTGCCCCTCCGGAAATCTCTATCTCTCTCTCTCTCTCTCTCTCTCTCTCTCTCTCTCTATCTCTCTCCTCCTGCCATCACTGGTTTCTTGCGCCGTAGTTCTGTTGTGCATAAAAGGGTCAAAAGTTGAGGCCGAAACGTAGCAACGAGATTTCTTGTTCAAGTGCAGAGTTCAACCTCAAATTCCCTGACTTTTCCCGGTTTTCCAGGTCTGTCGCCACCCTGTATTCGGGACCTATATTTGAATTTGGTGTGGCGAAAAATTGACACACAAAACACAGCCGCCATAATGTTTTTTTTTATAAAGATATTTTTTTTCCACAGATAGATCTATAGATCTAGATCTAATCGGGATCAATATTTGAATTTGGTGTGGCGAAAATTAATTGGTAAAACAGTAAATAATACAAACACCTGGCAGTGGTTTCAGTGAATGCGTGACAAAGGATTTAACCCGGCTCTACTTGTTGTAGGTCCAGATGCCCTTGAATGATTCCGGCTCATTGTATACCCAAGTTCAATGATTACGAAATATACCTTTTGTTTTCTTAGAATCTCCGTTTCTCACTGAACCCCTCCACTGGAGGCAATGCATATATAAGCTTGGTTACTGTGAGCAAAATAAATCTATTACAACTCAGACAGGATTCGTTTGAATCTTCACTTCTTTGGCGATGGAGAAAAACACGATCACGTTTTCAGCTGCCTGAGGCAATCACGATACACCTGTTCTCCTGCCTTTGTTGCGAAATGTTCGTTTCCACCTTTAAAATCGTCATTTCTCAATATCTCCCAAGCACACCTAACTTTACCTCCAGTTTAGGTAAACTTATAACAATTATATTAATTAGAGAAGTGGGTTAAAAATATGTATTGTATTTTTGCTTTTATGTTTAATATGTAAAATCTTTTTATTAAATACCGGGTTCGATTCCCGAGGTTGTCAAAATTGGATATTTCATTCCATCTGTTTAAAAGTCCCGATTAGATTTTGTACACAGAGATAAGAACAATATAGATAATTGTTAAATATAAAATGGTTAATGCTGATGTTTTTAATCAAACGGTTCCGGGTTCGATTCACTATGTTGCCAAAATTGGATACTTAATTCTAATATTCGGAATCTACACAACAAGACCTTTCAATATAATATATAGAAGGGGGTTTACGGCCAAAATTAAAAGAGTTGAAATTTGGTACATGCAAGGCCAGGGCTGTACAGGGAGTGGTCCAAGATCTCTCACCTGAAGTGATGCAAAGGGCTCATTTGTTTAAAAGTCCCGATTAGCATTTGTGCACAAAGAGGAAATTAACAAAAGTGTAAATAAGGTGTAAAAAGTTTCCCCGGTTCGATTTTCAATGTTGTCAAATTGCTTAATAAATATTTTCTCTTTTTTAAAAAAAGAAATATGTTATCTGTCCCGATTAGCATCTATCCACAAACAGATATTCAAAAACAAAACAAGATGGCTGACTATGTTATTGTGTATCGAAAAGTTTCCAGGCTCGCTTCTTTTCAATTAACGACCGACAAACTCTCATGATTTCCAGGAACTACTAAAAAATAAAAAAAATAAAAAAATTTTTAAGCATTAAACATGTTTTCCGCTCTACTTCCTTTCTAGCCATAGTGAAGGACCATATTCCTGATTTTTCATGAGTAAAAGAGAGCGCCATATTGCCCCCTTGACTTTCTGGGCACACCACTGGTTCCAATAGCAATACGCTATTGCAGTATCATAGGGAAACGGCTGCTCCCAAGATTTCATTGTCTTTTTTGGGAAGGGGAACTTAGGTTTAGGCCCACGTCTTTCATTTGATCTGTTTTCTGTCCCTTTTTCCCATTTCATCCCTTCCGTCTGTCTTCTCTCTATACGTATTTCCTTCGTAAGTGCTTCCGCCGCATTCTTTCTGTTTGTGCATGACTATAAATCAGAAAGGGGGGTGCAAGGGAGGAAGAGGGGGAAATATCAGGAGTGCGAACTGTGGAACCTTGTTTATGATTGCGCGCGCGTGTGCGAGTATCTCGCCAAGGTTGCTAGCTGCTGCGCTTTTAATATCACCGAATGGAGGCTCCGAATGTTAGCGATACGATCTGAAAAAAGGCAAGGTCGAATCCCAGAGGCAAGCAATAAATATAATTACTCCATTCCACATCGATGATCTTGAACCAGGAATAAGACAAAAAAACGCGTAATGCACAGGTGGAACGGAATTGTGTGAAAACGTAGATTCATCTTCTCACGTCGTTTGTGCGCCACTAAACATCTTTTCCGCATTCCCCACCCCTCAAATGGTAGCAATTGCTATTGGTCCCAAACATAGGTCCCGATTAGTCTATCTGTGAGAAAATAGTACATTTATAAAACATTATGGCGCCTGTGTTTTGAGTGCAGTGGCCGCGGCGGCGGAGTAGCGGTTGTGGGCGAAATACATACTACTTTAAATATAAAATTGTTAAAGCTGAAGATTTTTAATTAAATGGTTCCGGGTTCGATTCCCGAGGTTGTCAAAATTGGATATTTAATTACATCTGTTTTTAAAGTCCCGATTAGATTTTGTACACAGAGAAGGACAATATAGATAATAGTTAAATATAAAATGGTTAATGCTGAAGTTTTTAATGAAATGGTTCCAGGTTCGAATATCCAAGTTTGGCAAAATTGGATATTTAGTTCCATTTGTTTAAAAGTACCGATTAGCTTTTGTGCACACAATGTAGGTAAATTTGAAAACTTGAAAAACCTGTCCGGAAAATTTTCCTAATTAACCTACAGTGAAAGTAATCGTATATTCGGAATCTGCACAAGAAGAACTTTCAATAGAATATATGGAAGGGGAGTCTACGGCAAAAATTAAAAACCAGAACATGGCGGCCAAGATGGCTGTCCTATTGTCAAGACGACATGAGAAGATAATTAATTGTATAATATTACGATGTTTTTTATCAAACGGTTCCGGGTTCGATTCCCAAGTTTGACAAGATTGGGTATTTAATTCCATTTGTTTAAAAGTCCCGATTAGCTTTTGTGCACAAAGAGGAAATGAACTAAAGAGGAAATAGGATGTAAAAGTTAATGCTGAGATCAAGAGATCCCAGGTTCGATTCCCAATGTTGTCAAATTGCTTAATAATTATTTTATCTTTTTTTTATAAAAAAGTGTGTTATCGGTCCCGGTTAGCATTTATGCACGAACAGAAATTCAAAAGCAAAGGAATATGGCTGAAATTTTTTTTGTTTATTCATACAACCCCAAATGGAGTCTTTTGTATATTGTATCAAAAAAAATATGGTTTCAGAAAGAAAAGAAGTACCCGATTTAATGAGCTATTTCTATGCTCTTTGGTACAACTAATTGATGATTTAAATATATCTTCAGAACAATCTTGGTCACCCATTGACATTGTAAATAAGTTCTGTTACTTTTATGTATTTGATGTTGTCAATTATCCATTTGTATTTCATATCGAACATGAGCCATTGTTATTTTGTGTATTGTAAATCAACCAATGTTATTTTATCTATTGTAAACCTTCCATATTATCAATTGTAAAATAACTATTCTGATGTTGTAAACCTATATTAAAGATTGTAAATAAAACATTTGTATATTTTCAAAAAAAAAAAATATTTCTTGTACTTATTATAATATAAACTGTATATGTTCCAGACATTTTCAACTGCACAGGTCTTTTTTTACATTTTCACATTTGGTATGTTCTTTGCATCTTCCTGAAGTCTTTGTCACACTATCCTATTTTGGACATTCAAGTTCTTCGATCTTACGTACGGAAATTTTACCCATACGTTTTTCTCCAAGTAATATTTCCAAACATTTTACTTTCTCCGTACCTTTGACGTACACTTCCTGATTCACAAGCACAAAATATAAAAAGTCTCCTAATTTCTCATACGGTAGCCACCCATCTCCCCAGCCGAGACCGTGTTTCTTGGCACGGAGCCAGTAATTCACTCGGCGATACTTTTCACTCAAAAAGTATAAACCATATGGAGATTTCACTAAACAGTCAAACGCATTGTCGAAACGAAATTTTAAAA
Source organism: Lepisma saccharinum (assembly GCF_977018435.1). Lineage (NCBI taxonomy): Eukaryota > Metazoa > Arthropoda > Insecta > Zygentoma > Lepismatidae > Lepisma > Lepisma saccharinum. Next base: position 25,385,741 of record NC_139237.1, read on the forward strand.
TTCCGACTTCTTTCCACACAAATTCTCCTTCTGCTACTCGAAGACCCTGAACGTCCAAAAAACAAGCTTCCATTTTGTTCAACAGGTGAAAACAATGTATCTTCAATGCTGCCTCAGCACACGGCACACTTGTCCAATTGAGAAGCACAATATCCGCATGAAACGAAATGTCGACATGGAAGAATTACAACACTGCATGGATTCTCAAAACATATTTTGCACACTGTCACAGAATCCACACTAGGTTTATCGGACGTTTGAGGTTCTACACTGTCGCAATACTTGCAACTCTTTGAGTTACGATGTAACGCCTCAACACTCTGTATAAAAGGACAATGGGGTATCAACAGGTAATGTCCTAGAATCGGACAATCTTTGGATGTCCAATCGCAAAGTCCATACGAATAATGAAAGCACAACACCCTGTCGCTAAAGCCTGAATAGTAAAATCCTGCAGTAACTAATTCTTCCGGAGTCTGACGCAATCATATAGACCACTTTCTGTACGTTCTGTATCTCGAATTCACTGATAGGTAATTGATGACATACGGTTCAGGGCGAGTCCAGCAATCGTGGTAAGTAAACACTCTCATACGAAGTAAAAACGAAAACAATCGGATACTTACGTGATGGCGTCCTTGGTATCGGTGATAAACGTACAGCCAGAATATCCTCAGGATCGTCGGGGAACAGCCGTCTGCGAACACCGAAATCTTCGGGAGGAACCACAGGGAAACAAGGATGTCCTGCCAATTTACGTAACAATTGACGATCACAGCCAGAACACCACAAGGAATTTCTGTCTGCCAACAAAGAAATCCCCTCTTTCACTCTCTCCTTCAAAGCTTCGCCGATCTTGTCCTCTTCCTTCCTGCCACGTAGTTCGCACATAAACCCTTGACTTGGAAATCCTGTTCTCCGCTCTTCTATTCCTCTCTTCTATCTCCTTCAACGTCTCGCAGTGCTTATCAACTCCTTTTCCTAATTCGTTGAACATGTAACATCCACACCAGGGAGATTCAGGTATCGCTACATACATAAACGGGAAATAACTCAGCAGCCGATGCAGAGCTGTTCGATCGTTGTCCAGATCACCGCAAGATCGAATAAGTTCCCAGAACTCCTCGTAGCTGCTCTCGAAAAAATTCACTCCATTATCAGACAGTCTTGTACCGCAGAAATCCATCCTCACATATTCCTATTATCTTGTGTCCCTTCTATTTATACCTTCTTTGTTTCTACATCACTTTCCGTTAGACATATTTAAGCAATTTGACATCTACCCATTTCAAATACACCGCTCAACAGTTCCGAGAATTTCATAACAGTTCCCTTATCTTCTCAACCGTCATTTTTTTCAATTAACGACCGACAAAACTCTCACGGTTTCCAGGAACTACTAAAATAAGAAAAAAGAACAACGTTTTACACATTAAGAATGTTTTCAGCTCCTCCACCCCTGAAAACATACTCACACCCACTTCCAAGAATTTCAACTCATTAAAGTCACAGGAAACACGCACATTCAAAACAAATATGTATCAGGCTTTCTCGGCGCCCTTTTCTTATTGTTCTTCCTCCTCTTTCACATCCTACACAGGAAACATCTTTCACACGTCTTCTCCACTCAAGGTCAACATGTTTAACGTGATTCCCCCATCTCTCTTTTCTCATAAAGCAATTGCTCTACCGACCACTCTTCCACCTCCCCCATTCCAGTCTCCCACATCAAAGCCAAAACCACACCCACAATTCCAGGAATTTAGACTCATAAAAATCACTATAAAACACGAACATTTAACTATGCCCTCAGGGCACAAAACCTGGAATACGGCGGTGTGTTACTACTGCAACTCACCATCGTGAGGTAATTGGGTTGAAACCGGTTGAAGATCTCCACACCTCTAGGTAAGATTGTGGGAAGGAGGTTGGCAGTCGGGCTATAGACCAAGGCCCTTCCAGTGCTGTAGAGCTATGGGTTATGTAAAAATTTCCAACATGTTTTAAAATTCGTTTTCCATTTGATTTGTTTTGAAGATACATTCATGTTTGTCCAAGGTTAAAACCTCGGACCTGTGGCCTCGAAAAGCATTATCCTTACCACTCCGAAGACCGGGGAAAATATATTTGTATTAATTTCATTAGGAGAGATGACTTCCGTTTGTAGAACATCACGTAACTAGTGAGAAACACTTAATATGCGCAAACTAATGACCAAATTACTAGCAAAGAAGTGAACGCGTGTAAAAGATACATTTTTCTCCCCAAGGTAAATCACCTCGATCACTTACAAACCTGTAAAAATTCCTCCCCGCAATAACAGGATAAAGCCATATGTTTTGTTTTAATTGAATTTTCATCTCTGTTATAAAATCATCGGCCAGATGTGAGCTTAAATAGGAATTAATTTATTCGATAGCGATTCAAGAAAGCAGGGGTATTTACATTCCCCTGTCACTTACAACCAAACAGACAAAACACCCTGGTAACAAATTGAATATTTTTTTTAAATATACACGTACATGTGAGATGTAACTAATATTTCGGAATATATTAAATATGACTGCCCTCCACAGAATATTCGCCCCCTCTCGCAGATACGCCTCTCTCTCTTTAATAATAATAATAACCATACCAGATTCTACTTCACAGATTGCAGTTTCACGGATATGGCTAATTATTATTTTACCTAAGTATATATCCAAAATTTACACTGACACTTGTCCAGGCTTTCAAATGTCATCTATCTTTCAAGAAACTGACATTTTTCTTATTTAACGTCGCTTATCTCTGCCACTCTTACCCAGTCGCAAGGATAAAAATGAACGTTCGTTGGGTGAGATTTGTGAAAGTCACTCTCAATAGACACACCTATGTCCAAGCTAAGACTCGAACCCAGAATCTTCGACGACGAGATCGTGAAGAGACAATAATAAACATATTGTAACAAGATCGAGAGGTGAAATGCTGTTTTCGAACTGCCACTAGCTCATCTAAGAGATTACGTGTGTTCGCGAACGCACAAGCACACAAAAACACCAGATAGACACATTTGTCACGGTCATATAGAAATCTTAACTTGCACAGATACACATAGATTCATTCCCGTGTTGCATTTGTAAAGCAGCGCTACTTTTCCTAGTATGGTGACATTACAGTGAAATGATCCTGTAATAACTGTGGATCAGTAACGATTAATAGATCTGCATGAAGTTGTTTTCAGTTTTAAAAAATGGTGTTATTCTTGATGTATTGTTTCCGGCACGCATTTAAAAAAATCAGAACACATTCTCGGGCGGGCAGCACACGCAAAATCAAATGTATATAGGCTATGTGAACATATCTGCAAACGCATTATTATGTATTTGTATTTTTTGTTTTAGAGAGTCACTTTTCTACCACTTCTAGCTAACGCGATGATCAGTATGGAAAATAATTAGATGAAATTAACGAATATATCTGAAAACATCTATGCTCAGGCCGTGAATAGAAACCAAGAACTTCGGTGGCAAGATCTTAAATCGACTTCGTAATGCATTCAGCTATCGAAGGGAAGTCCATGCTTCCCAGTGAATGTCAGCGAATTTAAACACCACCTTCTCTCCTCCTGTTGGTTGTGTCGATCGTGGTCATTCACATTCTAGTCTGAAACGTGTTCAAGCGATTCGCAGGTGGCCAATGTGAGAGAAAATGAAGCCTCGGACATGTTTTCTTACTAGCCAGGACTCCCTTCCGTAATTCGGCATTATCTGATTACATGCAGGACTTCATTCTGAGGTGACTATACTCTTATATATATATATATATATATATATATATATATATATATATATATATATATATATATATATATATATATGGTATAATCAATAATCCTCATATTTGGACTTAGCCAAAAGTTGCAGGAAAGCATAACATAACCTAACTCAATCAACCCAACAACATTTCGGATCCATGTTTTCGGATCTGGCCCCTCTCACAAATTATTCTTGGGTACTGGCCCGTTTTATCCGTTAAACAAAATATAAAATTATATTTTGAGTATTTGTACTCTTTTAGAGGTTTAGAAGTAATCCTTCTGTACACCCACATGCTCGTATGCATTTTCTTTGCTGTATAACGCCAGAACAGTGAGAAGTGTGCACGCAACCTGTTCTGCTTCTTGCTTGCAATATAAAGGAAGGGAGGTATAACTGATCACACAAGACTCATGTAACGTTTTGGTCAAGCCCCGCACTTCGTCCTCTGAAGTAAGCGCTGAAAGCCTTCGATGTTATGTTAGGCTGATTATGTTTAGTACTCTAAGAATAAACCTACTGCATTTTTCAGGCTTTACCGGGGCTTGACCAAAACGTATTACCACAGATAAACGAACTTATGGTAGGTGACATAAACCTATACTCTCTCCCGGGAATCTCTGGAGCGAGCGAATGAAAACAAGTCTCTGCTTGAGTAGTGAATAGAGAGGGATCGACCAATGAACACATGATAAAGAACAGGATTAAGTAGGGGAGGTGGAGCAACTGTAGTTTCAAGCCTTTAAGCAGTGTATGTATATCGCTCCAGCCACTTGATTTCTCCCCTTTCTATGCAATTTTAAAAAAACCTTCCTCCACAGATTCCCGGGAAAGAGTTTAACAAACCTGACCTATATTCCTTCCTAGGAATATCTGTAGTAAGACCGCACATAAGGGCAGAGATGGGAAGATAGCGAATGAACGGAGCTGAAGCAGTACAAAACTGGTATTTGTAGTCACTTTCCTCCACAAGTCAATCCCGTTCCCACGCAGGTGTTCACTGGTGGAGCCGTCTCGTACCACTCCATGCATAGAGACTTGTTTCCTTTCGCTAGCTCCAGAGATTCCCGGGATAGAGTATATCAACGAAAACTGTTTGGCTGACGTCAGAAGACGAAGGGTGGGAGTTGATCAAAAGTTGTTTGCGTCTTGTGCGATAAGCAAGACTCTTTCGAGAACACCAGGTAGGCAGAATAAAGGCTGGTACCCGACGGAAATTTCAACAAAATAACTTCTGTTGTCCGCTTCTTTTGAATTCAAATCACATGATGTAATGCCAACTACAGGTAAACGCGCGGAATTTCCGGCTAAAAGTCTGCAGATTTTCTTACAGGTTATATCGCCAACTAGTACTCCGGTTGCGTGTCTGTTGCGTTCTGTTGTCGCGCTTTTTGCGTGTCAGCTTTAGTTCACCAGATATCACCTTGCGATAGTGTCCACCTGTCTGGAACGAAAACTTCCCCTCTATCTGGAATTTAAAAAGATTTTCAATGTATCTGCGTACAATGTACAATAATACAACGTCTTCAAAAACAAAAAAAAATCGCCTGCTTAAATATATGAGCAACAGGATCAATGTTTCTTTGTCTATCTATGTAGTTGAATTTCGCGTGATTGAAGGTGCTCTATGTAATTGCATATTGATTTCCATACAGATTAATTGTCCACTCTATCACATATCCGTCCTGTAATTGTGTTTTTCCATCAATGCAATGTACAATAAATAATAAATTACAAGAAAATGTATTTCTTTGCACATTGATACTAAATGACATTAAACGAACCCTTGTGTCGTTCATTTGGTTTACAGTGAATCGTTCAACACGATGGCAGCTCCTCAAATTCTTCGAGCCCGCTTCAAATTATTTTGTGAATTAACATCTTTACATGTGTGGAAACATTTGACATCTCCTGGATCCAATATTGTCACTAGGTAATGGTTCAGTTATAATTGCTCTCTTTTCTCACACACACCCACACCTGAGAGAACGCCTCATTATATTAATAATACAATTCTGAGTCCAAAATATTGGATTCTGCATTTCATTCTTTAAAATGACATTTTCAACCAAAAATTTGAAATTTAGTATATCTTTTTTTTCTTTGCACAAATCGGATCTACTTTCTTGTGACAAAATTGGATTTCTTATCCAGAAAAGTGGTTATTATTTTAGCTGACTGACGTTTGGCTTGTCCATCTTGTTATTTTGTTTATGACATGCGTCTTTGTAAGCCGCCATGCAAAAAAATTTACTATATGTCGTAATATTAGAGGTTTGTTTTAGTTTCGTTATATTAGGCAAGTGTTTGGTACTTCCATTATTGCGACCAACAAAGAATGTACGATGGCCCATTGTTGCAGGTGCTATGGCATGCTATATGTAAGAAAATTGAATATTACCTAGTCGCCCTACCTTTAGCCAGTCTCAGAGACTGTTTCCTGCCAATGGGGAGTACACAATCAAGTCCACAATTTTCCTTTGTCGACAAGACAAGAAACTGAAGAATGTTTTTGATGAAGTGTTGAATGTGTGGGGTAAAACATATACTTTGCCAACCATAGAGACCTGACCCATTATTGATAATTTCATGCGAATCCTCAACAAGTTTGAAACCCTGAAGGAAAACCGAAGAAGGACAACTGATAAGCAGAGGAAGCATGAGGCTCTTATGAAGCAAGAACATTCAAACCTGTTTAGCATTTCCCACAATGGTGCTTTGTACCTCATTAGCATACGATAAAATCTTCCTTCTTGACCAGATGAAATATGTAGGTGTGGGATGATAAGGATTTTTTGGAGAAAGGAATGGTAGAAGTTGAAACGAGGAAGTAAAATAAAGTAGACAGTGAAAAGAGAGTGGGTGAATATGTATGCTGAAAGATAAAAACCATGACTACTAGTTCTCACCATACTCCCCTGAACGTCAAACATCCGAACAAGAACATGTCTTTCCTAAATGAAGTCCACCTGCATGTGGTTCTGCAATTCTCTTCTCATGTTAAAAGCTGAAAATTACTGTAGGTTTGGATTGGATTGACTAGGTGTTTAATTGCACTTTATGCACAGTAAGGCCAATCTGTACTGGACCTACAGTTTAAAGTGGGATCCAAACTACTATGTGCCTCCACCGGGTTCGAACCCGGGACGCCTTGATTACATGGCGATGACACTACCACTGCGCCATAGGGGAGGGCGAAAATGACTGTAGGTATTTTATCCAACATCTATAAAGACCCAATCCCACCATTCACTCACTCACTCGCTCACTGACATAAATGTTCTTCACGAAGGAAGTCCAGAGGGCAAAAATGCCCGACTACGACCCCCCATGAATTTGTCCCAAAACACAGAGAACATTTAAAAAATCACTCACTTCGCCCTTTTCTAAGGGTAAAAGTGCCCTTTTTTTCATGTTCTTAGAAACCCGTTTCCACGGGCATTCTTTTTGGTCAAGCTAGATTATTTCTCACAGATTGCACACGGATGAATCAACTCCTGGTTAGAGAAGGTGCTTCAAACAAGGATTGCATATACATAGTGAGTTTCAGTCCAGATAAAATTAGATATTGATATACGCAATGCGAAATATCTACATTGTGATTCTTTCAACTAAATATTTAGATGTATAACAACACATAATTCTTTAGAGCTTGCGAGCTTGTTGTTGACCATGGATTCGGACTTTGCTAGGGAACTTAAAGAAAGTTTATTTTCACCCCGAAACTACTTTAAGTGAACTATGCTAGACGTTTCGAATTTCAAAATATGAGCGTTAGAATTTATTACAGAAAAGAGGTAGGAATTTTAGGGAATGAATGACGGAAAACAATCATTTTTCAATTACTTTTAAAACTGTGAAAATTACAATAGACGTAAATAATGCTTTTCCAATTTAGTGCTGTTGTTGAATTCGTTGATACAAAACATCCAAATGACTATTTTGAAATGGTTATTGCTTACTCAGTTTATTAATAAGAAAATATACAATTTTGAATATTTTGTATATTTGTTTAATATTAATTTCCGTGCACATAGTTATGTTATGTTATGGTATGTTACGTTATGTCTTAAACTCTTCAAATAAGATAACATTCTTACTCGTTCCCCTGCCTCCAATAATACACTCTGATATTTTCAAAGGGATTAAGCGCATTGACGAACCCAGAACTTTGTCGTAGGTCACGTATGCGAGCGCACAAGATGTGGCCAAAGGCCACGTCGAAAGGGCGTGAGTCGGCAAAATCTCTGATAGGTGAATATTTCATAGACTAGGAGCAAGTGCATTGGTTTGTGGCAAATCAGCACAGCCCATAGTTCTGTTCGACAGCTAAGAATATAGAAATGCTTTGAATAATTAATTTGCCACTGAAGTCCAGGTGAAGGTTTTGCGCTAGATTTAAACGAGATTAGAAATGTAGAACGAACTTGTTTGAAGCACCACCTTTGGTATCTGACAGACAATCTTGTTGGTATCTGTGTTTTCATAACAAGTTTGACTGGCATGAAGATGGATGTTCTCTCTGCTTATCATTTGGTTTCTGAAGTCTTTTCTGACCTATGGCACCTTTCTCGAGATGCCCTCTGAGCAGTGGGAGGCCAACGAAGAAAGGCTTTAAGAAGGTAGGATTAAAGGTAGACTGGAAGTTATTACTGATGGGGTGGAGAGGAAAGCAGTCATCTTCCGCAGTTTCAACGAGTATTTGTCCAATGAAAAAGAGATTTAGGAGTCCCTACTACATCTGGTAGAGCACCGCCGTCGGATTAATCCTCTGAATTAATAACAACGACTACCCTCCGTATTGAAAGCTTATTAACACTACAAGTATTCATTTGACGCTGGTTATCTCTTGCATATGATTGCATGTTTGTTTTATCTATTGTACATTAATTATAACACTTTATTAAAACTTTAAATGAGAATTAGTTTATGTCCATTTGTGTTCAAACTTGACAGAGATTTCCTCCAGGCGGACCACGACCGAGTGCAGTGTTTCCAACCTCACAACCGTTACTCTGATTCATTTTTAACATACCGAATGACAAGTATTCTCTTAAATTAATCCTCATATTTCAATTTTCCGTTTTGTTATCTATTACTATGTTGGGTGACTATAGTTTTCGACTTCATGTTGGCAAGAGCTATGTTGCCAAAATAACGATTTCTGGATTTGAAATCTTACAGGGCGGTCAGGCCACTTTTGGAGAATTGTACATTTAGGGGATGTGTGAGTAGGGCAGCACACATACTCGATCTTCGCAATTTTTGACGTTTCATGATCAGCACCATACTCCAGCGGCCTTTATCCCTGAGGGTTGCCTCCAGGCACCATTGATTTAGTGTTGGGCGATACTACAGGATTTTCTAAATATAATTTGTCTCCTATTTGTATATGAAATTCCAGAGAGCCATCATCTTCAGCACAAGATGTTTCTAATGTATTGGGATCTGTAAAATCCTCTAACTCTACACTGGTGATTTTTGGTTTGTTGTCAGCATTTGTTATTGATAAGGTGGGGTAGTGGTGTGCCTGTGGTTGAAGCCAATATTTGATCTTGATTGGTCTCAGTGTGCCCCCAACAAAAAAACTGGTAATAAAATTGTGCAGGGGACAACATATATATTTTGCCACCTGGTGTAAATGTTGAATCATATTCTTTGTTGGGGATGCTGTACAATTCAAGAATTACTGTATGTTTTGGATTCTCGATTATGCCGGTTATGTCTTTTTCTGTTGTAAGCAATCTGCTTGTTACAGATTCAAGGTGCTCATTGATGGTCCTAACAACATCATCATGGCCTGGCTTGATTTTTACGTCCACAACAAGTTTCTTGTATTGTTGCACAATCTCTTGAAGCTGGGTGGCAAAAACAGACAGAGCATTTGCTTGATTGGATTCCATGGTCCCTAGCTGTTGCTTGATATTAGCTACAATTTGCTGTAAATTTTCAACAACTGCCAATTTTGAATTTTGAGCAGTAAGATCATGGACTTGTCTTCTGATATCCTCAAACAAGGTATGCAGTTCATTAATATGTTGATTAGTTGGTAGAGTGGCCACTGTCTGAGTAAGTTGTTTGATCTCTGTCTGGATATTCTTGATATCTTCTGATTTCAGTATGCGATTCACAGATCTCTCTTAATATTTTTAAGTTCCTGTGATGTAGGCAGATTTGTTACAGTATTTTGCAAAGATTCAAGTGCCAATTTCACATTATTTAATTCAGAAGCATCAGCCACATTTTGCATAGCATTTTGGAGCAGGGCTATATCTGCCTGAGTGGGTGTTGATTGTTGTAAAATTTCAAGTTTTGTTTGGATATCATCGATCAAGTGATGAAAATGAGATAGTTCAGATTCAGTGTTGAGGTTTTCAAGCTTTGTGATCTGTTGCTGGATACTGACAAGTGTGTCTACAATACCAGGCAGGCGGGATTCTAGAGATTCTTGTACATTTGTCAAATCACTTTGCACTGCTGCTATTGTACCCTCAAGATGGGTTATGGTACTTTGAATTTTTCCAAAATCTTCATATGTTTCAAGTTGCAGCTTGATGTTTGAAACACTCCGAGTTATTGCACTCAAAGCATCAGAAGAGCTTTGGAGCTTTGTCTGGACATTACTTATCTGCTCTTCCAATTGCTGTTTCATTTGCTCAGAGTTGGTGGCCTGGGTCTTAAATTTGGCTTGAAGAGCTGCTACAGCCTCTTCTAAATTTTGAAAATTATCCAATGTGGCCAAGTCAGTATATTTTTGAAGCAGCAATTTGAGTTCAGAATCAATTTTAAGAAGAGGGTCCATGCATTGTGATTGCAAATTTGTAATTTCTAGTTGAAGACTGGCATTGAGTGTGGTTTGTAAAGCTTGTAAATCACTTCTTAATTTCTTGACTCTGACATCAAGCATCAGAATCTCATCACTGTGATCTTCATGTCTTGTATGGCCAAATATATCATTAGGCATTTTGTTTTATTGGTTATTTATTATTGAATATCTGATTCTTAATTCTATAAAAAAAGGTATAAGCTTGTCATAGGATCCAGGGACTTCAAAATATAAGCAGTCACCAGCAGAAACAGTATATACAGTGCCAGAAATCATGTTTGAGTGTTTAATTCTATAAATATTTCTCCCTATTGAAATCTTGACATAACGCTCAGGGGTTGTAATAAATTGCAATTGACCACCTACAGGTAATTGGTAATGATTTAAATTATTGTTAAATATGTACAATGTTTTACCTGTTTCATCATCAACATCTGTAAGTATGCTGTTCAGATGAATAATTAACAAAGCACTTATTTTAGATATCATATCAGAAGAGGGTTGTGGTGTTGGCAGGTCCATAATAGCCTGTTTTTTTAACCCAAATAAGTTCATAGGCATGTTTATTTATTTCAAATCATGCTCTGTAATTGGGCATTGATTACCACTTTTCAAATCACAATGACCCCATGGTAGAGTATGTATGCCACATGATAAAATGCATATCTTATCATCATGTGAGTCCAGAGCCACTTTTCTTACAATATTTGTAGTCAACAAGTGATCCACACTCTGAATTCTATTTTCTGATGTTCTGATTGTGCTACATGATTTGAGGCAATTTTTGTAATCTTCAAATTCAAGCTCTTTGTCAACAATTACTCTGCCAATGCCCTTGGCTTTTTTTGCAACAGCGCCACTACATGTTTCAAAACTGTACATCTTGGCTCTTAACCCAGCAAATGCCACAATAACATCACCAAGTGTCTCATCTTTTAACTTGCCAGGCACCTTTTTGTTGTGGGGTTTAATTTTTGAATGTTCAGTGGTATCAAAATATTTAAACAATTCAGGCTGTGCTATATCTTGATAAACATCTTCTGTTTGAATATCAAGAACAAAACTATCTGTGTCCATGTACATCAGTTTTACACCATCCTTATAAAAAGGCTTCAACACATTATAAAACAATTTTAACATGTGTAATTTGGCCAATTCCAATATCACAGCCCCTACATAAATAGGCTTATCAAACTTAATCTTTGTTTTTTTCATGTTGAAAAGTGCCATATTTTCATCATAAATTCTTCAGTAGTTGAAATTAGGCTTTGCAATCAATTTTTTGCTCCGGCTGGGGTCAGTAATTATTTTAACATCAATATGTTTTCTGACATTTTCTATGGTTTTGCCATACACTGAATTGACCATCAATTTAAACAAGGTCTTATCAAATTGGCTGATTGCAGATGTTCGAAGCTCTGTGTTTGTATCAATATATGGTTTCAACCATCTTGAGTGCCAGAACCTCAAAACTTTTCCAACTTTGGTCACTTGGACACCATGGTTTATTAGGAACTGGAGGTTTTTGTAATATATGACATAATCCTGTTTCGGCTCTAGAGTCATCATCAATTTCTTCTGTTTAGAGCCAGGTGAGCATTCAACTTCAGGAATTGGGGGCAGATCAGAAAATGTGTTGTGTAAATCATCAGGAATTGTCAGATCAACCTCTAAGAACAGGCCATAGTTACTGCCATCAAAATCTTTAAGATCTGCAATATTGAAATCTTCAACCCACTTAAGCCCTGCATATGGCAATTTATCCATCATAGCATAACCATAGAGGCTGTTGGCATCTACATACAGTATATAATTTGATGGCAGTGCTGGATCATAATCGGGAATATACTTGTTATTTGCTCTGAAATATCTCTGAGAACATTGCACCATGCCTCCTCTTATACATTGTTCCATAAACAGATACATATCTTGATCCTGGATCAGATCCAATTGCATTTTAGTGTTTAAAAACATTGCAGACCATGCTAGGCCCGGAGCACTGTAAAAATACATTGGATCCAGCTTATAATTTTGCATGGAAAATTTTCTAAATGCCTGCAGTATATCAGCTAAGAGTGTCACATCAAGTTTTAAATATGCCTTGTGATAATCACCAAATGTCTGGCATTTTAAATTGTTCCACATCAACTGGGCATGGTGATAATCTTCATCAGTGATTCCAGATCCTCTGATTTTGCTGTAAAACTCTTGTTGTGGTGGCAGAGAACACTCATCAAATTTAGAAAAATCTGTAACATAATCATATGGATATACACCCTTCCGCCTAATTAATTTCAGGTCCTGATTTGGAAACAAAGCACATGTGATTTTGAATTGATCATCAGATAATTGAGTGGCCAGTGTAGCCAGGCTAGCAGACAGAATTCTGTATGAATCAAGAAATCTTAAGTGAATAGGAACACCATTAACTTTAATTATTTTGCTAATAGCAATATATTTTTCATTATTTTCAGCTAAAATATTTAAAATCTGCTTGTCAAACCCTTCGTACCTGATCAGATGATGAAAATCATAATTGGATGCACCATGGCAAAATATGGGGACAAATTTTGGTCTCTGGATATTAATATTACAGCTATTACACAGGGCCATTAAGAATTTACCATCTGTATGGGAATGATGATGAACCTTGATATTTGCATCTGAAAATTCAGAATCACATACCGGGCATTTTTTTGCATTGTTGAAATCTTCAATCTGTTCCTCTGTTAAAGGCAACATGGGTTTTGATTTTAATAAGACATTTGATGCTATGCAACGGCACTCATTTTCTATTCTTTGTGCAAACTCTTTGATGGCATCTGCTCCCATGTATAAATATTTTTTACTAACAACACCATCCTGTACAACAACATAATAAAAACTAGAAGGTTCATGTAACTGGTATGATGTACTTGAAGGTTCATCAGGATCTTGGCTACAGAATGCAAGAGGTTTGAGATTTGATTCAAAATCACAGACTATATATGCTGGGTGTTCCAACAAGGCTTCAAATTTTTTGAATTTGGCATTTTCACTTGGATTGGACATCACCATATGAACAGGTTTATGATTGCCACAGTATTTCAGATGCTCAATTAACTTGTTTTTAGCAATTTCTGCATTTTTTTCACGAACCCCATTTACCATTTTTTGACCATCAAATACAGTTAAACATCTTCGACACAACTTAAATGTTCTATTAAATTTGTCTAGTTGTGTTCTCACTAAAGAATCAAGATTATGTATCAGAGTATAATGGTGTGTATCATCCCCTTCAATTAAGAGCAGATCAATCAGAACAGGAGAATCATCATCAAATGTACTGATTCTGAGACGTGCTATCAAGCAATTGCCACGGCCAGTAGAACAAATAAATACATTAATAGATAATTGTTTACCATTGATATTCCTGGCCTTTTTTTCAAATTTAGCAATATTCTGAACAGACATTGGATATTCTAAACCCTCCATTGCTTCATCAAAATCATTTTCATGTTGTTTATAATAACGTATTCGCTCAGGATGCCTTGAAACTGGATACAAAGCAGCTAAAATACACCACAAAAAGCATTTCTCATCATTATTTTTTATGTTAACCACGGCTGTTTTGTTTTTGATATTGGCAGGTAATGGCAGATATGTAGATCCTTGTAATGGGTTGAATTCAGAAATATTAATATATAACTTGTGTGAAGATCCGCATAGGCTCCATCCAGACTCTTTTCCAGCAAATTCAGAGTGTTTAATATTCAATTGATCTATCAAACTGCTTATTATTTTGTCTGAATTTGCATTTGAATATACCGGTACAGTTTCTGTTATGTGGGGCTGTGTAAATTTTGTGCCATTTGGTTTCTTATATTGTGTAAACAATTTGAGGGACAGCTTATAAGAGCCATTTTGTGCATTTAGAATTGCCTGCACATCAGGATTTATACTGTTCAAAAAATTCTTAATACCACATCTTGGCTCTGATACAAACCGGTAATCCCTAAGTTGGCCATTAAAACTGCTATGGATGGGTTCATAGCGTGGCTGCTTTGCTGCTCTAGCATTAACAGGTGCTTCATGCTTCCTTTTCAGACCAGATGTAGATGGTTGAGGGGGCAATGTTGATGACTGTTCAGAGCAAGTACCTTTATGTTTATATGTGAAGTATTCCATGCTATATTTTCTATGGCATTTAGGGCATATTTTTGTGGGAGTTCTGCATTTGTCTGGATTACAATTCCTTTGATGCCTGGCCAATTGGGGCTGGTTATATTCTTATTGCATTGATTACAATATTTTTAATTTGGCATTTTTGTTGTTGTTTATTATATAAGATTTTCTGGGGTTCAAATCAAAATTCTATGCTTAATAAAAAATATCAGTTGGGTTCAGCAGTGTGTTTTGTATATTTAGTGTGTGTGTATGTGTGTATGTGTGTTAATATTTTTTGGCTTTTGTATTTATAAAAAAATTCTTGGGGTTCAAATCAAAACTCTATACTTAATAAACCTATGACAGGTTGTACAGGATAGCCTACATGCACAAAGATAGAATAAGTATTGATCCACTGAAGCACTGACCTTTCACAATTGCTTGTCTGCACAGGCATGTCGTGATGTGCATGGAAAGGCATTGACCTAATACCATGTGTCATGTATTGATATTGTATAACAAACTAGGGCAAATATAAACCCTTTGTTCAATATATTAGAAAATTCTATATACTGAATCAACCAAACGTATAATTCAATTTATACAAATCTGCTATATTTAAAAAAATAAGAGGAGCAATGCAACAACACATCTGTACTCCTCAGCCACTCTCACAATACTAACTGATGTGTAATGCAAAAGCTCTTGCATCATAATTTGCTGCACAACATAATGAAAAAGCTCTTGCATCATAATTTGTTGCACAATGCAAAAGCTCTTGCATCATAATTTGCTGCATAATACAAAAGCTCTTGCATCATAATTTGATGCATAACATGATGCAAGAGCTTAGTTTTAGGTTGTAACGTGGTTGTTGCGTACGTAAGAAAAGACAGCGAAAGTTATTTAAGGAAACGTGCAAAAGGTCCGGGATCAATTATCGTACGTTCGTAGAAACGAATAACAACTAACCAGTTACAAAAGTCACAAAAGTGTTGAGGTTAATGGCCAGCGTTTATCACTGCCGCCTCAATCTCTATAGAGAACCAATGAACAAGGAGGGGTGCACCTGTTTGAACATATGAGACCCTCCCAAAACACTAAGCAAAACAAGGTATATAATGAACATATAGTCACAGAATATCGTGGAAAATTTCACACTATGTCAACCTTTCAATATAGATATGCGTATATTCGTGTACGGGGGTGTACACGGAACGCCACAAAAAATATGTGTACTACTCTGACCAATCAATTTATCTTTTCTTTTGACACTAGTAAACTCTCGTTCTTCATTAACAAGCAAGGTTCCAAAAAGAACAAAAAAGAAAAAAGAATATGAGAGCAAAGTTCATTTGTGACTCTAAGTCAGAATTTATTGCGTTAATCTCGCAACGAAGATTGATTAACGTCCCAACATGAAAACATATACATCAAAACCATTATTAACGAGAAACCCGTCTTTGAAATCACACAAGATTATTTCCAAAATAGGTTCAACAATTATTTCTCCCCCACGTTTACTCCATAGTTTCATACATATGGTCGTTATAGTTACGACAACGAATATGAATAAATTCAACCAAACCATAGAATCACGTAATATCAAATATCATTAACAAGTAAAAATTCTCAACAACAGATTGCAATAAAAAAGCTCTTATTCCTTCTTATAACAAATTCGTCCCCTTTTTTTTTACTTTGATGCTCTCTTGTTACCTTATTTTAGTATTTTCGTGCCAGGCAAACATTATCTCTCATTGCATTCTGTCACCTCCTGAGACGCAATAATAATTTACTCTAACGTACGCCTTGCTCAATTATCATTAAGAAAATTAGAAATTCTCCTTTACTTTTTTGTATGCGACGAATAAATGCGACGACGCACATGTCCAAACAATTACGTAATTAATTCCATTTTGTATAGTTCCAATAAACCGACACTTATATCTCCTTCTTTCCAATTATTCGAACTGGAGATTCAAAGTATTTCAACCCGACGCACTTCACTGTATTTGGTACAGCGCAAAAAGAAGTATTTGACACAGTACATACCTCAATAGTCCATTCAAAACCATTCCATCTGACCAATAGAAGTCTGCAACTGGAGAATCTAATAGGATTTGGCTTCTTTCTCACGCGGTCGTCTCTTCTCTCACATTGGTATAACGAAACTCAACTTTTCTTGCAATCAGGGTTCCGTGACAACCTTCCATAGGAGTAGCGGTAACGTGTATCCTGTATAATACAGCAAACAGTCTGTGGACACGTCAAACTGGACTCGGAACACGCGTCTTTGATTCGTCACATGAAATGCAACTTTTCCACTACTTAACTTCAAAATCCGAAGCTTGTGATAACAATCCACATTCGGGTGATTGTACGAAGTATGGAGCCATAGTCCAAAACGAGCATGTGCAATTAGGATCCGAAAAAAATGCAAGTCTCGTCCAGCGAGACACCGTTCCACACTAATCGCCCGTCATACTCCGTCTTTTCTCTCGCTCGTTTCCATGCGAGGAACATGCTGTTACGTGGGAGTCGGTCGGATCGGAACTGATTCAGCTTACACGTTCGTAAATGCAGCTCTGGTTAAAGATAGGTAGAGACACCTAGCGGCGACTGGCACAACCAACAAAGCAAGCGTGACGCAAGGCGTACTACGAAGGAGGAAATGTGAGGTCTTTCCTACGCGAAATATGACGTAATACTTCTTTAGTACAAATCGCGCAGGAAAAACGTCACAAACTCCCCCGGCTAACAAATATAAAAGAACAATATATATGATAACAACAACCATAATTATTTGGCAAGAAAGGCACATGAACTAACCAGACACAAATATGCCATTTCGAGAGCACCAAATCTCTATATAAGGAAATTCCCCTTAATCAAAGAAGTAATACCCAAATGTATGTGTTTTAAAGAACCATAAGAACACCATATAAATAGAGAACACACATACCATGTGAGAATATATGCAAACAAGTACCTAAAAATATATATATATTATATATATCCCACACAAATTGATTAGATTGAGACTAGATTGAATAATAACAAAAATATACACAATGTTGGTAACCAATTTAGACACAATAGATAATAAGATGAATAAATAGTCTATAAAAATGATTGTGAAAAAAGTGAGCATGAAAAGTCGATTGCAATCGTAATAATGAAATGACCATACTGGATGAAAAGTTAACATTACAAATAAGAATACTCTTTACCAGATATATGAGTATATGTGCCATTAAAAGGGCATTACATCAAATTACACATGCAGGTTTCACAATACACTCAATATAAAGATACCTGTTAAACAACACCTGAGTAGATAGTAAATATGCCTTTGACCACAACTCTGATTTCTTGACCAAACGACCACAAAAAGTTGAAAAACTCACTTTCTCTCCCTGTTCCGCGCCTCATTTATTGCGCTGACGATGTTTCACGGGCGCAGAAAAGCAGTGATGAGTGAAAGATGAGCTCTCATCCTCTCATCCTCTCATCTTCTCATCCTCTCATCCTCTCATCCTCTCATCCTCTCATCCTCTCATCCTCTCATCTTCTCATCCTCTCATCCTCCAAAATGTTTGTAGATCGTGACCTTTGTAAACCTCTCTCTCGAGAACGATGTGACACACACACACACACACACACACACACACACACACACACACACACACACACACACACACACACACACACTCACACACTCACTCACTTTCTCTCCACGTTCCGCGCCTCATTTATTGCGCTGGCGATATTTCAGGACACAAAAAAACAGTGATGAGTGAAAGATGAGCTCTCATCCTCTCATCCTCTCATTCTTGAAGGACCAAATGTTTGTAGATCGTGACCTTTGTAAACCTCTCTCTCGGGAACGATGTGGCACACACATACACACGCGCGCGCGTGTATTATTTTCTCTCCCTGTTCCGCGCCTCATTTATTGGGCTGACGATGTTTCACGGGCGCAGAAAAGCAGTGATGAGTGAAAGATGAGCTCTCATCCTCTCATCCTCTCATCCTCTCATCCTCTCATCCTCCAAAATGTTTGTAGATCGTGACCTTTGTAAACCTCTCTCTTGGGGGGGAGGATGTGGCATATACACACGCGCGCGCGCGTATGCCTCTCATTATTTTCCGTATTGTGACGCAAAAAACAAACCTCTCATCTTCTCATCCTCTCATCCTCTTATTCTCTCATCCTCTTATTTTCTCATCCTCTTATTTTTTGGGGGATGAGTGCACCTTATCGTAATTTTCCAAGTCCGGGACCCAAATGTTTATATATTGTGATCTTCGTAAACCTCTCTTCTCATCTTCTCATCCTCTCATCCTCTTATCCTCTCATCCTCTCATCTTTTGAAAGATGAGTGTACCTTATTGTAATTTTCCAAGTCCGGGACCCAAATGTTTATATATCGTGACCTTCGTAAACCTCTCTTCTCATCTTCTCATCTTCTCATCCTCTCATCCTCTTATTCTCTCATCCTCTCATCTTTTGAAAGATGAGTGCACCTTATCGTAATTTTCCAAGTCCGGGACCAAATGTTTATATATTGTGACCTTTGTAAATCTCTCTTTTGGGGGGAAGAATGTGGCATATACACATGCATGTGTGTGCGCGTATCTTTTATTATTTCCGTATTGTAACACAAACAAACAAACAAAATAATAATTTTTGTTTTTTAGGATACCTGGCCCCTATAACCTCGCCAGGGTGCGTGGTGCCCAACCAAAAAAGTAAAAAAAGTTTCTCTAACGGCTGCGGTTATAGATTACCGCACCTCTATAGAGTTTCACGTGTTTGTTTTTTTTTCTCTCAAACTTCCATGAAACTCTACAGAGGACCTCCGTAATGCATGCAACATGTACTAACGACTCTAGTGTTATTTTTGATGTTGTAATATTTTTGGATATAGAGTTTTATTGTGAGATATAGATAAAAATAATTATGTTTATTATTAATATTTTCTTGATGAAGATGGAGAATGTATGTGTGTGTGTTACAAATAAAGTTGCATGTTTTTTTTTCTAGTGTGTGTATGTGTTTTTGATGTTTCGACAGCATCTGAAACGATAAAAAAGAAAGAATTTTATTGTTAATTTTCTTGTGTAAAAACAACAACAAATTTTTTGTGCAAATTTTCTGATTTGTCTCTCGTGCTATAGTGATGAAAAAAGATATTGTAACTGATAACTAATGAAATTGACATTGTAACTGATCTGAACTAGTGAAATTCGTATTGTGCCATTATAACTGATTGTGCTAGTACAAAAAATTTCTTATTTGTGCAAGAAAAGATGTTAAAAACTTGTTAAAACTGCTCTGTGACCCTCTCGTTCTTTACGTCGTAGGCGAAGGACTTCTCTGCAATCAGGATGACGCTACACACGGTGTCCTCGGGCAAGGCATCGTAGAACTCGCAGACGATCTTGATGTTGGTTCGATCGTTGACCACCACCTTCTTCCTCTTAGATGTATTGATGACGGTCATGGGTCTCCGGGCTTTGAATTCGCTGGGCGTGTAGTACATGTCCACACTTCCCTCGGTCACGCGTTTGTAAGCCGAAAACGCTTCGTAAAGTTTGAGATAATCGT
This sequence comes from Lepisma saccharinum, assembly GCF_977018435.1. NCBI lineage: Eukaryota > Metazoa > Arthropoda > Insecta > Zygentoma > Lepismatidae > Lepisma > Lepisma saccharinum. Next base: position 25,406,124 of record NC_139237.1, read on the forward strand.
TTTTGGTCATGTCGAGGTTGTAATTCTCGCGCGGGAACACTTCGTTCCTGCCGTTCTTGATATAAACGTTCTTGATCTTGCAGTCGTCGAATTTGCTGGAATCTTTTTCCTGATTCTTGTCCCTCCCGGTCTGAAAGAGCATAACCACGAAATCTGGCATGTCGAACTGTATGTTGTTGAACTGCGTCGTCACGTCGAATTCCATGTGACTTCCGGACGCCATCTTTTGCACGCACTGGTAACCGTGAAAGTGAATCGGTACCTGCGGACTTTTCAAGATCTCCGCTTTGTACTTGAGGGCATAGTTTGTCTCGTATTCCACGATCGGCATTCTCAATTCCATGCTCCGGATGATGCATTTCGCTGCTTCGGGTAAAGTGTTGGCTATCGGCGTGCCGTCGGCGTTCAAGTTGGTGTATCGCATTAGTGCGTTGTTGTCGTTGGCCGCTCTTCGAAACGTGACCCTCAGTCCTCCCTTCCACATGATCTCCTTGTAGTCCGAGAAGAAACCCGGCAGCAGACGCATGGGAAAGAGCACCGTGTGACTTCTCGTCGATATTTTGGTCCCGGCTTCGAATCCTCCCGCTTGATAGTACGCTGCGTCCGTTTTGGATAATTTCAAAGTTCCCACTGCCGTCGACGTGATGCCTGGATAATCTATTCTGTCGATGACGGTGTTGTGTTTCCTCACCTCCACCTGCGAGAACAGGTGAGGCACGAAGTTGTTCACGAGTATCAAGTTTGCTGCTGCGGGAAACGCGTCTCCGCTTTCTTTCTTCACCACGTCGAATTGAAGGTAGAGGTCCGCTCTGTGAGGATGAATGAACCCGTCGCCTACGTCCACGTCGTATTCGATCTCCCTGTTCGCTTCGTTCAGATTGGCAAACGTGCGACGGTTGGGAGGGAAAGATTGCAATTCGTAACTTTCGATTTGCTCCATTTTACACTATGTATGGTTATTTATTATACGTTGATCTCCACGATGGCAGTAGTCGTTGCACCTGCGAAATCCACCACGTCTCCTTTCTCGTTCGTCACCACCAACTCTATGTCGTCTATGCGGTTGCGACATACTGGAAAATAGATCGGCGAAGAGGGCGTGTAGATGATCGGTTCCATGAATTCGGAACTTGGTTTGAAAGTGGCTATGATTCCCGTCTGCTTGTGACTTCCTAATCCGTCCGAGGATTTCGTGATCATTCCTTCCGCCACGTTGCAGTGAACGTTCAAAGTCTCTATGGCTAGAAATTTAGGAATGTTTGTTGCCGTGTGCTTGATGCCAGCTTCGAGTTTTGTGTTGTTCTCGAAACCTAAAAGTTCTCCTATGGTGCCCAGGTCCACGGTCTCCGTCGCCGACAGGATTTCCACTCTGTGCGTGACCGAATTTTGAGAAAGGTACGTGCCTTTGGGTAATTGAGCTTGCAAAGTAGAAAGGTTGTATTGGCCTGGCGTGACGACGATATGTTCGCTTCCTACGCTAATTTTGTTGTTGTGCTGGGTGACGTTAGGTATGAGGTACATGCTGTAGAATGCATGCAGAGCTAGGGATTTAGGATAGACGACGTCATCGTGCAGCGTGAGTTTCAAGATCGAAGATTCGCTCGTGAGATGGAACACGCCCATCCTAGTGATGCTGTTTGAGGTTCCACAATGCTTTCTGGAAATCCTCGATCGTAGGGTTATTTATTTTAGAGAGAAACGCGAGCACGGAGAGGCAGAGATGACCGCAGTTCACGTCTCCGAAATGTTGAATGCGTTCGTCGTTGTAGTATATAGAGGTTTTGCTCGTTTTCAGATAATGAATTAAATTTGTAGGTGGAACACCTCCGAAAGAATCGAAAACGAATGCTTTATCATTATTTTTGTGGTAACATATCCAATGCGTGCCTGGATTTTCTTGACCGTCCAAGTTGACTACTTATCATTCTCTTCTTTTAACGCTTGAAGGTAACGAGTCGGACATGAAAACTCCTCTGAAGTGTTTGATTTGTAACGGTTCGATCAGAGATTCAATGTCTCGGTTGGTGAGTGCTTCTGTTTCTTTTTTTTAAACTTCTTCATCACGCCCTTTCCTCCTTTCTTCTCCATGGCCAGGTTGTGACGTTTCTGTTCTTCCAACTCGGCCTTGTTCTTCTTCGAGTCGATGACGGTTTTCGCGATGGCGGCACTTCCACCGGCCAAACTTCCCACGGTCCCCAATGCTGCCAGGATGGCGGGGATGCTGAATATGAAACCTCCGATCTTTTGCTGTTTCCGCGAACGCTGCAATCTTTTCAATTGAGGTGTGCTGAGCAGTAATTTCATTCCGTGTCCTTTCGACAAGCAAGAACGTTTCTTCTCGCGTTGTTTCTTGGTGAGTAACCCATCGAGGGCACCTAGATTTTTTAGATTTTGAATATGGTATCTGGTACACGACACCCTTGGGCTTCATGTTGATGCTCTATGTGTTATTTTCACGGTATGTTATTTATATATATATTCTGAGATTTTTTCTTGTGTAGTTTTTTTACGGTATGTTATTTATATATTTTCGAGGCCTCGCAGTCGTTACACAAATTCTATTACGTGCTTTGTTTTCTTGCCAAGAAGTTCCTTTGTCCCCTTGTACACGATTCGAGTTTTGTTCTCGATTAAAATAGATAGCTTCTCGTCGGATAACATGTTAGCGTATCGATCTGGTAAAAATAGACTGTATTGTGCGTTGAGCAACAGGCGTACCTTGGGACCATACTGGGTAGACACGATTGAACCGGAAGTTATCGTGTAAGGTTTGTCGACTTCCACTTCCTGAATTTTTACATACTCGACTGACAAATTTAGCATTTGTTTTAATGCTTGGAGATCACTCATTTTTTCAGTCGTCATATCAAAAAAAAATTTCAGAGTGTTAGAGAGAAATTTAATTGTTTTTTTTCACGATGTGTGTTATTTATATATACCGAAGATTATTTTTTTTCACGATGTGTGTTATTTATATATCAAGTTTTTTTTTGACACGTATATATATTATTTTTTTTTTAACAGAGGAAGAAAGTCCGTGCTTCGGAAAACGCGATGATGTGCGTAATGATATCTTCCGTCTCCTGCTTAGACTTGCGCCAATCTACTGTGTACCGTCTTCTTCCCTGCCTTGCCTCGTGCAATTCATCTAACCTTTCGTTTAATTTTTCCCCTGCAGCCGAAAGCAGAATGTTGAGATCACCACACCTCAGGCCGCTGATCTCCCGAAGATGGTCCTTGAGAACCATTTCACAAGGGATGCGAAATTCCGGCGTTGTTCTTGCCATTATTACAAGTTTCCCTACATCTCTGTTTACTACTTTTTTGAATATTTTAGATAGTAGCTCGGGTGGCAAATCAGTTATACGAGACATGTTGTTATTATTATTATTTTTTACTCTATGTTATTTATATACCCCACCCCAATTTTTGTTTCGTGTTCATGGCGATGGTGGTACCCAGTGCGGCGACCCGTTCACCCAGCGATGCGTCTCTGCTCACGAACCTTTCGAAAGCTGCGTGCTCTAACTTTCTGTCTGCTTCGTGACGTGCATCCAGATCCGTCTGCGTGGTGTTGTAAGCGATGTCGTGATCTTTGCATGCGGCGTCCAACGGATTCACACCCTTGTCTCCTCTCTCCAATCTTTTCTCGAGTTTGGTACCCGGTCCGCAGTACTGGTAGCCAGGTAGATGCATCTCGAAAGGTAACTTGTTGATGATGTCGTTCACGAGTCCTTTTCCTTCGGCCACGTTCCAAAATTTCGGAGGCAGCGTGTTGATGATTTTGATGAGGTAACCTATGCCCTTGTCGTCGTTCACGATGAAGTTGGAAAGTTTCGTGCTGATCATGTCCACGATGCCAACCTTCTCGTTGTAGAAATTACGGTTGCCTGCATTCTCTTCGCCGGCTATCACCAACAATCGGTCCACGAGCTTCCTCACGTCGTCCACCCAAACGAATTCTTTGGGTAACGTGTTGTAGCGTTTGACGCCGCTGCCTGTTTTGACCTGGTTCCAAATCGGTTTGATGAGATTCCTGTACTTCTCGCCGCTTCTCGATTTCACCCTATTCTGCGAGGCGTCGTTGTTTTGGTACAAGGCATCCGTCATGATCAGAATTTCCTTGTAACTCTGGTAATCTTCGTCGGTGTAATCTTTCGGCTGCTTTTTGGCAACGAGTTCCCACAGTCCCACCGTACCCGGATACCTGGTCCAACTATTCTTGTCGCCTAAATTAACTTTAATATCGTTGCCTTCGAAGGTCACCTTCGATTTCCCAATCTTCCACACCACACCGCCGCCTTCGTTGGTTTCCATGCTGGGATACAATCCGAACACTTCATCCTTGTCCAATTTCCCCGTACTCAGGTAGTCTCGTGCCAAAGGTCCCAACTCGATCTTCCGAAGACGACGACGTGCTACCAATGGCTCGACGTCGTGCCGGTGCATCCTTCAGTTCGAACGGTGTCGAAGGAATGCTCGAAATGGGCGTGGGTACAGCGTAACTTTTAGCTGCGAGCGGTACGAGTTCGTTGATCAAATTTTTATTTTGTTCCGTGACACTTTTAATTTCTTTACCTAGACCGCTGATGGCGTCGATCACAGGTTGATCCTGACGTTTCTTCTCTTCGTAGAATCCGCGATTCTCGGATTTCCAACCTTTGAAGCGTTTCGCGAGGTAATCGCGAAGCTTGAGATTTTCGTCTTCAATTTTTCGTTTCGTCATGACGTTATTTATATACGTCGTTTCTCACAACGTTGCAACGTTTAGAAAGTCGTTGATTTTGTTTCTGTATTTTCCGTCGTTGGGTTTCCTCGTCATGTCGATCGTCGCGAATCCAAAATCGTCACCGTTCCAGCAAGTAGAGCAGCAGCGTTCCGAAAATTGATTGTAGTTCATGTCTCCGCCTACGTAGTCATCGTACGCGTGCTTGAGGTTGGTGTGATCTTGACGAAACAAACATATGAAATTAGCGTTGTCGCGTACTAACTGTTTTGGAATTTTGGAAAACGTTTGAGCTAGGTAGAAGCAATCCATTCCTTTGTGACGACCTTGCGTGAAAAAGTTGCGAATTTCATTTTGATTTTCCAGGATGGCGTCGTCGAACACAACGACTGAATTTTCACATCAATCGTCGAGTGGTTTTATTTCCGAGGCAAACGTTGCAATGTCCAGACCATCGTACAGTTTCATCAGTTGCTGGTATTTGGATTGCTCCAAACTTTTCGAGAACACGTACAGTTGCCTGTTCTTCCAATTTAACCAATTCGGTGCGAGGAGAAAATTGTCCACGAGCAGTGTCGTTTTCCCACACCCCGAAGGACCTACGATCAGACAGCGAATGCTGTCGGGGAGCAATTCGCCGTTTTTTTTCTTCGTTTGACTTTCCGAATTAGGTAAACGTTTCACAACATTCCACGTACTCATAGAATCACTTCGTTTGAATCGATCCAACTTGTTTCCGGAAGTCCCAGCCATTTCACCAAAAGTTTGTTGCCTCTCTTGCGCAAAACTTTTTCTATAAGGTACGTGTCGGGGTATTTAGTTTTAGAGAGTTCCTCCTCGTAGAAGCGCCCCAATAAAATTTCACCGCCACTGTCCTTTATTATATACGTGTGACGGTTCCCGGGTAGAACTCGAACCACGGCAAAAACTTCAGTGCTCCAGTTTCGTGTGAAACCCCTGTCGAACGTTCGCTTCAATTTACTAACCCTCACCTGTTCTCCAATTTTGTATTTAGCTTTTTTTGTCGTGGGCGTGTACTTTGGACAGTAAACGCTAGAAATTAAACGTTGCTCGTCAGACTTGGTAACGTCAGCTGGCTTCATGCCTATCGTTCCGTGCCGTGTGTGATTATAGTCGTTAACAAGTTCCGGAAGAATGGTGACCCACTTGTAGCTTCCCTGAAGCGTGAAGCGTGACCACATGCGCGATTTCAGAGTGCCATTGAATCTTTCCACGATGCTGGCCTTGACGTCACTGAAGGTCGAGTAATGTTGAACGTTGTGTTTCCGAATAAACTTTTGGAATACGGCATTGTAAAATTCCTTCCCTTTGTCCGTGTGCAGAAACCGAGGTCGTCTGCCGCCGCTTTCGCGAAAAATTGTCTTGAATGCTTCCGTGACGCACGTTCCTGTTTTCGCCTTCAAAGGTAGAGCCCATGCGAATTTCGAAAATGTGTCTATGACGGTGAGGAGGTACTTGTTGCCCTTGTTCAATTTATGTACGTTTTTTAACTTGCCGCTACTCATTTCGACGAGGTCGCTTTCCCAGAGGTCGTCGATTCCCTTGGTTACCACAGCCAAACGTTCGTAGTTGCGGCGTGGAGGTTTATGCAATTCTTGGACGATGGTTTGCCTTGACATTTTTTTTTAGAGATTACGTTTGAAGAGAAGCACCAGCGTGATGGGATTCAAAGAGGGTGGCACCTCGCTCGTGTTTTGAATGATCAGCTTATCGCCGGCACTCACGTCGAAAACGGTAAGATCTTCGTCTTCGTGTATTTCATATATGTTGCGCGTTTCGTTCCAACGCGCCAGAGGAATGTTTCCTGCTTTCTGGACACCACGATTCGATATCAAAGTCATGGTGGGAACGCTAGCTTTTCTGCCGTGAGACCAGTACGAAAATTCGTTTACCTGAATCGTGCCATCGAGGAGAAACTTGTAGTACGGATGATAAGGATGCAGCATGTACAGTTTGTTACCTTCGACGAAGGTGGAGATTCTCTGTTGATTGGGAACACTGTTGATTTCGATGGCTTGCAGAGAATGCAGTTTAGCGAATTTAGTATCGACGCTAACGAGGTTGCTGTGAAGCTGACCCAGTGTGTTTTGTACGGGCACCAAATGCTCGACTATGGTATCCGTTACGGTAGAAAATGACGGTTTGATTTTCACTTCCACGTTCAACTGCTTGTAGCTTTCGTTGAGTTCTTGCAACTTGGCACCGAAAGAGGCCAGCGTCGATTCCTGCGTTGATTCCAGCACTCCAACTTGATCTCTGATGTTGACGACAATGTTCTGAAGGTTCTCGATTTGATTCAATTTCGAGCTCTTCTCGGTAAGATCGTTCACGATGATTCGCATCTCTGTAAACTGCGTGTGAAGGTCGGCGACGCTCTGCGAAGTGGGCAGCGTCGACACCAGCGAAGCAAGTTCGTCTCGAATCTGTTCCACGTTCGCTGTTTCCGTTTCCAGTCGTTTCAGCATACGTGATATGTTCCTTTTCAAAGCGTGTAATTCTTTGGAGGTGGGGAGATTGGCCACCCTACTCTCGAGATCGCTCAACGAACTTTTGATGTCACTCGAATCGGATAGTGCCGTCACCGCCGTTTTCAATTTTTCCAAATCTTCGCTTGAAGGCAAGCTCGTCCGTAACGATTCCAAGTCACCTTGTATGTTGTCCAGTACGTGATGAAAATGAGCGAGATTGGATTCGACGTTTAAATTTTCTAAATATTCGATCTTATGCTGAACCGTGCTCAACGTGTCTTGAATGCTCGTCAACGCTCTCGCTTCAGCGTGAATATTTTTAATTTCTTCGTTGATCAATTCCAAGGACGCCTGAAGCGTAGCGATGGTGGTTTGAATGTGTTCGAAATCTTGATAGGCCTCCAATTGAATTTTTATGTTCGCGACGCTTTTACCGATGACCTGCAGTTCGTCCGACGATGGTAGGTTCGTCATTGTATCTTCCAAAGTCTGCAACTTGGATTTAATTTCTTCCAACGTGCTGGTGAATTCTTCTTGTAATTTGGAAACAACGACATGTAAGCGTTCTGCATCTATATCGTTCACGACGGTTTGAAGTTCAGAGAAATTCTTTTCTATTGCGGAAGTTCGTTCTTCGATTTCGAGTTTCAATTTTTCCAAATCTTCATTTTTCGATTGAAATTGCTGTAATTTGGCCAAATCATTTTGAAGCGAATCCACGCTCAACTGTATATTTTGAACGTTGTCGTAAGAAGGTACGTCGACATAATTTTTTATCAGTGTTTTCAGTTCGGAATCGATTTTCAGAATGGGATCGAGACATTGCGTTTGGAGCGTAGCGATCTCAGACTCTAAACTTTTGTTTAAGGTCTCCTGCAAAGCGATCAAATCCGTCCTCAACTTCTTAACTCGAACGTCTAGCATGAGAATCTCTTCTGCATGGTCTACACGCTTGGTGTTGCCGAAAATGTCGTTAGGCATTTTTGGTTAATTGTTATTTATAATAGAATAGACGATTCGTAATTCTACGAAGAGAGGAACGAGTTTGTCGTAATCCCCTAGGAGTTCCACGTAAAAATAATCTCCTGCAGACACATCGTACGACATGTTAGAAAGTACCTTGTCGTGCTTGATTCGAAAAATGTTCTTGCCGGTAGAAATTTTGATTACGCCTGCGTTTTCCGGATTCACGGTGATTTGAAGTTTCCCGTCGATCGGAATTTCGTAGAAATGTAAATTGTTATTAAAAACATAAAACATCTTGCCCACATCGTCATTCATTTTCGTCCATATACTATTAAGATGTACAATTAGTAGACCATTGAGTTTAGATAACACGGAAGGTAAGAGGTTATTGAAATTTGGTGATGCAGTGTCCATGTTGCTTTGTTTGCGGAAACCAAAGAGATTCATTGTCCTTGTTAGTTATTTAACACGTTGTGCCTTTGCCATTCTTCAAAACAGACGGAGGAAAAGAGGGGCCCTCGGGCGATGAAAAATAAGAGTTGAATTTAATGAGCCTCGGTTTGGAGCGGGCTTAACAACATAATAACAGCTTGCAACTTTTCATCGCCCGAGAGCCCCTCTTTTCCTCCGTCTGTTTTTTTGAAGAATAGCAAAAGACACAGCGGACTTCATGGCTATGGGGTTACAGTTAACACACGTCACATTTATCGCTTCCATTGCAGTGGCCCCACTCTCTCGCGTGGATTTTACAATCGAGAACACGTAACTTGTTGTCTGTTGCATCCAATGCTACTTTGGTTACGCGCGTCGTGTACAAATCATGCAATTTACTTGTAATGCGATGATCGGCGCTGAGTTGCCTTTTACTATGAAAAGGGCATTCCTTGTAGTCTTGCATGCTAAATTTGCTGGTACTAATTTTTCCCACACCCTTCGCTTTCTTGATCTCTTTTTCTTCTGCAATCTTTACACAGTACATTTTGGCACGAAGCCCCGCAAATTCGCTGATGTACTTCCCGCCAACTTCATCTTTGAACTTTCCTATGGTCATTTTGTTTTCTGCCGAATGTAAGTGATGGCCTGATGGTAAGTTGCTAAAATCAAACAGATGCTTCATCTTAGTCAGATCACGTTCGAGGTTTGGTGTGTTTTGGATTAGAAAAATGAAGCTATCCGTGTCAATGTAACATATTTGGATGTTATCTCCATAAAAAGGTTGAAACTGATCGTAGTACGATTGGTACATGTGCAATTTTGATAGTTCAAGGACAGTGGCACCTATGGCAATCGGCTTGTTGAGCATCACTTGCTTCTTGTTCCTCTCGACGAATACTAGATTCTCGTCGAAAATGGTGAAGTTTTTGAAGTAGGGGGACGCGACGATCTTCTCAAATTTCTTTTCCTCCGTGACCAACGTTGCGTCGATGTAATTACGCACGTTCTCCATCGTCTTGCCATAGATGGCGTTATTGAACAGTTTGTACAGATCCTTGTCTGCAGGCGATGTCGATTGCGCTCTGCGGCGCGTGTTCTCGGCTATGTACGGTTCGAGCCATTTGCTCTGTCGGAACTTTAATCCTCTATGAACTTTCTTCAACTGCAAGCCGTGACTTATGTAAAATTGGAGGAGTCGGTAATGCAGAATGTAATTCCGCTTGTTCCCCATACTTAGTATTAGTTTTGGCTCCGATGATCCTCCAGGTGGCTTCTCTTTGGTGGGGGCCAGGGCCAATCCGTGATGTTTCTCGTGAAGCCTTTCGGGATAATCGAGATCGACTTCCAAGAAACAGCCCCATTCATTATCTTCGCTCCAGTTGAGAAAATCTTCGCAGGAGAGTTCCTCTTCGGTCATCCACGCGTAGTCGCTGATGGGAAGACACTGGGACATGGAGTGGCCGTACAGGTTGTTGACATCCCAGTAGACAATATAGGTGTTGGGCTTCGATGCATCGTAACCAGGCGTATGAGGATTGTTTGCCTGAGCATGGCGTCGGGGGCATTGGACGATGCCACCGCGTATCGCACTCTCCATGAAAGCATACTGTTCCTTCTCTGCGATGAGTCCCAGTTCCACGTTGGTATATTTCATCATCGATTCCCAAGTCAACCCCGGCGTCGTGAAGAAATACGCAGGATCCAACTTGTATATTGCGATGCATCTCTTACGAAACGATTCGAAAATGTCCATGAGGAGAGTCACGTCCAATTTCAGATAGAGATCGTGATAATCGCGAAAAGTTTGGCAATTGAATGCCGTCCATACACTACGAGCGTGTTCGTAGTCCTCTTCGGAACAGACGTCCTCCGTGAGATGAGAATAAAATGCCTCCCGGGGTGGGAGTTCCGTCTCGTCAAATTTCTCGAAATCGTTGACGTACTCGTAGGGGTAGACGCCCTTGCGACGCAACATATTCAAATTCTCATCTCTCCCCGAAAAACATTTTTGCTCGGTGGCCACAAGATCTTCGTCTCCAAGTTGAGATGCAAGGCTTGCGAGGCTGGAGGACAGGAAATTGTAAGAGTCCAGGATTCGCACTTCCACACTTCCTCCTTCTTGGAGAGGGATCCACACTCTCACCGCGATGTACTTCTCGCTCGTTCTCGGAATGATGCTGATTCGAGAAGTTATGTTGTAGAGCTCTTTAACAAAGAGATGCGTATCGTACTTCTCCGTGTAGTGCAGAAACACGGCAACAAAATGCGACTCCTTAATCTTGAGATTGCACGAATTACAGATGATGCTGAGGAATAATCCATTCTGGTGGTCATGGTGGACGACCTTGTAATTTTCGGCGGTGAAAGCCTGGTTACACTCCGCGCATCTTGTCGCCGCGTCATGTCCCCGTGATATGAACCTCACGGCTCATATCCATGTGCCGTTAATTATTCTTGGTTTTTTTATATTAGTTGGTTCTTATTACTTGATTGTTAATATTCCGTATTTGTAATATTTTATATTTCATAATTTTTGATAAATAGAAAGATTATTACTAGACTTATATAATCCACTAATATTTCCTTTATTGTAACAAAAGTGTAAACGCAGCCTAATGTAATAATCTGTATGTTAATTTTCTGACCGAATCTTTAATATTGAATATGTAAATCTGTGTTCTTTCACGGCAGAAAAATGTTTATGATTTAGATTGACATAGATTTCGTTTAACAACAATGGGAAGATCGAATCTGTTCTTTTAAGTTTAATGTATTCAATAAGGTTCAAGTTGCAACGAGGAATGATTCTAGTTTAGTCTTTATTAACAGAGATGAATCGTTCCCCTTATACAATTTTATTTGGTTTTGCTGCAACGTGGAAATTAGTTAAGCTTTGATATTGAGATTGTGAATATAGACATTGATGAGTATTTAGTTTTTGGAAATGTCGGAAGTCGCGCTGTGCAAATTACGTAATGCTTAACAAGTGAGCATCGATTGGAAAGGTATATAAGTCAATGCGGAGCTTAGTTTGCACGCATTCCATCAGCGTCGGCTCTACGATATAAACATCTAATGACACTTGGGAATAAATATACCTGTATTTCGCCAAGCACAATTTATACTTCGAAATTTATAATGTTATGGGACGACAGGTTAGGATCGGCCGAAATCCTTTGAGGTTAATGACGCCTGCCTATTGGACATGTATTTGTCACTGTTGACCCATATACTCTCATTCTTACGGATAAATGATAGAATTTCAGATCTCCGAACTTTATTTTGGCCTTCTTCAAAATTTATTCAACGTAGACTTATTTGGGCAAGGAAGCAAAACTAGACATGCAATGCAATATGTCTCGTTTTTCAATGAAAATGTCATCATTGGCGTGTATCTTGTTGCAAGCTCTGCCTATTAACGTTTCTCGATCCCAAGTACTCAGTGGAGCCCCGTAGATTCTATTCTGCTTAAATCCTGCCCGTATTAATATCGATACTCGTGACACATTTTGGTCGCAATACTGTAGGAAGGGGCACGTACGAAAGTTTTTGTCTGCTACTGAATGGTAGGCCGTAAGCTTCGTCTACGGTTGCAAAAATGACAGGGTTCTCTTCCCTGGTACGGCTTCCTCCTAGCGACACACATACACACGTAACTATTCCCTGCACATATACATATTTGGATTTTTTCCCCATGGAGACATGCAGCAAATTAGAATTCTGGATTCATCGAATCGAATACTAACGAACAGGGGATTCTGTATTTCTTTTAAATTTAAGGATATTCATGGACTGTAAATTGTAACTTGAGTGTAATGTAAGCTTTCGTATGTATTGGAAATAAACCATCTCCTGGATAAAAATGAATGAAAAGAAAGGTCAAAGTAACCTCCCAGAAGATGCAGTTGCCAATCTTAAAATTTGAGAAGAGTCGTTCATTTATTTCATGATTCACCAACAACACCCTTAAGTTCTCAATGCTTTACTCACCAAGCCCGTACCTGAGAGGGGTCAGAGTATCCCATTTAGCCGCCTGAGTTTTAGCCGAGGTGAAATTAGAACATAAGGTATTTGGAAGATTGAGGCAGGCTAGGATTACCATAACTTGCAGCTCTCTGTGTGTGTGTTACTGAAAGGTTATCTATAGTGGAGAGTGAAATAACACACAGTTATAGTTATATGAACATACATATATATATGTTACGCAGATGAATTGCGTCTTACATTAAGCTAAGGTCAACCCTCATGCGTGAATAAGCGCGCGTAACGGCCATAGTAAGTCTCGCAGGTAGGTAAGACGAGCAGAGCCGCGCTCGCTGTGAAAGAGGTTGAGTTGACAGTAGCGTCGAGACGTTCGTCGCGTCCAGTTTAGCAGCTGCCGTGCGACCGATCAGTGGTTGTACGTTTTTCTTCGCCTGTGCCTCATTTGTCTACAGTATATTTGGGTGGCGTAGTTATTGTTTTGGTTGCGGCGCATCGTGTCATACAACTTACGTCCGTGACAATTGGCACCCTAAACGTGGGGCTCGATTGAGAAAAGATTGGTGATTCCCGATTGAGAAAAAGATTGGTGAAGGCTAGATTGAGAAAAAGATTGGTGAAAGCTAGATTGAAACGGAAGGAAGATTAACATTTTAATTGAATCCAGAGAGGCAGTCCTTTAAGATAAAACACTCAACGTCCTTTGGATGTTCATCAGTTGTGTCAGAGGCGCAATTATATAACAAGGATCCACTAAAGCTAATGTCTTACGTCCGACCGGAAGTAAATCCAGAAGAAGGGAAGAAAAGGATGGAGTATCAGCGTAAGCTACATGAAATAAATTCAAGAAAATACGTCGAGTGGCAGAGAGAATTCGAAAAGACAGAACAAGATATGTACAGAGAAATACAAACAGAGAAACTAATTTCAGAAGTTGTGTCCGAGCAGATCCAACCTTTGGAGGATTCGCTGCGTGAAAACGTGACAAAAGAAATTGCCGACTTGAAGAAATATCTGAAAGAAGAGATGTCTTTGCAGTTTTCCCTGTTGAGGAAGTCGTTAACCGCAGAACTCTCTGGGACAAACGTAAAAGAAGTTGAGGAAATTGCTGGCATTAAAGACTTCAAGAATCCTATAGGAATTCAAGATGGTGGTCGAGATCCGTTGCTCTCTACGATGATGCAAGGCGCCGTGCATGTGCAGAGAGATGTAATGGATGTGGCGGTACAAACTGAAGAAGAAATCGAGATGTGTAACCTTTGCGGTCGTCGCAAAGAATCCCGAATGGACTTAATTATAAAGACTATGAAAATGCAAGTGCCTGTAGAAGAAAAACCGGAATGTTCCCGAAGAATATGTGAAGGTGATGGTTTAAGTGAGATTAGTCTGGACGATGAAATGTTGGTGGAACTAACCATATCGCCAAGACTTTATGACGAACTTAGTGCCCTTGGTGAAGAGTCAGTTTGGAATGAAATGGAAGAAATCAGTGAGGTAGACTCGAAAGGAAATTTTCCTTTAGTGTGTGAAATCGATCAAGGTTCTAATCAGAATCTTAAGGAGAAGATTTCCGAGCAAATCGCTGGAAAACAACTGAAGTTTGAAGAACTTGTTAGCCGTATGGTTGCAGAACTTAAGTATGTGGGCAGCCGTAGCAAATTAAAGAAAAGGTTGAAGAAACATGTTTGTGTCAATAAGGGCATTGTTTGCATGAAAGTTCCTTGAAATTTAAAGGAGATATTATGACTAACACTCCAGGTATTTGGTGTATATAGTATGTTTGTAATACCCATAGATATTTAATGGTTTTAGTAGATGACTGTACCTGTAAATATTCCTTTGTATTATTATTACGTATTATTTAGTATTTTTTGTGAAGAAAGGGTAATTCGTATAGTGCATATTCTCCGTAAATCGTTCTTCTCCTTCATTTATATATGTATATATGTATTTCGTCCAAGAAACGATTTTCAAAGTGGGGGCCATATGATATGAACCTCACGGCTCATATCCATGTGCCGTTAATTATTCTTGGTTTTTTTATATTAGTTGGTTCTTATTACTTGATTGTTAATATTCCGTATTTGTAATATTTTATATTTCATAATTTTTGATAAATAGAAAGATTATTACTAGACTTATATAATCCACTAATATTTCCTTTATTGTAACAAAAGTGTAAACGCAGCCTAATGTAATAATCTGTATGTTAATTTTCTGACCGAATCTTTAATATTGAATATGTAAATCTGTGTTCTTTCACGGCAGAAAAATGTTTATGATTTAGATTGACATAGATTTCGTTTAACAACAATGGGAAGATCGAATCTGTTCTTTTAAGTTTAATGTATTCAATAAGGTTCAAGTTGCAACGAGGAATGATTCTAGTTTAGTCTTTATTAACAGAGATGAATCGTTCCCCTTATACAATTTTATTTGGTTTTGCTGCAACGTGGAAATTAGTTAAGCTTTGATATTGAGATTGTGAATATAGACATTGATGAGTATTTAGTTTTTGGAAATGTCGGAAGTCGCGCTGTGCAAATTACGTAATGCTTAACAAGTGAGCATCGATTGGAAAGGTATATAAGTCAATGCGGAGCTTAGTTTGCACGCATTCCATCAGCGTCGGCTCTACGATATAAACATCTAATGACACTTGGGAATAAATATACCTGTATTTCGCCAAGCACAATTTATACTTCGAAATTTATAATGTTATGGGACGACAGGTTAGGATCGGCCGAAATCCTTTGAGGTTAATGACGCCTGCCTATTGGACATGTATTTGTCACTGTTGACCCATATACTCTCATTCTTACGGATAAATGATAGAATTTCAGATCTCCGAACTTTATTTTGGCCTTCTTCAAAATTTATTCAACGTAGACTTATTTGGGCAAGGAAGCAAAACTAGACATGCAATGCAATATGTCTCGTTTTTCAATGAAAATGTCATCATTGGCGTGTATCTTGTTGCAAGCTCTGCCTATTAACGTTTCTCGATCCCAAGTACTCAGTGGAGCCCCGTAGATTCTATTCTGCTTAAATCCTGCCCGTATTAATATCGATACTCGTGACACATTTTGGTCGCAATACTGTAGGAAGGGGCACGTACGAAAGTTTTTGTCTGCTACTGAATGGTAGGCCGTAAGCTTCGTCTACGGTTGCAAAAATGACAGGGTTCTCTTCCCTGGTACGGCTTCCTCCTAGCGACACACATACACACGTAACTATTCCCTGCACATATACATATTTGGATTTTTTCCCCATGGAGACATGCAGCAAATTAGAATTCTGGATTCATCGAATCGAATACTAACGAACAGGGGATTCTGTATTTCTTTTAAATTTAAGGATATTCATGGACTGTAAATTGTAACTTGAGTGTAATGTAAGCTTTCGTATGTATTGGAAATAAACCATCTCCTGGATAAAAATGAATGAAAAGAAAGGTCAAAGTAACCTCCCAGAAGATGCAGTTGCCAATCTTAAAATTTGAGAAGAGTCGTTCATTTATTTCATGATTCACCAACAACACCCTTAAGTTCTCAATGCTTTACTCACCAAGCCCGTACCTGAGAGGGGTCAGAGTATCCCATTTAGCCGCCTGAGTTTTAGCCGAGGTGAAATTAGAACATAAGGTATTTGGAAGATTGAGGCAGGCTAGGATTACCATAACTTGCAGCTCTCTGTGTGTGTGTTACTGAAAGGTTATCTATAGTGGAGAGTGAAATAACACACAGTTATAGTTATATGAACATACATATATATATGTTACGCAGATGAATTGCGTCTTACATTAAGCTAAGGTCAACCCTCATGCGTGAATAAGCGCGCGTAACGGCCATAGTAAGTCTCGCAGGTAGGTAAGACGAGCAGAGCCGCGCTCGCTGTGAAAGAGGTTGAGTTGACAGTAGCGTCGAGACGTTCGTCGCGTCCAGTTTAGCAGCTGCCGTGCGACCGATCAGTGGTTGTACGTTTTTCTTCGCCTGTGCCTCATTTGTCTACAGTATATTTGGATATACAACTTTACGTCCGACTAGGGAAGTCACGTCGTCCATTGCATTGCGTCCGGTCACGCCCATTGCGTCAGTGACACCCGTTGTTGTTCCGTCGTGAGAGCAGGTGGAGAAACGTAAGAGCCTTTCAGGCTGGGTGCAAGTTCTCTCGCGCATTCCGCTATCTTCTTAACAAAATGTTTTGCCGCATCGGGTCCACAGTACAGGATGACATCATTTAATTTTTCTCCGTAGATGGAGAAACTGCAAGGCTCGTGGTGAAAAATTTGTATCGTGCTTGAGGTAGAGGGATCAGGGTTGCAAGACGTCATGGGAACTTGGAAGCTTTCAAAGTCGGCATAAAGGACAGAGGGGGATGGTGGAGAAGAGCCTGGTGTTTCTGAAATTTCATCTTGGTTCCGGGTTCCGGCATGACATCTTCGGGTTCTGCATTCACGGAGCCAAAACACTTGTGCTGTTCTTTCATCTTCTTTCCCTCGCGAAAAATTCTCAAGCATCGATCGCAAATTTCGATCCTTGGTGATCTGTCTTCCTACTAATCGTGAGAAATTCCGTATCAAACTGTAACAGCCATCTACAAGCAAGAGTCGAATTACATTATTCTGGCTTCTAGCAGGTCTTAACACACGAATGTTGTCGCAATCGTCAACCCCAAACACAGAAATATTGATATCTTCCCCTTTTTTCTCTCTATAGTTTTTTTCAAATTGATTGATCTTATTCAGAGGCACAGGATAGGAAATTCCTCTCATCATATTCTCGTATCTTCCCTCATATCCTCTGTAATTGGACAGGCGTTGGGGGTTAACATTATTAGTTGGGTGTAATGCGGCGATGACAGACCACAGGAAACTTTTCGCATCGTTACTTTGTATGTTCAACACTGCATTTTGCTTTTTTTTTTGCTTGTTTTTTTGAGCGCTGCGTAATGGTTTGAAATTGCAGACTCGAAGTTCTAACGCGTGATTCTCACCGCAAAGAGTCCACCCACTTCCTCTACCTTCAAAGTCTTCTTGTTTTTCTCCCAAGTGCTCGAATAGCCGTGTCACAATTTCCTCCAGATCCTCGTTATTGTCATCGTGTAAGCATTCGCACCCTACGTAAAAACTGAAAGTGCTTGACTCGGAGGAGACAACTTTCTCATACAGCAGGGTCAAGACGAGATGAATTTTAATTGCAACATTGACGAGGCAATCACGTAATTGATGTACTACCAGAGATTTCACTTTGTCGAGGAAGGTGCTCGAGTCACACTTTTCACTTCCAGATTTATAGGTCATGATGCGTGCACTTTTATTCAAAGCACCGCCTTCATGCGCATCAATGCGAGATTTCTTTGCCGGCGGGACTACGACATCATGATCCGGTAGACGACATTTTTTCAAATGCCTAGCAATGTTAGGTTTAGAAATCAACTTCTCACAGTTGCGACATGCCACTTTCCCGCAAAGACCGGAGGGACCTGGTTGCGATTCCATTTTTTCCCTCTGTTATTTATATATATATATACAGAGAAATTTTTGGGGGGGGGGGTTGTGGTGATGGTGGTGGTGGTAGGGGAAAGCGCACTGAAACAGAAGGAAAAAAAAAGTTGAAAAATGTTAAACATTTTTTTTCCTTCCACAAGTACATATATATATTAGACGCGAACAGTGCACACACTGTTGTAGGAGGTGTGTGTGTCAATTTTTATGATTCCTCTGAATATGTGTGTGTGTGTGTGTCAGACGCAAAACAAAATAAATATATATATATCATGAAAAAAAACTTACCTTTCAAGAGAGATAGAGAGACTTCAAAAACTTGTAGCTCACTAAAACTTCCACGATGATATATATGTATACTGCCAGACAAACAAATTAAAAAATACTGAACTGCCACAATTGACGTTCACCTTTCAAGAAAAATAGAGAGACTTCAAAATAAAACTTGTAGCTCACTAAAACTTCCACGATGATATATATGTATACTATCAGACAAACAATTAAGAATACTAAACTGCCACGATTGAGGTTCACTATGATAATGATGTACAAAAAGAGAAACTGGTGCGTTATATAGGAACCGCGACCCCCTTGGTGAAAACACAATGAGGGCTATAGTCAATGTCCTAGCAATGAACCCCGTTGACACTTCCACCTCATGCGTGTTTATCATGGTATTCGATCATTTTTTTCCTCGCATCCTCTTACAGATTCGCTTCGGGCAGAAGCGGATGCGAGATAATTAGGTTCGGGGAGTTTGTTGCCGTTTGTGGTTGCCGAGGGTGGAGTCGTCCACTGCGGAAGTGGATGGCAATGAACCCCGTTGACACTTCCACCTCATGCGTGTTTATCATGGTATTCGATCATTTTTTCCTCGCATCCTCTTACAGATTCGCTTCGGGTAGAAGTGGATGCGAGATAATTAGGTTCGGGGAGTTTGTTGCCGTTTGTGGTTGCCGAGGGTGGAGTCGTCCACTGCGGAAGCGGATGGCAATGAACCCCGTTGACAGTTCCACCTCATGCGTGTTTATGTGTGTGCACCACATTGTTCCCGAAAAAGAGAGGTTTACAAAGGTCACGATATATAAACATTTGGGTCCCGGATTTGGAAAATTACAATAAGGTGCATTCATCCTTCAAGAATGAGAGGATGAGAGGATGAGAGCTCATCTTTCACTCATCACTGCTTTTCTGCGCCCGTGAAACATCGTCAGCGCAATAAATGAGGCGCGGAACAGGGAGAGAAAATAATACACGCGCGCGCGTGTGTATGTGTGTGCCACATCGTTCCCGAGAGAGAGGTTTACAAAGGTAACGATCTACAAACATTTGGTCCTTCAAGAATGAGAGGATGAGAGGATGAGAGCTCATCTTTCACTCATCACTGTTTTTTTGTGTCCTGAAATATCGCCAGCGCAATAAATGAGGCGCGGAACGTGGAGAGAAAGTGAGTGAGTGTGTGTGTGCGTGTGTGTGTGTGTGTGTGTGTGTGTGTGTGTGTGTGTGTGTGTGTGTGTGTGTGTGTGTGTGTGTGTGTGTGTGTGGCACATCGTTCTCGAGAGAGAGGTTTACAAAGGTCACGATCTACAAACATTTTGGAGGATGAGAGGATGAGAAGATGAGAGGATGAGAGGATGAGAGGATGAGAGGATGAGAGGATGAGAGGATGAGAGGATGAGAAGATGAGAGGATGAGAGGATGAGAGCTCATCTTTCACTCATCACTGCTTTTCTGCGCCCGTGAAACATCGTCAGCGCAATAAATGAGGCGCGGAACAGGGAGAGAAAGTGAGTTTTTCAAATTTTTGTGGTCGTTTGGTCAAGAAATCAGAGTTGTGGTCAAAGGCATATTTACTATCTACTCACCTGTAAGTAGAAAACGAAGGTCCAAATAAACACTATAATGTGGAGAATTTCTCAAAAAAAGGAGAAGACGTTTTACAATCAAATTAGTACTCCTAGAATGTAATATGGTGGTTGTGTTTCCATTTTAATGCGTAGAATCATGATTCCAAGCTGGCACACTCGATATTTAAGTTTCCTCATATAAACATGAAAAATAAACAGAAAAAAAGGCGAATTAGAAGAGAATAATGGAAGAGAAGAAAAAAAAGGATAGGAAAGAGGAGAGGAAACCTAAACAGAGGGGAATACAATGAGAAATAGGAGCATCAATTACAATTTGTGATTAAAACAGTCATCCTACAAATACACCAAAAATTGCATTAAGTAATATGCACTAAGAAATTATTTACCAATGAAATCATGATTGAGATCAGACAAGAGACATTAGTCAAAAAGGCAAAATATTACACATAAGCTAATTTACAACATAAAAAAAAATGTTAACATAGAAATCCTATATATTCCAAAATTGCATAAAATATATATCTTCAATGTTGTTAAGATTCTAAGTCAAATACCCAAGCAAAATACAAAATCCAAAGGTGTGGTATTCCATGCATTTCTAAGATGCGAGGACCTGGGTCATGAGAAAAGTAACGGGTGGTGGGGGGACGACGTCGGCAATGTGAAGCAGAGTGTCCAGTTCGGCGGCAAAAGTTACAGTAGAAAGGTTGAAATGGGCATGAAGAACGTTGAGGATTCTGCTCTCGGTTGGGGTATAAAAGTGAAGCTATCTAGGAATCTGATAAGTCCACCTCTAATGAAGATTCCTCTCGCAGATAATACGGTTTGACATGTGATATATGGACCTTCCGGAGGAAAACCTCAGTTTCCGGATCGACTAATAGAACAGTTACGGGACCCAAAACCTTAAAAACTTTAGCAGGACCTGCCCAACGTTGTTGGAGCTTTGCAGTGACTTTCTGAAAGGCATTACTTTGTGGGAAGGTTTTGTAAAGAACTAAATCCCCAACTTTAAAGGAGGAAGGTTGCCTTTTAGGGTCGTATCTATTACGCCGCGTTACCCATGCTTTTTGTAAATGATGGAAGGCTTGCGCCCAACATTTTGCACGATCAGCGGAAGGAGGACCAGCTAATTCAGAATCGGATTTGAATTCCCAAAAAAAAATCATAGGTCCGTCAATGTCCCGTCCAAACAAAATCTGTGCTGGAGTAGTTTGTATACTATCCTGTACCGCCGTATTGAATGCAAACGAAATTGCATTGAAATGGACATCCCATTTAGTATGGTCGTCAGAATGATAGGCGATCAGAGAGGCCTTGAGATTACGGATAAAGCGTTCTGCCAGTGAAGGATTTGGATAGTAGGAGCTAGTATATATATGTTTGACTCGAGACTCAAACAAGAAGGAATTGAAATAGCGAGATCGAAAATATGATGCATTATCAGATACCAATTCACACGGCGCCCCAAACACCAGAAACAAAGACCGAAGTTTTTCCACTATTTGATTAGATGTGGGTCCCCGAAGAGGATAAAGAGAAACCCACTTGGAAAATGCATCAACCACTACCAAGATGTAGGAATTTCCTTTGGACGAACGTACCAAAGGGCCAACAAGGTCAATATACAGTCGTCGCCAAGGATGTTTGATGATCTCCGATGACAAAAAACCAGGAGGTTTACGTATAACTAATTTGGCCTTTTGGCAAATGTCGCAAGACTTAACATATGTCTTAATGTCTTGAATACATGATGGCCACCAAAATATACTCATTATTTTCTTGGTACACTTTTGAACACCCAAGTGTGAACCTCCGACGGGGGTATCGTGGTAGTAACGGCAAATAAGATGTTGAAGAGATTGAGGAACGACAACTAATGAGAACTTAGAACGTGGAGGTTGCCAGACGAGTAAGTCATTATAAAGAGCATAATATTTATAGGATTGACCCGTTTGCAATTTCTGAATAATTGGAAGTAGAATACAATCTTTGTGTTGAAGATCTAGAATGTCCGATTTGCTAAAGGGAATAATTTGGAATTTTGGTGCAGCACAGGCAAGAGAGGTAATGGATTGAGGAGAAATCTGAAATTCATCCGGTGAATACATTCTAGATAAGCAATCAGCAACGGGATTTAGTCGAGAAGCAATATGTTCTACAGAATAAGAAAAACGTGACAAATAAAGCAACCAACGACCAAACTTGCCGTATTGCTCAGGATGGCGTAAAAGCCAGGAAAGTGCCTGATTGTCCGTCTGGAGAGTGAAGTGCTTCTCGGTTAGATATGTTTCAAACTTTTTGAATCCATAAACAATGGCACAACATCCGGCCTCGTATATGGATTGTCGACGTTCTATGTCAGTACGCTTGCGAGAAGCAAAAGCAATAGGACGTAATGATCCATCTGGCATACGTTGGTTCAGGGTAGCTCCCAGAGCCAATCCCGAAGCATCGCATTGCAAAACAAATTCCCTTGAAAAATCGGGCAAAGCCAAAACGGTATGTTCAAGAAAAACCTGTTTAAGATGATCAAATTGTTGTTGATCGCTCTCAGACCACGTAAAGGGAAGACCCTTTTTCTTTTTTGTCTGTTAAGAAGGAGGTAATATCAGAATACGATGGAATAAAGCGCGAATAGTATCCCAATAATCCTAAAACGCGCTGAACAGCTTTGACGTTCCTAGGAGAGGGCATATCTTGAATTGCTGAGATACGATCTGGATCTAAAACAAGTTGTCCCTCGCGTAAAATATATCCCAAATATTTAACCTCAGTTTGCATCCATTTGGATTTAACGGGATTTACAGTTAGACCGGCCTCACGAAATGCCTGCAACACCAATTTAAGATGAATCTAATGAGTCTTTTCATCGGGACTGTAGATCAAGACATCATCAGCGTAGTTGACCAGGAATTTATATTTAAAAGGACCCAATATTTTGTCCAAGGCACGAGTCAATAATTGGGTACCAAGATTGATACCAAACGGAACCCTAGTATAGCGGTATTGGCCAAAAGAGGTGACAAATGCCGTTAAGTCTTTACTAGGTTCATCTAGTCTTATCTGGTGAAAACTTTTGCAAAGATCCAAGCAAGAAAATACTTTAGCAGCTTGTAAATGTTGAAAAATCAAATCTATACGGCTTTGTGGAAAGGCGTCATAGGCAATAAGCCGGTTAAGATGCTTATAACTACAAACAAGACGATGACCGCCGTCTTTCTTATCTACGACGTAACAAGGGGATGCGTAAGGGGAGGCGCACTCCTCTATGATTTTCTGGTCTAACAACTCCTGAATTTGCTGACGTAAAATGTTTGTTTGGGTGGGTTTTAACTGAAATGGTTTTGAGCGAAAAGGAACATTAGTAATTAGGGGAATAGAAACAGGTTCCAGCGTACAAGTACCCACACGTTCTGTGACAACATCCTCATATTCCTGTAATAAACTGGTACTGCTGGTAGACAAGTTATTAGTTGGAGAGTGACTAACTTCCTCAATAAGTCGTACCTGATGTTTCTTTCTCTGAGGTACCGAAGAGGCGAAAGGAATGGGATCATTTGAATAGGGAAATGAAACAACTAACTGGTCAAAGGAAATAGTACCCTTTGAATGTGAAAAAAAATCTGAGCCAAGAATAACTGGAAAAGGTAAAGTGTCCGAAATCCAAAAGGTCCATTTCCAAGACAATCCCTGTAACTTCAATGTCAAAATCACATGTGAGTCGAGGCATATAGATTGATTATTAACAGTTTGCAACGTACGACTAATGTCTTGAGAAATAGATGGTACAGGACGTAAGGTGGCTAAAAGTCCCCTCGCAATTAAGGACACAGAGCTTCCGGAATCGACAAGAAGACGACTCGGTGTAGAATTCAAGGTGGCATGTATAATAGGCATGACTTTTTCAATAATCGTCAAAGGGTGTTCTATATGAGTTATAGTCGTAGTCTCTGATGGTGAAGAACGTTCCTTATCAACAGGAGAGGGCTCAATATTCGATAAGTTAGTATTATGCCGTGAGACGACATTAAAGGGTAGATCATCAGTTTTCTTTGAACTATCCAAGGAAGGGGAAGGAGAAGGAAATACAGGTAAAGTTGGTAGAGGCTGTGGGAGATGAGAATCAAAAGAGTGTAAAATACAGTTTTGCTCTTGTTGGTCCTGTCGACGTAATTCCATGGGCCATAACTCCCTAGACAAACAAATGAAACTAGTGATGGAAGTCGGTCGATCAAAGCCCATTAAATGCATGCGGGTGGTATCTTGTAAATTCAATAACACGAATTCCAATAGACTAGATTCAGACCAGTCCACAGGTAATACATGATAAACATCATAAATGTCATTCAAGTAAGTGGAAAGCATTTCCCAGGTTCGCTGAGGACGAAGGAGGTATTTATCTAGCAACATTTGCATTTTGGGATAAGGGACGAAGCGATACCACATAATGCGTCCAAACGTTGGCCATGGGAATTTCTCAGTAAGAGAATCATGCCAAGTTTCCCGGAGAGGTCCCCGTGTGGATGCAAATGCCATCAATAATAAGGATTCTAAATATATAAGGTTTAATTTAAAAATTTTATGGAGATTTAACAAGAAATGGAACAACTGGTCGGGGTCCGAACCATCTGTCGGTGGTAATACCTGTAAAAGATCTACGGCTGTCGAATATCTAATGTAGTTTGTGATATTGGAATAATCGGGAGGCAACAAAAGTTCCCTAGGTGTGTGAAGGTTTGGGGTCTGCAAAAATGGTGAAGGTTGTATGGTAACGGGCGGGAAGGGAAAAATAACCGACCCAATCCCATGCAAATGGCCTTGGAAGGGAAGCGACATTATATTTATCACTTGGCTAGGATATCCAAAATGTCCACAAGGGAATAGCCCGAACAAAAGAAAGCCAATAGTATCCAAGTGACAAGACAATTGCAAAAGTGCAACATCAAGATATCCAGTGAAATAATTAGAAACAGTAAACCCAAAAATCCCTATGTGGCAACGCTTTCCCAAAAATTTTACACGGAAGTAAGGCAAAAAAAAAGGGGAGGGGGAGGGGGATAAAAATTAGCAAAGCAAAAAAAAAATTTTTATGTAAGGAAAACAGGTGTAAACCAGAGTTATCGTAACACCAATATTACCAAAAATAGTAATATCAGGAAGGGAAAAAAAATTGCAATATTTCGACTGGATAAGTTAGAGAAAAAATAATAACCTGCTCTGGTACCAGGAACTTTGTAACGTGGTTGTTGCGTACGTAAGAAAAGACAGCAAAAGTTATTTAAGGAAACGTGCAAAAGGTCCGGGATCAATTATCGTACGTTCGTAGAAACGAATAACAACTTACCAGTTACAAAAGTCACAAAAGTGTTGAGGTTAATGGCCAGCGTTTATCACTGCCGCCTCAGTCTCTATAGAGAACCAATGAACAAGGAGGGGTGCATCTGTTTGAACATATGAGACCCTCCCAAACACTAAGCAAAACAAGGTATATAATGAACATATAGTCACAGAATATCGTGGAAAATTTCACACTATGTCAACCTTTCAATATAGATATGCGTATATTCGTGTACGGGGGTGTACACGGAACGCCACAAAAAATATGTGTACTACTCTGACCAATCAATTTATCTTTTCTTTTGACACTAGTAAACTCTCGTTCTTCATTAACAAGCAAGGTTCCAAAAAGAACAAAAAAGAAAAAAGAATATGAGAGCAAAGTTCATTTGTGACTCTAAGTCAGAATTTATTGCGTTAATCTCGCAACGAAGATTGATTAACGTCCCAACATGAAAACATATACATCAAAACCATTATTAACAAGAAACCCGTCTTTTAAATCACACAAGATTATTTCCAAAATAGGTTCAACAATTATTTCTCCCCCACGTTTACTCCATAGTTTCATACATATGGTCGTTATAGTTACGACAACGAATATGAATAAATTCAACCAAACCATAGAATCACGTAATATCAAATATCATTAACAAGTAAAAATTCTCAACAACAGATTGCAATAAAAAAGCTCTTATTCCTTCTTATAACAAATTCGTCCCCTTTTTTTTACTTTGATGCTCTCTTGTTACCTTATTTTAGTATTTTCGTGCCAGGCAAACATTATCTCTCATTGCATTCTGTCACCTCCTGAGACGCAATAATAATTTACTCTAACGTACGCCTTGCTCAATTATCATTAAGAAAATTAGAAATTCTCCTTTACTTTTTTGTATGCGACGAATAAATGCGACGACGCACATGTCCAAACAATTACGTAATTAATTCCATTTTGTATAGTTCCAATAAACCGACACTTATATCTCCTTCTTTCCAATTATTCGAACTGGAGATTCAAAGTATTTCAACCCGACGCACTTCACTGTATTTGGTACAGCGCAAAAAGAAGTATTTGACACAGTACATACCTCAATAGTCCATTCAAAACCATTCCATCTGACCAATAGAAGTCTGCAACTGGAGAATCTAATAGGATTTGGCTTCTTTCTCATGCGGTCGTCTCTTCCCTCGAATTGGTATAACGAAACTCAACTTTTCTCGCAATCAGGGTTCCGTGACAACCTTCCATAGGAGTAGCGGTAACGTGTATCCTGTATAATACAGCAAACAGTCTGTGGACACGTCAAACTGGACTCGGAACACGCGTCTTTGATTCGTCACATGAAATGCAACTTTTCCACTACTTAACTTCAAAATCCGAAGCTTGTGATAACAATCCACATTCGGGTGATTGTACGAAGTATGGAGACATAGTCCAAAACGAGCATGTGCAATTAGGATCCGAAAAAAATGCAAGTCTCGTCCAGCGAGACACAGTTCCACACTAATCGCCCGTCATACTCCGTCTTTTTTCTCGCTCGTTTCCATGCGAGGAACAGGCTGTTACGTGGGAGTCGGTCGGATCGGAACTGATTCAGCTTACACGTTCGTAAATGCAGCTCTGGGCAAAGATAAGTAGAGACACCTAGCGGCGACTGGCACAACCAACAAAGCAAGCGTGACGCACGGCGTACTACGAAGGAGGAAATGTGAGGTCTTTCCTACGCGAAATATGACGTAATACTTCTTTAGTACAAATCGCGCAGGAAAAACGTCACAAGGTGTGTGCAAAAAAATATCAAGAGGGGCATATTTTTGACAGGATTATGGACAACAATCTGACAGAAGTGCCTTTTGTAAGTGTGGACAAATCAATCTGAGGGGGCTCATCATTTCACAGGAACTTCCCGAGGGCATTTTTACAAAAATCTTGGATTAGACGGAGTACCACACTTGAGCAAAAAGCTCTTATGGGCATGTTGAGCAAGTTTTAAGTGTAGCCAAATCTGCCTGAGGGGGGTTCATCATTTATCGAAATGGTTATAGCATCAATTATACTACTATAAATTAAGTGTATTTCAAACTAAAGTACTTAAAAAACTACTTGGACCTTTAAGGCATGAGGGTTCATGTGAGTGGAGAAGGTTACATAATATAGAACTGCATGGTATGTATTCATGTCCGGACATGAGAATATTTAAATCACGGAGAGCTAGGTGGGCTGGCCATGTGACACGAATGGGAGAGGAAAGAGGAGTTTACAGGAAACTTGATGAAAACTTTATGATTCGAAAACTGTAGGAATGTCAAGACGAACATGGAGGGAGAAGGTTTAAATTGAACTTAAATAAATTGGTAAGGATAGGAAAGATAGGATTGATCGTGGAAGTTTTGTATTGCTTCAGCCATAATCCTTCGGGTTTAAGATAGTTAGAGCGTAAGTAAGAAAGGATAGAAATTAACCATAATATTAAAAAAAATGTAGTTTTTTTAGTAGTACATATTTACTAAATACTGAAACAAGAGCATATATTACGTTATATTTCATATTATGAAGTAAGGTTTTTCATCTTACAGGTGCCTCTGGCTCTCTGCCTGGCTGATGTCTCTCGTCGTTTCCATTATACTCGCAGTGTCAACCTGGGAGAAAGCAAATAGAAACCCAATTGGAATGTCGATTGTCAACACACCGAATATGGTTGTTTTTCCATCAGTTTCTCTTTGCCCATTTTCTTCAATTAATAAGACTGAAGGTGAAATGGTTGTATCAGAGTAAGTATATTAAGACGTTATATTTGACTATGAATATGCATTGCATATAGATAACTGAAATAAATATTCAATCCTCGCAGATAAGGACTCAAATACGCCCACGACTAATTTTGAACACTTGTGTTGTCGGTGAAATCAAATAAATGAAAACAATCATTTTGAAAATAATTAAAATTGAATTATTTCGGAAGAAATAAGTCCTGACGCTTTCCCAGCAGCTAGTTTGGCAGGTTAACACAAATCACATATTCGTGGATATCCATCTGAATTCCTTCCCACCAAAAAATGTACTTTTAGGCATCGTTTTTGCAATTCCAACGTGGGCACCACTTAAACGAAAATCGTGTCAAGAACGGAAGAAAATATTATCCATAATCTTAGGTAAAACAACAGTAGTGGTTGTAGCTGGAGGCGGTTTCACAGTGTGTGACATGTATAAAAATCGTTCACTCTGTAACCGATAGTGTACGAGATATAACCTCCTTATATATTGGCAGTATCCAAAGTGGGGGAGGTGGAGTTTAATAACCATTTCGTTTGCAAATAACAATTGTCAATACATCAATGTAACAAATCCTTTCATGTGCACTATGGAGAAAGCCATGTGTCTCATAGCAGTGAGCAGTCATTTTATGTTCATTATTGTTCCGGAGATCCAGTAGATTACAGCACACTTCTGGTCTCACATTGGGCTCTCCATGTGTTGTCAAGGGAAGTGGGGAACGCGGAAGCGACCCATCCTGCGCGATAAGAAACCCAGCAACCCCTAGAATGATGTGCGCATGGTACTTACTCCTGCCACGTCGTAACACTCGGCGCCACCGCTGTTATCTGGTTGGAATGTGGTGCATTTCCCGCTCCCTACTACCGTTGCCAGCATAGCGAGCGTCCGGCGTAGGGGTAGAAAAGAGCTGTAGTCCTTGTTGTTATGTAAGAAATATGTGTGTGTGTGTGTGTGTGTGTGTGTGTGTGTGTGTGTGTGTGTGTGTACGTTCTTGAGATGAAATAATGTTCATAAATTATACACATTTTAAAGTCCAATTTAATTATCTTTCTGATGATACAGTTGCATGACAAACATGTTCTTTGATCAAAGGAAAAGTATATATTGTTTTTTGAACATCGTTACTTGCCTCTGGAATTTTCTATTTTCTTCTCATTAAAATACGTGTTGTTATTAAAGGTGACTTAATAATGTTAAATTTGTACAAACTTTCCTAAATCACTAAATATTATTAATCTGTTATATTTATACGTTAACTAGCTGATTATCCGGCGTCGCTCGGGTATTTCATGGATTCTGACTATAGTGTAAAATGTAACAAATTTTGTTTACAGGTATTTCAAAGTATAAGTACAGTATACAAACTAGGAAGTAATATATTTGGTCAAAAAAAGTTTTTCATATAACTAAATTTTTATTTTCGGAATCACCAATTACCAAATTGAGTAAACATATCAGAAACCCCTCACCATCTATTCAGTAACGTGTGTGGCCTCCACGAACAAGTAGACATTCTCGAATACGACGGTGTATGCTGAAAATCAGGTTATCCAATACATGTTGTGGAATATTGTCCCATTCCTGAATGGCAGTGTGTATCAGATCACGTAAGGTATGTGGTGGGTGAGGGCGGTTTGCAAAGGCACGTTTGAGAAGATGCCAGGCATGTCGGTCGTATTACATGTACCCAGTTCCAAACTCCACCTCTAGGGGTGCTAGGGGTGTATTGGAGTTGAACGGCGTTGGGAGTGACCCTATGTGTCTTAGCGATTCCGAAAACTATGGATCCCACACTAATATCGGTCGTTTTCTATTATTTTTACATGTCTCCATTATTCCACCCCCACCCCTAGGGATGACAGGGGTGTCTTACCCCACAGTTTTTCATTCCACATTGTAAGTCATATGTGCACCAAGTTTGGTCGTCGCGAATATCACCAATTAGCTTAGCGACACCAAAAAATATGGATCCGACGCTAATCTTGGTAATTTTTTACATTTGAATTTTCACCCTCTCTCAACCGCCATCCCGATAGGTGATGAACGTTAATTGGAACGGCATTGAGAGTGTCTCTATTCATCTTAGAGACCCCGAAAACTATGGATTTCACTAACATCGGTCGTTTTCGATTATTTTTACATGTCACCTCCTCCCACCCCAACCCCTTGGTGTGCCAGGGGTGTCTTACCCCCACAGTATTTCTTTCTAGTTTGCATCTGATACGTGATCCAAGTTTGGTTGAAATCGCTCCAGGCGTTCGAGAGTTATGCTGGAACAAACACACATACACACATACATCCATTTATATATATTAAGAAGAAGATTACTACATTGATATACTTTTCTATTGAAGTGTTTCTTCCATTAATTTCGAAAACACTCAATATAAGGTACTGTTGAAATTCTTGCTGTTCCGGATGTATAACAAGAATAACAGGGCTTGTACTACAGCATATAATTCGGGCAAGAATCAGGAATTGCCTTGAGGCAAGGATCAGCTCACCACAGCAATTGGGCAATTGAGAAATTTTCACACAGAAAGTACCCCTGAGGGACATTGGTGCAAGTACATTACAAAATAAAACACGTTGATATCGCACATAATATATATCTATACATCAATTTGGCAGATTTTTTATAATAATATAACATAATATATTAGTAAATACGTACACTGATTTTTTTTTTATTTAAGTGCACTAGTGCTATCAACGTACAATATTATATAGTGTATACAATCTACAGGGAAAAAGGGAGGCAAGTCAGTAAATGGTCGAAAATGAGTTAACAGCAGATTCATGTAGCTTGAATGATGTAGTTGATGGGGACGCAATGTCAGAACAACAGGAAAGTTAGTCACTGAGAAATAAAATCTTGAATATTTCGCCTACAGGGGAAGAAGAAGGTAATTCAGTTTAATAGAGGGGAAAAAGGAAAAAAGGAGGCAAGCCATCTTACGAAAGCAACTTCACCACTATAGTGATCGCGCTGCATGTGGCAACACTGTCGG
Source organism: Lepisma saccharinum (assembly GCF_977018435.1). Taxonomy (NCBI): domain Eukaryota; kingdom Metazoa; phylum Arthropoda; class Insecta; order Zygentoma; family Lepismatidae; genus Lepisma; species Lepisma saccharinum. The sequence continues at coordinate 25,437,222 of NC_139237.1, forward strand.
ATTGAAATTTTTCATGCTGTTTTTTTTTTTTGTAAGGGATATCATTCTTTGTGCACCTTGCATTCCATTGTTAAATTGTGCTTTCTTCCAATGCCCGGCCAACATTAAACGTACACGTGACCGTCAATTGCATTCGCCATTTCAGAACTGAGGAGGCGGTGAAGTCTTATAAACTACAGACATTGTTCTACAGTGGGTTGCCCCATCGTAAGTGTTTAAACGTGAATTTCTTCTTTCTTTAGACTCTTGCTTTGTGAGTAACATTTTTTTCAGAATCTGATTCATAGCATAATGAGTGAATGTGACGAAGGACCATGTGTATCTACAAACCGTAGTAAAAAGTGAAAGAATTTTTGGAGATTAAAGGGCGCTAACAAGAAACTTAGGGCCCAGACGGCGACATCGGAGATTCCTGTAATTGTAAACTGCAATGTTTCAACTTTGTTGAAGTGAAACATAGAAATAAACTTATCAGTGACTTTATTAATTTGCAGTGAGAAACAAAGTTTGCATTTGAGTGATTTAATTACATCACGTGATATAGGAGACCAAGAGAAGAAGAAGAATATGCAAAACTACAACATAAAAGTGTTATGTACAGTCACGGACACTTCTGGGTTGTAACGACCCTATTGAAGAAGCACTGAAGCAAGCCATCCATGTCTGACCACCACTGTTCATTAGTCAATCATTGATCTCTGCAGTTTTCAATGCAACATTCAGGCTCTCTGATCGTGCATCGTAAGTTTCAGATCAGGTATCCACATAATTTAATATATTTATAAGCTGTTTTAAGCGAAATTCTCCATTTTTATTTTTTTCCATATATGATATCAATATCACATTTCAAACAGTTATTAATCGTTTCAATGTCATTTGCTGGGTAAAATATTTTCGTATTATTTTAGATTCGAACATGCAAACGCAAGTATCAAAGTATTGCTTTAGACAGCACTCATGATTTTGAAACGTGGAAAGGTAATCATTTTACGGGGAACGTGAAAGTTGGTGTGTGTTGACAGACTGTAATAATAATAATAATAATCCAATAGCGCAACAGGCCAATATCGGGCCAAGGCTTACCTACCGACTGCTGGCCTCCCTCCCACGCGAGCCACCAAGGGGGCGTGGAGATCTGCAGCCAGACTAGGGGGACGGGTGGTCAGCCCGACCGACCCCCAGCCGATGTAGGACTTCGGATTATGCACACTCACTCGGAGCTCCCCAATTTCCTCACGATGGTGAGTTGCCACCGCCCCCATACGTAGGCCGAATAAATTCCGACCAGAGCCGTATTCGAACCTACGCCGTCCCGTTGACAGACTGTAGCTACTGCCATATTAGCACTGACAACTAGGAAGCGTTCTAAATGATCACGTGGCCTCATGCTTTTCGCTAATAAATAACTGCGTTTTTTCAATACACACACAAATACATCGTCGCTTCGGAACATCAAATTTTCATCTTTGCTGCTTTCAGATTACCATCATACGAAGTGGCATGCAATTCAAAAGGTTTTGCAGAAACCTCAGTTTTATAAATAAGATTGAATGAAATTAGACAAAAAAAGAGAAAACATCCCTTACGCTGGGCTCGAACTCGGGTTGCACGCATGCTAGTCCGACACGATAACCAAAACACTCCAAACGAGACAACATGAAATTCTTTCGCAAGTAGTCGACTGAAACGCAAGTTAAATTTCAGATTGCTAATTCCCGAGGTATAACATGCCTTGGCAGATGTGTCTTGCATTTTCTGTACTTATGTTATTTCAGTCGCTTTGTTCTCTCCCTAGGTTAATCACGACAATAAAAAAATAAAGTTTTCCCCTGTGCATAACACCACGTCATGAAGGCGTATAGGAGGTTTGAGGGTAACGAAAATAATGAGGAATATTTTTTAGACAAATATGATAAACACACACACAGGAATAATCACCCTCGCAAAAAACGCAGAACTCGAGTCTGGAACCTTCGACGCAAGGTGTGTTTCTTGTTCTAACTATATGTGTGTGTTTTCGTTAGATTCATGGTATTTCGTGAGTTGATATGAATAAAGTAAATAAATAAGACAAGTGGGTGGAAGGGATTGTAGCTACGGAACCATTGAGAAGATATATATCGCCTATATAGAGAATCTCTATATCCCCTTGTGATAGAGAACTTATTAGAAGAATGAAAATACAGATTAAACGAACAAATTTGTTGTGTATCCTTTTGTCAAAATGCCTAGAAAACAATATTACATACTTCTTCACTAATAGAAAACAATTAAAAAAAACTGCCCTTGTTCTCACTGGTGAAAGCTCTGTACGCTAACCAACACTGTATCAATAACACCGTGTTTTTTTTCCAGTCAGTATGTTTCCTTCCTCAACACCTGAAGACGGACGTGCATCTTAATTTCTCTGATAATTGTTTCATTGCCTATTAATAGAAAACACGTATGTCAAAATAGACGCATTCTTTCTGTGAAAAGTCCCATGTTTCGCACATCGTGCTTCTCAATTTACTGATATTTGGACATTCACTTCGAAGTTAAAACTTAGTTTTGTGTGTTTGTTTCCACGTGCATGTGTGTGAGAAGAGTGGGTGCACGTGTGTTGGATATTTTTCTTGGTATTATTTTCGTTCAAAGCATTAATATAATTGTAAATTATGGAATTTACTGTAATGCAAGGAGTGAAAACCAGTCCATCAGGTTCGTTCCCAAACAACATTAAATAATGGAACGTAACGTGGACCGAGTATTATTCCATGTCGAGAACACGAGACATTACCATCGACAATCTTCATCTCGTATTTCTCTTTGGCATCACTACTTAATTTTCAGATATGTATACCCGTGACTGGTATACAAGCCGGAGAATTGCAATGCTGGTTGGGTTGTCTAGTCACAAGGCGCTTGGTGGTCAGACATGGATGGCTTGCTTCAGTGCTTCTTCAATAGGGTCGTTACAACCCAGAAGTGTCCGTAACTGTACAAGGTAATACTTCCAGGCGAGACTAATGCAAGTGTAAAGAGATACAAGTATGTCAAAAATCTTTTCGTTCACTCCACGGCATTTCTAAAAAAAAGACTGGAAATTATCCAAAGAGCCATAAAATGTAATAAAGATAGAGGCAACCACATGCGAAGCAAGCATTGTAATACGCACAATTTATTGTCCTCAGAAATTGAAAAGCTTGTTATTTATCACATATCATCAATTAAAGGCCGTGAAAGCCATTGCAATAGATAGAGTATAGAAAATATATATTTACCACAAGAGCTAATCATTTCTAACTAACTAACTAACTCTCTAGCCTTCTTAAACCCGAAGGTTCATGGCTGCAGCAACACAGGCCTTCCATCTTTCCCTATCTTGAGCAAGTTCTAAATACTCTTTTTTCCATCCCTACCGATTTCCCTTAGGTCATCTCAACGTTGTCCCTCCATCTTCGTCTTGGCCTTCCTACAGGTCTCTTACCATCAGGTTTCCCAACAAGAATCCTGTGAACTCCTCTTTCCTCTCCCATTCGTGCCACATGGCCTGCCCACCTAAGTCTCCTTGATTTAATTATTCTAATAATATTTGAACATGAATACAAATTATGTAGTTCTAAATTATGTAACCTTCTCCACTCAATTGTCTCCTCATCCCTTTTAGGTCCAAAGATTTTCCTAAGGATCTTATTTTCAAATACTCTCAATTTATGTTCCTCTTTCAATGTAAGGGACCAAGTTTCACATCCATATAATACTACAGGCAAAATTACGGTTTTGTATATTTTAACTTTTAGTTTCTTAGATATTAAACGAGAAGACAAAAGTTTATGAAGAGAGTAGTAACATGCATTTTCTGAATTAAGCCTACTTTTTATTTCCTCTTTAATATAATTTTCATTCGTTAATATTACTCCTAAGTATTTGAATTTGGAAACTGGTTCAAACGAGTTGTTATTAATAATTAGATTTTGATTATTACCTAACACTTGGTTTCGGCCTGTAAGCATATATTTAGTTTCCTCTTTGTTAACTTCCAAACCTATCTCTTAAGCAGTTTTGAAAAATATTTTAGCATTATTCTTAATTGTATTCACATCATCCCCCAGTAAGTCTACATCATCTGCATATGCTAACAACTGAGTCACACCATTTAATTTTAGTCCTCCTTTAGTTTCTTTTACCTTCCTAACAGCATATTCTAAGGCAAAATTAAAGAGCAATGGAGATAATGCATCTCCTTGTTTTAAACCATCATGAATTGTAAATTTGTCAGACATATTAATACCCACACGAATTTTACTTTCTGTTTCACCGGTGCATATTTTTATCATACTAACAAGCTTCTTAGGTATTCCAAACTCTAATAATATATTATATAATTTATCTCTTTTGACCGAATCATATGCTTTTTTGAAATCAATGAATAGCTGATGGACATTTTGAAAATATTCCCACTTTTTTCAAGTGTCTGTCTGATGTGAAAAATTTGATCTGTAGTTGATCTGTTACGTTTAAATCCACATTGATAATCACCTATAATTTCATTAGCATATGGGGTTAGTCTTGTTAAAAGAATGTTAAATAATATTTTATATGTTGTTGAGAGTAGAGAAATCCCACGGTAATTATTGCAGTTCATATTATCACCTTCTTTAAACACAGGAACAATTATGGATTCTTTCCACTGTTGAGGGATTTCTTCTTTATTCCGTATTAAACAAATTAATTTATGAATTTGACATATTAATGAATTTCCACCATATTTAATTAACTCAGCTGGTATTAAATCAATGCCAGGTGCTTTGTTATTCTTTAGCCTTTTAATAGCATCTTTAACTTCAGTCAAGTTAGGTTCTGGAACTAAAGGTTCTGCTGTTTGGACTTCATTTACTTCTGATTTATCTCCTACATGGACATTTAAAAGGTCATTAAAGTAGTTCTTCCATCTATTTAGAATATCGCTTGGGTCAGCTAGAAAATCACCGTCTTTATCTTTTATCAAGTTTACTTTAGGTTGCCACCCCTTTGTAAACTCATTTACACCTTTACATAAATCTCTGATATTTTTGTTTTTGCTGTTTGTTTCAATTTTGTTAATTTTGCTTTTCAAGTAATCTCTTTTTTTACTTCTAAATGTGCGGTTAACTTCTCGCTTTATTCTATTATAATTGTTTAGATTTGTATCATCAGAGTTATTTAACCACCTAAGTCTAGCCTGATTTCTTATTTCTATTAGATTATGACATTCATTATCAAACCATGGCTTACTTTTTCTCGGTTTATGGTATCCTATACTTTCTTTAGCTGCTGATTCTATTGCATTACGTATGTGCTCCCAATTCTTATTTACGTCTGTTTCATTTATATTTTCATCATCATTTATATCATTCAAAATATCAAATCTATTTGACAGTTTAATTTGGTAATCTTTCTTAATTCTTTCATCAGTAAACTTTCCTGTATCAAATTTTAGAACTTTTAGATTTTGTTGCTTATGATTTATCACTGCGAGTCTTTCTCTTAATTTAGCAATTACTAAATAATGGTCACTGGCACAGTCAGGACCTCTATGTGTACGAACGTCAATTATACTAGTATGCCTTCTCTTATCAATGAGAATATGATCTATCTGATTATGAGTTTTACCATCTGGAGAAGACCAGGTATATTTATGGATATCTTTATGTTTAAAAGTGGTACTTTTCACAATTAAATTCTTTGAGGTTGCAAGAGTAATCAATCTTATACAATTATCATTACTTAATTCATGAAGACTTTCTTTACCAATCGTGGGTTTAAATGTCTCTTCTTTACCAATCTGTGCATTACAGTCACCTAACAGAATTTTCATATCATACTGAGAAAATTTATCAAAGACCTGTTCTAACTCTGTATAAAAATCATCTTTAGTATTATCATCTTTATCTTCCGTTGGTGCATGTATGTTTATTAAAATAATTTTACACCACCTACCCTGTAAAACTGCACTGATATCCTATCATTAATAAATTCTACTGTTTTAAGAGCCGAGATAATTCTATTATTTATGAAAAAGCCTGTTCCAAAATTATGATTTTCAGTACCACCATAGAACATTTCTAAAATGTTTAATATAAACGTAGATAAGAATCCTCACAACATGGTGTTATATGAAACATACCGTACCATCTTTAATACCAAGTTTAACATTGACATTGGTTACCCAAGAAGCGATTCATGTAGTACCTGTGATGAATTTTCTGCACATAAGAAGTCACTCACGGCCAAATTAGTTTCTGCAGACGTAGGGTTGGAGCATGGTTTAGAGAATATAATAAAAGATATGGAAACTCAGCATCAGGTTCATATTAGAAAAGCAGACACTTTCTATTAGCGCAAATGCCAGGCAAGAATGAGAAGTAGGAAAGATCATCGGATGGAATCAATTTCCATGTATTTAAAAAAAAAATCCCTTGTCCAAGCATTACTACAAACATGGTTTACTACAAACAACAATTAAATGTTTTATCTTACAACATTCAGCAATTGTCTAACAACAAGGCAATTTTTAAGTTTATTTTGAAACTATTTGCAGGAAAGGGCCTAATGAGGTAACATCGTTTTTGAATGAGTACATTACTAACATTCTTAGCACAGACGTACAACATTTATATATTACATATTTTCTCTGACTGAACAGGAGACCAAAATAAAAATTACACTGTTTTCCAATATTTACACTATATTGTTCATGAGAAGTAAAAATCTGCAGTCAGTTATTGTCAAATTTCAAATACGAGGACATTCATACATGGAATGCAACAAGTATATAGGATTACTAAAAAACAAAAACTGTAACTGACGTTCCTAAGGACTGTGTTGTAGTATACTTCTAATAACCTTGTGTTGTAGTATTCCCAATTGCACGAGTTAAGGGGGTTCTAAAGCCATGCTAAAGCATAGACCCAAATTTCTAAGGGTAACCGTACAACTAATATCGATTCGGTAAGGAAGAAATTTTCCGATATAAAAGACTGTTTTATTCACTATATCATGTGAACCTTATAATTTTGTTACGATTGAAGGGATTTAAGTAAATAACAGAAAATATAAGGTCTCCGTCATGTTCAAACTGCTGCGTACAGATGGCGATGAAGTGGTAGTTTTGTTAATACCGGTGCATTTTCCTTCTTTTATGACTAGTATGGAAGATTTCGTGGTGAAACAAGGATCACATGTTCTTTCCGCAAGCACCTTAAATACTATGTGAAAAAATGAAAAAAATTCGTACCTTCAGAGAGTAGTGCGTATCATTAAAACTTTTGAAGTGGCGTTTCGTCGCAATATACTCCGTGGTGCAGATTTATCATAGACTGTTGCCAATATTTCATTCCGTGTTGTCTAACGATATGATCAATGCAAGTTCTTGAAAGAGTGAAAATCAAACCAAGCTACCAGAGGATATCGAATTCCGTACAGATACGAGAACAAGGGAACAAATATTCCACGGAGGATGTTAAAAAGCTGAACAAGCTCGAAGGTAAGTCTTAATATTTAATTGATTGGTGCTTAATATTATCCATCAAAGGCAAAATGTTTGAAATATAGGCAAAATGTATAATTTATTTACATATTGAAGAAATATCTTCTGTTGTAATATCGGTGAGAATATCGCTTGACACTGCATGACTTTTTTAACTTCCAAACGAAGTTGATAAATCTTTGTAAATGTAAAATCAGAATAGAAAGTTATATTTTACGTTAGGCATAATCCTAATAACTACCGTTTTGAGATCATTACTATAGCATAAAATAAACGTAGCTTAATATAGATTATATCTGATATCATTAAATCAATATTGCGTAAAATGCTCTACTTTCATTCCTGTAAGTTAATTTCCAAACCTACGAAACTCGTGCTATTCACATGTACAACATCGGAATGTTTATTACAAATCAGTAGTTTGTTTTAAATGTTTTATTACTTTGCACTTGTACATGGTTGAAACGAGTACTTGCTGAGCTATTTTCTCAAGAGTTTTTCTCTCTTTATTTTTGAAGCAGCTCGCAAATATTCATATGTATTAAGTAGGTCAGGCTAAGTTAGGTTTGATTCGAATAGATGTTATGTCAGATCCCTGAATGTTTGCAAGTTTCGGACACAGTTCTGTTATCTTCCTTTACAGAAACACGTCAGAAAACCGGTTTTGTAAACTGTATGAAGCTCTTCTGTTTTCTTGTCCTTTTATAATTTAGGACGGCTCATAATGAGAGTGCATTTCGTCCAATAACTTGCTGCTGTATATATTTAAAGTGCAAAAGTACATCCTAACTGTTATGAGACTAAAATCTTACCGTCTATCGAACACAAGTCTGTATGTTTACTGAGAATTTCAAAATGAGTACCGGTATAGATAAATGTTCCCATACTTGCAAGTACAAGAGCAATAATTTAATTGTGGTTGACACAGAGCTTCATAGAAATCATAATTTGTCCTGATTATGCTACGTATATTTGGTTCAATATCAGATTGGATTTCAGTAGCCGTTTGCACTAAATAGTTTGCTTTGGATACCAGTGAGTTTGAAGCTTGACTAGTTTTTCTCTCAGATCTATGACTGATTGATTTTGCATGGATGCCTATTATTAACATTCCATGCATATAAAAGTTTTTTTTAAGCTTTTTTGCTTCTTGGCTGGTCTACTATAATAATTCAAATAAAAATATAGTAGGAACTAAATTTCCATTTCATAATGTATTTCTGTTATTTTACCTCCAACTTCTGCTCCTTGGAACAATGATGATGAATAATGATTTGATAAAATGGATGATTGGAACAAAGATAATGATTAAATACATACATGAAACCAGGATTCAAACCTGTAGGAACCTCACTCCATATAGCGTTGCAATCATCACTCTACTGTGAAAATATTTCTAAAAATTATTTTGCCAATTTCTGTTTTAGGCTCATCAATTTAACATTCATTATAAAGTTAGATCATTGAAGTGAGCTCATATCGTGAACCAAACTGCCCTTTAATAACAGGACGATATCGTTAAGCATTATAGTGCCAATTGGATCCATTATTTTCAAATCCATTTACTCAACATCTGTAAGTTGCATTATTAACTCAACTTGTCTAAGGTTGTAACAATGTAATATCGATATTTTTTAAACATGTTTTGTAAGTTCATAGTCTCATATACGATGTTAAAACTATTTTTATTTGTTCCTTTTGCAGATGAGCATTTGAGAAACTGTCTTCTTCCAATAGTAAAGAGCACTCTTGAAATTTGTACAAAAGGACAATAGGTTTGACCGACAATGGCAGATGCGTACCATGGCAGTTGGTGTATAAGCTCCTACGGAATATAAATCAACAAAGTGGACTGTTTGAACTTTACATGGAAGAGTACATACATTTTTGCTTGCTAGCGTAGACACTTGATTGAATGGTGATGATTTACTAGAAATCAAGAGTCCAAAATATGCTCAAGAAATTATGTTTCAAGCCTTAATAATATCTGATAGCAAGTGGTCATCAATTGTAAATTGTATATTAGGGGAAACAGGAGAAAAAAACAGTTCCAGGGGTGTGACTTACTTGTCTTGTCTGTCAAGCATTGGTACGCATTCATTCATATTCTTCAGAGTTTAAATTTTTAGAGGTATTTTCAAAAATCCTAAGAAAATAAATTTCGTCCTGAATACGATGATGATTTGCAAAAAGCATATCTCTCAGACAGTGGCGGCAATTAGGGGGAGGGGCAGATGGCCCCCACTTTTACCCCACTACTATACAAAACCTCATCTACCAATGGAAATTAAAGTGTCCTTGCCCTCTCCCAGTTTTGGAACCCAATCGCCGACACTGCTCTCAGAGAACGCAATAATGTTTTGCAGGGTATGATAAAGAAAAATAATAAATATGCATTGAAACAACAACGTAAATATGATCTTATATATCCCGAATATCTAGTTTTAGTAGTCCCTGTAAACAACTACTTTGTAAGCTATTGAACTTCTATTCTAATGGTATTTGTTACTGTATTGTATCTTCCCTAGAAATACGTTTTTCAAATCTTCTTTATACACAGAAAGGCTAATTGGGACTGGACCTACAGTTTAAAGTGGGATCCAAACCACTATATACAGTCACCGGCAATAAAAATGGGACACCTATATTCTGAAATTAGTGTTGCCCACGGGACGAGACGGGACAGGCTTTTAAAAATTTGAGACGAGACGAGATTGACCATGTGTCATGAGACAAACGAATATTTTCGAGACGAGACAGCATTTCCACGAGACGAGACAGGCCAAAGTCTCGTCTCGTGGGCAACACTATCTGAAATATATATCCCTGCAATGCATTATGTGTGTTGCCTAACTCAACGGAAGTGACAGACCTTGCCATTGAAAATTTGCCATTACAATTCACTCATCGCCGTAGATTTAGACAACACACAAGACGCATTGCAGAGAAGGGAGACTTTCAGGATCTAGTTGTAGTTGTCCCATTTTTATTTGACGATTACTGTACACTCACCGTCTATCGAACCTGGGACTCCTGTATTACAAGGCGATTACGTTACCACTTTGCCAAGGGGGAGGCTCAACTTCCCTCGCAATTCATACTAATATGTTGCTGAACTCGATGATATATCAGCAGTGTTTGAATAGTTACTCTTTAAAAGTAACTCCGAGTTAATCACTTGAGAAAGTAATTCGCATATAATTACTGTTATTACTGTTCTTTAGAAAGTACTTGACATAGCTATTATTACAGTTACTTTACTCTAGATTTGTTTCATCTCGTAAGACGTTGTTCGGATCATGAGTTGCAAGCGCAATGTCCTTTTCACCACTGATGACCACTAAATGCTAAGCATTAAGTTTCATGAAATTATAACTTATTTCTTACATTTCATGTAAAAACATTGAGGCAATATAATTCACAGTAAACTTCTGTTACAAAGCAATGACGATTAACATTTCATTTCATTTTGTTGAGCAAACCAAATATTTTTTTGGAATTTTTGTGTAACTATAAAATTACTGTGTCCATGAGGATTGTTGGAGATTATGTATGTAGTCTCATGTGGTAAGTGTTCTAATACAAATAAACTTGGGATACATCCTGCCTCTTGATGAAAAAAATACAAAATTGTCCTCATGGTCTCGAGATTTTAATAATCATCAATTGATTGATTGATTGATTGATTGTTTTATTTTACTTCGCTGTTTGTGTCACTTTTGGCTAGTTTACGATGATGGAGATGAGTGGATATGATGAAATTGATGAATGGACACTCACGAACATCCATGCCCAGGCCAGGATTCGAAACCGGGACCCCTGGCGTCGTAGCGCGATGTGCTAACCACTCCGCTACGGGGGCGGAGAACATTTGGTTCAAGTTAATATTTCTTTCCATGCAGTAAAGTAATTGTACAACTTACTAGTTAGGTGGAAAAATAACTGAGTTACAATTACTAATTTCATAACATAAGTAGTTTACAGTTACTGTTACTTGAAAATGTTACTGATACTTCCAAAGATTCTACATCAGCTGCAGAACTGAAAAGCAGAATAGACCAAATCCGTAAAGAACTATGAAATAGGACATTGTGTGGTGACATGACATGCAAATAAATTAGATGCGCTACAAAACTGTATTTAATATTGAACTATTATAAAAATAACAAATATGTCTTCTATTGTGTATCCAGGATTCTTCTGATATTTTTCTCTCAATTCGCGATATTAAAACTCATTAAAAATAAGGGTGCAGAATTACATGTTTATTCACTTGAAGGATAAAAGATTGAGGATCGTTAGAGAGCGCTAATATTTATGAATACTTACAAGATGTTCACTGAAATTCTGCAAATTTATGAAGAAAATCTGCTAACGTCACCGAGAAAAGATATAAATATGTTCAAGTACTGTCAAATAAAGTGAATTCTACAGTCAATGCAGCATTCGCTTCAAATGTAATTGCAAAATGTTTTCAATTATTTCAATTACTCTTCTTACTTTATGCATTTCGTGTTTGAATTAACTACAGCTATCTTTGTATGTTTTCTTCTGCTTTCGAAATATTAAAAGAAATACACAATACAATACAAGGGATTTTATATTACTATTACGACTATTACTATCTTGCATTGCTGATAAATTGTTGTATTTTTTCAATAAGAACATACAACTAAAATCTCATGATAAACAATTACGTTGCTCCACATCTACTTATATTTTTCAATAGAATCTAGTAACCAACGTGACGTCATATCCCATCAAGGAGTACCCTAATCGACCAACCTGTATGTATCTACCTTGATCACGCGGAGATCTGGCAACATGGCCCTCGGTTGCCATGGCAAACGGTGCTGCCATCTGTTATCGAAAAATTACCACAAAATTGCCTTTAGTACGGCCTTAAGTCTGAACTGTTCACAGTTGTAGAAGTGGATGATGTAATGATTAGAGACTGCAGTGTATTCCTTGAAATCTATTACATCAGGAAATGCCCTATTCCAACCAGAACAATATAGGAGCTGAAAGTTGAAGGAGAACATCACCGTCTGATCATTCATTGGAAACACTACAATGCAGCATGGATTTCCACAATTGTGCGCGGGAAGAAAAAGACAGAAGCCTTGCACCTCATCTGGAATCTAACGAATTTCTACACCCTGCTAGACATTATGAGGGACTTCTACAAATATCAGACGAAAAGTTCTAAGATCTTCAGGAATTGAAAGTGTTCTGCACAAGAGAGGCTCAGTTTTACTACACGGACCTGCCATATGGACATAAGGGGCAGAAACAATAAGTACAGCACTGCCTAAATCTGAACAAGTGAATTTGTGCATCACTTCATAATACTGTAAACTGTTACATTGAGAACGTTTTTGTCATAACTTGTGTACTCTTCTTGAATCAATTTATTTCATACTTCATTTTCATACAAAGAAATATACGTTTTTTTCATAATACATGTAATACAGAACATACATCAATAAGAATAAAGATTATTATTTGGTTTCAAACTTTCAATTTGCTATTCTTAAAATTATGAAAAACTGACTTGCCTCCCTTTTCCCCTGTAGTCTTAAATTGTGAGTGTCTCTGTTCTTTGGATAGTTCGATTTCGTTTCGTGTATGAAAGTAAGTGTTTCAAGTATGTACAAACTTGGAAGTGTTAATATACGATTTTTTTTAAAAAAACGAGGTTTACATGTATCAGTTTTGTGTGCATTTGCCAAAATACGCAATGCTCTTTTTCGAATTTTAAAAATCCTCTGCGATTGAGCCGAGTTCCCCTAAAATTGAATATCATACCTCAAAATACTTTCGAAGTTTGAGAAATAGATATTTTGCATACACACTGTATTGAAACTATTTTTAAAGTTCTTATTTGGTAACATACGGTGTTTAGCCTCTTGCATAAATACCTATGTGAACTTTCCAGTCTAGACACTCGTCTATAAATATTTCAAGAAATTTTGTATTGTTAGTAGCTGTTATAACGGCATGCCCTACTGTGAAATTATCTTTATCTTGATTAATAGAAGGTTTTATGGCTCTAGATACACCAAATTTTATTATATTAGTTTTATCGTTGTTCATAGAAAGTTAGTTTGCAGAAAACCAGCTTTGTAGTTCAGTAAGAACTTTCTCCGATTTTTGACCTAAAGTTACAAAGTTAAAATAATCTACTAAAGCCGTAGAATCATCAGCGAAAAGAGTAACTTGAGTGGTTTCAACATTTGCTGGAAGGTAAATTAAGAACAATAAAAATAATAGGGGTCCGAGTATTGTTGCTTGGGGGTTCCAATAATATCATCTTTCAATTCGGAGTAATATGTTGTTTTTGTCCCATTATTGGATAAGCTATTTATTGCAACGCTCTGTTTTCTATTCGGTAAAGAGGATTCTGATAATTTGTTTGATAGACCGCGGATTCCGTAGAATTTTAATTTCTCTAGTAGTATGTTATGATCACACAGTCAAACGCTTATGATAAATCACAAACAAATCGAGTAACAGAATACAATTTGTGTTTATGGCGGAAAGAATATTAACATTTACATCAAAAAATTGCATTTTTGTTGTTTTCGATTTCAGAAACCCATTTTGCACATTTTCTTGCTTTATGAGTATCTTTTTATCTTCTCCATACTTTATTATCCTATTATAAATTATTTTTTTGATAATTTTTGAAAAATTGTCAATAAGGAAATTGGTCTGTAAAGTGGTAAAGTGCTCCACGCAATGGAGGCGAATAGGTTTTTTTTTAGTAACACCCCACACTTTCTTGATCCGGTCGTAAGTGGGTTGATGTGATCAGCATCACGCCCCTGACCGCCTTTACCCCCCAGGGTTTCCCCCAGGTACACATGTCATTCGACGCTGGGTGGGCGCCGGGGCCGCTTCTACCGTTAGAAAAGTTCCCGGATTTGAACAGGCCGGGGATTGAACCCGGGACCTTTAGCACGGTAATCAGACGCGTTACCGACTTTCTTAAAAAATTTTATTTCACTATTTTGTTTACATCTGTGGATTTTCCCTATATGTATACATACAATTACATTACATCCAGATATTTACCAAAATATTTAGACAATCGGACATTTTTTTATTATTGTTTCCATCTAGATCTTTTAAGATACATTGTATATATGGTGATATTTGGTTCAAACTTTCTGCTGTGTATATATAAATATATTGTATGTGCTATTAGCCACACAATGGCATTTTGTTTCTTCGCAGGGAAATGTTTGAAGTCTGTTAATATACATATTTTTGCTTGAAATGATTGTGGCGATATACGACATATTTTGGCAAGGCACATAATGAAAAAGTCCCAAATTTCTGAAATTTCTTTACATGTAGTGAGGGGATGTTCATTTGTATTCACCTTTCCACATTGTCTACACCCATTTGTTGGTAATCTTTTTATCTCATTTAGTCGAACATTAGTTGGAACTAGATCATGCACCAGGGAATACTACAAACTTCGTATGTCCGTGTCAAGGAAAGGCTTGTGGAGATTTTGCCTTAAATTTGACCAAGTAACATTAGGAATTTTTTTCTCTATTCGACTCTGATGCTTGATAAGTTGTCGTTGAAAATGTTCACACAAATATTTTGACAGAGTATTCTCCTTCAAATCCATGGGAAACACCACATAACTCCATTTTTGTACAAAGACTCGTAGATACATAATGTTCTTTGTTAGTCGAAACACGTTGGGTGGATTTTGCGGTGGAAACGTATCGGTTAATATACGCAACCCCATTGATGAATGAATCGACCGTTCAATTAACTACAATTTATAATTTCTAGCTAAAAATTGCGACTTCCATTTATTTTCAATATTTCATAGTTCTAGACCACCTGTCATTTGTGTTTGTCACATGATCTGGAAAGGTACCCGAAAAAAATATCCGTACCACATGAACCATCCCACAGCAGGCTTTATTTGTCGGAGATATTGCTGTGTGATTGGCAACACTTGAGCGACATAATTTAATTTACTAAAACTAAAAGTGTGTAGGAACCAAACACGCTGAAATAATTTGAGTTTTCTTCATCTCATTTGATAGCACTGTAACCTGATTTCGCTTACAAGTTTCGTTCAGTTTAGATCCAGCATTCTGAATTCGTTAGTATGAAACGTAATGCCCAATATTTTGAGTTCGTTTACATATTGTATCCCTATGTCCGGATTGTCTTGAATTCAGTTGCCAACAGGTAAAGCTTTTGATTTTGTCATGTTTACTTCCGCAGAATAATACAAACACATTGCATTTAGTATATTTTGGAGCTGATTCGCTGTATTTACACAAGCTGATAAATCGTCTGCGAATGTAAACACTTGCGTTTCAAGGAAAGCACTCACTGCCGGTGGGGCTTGGCACTGAATATATAGAAGTAGTTGGTCCAAGGTCAAGGCGAAGAGAAGCATACTCAAGGGGCACCCCTGAGTAGTTGTATTTGACCTATAACCAGGACCACTTATAAGTGTAGAAAAGGAGAGGCTATTTGATTGAACAATCCGATTTGCCTACACTTAAAACAATGGCAAGAGGGTCTTATACCCCAATTCTTCAGGTGTGATATGCCCTGATTTTTTAAGAATTTTGAATTCTAGTGTAGAAAAGGTGAAGCCTCTCAGACAGATTTGCCTACACTTAAAACAATGGCAAGAGGGGCTTATACCCCAATTCTTCAGGTGTGATATGCCCTGATTTTTTAAGAATTTTGAATTCTAGTGTAGAAAAGGTGAAGCCTCTCAGACAGATTTGCCTACACTTAAGACTATGCCAAGTTCCATATCATCTTATTGTTTTAAGTGTGTTTTTCTGTCAAAATTCCTGGGATTTTGAATTCTAGTGTAAAAATGGTGAGCCCCCCCCCCTCAGATTAATTCTGCCATGTGTACAAAAGCTGAATCTCTCAATTTGCTGTCTATAAGCTTGTCAAAAATAAGCCGCCCCCCTGTTATTGTTTTGGCTACATTTGAAATTGAGCGAAAAATATTTATATTCTCAAGCAAAACTCCCCGATCAATATATTGAGCCAAGGGCAGGCTGTTTCATGTTTTTTCTAATCTTTTGATCAGTCACATGTCCCGGCAGGCAATTAATTATGTAGGGGCCTGGGAGAGTTATGCGTGCATCCAAGAGATATAATCTATATTGTGCTTTTCAAGGAAAATTCCCCCCATACATGCTCTCATGTTATTGACTCCAAGAGGAATTCTCAGTAATAAGAATATTGACCCCTTGCATGTTGTATGCCGGAACACAATTCTAATCTTGTCTTGTTGTGTTAATATAAACCGAGCTGGACTTACAGAACATTCAATGCACAATTTTTATAGTCCAACTATGAAATTGTTTTTAGCTGATATATAGCTATGAGCTCTGGGCTCTCAATAAAATGTGGACATAGTCCCATGGCTTATTGCCTTGTAAACAGGAGGCTCGGGTTTGAATCCTGATAAAATATAATGCCTCCCCTGATGGCAAAGTGTTAATATTGGTGCCTTGTAAACAAGAGGCTTGGGTTTGAGGCCCGACAAAATGTGTAAGATTGAAATACATGTGGCAAAATAATATCTCTACACGTGAGATTTTGAGAATATTCACTGCTAGCTGATATACAGCTGAGGTTTGAAAGTGTGTTGTACAACAGCATAAAAATATATACACACACACACATATTTACTTCTGGTTTAAGTTCAATTGGACACCAGCCTCAACTCATATATCTAATACTAAGACAATGTAATTCTTCTAGAATTGTTTTGTGACTCTCTCATTTCTTACATCATAAACATATGATTTTTCCCCTATGAGAATAACACTACATATGGTGTCATCAGGTAATGCCTCATGGAATTCACAGATAATTTTAATATTTGTCCTGTCATTAACCACAACTTGTTTTCTTTTTGAGGTGTTGATTACAAACATGGGTCTCTGTGTTTTGAATTCATCTGGTGTGTAATACATGTCAGTATTGCCAATAGTGACCCTTTTGAATGCTGAAAATGCCTCATATAATTTAAGGAAATCATCCTTGGACATGTCTAAATTATAATTTTCTCTAGGAAATACCTCATTTCTGCCATTTTTAAGATATATGTTCTTGATGTTGCAGTTATCAAATCTACTTGAATTTTTTTCCTGATTATTGTGTCTTCCATTCTGAAACAATACTACCACAAAATCCGGCATGTCATATTGTATACTGGAGAATGAATTTGTAGCATCAAACTCATAATTAGTACCAGTTGCAGGCTTCTGTACACATTGATATGTATAAAATTGTAGAGGAATTTGTGGATTTTTTATTATATCAGCTTTGTATTTAAGAGCATAACTGGCCTCATATTCAACAACCGGAAATCTTAACTCCATAGTCTGAATAATTCACTTGCCTGCATCAGGTAGGGTATTGGGCAGAGCTTCCCCTGTAGAGTTTAATGTGCTGTACCTCATCAAAGCATTATTATCATTGGCAGCTCTTCTAAATGTGATTCTTAAACCACCCTTCCACATAATATCTTTGTAATCTGAGAAGAATCCTGGCAACAGGCGCATTGGAAACAGCACTGTGTGGCTCTTAGATAATATTTTATCACCAGCCTCAAATCCACCTATTTTGTAGTAAGAAGCCTCGGTTTTGGATAATTTTAGTGTGGCCAAAGCTGTGGAGGTAATGCCGGGATAATCCACTCTGTTTATAACAACACCATGCTTTCTGATCTCAATTTCAGAGAACAGATGCGGCACAAAATTTTCCACCAATCTTATATTTGAATTTGTCGGATAATCTGTTCCATCGAGCTTTACAACATCAAATTTGATGTATAGATCTGCTCTGTGGTTGTGTATATATCCATCCCCTACATCAAGATCAACCTCAATTTCTGTGTTGGGTTGATTTAAATTTGCAAATGTCCTCCTGTTTGGGGGGAATGATTGTAGCTCATAACTCTCAATATTTTCCATTTTTTTTGTATGTATTTTTATTTAAATATTAATCTCTATGATAGCAGTTTTTGTGGCTCCAGCAAAATCAACTAATTCTTCTTTTTCATTAGTGACCATCAATTCAATATTATCTATTCTATTATGGCACACAGGAAAATATAATGTTGGGGATGGATTGTAGATGATGGGCTCCATAAATTCAGAATTAGGTTTGAATGTTGCAATGATGCCAGTTTGTTTGTGAGTGCCTATGCCATTTGATTTGGTGATCATACCCTCAGCCACATTACAGTGAATATTCAGAGTCTCTATGGCTAAGAATTTAGGTATATTCATAGCAGTGTGTTTGATGGCCGCTTCAAGTTTTGTGTTGTTCTCAAAGCCTAGCAGCTCTCCTATAGTACCCAGATCCACTGTTTCTGCAGCAGATACAATCTCTACTCTGTGAGTGACAGAATTTTGACTTAATACTATACCTCTGGGTAATTGAGCATTTAGAGTGGACAGATTATACTGCCCTGGAGTGATGACAATTTTTTGATCCCCTACTGCAATTTTGTTGTTGTGGTGTGTAATATTAGGGATCAAGTACATGCCATAAAATGCTCTGAGAGCTATTGTTTTGGGATATACTATATCATCATGCAATTTGAATTTCAATATTGAATTTTGGCTGGTGAGATGGAATACCCCCATGATGTTTTAAATACCACAAGGCCTTTTGAAAATTTTCAATTGATGGTTTATTTATTTGAGACATATATCTAAGAACAGATAAACACAAATGTCCACAATTAACATCTTTGAAGTTTTGAACACGGGCATTATTGTAATAAAGATTAGTTGAATTTAGATATTTTATTAAATTTTCAGGAGGAACACCTCCAAATGAATCAAACACAAATGCCTCATTGTTTAAATATTTAAGATAACAAATCCAGTGAGTGCCCTGATTTTTGTACTTATCCAAATTAACAATGCCACACTCTTTGTTGAGTGGTTGTTGTGGTAAAGAATCAGACATGTACACACCTCTAAAATTTTTGATGCCCAGTGGCTTGATTAAAGCTTCAATATCTTGGTTTGTAAGCGGCTCTTGTTTTTTTTAAACTTATTCATGGCTCTCTTAACACCTTTGCCTTGTTTCTCCATGGCCAGGTTATGGCGCTTCAATTCATCTAATTCTGCCCTATTCTTCTTGGCATCTATTACTGTTTTTGCTATGGCAGCTGATCCCCCAGCCAAGCTCCCAACAGCCCCGAGAGCTGCTAAAATGGCAGGGATGGTAAATATAAATCCCCCCACATGTGATTTTTTTCTAGATTGTTGTAATTTTTTTAATTGGGGGGTACTAAGCAACAATTTCATACCATGTCCCTTTGCAATACAAGAATTTTTTTTCTTGCGCTGCTTTTTGGTCAAAAGGCTATCAATAGGCCCAAGAGATTTGAGACCTGCATAAGGTATTTGATACATAACACCCTTGGCCTTCATTGTAGGTTTATTATATACAAATGCACAGCCCCCACCCCAGTTTTTGTTTGGTGCTCATAGCTATGGTGGTTCCCAATGCTGCTATTTTTTCACTTAAAGAAGCATCTTTGCTTACAAATCTACCAAATTAACCAGGCCCCAACCCTCAGAAATATTCCAAAATTTAGGTGGTAGAGTATTAATAATTTTTATAAGATATCCAATCCCCTTAGTGTCATTCACTATAAAATTAGACAATTTGGTGCTTATCATGTCCATAATTCCAACCTTTTCATTGTAAAAATTGTGGTTCCCAGCATTTTCCTCCCCAGCTATCACCAATAACCTATCTACAAGTTTCCTGACATCATCAACCCACACAAATTCTTTAGGCAGGGTGTTGTATTGTTTGATTCCACTGCCAGTCTTGATCTGTGACCATATGGGCTTGATTAAATTATTGTATTTTGCCCCACTGCTAGACTTGACTCTTTTTTGTGTGGGATCATTGTTCTGGTATAGAGAATCTGATTTTATTAATATTTCTTTGTAATGTTCATAATCTTGATCTGTATAGCTGCCAGGCTTTTTCCTAGTCATCAGTTCCCACAACCCAGGTGTGCCGGGGTACTTAACAAAAGCACCTTTTTCTCCGAGACGAGATTCTGAATAAACAATCAGATCATCTCCCATAAATGTTACTCTGAAATTGCCAATTCTATGTATGATGCTACCATCAAGCTCTGTGTCAGCATATAAGCCAAACACCTCATCTTTATTGTCTTTAGGTGTGGTTAAATATTTTTGAACAAGAAGACCCAATTCAATAGGTTCCCCGGTTCTCTGATTTCCATCCCTTAAACCTTTTTACAAGATAATCTCTTAATTTTAGATCATCAATAATTGGCCTTTTCATGTTTATTTATATATGTTTCAATGTCTAGAAAATTGTTGATTTTATTTCTGTATTTGCCACTATTGGGTGTTCTTGTCATATCAATTGTGACAAACCCATAACTGTCCTGGTTCCAGCACCAACTGCAAAACTTAGAAAAATCATTCTAGCTCAAGTCCCCACCTACATATTCATCATGTATGTGTTTGAGGTTGGTATGATCCTGATGAAACACACATATAAAATTGCTGTTGTCTCGGATCAGTTGCTTGGGTATTTTTGAAAAAGTCTGTGCCAGGTAGAAGCAATCAATATTTTTGTGCCGGCCCTGTGTAAAGAAATTTCTAACCTTGTTTTGATTATCCAGTATAATGTCATCAAACACAACAACAGAATTATCGAGACATTCATGAAGTGGCTTAACATCTGGTTCAAAAGTAGCAATATCCAATCCATCATATAGCTTCATCAGCTGCTGATATTTTAATTGTTCCAAGCTCTTAGAGAAGATATACAAGTGCCTGTTTTTCCAGTCTAACCAGTTGGGTGCCAATAAAAAATTATCAACCATTAGTGTAGTTTTACCACAAGCAGATGGCCCAACAATAAGACACCTAATATTATCAGGTAGCAATTTGCCATTTCTTTTATTCTGCTGTTCAGGTTCTGGCAGCCTTTTTATAACATCCCAGGTGTTCATATTATTATTTTGTTTGCATCGATCCAGCTGTGTTCTGGGAGTCCTAGCCATTTGACAAGTAACTTGTTGCCTTTTCTGCGGATGATTTTTTCTATGAGATATGTATCAGGCTGTTTAGTTTTGCTGAGCCCTTGTTCATAAAACCTGCCTTTGAGAATTTCTCCTCGGTGGTCTTTTATTATATATGTGTTAAGGGTCCCGGGTTTAACTTGAACCACTGTAAATAATTCAGTGCTCCAGTTTCTTGTAAAGCCTCTTTTGAATAAGTGCTTATATTTGCTGATTCTTACTTGATCACCCACCTTGTATTTGGCCTTTCTTGTTGTTGGCTGGTATCTAGGATAATAAACAGTCCTGATCAATTTTTGCTCATCAGATGAAGTTACTTCAGAGGGTTTCATGTTGATTGTGGAATGGACCGAGTTGTTATATTTATGTAGAAGTTCTGGAAGAATATTAATCCATTTATAATTACCTTGGAGGGTAAATTGTTTATACATAAGATTTTTTAGGGTTTTGTTGAATCTCTCTACAATTGAGGCTTTGAGATCACTGTAACTCGAGTAATGTTTTATTGCCTGGCTTTTAATAAATTGTTGAAACACTGAATTATAAAATTCTTTGCCATTATCTGTTTGCAAATAGCGCGGGGATCTTCCACTCTGATTGATGATTGTCCTGATGGCTTCTGTAACACATGCCCCAGTCTTGGATTTGAGTGGCACAGCCCAGGCAAATTTTGAAAATGTATCTATGATAGTGAGTAGATACTTGTAGCCCTTGTTGATTTTGTCTAAGTTTTTCAACTGTCCACTTGCCATTTCAATCAAGTCGCTCTGCCATAAATCATCTATGCCTTTTGTGACTACCGGCAGTCTCTTAAAATTATGCCTGGCTTGTCTGTGTAATTCATCAACAATAAATTCTCTAGACATAATATGAAAACAAGAATATTGCAACTATGGGGTGTTCAGCAGCTGATACTACAGGATTTTCTAAATATAATGTGTCCCCTATTTGTATTTTAAATTCCAGAGAGATAGTTCAGATTCAGTTTTGAGGTTTTCAAGCTTTGTGATTTGGTGCTGGACACTAACAAGAGTATCTACAATACCGGGCAGGCGAGATTCTAGAGTTTCTTGTACATTTGCCAAATCACTTTGCACTGCTGCTATTGTACCTTCAAGATGGGTTATGGTACTTTTTCCAAAATCTTCATATGTTTCAAGTTGCAGCTTAATGTTGGCAACACTCCGAGTTATTGCACTCAAAGCATCAGAAGATGGCAAATTGTTCATAAATTTTCAAGTGTCTCAATTTTTTCTTTAACCTCGGCTATGGCATTGTACAGAGGATCCAGATTAGGTATTTGGAGTGATTGAATCTGTTCTTTTAGAGTGGAAATCACTAGATCAAAATCTTCTTGTGATTTTATGCTTTTGACAATTGTTTGGAGCTGTGCCTGGACATTATTTATTTGCTCTTCCAATTGTTGTTTCAATTGCTCAGAATTGGTGGCCTGGGTCTTAAATTTGGCTTGAAGAGCTGCTACAGCTTCTTCTAAACTTTGAAAATAATCTAATGTTGCCAGATCAGTATATTTTTGAAGCAACAATTTGAGTTCAGAATCAATTTTAAGAAGAGGGTCCATGCATTGTGATTGTAAATTTGTAATTTCTAATTGAAGACTGGCATTGAGTGTGGTTTGTAAAGCTTGTAAATCACTTCTTAATTTCTTGACTCTGACATCAAGCATCAAAATCTCATCACTGTGATCTTCATGCCTTGTATGGCCAAATATATCATTAGGCATTTTTGTTTTAGTGGTTATTTATTATAGAGTATCTGATTCTTAATTCTATAAAAAAGGGTATAAGCTTGTCATATGATCCAGGGACCTCAATATATAAGCAGTCACCAGCAGAAACAGTATATACAGTGCCAGAAATCATGTTTGAGTGCTTAATTCTATAAATATTTCCCCCTATTGAAATTTTAACATCACCCTCAGGAGTTGTAATAAATTGCAATTGCCCTCCTACAGGTAATTGGTAATGATTTAAATTATTGTTAAATATGTACAATGTTTTGCCTGTTTCATCATCAACATCTGTAAGTATGCTGTTCAGATGAATAATTAAGAAACCACTTAGTTTAGATATTATATCAGAAGAGGGTTGTGGTGTCGGCAGGTCCATAATACCTTGTTTTTTGAACCCAAATAAGTTCATAGGCATGTTTATTTATTTCAAATCATGCTCTGTAATTGGGCATTGATTTCCATTTTTCAAATCACAATGCCCCCAAGGTAAAGTATGTATGCCACATGATAAAATTCATCTCTTATCATCATGTGGGTCAAGAGCAACTTTTCTTACAATATTTGTAGTCAATAAGTGATCCATACTCTGAATTCTATTTTCTGATGTTCTGATTGTGCTACATGATTTGAGACAATTTTTATAATCTTCAAATTGGAGCTCTTTGTCTACAGTTACTCTGCCAATGCCCTTGGCTTTTTTGGCAACAACACCACTACATGTTTCAAAACTGTACATCTTGGCCCTTAACCCAGCAAATGCCACAATAACATCACCAAGTGTCTCATCTTTTAACTTGCCAGGCACCTTTTTGTTGTGGTGTTGAATCTCTGTATGTTCACTGGTATCAAAGTATTGAAACAATTCAGGCTGTGCAATATCTTGATAAACATCTTCTGTTTGAATATCAAGAACAAAACTATCAGTGTCCATGTACATCAATTTTACACAATCACCATAAAAAGGTTTCAACACATCATAATACAATTTTAACATGTGTAATTTGGCCAATTCCAATATCACAGCCCCTACATAAATAGGTTTATCAAACTTAATTTTTGTTTTTTTCATGTTGAAAAGTGCCATATTTTCATCATAAATTCTTCTATAATTGAAATTAGGCTTTGCAACCAATTTTTTGCTCAGGCTGGGGTCAGTAATTATTTTAACATCTTTATGTTTTCTGACATTTTCAATAGTTTTGCCATATACAGAATTGACCATCAATTTAAACAAGGCCTTATCAAATTGGCTCTTTGCAGATGTTCGAAGCTCTGTATTTGTATCAATATATGAATTCAACCATTTTAAGTGCCTGAACCTCAAAACTTTGCCAATTTTGGTCACTTGAACACCATGATTCATCAGGAACTGGAGGTTTTTGTAATATATGACATATCCCTGTTTTGGCTCCAGTGTCATCATCAATTTCTTCTGTTTAGAGCCAGGTGAGCACTTAAC
Source organism: Lepisma saccharinum (assembly GCF_977018435.1). Taxonomy (NCBI): domain Eukaryota; kingdom Metazoa; phylum Arthropoda; class Insecta; order Zygentoma; family Lepismatidae; genus Lepisma; species Lepisma saccharinum. The sequence continues at coordinate 25,462,054 of NC_139237.1, forward strand.
CTCGGGAATTGGGGGCAGATCAGAAAATGTGTTGTGTAAATCATCAGGAATTGTCAGATCAACCTCTAAGAAGAGGCCATAGTTACTGTCATCAAAATCCTTAAGATCTTCAATATTGAAATCTTCAACCCATTCAAGCCCTGAATATGGCAGTTTATCCATCATGGCAAAACCATACAGGCTGTTTGCATCTACATACAGTATATAATTTGATGGCAGTGCTGGATCATAATCCTGATCCTGGATCAGATCCAATTGCATTTTAGTGTTTAAAAACATTGCAGACCATGCTAGGCCCGGAGCACTGTAAAAATACATTGGATCCAGCTTATAATTTTGCATGGAAGATTTTCTGAATGCCTGCAGTATATCAGCTAAGAGGGTCACATCAAGTTTTAAATATGCCATGTGATAATCACCAAATGTCTTGCATTTTAAATTGTTCCACATCAATTGGGCATGGTGATAATCTTCATCAGTGATTCCAGATCCTCTGATTTTGCTGTAGAACTCTTGTTGTGGTGGCAGAGAACACTCATCAAATTTAGAAAAATCTGTAACATAATCATATGGATATACACCCTTCCGCCTAATTAATTTCAGGTCCTGATTTGGAAACAAAACACATGTGATTTTGAATTGATCATCAGATAATTGAGTGGCCAGTGTAGCCAGGCTAGCAGATAAAATTCTGTAAGAATCAAGAAATCTTATGTGAATAGGAACACCATTAACTTTAATTATTTTGCTAATAGCAATATATTTCTCATCATTTTCAGCTAAAATATTTAAATTCTGCTTGTCAAACCCCTCGTATCTGATCAAATGATGAAAATCATAATTGGATGCTCCATGGCAAAATATGGGGACAAATTTTGGTCTCTGGATCTTAATATTGCAGCTATTACACAGGGCCATTAAGAATTTACCATCTGTATGAGAATGGTGATGAACCTTGATATTTGTATCTGAAAATTCAGAATCACATACAGGCCATTTTTCTGCATTGTTGAAATCTTCAATCTGTTTCTCTGTTAAAGGCAACATGGGTTTTGATTTTAATAAAATATTAGATGCTATGTCATGGCACTCATTTTCTATTCCAAGTGCAAATTCTTTGATGGCATCTGCTCCCATGTATAAATTTTCTTTACTAACAACACCATCCTGTACAACCACATAATAAAAGCTGGAAGGTTCATGTAGCTGGTATGGTGTAATTGAAGATTCTTCGGGATCTGGATTGCAGAATGCAAGAGGTTTGAGGTTTGATTCAAAATCACAGACAATATATGCTGGGTGTTCCAACAAGGCTTCAAACTTTTTGAATTTTGCTTTTTCACTTGGATTAGGCATCACCATATGAATAGGTTTATAATTGCCACAGTATTTCAGATGCTCAATTAACTTGTTTTTAGCAATTTCTGCATTCTGTTCACAAACACCATTCACCATTTTTCTACCATCAAATACACTCAAACATCTTCTGCACAACTTGAATATTGTATTGGATTTGTCTAGTTGTGTTCTCACTAAAGCTTCAAGATTATGTATCAGAGTGTAATGATTTGTGCCATCCTTTTCAATTAAGAGCAGATCAATCGGAACAGCAGATTCATCATCAAGTGTACTGATTCTGAGAGGATCTATCAAGCAATTGTCATGGCCAGTGGAACAAATAAATACATTAATAGATAATTGTTTTCCATTAATATTCCTGGCCTTTTTTTCAAATTTATCAATATTCTGAACAGACATTGGATATTCTAAACCCTCCATTGCCTCATCAAAATCATTTTCATGTTGTTTATAATAAGTTATTCTCTCAGGATGCCTTGAAACTGGATACAAAGCAGCTAAAATACACCACAAAAAGCATTTCTGGTCATTATTTTTTTATATTAACCACGGCTGTTTTGTTTTTGATATTGGCAGGTAATGGCACATAAGTGGAACCTTGTAATGGGTTGAATTCAGAAATATTAACATATAACTTGTGTGGAGATCCGCATAGGCTCCATCCAGACTCTTTTGCTGCAAATTCAGAGTGTTTAATATTCAATTGAACTATCAAACTGCTTATTATTTTGTCTGAATTTGCATTTGAATATACCGGTACAGTTTCTGTTATGTGGGGCTGTGTAAATTTTGTGCCATTTGGCTTCTTATATTGTGCAAACAATTTGAGGGACAGCTTATAAGACCCATTTTGTGCATTTAGAATTGCCTGCACATTAGGATTTACACTGTTCAAAAAATTCTTAATGCCACATTTTGGCTCTGATTCAAACTGGTGATCCCTTAATTGGCCGTTAAAACTGCTTATGAATAGGTGGTTCATAGCGTGGCTGCTTTGCTGGTGAAGCATTAACAGGTGTTTCATGCTTCCTTTTCAGACCAGATGTGGATGGTTGTGAGGGCAATGTTGATGACTGTACATAAGAATTACACTTATGCCATTTGTAATATGCCTTGCTTAATATTTTGTGGCATCTTGGACACATTTTCATGGCCTTTCTGCATTTCTTACGGTCGCAAATATGCCGGTGCCTGGCCCAATGAGAACTAGATATATTTTTATTACACTGATTGCAATATTTTTGTTTTGGCATTTTTGTAGTTTATTTATATAAAATTTCTTGGTCCAAAAAAAACAGAACTATGCCAAAACAATTATAACAGCAATAACTAGGCTCGGGTGATCCCCAATATAAAATAATTTTGCTCTTTTTATGCTGTTGTAAAACACTTTTTTCCAGGTTTTCAGATCTGGGAGCTATCAGTTGTATATCAACTAGCAATAATTATTCTCAAAATCTCACGTATGGAGATATTATTTTGCCACATGTATTTCAATCTCATATTTTGTCAGGACTCAAACCCGAGCCTCTTGTTTACAAGGCAACAATATTAACATTTTGCCATCAGGGGAGGCTTCATATTTTATGAGGACTCAAACCCAGAGGCCTCCTGATTGCAAGGCAATAAAAACCATGGGGCTATGCACTACACTCTACTGGGTCTCCTGGGATTTTGACAGAAAAACACACTTAAAACAATAAAATCATATGGAACTTGGCATAGTCTTAAGTGTAGGCAAATCTGTCTGAGAGGCTTCACCTTTTCTACACTAGAATTCAAAATTCTTAAAAAAATCAGGGCATATCACACCTGAAGAATTGGGGTATAAGCCCCTCTTGCCATTGTTTTAAGTGTAGGCAAATCTGTCTGAGAGGCTTCATCTTTTCTACACTAGAATTCAAAATTCTTAAAAAATCAGGTCATATCACACCTGAAGAATTGGGGTATAAGCCCCTCTTGCCATTGTTTTAAGTGTAGGCAAATCGGATTGTTCAATCAAATAGCCTCTCCTTTTCTACACTTATAAGTGGTCCTGGTTATATCACAAATACAACTACTCCCCTGGAGAATGGATCTCCTCACGTGTATTGCAGGATTCACGAATCCATTGATAAGAAGACGGGAGGTTCCCTTTCTATAAAAACTTTGCAAAACAAATATAAAGGCTTCACTGAAGCGATAGGCTCGAAGTACTTCAATATTGGTGAATTACAAGCTCAAAAGCTTTTGTAAAATCAAGGGATAGTATACAAGCTGATGTTTGTTGCATTTTATAATAAGACATGATATCACGTATACCCGCCACCGTTGAAAATATATTTTGAGTTTTACTGACACATGTTTGCTGTGAACTGAGTAAGGAAGATCATATAGGTTTAAGTCTATTAGCCAAGACTTTTGCCATTTAACAAAGTAATGTGCCTAAAGTCAGTCACTGCACTCGGACACGTTTTTTTGGCAATCAGTACAATTAGACCTTCATTTTGAAGCACGCATTTGTTTCGAAATGCATCTTATATTATCTTGACGAATTCATGTTTCATAACATCAAAAAACGTATATAAAATTGGTAGCCTATCCCATCGTTCCCAGGAGTGCGCTTAACGTTACAAGTACGCAGTGCTTCATACACCTCATCGACGGTGACGTCACTGTCTAACAAAGTTCTCTCTTCGTCCGTTAAAAAGAAATATTTACCGAGGTGAGCAATTGCTGTACAGCCAATTGATCTACTTCTTTACCAGTATACAAATTATTATAATACTTATAAAACGCATTGTGTTATACCTTGTTGAGTTTAATGTGTATCTCCGCCAGAATCGACAATACTGTTTATCAAAACAGCTCTCCTTTGTTTTTGTGTTTGTACATAGTGAAATAGAGAGGTTCGTTCATCTTGCAAGGATGACTCATGAGTAGCTCTTATCTTTATACCCTCCAAGTGATGCCGTTGCAACGTAAGGACTTGTGCTTTGTATTTTTGTATCTGTGGAGAATGTTCGGTGACATCAGGTCGCATACATAACTCATATAAACATTTGTAATAGAAGTTCAACATTAAATTCCGGTCACGTGCACATTCTTTCCCTAGCCATTGAATATAGGATTTAATTCGAGGTTTTACATATTTTACCCACCACGTATTGTAATCAGTATAGTGTTTTTGTTAACGGCACAAATAATTCCATTTTTCTTCAAACATATCATTAACATTAGGCTGTTGAAGTAGGGCAGAGTTCATTTTCCAATAGGACCAACCGCAAACTAATTTAGATTCTTGTAGATTAATACTCATTCTGATTGCTATATGATCTGAAAAAGGTACCGGCAAAGCATCTATTTTCGTCACATATTTTATAGTTTGACCAAGTGTATAGAATCTGTCGAGTCGAGAACCTGCTTTGTTATTGAAATATGTAAACACTATGTCATTTCGTTTTTCGGTCCATATGTCCTTCAGCTGTTAATCGCTGATTAAGGTCGTTAATGCTAAACTATTTTGAAACTTTCGTACGCAATCACATGGTCGCAGCACTTGGTTAAAATCATCACCTAGGAGTATACACGAATCATTATTTGGAAGCCTGGTAAAATTGTTCTCTTTTCCACCTATTTTGCTGTCCGGAGGGAGCGTAGATATTAACACAAGCATAGTGTTGACTTTGAAATGTAATTCCTCTCCCATAGACTAATTTCTTTACATTTTGTATTTCTATACCACTTTTGATTAAAATTGACGTGCGTTTCCCGCAAGTCCCCAAGTTTGCAATAGCCTCGTACCCATACAGGAAGTTAAAATCTACAATACACACTTCATGCAAGTATAAAATATAAATCGAGTGGATTCGGACGAAGTCCGCAAGCAATTTGCATTTCACTGGCGTCAAGATCCCATTGATATTAAGGATACACAGACGAGTGATGTAATTCATGCACAATAAGATGTTATAAAAACCTTAATATAAGAATACCACGTAAATGTGCATTTTTGGTGCTCAATTACACTAAAGTAAGTATTAGTCCTAAGTGGTTTCAGAATGATCATAATCGTTCATGTGCATGACACAATTTACACTATTTTTTTACCTGTTATTATATCGATATTCATGTCACTAACATGTAATATGTAACATTTCACTGTATGCACTAGGAAAGTAAACAAATTTATGTCGCGCACTACACCCATAAATCATTCTCATCTCAAAACATAAACAAACATTTCGCCTTACACTAACTACCTAATGGAGGAGGAGGGAAAGGCGATCCGAACCCAAATCTAATTAACATTTCACTTTTGTTGGGTCTTCTTGCTGGGTAAGACGGACTGCTGGCTTAGAGACATCCTTGTATATATCTTTTTCTTACCTTCCGTTACCGCTTTCAGTCGAGAACTGGCGCGTTTTTTTTTTTTATTTCGTTGACCTTTGTTCATAACTTGCTTATCACCTGTGGATTCCTCTTCGGTTTGGGAGTCATCTCCTGATTCCATTTCTTGCGATTGTGACGAGGAAAAGGGGGGAGCAATTTTATGTTGGTCATGTTGTTCACTTATGTTTCCTTCTGCTAGTTTCAAGGTCGTTGTGGGCGAGGAAGCGCCTGGCAGGGAAAGCTCATCACCTGCCTGCCTCTTTTTACCTTCCGGTACACAGCTGTTCGCGGGGGGGGAGGGGAGGGGCCATCTTATCACTAATCGAGGCTTCAGGCGTTACCTGGTAGTTACTCGAAATTTCCTCCCGTTCATCTTCTGTCGAATTTTGACCTTCTGTTGTTAACAAATGGGAAGTTTCCTTTGCTGCTCTCTCTGATGAAACTTTGTTTGTTGGAGGATCCAGTGGCGTCTGTGCGGCACCTTCGGGTTCTTTTATATCCAGTTCCTTTGGAGATTCTTTCATTTATATGTCCAAGGTTGTCTTGACTACTTGAAAACTTGTAGGCTGGTATGGCAGTGGTTGTTCTGCTGCATCAATATTGATTGGTGATCTGTGGATCGCTTCCGCATATGTTGAGGCTGTCCTTCTTCCTGGTTTTCTACGCTTATCACAACAATTTGAGAGATGTTCTGTAGATTCACATCCTGCACGTAATCTTTTGACCATAGTACGTTACCCAATATCGATCACCTTTGATAGTAATGTACGATGGAATTGTTTTTTTAAGCGTCATGCGAATTCGCTTTTTACTGGTACGCGAAGGGTATATATGTTCATCCGTGTACTATTCATCGTCAAAATATTTCACTTCACCATATGTTGTCACTGTCTGTTGTAGAACGTCCATTGGAAGTTCCATAGGAACTATATGTACATTCACAATTACACTATTTTGATCCGCCCATTCCAGTTTTACCTCATGCTCTCCATTGTCATCAGTGTATACTAATGTGCCTCCCGATCTTAATATTATCTGTAATGATCTTTAAGTTAGGCAAAACGTTAACTAACAAAACAACATTTATTTAACTTATAACTTCATGTTATAAAAACTACATGAAAGACATTCAACAAAAGACAAAAGACAATCTCTCTCCAACTCGAGTTGTTCACAGTATCTCTTCTACAATCTTTTATCTTTTTCTTAACTTCTATCAATTCTCCCCCTCTAACAAAAAAATCATTCATAGGTCTTGTTACCAAAGGTAAGTTGTAGTCTATCGGGCTCCTTCTTGGATCTAGACGATCTTCGAAATTCTCTGTTTTCTATGTTCCTCGCTTCTGCAGGTACAGCTGCCTCTGGTTCCCCATGTCCTGGTGCTGCCTCTGTATACATTGGAAACGTCCAAAAGTCATCCAACTCCTCTTCTTTCTTCTCAACCTCCAATCTCTGACCTTTATAGTTGTTCTTAAGCTTTCCCACTTGATGTCTGTGCACTCTTTTTGTAAATCCATTTCTAAGTTTCACTTCTAAAAGCCTTGCTCCTACTCTCTTAATCACCTGAGCTTTTATAAACTTAGGCACTAAGGATGGAAAATTTTTTACCCAAACTATCTCTCCTGATCTTGGCATCCAAGATTCTGCTCATATTTATTATTTTCTACCTTTTCATCTATTTGGCAATTTGGTAAGTTGAATATACTTCTCCGTGATAACTCATAATTCTTTCTGCTGGACACATTCCTAATCGTTGCCACTTCGAAAATCATAGATAGTATAAGATACTATCTATAATTTTTGTCCAGTCAATTCTACGTCCCTCATTTCTACTTTGAAAATATTTCTTTCTTAATAAGCCTTTAACTGTCTGCACCCACCTTTCCGCTAAACCATTACTTTCCGGATTCCAAGGCGGTGAATGTAGCAATCTTATTCCATGCTTTTCACAAAATTTCTCAAATTGATTACTCCTGAAAGGCGGTCCATTATCTGACACAATAACAGAAGGATAACCAAATATCTGGAAATTTCTGTTTAAACATTCTATAGTTTCTTCTCCATTTGTCGATCGCACCTGCCATATTTCTGTCCATCTAGAGCAACTATCAATGAATAGCAAAATTTCCTTCCTCCGTATTCAAAAAAATCAACGTGTATTCTTTCAAAAGGAATATCTGTTTGTTTCCATCCGACATATTTGTTTTTGGATGTACTTCTTTGAAAACTATTACATTCTACACATTGATTTCCCAACCTTTCAAGATCCTCGTCTATTAAAGGCCACCAGTAGAATTCTCTAGCCATCATCTTCATTTTAGGTGTACCTACATGTTCTGCATGTAACAGCTTCAACACTGTTTCCCTGCATTCTTTAGGAATTATTATACGTCTTCCCCACATAAGGCATCCTTTGTTCATGGTTATTTCATTCTTCCTTCTGTAATAATGTAAGATCACAGTATTTTGAAACTCTTTTGGAAGTGAATTAGGCCACCCAACATCAACCCATTGTACAACCTTTTGTAAAATGTCATCTTCTTTCGTCTTCTTTACTATGTTATCTAACAATAGAGGTGCAATTTCAAAGGTGTCAATATAATTTAAAGATTCCTCAGCATCCCCTGTGTCTTCCTCTAATGGCAATCTAGATAAAAAATCTGCTACATCTACACGTTTTGTGTAAACAATTGTGTATGAGTATTGTGATAATAACAAGGCCCATCTCTGCAAACGTGAACATGCTAACGATGGAATTGCTGCTTCCTCTCCAAAAATATATTTTACAGGTAAAGAATCACTATAAACTATGAAATGTTTTCCATAAAGATATTTATGAAATTTCTTAATGCCCGTCACTAAAGCTAACGCTTCCCTTTCAAATTGGCTGTAATTTCTCTCTGAAGGCGCTAGTGTCGCCGAAGTGCAGGCAATTGTTTTCAATTCACCCTCAATCTTATTACACAACTGAGCACCAACTCCTACACCACTTCCATCTACAATCAATACAATATCTTGATCTGGGTTGTATGGAGTTAATATCTCAGCTTTTCGCAATGCTTCTTTGGATTCAAGAAATTCCGCTTTATGTCGATCTGTCCACGACCACACTGCACCTTTCTTTAGCAATTCATAAAGATGTGTTATCTTCATAGCGAACTTTGGCATGCTCCTATGATAAAATGAAATCATTCCTAAATATGACTTCAATTCTTTAACGTTTGTTGGCTCTGGACAATTCAATATTGCTGTCTTATTCTTGATTAAAGGTTGAAAACCATTACTAGATATCCTGTAACCTAAATAGTCTACCTCTTTTTTGAAGAACTGACATTTATCGAGATTAACTTTTATATTGTAATACGTCAATCTATCCAAAACTAGTTTTGTGTTCTTGAAACATTCCTCTTCCCCACGGCCTTTAGTCAGGTCCAATACTACATACGTGTCTGCATTCACTAAAGAATTAAGTAAATCATCCACTCGTGGCAAAGGATAAGTTACTTTTTCTACCACTTTATTGACGGTTACCTTAAAATCAGAACACAGCCGTAGATCGCCATTATTTTTCTTTACTACCACTAAAGGTGTACCCCAATCAGAATACTGAATAGGTGACAAAACTCCCAATTGAACTAAATTATCCAATTCAGCCTTTACTTTCGGTTGTAAACTGTATGGAACCTCGTATGCTTTTTTGAATATCGGAACTGCTCCCTCCTTGATTGGTATTGTAGCTTTAAATTGCTTAATAGGTTCACAAATATTACCAGAAAAAACTTCTTTGTACTTATTTATTAAGTATTCAACTTTCTGATTAGTAAAACTTGGTTGCTTAGATACTGTTAACAAACAACTGTCCCTAGAAATCGTTAACTGAAACCAAGATTTCCATTCTGGCCATAATTTATCCAATCAGGTCCTTCCTAAAATAGGTGTTTTCAATTTATTTCGGGAAATGTACAAGGGCATTTTTAATCCTCCATTTTCTAACTGCACATCCAGCTTAACTCTCCCTACTATTGGTAGTGGTCTCCCATCTGCATTCCGTAAAGTGAGAACACTCTTTATAACTGGAATGTTCCTAAAATTCGTTGTATGGAATTCCTCATCCCAAACAGATACTGCTGCACCCGTATCCACTTCGAATTGGACCTGTTTGCCATTGCACATCAACCTAACTAAACAATTATCAGCTTCATTTCCAGAGCTACTCATTTCAACATCCGATTTTTGTACATATAATTGATTCTTATGTACATTATTCTCATGTGAAGGGTCATTGGAATTATCATTAAGACTCATTAAGTCTAACCTACTTTTCTTATTACCGTACACAGGTTGTTTAACTTCCACATGTACGCCGTTTAACAACAAAGGCTTCATAGATGTATCAACGTCATGTCTTACCTTAGTTGAAGCTTCGTTCCTAATAACATTGCTATTTTTATTCTTACAGCACTGCTGAAAATGACCTTTTAATCCACATTTAAAACAATGTACATTCCAAGCCGGACATTTGTACTTTTCGTGTACATTATTACACCTGGAACATTTAAAAGCACCTTTCTTACTTTGCTGACTAACTGTTCTATCTTTTTGTAGATGATGTACATTACTGGATACAGTCTTATCTTTTTGATAAAATAACCTTACATCTTGTTCTACCATTTCCATGGTTGATGATAAGGATACTGCTTTCATAAAATCAAGCTCTGGTTCAGCTAATAATTTCTTTCTTGTTACTTCGCTACGTATGCCAAAAACTAATTGGTCTCTCATCATTTCATTAAGAAACGTACCAAATGAACAATTAGCTGCTTGATGCTTCAAACATATTACAAATTCAGATAACGTTTGCCCTTCCTCTTGTCTCAACAAATGAAACTTATACCTTTCAGCTATGACATTTCTTTTAGGCTTAAAATGCGTTAGTAACAAAGTACATAATTCTTCATATGTCTTGTGTGGAACTTTTGCTGGTGCTACTAAATCACTTAGTATATCGTACACTCTTCCGCCAGCTACCGAAATTAATGTACAAACTCTTTTATCTGCTTCAATATTATTTGCCAAACAGAATTGATCAAACCTTTCAATGTATGTTTGAATATTGGCACGTTCCACATCGAACTGTTCAAAAAACTGTACATGATTACTAACCTCCATTATTCATAGCTTCTTATTCATAATAAGACTAATCTTCTTATACACATTATTCTTGTTACCTTCATTCCATTTTTATCCTCGTCGCCAATTGTAATGATCTTTAAATTAGGCAAAACGTTAACTAACAAAACAACATTTATTTAACTTATAACTTCATGTTATAAAAACTACATGAAAGACATTCAACAAAAGACAAAAGACAATCTCTCTCCAACTCGAGTTGTTCACAGTATCTCTTCTACAATCTTTTATCTTTTTCTTAACTTCTATCATTATCTGCTCGCCTAACACTCGCGATATTAACTTTATGAACACCCACTTACGATATTGATCGATTTCAATACTAAGCACTTGATCTTCTGTTAGTGACAAATTCTGCTGAATCCACCGAAGCAGTTGTATCGATGTCGGTTTTTGTCGCACATTCGTGAAGACCAATTTCACAGTATTCACTCGCCGTACAGACATGGTTCAGAACACAGAAGGTACACTTAACCGGATTTTCACTCGCTTGCGAGTAAATGCTCAACACGGACCGCACGTAGAGATGATGCACCGCGTGCCAGTGTTGGCAGCGAACTGACTGAGCCACCGCGACCATTGGTCTGTAGTCTTCAATTTTTGTTTCTTTCCCATTCTTATATAAGGGTATTACTTTTGACATTTCTAGACAATCTGGAAAGCTGCCATTTTTCAAACACTCGTTAATTATTTTAGCCAAAAGCTCATGAATGAAAGAAAGTATTTGTAGAGTCGAATTTCTTGAATGTATGTTTGTGCGTCCAACATTATTTTGAAGTTCATCTTAAAGATCCGATAACATATTTTATTGTTAAACGTTTCTGGAAGTACGAACATGTTTATATCAAAGCATACAAATCATTCCGGAAAGAAAAACACTTCTCCAATGCGAAGAAATATCTATTATGTATTCCTGCACATCGAAAGATAAACAATGAAGGTATAATTTCTCAATGCTACACAAAACATCTCTTGCTTTATTCTTTAAATATTTCATCTCGCCCATCCTTGAATACTGTTCTCCAATTTGGGCAATGGCCTCAAGAACCAATCTCACCAGAATAGATTCTGTTCTCAGTTTCTATATTGCAATTGTTTGCCATAGAATACCTTCCTTTCGACATGTATCCAAGTCAGACACCATGGCTACTCTGAATATTCACACTCCATCCTTTCGTCGTGATCTAGCTGACATTAAATTTATATACAAGATAATAAATGGCGAAATCAGAACAGATCTCCTAATCAGTGAATTCACACTTAGGGTACCCCAAAAGCAAGCGTGCAACCTGAAACTCTTCCACAACCCAACCAATAGGTTATCCCTTCTACAACGCTCCATGTTTTACAGGCTTCCAGAAATCTACAACAAACTTTCCCTGAATGTAGATATGTTCCTTCCAGAACATAATTTTTGTATATTACTGACCGAGAACATGTAAATCTATCCCATCTTGTTATTGTTTTAATCTTTTGTTATTTTTTTTCTATTTTTTGTTATTTCAGTGTAAAATGGCAAAATAAGACTGTATCTGAAACTCTGAGTATATAAATAAATAAATAAATATACATCAGAATCGAAGTTGTGAAATTACAAGGGTCGTTCAAGGTTGACCAGGACTTTCGTGCATAAAATATTAATGAATAAATGTAGCGCTGCATTACTAAGGCAGGACAGACCATCATTCCTTGCGAGTAACCATGATCCTTTGCGACACATTTGGCGCATGCGCAGTAGTGTAAACAAAGATGGCGGCAAGTAGTGTATCTGTTGCTGTGGAAAAGCGGTGTATAATGAAATTTCTCGTGAAGGAGAAGGTGAAACCTGCTGAAATTTGGCGTAGACTGCAAGCACAGTATGGTGAACAAACACTGTCACGGGCAAGAGTGTACGAATGGTGTCGTATAAGTTCCCTCCACCCAAGAAAAGCAAAGTGCTGCCGTCTGCCGGTAAGATTTTGGGAACAGTCTTCTGGAACATGAAAGGTGTTATCCATGTGTATTTTGTGGAGAAGAGTGCCACAATTAACGCCAAGTATTACTCAAAACTGCTTCACGGTGCTGTACGTGGGGCTGTTCGGAAAAAAAGACATGGAATGTTGTCGAAACACGTCATTCTTCTCCATGACAATGCCAGGCCCCACAGGGTCCATTTGACTCAAACAACACTGGCCAGCGTGCACTGGGAGGTTTTACCACACAGTCCTTACAGTCCAGGTTTATGCCTCAGTAATTTCCACTTGTTTGGGGCACTTAAGGAGCATTTGGGCGAGACGCAATTCCAGACAGATGAGGAACTCAAGAATGCTGTCCTGCAGTGGTTACGACACCAACATACTTTTTTCTACGCCAAAGGCATCAAGGAACTTCCACAACGACGGCAACGGTGTCTGGATGTTCAGGGGGAATACTTTGAAAAACTGACATAGTTTGGTGCTTCTATGTATGTATATTTCCTGTCTAGAAATAAAAGTCCTGGTCAACCTTGAACGACCCTTGTACAAACCTAATATTTTCATTTTTTTCCAATACAAAAATTATTATAATTTTAAACGTTATTGAAAAAGAATAATATGTTCTTGTGAAAACCAATTCTCGATAGTCAAAGAGTTTTTCAACGTATTTGTTTATAATTTGATAAATTTTCAAAGTTAATTATTTGCTTTAGCTAGAGTGATTTGAAATGTAAATTGTATCTCAAAAGGAAGAGTTTTTCCGTAGAGCTTCACAACAAAACGAAAACGTTATCAAAACAATAGTTGTGATATTCAATCGTGTTTTTTTTATTCGTTCTCTCACGACGAGAGTCAGACATTAAAGAGCTCGAGTGCTCAATGTTATAGAGTGCATAATTTCAAAATGTGTTGAAAAACGAAGTGCTTGTAGGATCGAAAAAGGGTTTTATTAATAAATTCGTAATCAAATATTATGAGAAATATTTACAGTTGCAAACAATACGTTTATTCAAATGTTTCTGAATATGAAGGTTTGTCGACCCAAACACTTTCGAAAGTCTGAATGTTTCACAAGGTTTTTGTTTAAAAGTTCAAAGTTTTGAATGTTAAATATATTGTGAAACGCCCTCCCTTGCCCGGGAAAACAAATGCTACCACTACCTAGATAGAGGCGGCAAAATCTCCCTCGGACAAGCGAAATAGCGTTACGGTCCAGATTAAGTTCGTGTGTAGGAACCGGTGACCGACAGTGCATAGTGATAAGCCATATCGAATAAAAACAAAGACATATGTACTTTCAAATAACCACCTCTTTACCTGTAGCCGGGAAGCGGCTAGCTGCATACCTGAAAATCACGGGTAGCGACATGCGTACGAAATGATATAGCCCAAAATTAACATGAAAATAAAAAGTATATTCTATTCATAACCAACAAAAATCAGTTTACTACATCTCCCCCTCTTTCACGCTCTCACATTCATTCACACATTCAGTTCTCACGGGGTCATCGACACAAAGAATGATACATGACATGTACAGGTTTTTTGACGATAAGCCTTAATGATTGCATTCTCAATTAATTTTACCTTACTTTATGTCTAATCAGGTCATTTGTGATTTTGCTCCAGTGCTACTCAAATCCTAGCCAGCCCTTACTTAAGTTCACCTTCTAAAAAGAAACTAGTCGGCGCGGTGACAATACATTATTTAAACAGCATAAACAAAGGCGTCTCAACGGCAATTACATTCATGTGGGCGGACGTTTTCCTTTTACAAGACCTCACGTGGTTCAAACATAACGAATAACCTCCGTTGAGTGACGCAAACATATACTCTCTAGCAGGCGGGACTTAAACACTTCGCCGCGACGAGCAATTCATGTTACGAGGCAAATACTTTTACTAAATAATCACACATGCGGCCTGACATAGCTAGCATTGACACATAAAAAATGAAGAAACCTCCAGTAGATTAAACAATTAAGTGGGCGGCGCTTTACTCTAATAGTACGCACTTTAAACAAATACAAAGGAGCACAAACAACAATAAATTTAAGACCATTAAAAAAAATATCACAAGGAAAAAGAAAAATTGACCTGAGACGAATAAATTACAAATGACAAGCGCGACGGGAGTTTGATATAAAATTTCGAGTTGAGTGGGCGTTTTCAAAATGTTGACGAATTTCAAGGGCGTTCTCTAAATCAATCGGGCCGTCACGTGCTGACAATCACACAGATGAATACATTACCAACTCTCAGCTTCCGAGGTGCATCCTGGCGTCGTTATGGGCGATTGAAAAACACATAGTATTCACACGGAAGGTTTCCTTGGTCGCGACGACGAAGATGCGAAACTTGTTCATACTTCTGGTTCCTCGGTTTCTCTTCCCCTCGGGATCGGTGGTCTGGGCGTCGGGACGTCAACGTGGCGGATGGTAGGCATCATCGGCGTATCAATAGGGCGGCGTTCGACGTCTCTCTCTCTCTCTCTCCATGGCGGCGGATAGGCATCATCGGCGTATCAATAGGACGGCGTTCGACGTCTCTCTCTCTCTCTCTCTCCATGGCGGCGGATAGGCATCATCGGCGTATCAATAGGACGGCGTTCGACGTCTCTCTCTCTCTCTCTCTCTCCATGGCGGCGGATAGGCATCATCGGCGTATCAATAGGACGGCGTTCGACGTCTCTCTCTCTCTCTCCATGGCGGCGGATAGGCATCATCGGCGTATCAATAGGACGGCGTTCGACGTCTCTCTCTCTCTCCATAGCGGCGGTTAGGCATCATCGGCGTATCAATAGGACGGCGTTCGACGTCTCTCTCTCTCTCCATGGCGGCGGATAGGCATCATCGGCGTAGTCTCTTCTGACATCGGGCGAATCGACGTAACGCCCTCATCTCTCTTCTTCCTCTAGCCCGCCATAGTTTCCGGTGTTCCTCGTTTCTCAAAAAATTATAAACGGCGTAAGGTAATCACAAAAACACGGTCTCGCTTCAACTTCTCCCAGCGGTTGAGGTAGGCGCACTCGTGTAGACTTACTTACTGTCTATCACACACACTGGTGTTCGTAAAACACAACAAAGTCGACTGTACACGCAGAGGTAGCACGAAGGTGCTCTCGTTACAAGAATCGCGGAAACACGGAGAGGTAGCACGGAGCTGCTCTTGCTACAAGGATCGCGGTAAGACTGTATATGGAGAGATAGCACGGAGCTGCTCTCGCTACAAGGATCGCGGTAAGACTGTGTGTCGAAAACCCATGTCCTTCGTTTTATTTAGATTTTGAAAAGAGACGCTAGGCGTTCGTTGAAGTGACGCTTTCGAAGGGGTCAGTCCACTTTGCTCTATTGTCTCCCAAGTGGGACGAGCCGTGCTCGAAGTTGAGTTTGTGCGGATTAAGCCTCAGCCTCGATGTCGCCCATAGCTTAATTGCAACCGGTGTCCACAAACTGATCAATTACAACCGATTTGATCTGGCGTCCGTAATTGTTGCTTGATCGCGACGAAACTCCACACATCCGTCCTTGCACACATGCCGCTGCGCTGGTATAAGTTTCACGTGAATCTGACCGCTGGAAACCGAGATATCTAAATGTTTGTCATTAAGGTCGAATTTCCTAAGCTTTAGACGCATAACGTGACCCTTCAGGTGCTCACCCTTAAGACACGTTAACGTCTCGTTCCTCCCGTCGGCTTGGCAAAAAATCAAATATGTATTCTTACAACTTAAAACTCTCAACGCTTTGAATCAACAAATTTTTAACCGCTATGGACAATAATAATAATAATAATAATGACGTCGGTAAATCTGACTGTCACAATATTTTAAGACAAAATTATTTGAAATTGTTCGCAAATTGAAACTTTAATGTGTTCAGAGTATAATATTTGGAAAAAGCGAATGTTTTTCAACGTTTGAGCAATATCTGTTATCTCTCACAACGAAAGACAGACATCGAAATGTACGATTTGTAGAGGTTATTTAATTTTTTACTTCAAAGTTTTGAACTGAAAGTATTTGTAGGATCGAAATGTAAAATATGTATCCAAAACGTAATTTGAAGTGCTGACTAGATAGCCTTTCAAATATAAATAAAATACAATATACTTTCTGTGAGTACGTAGCTTATATTTCAAAATTTATTTTCGAAGACGTGAATGTTGTGTCTGAAGCTATTAGCTTTGTCACCTAAAGTTGTTTGTCAAGATGAGCTTTGCAACAAAATAATCTTTATTCAAAATAGGAAAATATTTTTCTTTGAACAACGATAGACAGATGATTAAAATAATAAGTAGCGAGTGTCATACAACATCAAAGGATAAGAAAAATTGTCTCGTGAAAGTACGAATGGAGTTGTTTCTGCAACAAAGATTTCAGAAATCGAATTATTCTTAAAATAATTTCACAGTCAAATTTCCAAATTAGTTGTTATTTCTATATGCGATCTCGATCGATGTTGAGTTATCCCAATGACGTGTGTGAGGTTCACAACCGGAACATGTGATTACACGAGAGAGAGAGAGAGAGAGAGAGAGAGAGAGAGAATAATATTGTGTGCGGTAAACCGAGGTTCTGTTAATTATTTTCCGATTTATTGGCGGGATTTGCTAACGCAGGACAAGTAATTTCGAGTGATTTCACAGTTTGACGAAGTCTGTGACAATATGAAACGAGCTTAGTTGACGAAGTAAGTGCATTCAAAATATATCTACGACGAAAGATCGAGAGACTATTGACCTTTTTGATGTTTGAAAAGGTAAGGTCACCGCATAACCCAAATTGACGACATGAAGTGAACTGACACTAGTCTGATCGACAGATTGAGGTTAATTTTTGGCAGACCAACAATCTGATGAGGTATTCTTAGCACACCACAAGATGTAAAGAAAGGTTAACTTAGCAAAATACTGGGTGGCCAAAAAATGATGTGCAATTGTGTGCATGCCTGCACACATCCGAGAACATCATGTGCACCTTTCTTTTTCCACGAATTCCGAAGATATGGTCATTCCCAAACTCCAACTCTTATTATTAGAACACGCATACAAACAATGAAGTGGACAAATCGTTCCTTGCTTACCTCGACCCACAGAGAATAAAAATAAATGATGAAAAATCTTATGGAGTTGGGCGATAAACTATTTGTCAAATTGAAATATGAAAATAATATTCACCAATTGAATTGATATGGACCATTTCTATAGCTCCGAACGAATTATCTTCGTGACAGGACTTTATAAGGTTGATAAATTTAATAGATTAACGTTAATTGTATTTTATAGATTGAAGGCCATCCCTATTTTCTTACTTCAAATGAAATTTCACTTTAAGCCAACTTTTTAAATTATAGATATACATATAATGCATCTCCCAGGTATAACGCTGTCGTTTTGTATTCAAAGGATTCTGAAGGCGATATATACAATGCAGTATACAGAGTGTTGTGTGAGCGTATTACAGATTTGCAGGAATTACAGAAGGGAACAAACGCAATAAAATCACATAGGGAACCCTAATACTAAATGCGTCATTCAAAAGTTGCAAGCTAACACCTTCGAAGGGAAGGCAAACACGCACAACGTGGAGGGAAACTACAAAGGATGTCTGTGGGAAAAATAAAGGAAACCTCTGGAAAGATCCCGAATGCTTTCGGGGGTATGCACTTTTGCCCTGGTACCTAAAAACTTTAAGCCAGAGCGTTTGCTTGTCGAATAATGGTTCCCCCATTGTTGTTGCCGTTTATTGTTACTTTTTGGGATATACTGTACATTTGCTGTTAGTATACCTTTCCTGTTCTAGTTTCCAGAACAGGAAAGGTTTACAGTTCATTCCCGAATTTTCTAACATATTTATATATAACTGTATACACATATTGCTACAACTCTTGGTATTAAAGTACAGCATATACAAGAGATAATTATATTGCATGATTAAAATACATATTGCACGTGCCATAAATATTAGTAGTGAACATACTACATAACCGTGTTACGAGTTGGACTATCTCGCCTATTCTGGTTTCCAGGACATACTAGTCTTACAGTTTGACTTGGAAAATACGTTGAAATATACTATAGATTATATTGTTTTTAATTATATGTACCTGTATTCTCATATTTTTTTTAAATGTTGGTGTTAACGTACAATTACAATAGATAATTAAGCTTTATATTACATGATTATTAATAGTTACCATTTTTTGCAACCATATCGTAACGTACCCAAGGCGTTGGTTGAAAGTAGTAAGTCTGTTATTATTAACTTTAGCATAACAGGAAGCATAGACAAAATGCTAAATAAGTAATTACGCAAACGTTAGGTTACTGACTGGAGAGACGGATGTGTATTGGGGAGAAAACGGTTGACCAGTGAACGGGTTTTTGAGAAGATCAGGAATGATGAGTGCAAGGGTGTGTGGAGAGTGACTTATGTTAAGGTGTCAGATATGTGACATTTGAGATGATTGAGAGGACGATCTGTGAAATAACCTACATCCAGACGAGAGGCAGGTACATTCCTTTCATAATTACACCCATATCTGTTCCGTCGTGGAGAGAAATAAACCCCATTTATTTAGCATGTAATTTCTTGCCATCAATCTCGAGTGTGACCTCTCGCACATCATACGTTAAGCCAAGAGAGTGATAATCATCTGGAAGATGATTCATGAATAGCTACGCCACACAGGAGTCAATTCAGGGTCTTTTGTTCGATCCCAACGCATCAATATGGTTGCGTTACGTAGTGGAGTGTGCTTGGGTTTCTCATCCATTTTTGGCAAATGCGATGAGAAAATATTACGTTACTTGGTGATAGACGTAGTATTAAAACTGCGTTAAGTGGTGGAGTGCAAGGCTATTCATGCATTTCACGTGGAAATACATGAAAATAGACAGAAATTAAGATCGCTTTACATAATGGACTTACCGAACTCATCTTTTCCTTTTCTTTTCTTACGGTGTAACTACAAAATGATAAATGTAAAGAGTAGTTTTACAGAGAGTAGTTTTATGGATCACGTTGTGTTGGAAATTGTCAACTGTTAGCAAAATGTAAAGGAAACATAACATAGACTTAGCGTACCACTACGCGGTATAGTACATAATTTTAACTAGTCGGTGATTCAATTGGGAATGATGACAATTAGTTTTAGATTGTCGCATAAAGGTTGATTAACCACTTCAGAGATGTGTCTCGGTACTTTCGTCAATCTCTTACGCGGTTGTGGATACTTACATATCGACATTTTTGGAGAGCAAACAGTTGTTAATAACATCCCATCGAAGTTTACAGACAATGAGAAATGAAAATAACAAACAAAGTGCTGGTATGAAGCAAATCCAATACATCTGCACATAGATTAATCATTCAGAACACTTGATTCGAACACCAGATAGAATCATGGGGCAATCTAGATTTATCCACCCCGATATTCTCGAAACTATCCAGTTTCAAGGTAACATTCACGAGGATGTATTAAAATTCATTCATAAATTTGACAGTTTAGCCATTCTTAATGAGTGGATTGACTCGAAGAAAAGGCAGATGCTATCAATATTTCTGTGTGGTCAAGCATTAGAATGGCACATTACTTGGATTCGAATCCAGGAAGCTAGGAGTATAGATTGTGTGACTTTAAAAACTAAAATTGTAAAGGAATTTACCAAACCGGGAGACACTTTTCAATTAGAAGATCAAACCCGAATACGTCTCCGTTATGAAAATGAACCTGTTTCAAAATATGTGTGAGAGAGAAACAGTTATTGTTATTGAAACTAAACCCCACGATGGAATTTAGTGAACATATTAAGCAAAAAAGCCGGGATTAACAACCTGAATTAATTAAAAAAAGTTTATAAAAGGGAATATGGTTCAGTGCATGATATGTTAAAAATGAAGTTGAACTATTGAAATGAGTTGATTTGGTGTTTAAGTCCACTTTATGCACAGTAAGGCTAATCGGGACTGGACCTACAGTTTAAAGTGGGATCCGAATCCCTATGTACCTCCGCCAGGTATCGAACCCGGGATCCCTTGATTACAAGGCGACGACGCTACCACTACGCCAGCGGGAAGGCCTGAACTATTAAAATATCTTCTGCAAAAACGCAAAATTGAATAAATTGAATATGAGGCTTGGATAGAGTTGTCATCTTTTGAGCCGAGTCGAGCATACACGCTGCCTCTGCAAGCAGTCACCTTGCAGCGCAAGGTCAATGGTAATGTTGACATCAGATATTGTCACACTAATCGGGAGATGTAGGAAATTTTACGTGTAATGTAACAGGAACTCAACCATTTACGGGTCGAAACAAATTAAAAGTCGAACACGGTACTCCAGCCTCATGAGTTTAATTTAGATTTCATAACTTCAGAAGCTTTCTACTAAAATAAATGAACTTATAGAACATCGAAAAATACATTCATTCACAGAGTCATCATTCTTAAATACACATAGAGCAAATTATCGTAGAGAGAGAAACAATAGGAAAACCTATTCTCATAGTTACAATAATAGAGCTTACGCACTGTGTCAGAATACAAATATTTGGCATAACAACCACAATAATATTCTTAACACGTAGTCGCAACGCTCGCATAGGGGGCAATGGCGCAGTGACGGTAAATCTCGATTTCAGAGTTTGCGCTTCTCATCTTCTACGCCGTGAACATCTTTGGAGCAGCAACATGGGCGCGAAGTTCTAATTAATCATAATAATCAGGTTGTTAATGCAAACAACTCTAGTTGTCATAAGAATTGAAGAAATTTATACTAGTAAGACCTGCATATGACGGGGATAATGTGTAGGGCTATCATGGAAAACTTTTACGGTTTCCACTTTTGTTTTCTGAAGATTTTATTTATATTAATGTGAAAGTAGATGGGGAATATTAAAAGTTCCTCCTGGATAGTGGAAGTCAAGTATCCGTTTCGGGAGATAAGAATATACCAGTCAATGCTAAGAGATTTAATATTAATAAATCGATTCAAGGGTTTACAAATAGTCAACTTGCTGTTAATAAGTTAGTGTTGTTACCTTTTTCTATAATTGACGTACATTTGTTCATCCATTTAGAATCATTCAGAATTTTACGCAAGGTACAGTTATGTTCAGAGAAAGTAGCACACTCGTTTGAGTTGTAGTTCAGCTTTGTGTCTGGCAGTACAGACGAAGTAAGTGTTCGGAAAGTGGCAATGTTGCTTACCATTTTTTTTTTTTGCCATTTTGTGTCTCTCAGACTCAAAGAAAAGATTTAACGAGAAGATTGCAACGTAAATATTAATTAACTGGAATTTAAACGTCTACGATCAAAGTAGTGTAAATGTGAAATATTCCTGAAATTTATTTTAAAAAGAAACGCGTTTTTGACGTTCATGACGAAATCGTTATCAGAATGCGTTACAATGCGAGGGCTCCGCGTTCGAATTTGGCCTGAGTCTCTCTTCATTGTCGCGAATAGCTGATAATTAAAGAAAAGCAACACTAAATAACGAAAAGAAAAAATCCATTAGAATAAGTGAGACGGAAATATTGCCGTTGTAATTCCTGAAAATGATGCGAAAAAAAAAACTTTCGGAAATAATGTTATCCTAATCCAGGAGAAGGCTTTAAAAATAAAAACTCATTCCCGGACACTTTGGCAAAGAGAATCGTTAAGTTGGCAATGAATATGCGATGGGAGAAAATATAGATATCCGAAAGGAAGGAGAGTTTATGTCACAGCCAGTTGATCAAATGAATAGAGGTACCCCCCAACATCAGTCACTGAGGCTATTAAAAATAAGTCAATGGTTGTCCTCTCATTTAATTTTAACAGTAAATGTATTTTTTTGTAAAATTAAAAAAAAATCGGGCTTTACTTTTTATTACTCGTGCACGTTGGTTCCGTAATGGAGCACAAAAATAAAATTGTTACTCTCGTAAAATTCTTACCGAATGAATTAATGCATAAGCAGATTACAGAATAATGACTCTTCACTTTGAAATAAATAGTTTAAAATAATATAATTTATGTGTCTTTGGGTATTGAGATTCGTCTTCACATAGCAGGATCTGCTATGTTGACGGAAACTAGAGAACTGTAATCATCTGGGTTGGAAACACTAACCTTCCACAAGAGAACGAGTTCCCAACGTCTTCATTAATCTTGATGAACAAGCTTCACTTGTATTTTGTCAGTAATGTGTATAGCAAATGAACCCTACCTGATGAAGCGTATTTCTTTCAAATTAATGTAATTAAGGAGAAGCAACATCAAACGTTTAGAGCTGTACAGGAATATATGCAATCTTATGGATAAATTACTCGAATAGCTTGGTTTCGTCACAGTTGCTTGTGGTCATGTCAGTTAAAGGCCGGTGTAACGGGGAATTTGGACTCCGTAGAAAAGTGACTGTACAGTCAATTTTCTACGGAGAAAAATGACTGCCCTTTTCAGTTCCCGTCAATTAAGCAGGGGGTAAAATATCCCCGTAGAAAAATGACTGCCTGTCAATTCCCACTTAAAAGAGGGGGTACAAATTCCACGTAGAAAAGTGAATGCCCAATTAAATCCTGCTTATATTAGGAGGGGGTACAATTTCCCCGTAGAAAAGTGACTGCCCCCTTAAAAACTGCTTATATTAGGAGGGGGTACAATTTCCCCGTAGAAAAGTGACTGCCCCCTTATATCCTGCTTATATTAGGAGGGGGTATAATTTCCCCGTAGAAAAGTGACTGCCCCTTTAAATCCTGCTTATATTAGGAGGGGGTATAATTTCCCCGTAGAAAAGTGACTGCCCTATTAAATCCTGCTTATATTAGGAGGGGGTACAAATTCCCCGTAGAAAAGTGACTGCCCCCTTAAATCCTGCTTATATTAGGAGGGGGTATAATTTCCCCGTAGAAAAGTGACTGCCCCTTTAAATCCTGCTTATATTAGGAGGGGGTATAATTTCCCCGTAGAAAAGTGACTGCCCTATTAAATCCTGCTAATATGAGAAGGGGGTACAATTTCCCCGTAGAAAAGTGACTGCCTCTTATATCCTGTTTATAATAGGAGGGGGTACAAATTCCCCGCAGAAAAGTGACTGCCCCTTAAATCCTGCTTATATTAGGAGGGTGTACAATTTCCCCGTAGAAAAGTGACTGCCCCTTTAAATCCTGCTTATATTAGGAGGGGGTACAATTTCCCCGTAGAAAAGTGACTGCCCCATTAAATCCTGCAAATATGAGAAGGGGGTACAATTTCCCCGTAGAAAAGTGACTGCCCTCTTATATCCTGCTTATATTAGGAGGGGGTACAAATTCCCCGTAGAAAAGTGACTGCCCCTTATATCCTGCTTATATTAGGAGGGGGTACAAATTCCCCGTAGAAAAGTGACTGCCCAATTAAATCCTGCTTATATTAGAAGGGGGTACAATTTCCCCGTAGAAAAGTGACTGCCCCCTTAAATACTGCTTATATTAGGAGGGGGTACAATTTCCCCGTAGAAAAGTGACTGCCCCCTTATATCCTGCTTATATTAGGAGGGGGTATAATTTCCCCGTAGAAAAGTGACTGCCCCTTTAAATCCTGCTTATATTAGGAGGGGGTATAATTTCCCCGTAGAAATGTGACTGCCCTTTTAAATCCTGCTTATATTAGGAGGGGGTATAATTACCCCGTAGAAAAGTGATTGCCCTATTAAATCCTGCTAATATGAGAAGGGGCTTCAATTTCCCCGTAGAAAAGTGACTGCCCTATTAAATCCTGCTAATATGAGAAGGGGTTCAATTTCCCCGTAGAAAAGTGACTGCCCCCTTATAAACTGCTTATATTAGGAGGGGGTACAAATTCCCCGTAGAAAAGTGACTGCCCCCTTAAATCCTGCTTATATTAGGAGGGGGTATAATTTCCCCGTAGAAAAGTGACTGCCCCTTTAAATCCTGCTTATATTAGGCAGGTTATAATTTCCCCGTAGAAAAGTGACTGCCCTATTAAATCCTGCTAATATGAGGAGGGGGTACAATTTCCCCGTAGAAAAGTGACTGCCCTATTAAATCCTGCAAATATTAGGAGGGGGTACAATTTCCCCGTAGAAAAGTGACTGCCCCCTTATATCCTGCTTATATTAGGAGGGGGTACAAATTCCCCGTAGAAAAGTGACTGCCCCCTTAAATCCTGCTTATATTAGGAGGGGGTATAATTTCCCCGTATAAAAGTGACTGCCTCTTTAAATCCTGCTTATATTAGGAGGGGGTATAATTTCCCCGTAGAAAAGTGACTGCCCCTATAAATCCTGTTTATATTAGGAGGGGGTATAATTTCCCCGTAGAAAAGTGACTGCCCCTTTAAATCCTGCTTATATTAGGAGGGGGTAGAATTTCCCCGTAGAAAAGTGACTGCCCTATTAAATCCTGCTAATATGAGAAGGAGGTACAATTTCCCCGTAGAAAAGTGACAGCCCTATTAAATCCTGCTAATATGAGAAGGGGGTACAATTTCCCCGTAGAAAAGTGAATGCCCCCTTATATCCTGCTTATATTAGCAGGGGGTACAAATTCCCCGTACAAAATTCACTGCCCCCTTAAATCCTGCTTATATTAGGAGGGGGTATAATTTTCCCGTAGAAAAGTGACTGCCCCCTTAAATCCTGCTTATATTAGGAGGGGGTACAATTTCCCCGTAGAAAAGTGACTACCCCCTTATATCCTGCTTATATTAGGAGGGGGTATAATTTCCCCGTAGAAAAGTGACTGCCCCTTTAAATCCTGCTTATATTAGGAGGGGGTATAATTTCCCCGTAGAAAAGTGACTGCCCTATTAAATCCTGCTTATATTAGGAGGGGGTACAAATTCCCCGTAGAAAAGTGACTGCCCCCTTAAATCCTGCTTATATTAGGAGGGGGTATAATTCCCCGTAGAAAAGTGACTGCCCCTTTAAATCCTGCTTATATTAGGAGGGAGTATAATTTCCCCGTATAAAATTGACTGCCCTATTAAATCCTGCTAATATGAGAAGGGGGTACAATTTCCCCGTAGAAAAGTGACTGCCTCTTATATCCTGCTTATATTAGGAGGGGGTACAAATTCCCCGCAGAAAAGTGACTGCCCCTTAAATCCTGCTTATATTAGGAGGGGGTACAATTTCCCCGTAGAAAAGTGACTGCCCCTTTAAATCCTGCTTATATTAGGAGGGGGTACAATTTCCCCGTAGAAAAGTGACTGCCCCAATAAATCCTGCAAATATGAGAAGGGGGTACAATTTCCCCGTAGAAAAGTGACTTCCCTCTTATATCCTGCTTATATTAGGAGGGGGTACAAATTCCCCGTAGAAAAGTGACTGCCCAATTAAATCCTGCTTATATTAGGAGGGGGTACAATTTCCCCCTAGAAAAGTGACTGCCCCCTTAAATACTGCTTATATTAGGAGGGGGTACAATTTCCCCGTAGAAAAGTGACTGCCCCCTTATATCCTGCTTATATTAGGAGGGGGTATAATTTCCCCGTAGAAAAGTGACTGCCCCTTTAAATCTTGCTTATATTAGGAGGGGGTATAATTTCCCCGTAGAAAAGTGACTGCCCCTTTAAATCCTGCTTATATTAGGAGGGGGTATAATTTCCCCGTAGAAAAGTGACTGCCCTATTAAATCCTGCTTATATTAGGAGGGGGTACAAATTCCCCGTAGAAAAGTGACTGCCCCCTTAAATCCTGCTTATATTAGGAGGGGGTATAATTTCCCCGTAGAAAAGTGACTGCCCCTTTAAATCCTGCTTATATTAGAAGGGGGTATAATTTCCCCGTATAAAAGTGACTGCCCTATTAAATCCTGCTAATATGAGAAGGGGGTAAAATTTCCCCATAGAAAAGTGACTGCCCCTTACATCCTGCTTATATTAGGAGGGGGTACAAATTCCCCGTAGAAAAGTGACTGCCCCCTTAAATCTTGCTTATATTAGGAGGGGGTATAATTTCCCCGTAGAAAAGTGACTGCCCCTTTAAATCCTGCTTATATTAGGAGGGGGTATAATATCCCCTTGGAAAAGTGACTGCCCCTTTAAATCCTGCTTATATTAGGAGGGGGTATAATTTCCCCGTAGAAAAGTGACTGCCCTATGAAATCCTGCTAATATGAGAAGGGGGTACAATTTCCCCGTAGAAAAGTGACTGCCCCCTTAAATCCTGCTTATATTAGGAGGGTGTACAAATTCCTCGTAGAAAAGTGACTACCCCCTTAAATCCTACTTATATTAGGAGGGGGTATAATTTCCCCGTAGAAAAGTGACTGCCCCTTTAAATCTTGCTTATATTAGGAGGGGGTATAATTTCCCCGTAGAAAAGTGACTGCCCCTTTAAATCCTGCTTATATTAGGAGGGGGTATAATTTCCCCGTAGAAAAGTTTTTTGATTGATTGATTGATTTAGTTTATTTTACTTCGCGTTTTGTGCCTCGTGGCTAATTTGCGAAGATGAGGATGAGTGATGAAAGGATGAAATTGATGAATGGACATTCACAAACAACCAAGCCCGACCAGGATTCGAACCCGGGACCCTTGGAGTCGCAGCGCGATGTGCTAACCGCTCGGCCACAGGGTCGGGCCCGTAGAAAAGTGACTGCCCTATTAAATCCTGCTTATATTAGAAGGGGGTACAAATTCCCCGTAGAAAAGTGACTGCCCCCTTAAATCCTGCTTATATTAGGAGGGGGTATAATTTCCCCGTAGAAAAGTGACTGCCCTATGAAATCCTGCTAATATGAGAAGGGTGTACAATTTCCCCGTAGAAAAGTGACTGCCCCCTTAAATCCTGCTTATATTAGGAGGGTGTACAAATTCCTCGTAGAAAAGTGACTGCCCCCTTAAATCCTACTTATATTAGGAGGGGGTATAATTTCCCCGTAGAAAAGTGACTGCCCCCTTATATACTGCTTATATTAGGAGGGGGTACAAATTCCCCGTAGAAAAGTGACTGCCCCCTTAAATCCTGCTTATATTAGGAGGGGGTACAATTTCCCCGTAGAAAAGTGACTGCCCCCTTAAATCCTGCTTATATTAGGAGGGGGTATAAGTTACCCGTAGAAAAGTGACTGCTCCATTTAATCCTGCTAATATTAGAAGGGGGTACAATTTCCCCGTAGAAAAGTGACTGCCCCATTAAATCCTGCTTATGTTAGAAGGGGATACTATTTCCCGTAGAAAACTGACTGCCCCTTTTATCTTTAATATATATGGAGGGGGTACAAATTTCCCCGTAGAAAAGTTACTGTCCTTATAATTAGTTCTTACATGAGAAATTGCATACAAAATGCTACGGAGAAAAGTTGCTGCTTAGTTAATATACTTCACAAAACAGTAGGGAAATTAGATGTACTATATTGTCTTATAAAGCCTTTATAACTCTGGTATCTGGCTCATCATTGACTTAATTATTACGTACAACTTTCTCATTTGAATGTTCATCAAAACATTTGAATGAGTCTACCATTTGAGTATGGTGATAAAGGTGTCCTGGGTTCAATACCCGGTGGAGGCACATAGTAATTCGGATCCAACTTTAAACTGTGGGTCCATTCTTGATTAGACTTAGTGTGCATAAATTAAAACGCTAACTCAATCAATCCATCAATCAAGACATTTGAATTGCATTTTCTTGAAACATTTTGGACAACAAATTTGTACACAATGTGTGTGTGTACTGTCACAAATAAATAGGTTTCTCATCATAAAAATACTTCTTATATAATCTATGCATAACTAACAAAAAGTAAAACACTTTGTCCCTTGTGGTAATTATATTTATTTGAAAAGCACGACGATAGCCCGTAGAAACGATATTTTAACATGGAAATATTTTATAACTTGTAAAATATAATTGAAAGTGGTTGCTTCCACATATCCGTAGTAACTCTCGAATTTAAAAATTACATTGATGCATTTTAGGATAGAATCTTTGATCAATTTTTAAAATAATCGAATACACACGTTATTCGTGTTATGAGGTTGATAAATCATAATTTTGTTACACAGAAACATATATTACATATAAACATACTTACACACACCAACATATTTATGTACACACTAATCATATTTTCATAGGAACAAATAACAAGATACATCTACACACAGACTATAGTTTTAATTGTAACATTTTGATCAGAATCAATACGATTCAGAAACACCAGGAGTACACAAGTCAAATAAAACAATTGTTTTAACTTCAAAAAAATTGAACAAAAAAATAATATACAATGCATATAGCATGAGAATTATGATTTATCACTTTTCACTAAATATGTATTTCAATAATGCTGTAGTGCATTTTAATATAATATGTGATGTATTTCAATTTATACAAAAACTTTATCAAATTCAGACATTTATAATTTCGTTGTGGTTTGCAACTAACCTATTACATATTATTCACCATGTTTAACACATGAAGGAGTCAGTGGATGATATTCTTAAGCCACATGTTTGATTTTTATGTTGTTGTTGTTGAACATACCATCATGCACAATAAGCAACTCACTGTCCAAAAAGTGCGAGACATTGTCATTTTTCTTTTCGAATGGCAGTATAATATGTACATCACTGAAGTTTTTGGCTCTCCAACCAGGTGGTCTTTTGTGTAGTGATATAGTCATAAGCCACACTTTCCCGCTACGTAGGCTGTACAGCACCGTTAGAAAACATGGATTTTGGAGACAATAATGAAGGAAGTGACGAGTCACATCTTTTTGATAGAAATAGTGGAAATTTCTTGCACCCGTCAGCTAGCAGTTCAGTGTGGAACTCATCCTTCTGTACGTGTAATTATGAAATAGAGTTGTGGTTATGTTCGCTGTGGCTTGTGACTATCCGTTGAAAGTTTATATGCTGCATAAAACATTGATTACTACAATCCTCTGATCACATTAACTAAATATAAAGTATATTTTCTTTCAAGCTAGTAAATATCTATTTCAAAGGTGATTAATTAAGGCAGACGTCCCATTAACTTGAGCCGACCAGCTGAAGCATTGACACAAAAATCCACACTTTCAAGGAAAAGGCAGCTGAATCGCCCACGATAGAACAGAGAGAAAGCAAAATGGAGACGTAATAGCGGATGCCAATAAGTACCCGATAAAACAAAGAGTACGGGACATGCTGTTAGTTTAAGACATTCCTTCGCTTGTTCCAAGAAATGTACGACAAAATGCTGAGAGAGTATGTAATATCTGCATTCATCTTGAGACCTGGGTGATTTTAATGAACAGAATGCTAAGCTTATGGCTGCCTGGAAATGATGCCAAAGAAAAGCAAGTGTCACAGAAAGATGGAGAACAAACAATCAACAAGATCAGTAAACTTTTCGTATTATCTACAAGTTCATGACCTTAAACTTTTCAATCCGTAAAGAGGTTATTTTGACTGTCCATGATTTGCAGAACTATGCGCAAGAGATAAATTTTCAACACCAAATGAAGGAAAGTTTAACAATACCAAAACAGGAAGAGAGGGATATACTTGTTAATCATGGACATAAATTCCCCGAAAAAGCTGTACATGATTTATTAATGCCATCTCAAAATACACGTGTAATTCAGAACTGTCCCCAGAAGAAATACCTGAAAAAAGAGCAAGGAATTACATTGAAAAGGCTGACTTTGGCCTAAAGTGAATCATGGATTTAACCACTTCGCCAAAGGAAAATCCACACCATAGCAATAGATATGCAGAACGCATTTCCAAATCCAAAATCAAGTGCTCCTTCTGCATTTTACGAAAGAACACTTTGGACATACAACTAGGGCATACATGACTGCGGATTGACTGTCGTAGAACTGCCTTGAAAGAAGTTTGCAACAAGCTAGTTCCATGTGTAATGTTTGTAAGTTACTTGCATATATCGTGCATCATTCTACACATGATACATAAACAACTTGTAAAGAATGCATGGTACCAACGTGCTCATCTTTCGAGAAAATTAATGTAGCCCTTACTGTACCTCCCTATCATATCGCACAGCTTTTCTGTAGAATATAGTCATAAGCCAAATTCGAGGTTTTCTCCAAGTTATTAGGTTAGAAACTACATGAAGACATGGGCATTCAGGTTTAATGATTTTATGCATCATTAATAACATATTAAGGTTTACATTCACCTCAATCCCGTGTCCATAAATTACGATGCTGATTTACAGGATAACGCAAAACATTCAATCGCCTGTATCTCAAAACTATCTACATTTGCCTTACGACTATCTATCACTGACCCCTGCATATAATACAACAATGACTATATTTTAAATAGAACATTATACAAATACATTCAAAGTAGTTCGCTCACCTGTATGACTACATCGAAGTGATTTCTGCAGTTTACAATGTATAAACTCCTCTTCAAATCGTGTTCATCTGGTTTGCCTTTAAGAAATGTGTGTCGGTGTCTGTTCCATCTTTTAGAAGCTTGTCCATTTACAGATTCAGTGGTAGTGTAAACATATATGTCCGTATCAAGGTAAGAAGCTGCAGACAGAATTTCACAGTCTGTCGCCCACTCTCCGTCTTGTGCCATTTTACTTACCTGAATGTAGTCCCTTGTTCCTGTGTATGCTTCAATTTTGTCTGTGATTGAATACATATAACTTATAACTTTCTCCCTTACTATTTGGTGATTATCTTCATTTCCAGTGATAAGGTAAGAAATTGCACGGAAAAAGCAGTTCCCATCACCCTTTACTTTCACGAATCTGTGGGGAGCTCCCAGGTTTCTTGCCTTCTTATTGATAACAATATGTTTCTTTGGATGTTGTAGGCTCATTAATTTGCACTTTTCCACCTGCCATTTTCTGTTTATTGGATAGAAATAAAACTGTATAGTTTGTTCCTTTATGATAGCAATATCTGAGATATCACGTATGTCATTTTTGATTAACTTTGAGTCTTGATTTGCAGAAGCATCCTTGTCGCAAACATTTTCAAGGAGGGGATCTAATGCTGAAGTTAAGACCTCTTCATCATGACTTTGTGCTTCGGTCGTGTAAGAGATTACCTTAAATATGTTTGATGATCCTTCAATACCCACTGATTCCTCTCTTTCAAAATACTTTTTCAAATTGGATATGTTTTGTTTCCTTTTCATCGTAACACCTTTCCTATTTTTCAGTGTAACGGTTTGATTGTTGAAAATTTCCACAATTTCGTATGGCCCTTCATAACGTGGTAAGGTCTTGCCTCCTTTCCTGTCATCACGTCTCAGGTTCTTAACAAGTACCAGATCACATACTTGAAAACATGAAACTTTGTTTCGTCTCCTATCGTAACTTTCTTTTTGTTTTTCTTGAGCTTTGTCTATGTTTATTTTCACCCTCATATTTACAGCTTCCTTGATATGAACAAGCCTACTTACATACGTTTCGAAGTTTTCATCCAAGTCATCATCAGAGCGTTCGGATTGTAATTCAGGTACCAGGCACAAATTTTCCTCTTCGTCTTTGTCTTCAAATAAAAGATCGATGGGAAGGACAGGTTGTCTGTTGTACAACACACAGAAAGGCGAAAACCCTGTTGATTGATGTTTGGCAGTCCTGATTGCAAACAGTACACCTTCAATCACATATGGCCATCGATCAATTCTTGAGTCGAGCACTTTCAGCACAGTATTTTTTATATGTCTGTTCTGTCTTTCTACCAAGCCATTGGCTTGAGGATGATATGCACTTGTGACTTTTTGCTGCACTCCACACAACCTGTGTAGCTCTTGTGAGATGCTGTTAACAAACTCTCTCCCTTGATCATTTATCTGTACTGAAAAACACCCATGCCGGCAAATTACTTCGTACAGAAAATCTGCTATGGCTGTAGCAGTCTTATTCTTTAGGCACTTAGCCTCTGTCCATTTCGAGAAATAATCTACAAGAACTACAAGATACCTGTAACCATCTACTTCTGGAAATTCACATATGTCTACTCCTACTTGTGACATAACCTTTTTATTGATTTGTATAGGGTGTAGAGGAGCCTGAACTTTAATTGATGCAGAATTTATTCTTTGGCAAACATCACATGTTTGAACAAATTTCTGGACATCAGAGTAACAATGTGGCCAATAGTGTCTTTTGACTATGATGTCATATGTAACATTACGACCTCTATGTCCAGATAGTGCTGTGGATTCCAAACTGCTTCCTTTACCTTCATGAGCCATTTTCATTATTTCATATTGTTCTCGTTTGCTGGTTGCGCACTTAACAAGCACTGTTTCTTTCTTCAGTGTAACATCATTTTTTATATTCTTCTTATAAAATAAACAATTTTCCATTACAGCAAATTTTCTACATTGTCTTCTAAAATTTGTTTTTTCATTTTTTGTTGTCATATGAAGAGGGTATTTCCCAGATGTCAAATACACAAAAACAAATTCCATATTCAGTCTTCCAAGTTCAACATGCACGTCTTCGTCCTTTGTTTGAAATTTACTTTCTTGTGCATAATCTAGAAAAGAAAATTAGAATATAAGTAATGAATTTCTTCTGGAATTGAAGAACACTTAAAATGAAAGTGAAAAAGTGTCAGTTTGGGGATATATCTCCGAGCTGGCAACACTAACAAGTCGAAAATTTTTCAACAGACGCACACAACATGTACTTAATTATTGAAACTACATTTTCATGAAAAACTAAACTCATAATTTTGTACCGAAATTTGACTTTAAAGTGTAAATTTCTATGCAGATGGCAACCCTGCCATTCCAACACTAGGGATGGCCAAAAAATCCGGAATCCGAATTCCGGAAAATTTGAAATCCGGATTCGGAAAATATACTATCCGGATTTCGGAGGCAATCCGGAATTCGGAGCGAGAAGAATTACGGAGGCAAGACAGGTTCTGGAAGGATAACGGATTACAGAGGGAAAGCGAATTTTGGAGGAAAAACGGATATCGATCCATATTTTCAATAATTGTCTCATGAATTTAAAAATATACTCTAATCTACCAACCCAATGTCAGACTGTCTTCCACGTAGTACACCCTGAACTGCATTTAGCAGGCTAACGAGACTATGGCGTCTGGACTCACAGCCAGTACACTCCTACGTGTAGCTTTTTTGTGTGCTTGTGATTATCCCTTCGTCTGCTTTATCTTATCACAATTCATTTTCATCTTCGCGATTAGCCAAAAGTGGAAGAAAACCGAAGTTAAATACAACAAATAAATCAAATCAATTAATGTAATATGTCGTTCAACTAATAAAGTATGGGCTATAGTAAATTGAAGATTAAAATTGGTAAACGCTGTAAGTGCCACAATACTTGAAAGACCGTTTTCCACGTTAAACTATGAAATGTGCCATGCTTTATAATGTGCTAAACGTGAAATGTGGCTGGTAGCCGTCTACGTAGTTCAAAGGACGTGTAAAGAGGTCACCAGTGTGCACGTTCTTACGGGCTGATGTGCAGAACGATGCGATTTCCCAACACTTTCGCTTTTGACACTTACAACGTTTACCACTTTTAGTCCTCAATTTCTTCTTAATTTATAGGGATAAGATAAAATATACCCTGTGCAGTCACGGACTCTTCTGGGTTATAACAATTCCAGTAACTTTCAGTGGAATCGTTACAACCCAGAAGTGTCCATGACTGTATAAAGTGAAGTACATACCGAGCAATTGAAGGACATCAGGGAAGGGACCCATAAATGAGAGAAGTAGGGAGGTCATATCAAGATTCACAAGAAAGATAGATTGATTGAGTTGATGTTTTAAGTCAACTTTATGCCCAATAAGGCTAATCGGGACAGGACCTACAGTTGAAAGTGGGATCTAACAGGAAAGATAGAAATGATAGCCAAGAGGCTTTACAACAGGTGACGACATCGGTTACATTCGCTACTTCTATCAACACTGGAGTGGATAGAGAAATTTTTAATCAGAATATTTGGTGAACGTATTACCCGCAAGCAGATGTGACTTTTACAACACAGAAAGAGGGGGAGGGGGTAATACAAGCAGAGATAAATGGTGGAAGGGAAAAATAAGACGTACAACAGCAATGAGAAAAGGTGAAAGAAATACAAAGTAATTCGGGAGAGGGCGAGGGAATATCTGTGTGTGAAACTCAAACTTAATATCTGCCAACCTAATTTATCAGTGTTTGGTTCCTCCCCAGTCGGTCAACATTTTCTGGCGCTGCGCATGAAAGAAGCCGACTGCGCTTAGTAATATAGTAGATTTCCATTATCTTATGAAATAATTGCGCTATTTATGTTTTCATTTTTGACCATAAAATAATTGGTAGAGGTTAATATAAAGTTGGTACATGAGATCAGATGTAATCTGAATATTTTTTGTACGTATGATACGACAGCAGCGGCGGCGCCAGTAATAATTATGTATGTTTGCTGAGGGGGCGCGGAATGAAATTTTGGGGGTATGATGTTGAAAGTATAGAAAACATGCATTCGTTAGCCATTATATCCAATACCATTGAACATTTAATAGGCTTTTATGAAAATATGTCAATGAAACTGAAGACTACTAGTGACTTGAAGACTAAAATTGTTAAACGGTGTAAGTACCACAATAATTCAAACACCGTGATCCACGTTAAACTGTTAAATGTGCCTTGTTTTATAATGTGGTAAACGTGAAAAGTGGCTGGTAGCCCTCTAAGTAGTTCAAAGGGCGTGTAAAGAGGTGACTAGTGTGAAAGTTCTTACGGGCTGAAGTGCGGAACGATGCTATTTCACAACACTTTCGCTTTTGGCACTTACAACGTTTACCACTTTTAATACTCACTTGTTTCACTTTTGTTTGTTTTGCCCTCTACAAGCGCGTGTTTTGTAATTTTAAACGAACAAAGCTTATTTGTGCAGGCCAGTGACAATATACTGTGTCTTAAAAAAGAAAAATAAATTTTTAACAAAAAAAAATAATGGTGGAAGAAAGAGAACAGCCACTAATAATTGTAGAGACTCCCCCCACCAATAGAGGAAAACACATGCGGGTTCTCTTTCAGATTAATATCAATGTCTGTTGTCTGGAACGACAGCGGTGTTACTCCAATGTGACGGCAAAGTTTTAGTGAGTCATATATAACGTAACATGGCAGATGCGGAAGAGAATTAAGGGGTGGTGAAAAACCCCTTCGCAACTTTTTTTCCCGTGCCACCCATGCATGAGAGCAAGAAAAGTTTGGTCGAAAGCAGAAAGAAATATATATGATATTTTGTGTTGTATACGATTTTATTGTTTGAGCTCCGAAGCATGTAATCTCAGGAAGCAAATGAAAATGATTATATTTTTTTCGGCAAAAAGTGCTTGCGCATTAAACTGAAGCGCGAACTTGTCCAATCTATTTAAATATCGCTCTTGTGCAACTGCTACGACAGATAAGGAGCCATCGAGTAATGTGGGCATGTTTGACCAAAGAACTGTTGTACAATGCTACTGCAACAACACTGATTACATTGCCTTTCAGTTAGCCAACTTTTCCTCTTTCTCAGTTTGGGATTAGATGCAAACATATTCAGTATACTTAGTTACATGCCATTTAAACATTTGAAATAAGCGTGAGCCAGGATGGATCGAATTCAAAATCCGGATTCCCTCCGAAATCCGGACTCCCGATTCTCTAAAGATTCCAATTTTGGTACAAAATCAAGACTTTTCACGTAAATGTATGGCAAATATTTAAGCACATGTTAAGTGCGTCTGTCGAAAAAAAATTGACCTGCTTGTGTTGCCAGCTACGGAGATATGTCCCCTCAAGAGCACATTTTCACCCAACCCATAAAATCGCCAGTCATAAATCCATCAAATGCTGCAGATTATGTCACAAATGACAGATTGAGATGGCATTAGTAATCAGAGAAAGAAATATGGCCCCCTGACAATTTCTTATATCCTTTTCTCACTCAAAATTACATTTCTGGACAATTTTTAACACTGCCATCCGCCAGTTATTAATTTATTTGATTTTATGTATGGAGTAAAGTTATAATGTTAAGCACTCAAAAATACCTCAATGAATGAGACTTTATAACGCTTATCTCTTACTGTTTTCATGATATAAATTTTAAAAGTTTGGTTTGCGCGACTTTTGTAACGCTTTGTATATACAATGTGACGCTTAATAGAGCATGAAATAGCATACTAAAAATGATGGGCTTGTAATTAGAACCATTCATCATCCATATTTGGAGGAGGTTTGTATTTTGAGTACATAAAATGGTCGATTGCGGAATTCTTCACGTGAGATATTTTCATTGACTGTCCTTCAGCAATTCCATATAATCATCACTCGTCGCAATTAGCCAAGAGTGGTAGAAAAGCAATGCTACATGACAAAACAGCGAAATACCGTCCACATTTTAGTTACTTTACTTTTCTCATTCGCAGGTTATTACACTGCCAACAGAGCGTCAGAACATATATGAAGTATGAAAAATAAAATATTCTGAATGTGTAAAACCTTAACAATAGCTTAGTGGAAACTGATCGTGTTCCTATTATAATAATAGAAGTTTGTACAAGAGGACGACTAAGGCGATTAGAACATTGTACGTATATAAGTGCGGAAGTACATCTGCAGTTTCTGGAATCTGATATTTGCATTTTCATGAACATTATTTAAATTAAAATTATGTCGTGAAACGTAGGCTGTGTGAATGAATCTGATTGTCGTCAGCTTGGTAGCTGTGTGTTCTGAACGTTCGAGGCACAATCCCCCTACTGAAGTTACGAGTTCGAGACCTAGCCTGTATATGTGTGTCTGATGCTTTGGGAAGTAGGTGGAACCCAACGTTCTGGGCCTGCCCTTTGACCTACTTTCTCACCTTAATGGATTTCTCTCGTAAGGCATGAGCAGTGTTGCCAACTCCTCACTCGAAAAATCACCAAGGTTTTTGTTTTTGGGTATAACCTAACCTACAATGAGAGAAAAATGGATAGAAAAAAGCTCTGGCATCACTTTTTAAGCTATTTTTTATGCTAAACTCGTTTTTTGACCTACATTTGAAATGACTTACGATATTTTCCTATAAGGCTACCTCCCTTTTACTGTAAGCCCCCCCCCCCTCAGTGTAATCTACTACGACCTGCTAATAGGCTTCTGCTCTCAGCGTAATCTGTTTTACGCACTAAACTAACCTACAATGAGAGAAAAAATGGAGAGAAGAAAAGCTCTGGCATCAGTTTTTAAGCTATTTTTTATCTTCTGCAAATCTTGTTTTTATGCTAACTTGTTTTTTGAGCTACATTTGAAATGACTTACGACATTTTCCTATAAGGCTACCTCTCTTTTACTGTAAGGCCCCCCCCCCTCAGTGTAATCTACTACGACCTGCTAATAGGCTTCTATTCTCAGCGTAATTTGTTTTACGGGGTAAACTAACCTACAATGAGAGAAAATTAGACAGAAGAAAAGCTCTGGCATCAGTTTTTTAAGCTATTTTTTTACCTTCTGCAAATCTTGCTCTTATGCTACCTCGCCTTTTGACCTACATTTGAAATGACTTACGATATTTTCCTATAAGGCTACCTCTCTCTTACTGTAAGCTCCCCCTCAGTGTAATCTACTACGACCTGCTAATAGGTTTTTGCTCTTAGCGTAATCTGTTTTACGGGCTAAACTAACCTACAATGAGAGAAAATTAGACAGAAGAGAAGCTCTGGTATCAGTTTTTAAGCTATTTTTTATGCTAAACTCGTTCTTTGACCTATATTTGAAATGACTTACGACATTTTCCTATAAGGCTGTCTCCTCTTACTGTAAGGTCCCTCAGTGTAATCTACCACGACCTTGCACTCTCAGCGTAATCTGCCACAATGTTTTGTTATTAAAACTCTCAGGTGTGATTTTCTACAATGTGTGTGTGTGATAATCAAAATTTTATTTTTTGTTAAGGAAATCCCTGGCCCCCAAAAAAGAAAATATCCCGCCAGGGGTGCGTGGTGCCCAACACAGTTCTAATGGCCACGGCTAACAAAGCCATGCCTTTGTAGAGTTTCATGGGTTCTTTTTTTTTTAACCCCCCCATGACTCCCTACAGAGGACCTCCGTGTGTAATGTGTGTGTTTTATGATTGAAGAGAAGAAAATTTTTTGGTTAAGAATAGAATGTGTAAGAACTAAAAAAAAAGTTTCCGTAGGGGGTGCAGCATCTGAAAGAAATAAAAAAATATTCTCAAAATAGTGTACATAATATGATAGAAAAATATAAAAAAAAGTGTGAATGCAAAAATTAGTGTGAATGATTGTTTTTTTTTAAAAAAATAATAGAAAAATATAAAAAAATGTGAATGCAAAAATAAGTGTGAATGATTGTTTTTTTTAAAAAAAAAGTGGTACAAGAAATAATACATACTTTTTTTGATGATGAAGTCTAATGGTGCGAGCAGGTTTCTTCCTCGTCATGGCATCCCCATTCTCGGGTGTGGATGTTGCAGTCCAATAACCTTAATTTGGTGTCGTGGGGATCAAGCGCCACTTTGTTGATTGCGGATGTATGCAACTGGTCGATGGTGCTCGTGATCCGATGTTCGGTCATGCGTTTGATTTTTTTGTCGAACAAGCACGACTTGTAATGTTCTACGGTCAGTTTGTTTGTGCTCGAACGCCCCACCCCCTTTGCCTTTTTTATTTCGGTCTCATCGTGAATTTTGATGGCATACATTTTTGCTCGAAGACCAGCAAACTCTGTGATGATGCGGCCGTTGGCTTCATCCTTCATCTTCCCGATCGTCATTTTTTGACTGTCGTCGAAGAGAGCGTGATCTTTCGGATAATTAGAGAAGTCGAAATGCTGGCTCATGTTTTTTAGATCTTCGTATAGATCATCGGTGTGGATGTTGTACACAAAACTGTCTGTGTCGGTGTACGCCACCTCGATTGCCTCTCCATAGCGTGGTTTCATGATGTCGTAGTGAAACTTGTACATGGCCAGCTTCGACAACTCGAGGATCGCGACTCCCACGGCGATTGGTTTGTCGAATGTTATGTGGCGGAGAGCACGTTCGATCAATACCAACGTGTCGCTCAGTATTGTGAAGTTCTTGTACGTGGGCTGAGCGACGAGCTTGTTTATTTTCTTCGGGTCGGAGACCAAGTTGATATTTCTTCTTTTCCTCGCATCTTCCATGCTCTTGCCGTAGATGCTGTTGTTCATTAATTTGTATAGGTCTTTGTCTGCGGAAGAAGAAGCTGATGCTCGACGTTGAGTGTTGCCGTCGATATAGGGTGCTAGCCACCTGGTCTGTTTAAACTTCAATCCCGAGTGCACGCGCTTCAAAACCAATCTATGCTGGAGGTAGAATTGTAGGAGACGATAATGCACCACGTAATTCTTTTTGCTCTTGAAGGTGAGCATCAGCTTCTTCTCCGGAGCCGATTCCATCACAGGCGCCATCGCAAATCCATGGTGTTCTCGATGAAGCGATGCAGGATATTCCAAATCTACTTTTAGGAAACATCCATTTTCATGATCTTCGCTCCATTCCAAACAATCTTGAAGTTCCTGCTC
Organism: Lepisma saccharinum; assembly: GCF_977018435.1. Taxonomy (NCBI): domain Eukaryota; kingdom Metazoa; phylum Arthropoda; class Insecta; order Zygentoma; family Lepismatidae; genus Lepisma; species Lepisma saccharinum. The sequence continues at coordinate 25,502,405 of NC_139237.1, forward strand.
GCTCATCCACTCGTATTCTCCGATGGGCAGAGTCTCGGACATGGCATAACCATACAGGTTGTTCATGTCCCAGTATGCCAAGAAGTTTGTCGGTTTCCCCGCATCGAAATCGGCAACATATGGATTGTTGGCCTTGACGTATCGAAGGGGACACTGGACGATTCCACCACGTTTTGCCTCTTCGACAAACAAAAGTTGATTGACGTCCTTGATGAGTTCTATCTTCACCTTCGTGGATTTTAACATCGCCTGCCAAGAATAACCCGGTGTGGTGTAACTGAAAGCGGGGTCCAAACCATATGCTGCTATTCCTCTCGAGCGATGGAGATGAAAACGATCACTCAATAGCGTGACATCCAGTTTCAGATACAGATCGTGATAGTCGGCCATGGTTTGACAAGAGAATGTAGACCACACGAGCTGAGCATGATGGTAGTCCTCTTCGGTGCAACAGGTGTCGCTAAGACGACTGTAGAATGCTTCTCTCGGTGGTAACGATGTTTCTGAGAATTTGGAAGCATCCGTCATGTATTCGTATGGGTAAACACCCTTGCGTCTCAACAGCGCTAAATGTTGGTCGCCGAAACATTTCCTGGTGGCGACCAAATCATCGTCGGTGAGTTGAGACGCAAGTGTCGCCAAACTCGAAGACAGAAAGTTGTAGGAGTCCAAGAAGCGAATTTCTACGTGATTGCCATTTCCAACGTCCACCTTCTTGCTGAATGAAATGAATTTCTCGCTGGTGCGAGCTATGACGCTAATGGGTTGAGCGTCGCATCCCATCTCTTTTATGAAGATTTTGGCGTCGTAGCCCTCCAAATTGTGAATGAATACAGGAATAAAATTCGGTTTCTTGATTTGTAGATTACAGTTGTTACACAGGGGTGCCACATATTTTCCCGTGTGATGATTGTGGTGGCGAACTTTGACATTTTCGAGGGTGAAGTTACATTCGCACACACCACACTGAGAGGCAAGGTCGTATGCTTCCTTCTCTTCCTGGGTAAGAGGCTCCATTGGTTTGTCTTCTCTTAGTAGAGGAGCGAATTGTATGGCCATCTGTTTCAAGGTTTGAACGAATTTTTGTGGAGCATCATTGCCACGATGTAAAATAACATTGTCTGTGTTGTTGACCACCAATCCAAAAGCGCAGGCTTCGTAATGTAGAATTTCGGTGGTGCTCGATACGCTGGGATTCGGTTCGCATGTGGCGAGTGGAAGTTGGAAACTTTCAAAGTCGGCGCATATCACCACGGGATGCCAGAGTACTGCGGTGTAGTTGGAAAATGTCATGTCTCGAGAGGGCATTTTGATAGTCGTAGCCGAATGTTTACTGCACATTTAATGATGATCTCGGAGTTCTTCATCAGCATTTTTTTTTCCTTGACCGTAGAATATACTCAGGCATCTGTCGCATACTCGAATTTTATGGTGATCTGTGGTAATTTGACTTCTTGTTAATTTTGGAAGATTCTGAATTAGACAGTAATGATAATTATCATCATCTTTGATCAGGACTAATCTGATGACACGATTACTTTTAATGTTGCTGTGTCTGAGAACGTAGATGGCGTTGTTTTTGTCTAATCCGAAGATGTGTACGGCTATACTTTCGTTTTTATCTGTCTTGTACTGTGCCTCAAATTTACTAATGTCTCGTAGATTTACGGGGTAATTAATGCCAGCCACAGGTTTTTCAAATTCTGAGAGATATTCTGGCTTGTTGTAGTGGTATAAACGATGTTTGTGATTATTGACTGGGTGATGATCGGCAATGATGCACCACAAAAAGCATCTGTTATCTTCATTTTGAATGTTGATGATGGCTTTCTTACTGGCTATTTCCCGAGGCAAATCGATGTAGCTGGATGCTCCCATCGGGTTGTATCGTGCCACCTTCAAAGTTAAAGTGTGAGGCGAACCACAAAGTGTCCAACCCCATCCACGTTGTTGGAAAGTCTCGTGCTTGTTCAACAAAGCGTCAAACATCTGCTTGCAAATGGCATCCACCTCATCGACGTCGGCGGCGTGGAGGCTCTTTACACCAGTGTAATGATGGAAAGTTTCTCGCTCTTTTTTCACGTTTTCGTAAATGACGGAAACGATGAGGTGGATTTTCAACGAGCATTGCAGCAAAGCTTCGGTGATAGACGAAATTAACTTGCTTTTGACCGAGCGAAAAAAGTTGTTTAGATCAGATGTTTCTTCAGATTGGAAAGTCTCCTTGGTTAAAATATTTCGAATACTTTCGCCGGCACTTTTCTGCTTCTTTCGTGGCGCTTGATGGTCAACATCGAGCTCTCTCTTACTTGATCCTTCCCCATGCATATCCTTCCGATGTCTACCCAAGTGAGAAATGGATATATATTTCCCACATTGGTCGCATGCACGTTTCGCTTCCTTCTTCTCCATTCTTTTGCTAAGAAAAAAAATGAAGTTACTAAATTGCACACATTTTTTTGTGGTGTTATTTATATTAGACCCCAAAAACCATAAATAATCTACCATAGATAAAGTTACTATTTGTAGTAATTATTTATATTAGACCCCCAAGCATAAATAATCTACCATGGATGAAGTTACTATTTGTGGTGTTATTTATATTAGACCCCAAAACCATAAATGATCTACCATAGATGAAGTTACTATTTGTGGTGTTGTTTATATTAGATATGTTCTCAATTTTTTTCTTAAATAACCAGCATGAATCTCTTTGGTTTTCGAAAACAAACCAACATGGAGGCTGTACACCGCACGACGACAGATCTACCTTCCATGTTAACTAAACTCAATGGTCTACTGATTGTTCATCTCAACAGTATTTGGACGAAATTGGATGATGATGTGGGCAAGATGTTTTACGTCTTCAACAACAATTTACATTTTTACGAAATTCCGATCGGTGGGAAACTTCAAATCACCGTGAATCCGGAAAACGTAGGCGAAATCAAAATATCTACCGGCAAGAACATTTTTCGAATCAAGCACGACAAGATGCTTTCTAACATTACGTACGATGTTTCTGCAGGAGATTATCTGTACGTGGAACTCCTAGGAGATTACGATAAACTCATTCCTCTCTTCGTAGAATTACGTATCGTCTATCCTATTATAAATAACCGTTAACCAAAAATGCCTAACGACATTTTCGGCAACACCAAGCGTGTAGACCACGCAGAAGAGATTCTCATGTTGGACGTCCGAATTAAAAAGTTGAGGAGCGATTTGATCGCTTTGCAGGAGACCTTAAACAAAAGTTTAGAGTCGGAAATCGCTACGCTCCAAACGCAATGTCTCGACCCCATTCTGAAAATCGATTCCGAACTGAAAACGCTCATAAAAAATTATGTCGACGTACCTTCTTACGACAGCGTTCAAAATATACAGTTGAGCGTGGATTCGCTTCAAAATGATTTGGCCAAATTACAGCAATTTCAATCGAAAAATGAAGATTTGGAAAAATTGAAACTCGAAATCGAAGAACGAACTTCCGCAATCGAAAAAAATTTCTCTGAACTTCAAACCGTCGTGAAGGATATTGATGTAGAACGCTTGCACGTCGTCGTTTCCAAATTACAAGAAGAATTCGCCAGCACATTGGAAGAAATTAAATCCAAGTTACAGACTTTGGAAGATACCATGACGAACCTACCATCGTCGGACGAACTGCAGGTCATCGGCAAGAGCGTTGCGAACATAAAAATTCAATTGGAGGCTTATCAAGATTTCGAACACATTCAAACCACCATCGCTACGCTTCAGGCGTCTCTGGAGTTGATCAACGAAGAAATTAAAAATATTCATGCTGAAGCGAGCGCGTTGACGAGCATTCAGGACACGTTAATCACGGTTCAGCAGAAGATCGAATATTTAGAAAATTTGAACGTCGAAACGAATCTCGCTCATTTTCATCACGTACTCGACAACATACAGGGTGATTTGGAATCGTTACGGACGAGCGTACCTTCGAGCGAAGATTTGGAAAAATTGAAAACGGCCGTGACGGCACTATCCGAATCAAGCGACATCAAAAGTTCGTTGAGCGATCTCGAGAGTAGGGTGGCCAATCTCCCCACCTCCAAAGAATTACATGCTTTGAAAAGGAACATATCACGTATGCTGAAACGACTGGAAACGGAAACGGCGAACGTGGAACAGATTCGAGACGAACTTGCTTCGCTGGTGTCGACGCTGCCCACTTCGCAGAGCGTCGCCGATCTTCACATGCAGTTTACCGAGATGCGAAGCATCGTGAACGATCTTACCGAGAAAAGTTCGAAATTGAATCAAGTCGAGAACCTTCAGAGTATTGTCGTCAACATCAAAAATCAAGTTGGAGTGCTGGAATCCACGCAGGAATCGACGCTGGCCTCTTTCGGTGCCAAGCTGCAAGAACTCAACGAAAACTACAAGCAGTTGAACGTGGAAGTGAAAATCAAACCGTCATTTTCTACAGTAACGGATACCATAGTCGAATATTTGTTGCCCGTACAAAATACGGTGGGAGAGCTTCACAGCAACCTCGTTAGCGTCGACACTAAATTCGCTAAACTGCATTCTCTGCAAGCCATCGAAATCAACAGCGTTCCCAATCAACAGAGAATCTCCACGTTCGTCGAAGGTAACAAACTGTACATGTTACATCCTTATCATCCGTACTACAAGTTTCTCCTCGATGGCACGATTCAGATAAACGAATTTTCGTACTGGTCTCACGGTAGAAAAGCTAGCGTTCCCACCATGACTTTGATATCGAATCGTGGTGTCCAGAAAGCAGGAAACATTCCTCTGGCACGTTGGAACGAAACGCGCAACATATATGAAATACACGAAGACGAAGATCTCACCGTTTTCGACGTGAGTGCCGGCGATAAGCTGATCATTCAAAACACGAGCGAAGTGCCACCCTCTTTGAATCCCATCACGCTTGTGCTTCTCTTGAAACGTAATCTCTAAAAAAATGTCTAGGCAAGCCATCGTCGAAGAATTGCATAAACCTGCACGCCGTAACTACGAACGTTTGGCTGTGGTAACCAAGGGCATCGACGACCTCTGGCAAAGTGACCTCGTGGAGATGAGTAGCGGCAATTTGAAAAACGTACATAAATTGAACAAGGGCAACAAGTACCTCCTCACCGTCATAGACACGTTTTCGAAATTCGCATGGGCTCTACCTTTGAAGGCGAAAACGGGAACATGCGTCACGGAAGCATTCAAATTAATTTTTCGCGAAAGCGGTGGCAGACGACCACGGTTTCTGCAAACAGACAACGGTAAAGAATTTTACAACGCTGTATTCCAAAAGTTTATTCAAAAACACAAGATTCGACATTATTCGACCTTCAGTCACATCAAAGCCAGCATTGTGGAAAGATTCAATCGAACCTTGAAAACACACATGTGGAAACGATTCACGCTTCGGGGAAATTACAAATGGGTCGACATCCTGCCGGAACTCGTCGACACCTATAATGATACGGTACACAGAACGATAGGCATGAAGCCAGCTGACGTTACGAAATCCGACGAGCAGCGTTTAATTTCTACCGTTTACTGTCCAAAGTACACACCCACGACAAAGAAAGCTAAATACAAAATTGGAGACCAGGTGAGGATCAGCAAATTCAAACGCACCTTCGAGAAGGGATTTACAAAAAATTGGAGCACGGAACTCTTTACCGTGGTTCGAGTTTTACTCGCAAACCGACACACGTATATAATAAAAGATAGTAGCGGCGAGATTTTGAAAGGAAGATTTTACGAAGAGGAACTCTCTAAAACGAAACACCCCGACACGTACCTCATCGAGAAAGTATTGCGTAGGAAAGGTGACAAACTGTTTGTCAAATGGCTGGGACTTCCGGAAAAGAGTTGGATCGACGCGAACGAAGTGATCTTGTGAGTACGTGGAACGTGGTGAAGCGTCTACCGGATCCGGAAAGTCAAACGAGAAAAAAAAAGAACGGTGAGTTGCTTCCCGACAGCATCCGCTGTCTGATCGTAGGTCCTTCGGGGTGTGGGAAAACGACACTGCTCGTGGACAATTTTCTCCTCGCACCGAATTGGTTAGATTGGAAGAACAGGCACCTGTACGTGTTCTCGAAAAGTTTGGAGCAATCCAAATACCAGCAACTGATGAAAGTGTACGATGGTCTGGACATTGCAACGTTCGCTTCGGAAATAAAACCACTCGACGATTGTCGTGAAAATTCAGTCGTCGTGTTCGACGACGCCATCCTGGAAAATCAAAATGAAATTCGCAACTTTTTTACGCAAGGTCGTCACAAAGAAATGGATTGCTTTTACTTAGCTCAAACGTTTTCCAAAATTCCAAAACAGTTACTACGCGACAACGCTAATTTCATATGTTTGTTTCGTCAAGATCACACCAACCTCAAGCACGCGTACGATGACTACGTAGGCGGAGGCATGAACTACAATCAATTTTCGGAAGGCTGCTCTTCTTGCTGGAACGGTGACGATTTCGGATTCGTGACGATCGACATGACGAGGAAACCCAACGACGGAAAATACAGAAACAAAATCAACGACTTTCTAAACGTTGCAACGTTGTGAGAAACGACGTGTATAAATAACGTCATGACGAAACGGAAAATCGAAGACGAAAATCTCAAGCTTCGCGATTACCTCGCGAAACGCTTTAAAAGGTTGGAAATCCGAGAATCGCGGATTCTACGAAGAGAAGAAACGTCAGGATCAACCTGTGATCGATGCCATCAGCGGTCTAGGTAAAGAAATTAAAAGTGTCACGGAACAAAATGAAAATTTGATTAATGAACTCGTACCGCTCGCAGCTAAAAGTTACGCCGTACCCACACCCATTTCGAGCATTCCTTCGACGCCGTTCGAACTGAAGGATGCACCGGCACGACGTCGAGCCATTGGTAGCACGTCGTCTTTGGATAAAATCGAGTTGGGGCCTTTGGCACGAGACTACCTGAGCACGGGGAAATTCGACAAGGATGAAGTGTTCGGATTGTATCCCAGCATGGAAACCAACGAAGGCGGCGGTGTGGTGTGGAAGATTGGGAAATCGAAGGTGACCTTCGAAGGCAACGACATTAAAGTCAATTTAGGCGACAAGGATAGTTGGAACAGGTATCCGGGTACGGTGGGACTGTGGGAACTCGTCGCCAAAAAGCAGCCGAAAGATTACACCGATGAAGATTACCAAAGTTACAAGGAAATTCTGATCATGACGGATGCCTTGTACCAGAACAACGACGCCTCGCAGAATAGGGTGAAATCGAGCAGCGGCGAGAAGTACAGGAATCTCATCAAACCGATTTGGAACCAGGTCAAAACAGGCAGCGGCGTCAAACGTTACAACACGTTACCCAAAGAATTCGTTTGGTTGGACGATGTTAGGAAACTCGTGGACCGATTGTTGGTGATAGCCGGCGAAGAGAATGCAGGCAACCGTAATTTCTACAACGAGAAGGTTGGCATCGTGGATATGATCAGCACGAAACTTTCCAACTTCATCGTGAACGACGACAAGGGCATAGGTTACCTGATCAAAATCATCAACACGCTGCCTCCGAAATTTTGGAACGTAGCCGAAGGAAAGGGACTCGTGAACGACATCATCAACAAGTTACCTTTCGAGATGCATCTACCTGGCTACCAGTACTGCGGACCGGGTACCAAACTCGAGAAAAGATTGGAGAGAGGAGACAAGGGTGTGAATCCGTTGGACGCGGCATGCAAAGATCACGACATCGCTTACAACACCACGCAGACGGATCTGGATGCACGTCACGAAGCAGACAGAAAGTTAGAGCACGCAGCTTTCGAAAGGTTCGTGAGCAGAGACGCATCGCTGGGTGAACGGGTCGCCGCACTGGGTACCACCATCGCCATGAACACGAAACAAAAATTGGGGTGGGGTATATAAATAACATACAGTAAAAAAAAAACAACATGTCTCGTATAACTGATTTGCCACCCGAGCTACTATCTAAAATATTCAAAAAAGTAGTAAACAGAGATGTAGGGAAACTTGTAATCATGGCAAAAACAACGCCGGAATTTCGCATCCCTTGTGAAATGGTTCTCAAGGACCATCTTCGGGAGATCAGCGGCCTGAGGTGTGGTGATCTCAACATTCTGCTTTCGGCTGCAGGGGAAAAATTAAACGAAAGGTTATATGAATTGCACGAGGCAAGGCAGGGAAGAAGACGGTACACAGTAGATTGGAGAAAATCTAAGCAGGAGACGGAAGATATCATCACGCACATCATCGCGTTTTCCGAAGCACGGACTTTCTTCCTCTGTTAAAAAAAATAATAATATATATACGTGTCAAAAAAGAACTTGATATATAAATAACACACATCGTGAAAAAAAAATAATCTTCGGTATATATAAATAACACACATCGTGAAAAAACAATTAAATTTCTCTCTAACACTCTGAAATTTTTTTTTGATATGACGACTGAAAAAATAAGTGATCTCCAAGCATTAAAACAAATGCTAAATTTGTCAGTCGAGTATGTAAAAATTCAGGAATTGGAAGTCGACAAACCTTACACGATAACTTCCGGTTCAATCGTTTCTACCCAGTATGGCCCCAAGGTACGCCTGTTGCTCAACGCACAATACAGTCTATTTTTACCAGATCGATACGCTAACATGTTATCCGACGAGAAGCTATCTATTTTAATCGAGAACAAAACTCGAATCGTGTACAAGGGGACAAAGGAACTTCTTGGCAAGAAAACGAAGCACGTAATAGAATTTGTGTAACGACTGCGAGGGCTTGAAAATATATAAATAACATACCGTAAAAAAACCACACAAGAAAAAATCTCAGAATATATATATAAATAACATACCGTGAAAATAACACATAAAGCATCAACATGAAGCCCAAGGGTGTCGTGTACCAGATACCATACTCCAATCTAAAAAATCTAGGTGCCCTCGATGGGTTACTTACCAAGAAACAACGCGAGAAGAAACGTTCTTGCTTGACGAAAGGACACGGAATGAAATTACTTCTCAGCACACCTCAATTGAGACGCTTGCAGCGTTCGCGGAAACAGCAAAAGATCGGAGGTTTCATATTCAGCATCCCGGCCATCCTGGCAGCATTGGGGGCTGTTGGAAGTTTGGCCGGTGGAAGTGCCGCCATCGCGAAAACCGTCATCGACTCGAAGAAGAACAAGGCAGAATTGGAAGAACAGAAACGTCATAATCTGGCCATGGAGAAGAAAGGGGGGAAGGGGGTGATGAAAAAGTTTAAAAAAAAGAAACGGCAGCACTCACCAACCGAGACATTGAATCTCTGATCGAACCGTTACGAATCAAAAACTTCAGAGGAGTTTTCATGTCCGACTCGTTACCTTCAACCGTTAAAAGAAGAGAATGTGGCGTAGTCAACTTGGACAGTCAAGAAAATCCCGGCACGCATTGGATATGTTACCACAAAAACGATGACAATAACAAAGCATTCGTTTTCGATTCTTTCGGAGGCGTTCCACCTACAAATTTAGTCCATTATCTGAAAACGAACAAAACTTCTATATACTACAACGACGAACGCATTCAAAATTTCGGAGATGAGAACTGCGGTCATCTCTGTCTCTCCATGCTCGCGTTTCTCTCTAAAATAAATAAGCCTACGATCGAAGATTTCCAGAAAGCATTGTGGAATCTGAAACACGATGGGCGTGTTCCATCTCACGAGCGAATCTTCGATCTTGAAACTCACGTTGCACGACGACATCGTCTATCCTAAATCCGTAGCTCTGCGTGCATTTTACAGCATGTACCTCATACCTAACGTCACGCAGCACAACAACAAAATTAGCGTCGGAAGCGAACACATCGTCGTCACGCCAGGCCAATACAATCTTTCCACTTTGCAAGCTCAATTACCCAAAGGCACGTACCTTTCTCAAAATTCGGTCACGCACAGAGTGGAAATCCTATCGGCGACGGAGACCGTGGACCTGGGCACCATAGGAGAACTTTTAGGTTTCGAGAACAACACCAAACTCGAAGCTGGCATCAAGCACACGGCAGTCAATATTCCTAAATTTCTAGCCATCGAAACTCTGAACGTTCACTGCAACGTGGCGGAAGGCATGATCACGAAATCCTCGGACGGATTACTGGGAAGTCACAAGCAGACGGGAATCATCGCCACGTTCAAACCCAGTTCCGAGTTCATGGAACCGATCATCTACACACCTTCTTCGCCGATCTATTTTCCAGTATGTCGTAACCGCATAGATGACATAGAGTTGGTGGTGACGAACGAGAAAGGAGAGGTGGTGGATTTCGCAGGTGCAACGACCACTGCCATCGTGGAGATCAACGTATAATAAATAACACACATAGTGAAAAAAAAAATGGAGCAAATCGAAAGTTACGAGTTGCAATCTTTTCCTCCCAACCGTCGCACGTTCGCCAATCTGAACGAAGCGAACAGGGAGATCGAATACGACGTGGACGTAGGCGACGGGTTCATTCATCCTCACAAAGCGGACCTCTACCTTCAATTCGACGTGGTGAAGAAGGAAAGCGGAGACGCGTTTCCCGCAGCAGCAAACTTGATACTCGTGGAAACACAACACCGTCATCGACAGAATAGATTATCCAGGCATCACGTCGACGGCAGTGGGAACGTTGAAATTATCCAAAACGGACGCAGCGTACTACCAGGCCGGGGGATTCGAAGCCGGGACCAAAATATCGACGAAAAGTCACACGGTGCTCTTTCCCATGCGTCTGCTGCCCGGTTTCTTCTCGGACTACAAGGAGATCATGTGGAAGGGAGGACTGCGCGTTACGTTTCGAAGAGCGGCCAACGACAACAACGCACTGATGCGATACACCAACTTGAACGCCGACGGCACGCCGATAGCCAACACTTTACCCGAAGCAGCGAAATGCGTCATCCGGAGCATGGAATTGAGAATGCCGGTGGTGGAATACGAAACGAACTACGCCCTCAAGTACAAAGCGGAGATCTTGAAAAGTCCGCAGGTGCCGATTCACTTTCACGGTTACCAGTGCGTGCAGAAGGTGGCGGCGGGAAGTCACATGGAATTCGACGTGACGACGCAGTTCAACAACATACAGTTCGACATGCCAGATTTCGTCGTGGTGCTCTTTCAGACCGGGCGCGATAACAATCAGGAAAAAGATTCCAGTAAATTCGACGACTGCAAGATCAAGAACGTTTATCTCAAGAATGGACGCAACGAAGTGTTCCCGCGCGAGAATTACAACCTGGACATAACCAAAGATGATTACCTCAAACTTTACGAAGCTTACACGGCTTACAAACGCGTGACCAAGGGAAGTGTGGACATGTACTACACCCCCAGCGAATTCAAAATCCGCAGGCCGATGTTCGTCATCAATACATCTAAGAGGAAGAAGGTTGTGGTCAACGATCGAACCAACATCAAGGTCGTCTGCGAGTTCCACGACGCGCTGCCTGTCGATACTCTGTGCAGCGTCATCCTGATTGCAGAGAAGTCCTTCGCGTATGACGTGAAAAACGAGAGGGTCACAGAGCAGTTTTAAAAAATATCGCCAACAAGCAAGAATAGCTTTTCTACATCCCCAATTACAAAATTTTTAATCTAAAAACACATCCAAAGCACTCCAATAGGATGCAGAGTGTTTTTTTAGGATCAAATCGAATTTCTTAAACAAATTGAGGGGGGGAGGAAAAAAAAGGGGGGAGCGCTTGCTTGTAGTTGAGTAGTTATCATCAAAACCTATCCAACAAACCCACAATCATCATCCTAGCTCAATTAGGAGCCGAGAAAATCAATATCTTAGAAAACGTCTTAAGATAATTGTCTTAAGAAAATTTTCTTGACAGACCGGAAGTAACATCTTGACAGACCGGAAGTCGACTTTCTTAAAGATTAAGATATTTGTCTTAAGACGTTTTCCAAGACGTTGATTTTCTCGGCTCCTATGGGGCCTAGAACCATGTAACTTTGATCTATGTATATATCAGTACTTGCCCAACTCTGTGGCCGAGTGGTTAGCACATCGCGCTGCGACGCCAAGAGTCCCGGGTTCGAATCCCGGTCGAGCATGGTTGTTTGTGAATATCCATTCATCCATTTCATCACTCATTCCCAATCTTCGCAAATTAGCCAAAAAATACAAAACGCGAAGTAAAATAAACTAAATCAATAAATCAATTAATATACCACTACTTTTCCTACATGTTCACTCACCTTACAACCCCACCCGATCAAAAAATAAAATTTACCCCCTGCGCGCATGCGCACATGTATATATTTAAATATAAGCTCGATATTGAAACAAAATATTATTCCTGCAATTATTTGCAATCTTGGCCAGAGAGAGAGGAGGAGGAGAAAAATAATATTTTGGACTGTAGGTCTAGGTCACCCGAACCGGACAACATTTGAGTTGGCATTTTTTTAAGTCCACTTTATGTGCAATAAAGCTAATTGGGACTAGACCTACAGAGTTTTAAAGTGTTATCCGAACCACTTGTACCTCCAGCGAGTATCGAAGCCTTGAATACAAACCTACCTACCACTGCGCCATAGAGGAGGCCCCAGACAACATATTTGCACTACAACAAGCAAAAAATAAATTCATATCTGTGCATATGGGAAGTCCAATACATAGTTGGTAATGTGTGATGTGATCAGCACCAAACATTTAATTTTTATGTATGTCCGTGTTTGCCCGACCCTGTGGCCGATTGGTTAGCACATCGCACTGCGATGCCAAGGGTCCCGGGTTCGAATCCCGGTCGAGCATGGTTGATTGTGAATATCCATTCATCTATTTCATCACTCATTCCCAATCTTCGCAAATTAGCCAAAAGGTACAAAACGCGAAGTAAAATAAACTAAATCAATAAATCAATCATTAAGTTCCAGTGTGTTGCAATCATGAAATTAAATTTTAATTAACTTTTTTTCCTATCCATCTCTCTCTCTCAAATCTATATAGCCTGTTCATATTTGGCATGTCGGCCATTTTGTTTACGTGGTAAAAAAAAATCTCAAGCCACTTTTTTGCGAATGCTCGTTCTGTAGCCATAAGTATAATTGGATATAGTTGTCAGATTTTATTTAATTTGAGGTTTAATATCAATAAGCGTGCATAAAAACTAAATATTTTAAATAAAATAAGATTCGAATAACTATGTACTTTCACTAGACTTTGCGATGGCGCAGCGGTAGCGTCGTTGCCTTGTAATCAAGGCTTCGATACCCGCACAAGTAGTTCTTGAAACTGTAGGTCCACCCCCGATTCGTCTTACTGTGCATAAAGTGGACTTAAAACATCAAATCAATCAGTACTTCCACTAGCCTCTGCGATGGCGCAGCGATAACGTTGTTGTCTTGTAATCAAGAGTTCGATACCCGGTGGAGGTATAAGTGGTTCTTGAAACTGTAGGTCCAGTCTCGATTAGTCTTACTGTGTATAAAGTGTACTTAAAACATCAAATCAATCAGTACTTCCACTAGATATCAAAAACACGCAACTCTCCTCTATTTTTTTTTCTTGCTTTCCTCTAACAATTTAACACATTTATTTTTTTTTAAATATGCCCCCTTTCCCCCCCACACATATTTCCTACCTACCAACAACAGCACACGGAACAAAAAAAAATATTCCAGCTACCAAGATGCATGCTTCAAATATATAAAAGCAGAGAGAGACGCGAAACATCTTCTATATTCTCTCTCTTTTTTGCATGTTTTGTGAGTATATTTTCTTCCACAAAACATAAGAGCTATTTGGTTTTCAAGAAGTTATACCTTCCTTCCACAATCTCTTATATCTGTTTTGGCTAGTTTCAAAAATCAACTCACAAAAGCAAAATTATACTTATAAATCAAAGCCAACTCATGCAAGCTAAGAAACAAAGTTACTTACTTTTGGAAAATACTGCAGAAATGTTTTTCACTATCGTTCAAAATAAAAACAGAACTTTCTACACCAGTGCTTTAAGTTTTATACGGTTTTCTAATAAGGTCAAAAGTGAAATGTTAGCCAACGCAACGTGGACCAATAGAAATCCGAGACAATCCGCTCTAGAAGATTCTTCCCCTACATTTCAGCCACATCATTTTGAATAATGCATCGCATTGTATTACTGGTATCTATGCTGCTAACTGACGTCACTATATATACTTCCGTCATCCCAAGGCCTACGTATTGTTGAGTTTTGTGTTATTGCGTCAATGTTGATAGCACGCGAAATCCCCTTTCCCATTACAGGTATTTCAATGTAATAAAAAAACTTTAGAATTTCATTAGAGATAAGAGGACTTGCATCACCGGTATCTATGCTGCTAACTGACATTACTATATATACTTCCGTCATCCCAAGGCCTACATATTGTTGAATTTGTGTTATTGCGTCAATATTGATAGCACGCGAAATCCCCTTTCGCGTTACAGGTATTTCAATGTAATAAAAAAGCTTTAGAATTTCATTAGAGATAAGAGGACAGTATTTCGAAACCAACACAATGCAATTTCCTGCTCATTCTCGTAACCTACTCCATATTTGAGTGAACACTCTCTTGTTCAACATCCGTCTGTCATTTGACAGACTTGACCGGGACTTGGAAAATTGCAATAAAATATATTCATCCTTCCCCCTTCACGCAGCACACTCGATTTCAAATATCGCTACAATACCAATTTTTACATCATGAGGAGAAAAATATCATAACAGGGGCTTAAAATATTGTAGGAGAAGTTTTGTTAGGTTGTAGTTTGTTAGGTTGTAGTAGGGATTTCCTTAACAAAAAATAAAATTTTGATTATCACACACACACATTGTAGAAAATCACACCTGAGAGTTTTAATAACAAAACATTGTGGCAGATTACGCTGAGAGTGCAAGGTCGTGGTAGATTACACTGAGGGACCTTACAGTAAGAGGAGACAGCCTTATAGGAAAATGTCGTAAGTCATTTCAAATATAGGTCAAAGAACGAGTTTAGCATAAAAAATAGCTTAAAAACTGATACCAGAGCTTCTCTTCTGTCTAATTTTCTCTCATTGTAGGTTAGTTTAACCCGTAAAACAGATTACGCTAAGAGCAAAAACCTATTAGCAGGTCGTAGTAGATTACACTGAGGGGGAGCTTACAGTAAGAGAGAGGTAGCCTTATAGGAAAATATCGTAAGTCATTTCAAATGTAGGTCAAAAGGCGAGGTAGCATAAGAGCAAGATTTGCAGAAGGTAAAAAAATAGCTTAAAAAACTGATGCCAGAGCTTTTCTTCTGTCTAATTTTCTCTCATTGTAGGTTAGTTTACCCCGTAAAACAAATTACGCTGAGAATAGAAGCCTATTAGCAGGTCGTAGTAGATTACACTGAGGGGGGGGGGCCTTACAGTAAAAGAGAGGTA
The DNA here is from genome assembly GCF_977018435.1 of Lepisma saccharinum. Classification (NCBI taxonomy): domain Eukaryota; kingdom Metazoa; phylum Arthropoda; class Insecta; order Zygentoma; family Lepismatidae; genus Lepisma; species Lepisma saccharinum. The sequence continues at coordinate 25,517,815 of NC_139237.1, forward strand.
GCCTTATAGGAAAATATCGTAAGTCATTTCAAATGTAGGTCAAAAGGCGAGGTAGCATAAGAGCAAGATTTGCAGAAGGTAAAAAAATAGCTTAAAAAACTGATGCCAGAGCTTTTCTTCTCTCCATTTTTTCTCTCATTGTAGGTTAGTTTAGTGCGTAAAACAGATTACGCTGAGAGCAGAAGCCTATTAGCAGGTCGTAGTAGATTACACTGAGGGGGGGGGGGCTTACAGTAAAAGAGAGGTAGCCTTATAGGAAAATGTCGTAAGTCATTTCAAATGTAGGTCAAAAAACGAGTTTAGCATAAAAAATAGCTTAAAAAGTGATGCCAGAGCTTTTTTCTATCCATTTTTCTCTCATTGTAGGTTAGGTTATACCCAAAAACAAAAACCTTGGTGATTTTTCGAGTGAGGAGTTGGCAACACTGCTCATGCCTTACGAGAGAAATCCATTAAGGTGAGAAAGTAGGTCAAAGGGCAGGCCCAGAACGTTGGTTTCCACCTACTTTGGGAGTGAATCTTTATTAACATTATGGTAAGAATTCATCGTCGAGATTAGCTTACCGTGTCAGAAAATGAATGAAAATAATGAAGGCATATGTGATTGCTCTCATCACACTACTGTATTTTTTTATTATTCTGAGGAAGTATCTCGAAGTCCGTAGTGTACAGGTAAGCAAATTTAGTCACAATTGGTTTATTAACTACATCAATCGAATCTAAATTTCTATAGCGGTTACATTGAAATTAATAGTAACAGTTTATAGTTCCCGACAATAAAGTACCATAGTTGAATTGCATGGATATGTAGTTGCTCATCCCTGGATGGGAGTATAATTTTCGTGTAGTATGTACAAGATAATATTTCTACTTACACAAGAAATTACGATGTTCCAAGATTAGGAATATTTTTTTTTTACATAAAAATATTTTTTCCCCTTACATGAAGATAGATTTTCTACAATGGAATGCTCGTCACATGATAGTGACTTCATATAAACTGGCTACACGTAACAGTTGCATGTGCATGTGTTTCATGCATAAACTTCAACGCATACAATCAGATTCACGTAGTGTAGTTGTCTCCTGTTCTCTGATTATACTAAGTGGTAAATATTGTTTGCATATAGGTAGTAGCACAGGAAAGGGGCGGGGAGGTTCACGGTACAATGTATCCCCCTAAATTTGTGAAGGTAAGTACAGTACCCCTTAAAATCCGTAAATCCAAGTTGTGTCCCTTTCACTCCCTCAAATATGTAGACACGATCAAAATGTTACTGTTTAAAATAATATCATATCTCATCTTAGTTACATTTGAAAATAATCTAATAGCTCAAAGGAAGGGTGGCCACTTTAGCTCCATTATGAAATTCAAGAATTGTTCCAGGTTTTCAAGGCGAACTATCAAAAATTCCAGTGTACAAGCATATGCTTTCTCTATTTCAACCATACCCCACTAAACGAAGGATTTTTGTTGGAAATAATTAGGGGAAAGCTGAATTTTGTGCCTTGTTAGACCATCATAAGAAATTCATCTACCGAAAGTCCCAACCCCTCTCCCCTGAGCTTCATCCCTCCACGCCACCCCAAGCTTTCAATATGCTTTGTTTCAGGGAAATCATGCATATCTCTGAAACCAGTGGACATATCTGGATGTTCGTTTTTTTTTTTAAAAAATATTCAGTGCCAAAATTACTCTATACAAATTTGGTCCTCTTTAAATATTCCCAATGGTTTTTGAGTTATTTTAAACCAAACTGTAAGAAAGATAATTTATTAATATTCACTTTCTCCTTTTTGGAACTATATTTTCATGACGAATGATAATATTAGAAAATTATCCGAACAAAAGTTGTAGACCATAAAATTATCTTTAATTTGATAACAATACTGACAAGCTTCCTATCTGTCCATGCATTCTCATACGGATATCCATGAATATGTTTCCCGTAGGTAGGTGGAACAATTTCGATTTACCTCATCATTCAACCACTGCCTTCACATCATCTTCCTCCTTTTCGGCTACCAAATGATGTAATGGAATATATTGAAGGCGAACATCGCATGCATAAAAAAATCATTTATGTTTCAGAGGTAAACTAAAATTTATCCTCCTAATAAGGGAACAATATCAAAGTCGCTGCACATACTGAAGGATCATGTCACTTACTATGTAGAATTGTATGTTAATATTCTAATTCTTTTTATTACTGTTGTCATCATTATTATTGTCTTTGAACTTGCAGTTTTACATTTGTGTGCTACTTTCAGGGTTATACGAATAATTTTACATGTAGCTCACTGCTCCGTATGCAGTTCATTAGATAGCTATGTAACATTACATTGACAAGGGTTAAGTGGCTGAACAGCCCTAGGCTGAATCTCGCCCACTTAACAAAGAAAATTTATTATTATTATAAAGACTTGTCTGGTTCTTTGGGCGACTCCAGGAAAACCGCAATGACATTTTAAAGTCTAAAAATTTGCATCTGCTTAAAATCCCTTCAAGCACATTCACGTGAATTTTCATGTGGAATACTTTCGCTATTACCGAAATATTTGCAACAGCTTTGTAGCTATGTAAGCCTATTAAACATTAGCAAATACAACTGATTAAGCAAATGTGTTGGAGACCTTTATCAATTTTTGGTTTCCCGTTTCAATAAATTTGAAATAAGCTTTGAACAAGGTTCTTAGTTCCATCTGCTCCGGAAATATGTTTTTAAAACGTCTTAAAAACATATATTTTAACTAGCCTTAAAATTCTAAAGAAATAGAAATATTTGTGTATTTTGCATTAAAAGCAAAATCAGTGTGTTCTAAAATGGAATTTTCAGGCCATCCCCCAGACATACATGTACGTACACACATACCTACATATATATATATATGGAATGTGTGAAGGTCGAATTTTGTACTTCACTCGGAATGAAAAAGATTCCTCCACCACTGTTTTCATTTTTAGAAGATACAGCGTTTAACATGTTTGCAGAATATTCAAAATGATAACACTCCTAGTCTACTCCGCACTTCCAATATTTTGCGACGATCTTGAAATGAATGATACTATGAAGTTACTTTCTCCGCATTGTTAGAATTACCCGACCTAACATTTTTAACTTAAATTGATCCATGTTATGAGACCGACCCCCTATCCTGCTTGCTATTTTGAGGTTTTGAAATTCATGGATTAGGGACGATACCGTAACAAGACTTGTTAGCTTAAATCCTAGTTCCAATCCCAGTGTCTTCAAAATATTTCTTCTTACAAAATGGGTGCTACATAATAATGTATTTTATTCTCGTCACACCAATTTCAGCCCGAAACTTTGTTATTGCTTGCGTTCCAATACGAAAACATTTATTGAAACTATTACTCGTTGAGAGAACGTGACTGTTACTCGAGACTACTTGAAATTGAGATTTTTATCATTCCTCTAAAACCTTGATATTTACAACACACCGTTAATATTCTCAAGAAGAAAACCACTGACATTAAATGAGTAAGTTATTAGGAACATAAGGATGTGTATTTTAAGATGTTCCGTCATTGACGTGTCACTCTCCTCATTTTATACATACATAGATATTTACAAGTGTCCCACTCGATAAATGCTCGCATCTTAAGAGTATTTTTTAAATAGGAAAGAAAAATGCCTGGTCCAAATTAGTAGTATAATTGATGATATTATAAACTCAACAAATGATGAGTCCCCCTCAGGTAGATTTGCCTACACTTAAAACTAGCTCAAGATGAGCATATGAGCTTTTTGCTCAAGTGTGGAACCCTGTCTAATCCAAGATTTTTGTAAAAATGGCCTCGGGAATTTCCCGAAACTACAGTGTACAAATGATGAGCTCCCTCAGATTGATTTGCCCACACTTACAAAAGTTGCATCAGCCAGATTTTTGTCCACAAGCTTGTTAAAAATATGCCCCTCTTGATATTGTTTTGGATACACTTGAAATTAAGCCAAAATCCTCATAAAACACACACCCACACACACACACATACACACACACACCCACCCACACACACACATGCTTACTTCTGGTTTATTTCTATTGCATCATGCTGTGCAACAAATTATTATCCAATATTATGCATGTGTTGTTTTCTGATTGGTTAATTATGACATAATGTGATGATGTGTTATATTCTGATTGCTTTGTTGTTTCAGATGTTTTAATCCATGCTTAGGGTATATAAAGAGATTTTGCATTACATATCAGCCAGTATTGTGAGAGTGGCTGAGGAGTACAGATGTGTTGTTACAGTGCTTCTCATACTTACAGGCCTGTTTGGTTTAATATATAATATTTCTTATTATTCATATTAAATATATTTCTGGTATATTGAACAAAAAGGGCTTATATTTTGTATAAAAAATCTGATATTTGTTGCATCCAGCTTGTTTGTTGTAATCCACTCTTATTTAGAGTCAGGCTTATATCTGTCCCAGCCTGTTATACAAAAATCAATACATAACACAGTGCTAGGTCATTGCCTTTCTAGGACATGCATGTCTGTGCAGGCATTTGCGGAAGGTCTGTGTAGATCAATATTTATCCTCTTTTTCCACTTGTAGGCTATTAGCTTTACAACCTGTCATAATAAGCATAGAGTTTTGATTTAAAACCCAAAAAATTTTGTATAATAAACCGAGAATAGAAATTAATAATATTAACATATTAAATATACACAAGAAATATACAAAGCACACAGCTGAACAAAATATATATATATATTAAGTACAAAATTTTGAATTGAACCCCAGGAAATCTTATATAATAAACCAACAACAAAAAATGCCAAATCAAAAATATTGCAATCAGTGTAATAAAAATATATGCAGCCCCAATTTTGCCAGACACCAAAAGAATTGTAACCCAGACAAATGCAGAACTCCCACTAAAATATGTCCTAAATGCCATAAAATATTTAGCAAGGCTTATTTCAATAGACATGTAGGCTCTTGTTCTGTACAGTCATCAACATTGCCCCCACAACCATCTACATCTGGTCTGAAAAGGAAGCATGAAACACCTGTTAATGCTGGACCGGCAAAGCAGCCACGCTATGCACCACCTATCCATAGCAGTTTTAATGGCCAACTTAGGGATCACCGGTTTGTATCAGAGCCAAGATGCGACATTAAGAATTTTTTGAACAGTATAAATCCTGATGTACAGGCAATTCTAAATGCACAAAATGGCTCTTATAAGCTGTCTCTCAAATTGTTTACACATTATAAGAAGCCAAATGGCACAAAATTTACACAGCCCCACATAACAGAAACTGTACCTGTATATTCAAATACAAATTCAGACAAAATAATAAGCAGTTTGATAGATCAATTGATTATTAAACACTCTGAATTTGCAGCAAAAGAGTCTGGATGGAGCCTATGCGGAACTTCACACAAGTTCTATGTTAATATTTCTGAATTCAGCCCATTACAAGGATCTACATATTTGCCATTACCTGCCAATATTAAAAACAAAATAGCCGTGGTTAACATAGAAAATACCGACCAGAAATGCTTTTTGTGGAGTATTTTAGCAGCTTTGTTTCCAGTTTTAAGGAATCCTGAGAGAATAAGTTATTATAAACAGCATGAAAATGATTTTGATAAAGCAATGGAGGGTTTAGAATATCCAATGTCTGTTCAGAATATTGATAAATTTGAAAAAAAGGCCAGGAATATCAATGGTAAACAATTATCTATTAATGTATTTACTTGTTCTACTGGCCGTGGCAATTGCTTAATAGCACCTCTCAGAATCAGTACACTTGATGATGATTCTGCTGTTCCGATTGATCTGCTCTTAATTGAAGGAGATGGCACATATCATTACACTCTGATACATAATCTTCAAGCTTTAGTCAGAAAACAACTAGACAAATTTAATAGAATATTCAAGTTGTGCAGAAGATGTTTAACTGTATTTGATGGTCAAAAAATGGTGAATGGGGTTCGGGAAGTGAATGCAGAAATTGCTAAAAACAAGTTAATTGAGCATCTGAAATACTGTGGGAATCATAAACCTGTTCATATACTTATGCCTAACCCAAGTGAAAATGCCAAATTCAAAAAATTTGAAGCCTTGTTGGAACACCCAGCATATATAGTCTGTGATTTTGAATCAAATCTCAAACCCCTTGCATTCTGTAGCCCAGATCCTGATGAACCTTCAATTACATCATACCAGTTACATGAACCTTCTAGTTTTTATTATGTGGTTGTACAGGATGGGGTTGTTAGTAAAGAAGATATATACATGGGACCAGATGCCATCAAAAAATTTGCAGATAGAATGGAAAATGAGTGCCGTTGCATTGCATCTAATGTCTTATTAAAATCAAAACCCATGTTGCCTTTAACCCTCGGATGCATGTCACTTGTTTTTTACAACTTTACATATGTGGGGTCAATTTGACCCCAATGCAATTATGCATTGAAATAAGTACGACAGAGTAAATAGTTCAGCTAATGTGGTTTATTGATCAATAATTTCTCTGAATATAACATAGGAAACAATTACCCTTTTATTATTATTATTTAAGCCCCCCCAAAAAAAATAACAATGTATTGACAAATCACATATTAATGATAGTTACACTTCACTCGCAATTATCAGAACTTCAGTGTTGGCCTGAGAAACAGTATTTTAGAGATAACACAATACAGCACTAAATATTATTTTATCTCGAACAAATAAATTTAAAAAAATAAAATAATAATAAAAAGAAATAAAAAGAAGAATGTGCCGGCCTCTCATTGCAATTAAATACACCTCACTCGCATTCTGACCACACCACAATCACACTGCTGTGGACCTTGTACACAGGTTTCCTATCTCCTGCAACGTCCCGTCGTCTTCCTGTCCTCTTGTCTTGTGCAGACCTGGCATCTTACTCTTTTCTTTGAAGATCTATCCTCCAGTCTCTGTGCCTGCCTTACTATGCCGCAAAATTTCATTGCCTCGGTTACTGGTTTGTTCAGGTTCAAGCTTTGGCACCTCCCCCGCATGTGAGGAAGAATCAACTCATTCGCCAACTCTATAAGGAACATACAGCGTCTCTGACTGACTCCTGAATGGCAATCAGAATGCTGTGACAAGTAGCATGTGTATGCAATGAGAAAGTCTACATTAATTACATTATAGAAGAGGGTCATTGGCCATCGACGTGTCTGTCTTCTGCAGGTGTATGTTTGAACCAGTTTGTCCATGGCGTCCACTCCACTCTTTGTTTGGTTGTAAAACTTTATGATTTCTGGCTTCTTCTTAGAATCATCATCATCAATGTGTATGTCATGATGCATGGTGCTGAGTAGAATGACATTCTTGTTTTTCTTCGGCACGTAGCTTACCAGGGGCTCATTTTCATGGAAGGCGAATTGTGATGTGCAAGGTTGTCTTGTTTTGATATTGGTAATTGCAGGTGGGATTTCACGTTTGTTTATTTTTACTGTTCCAACAATGGTTACATTTTCTAACAGGAGATCGTTAGCCAAGTAATGACTTGTGAAGAATTGGTCAGTTGTGATATTTCTTCCAGAGTTCCGGAATGTGTAGCACAGTTTCTTCACGACGTTGCTGGCGAGGTTCATTTGAACTGGCTCTCCTGGCTGTCATCCCAAGTAGATTAGACCGTCTTTGGCGTAAAAGTTATCATCATCGCACAACCAGAAGATTTTGATGCCGTATTTGGCAGGCTTACTTGGCATGTATTGCACTAACTTGCATCTCCCACGGAAAGGCACTAACTGTTCTTCAATCGTAAGAAAGGCGCCGGGTACCATTGTTCTGCGACAGTTTTTGATAAAAAGTGTCCAGTTATATTTCGAAATGCAGCCATGTGATCAGTCTCCAGACGTGCAGCGCCAGTATGTTTGTCATCTGATCAGAGCAGTCTTCTGATTTCTTCGAAAATATTTACTCCAAAGGTTGCTTTGTACTTCGGGTTGGAGAATTTGTTGAGAAAAAGCTCACGAACAGGAACATCCCAACTTCTCTCAGTTGGCCTCGATCCACGCCAAATACATCTGCGCATGCGCACTTTGCAGTGAATCATGGCAGGGTTGGTGGTTGACTTTAAGATGATTGCGTTTAGTTTGGGCATAATTGAACACAATATGTAGAATCAATTTCCCTTTATGAATGTTTTCCTGCTGTTTTCAGGCTGGGGTCAAAATGACCCCACGCATGGAAAGGAGGGGTATTGTTAAGAAAACGTTAAAAATATGAATTCAAATAAATTGTAAGAAATTTATTTATACATGTTCCTATAGCTTAAGTAGCATGGTAAGATGTCACAGAATATCAGAATTATTTATTTACATTTTATTATAATACCAGGAAATAAACAGACAGTGGGGTCAAAATGACCCCACACATGCATCCGAGGGTTAACAGAGGAACAGATTGAAGATTTCAACAATGCAGAAAAATGCCCGGTATGTGATTCTGAATTTTCAGATACAAATATCAAGGTTCATCACCATTCTCATACAGATGGTAAATTCTTAATGGCCCTGTGTAATAGCTGTAATATTAAGATCCAGAGACCAAAATTTGTCCCCATATTTTGCCATGGTGCATCCAATGATGATTTTCATCATTTGATCAGGTACGAGGGGTTTGACAAGCAGAATTTAAATATTTTAGCTGAAAATAATGAGAAATATATTGCCATTAGCAAAATAATTAAAGTTAATGGTGTTCCTATTCACTTAAGATTTCTTGATTCATACAGAATTCTGTCTGCTAGCCTTGCTACACTGGCCACTGAATTATCTGATGATCAATTCAAAATCACATGTGCTTTGTTTCCAAATCAGGACCTGAAATTAATTAGGCGGAAGGGTGTATATCCATATGATTATGTTACAGATTTTTCTAAATTTGATGAGTGTTCTCTGCCACCACAACAAGAGTTTTACAGCAAAATCAGAGGATCTGGAATCACTGATGAAGAATATCACCATGCCCAGTTGATGTGGAACAATTTAAAATGCCAGACATTTGGTGATTATCACAAGGCTTATTTAAAACTTGATGTGACCCTCTTAGCTGATATACTGCAGTCATTCAGAAAATCTTCCATGGAAAATTATAAGCTGGATCCAATGTATTTTTACAGTGCTCCGGGCCTAGCATGGTCTGCAATGTTTTTAAACACTAAAATGCAATTGGATCTGACCAGGATCAAGATATGTATCTGTTTATGGAACAATGTATAAGAGGAGGCATGGTGCAATGTTCTCAGAGATATGCCAGAGCAAATAACAAATATATTCCCAATTATGATCCAGCACTGCCACCAAATTATATACTGTATGTAGATGCAAACAGCCTCAATGGTTCTGCCATGATGAAAAAACTGCCATATGCAGGGCTTGAGGGGGTTGAAGATTTCAACATTGAGGATCTTCAGGACTTTGATGACAGTAACTATGGTCTATTCTTAGAGGTTGATCTGACAATTCCTGATGACTTACACAACACATTTTCTGATCTGCCCCCAATTCCTGAGGTTGAGTGCTCACCTGGCTCTAAAAAAAAGAAATTAATGATGACTGTAGAGCCAAAACAGGGTTATGTCATATATTACAAAAACCTCCATTTCCTGATGAATCATGGTGTTCAACTGACCAAAGTTGGAAAAGTTTTGAGGTTCAGGCACTCAAGATGGTTGAAGCCATATATTGATACAAACACAGAGCTTCGAACATCTGTAATGAGCCAATTTGATAAGACCTTGTTTAAATTGATGGTCAATTCTGTGTATGGCAAAACAATAGAAAATGTCAGAAAACATATTGATGTTAAAATAATTACTGACCCCAGCCGGAGCAAAAAATTGATTGCAAAGCCCAACTTCAATTACAGAAGAATTTATGATGAGAATATGGCACTTTTCAACATGAAAAAAACAAAGATTAAGTTTGATAAGCCTATTTATGTAGGGGCTGTGATATTGGAATTGGCCAAATTACACATGTTAAAATTGTATTATAATGTGTTGAAGCCTTTTTATAAGGATCGTGTAAAACTGATGTACATGGACACAGATAGTTTTGTTCTTGATATTCAAACAGAAGATGTTTATCAAGATATAACACAGCCTGAATTGTTTAAATATTTTGATACCAGTGGACATACAGAGATTCAACACCACAACAAAAAGGTGCCTGGCAAGTTAAAAGATGAGACACTTGGTGATGTTATTGTGGCATTTGCTGGGTTAAGAGCCAAGATGTACAGCTTTGAAACATGTAGTGGCGCTGTTGCCAAAAAGGCCAAGGGCATTGGCAGAGTGACTGTGGACAAAGAGCTTGAATTTGAAGATTACAAAAATTGCCTCAAATCATGTAGCACAATCAGAACATAAGAATCCAGAATTCAGAGTGTGGATCACTTGTTGACCAGCAATATTGAAAGAAAAGTGGCTCTTGACCCACATGATGATAAGAGATGCATTTTATCATGTGGCATACATACTCTACCATGGGGTCATTGTGATTTGAAAAATGGTAATCAATGCCCAATTACAGAGCATGATTTGAAATAAATAAACATGCCTATGAACTTATTTGGGTTCAAAAAACAGGCTATTATGGACCTGCCAACACCACAACCCTCTTCTGATATGATATCTAAACTAAGTGCTTTGTTAATTATTCATCTGAACAGCATATTTACAGATGTTGATGATGAAACAGGTAAAACATTGTACATATTTAACAATAATTTAAATCATTACCAATTACCTGTAGGTGGTCAATTGCAATTTATTACAACCCCTGAGGGTAATGTCAAGATTTCTATAGGGAGAAATATTTATAGAATTAAACACTCAAACATGATTTCTGGCACTGTATATACTATTTCTGCTAGTGACTGCTTATATATTGAGGTCCCTGGATCCTATGACAAGCTTATACCTTTTTTTATAGAATTAAGAATCAGATATTCAATAATAAATAACCACTAAAACAAAATGCCTAATGATATATTTGGCCATACAAGACATGAAGATCGCCCGACCCTGTGGCCGAGTGGTTAGCACATCGCGCTGCGACGCCAAGGGTCCCGGGTTCGAATCCCGGTCGGGCTTGTTTGTTTGTGAATGTCCATTCATCAATTTCATCATTTCATCACTCATCCCCATCTTCGCAAATTAGCCAAGAGGCACAAAACGCGAAGTAAAATAAACTAAATCAAATCAAATCAAATCAAAAATCAAGACATGAAGATCACAGTGATGAGATTCTGATGCTTGATGTCAGAGTCAAGAAATTAAGAAGTGATTTACAAGCTTTACAAACCACACTCAATGCCAGTCTTCAACTAGAAATTACAAATTTGCAATCACAATGCATGGACCCTCTTCTTAAAATTGATTCTGAAGTCAAATTGCTGCTTCAGAAATATACTGACTTGGCCACATTGGATAATTTTCAAAGTTTAGAAGAAGCTGTAGAAGCTCTTCAAGCCAAATTTAAGACCCAGCCCACCAACTCTGAGCAATTGAAACAACAATTGGAAGAGCAGATAAATAATGTCCAGACACAGCTCCAAACAATTGCCAAAAGCATAAAGTCACAAGAAGATTTTGATCTAGTGATTTCCACTCTAAAAGAACCGATTCAATCACTCCAAATACCTAATCTGGACCCTCTGAACAATGCCATAGCCGAGGTTAAAGAAAAAATTGAGACACTTGAAAGTTTTATGAACAACTTGCCATCTTCTGATGCTTTGAGTGCAATAACTCGGAGTGTTGCCAACATTAAGCTGCATCTTGAAACATATGAAGATTTTGGAAAAATTCAAAGTACCATAACCCATCTTGAGGGTACAATAGCAGCAGTGCAAAGTGATTTGACAAATGTACAAGAATCTCTAGAATCCCGCCTGCCTGGTATTGTAGACACACTTGTCAGTGTCCAGCAACAGATCACAAAGCTTGAAAACCTCAACGCTGAATCTGAGCTATCTCATTTTCATCACTTGATCGATGATATCCAAACAAAACTTGAGTTTTTACAACAATCAACACCCACTCAGGCAGATATAGCCCTGCTCCAAAATGCTATGCAAAATGTGGCTGATGCTTCTGAATTAAATAATGTGAAATTGGCACTTGAATCTTTGCAAAATACTGTAACAAATCTGCCTACATCACAGGAACTTAAAAATATTAAGAGAGCAGTGAATCGCATATTGAAATCAGAAGATATCAAGAATATCCAGACAGAGATCAAACAACTTACTCAGACAGTGGCCACTCTACCAACTAATCAACATATTAATGAACTGCATGCCCTGTTTGAGGATATCAGAAGACAGGTCCATGATCGTACTGCTCAAAATTTGCAACAAATTGTAGCTAATATCAAGCAACAGCTAGGGACCGTGGAATCCAATCAAGCAAATGCTCTGTCTGTTCTTGCCACCCAGCTTCAAGAGATTGTGCAGAATACAAGAAACTTGCTGTGGACATAAGAATCAAGCCTGGGCACGATGAGATTGTTAGGACTATCAATGAGCACCTTGAATCTGTAATAAGCAGATTGCGTACAGCAGAAAAAGAAATAACAGGCATAATCGAGAATCCTAAACATACAGTAATTCTTGAATTGTACAGCATCCCCAACAAAGAATATGATTCACCATTTACACCAGGTGGCAAAATATATATGCTGTCCCCTGCACAATTTTATTACCAATTTTTTTGTTGGGGGCACACTGAGACCAATCAAGATCAAATATTGGCTACAACCACAGGCACACCACAACCCCACCTTATCAATAACAAATGCTGACAACAAACCAAAAATCACCAGTGTAGAGTTAGAGGATTTTACAGATCCCAATACATTAGAAACATCTTATGCTGAAGATGATGGCTCTCTGGAATTTCATATACAAATAGGAGACAAATTATATTTAGAAAATCCTGTAGTATCAGCTGCTGAACACCCCATAGTTGCAATATTCTTGTTTTCATATTACGTCTAGACAAATTATTGTTGATGAATTACACAGACAAGCCAGACATAATTATAAGGGACTGCCAGTAGTTACAAAAGGCATAGATGATTTATGGCAGAGCGACTTGATTGAGATGGCAAGTGGACAGCTGAAAAACTTAGACAAAATCAACAAGGGCTACAAGTGTCTACTCACTGTATAGACACATTTTCAAAATTTGCCTGGGCTGTGCCACTCAAATCCAAGACTGGAAAATGTGTAACAGAAGCCTTCAGGACAATCATCAATCGGAGTGGAAGATCACCGCGCTATTTGCAAACAGATAATGGCAAATAATTCTATAATTCTGTGTTCCAACAATTTATTAAAAGCCAGTCAGTACAACATTATTCGAGTTACAGTGATCTCAAGGCCTCAATTGTAGAGAGATTCAACAAAACTCTAAAAAATCTTATGTACAAACAATTTACACTTCAAGGTAATTATAAATGGCTTAATATTCTTCCAGAACTTCTACATAAATATAACAACTCAGTCCATTCCACAATCAACATGAAACCCTCTGAAGTAACTTCATCTGATGAGCAAAAATTGATCAGGACTGTTTATTATCCTAGATACCAGCCAACAACAAGAAAAGCCAAATTCAGGGTGGGTGATCAAGTAAGAATCAGCAAATATAAGCACTTATTCAAAAGAGGCTTTACAAGAAACTGGAGCACTGAATTATTTACAGTGGTTCAAGTTAAACCTGGGACTCTTAACACATATATAATAAAAGACCAGCGAGGAGAAATTCTCAAAGGCCGGTTCTATGAAGAAGAACTCAGCAAAACTAAACAGCCTGACACATTTCTCATAGAGAAAATCATCCGCAGAAAAGGCAACAAGTTATTTGTCAAATGGCTAGGACTTCCAGAACACAGCTGGATCGAAGCAGACAAAGTGATAATATGAGCACCTCGGTTGTTATAAAAAGGCTGCCAGAACCTGAACAGCAGATTAAGAGAAATGGCAAGTTGCTGCCTGAAAATATTAGATGTCTTATTGTTGGGCCATCGGCTTGTGGCAAAACTACACTAATGATTGATAATTTTTTATTGGCACCCAACTGGTTAGACTGGAAAACCAGGCACTTGTATGTCTTTTCTAAGAGCTTGGAACAATTAAAATATCAGCAGCTGATGAAGCTATATGATGGATTGCATATTGCCACTTTTGAATCAGATGTTAAGCCACTTCATGAATGTCTCGATAATTCTGTTGTTGAGTTTGATGACATTATACTGGATAATCAAAACAAGGTTAGAAATTTTTTTACACAGGGGCGACACAAAAACATTGATTGTTTCTACCTGGCACAAACTTTTTCTAAAATTCCGAGGCAGCTTATCCGAGACAACAGCAATTTTATATGTGTGTTTCATCAAGATCATACCAACCTCAAACACATACATGATGAATATGTAGGTGGGGACTTGAGCTACAATGATTTTTCCAAGTTTTGCAGGAGGTGCTGGAACCTGGACAGTTATGGGTTTGTCACAATTGATATGACAAGAAAACGTGATAGTGGCAAATACAGAAATAAAATCAACAATTTTCTAGACATTGAAACATATATAAATAACCATGAAAAGGCCAATCATTGATGATCTTAAATTAAGAGATTATCTTGTAAAAAGATTTAAGGGATGGAAATCAGAGAACCGAGGAATTTATGAACAACACAAACAAACAGAACAGCCTATTATTGATGCTATTAGTGAATTAGGTAAAAATATCAAAACTGTTACAGAGCAAAATCAAAATTTGATCACAGAGCTTGTACCTGTAGCTGCTAGGAACATATTAGATTATCCAATCACCCCCACTTTCTAGTATTCATACACCTAGTCCTGTTGCTCCTCGAAGAATTGAAGCTACTCTGGATCCTATTGAATTGGGTCTTCTTGCTCAAAAATATTTAAGCACACCTAAAGACAACAAAGATGAGGTTTTTGGCCAAAATGCTGACACAGAGCGTGATGGTAGCATCATACACAGAATTGGCAATTTCAGAGTAACATTTATGGGAGATGATCTCATTGTATATTCAGAATCTCATCTTGGAGAAAAAGGTGGTTTTGTTAAATATCCCGGCACACCTGGGATGTGGGAACTGATAACTAGGAAAAGGCCTGGCAGATATACAGATCAAGATTATGAGCACTTCAAAGAAATATTAATAAAATCAGATGCTCTATACCAGAACAATGATCCCACACAAAAAAGAGTCAAGTCTAGCAGTGGAGCAAAATACAACAATTTAATCAAGCCCATATGTTCACAAATTAAGACAGGCAGTGGAATCAAACAATACAACACCCTGCCTAAAGAATTTGTGTGGGTTGATGATGTCAGGAAACTTGTAGATAGGTTATTGGTGATAGCTGGGGAGGAAAATGCTGGGAACCACAATTTTTACAATGAAAAGGTTGGAATTATGGACATGATAAGCACAAAATTGTCTAATTTTATAGTGAATGACACTAAGGGGATTGGATATCTTATAAAAATTATTAATACTCTACCACCTAAATTTTGGAATATTTCTGAAAATCGGGGGTTGGTTAATGACATTATAAACAAGCTGCCATTTGAACTACATATTCCAGGCTATCAGTATTGTGGTCCCGGTACAAAATTGGAGCATAGATTAAACAGAGGGGATCCTGGTGTTAATCCCCTAGATGCTGCTTGTAGAGACCATGACATAGCATACAACACACATTCTGATCTTGACAAGAGACATGTTTCAGACAAGAAATTAGAAGAGGCTGCATTTGGTAGATTTGTAAGCAAAGATGCTTCTTTGAGTGAAAGAATAGCAGCATTGGGGACCACCATAGCTATGAATACCAAACAAAAACTGGGGTGGTGGTTGTGAATATATATATAATAAACCTAGAATGAAGGCCAAGGGTGTTATGTATCAAATACCTTATGCAGGTCTTAAATCTCTTAAAACTATTGATAGTCTTTTAACCAAAAAGCAGCGGAAGAAAAAAAATTCTTGTCTTGCAAAGGGCCATGGTATGAAATTGTTGCTTAGTACCCCCAATTAAAAAAATTACAACAATCTAGAAAAAAATTGCATACAGGGGGTTTCATATTTACTATCCCGGCCATCTTAGCAGCACTTGGGGCTGTTGGGAGCTTGGCTGGGGGATAAGCTGCCATAGCAAAAACAGTAATAGATGCCAAGAAAAATAGGGCAGAATTAGATGAATTGAAGCGCCATAACCTGGCCATGGAGAAACAAGGCAAAGGTGTTAAGAGAGCCATGAATAAGTTTAAAAAAACAAGAGCCGCTTACAAACCAAGATATTGAAGCTTTAATGAAGCCACTGGGCATCAAAAATTTTAGAGGTATGTACATGTCTGATTCTTTACCAGAACAACCACTCAACAAAGAGTGTGGCATTGTTAATTTGGATAAGTACAAAAATCAGTGCACTCACTGGATTTGTTATCTTAAATATTTAAACAATGAGGCATTTGTGTTTAATTCATTTGGAGGTGTTCCACCTGAAAATTTAATAAAATATCTAAAATCAGCTAATCTTTTTTACAATAATGCCCGTGTTCAAAACTTCAAAGATGTTAATTGTGGACATTTGTGTTTATCTGTTCTTAGATATATGTCTCAAATAAATAAACCATCAATTGAAAATTTTCAAAAAGCCTTGTGGTATTTAAAACATCATGGGGGTATTCCATCTCACCAGCCAAAATTCAATATTGAAACTCAAATTACATGATGATATAGTATATCCCAAAACAATAGCTCTCAGAGCATTTTACGGCATGTACTTGATCCCTAATATTAAACACCACAACAACACAAGTGCAGTAGGGGATCAAAAAATTGTCATCACTCCAGGGCAATATAATCTGTCCACTTTAAATGCTCAATTACCCAGAGGTATAGTTTTAACTCAAAATTCTGTCACTCACAGAGTAGAGATTGTATCTGCTACAGAAACAGTGGATCTGGGTACTATAGGAGAGCTGTTAGGCTTTGAGAACAACACAAAACTTGAACCGGCCATCAAACACACTGCTATTAATATACCTAAATTCTTAGCCATAGAGACTCTGAATATTCACTGTAATGTGCCTGAGGGTATGATCACCAAATCAAATGGCATAGGCACTCACAAACAAACTGGCATCATTGCAACATTTAAACCTAATTCTGAATTTATGGAGCCCATCATCTACACTCCATCACCAACATTATATTTTCCTGTGTGCCATAATAGAATAGATAACATTGAGTTGATGGTCACTAATGAAAAAGAAGAAATAGTTGATTTTGCTGGAGCCACAAAAACTGCTATCATAGAGATTAATATTTAAATAAAAATACATACAAAAAAAATGGAAAATATTGAGAGTTATGAGCTACAATCATTCCCTCCAAACAGGAGGACATTTGCAAATTTAAATCAACCCAACACAGAGATTGAGGTTGATCTTGATGTAGGGGATGGCTTTATACACCCCCACAGAGCAGATCTATACATCAAATTTGATGTTGTAAAGCTCGATGTAACAGATTATCCGGCAAATTCAAATATAAGATTGGTAGATAATTTTGTGCCGCATCTGTTCTCTGAAATTGAGATCAGAAAACATTGTGTTGTTATAAACAGACTGGATTATCCCGGCATTACCTCCACAGCTTTGGCCACACTAAAATTATCCAAAACCGAGGCTTCTTACTACAAAATAGGTGGATTTGAGGCTGGTGATAAAATATTATCCAAGAGCCACATAGTGCTGTTCCCTATGCGCCTGTTGCCAGGATTCTTCTCAGATTACAAAGATATTATGTGGAAAGGTGGTTTAAGAATCACATTTAGAAGAGCTGCCAATGATAATAATGCTTTGATGAGGTACAGTACATTAAACTCTACAGGGGAAGCTCTGCCTAATACCCTACCTGATGAAGGCAAATGCATTATATATGCATTACCATGGAGCTAAGAATCCCGGTTGTTGAATATGAAGCCAGTTATGCTCTTAAATACAAAGCAGATATAATAAAAAATCCACAAGTACCTTTACAATTTTATACATATCAATGTGTACAGAAGCCTGTCACTGGTACTTATTATGAGTTTGATGCTACAAATTCATTCTCCAGTATACAATATTACATGCCAGATTTTGTGGTGGTACTGTTTCAGACTGGAAGACACAATAATCAGGAAAAAAATTAAAGTAGATTTGATAACTGCAACATCAAGAACATTTATCTTAAAAATGGCAGAAATGAGGTATTTCCTAGAGAAAATTATAATTTAGACATGTCCAAGGATGATTTCCTTAAATTATATGAAGCATTTACAGCATACAAAAGGATCACTACTGGCAATACTGACATGTATTACACACCAGATGAATTCAAAGCACAGAGACCCATGTTTGTTATCAACACTTCAAAAAGAAAACAAGTTGTGGTTAATGACAGGACAAACATTAAAATTATCTGTGAATTCCACGATACACTCCCTGATGACACCATATGTAGTGTTATTCTCATAGGTGAAAAATCATATATTTATGATGTAAGAAATGAGAGAGTCACAGAACAATTCTAGAGGGGCTCTGCATATTACATTGTTTTAATATTAGATAAACAAATTGAACCTGGTATCCAATTGAACTTAAACCGGAAGTAAATATGTGTAGGTAGGTGTGGGTTTTTGGCTTAATTTCAAGTGTATCTAAAACAATATCAAGAGGGGCATATTTTTAACAAGCTTATGGACAAAAATCTGGCTGATGCAACTTTTGTAAGTGTGGGCAAATCAATCTGAGGAGGCTCATCATTTGTACACTGTAGTTTCGGGAAATTCCAGAGGCCATTTTTACAAAAATCTTGGATTAGACAGGGTTCCACACTTGAGCAAAAAGCTCATATGCTCATCCTGAGCTAGTTTTAAGTGTATGCAAATCTGCCTGAGGGGGGCTCATCATTTGTTGAGTTTATAATATCATCAATTATACTACTCAAATTCTAAAGTCAAGACATGCGGAGATTGTAGATGTTATTATTATAAACAAACATAATTAATCATTACCTACAATTATTTACCTAAACATCGCTCATATGTCACTTATAATAGAGCTTTAAAATACGTATTTCTTTGGAAAATTTTCTGTTTGAATTAGTTTTCTTATACTATACCTATTATACTTCTGCATACGTCTGCTTTCGAGGTACAATGTTGAGCGAAACAGCTGAATCCGGACTGCAATCTAATATTAATAGCAATACAACCATTGCAGTACAGAGAGATGAAAGGGGCAAATATGTCGCTTCCATTCAATATTTTACTTCCCAGGTAACTTCTGGTGTATCATATCGTACGAATTGGTTTTAAGTAAATTCGACGATACATTCCATGGAATGTTTGTTTCCTTGTTACGAACTATCTGAAATATAGCTTCCTCTTGTCTCTTGGCTTTCGCGGGAGCTGCTTTAGACTGCCAAGGTCAAGTATTCGCCGTGTTCGAGTAAGATTACCACCAGCCACGTAGTCACGTGAACCTGTCAATCTAGCTGTTTCTTCTCCGCAACCGAGAAGCTCAAACAACTCATATTATATTGATATTTATTAACAAACTTTAAGGGTCGCGAGTTCGAACCCTGTCAGGATCAGAATCTTTGTCTTCTCTTTATTTACGCGGTAAACAGTGAAGTGTAGCAAGAGTCGAAAGTAGATTTTGATATTTCGGTTTATTTTGGCCATCGATGTATAACATGTAATTTCGATGACAGCCAACGTCCAATTCAATAGCAAAAATTCAGATGTAAAAACATATGGTGCTAACGGGGAACCTATATTTCTGCACTTTTACAGGTTACATAGAGAAGGAAATATTACACTTTTATTTCAAATATCTCTTGATTTTCACAGGGGCACGGGGCAAAGTGATTATTTTCAAAACGTGTCAAAGGTCTGTGGATACGTCACACACACACTTGAATTATACTCGTGACGTTACTTACAGTTGCAAGTGAGATCTGAACCACAATGTACCTACAACATGCTATCGAACCCAGAGGTACACTATTACAAGTAGACTAATTTACAACACAACATACGAAATTCTCTCTCTTATGTCACGACATTTATAAATTTCTAATTTAGCTCACGATTAACCTGGAGAATAATAAAATTAACTGTCCAAACAAAAATAAATTAAATTAATCATTTTCCAAATACCTAAAACTCAAATAATCCAGATTTCTACATAAAATAGAAACAGGCAAACTTTCCATCATGTTTAAATTATATAGTAGCCGAATATAGTGCCTTTTTTATAAAAGCACTACTAGATAGCAATTTTGGTCAATAACCCATAACCCTACAGCTCTACAGCACCATGGCGGGCCTTGGCTTACCTACCGACTGCTGGTCTCCCTCCCACACTGTTCCGCCGTCACCTGTTATAGCGTGGAGGTCTCAGACCAGTGTTGGGGTGACGGGTGATCAGCCCGACGAACCCCCAGCCGTTATTGTAGGTCTTCTTGACCAGGTTACGCTCACTCACTCGGAGCTTCCCAATTTCCTCACGATGGTGGGTTGCCACCGGCCCTATACGTAGGCCGAATAAATTCCGACCAGAGCCGGATTCGAACCTACGCCGTCCCGCAGCGAACGATCTCAAGACGAGTGAACGCCTTAACCCGCTCGACTACGGAGGAGGACAATTTTGGTCAATAATTTTTGTTAAAAGTTGATCTTTAAATTTTTAGTAATAACTCCTGCAACCGGATCAAAATATATTCCAAGACATTTACAAAATTTCAGATTTAGAAGAGAGGTTTGAACCAAACACTTACTCGTGTGCTTTGAAATAACTTAAAGAGCTAATTATCCAAAATACATATTTTACAACTCTATTATAAGTGACATATGGGTTATGTTTAGGTAAATATTTGTAGTTACTAATTAATTCTGTTTGTTTATAATAATAACATCTATATTCTGCGCACGTCTTAACTTTGCAATTTGGACCAGGAATTTTTCTTTCCCATTTGAAAATTACTTTTAAGGTGAGAGCATTCATCGAGTGGGTCACTTGTAAATATCTATCTATGTATAAAACGTCGCTGCGGGACGGCGTAGGTTCGAATCCGGCTCTGGTCGGAATTTATTCGGCCTACGTATAGGGCCGGTGGCAACCCACCATCGTGAGGAAATTGGGGAGCTCCGAATGAGTGAGCGTAATCCGGTCGAGACGACCTACTATAACGGCTGGGGATACGTCGGGCTGACCCCCCGACTATTCCACTACTGGTTGCAGATCTCCACGCTTAGAGGTGACGAAGGAAAGTGTGGGAGGGAGACCGGCAGTCGGTAGGTATGCCCTGGCAATTCATGGGCTGTTGCGCAAAGGATTATTATTATGTATAAAACGTGGATTTTTTATTTTGATTTGAATTTAAAAATTTGGGTGCGTCAGCAATAAGGATATTTTACACCCGTCATATTATACGGGGTCCAACCCCTTTTCGTTACACATAACAACTCTAACGTTGCTTAACTAAAATCATAAAATATTCTGACTTTCGTTAAAAGCTGAGGCTGTAAAGGAGCACTCAGCACAAATAAGGGCAAACACAGGACAACACAAACAAAATTATACTGGCCATGGGGCCAGTCGCCAGAGCCTCGTTAGTCTGCAGTCCAGGGTGTACTACGTGGAAGTGAGGTTGACTATTGGAAGGAGCACCCCTTACACCCCCTATAAAACGTGGAGAGTGACACGTAAATGACGGAACACCTTAAAATACATCTGCTGATGTTCCTAACAACTTACTCATTTAATTTCAGTAGTTTTCGTCTTGAGATTATTTACCTGGGAGAACGCGCGCGGTGACTTCTTACGTAAGGAGGCGCTCACGGTCAAAATAGCCGCGCTTGAATATTTAGGTCTATTGGGATTGTTTCATTATATTTCAAAATCTGTTTTCTTGTATTTTATTGTTTCCTTTTTTCTTTTGTATATATTTTTAAGATTTGTTTTACAATAAATAAAACAACTGAGAGTTTTCAATAGTTTAATACACTTTTTAAAGAAAATATTCGATTCTCTGTTTTCTTAGAATATAATATGCAAAGAAACACTTTTTTACAAAAAATAATAAATAATTCTTATTGTTCGTGCTGATTTTTATTATTGTAAGAATACAATGTAATTATGAAAAAAACATAATTTTACATAGGTTTGATGCAAAGGTTGCAGAGAGAACATAATTATGATACTATAAAGTATTTACAACTTTAGTATATTTTCTATGCTTACTACTTGAGTTTTTTTTAAATTTTTCTATTTCATATTTTTGCTCCACATCCACTTCATCGCCATCAAGATATCCTTTTGCATATTTTACACATTGAAAAAAAGATGTGTTCACTGCAGACTGCCTATGAATTCGATCTTCTTTCTTCTGGGCTCATAAAATACTGGAAAACACAATAAAGCTCTATTGTTAAATCTGTAACACGTGCAAGCGCGCGCGGTCTAAAGCACCGCAGCTGAAACTGAACTGTGCCTTTTAAATGGCAGAAAACCACTGTTAAAATTGTTGGTTGCCCAGCGGGTCCCAGGCATGTTCAACATAGATAAGGTGGCGAAAAGAGCCAAACCAACAAGTATGTGCAAAAATGCAAGCAAATATAAAAAATGTTGTCAAATCACCGCAAGGCGCGTTCTCTTGGGTTAACGGTCTATTTTATAACACACCATTTTTCAATTTTAGAACTTGTTGTAAATTTCGAGGCTTAGAACCAACTAAAAATTTCAATTTCAAGTAGTCTCGATTAATAGTCACGTTCTCTGAATGAGTAATATTTTCTATACATATTTTCTTATTGGCACGCAAACAATAACAAAGTTTTAGGTTGCAGTTAGTGTGAGGAGAACGAAGTACATAATGTAGCACCCATTTTGTAAGAAAAAAATATTTTGGAGACACGCGGATTCAAGCCTAGGGTTTCAGCTTACAAAACTGGTCTTTAACTAACATGATCACAAGCCACGGAGAAGCAACCAAGCTATTCGAGTAATTTATCCATAAGATTGCATCTATTCCTGTCCAGCTCTAAACTTTTGATGTACCTTCTCCTTAATTACATTAATTTGAAAGAAATACGCTTCATCAGGTAGGGTTCATTTGCTATACACATTGCTGTCAAAATACAAGTGAAGCTTGTGCATGAAAATTAATGAAGAAGTTGGGAATTTGTGCTTTCGTGGAAGGTTAGTGTTTCCAACACTATATGATTGCCGTTCTCTAGATTCCGTCAACATAGCGGATTCTGCTAAGTGACGACGAATCTAATTAACCAAAGGTACATAAATTATATTATATTAAACTATTTATATCAAAGTGAAGAGTCATTATTCTGGAATCTACGGATTCCTTAATTCATTACGAAACCGAAGTGCACATGCAAAAAAAGTAAAGCCCGACAATTTTTATTTTACAAAAATCCATTTACTGTTGACGTTAAATGAGAGGAAAACCATTGATTCATTTTTAATAGCCTGGATGACTGATGTGACTCATGTCATATGACATAAATAAACCCTTCTTCCTTTCGGATTTCTATTATTCATCCCATCGCATATTCAGTGCTAACATTGCGATTCTGTTTGCCAAAGTGTACCAGGAATGAGTTTTTTTATTCTTCAAACCTTCTCCTTGATTAGGACAACACTCTTATGAAAGTTTTTTTTCATCATTTTCTGGAATTACAACAGCACTATTTCCGTCTCTTTTTCTCTAATAGCATTTTTTTTTATCTTTTTCGATATTTAGTGTTACTTTTCTTCCATTGTGAGCTACTCGCAACGATGAAGAGAAATTCAGGCCAAATTTAAACCCGGGGCCCTCGCATTCTAACGCATTGTGATAACCATTTTGTTACAAACATCAAATATGCGTTTTTCAAAATATATTTTTCACAATTTTTTAAAATTTACGTTACTTTGATTGTAGATGTGGACAGTTCAGTCAATTTAATATTTACATGCAGATCTTCCCGTTAGCTATTTTCTTCGAGTCTGAGAGACAAAATTCACTGATTCAGGTTAAAATGATTGATTGTAAGCAACACTGCTGTTTCCAAACACTTACTTCTGCTGTACTGCCAGACCCGAAGCTGGACTTCATTTCAAACGAGTGTGGCAATTTCTATGAACAATAGTGTACCATATTAGGAAATAATTCCTTAAAGGACATAAGGCAAAATTAATTTTGAGAAAAATAGGCTTACACTGAATAGATTTGTCACACACCCTAGAAACCTAATTTGAAATCAGAGTACAAAATCCTTTGACGTTTCTAATAAAGTCTGAAATTTATTGCAGCATGACTTAGAACATGAATTGGTAGCAGCTAGACGGATAAAATTGTAATCTAGGACGCATTTGTGCATTACACTGAAATAGGTTAATTCTTGTGCAACAGATAGGACGCTCTGGGAGTCGGACCTTCAATCTCAAGAGAATCCAGCCCGACCCTGTGGCCGAGTGGTTAGCACATCGCGCTGCGACCCCAAGGGTCCCGGGTTCGAATCCCGGTCGGGCTTGTTTGTTTGTGAATGTCCATTCATCAATTTCATCATTTCATAACTCATCCCCATCTTCGCAAATTAGCCAAGAGGCACAAAACGCGAAGTAAAATAAACTAAATCAAATCAAATCAAGAGAATCGGGGCTTTGATCCCCAGAGCAATTATTATCCCGGATTCGAATCTAATTAGGATCACAAATCCTTTAAATTATAAAGAAAAGTACTACTATCGCGAGAGCTAAAATATGGTATAGGCCAATCATGAGTAACAATAATGATGAGAATGAAATTTTTGAACAGACACATATTTTAGCGACGGAAGAGTCAGGAAACATCAGTGACACACAGGCGGACCCTAGTCGGTTTGATAAAAGCCCGAATTTGGAACCCCAGCAAACGTCGTAATTTCGGCTGTTTTCATGAATTATCAGCATGTTTTTGCGTGGTCGAATAATGACATATGTAGCAACACGAATTATAAACATAGAATGCAGCTAAAAGATGACACAGTATTCCACTTAAAATCCTAACCGATTCAAATTCATCTACGTTAAGAAATTAAAGAACAAATTGAGACCTTATTAAGGCAAAGGGTGATTTCTCATACCCAATCACCTTTCACCTCTTCCATCATTCATGTAAAAAATCTAAAGGGGGTTATAGAATGTGCCAAGTTTACCGCAGATTGAATGCATCTTTTTTTTTCACGCTCTGGAGTGAACATCTTTAATGAAATACTACACAATATGGAGGCTAAAACTTTTACTGTAATGCAGATTTAAAAAGTGGATCCTTTAGAATCACTCTCAATGAGGACTCTAAGAAATATAAGGATTCACAATACCAGGAATGTGGCAATATCAAACTAACGACGTCCCACAAGTCCACGTCATTTCAAAAGTGCTATGGCCAATTGTGTACAATTAGCGTGCGCTGGTATGGACCCTAACCACTTTGCTTATTATGTGGATAATCTGTTTTACTTCGGAAACACCTTGAAAGAAATGCTCACAACTCTGGAAGAAATGTTGCAATGCTTACACGCCGTAGGATTAAAGCTTGCAATAGAGAAGTGTAAATTCGGCTTCCATGAAATCATAACATTAGGCCATAAAGTTTCGAAATTCGGTTACCAGATTAAAGATAAAATTATTGATTCTATAAAGCAATATAGAACACAGACAACTCTGAAACAAGTTCACATTTTTCACGGATTAACATCTAACGTCAAAAAAATAAATAATTAAAATCATACTCCGAGATAACACTTTCTTTGTACCGCTGATTGGGAAAAAGAAAAAAATATCTGGGGAGCAGAACAGCAAAGTGCGTTTGATAGGTTGAAAGAAGCTTTACTATCAGCCCCTGTATCGATGGCATATGATCCAGACAAAGATGTAAGGCTTTACACCGATGCTAATCTAGTCACGTGTTAAAAGACCATGAAACTCGAATTTCAACCATCGAGCAAGAATTATTGGCAATCATGTACGCATTTAAGTCATTTAAATTTTATTTCATAGGCAGATATTTTAAATTGTTCACTGACAATAAAGCAATCACATTCATACAGTCCTGAATGAAACTTTTAATAAAATTAATTAGATATTCGACTTTTGTTGGATGAAAATGATTTTACGCCAATTCACTGTAAAATGACACACAATATGGCGGATGCTTTGAGTTGGGATACAGAACATGACCCACAGGTTGAGGACGAGGGACTTACAGAGACACATTCATTTTTATTGTTAGATGAGATAATTGATGTTACTGTGCATCAAGGAGAGGATTGTTTGTTGGAAACCATTAATATTTTTGATGAGAAAGAAGTCGAAGGGTCAACAACCCAACACGAAACCCTTCCTTGCAGAGACAAACTTGTTATTACGTTTTCGAAACTGGACCTCTTTACAGACAACATAAAATGGGAGTTGGCAGAAAAAATGTTATGCATACCGAAATCAGTACGTGACACTGTTATTGAAACATTTTATAGTTTAACAGTCGGAGGAGCGCATTATTGTTTCACTAAAACATACAAAAATACACTGAATTGGATTTACTCTCAATTTGTGAAGAATCAATTTCAGAAAATAGTCAAGGAATGTATAATGTGTCAGCAAAATAAGCGCATAAAAGGCGAGCCATATGGAGACGGTATCCACCAAGTGGTTTGCTCCGCCATAAATATATACTAAGTGCAATCGATCATGGTACTAGATTTTTAATTGCTCAATCAGTAGCAGATACATCAAGTGAGACAGCTAATTTCCTTTTCGAAAATGTAATAGTGAGATTT
This sequence comes from Lepisma saccharinum, assembly GCF_977018435.1. Lineage (NCBI taxonomy): Eukaryota > Metazoa > Arthropoda > Insecta > Zygentoma > Lepismatidae > Lepisma > Lepisma saccharinum. Next base: position 25,544,766 of record NC_139237.1, read on the forward strand.
GGGACTTCGTTTCACATAGATACTGATCGTGTACCTACATTTACAGCTTCTCTGTTTAGAGAATTTTCGGAGAAATGTGGCATCCGTCTGAAATTCTCTACAGCAGCTAACCATGATTTAATTGGTTTGATGGAAAGGTCACACAGTATTGTGCAGGAAATTATGACAAATTTCGTAAATAACAGATATATGAATTGGGATCTGAACTTACAACCGGCCGTGTGGTCCTCCAATGTTAAATATGAAGAGAATTTCAAAAATAGTCCAACTTTCCTTCTTCCCAAATTGATATGGAAAGTGAATTACATTTATCACCTAGTGAGAATGTAAACAACGAGACAAGATTCAAGATTCTCGGAAAGCGTAAGAAGTGGCTATTCAGACCTTACACAAACGTCATCAGTAAGCAAAGAAGCATTATGATAAAATACACCAGTCCATGGAATTTACGCCAGGATATTTTGGTCCTGATTTACGATGCAAATCATCCTGTTGGCACAGAGAAATGTTTTACCGCAATATATAAAGGACCCGCAAAAATAATTGCGAAAGAGAATCCCAATGTATAAAAGGTTGAATTTGAAAAAAAAAAAGTTGAAAGACAATCGAGGATTCAATAGCGGTTCAAAATATTACGCTTTGAAACAATTTGCATGTACACCAACATTACATTTCACAAACTTTTTGGTTGTATTTTTGTGGCATTTAGCACATCGAACTTGCGTGACACTAGTTCCAATCAAATTTTATTTTCCATCAAGCCGAAAACTGTCGGGTACTCTTGTCCTCATTGTAAGCGGTGTCCTTCCCAACTGTAGTAGGTTCGTGTACTTGGCTAAATATATTTGCACTACGTATCTGATGAATGCCAGAAAGTCCATAGAATTGTTCTGTCTTCCATTTAATGATATTTTGAGCAAATGTTACGCATTGCACATAGATGCATTGAGAGGGTACATAAGAAGTTGCCAGTACCTTTTTTTATTCGAGCACCAACCCTATATGCAGCTACATTTTCATCAAATCTGTCGAGTCCCCCATGAATGTGTTGTATTTAGCAAAGCAGGCCGGTTGTTAATGTCAATTTTATTCTTGTCAGCTGCACTCCATCGCTTGGTTCTTGCTAGTAGAGAAACTCCTAAGTGGGTTGAAGTTACGGTCACTGCGCTATTGTCCTTGTATCTACAACTGTAATATAAGAATTCACATCAGTCACTGGCTCATATGAACCACGGGACATTCTTTTCATTTCATTTGGATCTGTAAGTGGTGGCTTCTCCACTCTGTTGTTTCTCAAAGACCCTGTTCAATTGTGTTCCAATGTCATTAGTTCCTCCAATAATGCAGTGATGTGAAGTAATTGTCTATGCAAATGCTGTGATGTGTGCCTGTGGGTAGTGTTTCCAACAGATTTGGAACAACAGATCATCCTACCCCAAAATTCCGGCTTTGTATTTCCTGTTGAATTCCCTTCACATGGCTGAGCTGTGTTCAGATACCCGAAAAGTATACATATGGCCCAAAACTTTCTAACCGAATCTTATTGATTTTTCCTGTATGTGTTGTTTACTACTGTGGGGACAAAAGTAAGGGATCACATATTCAGCAACACTGGCATATGCGTCGCGTTGGAAGAATTTTAAGCAACGTTGGTTCATTTTATTCCACAAAGGGCGCATTTTGCTGGATTTATCACTATCACATAAGTGAAGATAACGAAGTATTTCCTCGAAACTGTTTCTAGACATTGCCTGGGACTCTCCATCCTGTCAGTAGAAACGATACAGTGAATACCTACAATAGCCACTTAGCAGAAGTATGGCAATGAATACTCGCATTTCTACTGGATTGATATAAACAAATACCGTCTTTCTGAAGATCGTACAGTTTCGAACAGTTCACAAAGTGTAAAATTATGTCGTCATCCCAAAAGAGTTCATTAGAATCAACTGGAGATATGTTTTCTTCCAGAATTTCTGGTCTCACCCAGGTTTTAGGAAGTTTCGCAGAATTGTCAATCTGCTCTCACTTACTAACCAATGGGTTATTTTATTTTTGTATGCAGACACATCCGGGAGGCTTACTTTCGTTCTGGAATCCTCAATAACAATTTCACCATCTGCTACTTTTCTATTATCTTAAACACCAAAATCTGTAACTTTCTCATTATAAGTTCTGCATCTGCAAGTAGCTGATTTCTTGAAAGACTATTAACAGTTGCATTTACACATTCCTCATTACCACTATCCTCATCGCTTACCTCATGATTGTCAGGCTGCGTTATGTATATCGTGGCATCAACTAGTTGCTATTCAACTTCCAAAAGAGCTGCTATTTCATCAACAGTAAGCCTTAAAAATGAAAGGAACATTGTAAGAATACATGCATTGACACTGAATGTATGGGGAGAAAGCATTTATATATGGGGTTCTTAGCATCCTTACTTTGAAGGTATTAATATATTATGCATTATTTACATGGAAATATGTTTCATTATACTCATAATACACTTTCCCACTGATTCAATACTCGAGCAACTTCTACTGGAAAAACCCGTCTTCTCAATTCCCACTGTCCCATTACTGAGGTGTCAACCATTTACATTCTGTAGAAACATTTTTAACTTTTTTAGTTCTGTGCTACATATACCACATAAAAGAGGTACACTTAAGAAATGAAACTGTTATAACACAATGAGGACTGCAATAGCAGAAAATATAAACTTATACGTACCTTTTGTTGGAAAGCATTGTGCTCCGAGAATACACAATTTACAACACTTCCTCTTACAAAAAGGAAACAAATGAAAACCGTTCTGCGGGATTGCATAGCTGTCAGGTACCTACATATAACATCAAACGTAAATAAGCATCGACAAAACTTTTCACTTGGGAATAAATAAGTGATAAACAAACTACCCCATTTTTGGGTTTAGCATTCATATACTTTCAATAATCAATTATAATTTAAATTCTGCTGTAGTAGACACTCATCAAGTCTTCTAGAGATTTTACAATATTACTTTCATTCCAAATGTAAAGTTCAATTGCTTTAATAATTACAAGTATTTATATTCATTTTTCTTCTTGTCAATATTATAATTATATTTGGTGTGTAAAGAATGGCATAAATTAAAATTGGGTTATTTATAGTAAGAGTAAATGTCATGACTGAATCGATACTACTTTACAATTATTTTTCCTAAAACCAAATCAATCATAAGCTACAAGAGTTTTCATACTTGTAATATCTACAAGTAGTAAATACTCATAATAAGGATGAATTAGGGTCGCCCTTGTCTCAACACAATCTCTACACATACCGACGCATATAAAGGTCTCTCACACACAGCATTGCACTAACGATCAGGACGAAATGCCTGTAAGGTATACCTGTACGGTATATAATGCAAATTTCGTCTCCATAAACTACCCGAACATCTTCACAAATATTTCAAATTTTAACTGTGAAATGAACATTTTAACAGTAATATGAAACCAAATCCTGAGTTCAGCTTTTCCACAGATGTCAACGTTGATAGATGGTCACAATCTAAAACACTCAAGATACCTACATGCTCACATTTGAAGGAATATTTCTATATTAAATAAACATTTGTCATTCATATTCTAATGATATGAAGTTCTCTACAGTATGGTTTTATCAATGGCAATATTCGAAGCTGCAACATTTAAAAAAATCAGAGTCTGAAAAGATGTTTCACGCGGTCGAGGAACTAAGACATATGCAAGGTGTTACTAGATTTCGTTTCCAACGCTTAGGAGGTGAATCTACAAGTGAAAATAAACACAAACGTCCATGTGACGAATGCCGAAAACGGCACCCATTCGGAATTATAGAAGTGGGAAAAAGTGTGAAAATTATGCTTACAGCAAATAGTGGCAGAGCGGCCAACCGTATGACCGCGGCGAAGGGCGTTCCACAAAGAAATGCGGCATGCTCTATTCAAAAAAGCGCATGGCAGATGTGTGAAGTTGATGCGCAAGGGATTCCTCAAAGGAGGCGAATTCGTCTGTTTATGTCATGGGGGTAGGGAAGGGATTAATGAGATGTGTTATCCACGGAAAGTGATATGTGGAGACTGACAACTAACAAGAAAGCGAATATCCTTAGTGGACATCACCATTACGTATAAAAACAAAGATGGTGGTTGTGCTGCGCTAGGATGCACATGTGTCGACATTTTCACTGTGTGCAGAGTGGAGGTGCCAAAGGAACCACATCACACACGATGTTCAAACTGTCTGCCATTAACTTCCACCCAGAGATGACAAGGCTCAATCAACGATTGTCAAGTGCGAGAAAACAACCCCGCGGTGTCTGCTATCGTCGCTGCGGCGACGTTGATGGTTGCAACGAGATCCTCGGCCGAAATGACAGGTGTTTCATTCATGAGGCGTTTCATATCTCCCCACAGACAGAAGTGCAGGAGAGTGATGTCTGTCGATTTTGCTGGAAAAGGAGGTTCCACAAAGAAATGCGGCATGCTCTATTCAACGTTATGTTATTGTTCATATCTATGATATTTTTTAAATTTCCAGCCATCGCACGATGCAAGGAACTGAAAAAATCTGAGCAAAAGCTAGGGAAGTTAATAAAAGAGAAAGCTTTTTTTTGTAGTCACGAAACATATATGGTCAAAATACACATCAATATTATTTAATTAACATACCATTTACCGAAAATATGTAATTGTATTAATATAATTCCTAAAAAAATGAAAGGGAAAGGAGAAAAAATAAACAATGCTTGTCAACGTATGAAAGGTAACCACTGACACGTGAATTTGTTATGCTGACTCATGCATGGAATGATTGAAAATCTTACGACACACACTTAAATTCTAATATGACGTTATTATTGTCCATGCATAAAATATGTAAACACACACGACGTGACACAATTACAAGATCATTGTTCCATCAGTATTGACCTAGTTTAAAGCTTGTCACAATGACACAGTAATGAGGTAGTATATTATCGATTCTGCAAACACTGACACTGCACAACACTATTAAATATTTTGAAGTTAGTATTTACAAAATCTGCAACGTTTGTAGTATTCATCCGAGTTACACGTGCACACATGTATCATATTGTGGACGTAAATTTCACCTTCTCTTACTTTAGTGTATCATGTAAATATCGCTATCGTTTTTATATATAATATATGTCAACCATCACTAATATTTAATTAGATAGCTTTGAAGTCACTCAAAATATATATACACTGTATCAGTAACTGTCTTTGAGTACATGGATTGAAAATTGGAATATAATAGTGTTCGATATATGAAATCACATCACTAACATTTGTCCCAGAGTGATCCTGATTCTCACAAAGAGTTCATAATTTTACTCTCGTTAACAGCACTCGATAATTTCTTCCTATATCATTGAATTCTAATCTTCTTCAAACAGACAACGTGTATATATATATTAGTTCCTTGTCTGTGTGAAACATTTGTCACACTTTGATGCATGAAGTTTGCAGCTACAAATATTGTCATTGACAAAACCACACAATTAAGAACTTCATATCGTTGAATTATGAATGAAAATATGTTTAATTGTATATAAATATTTTCTTCAAATCGATGTATGTATCAGCATTGAATATCAGGACTCACTACCACTTGACTATAGTAGGAGTTAATTGGAATATATTGAATGAGATCTGTGTTGAACGATTTCGTGCTTCTACTGATTTTGCTGTACTGCGTAATTGATACTGATGAGAGAACTAATTGTAATTCATGTTCCCTCGTGTCGAAAAGTTTAAAAAAATCTCAGAAATAAAATGTTGAGAAATTCTTAAAAGAGTTCGTAGGTCCACTAATTCTTCTGCGTCCTCCAGGTGTAAATGGTATTGATTTGTTAATTCTTAAAGGTTTTATCTGGTGACCATCTATGAACGTTGACATCTGTATAAATGCTGAAATAAGGACTTTTAACGTGGTTAAAATGTTCATTTCACCGTTAAAATTTGAATTATCTGTGAGGCAATTCAGGTAGGTCTTGGAAAGGATATTTGCATGATATAACGAACAGGCATTTCCTCCTGATCGTTAGTGTAATGTTGTATGTGAGAAAACTTTATAGGAGTCTGTTTGTTGAGACAAGGGTGTCTCTAAACCATCTTTATTTTTTTTAAAAAAATAGTACTTTTAAATATTACAGGTATGAAAAATCTTGTAGTTGAAGGTTGTTATATTTTAGGGTTGTTATATTTTAGGAAGAAGGAATTTGGAAAGGATACCAATTCAGTCAGAACATTTACTCTTACTATAAATTAACCCAATTTCTAATTAATGCCATCCTCTACACTCCAAATATGATTATAATTTTGAGAAGAAAAAAATAAATATAACTACTAACAATTGGTGGCCGCGGTGGCTCAGTCGGTAACGCGTCTGACTACCATGCTCAAGGTCCCGGGTTCGATCCCCGGCAGGTTCAAATCCGGGAACTTTTCTAACGATGGAAGCGGCCCCGGCGCCTACCCAGCGTCGAATAACATGGGTACCTGGGGGGTAAAGGCGGTCAGGGGCGTGATGCTGATCTCATCTACCCCCACTCACGACCGGATCAAGAAAGTGTGGGGCGTTACCCTCACACCCCTTATACACCTTCATGGCGTGGTGCTATGCACAGGGGAACACTTTACCTTTTCTTACTACTAATAATTACTAAAAAGAAATTGAACTTTAGATATGAATTTAATGTAATATTTTAAATACTCTTGGATATGTTATGAGTGTATACTATATACTACAGCAACATTTTAATTAATAGACTGAAATGTTAACATTATCACAAAAAGTCTATTTTCATTTGACATCTTTCTTCTTCTGAAATGTCCTTGCATGGTCGCTCTACGAGTATATTTCCTACACGGTCTACGCTCTCGTCATAGCTCATGCTTTTAACAGATAACATCAAAAGCTGTGATAAGCGATTTTTCTAGTTTTTGAAAATGGCCCTTCCATTCACAACACGGAAACTCATCTTAGCATATCGTGAAAATTGTTCTCCTCTTTACATCGCAACGATGAGGATGAATAATGATGATCAGTACCATGAGGTTTGGTGAATCTCAAAGCTCCAGGAAAATAAATTTTCGGAAGATTTCCCATATAACAATGAAACACACTAACACTGTAAATTGAGCTGCATGTAATTTAGATTTTATTGAAAAGCAAACAGAAACCATGTTGCAAGCAGTGTGAAAACTAGAGCTGCTATGCGAAAACATTTATTTTAATGTTAACATTTCAATCTAACGTTTTCGTGAATTGTTTTTCGGTAATATTCGGTACTTGATTTAATCAATTGTTAAAAAATATATATATATATATATATTATTACCAGAAATCAATTTATTCAATTCTAAAAGAAATTAGGAATACTTGCACAATATATTTTAACTGTTTTTTATATGATGTAAATCGGAATTTATCTTAAGAAGGCCTATTTATTGATGAAATATCAATGTGTATGTGCTTGCGTATCTGAAATAAAAATAATAAATACAGATATAATATGGCTCTTTTCGAGAAAGATAATTTTAATTTTTTTTTTTTATCTTTGCAAACTGATAATCCGTATTATTAATATCCACAAGCACAATGTTTACTTTTTACAATCTTGCTTTACTTGTTCGATATCATCTTTACATCCTCTTCTAACTACGTTCCAAACTCAAAATTATGCTACACGCATAGTCCATTCAATAATTATTTTCTCCTTGTCACACGAACAACAGCAAAGAATAAGGCTGTGACTCCGTGAAATACTTTCGTGCCACCCGTTTGGCAGAAAAGGAAAGAAAATGAATCGAAACAAGGATTTCAGCTTACCAAGCTGGCGTTTTACCGACATGGACACATTCCGCGGGGTGATTTCTCCTGACGATTCCACTTTTACCTGTCCGGTTGCACACTTTCAATGTCCCTTCTCTTTAATAACATCAATTTGAAAGCAATACGGTTCATGGGATAGTGTCTACATGCTTTGAATACATTACTCACAGACTTTAATTTAATATTGTGTGTCTATACTAACGGAGACGTTCGAAAACGTGCTTTCGTGCAAGGTTAATGTTTCCAACCCCTATTAAACTTCATGCTCTAGCTTCTGTCAACGTAGCAGATTCTGATATGTGGCTACGAATCTTGTAAGTCAATGGCACTTACATAATTATATTTTCAAACTAACTATTTGACGAAGAAGAGTGATTTTTCAGGAAAATATGAAGACATTCATCCCGCCTGTACTGATTTTGGGAGCTCTATTATACTACCTTCCTGTTCAAATTACAATCTAGAAAAGCAGTTTGCATACGTAAGAGAAAGTAACGAAAGTGATCCTAAAGTCACATACTTTGGGCCGTTCTAAATGTACTTATTGCCTTGAATTGTTTACTTTCTCTCGTCCGCATTCGATTTATTTTTTGTTAGCTTTGCTTGTCGTCTTCTTTCAGTTAATCGCGACGAAGAAGATAAATGATGATATGGGAAAATTGATGATGGGACACTCGCAAGAAACACCCACGCTCAGGTCGGAATTCTAACCCGTGTCCTCTTGGTGAACGTCGATGTTGCTGTTACGTTAAGCTAGGGAAAGGGATAATGGAACCACCATCCACTCCCCTCTGCTTTGGGCTTTTCCCCAAGAGAATGAGTAATGTTTTTTTGGTTAGTTATGGGATACTGAGTATCTTGAACATATTTTCCTGAGTTTCTCCCCCTCCACCATTCTCTTCTAAATTTGGACACTGTATTGGATTAATAATTAAAATGCAAGGCTTCCTTTTGACCGTTTTTTTTTTAAACTCGGCAAGTAAGATAATTCCCTGCATCAGGTGAAAGACTTTAGTGGTAATCAACAATGCAGATTTCTGTTTTACTGAACTATTTCTTCGGCTTTACTGCCACACTCAGTCGGCTCCGAAGCTGATCCTTAACTCAAACGAGTGTGCCACTTTCTGTGAACAAAAGTGTACCAAACTTGAGAAACGATTTAAGAAAACGGATCAAGGTTTCATGCCACTAGGTCAATCGTGCAAGCAGTATGTCGTCACTTATAATACAAGAACTAAAATCGATGCTAGACATGAAGCAGACAGAATATTACAAACTTCAGCATTCCGCTATCTTATCAGTAGAATTGCATCGCTAGGTGAATGTGTTTCAGCTCTGGGCTCAACGATTCCAATGATCCGAAAATTAGGATAGGACTTGTAATAATGAATACCCAAAAGAGGAAGCCGGTGTTTATTGTTTATCAAATATCCTTGAAAAGTTTTAGGTGATTGCACAGACAATTACAATAAATGATTCTTTCAATCCAAAGACATATCGTATCAGACAAATGTCAGATGTTAAAAACAATGAAAGTGTAATTCTTTTATAAATTATAGTTTACGACGGACCAAACATCGCTTTATCTTCTATCTGTGACAATTAATTCGTACGTGCTGTGAAATACAAGACGTTCCTACAATCACTGTAAATTCATAACTAAAAATCACTACAAATATTCACAATTTTCAGTATGAAAAACCAAGCATAGTAATCATGCGAAGCACAAATTGTCAAGTTTCAATGTTCGTTACGAACAAGTGGTACAGACGGATTTTTTTTTTATTTACTTAACTTCATTTAAGAAGAGGATTAAACACTTCTCGTACTTCAAGTTTTGTTCATGCGTTACATCACGCACACGAAAAAGGAAAAACGAACACATGGATTACTTTGTTTTATTTATCTTTCAGAACATGGGGCCAAGTTTCTAATAGCAGTGAATATCTAAAATTCATCAGTGATATGAATAGGAAACCACTTGTTTACACACAGAAATATGAAATTGACGAGATATGGAACAAATTAAATTTGAGGAAGGCTTCACGTACGGTAAGGAAATTAAAACATATACATAATGTACTGTTACATCTTGTATATTATCTCCATATGTAAGTAGAACACAAAAGTCAAAATTTGCCTACCTTAGTCAAAACATGTTACCAAGTTTTCTCAACCACCTCATCTACTTCTGAAAGATTTTAGGGAACAAATCGTCCATATAAAGAACAACGCAAAATTATATTTATGTGTTTAATTTATTTTAAAATTTCTAAATATTAACATTTACGTGACAAAAGAGAACTATATAAAATAGATGGAATGACCACGCAGGAAATTGTCCACAAGTTTAATGGTATTAGAATAAATAGAATGAGAATAAATTTTAGATACAGGGAGATGATAGAAATGTTAGACGAGAAATAGAGGAAGTGATGTAAACTATAAAGGATAAAGACTCGCTTGACTTACATTGACGAAATTTTATTTAAGACCTCCGTGACGAAGTGGTTAGAACATCGCCAGAGACGACGCGGTGGGTGCGCTAGGATGTGCAACAGGCCATAAAAAAATTATCTGTTCATCTGATTGCATACTTGAAGAAATATTTGTGACTAATCAGATTTTAGAGGTACTTAACGATTGATTGTATGAATGATTGATTTAGTTTGCTTTACTTTGCGTTTTCTGTCTCTTGGCTAATTAGCGAAGATGGGGATGAGTAATGAAATGATGAAATTGATGAATCGACATTCACAAACAACCAAGCCCGAGCGGGATTCGAACCGGTAAACTTGGCGTCGCAGAGCGAATGTACTTACCGATAACAGATGATTCCATTATATTTCTCAGAGAGCATTCCAGTTATTTTAATGCTCAAGAGATGTAGATATTGAAACATATTATTCTGGTAATTGAGCGACTAAGGTAATTTTTGACTTTCTATGTAGCACCCTTTATGCGCAGAAGGATTAATCTAGACTGGACATGTAATTTAAAGTAGGCCCCGAACCCTTATACGTCTCCAAATGGAATCGAATCGGGGATCCTTGATTTACAAGGTGAGAATGAAATCCAAAAAATAGAAAGGGGGAGGGGGTGAAGTAAGCACGCCACCACCCGCATACATTCAAAGGTATGCGCTTACTGTCCTGGTGATTTAAAATAAACAAGGACTTGAGAATCTCTGAATAAAAATTTTTCCCTGGCCTACTTCTTATTATTTAAAACATACAACATATAATAGAATGACAATAATAAAAACATGGTATTATAATATTGCTTTTTTGATTTTAAACATTAGAATTTATGTTAACCCATTCTGGGAGCCAGATCGGTAATTACAATTAATTTTGTTAATGTAAGAATATCATAAATAATAGGTTATTAAAAAGAGTTTAATTTTGATTAGTACAGCGTGAGCACAAAAACACTCCCTGGATTTGAAAGGGTATAACTTTAATACCAAAAGTAGTATTCTACAGAAATGTTCACAGTAGTTGTAAAAACTCATAAAGTTTTCGTGGTGTTCATTGGAATTACAAATGCTCAATGTGCGCACCACCTGTTACGCGGGAATCATCGAGACGATAAACCAGCTCCAACCACACCTTCTCAAGCGTATCCGCTGTGATGAAGTTGACACCTGTACTGATGCGTTCCTGAAGATGATTCAAGGTTGTGGGTAGTGGAGGTACATAGATCTGGTCCTTCACGAACCCCCAAAGGAAAAAGTCACGAACTGGCATGTCCGGTGATCGTGGGGGCCACTTGCATAAATTTTGATCATTGGGTCCAGCTCGTCCTATCCAACGGTGTGGGAGGTTGTCATTCAGAAAGCTGCGTACAGATTGATGCCAGTGTAGGGGCGCTCCATCTTGTTGTAGAATGTAGTCACCTCTCTCTGCAGCAAGTTGAGGAATTAACCAGTCACGTAGCATTGTTAAGTAGCTTTCACCTATGATTGTTGGCCCCTCAAAGAAGAACGGACCGTACACTCGACGCTCTGACACTGCACAAAAAACATTAACCTTGGGTGAGTCACGTTCCACATCAAGAGTGGCATGCGGATGCTCGCTTCCCCAGATCCTAACTTTATGCCCGTTCACTTTTCCACTCAAGTGGAAGGTCGCCTCATCACTAAAAATGATCTTTGTCAGAAAGGTTTCATCGTCCTCCATTAAAGTGTGGATAGTCTCGCAAAACTCACGTCGCTTTACCTTGTCTTGTGGATATAACTTTGAACCAATTGCAGCCGGTACGGGTGAAAATGAAAACGCTTCCGCAAAATCTTGCTTACGGTAGTTTGTGACACCTGCAACTGCCTGCTGGCTTGACGTGTTGATTTTCTGGGACTGCGTACAAAGGCTTTTCGCACACGCTCCACAATTTCCTCAGAGATGGACGGTCGGCCAGAATGTTCTTTTCTTTGATCACAAATGCATCCTCTTTCAACAAATGTTTTATGCCACTGCAGAATGGATTTGTGTGTAGGTGGATCAACATTAAACGTCCGTTTATATTCAAGCTGCACTCTCACAACACTGCTTGTTTTGGCAAATTCTAACACACACCAGTTCTTTGCTGCGGAGTGAACGACATTTTCGATGTTACTGCCCTCTAGCTACCGAATTCTCAACTAGCGATTCTGAAAAGAAATATATTAAAATATTTTGAATTAAGTGAGCTTTGGATATCAATTTTATCAAAATATTCAAGTAACTATTAATTGTATGACATCTTGAAACCAGGGAGTGTTTTTGTGCTCACGCTATATTATACCAGGTGAGTTTTTGTAGCTTGACAGAACGAAATATCTCGAAAAGAATGCATCTGATTAAAAAAAAAGTTTTGAATGAAATTTGTTCATCGCGAAGGGGCTCATCCAATGCTGCCAAACTCCACTCCTACCCCACCTCCTGGGGGTGAGGCGAGGGGCAACTGTAAAATCTCAAATAGGAACCCCCATTTTGTATTTCAGATTCGGATTCTCCAGACAAAAATACATAGGTTTTGTCTGAAACTGTTTTTCTTGGATTAGTGTGATAGCTGGCGCTGTAATCGCAAAAATTAAGATTTGGCGCAATTCTCGAGAAATACACAGTCCTATTCGGCGGGCATCGTGGCAGATTATGCGTGTCTGTTTGTCCAGGAAACAAGGTGTAATGGTTTGTAAGATAAAACATGCGGTCCTGAAACATGCTCGGCAATCTGTTAAAGACGAGGTTAAAAAATTATAAAACCGTAAAACGTTAAAGAAAAGGAATGTAGAGGAAGGATGGGTGAAGATAGTAAAAAAAATTGAAGAAGATAAAAACAAATAGGGTTTAATGTAACGAAATAAATGACACGACCGTTCCTGATGATAGAGAAGTTCCAAGGCGGAAGGATGACGTAATAATGCAGCAGAGCGGGGAAAAGGAGGGAGAGAGAGGAAACACCTGAGCGGGGCTATTACCAGCCATCGGCAGCACATCAGCAGCACAACATTAGCTGTGAAGACGACTAACTCGACGATCCATTCCACGGAAGTGAGATTGTTTATTTTGACATGGTAGATGTTTTTTACGGAGCTTTGAAATCTTCAACTTTTTACAGTGTTATAAATGGTTAACAACGTTTTGAACAGATTGCCGAGCATGTTTCAAGACTGCATGTTTTCTCCTAAAGACCATTTGACCTTGTTTCCTAGTCAAAGAAGAAGAGGATGGAAGTAGAGTTTTTCTTCCTTGACTCCATTAGTGGTTATAATGAAGGCTATAACGGTGCAAGAGGAAATTAAAATGGTGTACATTTATGGAGAAAGTGGCAAGAGTATGAATGATGCTGTGATTCTTTATGCTCAACGTTTACAAGACTGGGTGCAATCGCACTCTTCTTTTCTCAGAGTTGTTCAACAGCTTTCCACTGCGGTATTAGCTGCAGTGGGTCCTAACCCTCACGTTAGTATTCGACAAATAAGTCGTGAATCGGAAATTTCGCAGACTACTTTGTGCCAAATACTGAAGCGTAGAAAATATAATCTGTTTCATGTTTCGTTGCATCAAAAACATCATGGCGATGATTTTCAGAACCGAGTGACATTCTGTCAATGGGCGCTTCAGCAAATACCAGGTGATATCAATTTCAATTTCTTTACTCGAGTTTTGTTCTCTGACGAGCCGACTTTTACAAACCACGGTACGATTAATCGACACGCATTATTGGATTGTCGAAAACCCGCATTGGTTACGCCCAATGTAATGTAAATACTTGGTGTGGAATAATTGGCGATAAACTTATTGGTCCATATTTTATCAATGGGAACTTGAATGGTGAGAAATATCGAAACTTGTTGCAGAACAAACTTCCAGTATTGCTTGCAGACCTTCCTTTAGACGTGCGAAAAACGATGTAGTTTCAACATGACGGTTGTCCAGCATATTATTCCGTTGCAGCACGGGAAGTATTTGATTGCGTGTACAATCATCGGTGGATCGGAAGTTTTGGCTTGCAAGATCGTCAGATCTTACTTCGCCTGACTTTTGTTTGTGGCGCAACGTGAAGAGTGAATTTTATATCGAACTGCCAACAACGCGTGAGAACATGATTGAGCGAATCACCAATGCATGTCGAAAGATTACACCGGTCACGTTTCTCAGTTGTGTCCAAGCATTCCAAGTGCGGATAAATCAGTGTATCGAAGTGGGTGGTGACATTTTCGAGCACGTATTGTAAAATGATTATTAAAAACAAGCATCCAGATTGTGAGAAACGAGGGGACTCACATAAACCATGCACGCCGATGGTGAGAGGCGAGGGGACTCACCTAAAACAAGCACCCCGATGGGAACAAAATACTTCTACGTCCACATCGTTGTTCCTGGGTTATGCTAAATGCAGTTTCTTATAAAAATTCAACATGCCTCACGTCATTTTGCGATTAAAAGTGCACTTTTTACCATTGCAATATTTCATTTTTGCGAATGCAGCGCCATCTATCACAAATCCACAAACAAGTATAAGACAAAACCTACGTATTTTTGTCTGGAGAATACGAATCTGCAATACAAAATGGGGGTTCTCATTTTAGATTTTAAAGTTGCCCCTCGCCCAACCTCCAGGAGGTAAGATGGGGGGTAGAGTTTGGCATCATTGGATGAGCCCCTTCGTGACGAACAAATTTCATTCAGAACTTTTTTTTGATCAGATGCGTATTTTTCGAGATATTTCGTTGTGTCAAGCTAAAAATCTCACTCGCTATAATTAATTTGAAGTTAGTAAAGATGTAAGTGAGGAATTAGTAATAATGAGTTACTTACATGGTTCATTATATTATTTTCATTCCGATCTGTGAATTAGTTATGGGAGAATTTAATATATTGCATATAGTTTTACTTTGAAATGTGCGATATATGTTAACCATAACAATAATGACTAGAAAAATTTTAATGATTTGGTTTCTGTTAATTTTCTATTCTTAATTTTCTAATACAGATCAGATTTGGTATAGTGCATTAACAACATTTAAAATCTGGTAAAATTTACTAAAGTTAACCATCATCTATTATGTTTTCCTTAACCCAAGAAATCCGAAGGTTTTCTGCACCTTAATTAGACCAAGGTGAGTCCAATGGACTCTCCTATGAAACAATACTGTCTTGATGCAATATAAACATTTTAGAGTATTTGTTTGCTTTATGTAGTTGTATTTTTTAAAATTTTTACTTTACTCATCTTTACAGACATATACACTACATTTGTTTACGTTTATTACTTTTGTTAATTGCATAAAATATGTTTGAAAGAATTGCTACAAATGTGTTATAACAAACTGTAAAGTATTACACAATATAAAATCATTTGTATATGATAATAATTTTAAAAAAAATAGCTTAGCACCACGCCATGAAGGCGTATAGGGGGTGCTGGGGTAACGCCCCACAGTTTCTTGATCCAGTCGTAAATGAGGGTGATGTGATCAGCATCACGCCCCTGACCGCCTTTACCTTCCAGAGTTTCCCCCAGGTACCCATGTCATTCGACGCTGAGTAGGCGCCGGACCCGCTTCGAACGTTAGAAAAGTTCCCGGATTCGAACCTGGGACCTTTAGCATGGTAGTCAGACGCGTTACCGACTGAGCCACAGCGGCCATAAATAATAATAACGCCATTAATAATATTTTATTTGGATGCTGTAAGTTTTGACATTATCATATTTATTATATATTTCAGAAGTTATTATTTTTATTATATTTGGTATGTAAGGGGATTGCCTTCAATCATCGCATTCCTTCTAATATAAATGAAAATACTTTTTTCAGTTCAACAACATTTGTACACACAGAATTTTAGGAACTGACATTTCTCTTGCATCTGAATAGAACCACAGATACTAATTCTAACAGTAAATGCAATTACTTTTTACATTTCAGACATTCTCTTGTACAAAGGGAATGTTCAGAACAGACATTTCTCTTGTACTTTGAACACACTTGTTGTTGCATTCTACTTTTCTTGGTATCGCACAAATAACATTTCCTTTTCTTATGCTGCTCTGCGGAAGTAGATGTTGACGTTGTTGGATCCTTCATTGAAATGGCTGTTTTTATTGCCTGAACAGTGTCACGTTTGAGTCCTTGTCAGGATCTTCTTGTAATATGTTCCTGGACCAGACTTTCTGCAAGAACAATTACAAAGATCCTTCTTCTTGTGTTCTCATTGTTTGTATGCCACTGAGGATTAAGTGTTACCCACACTACGTACCCAGCTACCCCACAAACGTCAATCAAGTTCATGAAGAAAGCTGCTGGCCAACGGTTTGTCTTTCTTTTACAAAAGTAAGTATCTACTCCTCCTTTCGTTTCATTATAATACAATAAGTTATCTGGTGTGTTTCACCCTTCTATAATTATGTCACTAGTGTGGTGCATACTGCTGAGAAGGAGTTCTGCTTTAGACTACATACGAGATAAGTGTAAAATCTCTGGAAATATCAAAGTCAGAAATAAACACTTTTAGATTTTTGTTTGGTTGGAATTCAGGTGGAATGAAGCATTTGTTCTTCCTAACTGTGACAACTAGTGTACTTCAATTCCTCAGTAATTGCTTGGCAACTTCCAGATCAGTAATATAATTGTAACACGTAACATGTCTGTTTATGTGATTGTATGGTTCTGTTAGCTGAATAAGCACCGTTCATCCCACATCTTTGGTTCTCGTTGAATTTTCCTTCCCCAAATATGGGATTCCTTTCAATGGATATAACGTTTTCGAAACACATGCCCAAAACATTTGTAAACCATATTTATCTGGCTTAGACGGTGTGTGTTGACGAAAGGATCAATGTCCGGTAAATGGTATCAGTTGTTCGTCTACTGCCATAATACACCCTGGAAGTTAATGTTTGGTGAGATTGTTGGAAACTGTATCCCACACATCACGAATCGGTGCAAGCTTGTCTCTTTTGCGACGTTCACTTCTTGTAATTTTGTCGTCAAAGCGAAGGAATACAAGAAGTTCCTTGAATCTATTCTTGCTCATGGTAGCACGAAGAATTGTAGGACCATACATTGAATTCCACAATGATGGAACTGTAAGATGGTTGCACTTGAAATGACCAGCTGTTATAAGACGTCCTGTGAATTCACCGATTTCAACTTCATCACAAGGGACCAAAGATGTATTTTCTTTTTCAGATTATACACTCTTTCAGCTTCCTGGTTCGTAAATTTCACCACGTCTTTCATAATGCTGTATGATACAAAAAGACTGACACAATCTTTTGGGATTTCCAAATGTTTATTTGGTGAATGCACGACTTTGGATGAAGCAACTTTTATTATATTGGAAGCCCTAATCTTGGAAGCGGCTGGTGGATTTTTGTGCCATTCAGAATGGTCTTTTCCAACGTAAGACGCATTTCCCAAATCATAGGGTAGTAACACTTCTTCACTTTCACTTATAGTGTTTCTGTAATCACTGTCTATATTTATATGATTATCATCACTGATGTCACTGTGTGGGTTAAGAGTCACTGTCGTCACTTTCTTGTTAGCTACTATCATCATCCTCTCCTCCCTACAACTCCAAGCAAGCAATACTATCTTTCTCAGTAAGCTTGGGCATAGATTTCAATGAGAAATCACCTGGAATGAGAAATGGAACTTTAGTGACCTAATGAACTGAAATGTGTACTACGGAATTTAAAAAAAAATGAAAGAAAAGTTACGTAAACCGTGGAAAAGCCGAAGGAGTCCAACGGACTCACCATGTGCTTCTGCGTTGCAAAACTACAAAAGGTGGTGTAAAGAAAAACATATTATATGAAAATCATGAAGAATCGGACATGATGTACGTATATTTTTTAACCAATTAGGAATACTAGAAGAGATTTTAGAAAATATCACATTATTACAGAACTATAATTACAAATGTAGTGTAGTGAGTCCGATGGACTCACTTTGGCCTTTCTAGGGTTAAACACGCAAAGACGTTGCCATCCCGATTCTGGGGTCAGAACAAGGCCCAGTTGCCCGGCTGCAATCAACTAACTTACGTATTTGAGACAGGAACAGGTGTTCGCTTTTTATTAAGGTTTTTAACCTATTGTAATTCCGCCGCTGTCGCGTGTAGTGATATGTTCGGAACACTATGCTGATAGGAATTCCGCGTCAGCATTATTTCTCGGGAGAGAGATGACTGCAGCCGTACAAAGATCAATGCCTCTTCAGCAGGTTTGGAAGTTTCTCGCAATTAAAGTTCGTCTTACAAATGCGCTGGAAAATATATAAGATGTAATTCTTGAATCTTTCCTGGCGGCGGATGATGAAGAAGTTCTCTTGGGATATCAGCCAGCTGATCTCTGGATAGGCTTCCGAACTTTCGAGAGCTAACATAATTCTCACCCTCAGGGATTGAAGTATATATTGAAAATGTAGAAATTAAAATATGGTTTCCTCTATTGGATTTTTTAGTTTACTTAGAAAGAAAGAAACATGCTAGGTTAGTATTTAGAATGAGCGTGCAATTAAAGGTAATGTCCTAAGTTAATAGGGTTATGAAGTTAGTTACAATATAATGATTCACTATAGTACCGTCAAATAAGTAATATATAATAAGAGATTATATACAAGGTAATAATGATGATTTTAATGAAATATAATTAATGTTTGAGTTTCAATTACTAGGGTGAATCAAATATCAACGGGAATTTATTTTTCATAATTTATTGAAACAAAATACAAATACAAAACAAAGTAATTACTTTTCTACATAGCTCCCTTGAACTGAAATGCACGTTTGCCAGCTGATAGTGTGTCTGGCAATGCCTTTGTCCCAGAACGTTCTCGGTCGTGTGTACAGCCAGTTGCAAACAAACTCTTCAACTTCTGCGTCATCCTGAAAACGCTTACCTCGGAGTGCTTCTTTCGGGTTTCTAAACAAGTAAAAATCACAAATGGATAAGTCTGAACTGTATGGAGGATGTTCAAGTGATGTCCAATGAATTTCGTCCAGTTTGTCACGTGGTGCACAAGCTGTGTGAGGTCTGGCGTTGTCATGAAGCAGCAGAACACCTCTGATGGGTGTACCACGTCATTTGGTCCGATAAGCAGCCTTAACACTTTCCAGGAGTTGGAAATTGTAAGCATTTACTGTTCTTCTTTCATGAAGATAATCCAAAAAAGTGACACCTCTGAATTCTAAAAAAAATGTGGTAAGAATCTTCCCAGCTGATGCGTGGCTTTTAACCTTGACTGGCCCAGCCTCTTCTTTTTTCCACCAATCCTTGCTGGCCTGTTTTGACTTTGGTGTGTATTGGTGGAACCAAGTTTCATCACAGGTGATTACGGTGCAAAAATTCATCTCCTTCTCTCTCATAACGAACCAGGAGCCTTTGGGAGATTTTCAGTCGAAACTTTTTCTGTTCCTCAGTAAGGATGTGTGGGACCCAAACAATGTTTTCTGTAGCCCAAGTTCTCATGAATGATCGTGTGAGAACTACCATAACTTACGCCTTATGCAGATGAAATTTCACTGACTGCCAAGCGAGAGTCACCTTCAATCAAGTCCTCAACAGCCTGAATGTTTTGTTGAGTGATGCTTTTCCTTTGCCGCCTTAACGTCATTCATTTTCCACAGTTTCCCGTCCTCCCAAAAACATGTTGTGCCATTGATACACACAGGTCTTTGAAAGGGTGGACTGACCAAACTGTGCTCGAAGTCTGCTCAAACTTTCACTTGGTTTTACTCCTTCGTTTGTAAGAAATTTGATAATGATGCGTTTCGAAATGGACGAGTGCACCTCCTGCTCACTCATGGTGCTACTGACTGATGTTAAAATTGACAAGGACTCCATGGAAGGGGCAGACTCCAGATACACCCACTATCATCACCTCAAGGCCACAGGACTCCACCACACTTTCCCTGCAAGTAAGAAATAAATTCCCGTTTATATTTGATTCACCCACGTATTAATTGTGCGGACATATATGAAATGAAATAAAATTGTAATTAAGTGATAAAATATTGACCTCAATTTTGAATTTAAAATTAAGCTTTAAAATATAATGTAATTTATAATGAATTTTACATATACAATCAAAATCACCTGGGAGGTTAATGGTATCCAGTGTTGTTGTGTTTACGTACTTTTTGCATCTCAAGTTTTGGTTATGTTCCCCACACTATCAATTTGATTACTTCAATAGTGATAATATATAATTTATAATATTTATGTGAGGGTCACATAATTGATTTATTTTTAATTTTTAATTTCAATTTTCTTAATTATTCTATTTCTCCCAGAGACTTACGTATCTAATCTAGTATTTTTGACAGACAGTATTTATTTCATTTATTTTTGTTATTTAAGAAAACAATTATTATATATTTTACGATTCTATTTTTCTTCTGGAAATCCTCTTCAGTGTCGGCGTCCCGAGTCTCTTAATCTTTCACTTCTTCTGAGCACTTGTGAGGGTGGGGGAAGGGGAAGAGGTAAACACCGCGTCTCCGTTTCCATCAGATAAGTCCGCAAGTCACTTTCGAACACTAAATTGGCAAGTTACTTTAATTCCTTTTTACCATCACCTCGTAAATGATACTTTCTTGATGAGATGATCTCCTCACTTGAGGCAGGGGAAAAGAGTCCTCGATGTGCTGTTGTGTCGATCTCTGTCCCGCAAGCATTGCACAGATCACTATCCGTTTTGCCTATTTTCTTCAAGTAACTTCCATAAGGGCCATGCCCTGTAAGAAGGTCTATTAAGCCTTTTGAAGGTATATAGTCCTTTCACAGCATATTTTCCTGAGTTCAAGGGACGGATTGATATAATATCCTTTCCTTTACACTTTCGTCCCACTCTCTCAGGATGATATCTCTTCGACATCGATGAAGTCCAACAAAGACTGGATCGCTGAGCCCCATTTTATCTATACCAATCGAAACAAAATTTTAATTTTACAGCCAATGAGAATTCTTCAAATACGTTTCTTGCAAATATTGTATTAGCTAACACCATTCGTATACTTTTAGCGTTTTAGATTTTCTTGACTATCTAGCAAAACAAACAATTATTCTAAAATATATATCAAAGAAAATACTCTTACTACTATATGGTAAGTATCACTCATACTCTCTTCTATTACGAAGTCTTTAGCATTCTCTTCTTCCGATTTGGAAGGCCGTTGAATTGGCTCAGAATCATCCATAGTGGAAGGAGCTTTCTTTGGTGCGAGTTTTAATGCTCCAGACTTTAGACACAGATCCATATAAAATATTAAAAACAGCACAAACATGCGGATTTTCGGTTCGTCATTCTCACGGAATCAACTAAAGCCAAATGTTTTAAATTCCAACAATCTAGTATCAGGGAACAGATTCATCGAAATGCTGCAAGGTGGCAGTTTACATACGTGGTATCATAGTACTTCAAAAACTCTATCCACCACCTCACAATTTTGACAGGTATACAAAAATTCTTATTTTTTTATTATACCTCTTAAGTTGTGGCAAGTAACAGAGATACTTGAATCTTTGCACGTATGAAGATATGATGAGGGTTATTTCACGGACACCATTGCTTAGTCCCTATAGCTCTTGTCCAGTCTTACTTCTAGCGCCCTACATGCTGGCAAGGGGAGCGGGAAACACACATCTGACCAAGAAACAACAGTGGCGGCGCTTAGAGATACGACGTCGCGGAAGGAAATGCTGCGCGTGCCTCGCTCTGCAGGGTATTGCGTTTCTCATTGTACTGGATTCGTCGCTTCCACGCTCCCCACTACCCTTGCCAGCATGTAGGTCACTCGCCGTAAGACTGGCCAAGAGCTACAGTCTACATGAAGCACATTTTGACTCTCCTTGTTTACATCACTCAAGTTAGCTAAAGCCAGACGTAATAATATGTCCTGTCCTCATGGCTCATTAACATACATTGTGTAAAACAGGTGATCCCTAATAAAATTGGCCTCCACTCCTAAATATTCAGAGGTGTGCACTTGATGCACTGGTGCATATGAAATACATATCAGAGCCTACGTTTCCTGCGAATTTCATTTCCCTTGTTTTTCTTTTTCTGCTCAGTTTATTCAAATATTAGTTACAATAAGATAATATATGCCTCTTAATATATGCTTTACGTAGATATAGATATTGGTATTTTATGTTTTTCAGATTCAGAACTGTAGTACTATATTTGTATCATGCAGTTGGAAACATGAACAATTTGACTGTTGCGAGAAGTTTGTAACATTAGAAACTTTACTGGGTTCGTGTTTCGTCTTCAACACAATCCTCAAACCGGAGACGAAAACAAGGTAAAATAGAAAACACATTTCCAATTTCTTATTATTATTCTCTTTGTATTGCATGAAGTTTATTAGTAAATTAAATGAAATTAAAAAAGTACTAAAGTAAATAATTAAAAGGTAATTGCAAAGTTAATCGATTCAAGATTACAAATTGGAAATATGAGATACAGATGTCAGGACAACGAAGGAAACGTGCATGCCGTTTGAGATAATTACAGACTTAATATCATATTTGGAGGCCTCGGGTGTACAGTCATGGAAAAAAGTTCTTCCCCATAAGGCTTTAATAGGAGCAAGTAATGCAGGAGGGTAGGCAACACATATTGCACCCTTCGATGATCGGGTGATTTTGCCTGTCATAACACCGAAAAATGTGTTCCACGCGAAGGTCAACATGACAGGAAAGCAACGAGGGTCACGTGACTATTGGTTACGTGGAGTGTTGTGCTTCTCCACGTCCCCAGTTCTTGATCCACATTGCATAAAAAGTAGAGCTGCATGCAATATATGAAAATAGGTTGTTTTCAACTACACGCTTAATTATGATTTTCCCAATTGTAAATCTATCAGACGTGTCTCCCGATTTAGTCGGGACAGTCTTTTATTTGAATTCCTGTTCGTCATAGGCGTAACTTGAAGGGAGCAGAAAGGGCATTTGTAACCCCCCCAAAATCAGGTTTCTTAAAGCTGCTAAAACAGGAATTAAATACTATGATTTGACGTGTCCAAAAAAGTATCATATTGAAAGATTGTTTCCAAATACGTAGATAGCAATTTCATACTTTGAAAGTGTCTCAGATTTGTTTATTATGTCACATCTTAGTGTGGGAAAGGTCTACTACATAGTGGAATTTCGTAACAGAAATATGAACGCACTCCTTTTATTTTGTAGCCGATTTCATCTTGAAACTGAAATTAAGAATATTAGTTAACAATGTCATTGGTAAACAATAAAAAATGTGTTAGACCCAATTCTTTAATACCTTATCATAATCTTTATCGCAAATTTAAATTTTGTTGTAAGTCCACTTTATGCAAAAAAAAAAAGTTAAATAAATAGAACCAATATTCCTCCTAAAAATACTACCTGTGCTTAGCGCTACGCCATGAAGGCGTATAGGGGGTGTGGGGGTAACGCCCCACACTTTCTTGATTCGTTCGTGAGTGGGGGTGATGTGATCAGCATCACGCCCCTGACCGCCTTTACCCCCAGGGTTTCCCCCAGGTACCCATGTCATTCGACCCTGGGTGGGCGCCGGGGCCGCTTCCAACGTTAGAAATATTCCCGGGCTTGAACCGGCCGGGGATCGAACCCGATGCCTATAGCATGGTAGTCAGACGAGTTACCGACTGAGTCGCCGGCACAGATAGACTAATCTGAACTGCATACAGTTTAAAGTGGGATCCGAACAACTATGTGCTATCACCTGGTATCGTACCCGAGACCCCTTGATTACAAGGCCTTACCACTACGCCATCAGTGAGGCGCACACAATCTTTGTATTTCGACCTTTTTAAACCTATATGTATCATATAAGAGGTTGTTTAACGTTGCTATGCCTCTATGGATTATATTTAGCCAGTATTCGAGCACACAGCGTCAGGTTTCATAGAATATAAGCTTCTCTTCCATGTATATGGTTTCCTGTCTGCAGTAGAAAAACTGGCAGGTTCCCATTGCTTTTCTTTCAATAGTCTTGCAATGGTTGCATATCATATCACTCAAATTTGATTCATTAGTTTCGAACACAATCCCCGATGCCACAGTGGGATCGTCGTCGCCTTGTAATTAAGGAATCCCGGGTTCGATACTCGGTGGAGGAACATAGTGGTTCGGATTCCACTTTAAACTGTTGGCCCAGTCACGATTAGCCTAACAAGACATAAAGTGGACTGAAGACACCAGTAGTATAAAAGTATATAGGATAAACCCGAGAAAGGAAGAGCCCCCCTCATGCAGATTTGCTACACTTAAAACTTGCTCAACATGTTCATATGAGCTTTTTGCTCTAGTGTGGAACTCTGCCTAATCCAAGATTTTTGTAAAAATGCCCTCAAATATTTTCTGAGAAAGGAAGAGCTCCCCTCATGCAGATTTGCTACACTTAAAACTTGCTCAACATGTTCATATGAGCTTTTTGCTCAAGTGTGGAACCCCGTCTAATCCAAGATTTTTGTGAAAATGCTCTTCGGAAAGTATGAACCCCCCTCAAGCAGATTTGGCCATACTTACAAAAATTGCATCAGCCGGATTTTTGTCCATAAACTTGTCAAAAATTGATATTTTTTGGCTATACCTGAAATTAAGCTAAAACCCATACCTACATATACATATTTACTTCAGGTTTAAGTTTAATTGGATGCCAGGTTCAATTTTTTTATCTATATGCAGAGCCCCTCTAGAATGGCAATGACCTTGTTATGTATTGATTTTTGCTTCCCGAGTAATGAAGCTTTGCGTGCAAACAATTGCATCAGCCACTATTGTGAGAGTGGTTACAGTGCTTCTCATACTTACAGGCCTGTTTGTTTTAATATCATATTTCTGGTATGTTGAACAATATTTTGCATGATATTTGTTACATCTAGCTTGTTTGTTGTAATCCACTCATATTTAGGGTCAGGCTTATATCTGTTCCAGCCTGTTATACAAAAATCAATACATAACAAGGTTATTGCCATTCTAGACATGCATGTCCGTGCAGGCATTTGTGCTAGGTCAGTGTGAATAAATATTTATTCTTTTTTTCCACTTGTAGGCTATTGGCTTTACAACCTGTCATAAGATAAGCATAGAGTTTTTGATTTGGACCCCAAGAAATTTTATATAAATACCAAAGCCAAAAAATATTAACACACATACACATACACACACACACACACACACACACACACAAAATATACAAAGCACAGTGCTGAACCCAGCTGATATTTTTTATCCAGCATAGAGTTTTGATTTGAAACCCAGGAAATTGTATATAATAAACAACAACAAAAATGCCAAGTCAAAAATATTGTAATCAATCCAATAAAAATATATTTAGCTCTAATTGGGACAGACACCAAAAGATTTGTAACCCAGACAAATGCAGAACTCCCACAAAAATATGTCTCAAATGTAATAGAAAATATAGCATGGAATATTTCACATATAAACATAAAGATACTTGCTCTGCACAGTCATCAACATTGCCCCCTCAACCATCTACATCTGGTCTGAAAAGAAAGCATGAAGCACCTGTTAATGCTGGACCTGCAAAGCAGCCACGCTATGCACCCATCCATAGCAGTTTTAATGGCCAATTAAGAGATCACCGGTTTGTATCAGAGCCAAGATGTGGTATTAAGAATTTTTTGAACAGTATAAATCCTGATGTGCAGGCAATTCTTAATGCACAAAATGGCTCTTATAAGCTGTCCCTCAAATTGTTTACACAATATAAGAAACCAAATGGCACAAAATTTACACAGCCCCACATAACAGAAACTGTACCTGTATATTCAAATGCAAATTCAGACAAAATAATAAGCAGTTTGATAGATCAATTGAATATTAAACACTCTGAATTTGCAGCAAAAGAGTCAGGATGGAGCCTATGCGGTTCTCCACACAAGTTATATGTTAATATTTCTGAATTCAGCCCATTACAAGGTTCCACTTATGTGCCATTACCTGCTAATATCAAAAACAAAAGAGCCGTGGTCAATATTGAAAATACCGACCAGAAATGCTTTTTGTGGTGTATATTAGCTGCTTTGTATCCAGTTTCAAAGCATCCTGAGAGAATAACTTATTATAAACAACATGAAAATGATTTTGATGAGGCAATGGAGGGTTTAGAATATCCAATGTCTGTTCAGAATATTGATAAATTTGAAAAAAAGGCCAGGAATATCAATGGCAAACAATTATCTATTAATGTATTTATTTGTTCCACTGGCAATTGCTTGATAGCACCTCTCAGAATCAGTACATTTGATGATGAATCTGCTGTTCCGATTGATCTGCTCTTAATTGAAGGGGGTGGCACATATCATTACACTCTGATACATAATCTTGAAGTTTTGGTGAGAACACAACTAGACAAATCCAATACAATATTCAAGTTGTGCAGAAGATGTTTAAGTGTATTTGATGGTAAAAAAATAATAAAAGGGGTTCGGGAAGTGAATGCAAAAATTGCCAAAAACAAGTTAATTGAGCATCTGAAATACTGTGGCAACCATAAACCTGTTCATATGGTGATGCCTAATCCAAGTGAAAAAGCAAAATTCAAAAAGTTTGAAGCCTTGTTGGAACACCCAGCATATATTGTCTGTGATTTTGAATCAAACCTCAAACCTCTTGCATTCTGCAATCCAGATCCTGAAGAATCTTCAGTTACACCATACCAGCTACATGAACCTTCCAGCTTTTGTTATATAGTTATACGGGATGGTGTAGCTAGTGAGCCGCGCTTATACTTGGGACCAGATGCCATCAAAAAATTTGCAGATAAAATAGAAAATGAGTGCCGTGACATAGCATCTAATATCTTATTAAAATCAAAACCCATGTTGCCTTTAACAGAGGAACAGATTGAAGATTTCAACAATGCAGAAAAATGCCCGGTATGTGATTGTGAATTTTCAGATATAAATATCAAGGTGAAACACCATTCTCATACAGATGGTAAATTCAAAATGGCCCTGTGTAATAGCTGCAATATTAAGATCAAGAGACCAAGATTTGTCCCCATATTTTGTCATGGAGCATCCAATTATGATTTTCATCATTTGATCAGATATGAGGGGTTTGACAAGCAGAATTTAAACATTTTAGCTGAAAATGATGAAAAATATATTGCCATTACCAAAATAATTAAAGTTAATGGTGTTCCTATTCACATAAGATTTCTTGATTCTTACAGAATTTTATCTGCTAGCCTGGCTACACTGGCAAATCAATTATCTGATGATCAATTCAAAATCACAAGTGCCTTGTTTCCAAATCAGGACCTGAAATTAATTAGGCGGAAGGGTGTATATCCATATGACTATGTTACAGATTTTTCTAAATTTGAAGAGTGTTCTCTGCCACCACAAGAAGAGTTTTACAGCAAAATCAGAGGATCTGGAATCACTGATGAAGATTATCACCATGCCCAGTTGATGTGGAACAATTTAAAATGCCAGACATTTGGTGATTATCACATGGCATATTTAAAACTTGATGTCACCCTCTTAGCTGATATATTGCAGGCATTCAGAAAATCTTCCATGCAAAATTATAAACTGGATCCAATATATTTTTTCAGTGCCCCGGGCCTAGCATGGGCCGCAATGTTTTTCAACACCAAAAAGCCATTGGATCTGATCCAAGATCAAGATACGTATCTGTTTATGGAGAAATGTATAAGAGGAGGGATGGTGCAATGTTCTCAGAGATATGCCAGAGCAAATAACAAATATATTCCTGATTATGATCCAGCACGGCCATCAAATTATATAGTGTATGTAGATGCAAACAGCCTCTATGGTCATGCCATGATGCAAAAACTGCCATATGCAGGGCTTGAATGGGTTGAAGATTTCAATATTGAAGATCTTCAGGATTTTGATGACAGTAACTATGGGCTGTTCTTAGAAGTTGATCTGACAATTCCTGATGATTTGCACAATAAATTTTCTGATCTGCCCCCAATTCCTGAGGTTCAGTGCTTACCTGGCTCTAAACAGAAGAAGCTCATGATGACTCTGGAGCCGAAACAAGGCTATGTCATATATTACAAAAACCTCCAGTTCCTGATGAAACATGGTGTTCAAGTGACCAAAATTGGAAAAGTTTTGAGGTTCAGGCACTCAGAATGGTTGAAACCATACATTGATACAAATACAGAGCTTCGAACATCTGCAAAGAGCCAATTTGATAAGGGCTTGTTTAAATTGATGGTCAATTCAGTGTATGGCAAAACTATTGAAAATGTCAGAAAACATACCGATGTTAAAATAATTACTGACCCCAGCCTGAGCAAAAAATTGGTTGCAAAGCCTAATTTCAATTATAGAAGAATTTATGATGAAAATATGGCACTTTTCAACATGAAAAAAACAAAGATTAAGTTTGATAAACCTATTTATGTAGGGGCTGTGATATTGGAATTGGCCAAATTACATATGTTAACATTGTATTATGATGTGTTGAAACCTTTTTATAAGGATCGTGTAAAATTGATGTACCTGGACACGGATAGTTTTATTCTTGATATTCAAACAGAAGATGTTTATCAAGATATAGCACAGCCTGAATTGTTTCAATACTTTGATACCAGTGAACATACAGAGATTCAACCCCACAACAAAAAGGTGCCTGGCAAGTTAAAAGATGAGACACTTGGTGATGTTATTGTGGCATTTGCTGGGTTAAGTGCCAAGATGTACACCTTTGAAACATGTAGTGGCGCTTTTGCCAAAAAGGCCAAGGGCATTGGCAGAGTGATTGTGGAAAAAGAGCTCCAATTTGAAGATTATGAAAATTGCCTCAAATCATGTAGCACAATCAAAACATCAGAATCCAGAATTCAGAGTGTGGATCACTTATTGACTAGCAATATTGTAAGAAAAGTGGCTCTGGACCCACATGATGATAAGAGATGCATTTTATCATGTGGCATACATACTCTACCATGGGGGCATTGTGATTTGAAAAATTGTAATCAATGCCCAATTACAGAGCATGATTTGAAATAAATAAACATGCCTATGAACTTATTTGGGTTCAAAAAACAAGGTATTATGGACCTGCCGACACCACAACCCTCTTCTGATATACAGTCTATGCTGTCTAAACTGAGTGGTTTCTTAAATATTCATCTGAAGAGCATACTTACAGATGTTGATGATGAAACAGGCAAAATATTGTACATATTTAACAATAATTTAAATCATTACCAATTACCTGTAGGTGGGCAATTACAATTTATTACAACCCCTGAGGGTGATGTCAAGATTTCAGTAGGGAGAAATATTTATAGAATTAAGCACTCAAACATGATTTCTGGCACTGTTTATACTGTTTCTGCTGGTGACTGCTTATATATTGAGGTCCCGGGATCATATGACAAGCTTATACCCTTTTTTATAGAATTAAGAATCAGATACTCTATAATAAATAACCACTAAAACAAAAATGCCTAATGATATATTTGGCCATACAAGGCATGAAGATCACAGTGATGAAATTCTGATGCTTGATGTCAGAGTCAAGAAATTAAGAAGTGATTTAGAAGCTTTACAAACCACACTCAATGCCAGTCTTCAATTAGAAATTACAAATTTACAAACACAATGCATGGACCCTCTTCTTAAAATTGACTCAGAACTCAAAGTGCTGCTTCAAAAATATACTGATCTGGCAACATTAGATAATTTTCAAAGTTTACAAGAAGCTGTAGCAGCTCTTCAAGCCAAATTTAAGACCCAGGCCACCAACTCTGTGCAATTGAAACAACAATTAGAAGAGCAGATAAATAATGTCCAGACACAGCTCCAAACAATTTTCAAAAGCATAAAATCACAGGAAGATTTTGATCTAGTGATTTCCACTCTAAAGGAACAGATTCAATCACTCCAAATACCTAATCTGGACCCTCTGAACAATGCCATAGCCGAGGTTAAAGAAAAAATTGAGACACTTGAAAATTTTATGAACAATTTGCCATCTTCTGATGCTTTGAATGCAATAACTCGGAGTGTAGCAAATATTAAGCTGCAACTTGAAACGTATGAAGATTTTGGAAAAATTCAAAGTACCATAACCCATCTTGAAGGTACAATAGCAGCAGTGCAAAGTGATTTGGCAAATGTACTAGAATCCCGATTGCCTGGAATTGTAGATACTCTTGTTAGTGTCCAGCAATAAATCACAAAGCTTGAAAACCTCAACACTGAATCTGAGCTATCTCATTTTCATCACTTGATTGATGATATCCAAACAAAGCTTGAAATTTTACAACAATCAACACCCACTCAGGCAGATATAGCTCTGCTCCAAAATTCTATGCAAAATGTGGCTGATGCTTCTGAATTAAACAATATGAAATTGGCACTTGAATCTTTGCAAAATACAGTATAAAATCTTCCTACATCACAGGAACTTAAAAATATTAAGAGGGCAGTGAATAGGATATTGAAATCAGAAGATATCAAGAATATCCAAGCAGAGATCAAACAACTCACTCAGACAGTGGCCACTCTACCAACCAATCAACATATTAATGAACTGCATGCCCTGTTTGAGGATATCAGAAGACAGGTCCATGATCTTACTGCTCAAAATTCAAAATTGGCAGTTGTTGAAAATTTGCAACAAATTGTAGCTAATATCAAGCAACAGCTAGGGACCATGGAATCCAATCAAGCAAATGCTTTGTCTGTTTTTGCCACCCAGCTTCAGGAGATTGTGCAACAATACAAGAAACTTGTTGTGGACATAAAAATTAAGTCAGGCCATGATGATGTTGTTAGGACCATCAATGAGCATCTTGAATCTGTAACAAGTAGATTGCTTACAGCAGAAAAGGAAATACCAGGCATAATCGAGAATCCAAAACATACAGTAATTCTTGAATTGTACAGCATCCCCAACAAAGAATATGATTCACCATTTACACCAGGTGGCAAAATATATATGCTGTCCCCTGTTCAATTTTATTACCAGTTTTTTGTTGGGGGCACATTGAGACCAATCAAGATCAAATATTGGCTTCAACCACAGGCACACCACTACCCCACCTTATCAATAACAAATGCTGATAACAAAGTAAAAATCACCAGTGTAGAGTTAGAGGATTTTACAGATCCCAATACATTAGAAACAGCATATGTTGAAGATGATGGATCTCTGGAATTTAAAATACAAATAGGGGACAAATTATATTTAGAAAATCCTGCAGTATCAGCTGCTGAACACCCCATAGTTGCAATATTCTTGTTTACATATTATGTCTAGAAAAATTATTGTTGATGAATTACACAGACAAGCCAGACATAATTTTAAGAGACTCCCAGTAGTCACAAAAGGCATAGATGATTTATGGCAGAGCGACTTGATTGAAATGGCAAGTGGACAGTTGAAAAACTTAGACAAAATCAACAAGGGCTACAAGTATCTACTCACTGTAATAGACACATTTTCAAAATTTGCCTGGGCTCTGCCACTCAAATCCAAGACTGGAACATGTGTTACAGAAGCTATCAGGACAATCATCAATCAGAGTGGAAGATCACCGCGCTATTTGCAAACAGATAATGGCAAAGAATTTTATAATTCAGTGTTTCAACAATTTATTAAAAGCCAGGCAATAAAACATTACTCGAGTTACAGTGATCTCAAGGCCTCAATTGTAGAGAGATTCAACAAAACCCTAAAAAATCTTATGTATAAACAATTTACACTTCAAGGTAATTATAAATGGATTAATATTCTTTCAGAACTTCTACATAAATATAACAACTCGGTCCATTCCACAATCAACATGAAACCCTCTGAAGTAACTTCATCTGATCAGCAAAAATTGATCAGGACTGTTTATTATCCTAGATACCAGCCAACAACAAGAAAGGCCAAATACAGGGTGGGTGATCAAGTAAGAATCAGCAAATATAAGCACTTATTCAAAAGAGGCTTTACAAGAAACTGGAGCACTGAATTATTTACAGTGGTTCAAGTTAAACCCGGGACCCTTAACACATATATAATAAAAGACCACCGAGGAGAAATTCTCAAAGGCAGGTTTTATGAACAAGAGCTCAGCAAAACTAAACAGCCTGACACATATCTCATAGAAAAAATCATCCGCAGAAAAGGCACCAAGTTATTTGTCAAATGGCTAGGACTTCCAGAACACAGCTGGATCGATGCAAACAAAATAATAATATGAGCACCTGGGATGTTATAAAAAGGCTGCCAGAACCTGAACAACAGAATAAGAGAAATGGAAAATTGCTGCCTGATAATATTAGGTGTCTTATTGTTGGGCCATCTGCTTGTGGTAAAACTACACTAATGGTTGATAATTTTTTATTGGCACCCAACTGGCTAGACTGGAAAAACAGGCACTTGTATGTCTTCTCTAAGAGCTTGGAACAATTAAAATATCAGCAGCTGATGAAGCTATATGATGGATTGGATATTGCCACTTTTGAACCAGATGTTAAGCCACTTCATGAATGTCTCAATAATTCTGTTGTTGTGTTTGATGACATTATACTGGATAATCAAAACAAGGTTAGAAATTTCTTTACACAGGGCCGACACAAAAACATTGATTGCTTCTACCTGGCACAAACTTTTTCAAAAATACCGAAGCAACTGATCCGAGACAACAGCAATTTTATATGTGTGTTTCATCAGGATCATACCAACCTCAAACACATACATGATGAATATGTAGGTGGGGACTTGAGCTACAATGACTTTTCCAAGTTTTGCAGCAGGTGCTGGAACCAGGACAGTTATGGGTTTGTCACAATTGATATGACAAGAACACCCAATAGTGGCAAATACAGAAATAAAATCAACAATTTTCTAGACATTGAAACATATATAAATAACCATGAAAAGGCCAATCATTGATGATCTTAAATTAAAAGATTATCTTGTAAAAAGATTTAAGGGATGGAAATCAGAGAACCGGGGAATTTATGAAAAACACAAACAAGCAGAACAGCCTGTAATTGATGCTATTAGTGAATTAGGTAAGAATATCAAAACTGTTACAGAGCAAAATCAAAATTTGATCACAGAGCTTGAAACTGTAGCTGCTAGGAACATATTAGATTATCCATTCACCCCACTTTCCAGTATTCATACACCTAGTCCTGTTGCTCCTAGAAGAATTGAAGCTACTCAGGATCCTATTGAATTGGGTCTTCTTGCTCAAAAATATTTAACCACACCTAAAGACAATAAAGATGAGGTGTTTGGCTTATATGCTGACACAGAGCTTGATGGTAGCATCATACATAGAATTGGCAATTTCAGAGTAACATTTATGGGGGATGATCTGATTGTTTATTCAGAATCTCGTCTCGGAGAAAAAGGTGCTTTTGTTAAGTACCCCGGAACACCTGGGTTGTGGGAACTGATGACTAGGAAAAGGCCTGGCAGCTATTCAGATCAAGATTATGAATATTACAAAGAAATATTAATAAAATCAGATGCTCTATACCAGAACAATGATCCCACACAAAAAAGAGTCAAGTCTAGCAGTGGAGCAAAATACAACAATTTAATCAAGCCCAAATGGTCACAAATTAAGACTTGTAGTGGAATCAAACAATACAACACCCTGCCCAAAGAATTTGTGTAGGTTGATGATGTCAGGAAACTTGTGGATAGGTTATTGGTGATAGCTGGGGAGGAAAATGCTGGCAACAACAATTTTTACAATGAAAAAGTTGGAATTATGGACATGATAAGCACAAAATTGTCTAATTTTATAGTGAATGACACTAAAGGGATTGGATATCTTATAAAAATTATTAATACTCTACCACCTAAATTTTGGAATATTTCTGAGGGTCGGGGCCTGGTTAATGACATTATAAACAAGCTGCCATTTGAACTACACATTTCAGGCTATCAGTATTGTGGTCCCGGTACAAAATTGGATCATAGATTAAACAGGGGTGATCCTGGTGTAAATCCCCTAGATGCTGCTTGTAGAGACCATGACATAGCATACAACACACATTCTGATCTTGACAAGAGACATGTTGCAGACAAGAAATTAGAAGAGGCTGCATTTGGTAGATTTGTAAGCAAAGATGCTTCTTTAAGTGAGAGAATATCGGCATTGGGAACCACCATAGCTATGAGCACCAAACAAAAACTGGGGTGGGGGTTGTGAATATGTATATAATAAACCTACAATGAAGGCCAAGGGTGTTATGTATCAAATACCTTACGCAGGTCTCAAATCTCTTAAAACTATTGACAGTCTCTTGACCAAAAAGCAGCGCAAGAAAAAAAGCTCTTGTATTGCCAAGGGCCATGGTATGAAATTGTTGCTTAGTACCCCCCAATTAAAAAAATTACAACAATCAAGAAAAAAATCACATGTGGGGGGATTTATATTTACCATCCCTGCCATCTTAGCTGCTCTCGGGGCTGTTGGGAGCTTGGCTGGGGGATCAGCTGCCATAGCAAAAACAGTAATAGATGCCAAGAAGAATAGGGCAGAATTAGATGAGCAGAGGCGCCATAACCTGGCCATGGAGAAACAAGGCAAAGGTGTTAAGAGAGCCATGAATAAGTTTAAAAAAAACAAGAGCCGCTTACAAACCAAGATATTGAAGCTTTAATCAAGCCACTGGGCATCAAACATTTTAGAGGTGTGTACATGTCTGATTCTTTACCAGAACAACCACTCAACAAAGAGTGTGGCATTGTTAATTTGGATGAGTACAAAAATCAGGGCACTCACTGGATTTGTTATCTTAAATATTTAAACAATGAGGCATTTGTGTTTGATTCATTTGGAGGTGTTCCACCTGAAAATTTAGTAAAATATCTAAATTCAACTAATCTTTATTACAATAATGCCCGTGTTCAAAACTTCAAAGATGTTAATTGTGGACATTTGTGTTTATCTGTTCTTAGATATATGTCTCAAATAAATAAACCATCAATTGAAAATTTTCAAAAAGCCCTGTTGTATCTGAAACATCATGGGGGTATTTCATCTCACCAGCCAAAATTCAATATTGAAACTCAAATTGCATGATGACATAGTGTATCCCAAAACAATAGCTCTCAGAGCATTTTACGGCATGTACTTGATCCCTAATATTACACACCACAACAACAAAATTGCAGTAGGGGATCAAAAAATTGTCATCACTCCAGGGCAATATAATCTGTCCACTCTAAATGCTCAATTACCCAGAGGTGTAGTGTTAAGTCAAAATTCTGTCACTCACAGAGTAGAGATTGTATCTGCTACAGAAACAGTGGATCTGGGTACTATAGGAGAGCTGTTAGGCTTTGAGAACAACACAAAACTTGAACCAGGCATCAAACACACTGCTATGAATATACCTAAATTCTTAGCCATAGAGACTCTGAATATTCACTGCAATGTGGCTGAGGGTATGATCACCAAATCAAATAGCATAGGCACTCACAAACAAACTGGCATCATTGCAACATTCAAACCAAATTCTGAATTTATTGAGCCAATCATCTACAATCCATCCCCAACATTATATTTTCCTGTGTGCCATAATAGAATAGATTATATTGAATTGATGGTCACTAATGAAAAAGAAGAATTAGTTGATTTTGCTGGAGCCACAACAACTGCAATCATAGAGATTAATATTTAAATAAAAATACATACAATGGAAAATATTGAGAGTTATGAGCTACAATAATTCCCCCCAAACAGGAGGACATTTGCAAATTTAAATCAACCCAACACAGAAATTGAGGTTGATCTTGATGTAGGAGATGGATTTATACACCCCCACAGAGTAGATCTATACATCAAATTTGATGTTGTAAAGCTCGATGGAACAGATTATCCGGCAAATTCAAATATAAGATTGGTAGACAATTTTGTGCCGCATCTGTTCTCTGAAATTGAGATCAGAAAACATGGTGTTGTTATAAACAGAATAGATTATCCCGGCATTACCTCCACAGCTTTGGCCACACTAAAATTATCCAAAACCGAGGCTTCTTACTACAAAATAGGTGGATTTGAGGCTGGTGATAAAATTATATCTAAGAACCAAACAGTGCTGTTCCCGATGCGCCTGTTGCCAGGATTCTTCTCAGATTACAAAGATATTATGTGGAAGGGTGGTTTAAGAATCACATTTAGAAGAGCTGCCAATGATAATAATGCTTTGATGAGGTACAGCACATTAAACCCTACAGGAGAAGCTTTGCCCAATACCCTACCTGATGCAGGCAAATGCATTATTCAGACTATGGAGTTAAGAATCCCGGTTGTTGAATATGAGGCCAGTTATGCTCTTAAATACAAAGCAGATATAATAAAAAATCCACAAATTCCTCTACAATTTTATACATATCAATGTGTACAGAAGCCCGCATCTGGTACTTATTATGAGTTTGATGCTACAAATTCATTCTCCAGTATACAATATGACATGCCTGATTTTGTAGTGGTACTGTTTCAGAATGGAAGACACAACAATCAGGAAAAAAATTCAAGTAAATTTGATAACTGCAACATCAAGAACATATATCTTAAAAATGGCAGAAATGAGGTATTTCCCAGAGAAAATTACAATTTAGACATGTCCAAGAATGATTTCCTCAAATTATATGAGGCATTTACATCCTTCAAACGGGTCACTACTGGCAGTACTGACATGTATTACACACCAGATGAATTCAAGGCACAGAGACCCATGTTTGTAATTAACACTTCAAAAAGGAAACAAGTTGTGGTGAATGACAGGACAAACATTAAAATTATCTGTGAATTCCATGAGGCATTACCTGATGACACCATATGTAGTGTTATTCTCATAGGTGAAAAATCATATGTTTATGATGTAAGAAATGAGAGGGTCACAGAGCAATTCTAAAAGATATTTGCTCTTATTATGCTGTTATACAACACACAAACCTCAACTGTATTATCAGCTAGCAGTGAATATCTTATGTGTGGGCAGTTGTATATATTTCAATCTTATATCAGGACTCGAACCCAAAGCCCCTGATTACAATGCAACAATATTAAAACTTC
Source organism: Lepisma saccharinum (assembly GCF_977018435.1). Lineage (NCBI taxonomy): Eukaryota > Metazoa > Arthropoda > Insecta > Zygentoma > Lepismatidae > Lepisma > Lepisma saccharinum. The sequence continues at coordinate 25,582,206 of NC_139237.1, forward strand.
TCAATATGGAATATGCCCACATTTTACTGGGTTCTGAGACCTTAATACAGACAAAATTGGATTTTGAACTGCCATAATATTTTCTAAGTCTTTGCCTAGGCTCATATTATCAGAATAGAATTGCTTTCAGCATGAAAAGCAGTTTATTGCCACTATGCCAGAAAATATGTATTTTTATCTCAATAATCTTTGTTACACTTTTACATGTCGCACAGAAAGATTAATGGCCTCTTCAGTGAATCGCACAGAAAAATCATTAATGTTCCCTTCTAGCTGTGTAGATTATATCTCTTGCGTGCCGGCAAAACATGCAAGCAATTAATTATGTTTGCCCGCTCTTCCCCTATTGTATGGCTGAGCGGGTGATCCCCAATATAAAATAATTTTGCTCTGTTGAACAACACTTTTTACTAGGTTTAAGATCTGGGGGCTATCAACTAGCAATAATTATTCTCAAAATCTCACGTGTGGAGATATTATTTTGCACATATATTTCAATCTCTCAGAACTCAAACCCAAAAGCCTCCTGATTACAAGACAACAATATTAACATTTTGCCATCAGGGGAGGCTTTACATTTTACCAGGATTCAAACCCGAGCCTCCCGATTACAAGGCAATATAAACCATGCACCACACTCCACTAGGTTCTAAGACCCAGTACCTATGACCTTTATATCAATTCAAGATTCCTGGGATTTTGACAGAAAAACACACTATAAACAATAAGATCATATGGGAACTTGGCATAGTTTTAAGTATAAGCAAATCTGCTTGAGGGGGGTTCATACTTTCCGAAGAGCATTTTCACAAAAATCTTGGATTAGACGGGGTTCCACACTTGAGCAAAAAGCTCATATGAACATGTTGAGCAAGTTTTAAGTGTAGCAAATCTGCATGAGGGGAGCTCTTCCTTTCTCAGAAAATATTTGAGGGCATTTTTACAAAAATCTTGGATTAGGCAGAGTTCCACACTAGAGCAAAAAACTCATATGGGCATGTTGAGCAAGTTTTAAGTATAGCAAATCTGCATGAGGGGGCTCTTCCTTTCTCGGGTTTATCCTATATACTTTTATACTACTGACACCAAATCGAGCAACCAACACAATCCCGTTATTGTCCATATTATCGAATCCAGAACCTTTGTCACGAATAACATAAGCAGGAAGACAATGTTAAATTACCGAAACAGAACGTAAAAACTACAACGGATAGATTGGATTAAGTCGACGATACTGCACGCGTTCCGAATAGAACAAAAATACGAAAATTGAAGGACCTCTATACGCACCCACTTTTCCTTCCCTCAATGGGGAATATATCCTTCTAGCTGAGAAGCCTTTACGTATGAGTGCCCTGAGGGAACTTCAAGGCCACGACGACAAAGTGTTCTACGTGCAATGACGGTACCAAAACATACTTCAGATAGCTGTGTTCCTTCTTATTTCGTACGCCATTGATAACTGGAACACGTGACCTCGTCTTTGGTAGAGCAGAAGCCTGCTTGCTTGCCACCACCCTTTAGTTCAGTGACCTTCGCCCGTAATCAGCGAGAGTGAATGACTCACCATATACTTGTTGTCTGTGAGGCTACACAAGAATAGATATTTCGTTAGTGGCTGTATATATTGTTCAATCTGCAGTTATATCAGTTAACATTTCAATAGTTTCCTAATGGTTACGTTAGTGATAAACATGTAAATTAGTTCTCGAAAGTGAACGTTTTATCTATTTGAACGGGGGATTTTTATACAGCCTGCATGTATTATTTTTTCCTGAAACAAGAAGAAATTCGAAGACGCAAAAAGAGTTGTATCAGAGTAGTTAACAAAAGGAAAAAAAAAAAGAAAACGAAAATGTAAATGCTGAAATAAATTATGGTAGAGATCGAGTGAATAACATTTTGTCATGGGGCCTCCTCGATGGCGTAGTGATAACGTCGTCGCCTTGTAATCGGTGTATCCCGGGTTTGATACACGGTGGATGCACATAGTGGTTAGTATCCCACTTTAAACTGAAGGTCCAGTCCAGATTAGCATATCTGTGCACCAAACCAAAACTAAGAAAGAAATTGTCACAGTGTAAGAAAATTTCATGTTCAACCACATACGAAACAAAGGGAATAATATATTGCAGGTTGGAGTTCACATCTGTAGCATCTAACCAGCACAATTATGAATCGCAACATATCGTATCAGATCCATTTTTATTATACATGTATGATAATATAAGAGAAGTAGAGGAAAGAGAAAACCAAGCGAAACACGGACGCCTTCTCCAGAATTTCAAATCTCATTACATAAGGTTCTGGGTTGGAGTACCGAACAGGCATGACTTTCTTGTTCTTGCCCTTTCATCTGCTTCATTTTATCATAATTCATCGTTATGGTTTACCTGCAGGGGAAGAATAATGACAATAATTGACAATGCAAAGCCAATGACAAACAGAACAACTCGATTACGGAGGTGCCAAGAAGAAACGAGACTTGACAGTGTCTCCGTCTCTCGGTTTGTCGAATTGAAAATTGCTCTCCCGTTCTCGGTCTCGATTAGTTAAATATAGAAATCGAAAATGTATGTGAATGAATATACATGTATTTTATATATTCCGGTGTTGTAGGAGATTTCGTGAGAGATGAAATAAGTACTCTTCCATCGTATTTATTTTTATAATTTTTATTCCCTCTTCGATGATCGCGACGATAAGGACGAGTGACCATTACATGAAATTGATGACGAAATAGTCAAACACCCCCGACAAGGACGGTACTCAAACCCGAGAACTTTGGCGACGATATCGAATGTCAATCACTTAATCAGCTTGACCACCGAGCCTGTTTAATGTTGTTTCTGTCAGGTAATTCGTAATAACTGTCAATATCCCACATTCACTATCATTTGCATCATAATTTATCTTATTGTTGTGATTAACCTGAATTCATAGAATTAGTTGAAAGGCAAAAATGCAAGATTGAATATCTCTGATGTTACTTCGTGTCGAATAATATGACTGGTATTATGATATGAATTTATTAATCATATAATATGCCTATTCATTCCATTGATTGATCCCAATTAAGCACACAAAATATGGTATAATGTCCACTCCATGGAGGAGTGGTTAGCACAGCGCGCTACGATGCCATGGGTCCCTGGTTAGAATCTCGACTTGGGCGTGGGTGTCCTTGGTAAGTTACCCTTCATCAATTTCATCATAGCATCACTCATCTTCATCGTCGCTATTTGCCAAAAGTGAAAGAATCTAACATCTCCACCGATATAATTCTATACGGTAACAAATTCCCACTTTATTACTGCATCTTAAGTCATTTTACAGCATCTCATTTGTTTTCCGATTCGAAAACATTTGGAAAGTTGTTTTGTGCAGTTGATTGTGCATTGTTTCGTTGTTGGATTATTTAATTAACATCGCATTAAATAGTTTTATACCAATCGTGACAGGGGGAAGCAGGAGCAGAAAGGAAGCGAAAAAGACAAGGAAGAGACGACTGCTTTCTTTAAAGATAGCATCCCGTGAATACAACTCAAGTGACTGCAGAATATTATGGATAAAATTTATTTCGCTTTTTCGTTTTATTTCTGTTTCAGTTATTTTACTTCGCTTTTCTTCTACCACTCGCGTTAATCGTGTCAGTGAGGAAGAATTATAAACTCGAGAAATGTACAATGCACAATAAAATATATGCCCCTCCCACGGTTCGAAACTGTCAGTACAAAATATTGTCTTATTTTTTAAATTTATGGGCAAATATGGTTTGTCACGTAGCAATTTTCGCTTATCTCTTTCTCAAGGGGTTCCATTGCCTCTCTGATATCGTAGTGGTAACGTCTTTGCCATGTAATGAAAGGCTTCCGAATTCAATACCAAATAGAGAGGCATTTGGTTCGGATCCCATTTCAATCTGTAGGTCCAGTGCATGAACTGGACTTAAACAATTAACGTGTGGCATGTGGTGTGTGATGAGAACCATCATTTCAGCGAACCTTCTTGACAATGACTCTAATATCACTCGAAAGAATAGAATTTCCTTACGAGTAGCTCTTGTCAAGAAACTAGTTCCTGAAATTTTCTTCTGGAGGCCTCGTAGCACCCAGCTGTTTGTTGTGGCTGGGACACGAGTCATGTGACTCATGCTATCAAAGCTCAATCCTTTCCGAGAACTCAGAATCACCAGGTAAACTTAAGCGAATATTTTGTTATTTGGGTTGCATAAACAACAGGCTTTAAGACGTTACGAAATTCTACGTCCCGTGGCCCAGGTAATTTTTTATCTGACTGTACAACATGGTAACTGACAAAATGCAGGTTTCGAGATATTGAAAGTTGATGTTTCAAGAAAAACTACATTACAAATTAAAATAAATTTCTAAACGATTTACAGCAAATATGATTCACTCGTATGTGTACTATCATAGATAAATGATATTTCATTCGAATTATTTTATTCGGTGGTGCAACTTGTGATTTGGTTGAGGGTTGTTCAAGGAATTGTTGTTGTTTCCATGTTTTACATGCAACGATATTATCAAAATGAATAATCAGATACGGATTAATTCAAGCTGTCTTGTGGTGTCAGTTCAATAATAATATTTATAGCAACCATAACAATTTGTTACACAAAAATGAAGGTCTTCAATAATAATAACAATTTTATTTAATAAACAATAACCTGTTCTGAATTTGTAATTCGAAAAAAATTCTTAATTCGCTTTTAGAAAAAAATCGTTTTTCGAAAAATATAGTTTTTTCGGAAAAAATGTTTTTTGAAAGAAATTTCGATTTTTGAAATAAATTCGTTTTCGAAAAAAAAATGATTTTTTGAAAAAAATCGGTTTTCTTATTTGGAGAAGAATTGTTTTTCTCAAAACAATTGTTTTTCGTTTTTTTTCGATTTCTTTTCGTACTTCTACTTTTCATTTTCGAAAAATTTGATTTATAGATTTTCAATTTTTCGAAAATAAATGGTCATCCCCATTTTATGTATAAATTGCTTAATGAATCAAAAGAATCTAGTATTGCCATTGTATGAAATTTGGATAGTCAACGTAACACAGCTTTGAGTCAAGAGTAGCTTGTGAATCGCATTCTGTTGGGAATGCTAAGGTAATAAATAGAGCCTCTGTGGGGGTGTGTAGTACTTATGTGAAGCTGAAAAACCGCTCATATATGAACATATTTTTTTATGAAATAAATCGTTTGTTACCTACTAAGCCTTGTCCTCAATGCGAAAAAATAATTAGCATTGCACATTTAAGTAAACACCTGAAAATTTGCAAGGCATGAACAGGACATGGAACATTGAAAAGAAAAATTGATCATCCTGAACTGCATTAAAAACCAACAACTGGATTTTCTTTTTACTTCGAAACCAGGCTGTGATATTTACAGTTTTTGAGTGAAATTAAAACATCTATCATAAATACTTTGAAAAATAAACTGGAAAACAACTCCATAAAAGTATATGTTGATCTAATCTGTAAATATGAGAAAACCAATGGGACAAGAAATATTTTATTTTCACAAAACGAGAAACCAATTTCTTTATTTGGCAGACATTGACAATTTGAGGGATTTTTATTCTAATCTTGCTAGTGAATTGATTAGGAAACATGATGAATTCGAGGCTAATGGATCAGGTTGGTCTTTATGTAGAAGTCCTCACAGGTTAATCGCTTATGTAAACTAATTTACACCTTTTTCTGCTTCGAGCTAAGTTCCACATCCAGTAGAAATTCAGCATAAGAGAGCTGTGCTGAACATTTATAATACTGACAATAAGTGTTTTATATGGTGCTTTTTAGCAGCGCTTCACCCGGTTCATTGGCTAGATAATCCGGAATAGGTTAGTCGCTTTAAGAAATATCTCCATGAGATTGAATATGGTATGACAGGCATCGAATACCCTGTTGCTATTTCTGACATAACAAAGTTTGAAAACAAGGCACCAAATGGAGAAGGTAAACGATTAATTATAAATGTATATTCGTATACTTCAGTCAAGCATTTTGTGCATCCTGTTAGGATAACTAATATTGTTGATGACGAAGTCGTGGAAATCAATCTGCTTCTTATTGCTGACGATGATGTTCATCATTACACGCTAATTCGTTCACCCTCCCGCTTAGTCATAAGCCAAACAACCAAGCTTCCGGCACACTTCGAAGTTTGTCCAAGGTGTTTAACCGTATTCGACGATCGTGACCAACGTAATTACCAACATTTCCAAAATCAACGAATTGTCAAACAAAAACTTGCTGAACATAAAGTCTAGTGTGGAGTTAACAGACCGGCTTGCATGTTGATGCCCCAAGCAAATTAATTCGAAGAATTTTAAATGAACAAGGCCTCGTTGGAGCATCCTGCCATTATCATTGCAGACTTTGAGGCTTTTCTCAAACCATTGTCTCATTTCGAATTTTCTTCCACAACACCTTGCCAGTTTCATGATCCAAATAGTTTTTGATATGTTGTTGTCTGGCAGGATAGGATAGATAAACCATATATATATATCTCGGACCGAATGTTATTGAACTCTTTTGTAAAAAGATGGTGGAGGAGGTTGAGAAAATTGGCAGCCTCTTATGCCAATCTAAATCAATGCTTCCATTATCTAGCTATCAACTTCAACCTTACAATAACATTGAAACGTGTCCGGTGTGTGATCAACATTTCACGGATGAAAATCGGAAAGTATTTCATCATAATCCTTTCACCGGAAACTACATTAGTGGAATCTGTAACACCTGCAACTTCAAAATCCAGATGCCTAAATTCGTACCAATATTTTTTCTCAATGGATCCAATTACGACTTCCATTTTTTAATTAGGAATCTTGGATACGATACGCAAAAAATAGATATTCTTCCTCAAAACGAAGAACGTTATTTTTCTATAAGTAAGAAAGTTAAAATTCCAGGAACGAATGAAATCATAGAGATGAGGTTTCTAGATTCTTTTAGATTCCTAAATGCAAGTCTCTATGCTATAGCGAGTAAACTTACTAAGGAAAAATTTAAAATTACAAAAGCTAGTTTCCCCAACATACACGTAGAACTGATTAAAGGTAAAGGCATTTATCTTTACGAATATGTAACCGATGAATCTAAATTTGACGATGACACTCTCCCACCTCAAAAAGAATTCTTCAGTAAACTGAAAAAAAAAACGGAATTCCGAATGAAGAATACGAACATGCGAAATTAATATGGAAGGAATTGAGATGCAATACTCTCGGAGATTATTACGAATCATATCTCAAATTAGACATAAAAATACTTGATGTTTTTCAGGTATTCAGAAAAACAGCAATAAATATTTATAAATTAGATCCAGCATACGTTTACATTCTTACTGGTTTGGCGTGGTTTGCTATATTGCTCCAGACCAGGATCAAGTTGGAATTGATATCGGATTTGGACATGTTACTTTTTATAGAAAGGGGGATACGTGGGGGATGGTGTAATGCTCGCAGAGGTACGCAAAGGTAAACAATATTCACATGTCTGAGAATCAATACAATGCAAATCGGCATTCGAATTACATATTTTACGCTGGCGTAAACAATCTTACGGATTCGCAATGATACAAAAACTTCCATACGGATGATTCGATTGGATAGATCCCATTTTAATTGATATTAATAATTTCCACTTTCGTGAATTTGGTTTGTTTATTGAGGTAGACATTGAATTTCCAAATAATGTGCATGATATTTTTTGTGATTTACCTCCGGCTCCCGAAATTAAATGTCCACCTGATTCATATCAAAGCAAGCATATGTTAACTCTGGAGTGAAAAAGATATATGTCGTCCACTACAAGAATTTCCAGTTTTTGATTGGGAAGCTTATTCAGGTATTATATGTGAGAGAATTTTCAAGTTCACTCTCCATGGTTAAAATTTTATATTGAGAACAACACGAGACACAGAACAGCTGCCATTTAAGAATGAGATAAAAAAAATATAAACTAATGAATAATGCTGTTTATGGAAAAACGATGGAGAACGTCAGAAAGCATATAGACATAAAATTGGTATCTGATCCTAGATTCAAATCGCGAAAAATTTTCAACGAGAATTTAACACTTTTTAATCTAGATATAAAATTAAGAAAATTCAGAAACCTATTTACGTTGGTGCAACAGTTCTTGACTTGTCGAAACTGTACGTGTTCGAATTTCATTATAATATTATGAAACCCTTATATAATGATAAACTGTCAATTTTGTACCTAGACACCGATAGTTTTATTTATGACATACAAACACGTAACCTCTACGAAGATCTTAAACATCCTTCCATGCTTGGGTATTTCGACACTTCTTCCTATCCTCAACCCAACAGATTTGGAATTCCTTCCCACAACAAGAAGGTTCTCGGCAAATTAAAAGATGAGTGTAAGGTATTATTATTGTTGAGTTTGCTGGTTTGCGTTCGAAGATGTATACATTTAGAACAGAAAGCAGAGTCACGAAGAAAGCAATAGGAATGTGCAAAGATACTGTGGAAAACAAACTAACATTCCAGGATTATATTCATTGCCTTTCTTCGCAGTCGAGGATACTTCGAGAGGATAATAGAATACAAAGCTCAAACCATGAGATTACAACGAATAAAATAATAAAAAAGTAGCCCTGGATTCACACGACGACAAGAGGTGTATCCCCGAGTGTGGAATCCATACATTGCCTTGGGGGCACTTTAGTTTAGAAGTTAATAATAATTGCACTCAACACATGTAAAAAGAATAAATAAACCTAACATCAAACCAACATTTTGAAAATAAAAAAAATCTACACGTAGTCTAATTTTTTATACATTATTCTCTCCTATTAAAAATTTTATATCAGTCTTTCATTTTTTACATCATAAATATATGATTTCTCTACAATTAAAATTGCACTGCATATTGTATTTTCAAGTAGTTTCATGAAATTCACATATTAATTTAATATTTGTTCGATCATTTAATACTACCAATTTTCTTTTTGATGCATTGATTAAAAACATTGGTCTGTGAATTATGAACTCATCTGGATTATAATACATATCTATGTTACCTTCAGTTACTCTTTTAAATGCACTAAAAGCTTCATATAATTTTAAATAATTTTTCTCTGTAAAAATTAAATTGTAATTTTCACGAGGAAATACTTCATTTCTGCCATTCTTCAGATACAAATTTTTAACTTTACAATTATCAAACTGGCTGCTATACTTTTCCTGATTGTCATCTATCCCTAATTTGAAACTGCACAGCTACAAACTCTGGCATGCAATATTGTAAAGATTGGAACTGATTAGTAAGGTCAAATTCGAACAATTTACCCTCCACAGGCTTCTGAATGCATTGATAAGTATAAAATTTAATCGGAATTTGGGGATTTTTCAAAATATTGGCATTGTATTTAAGAGCATAATTGGATTCATATTCAACTATAGGCATTCGCAACTCCATAGACTGGATCGCACATTTAGCACCTTTGGGTAAACTAGCCTCATTAGCTGTTCCATCTGCATTCAACGTTATGTATCTCATAATGGCATTATGATCATTGGGTGCTCTGTGAAATATGACACTCAAACCACCATTCAACATAATTTCTTTATAATCAGAGAAAAATTCAAATAGCAATCTCATGGGGAACAGTACTGTGTGACTTTATGCTTGAATTTTTGCCCAATTTCTAGCCCACCAATTTTATAATATGCACTCTCTGATTTGGACAGTTTCAATATTCCTTCTGTAGTAGATGTAATTCCAGGACAATCAATCCTGTCCATCACTGTACCATGCTTTCTGACTTCAATATGAGAAAATAAGAATGGAACAAAATTATCTGCAAGTTTTATATTAGCAATAGCTGGATATTCTTCACCATTACAATGTTTTACAATATCAAATTTTATATACACATCAGATCTATATGGATGAATAAATCCGTCCCCCACTCTATCTCTTTATTGGGCTGATTCAAATTTGCAAATGTCATCCTGTTTGGTGGGAAGGACTGTAATTCATAACTCTCAATATTTTCCATCTTGATATTTATTTATATATTTTAAATATTAATTTTTTTTATCGCAGTGCTATTAGCACCAGCAAAATCGATGATTTCATTTTTCTCATTCGTAATTGTTATTTCTATGTAATTAACTTTATCAATAGAAACAGGGAAATATTCTGGTGGGATTGGAGAATAGAAGATAGGTTCCATAAATTCCGAATTCGGTTTAAATGTAGCAATAATACCTGTCTCCTTGTGACTGCCAATCGAATTTTCTTCTGCTTTGATAATCATACCTCTGGCAATATTACAGTGAATATTCAATGTCTCAATAGCTAAGAAGTTTGGTATAAATCTACCTATGTGCCTAATACCTGGTTCTAATATGCTATTGTTCTCAAATCCTAAAAGATCTCCAATGGTAGATAAGTTCACTGTTTCATTGGTAGTTACAATCTCTACTCTGTGTGTTACAAAATTATGAGAAAGCAAGACAGTGGCTTGAAGTTCAAATTGTAAAGTAGATAAGTTATACTGTTCAGAAGGAATGATTATTTCTTTCATTACGTACTAATATAGTATTGTTGTAGGTAGTTACATTCGTAATCAGATACATGCTGTAGAATGCTCTTGGAGCTATGGATTTTGGATAGGTAATATCATCGTGAATTTGTAATTTCCATATTTAATATATAATACAGCTTTTTGAAAATCTTTTAATTTGACGTTTGGTATTTTATTTAAAGTTCTGAGCATCGTAATACAAACCTGGCCACATACAGTTTGATCGAAATCTTGAATACGATCAACGTTGTAATAAATTTTAACATGTTTCAAGTAACGAATTTATTCTGTAGGTTGTACCCCTCCGAAAGAATCGAAAATAAAAGCATTGTCATTTTGTTTATAATAGCGTATCCAGTGAGTACCAACGTATTCAGACTTGTCCAAATTCACCACGCCACGAGAGTGAGGACTACCTTTAGGAAGAGAATCAGACATGAAACCCCCCTGAAGTGTTTAATTTTAAATATTTTAATTAAATATTCAATGTCTTGGTTCTTGAGTGCATCTTCTTTTTTTAATTTTATGAGTGCTCTAGACTTCACACACTTTGCCTATTTTTTTTTCTCTATGGAAAGATTATGAAGATTTTGCTCTTCTAGTTCTGCCTTATTTTATTCGAATCAATTACAGTTTTGGCTATAGCAGCACTGCCCCCGGCTAGGTTCCCAACTGCCCCCAGTCAGCCAGGATAGCTGGAATGCTGAATATGAATCCACCACTATGTGTTTTCTTTCTTGTATTTTGCAATTGTTTTAATTGTGGCGTACTGAGTAATAATTTCATTCCATTTCCTTTGGCTATACATTGCCTCTTTATTTCTTGTTGTTTTTTTAGTTAAAATTGAATTAAGTTTTACATTATTAAGATCGTGATATGGTATATGGTATACAACTCCTTTTGGTTTCGTGTTGTTTTATTATTATTTTTCAGGGTATTTATATTACAAACCCCACCCTAATTTTTGTTTTGTATTTATAGAAATAGCTGTACCCAACGCTGTTATTTTTTTCACCCAATGATGCATATCTGCTTCATAATCTTCCAAAAGCTGCCTCTTCCATTTTTTTGATCAGCCACATGAAGATCTTTTAGATCTTTGTGTGTGTTGTATGTAATATAATGTTCTTTTCTAGCTCCATCGAGAGGATTAATACCCCTCACCCTCTTTTTCTATTCGTTTCTCAAGTTTTGTACCAGGACCACAATGTTGGTAACCAGGTACGTTTAACTCTAACGGAAGTTTATTAATAATATAATTTACTAAACCTCGACCCTACAATATATTCCAGAGTTTAGGAGGTAAAGTATTGATAATTTCAATTAAGTATCCTACACCTTTAGAATCGTTTACAATAAAATTAGCTAATTTGTCACTAATCATGTTTACAATACCCATTTTCTCATTATGGAAATTATTGTTCCCAGTATTTTCCTCCCCTGCTATAACCAGCAACCTATCTATAAGTTTTTCCACATCGTTTACCCACACAAATTCTTTAGGTAGAGTATTGTATTGTTTTATACCACTACCAGTTTATAGTTGATTCCAAGTAGGTTTAATCAGATTTTTGTATTTTTCCCCGCTGCTGGATTTCACACGCTTTTGACTGGCATCCTTATTTTGGTACAAAGCATCAGAGAGTGTCAAAATTTCAGAGTAACTTTGCTAATCATCTTCTGTAAAAATTTTGGTTGTTTTTTGGTAATAAGCTCCCATAGCCCTACGGTACCAGGTATCTGGACCAGCTGCTTCTCCCACCAAATTAAATTTTACGTTGTCCCCTTCGAATGTACCTTCAGACTTGCCAATTTTCCATACTACGCCTTCATTGCTTCCATAGTTGGATACAATCCAAATATCTCATCTTTTTCGAATTTTCCAGTACTCAAGTAATCCCTTGCCAGGGGACTCGATTTTATCTGATTTTTCTATAGCTGCTTTATCAGATGGTTTCTTAAGTACCAGAGAAGTGTGGATACCAGATAATGGCGTAGGAGGGAAATCTGCATAATTCTTAGCAGTAAGAGGTACCAATTCATTGATGAGGTTTTTATTTTGTTCTGTCACACCCTTAATCTCTTTACCAAGACCAATGATTGCATCGATAATAGGTTGGTCTTGACGCTTGTGTTGTTCGTAAAAACCTCGATTCTCTGATTTCCAACCTTTGAAACGTTTGGACAAGTACTCTCGTAATTTCGAATTATCTTCTATTTTATGTTTCGTCATATTTTTGTTTATATTAATGGTTATTATATATTGTTTCAAGGTTTAAAAAGTCGTTGATTTTATTTCTAAAATTACCATTGTTAGGATTCTGAGTCTTGTCGATAGTAACAAATCCATAATCGTCGCATTTCTAACAAGATGAACAGAATTTTGAAAATTGGTTGTAATTTAAGTCTCCTCCCACATAATCATTGTTTACATGTTTCAAATTAGTATGATCTTAATGAAACAAACAAGTTAAGTTTGTATTATCTCGTAGTAATTGTTTGGGAATTTTGGAATAGGTTTCAGCTAGATAAAACAGTATATTTCTTTGTGACGACCCTGTGTAAAAAGATTCTAATTTATTTCTGATTTTTCAGAATAACATCATCGAATACCACAACAGAATTTTTTAAACATTGATCGAGAGGTTTTATTGTTCATGCAAATGTAGCTATGCCCAGTCCCTCGTACAACATCATGAGTTGTTGGTATTTCGGTTGTTCTAAACTCTTTTGAGAATACATACAAGTGTCTATTTTTCCAATCTAGCAAATTTGGGGCAAGCAAGAAAGTATCAACCAGCAAAGTGGTTTTTCCACAACCTGATGGGCCTGCAATGAGGCATCTTATGTTATCAGGTAACAACTCTCCATTTTTTATTAGTTTACACTACATCTGGTAAACGCTGTACCACATTCCATGTTGGTGTCAAAGAATTACCTGGTTTGATTCTACCCAACTTTTGTCTGGCAAACCTAACCATTTCACATACAATTTATTATTTTTATTTTTTAATATTTTCTCGATTAGATATGTATCGCGATATTTTGTTTTACTAAGTTCCTCTACATAAAATCTCCCTTTCAATATTTTGTTATGATTATCTTTATGATATATGTATTTCTATTCCCTGGTAAACTTGAACCACTGAGAATAACTCCGTACTCCATTTTTTAGTAAAACCCTGCTTGAATAACTGTTTATATTTACTGACCCTTACCTGATCCTCTATTTTAAACTTTGGCTTCTTGCTAGTATATTTATACTTTTTACAATAAACAGTAGAAATCAATCGTTACTCATCAGATTTGGTTACCTCAGCAGGTTTCATGTGAATAGTACTGTGTACTGCGTTGTTGTAATCATGAACTAGCTCGGGTAAAATTTGCACCCACTTCTAATTTCCATGTAGAGTAAATTGTCTAAACATGCGATTTTTTAATGTCTTGTTGAATCGTTCCACTATACTACCTTTCAGATCACTGTATGTAGAATAATGTTTAATATTATGTTGTTGCATTAACTTAGCAAATGTAGAATTGTAAAATTCTTTCCCTCTGTCTGTCTGTAAATATTTTGGTATCTTTCACTTACTAAGTATCGACTTAAAAGCCTCGGTAACACAATTACCAGTCTTGGATTTTAAGGGAACAGCCCATGCATATTTGCTAAAGGTATCAATAACTGTAAGCATATATTTGTAACCATGATTTATCTTATCCAATTTTTTAAAATCCCGCTTAGTAGGGCCATCTCAATCAGATCAGCCTGGAAGAATTCATTTATACATTTTGTTACTACTTGCGACGGGCTGGTTTTAATTATTCATGAACAATATCTTCTCTTGACATCGATTTCGATGTGAGAATACCGCATAAAATGGATTGTCCTCAGGGTATAACCGCTTTATGTCAAATACTAGCTTGTCACGAATTTCAATATCAAAAACTGATAATTGTTCGTCGTCATGTACATTATATTTATTGGTAGACTCATGCCAGTATGCAATAGGTATTTGAACTGCCTTGTGTATACCATCTTTTCGCACTATAGTAAACTGAGTAACTTCAATATGTTTTTCATGTTTTAGAAAACTAAACTTCAGAAATCGTAAACTACCATCAACAAAAAATTCATGTACCTGATTGTACGGATATAATTTGTAAACGTTGCCAGCATTGACGTACGTCCAGTGCCCTCGAGCATTTGGAACACTTTGTAACCTAACAATTTCCATAGAATAAAATTGACGAGTATCTGCGTCATCTAGTCTGCTTAATACCGGCTCGAAGTGTTCGTTGATAGTACGAACCAACTCATCGTAGCTATGATTGATCATGAAGTTGAGTAGCAAAACCTGATGAAGCAGATTATTGACTTGCTTCAAGAGTGGTTATTTGTAACGTAATATAAGAAATAATCTCCTGTAAATTTTCTAAAAGTTTCTATTTAGAACTCTGTGTAGCAAGATCGTGTACTTGACTTCTAATTTCTGTAAATAATGCATGTAGTTCGTTAATTATTTGATTGTTGGGGAGACTAGCAACAGTTTCTCCGATTTCCGTAATTTTTTCTTGAATGTTTTTGATATCCTCATATTTTAAAATTCGATGTTCTGCTCTCCCCATAGCTCTGATTTCCTGAGAAGTAGGCAAAGCAGCTACAGTATTCTGTAGTGTGGTAAGAGTTAATTTTATAGCATCGCGTTCTGTTGCATCAGCTTCATTTTTCAAAATTTTTTGCAGTTGCGTTTTTGTCATCCTGCGTAGGTGTAGACTGTTGCAGTGTCTCTAATTTACTCTGAATGTCGTCAATAAGATGATGGAAATGCGATAATTCTGATTCAGTATTCAAGCTTACAAGCTTAGTAACTTGCTGTTGAACTGTAGCTAGAATAAGCTCACTTCTCATAGTTGCCATACTATCTTCTATGTGAGCTATAGTACCCTGTATGATCCTCAAATCTCCATAAGTCTCCAACTGTAATTTGATGCCAGCAAAGCTCCGAGCAATAGCATTTAATTCAGAAGATGAAGGTAAATTATTGATAAAATCTTCCAATGTCTGTAGT
Organism: Lepisma saccharinum; assembly: GCF_977018435.1. Classification (NCBI taxonomy): domain Eukaryota; kingdom Metazoa; phylum Arthropoda; class Insecta; order Zygentoma; family Lepismatidae; genus Lepisma; species Lepisma saccharinum. The sequence goes on from NC_139237.1 coordinate 25,597,867, forward strand.
TTCGATTGAACTTCTGTTATAGCCGTATGCAGTTCATCTGTCTGTAATTCAGATTTGATACTTTGCAATGTAGATTGAAACTGTTCTTGCACTTTAGCAATACTAGCATTTACCTGCTCATATTCTTCTTGAGTTTTGATATTCTGGATGATGGTTTGCAGTTCGGTACGAATACTATTTGCCTGGTCAATTGCTGTTTCAGCTGTTCGGTATTCGTTATCTGGATTTGTCTAAATTTATCAAGTTCTTTGTTCAAGTTGGCAATATTTTCTTCTAAGTTCTGAAGATTGTCTCTTGAAGCTAAATTAGTATATTTCTCAAGCAAAGATTTGAGTTCTCCATCAACTTTTACAATAGGATCAATCAGTTGAGTTTGAAGATTTGTATTCTGTGCTTGAATATTTAGATTTAGCGAAGGGCGTGGGTGGGCGTGTGTGTGCGTTTGTGGGTGTGGGTGTGCGGGGTTGAGTGTCACGTACTATTACTCGTAAGAAATTATGACACTCGTACCAAGTGTGAGTTGAAAAAACACAGATTTGCAATAGTATAAAATCGACAAAAACATCATCAAAATAGGTTTACTAATGTGGTTCAATTAATAAAAATAATAGGCCTCGTACCAAGTGAGAATTTGAACTTACCTGATTACACTACTCCCCACGTATCCCCCTTTCTATAAAAAAGTAACATGTCCACATCCGATATCAACTTCCAACTTGATCCTGGTCTGGAGCAATATAGCAGACCACGGCAAACTAGGAAGACTGTAGAAGTATGCTGGATCTAATTTATAAATATTTGTTGCTGTTTTTTTGAATACCTGAAAAACATCAGCAGGTATTTTTATGTCTAATTTGAGATATCCATATTTATAATCGCCAAGAGTATTGCATCTCAATTCCTTCCATATTAATTTCGCATGTTCGTATTCGTCATTCGTAATTACGGTTTTTTTCAGTTGACTGAAGAAATCTTCTTGAGGTGGGAGAGTGTCATCGAAAATTTAGATATATCGGTTACATATTCGTAAGATTAAATGCCTTTACGTTAAATCAGTTCTACGTGTATCATGGGGAAAGTAGCTTTTGTAATTTTAAATTTACTCGCTAAAGCATCGAGACTTGCCCATAGAAGAATCTAGAAACTTCATCTCTATGAATTCATTCGTTCCTGGAATTTTAACTTTCTTACTTTTAGAAATATAACGTTCTTCGTTTTAAACAAGAATATCTATTTTTTTGCGTATCGTATCCAAGATTCCTAATAAAAATTGGAAGTCGTAATTGGATCCATTGTGAAAAAATATTGGTATGAATTTTGGCTTCTGGATCTTGAGGTTGCAGGTGTTACAGATTCCACTAATGTAGTTTCCGGTGAAATGATTATGGTGAAATACTTTCCGATTTTCATCCGTGAAATGTTGTCACACACCGGACACGTTTCAATGTTATTGTAAGATTGAAGTTCACTACTGGATAATGGAAGCATTGGTTTTGATTGGCATAAGATGCTTCCAATGTTCTCAACCTCCTCCACCATCTTTTTAAAAAAGAGTTCAAAAAGATTCGGTCCGAGATATTTATATGGTTTATCTATCCTATCCTGCCAAACAACAACATATCAAAACTGTTTGGATCATGAAGCTGGTACGGTGTTGTGGAAGAAAATTCGAAATGAGACAATGGTTTGAGAAAAGCCTCAAAGTCTACAATGATAATGGCAGGATGTTCCAACAAGGCTTTGTACATTACAAATTTTTCGAATTCATTTGTTTTGGGCATCAACATGCGAGCCGGTCTGTTAACTCCACACTAGACTTTATGTTCAGCAAGTTTTTGTTTGAAAATTTCTTGATTTTGGAAATGTTGGTAATTACGTTGGTCACGATCGTCGAATACGTTTAAACACCTTGGACAAACTTCGAAGTGTGCCGGAAGCTTGGTTATTTGGCTTCTGACCAAGCGGGAGAGTGAACGAATTAGCGTGTAATGATGAACTTCATCGTCAGCAATAAGAAGCAGATTGATTTCCATGGCTTCTTCATCAACAATATTGGTTATCCTAACGGGATGCACAAAATGCTTAACTGAAGTATACGAATATACGTTTATAGCTAATCGTTTTCCTTCTCCATTTCATGCCCTGTTTTATTGTCAGTATTATAAATGTTCAGCACAGCTCTCTTATGCTGAATTTCTACTAGAAGTGGAACGTAGCTCGAAGTAGATACAGGTGTAAATTTGTTTACATAAGCGATTAATCTGTGAGGACGGTCACATAAAGACCAACCTGATTCCTTAGAATCGAATTCATCGTGTTTCCTAATCAATTCACTAGTAAGATTAGAATAACAAAGGTTCAAATTATCAACGTCTGCCAAATAAAGAACTTGGTTTTTCGTTTTGTAAAAAAAATATTTCTTGTACCATTGGTTTTCACATATTTACAGATTAGATCAACATATACTTTTATGGGGCTGTTATCCAGTTTCTTTTTCAAAATATTTATGATAGGTGTTTTAATTTCACTCAAGAAGTTTGAAATATCACAGCCTGGTTTCGAAATAAAAAGAAACTCCAGGAGTTGGTTGTTGAATGCAGATCTAATCGGTTTTTGCTCATTAGACATCTTAATTTGTTTGGTAGTAGAAGCTTCAGTTTCAGGATTATCATTTTTTTCAATATTCCATGTCCGGTTGATGCCTTGCAAATTTTCATATGTTTACTTAAATTAACAATGCTAATTATTTTCCCACATTGAGTACAAGGCTCAGTAGGTAACAAACGATATATTGTGTAATGGTATAGTGGGGTCAGTTGCGGTTGCCAAAAATATTTAAACTGGAAGCGGCTTTGGGCAACAGCAACTGTGAGTGAAAATAAGACACGTACTATAGATCACAAATTATTAATTTTGCGTCGTACTTCTCACGCGATAATGCGGAGTTTACGGGCAAAATCTGCGAGAAGCACGAGGCAAAGGCCCTGTAAGAGAATACAAATATAAATTTGTCGAAGGGTCCGGCAATGAATGGCACCTTTATGCTTTCTCCATTGCGAATGGTTTTTTTACGTAATTAAGTTAACGTTATTCCCTCTCCTTCTTATATCGTTGCTATGCCCCAATGATCACCTTACATTTAATTTGCTATTGACTAGTAATGTACGTATCTTACACTGGCTTACGGACAAGAATGCAGGTAGCAAAAATATACTATTTCAAATTTCAATTTTTAACAATATATATATATATATATATTGTGCAATTTATTGCGTATTTTGTCAAGACAATACGACTTATAAAAAGAGTGCAAAACTAACAATCAATCCGTTCATGCAGAAAGATACAACGCTCAAGACGTGCAACCACGCTTGTTAATTCACAGCACGGCCTGCGTGCATTACTACAATCATTAATATTTAATCACCTGCCAATTACAGATAAATAATACATACACGTACATATTTGTCAACGGATATCAATGATGTCGGCACAAAACCCCAAAACAAATCAAAACTTCTCCTCTCTCTAGTACGTGTTTCAAATACACTATATGTTCCCTTTTATTTGACTAGTAACCTTTAGATACATGTATATCCAAATTCTTGTTCTGATTCTAGCGCATTTTTAATGCTACCGTTAAAGGGAGCAATAGGGATGAACAGTTCTGCAAGAATTAGCGGGTTCGAAGAAGGATTATACGTTATTTTTACAAATTCTAGTTCAATTAGTTGCGATTTTTGCATCATTGGGCAAACGTTAAATTAACACGCAAAACGTTGCAATGCAGGATCGAAGAACACGACCTGCATGTTCATTAATTTGGTCTACACCTGCTCAGAGGTTATTTATACGTGCGTATCAAGCTTATAGCAAGAACAAGCATTTGCACAAGGACCGCCAAACATGATTTAATTCAAGTTCAACACATACATGTGCCCAAATTCCTTTTTTTTTTTGTATAAAAACTGGCATTTATTCACTTATTCTGTTCAATACACAAAGGGGGGGGGTCAAAAACACAAAGGTTTCGTCGCGTTAATATAGGATGAAACGGAACGTTAAATACAGCAAATATACGGCAATGTGTTTTGCATTCCTAATGCCACAGCAATGAGTTTACGTACCTAACAAAATGTTCAGCCCAAAAGCCAAAAGACACCCGTGCTCGATTGCCGTCCTTATCCCTTTTTGCTGTGTCCCATTGCACGAGTGGTGCAAACGGCTGGCTTCTATTTGACACGCAGCATGGCTAGGACGTCTCTCGCTGATGAGGAAGGAGGTGTATATACAGCAAAAACTGGTTGTGTGCCGTTTCGTTCCTGGCGATCAAGTGTGTGGGACTGTGTGCCGAGATTTACGGCAAGCCCGCTAGTAGAGAATCTGCCACTAGAGGCAGCACATGGAGTGCTATCAGGGGCGACGCCATCTGATGGCCGAAAATTGAACCCATGATCATTATTATAATTCAATTTTCTTTTATGGAAGGTTTACGAATGTATAGTATTCGAAAACGTTACAATTGTTGAACCTGTTTCGCTACATCTTGCCCTATGCTTGCTAATATTAGTTTTGGAGATTAATTTCACGCAAATAACACATTCGATGAAATTGGTAGATGACATTTTTTTAATATGCTTTAAGTAAATAACAATAAGACGCACAATCAACTCAAAATTCAATAAGATTATATTTAGTAGAAAAAAACATTTTAAACTTACGATAAGTGATAGAATGTAACTTAAAAAACAATAGTTATAATTATATTTTTTTTCTACTCTGGTATTTATATATAAATTTTCTCGGGAAAAAACACAAAATTCAATACAAATAGAAATTCATACAAATTCAATCTGTGTGAAAAATGACTTGAACCACCTTCAAAATAAAATAATTGTAGCTATTACGATAAAATTTTCAGCTATGTTATTTACAGAATTTCCTTAGACAACAAGTAACATCTGATCACATCAAAACTTTTAACACTGCAACAACACATCCGTACTCTTCAAACACTCTCACTATACTGACTGATCTGTGCGAAAACCCTTTAAGTAACCTAAGCGCGGATGAAAACATCCGAAACAGTAAGTCAAACCGAAGACATCCATTACGCCATAACCAACAACACGTTAGATACGGGTCTGCGTATACAGAGTTGCAATAGTATAAAATCAACAAAAACATCGTCAAAATAGGTTTTCCACTGTGTTTAAATGAATAAAAATAATAGGCTTCGTACCAAGTATTACTTTGAAGGAACCTTATTAGTCTACTCACCTTTGTCTGAAATCAAGGTCGATCGCGCGGAGACAACCCAGTGCTTGTTAGAGAGGAGGATTATCTCCCAGTACCTGCTACTGAAGATCAAGTGGAGCCTCCAAATGCGACGTGTGAAAATTTACCTGTTAGGAGATCACATAGATCAAGACGACCGCCTGACCGCTATGTTCAAACTTCATGAAACGGGAGTCTCTTCAGCTAAGGGGGGGGGGGGGTGAGAGTGTCCTATACCGATTGAACATATACGCCTGACTTGATCTTCATCAGCAGTGAACACCAGACATGGTTATTAGGTGTTGTTTCTCATCAGTCTGTGTTAACGTTTCTGTCATGTATGCCTCAAAGTCACATCCGTTACTCCGTGACGAGACTTCTTGCTTTATACCATTATGTATGCTGTTGTACTAATTATGTTATTTGTTTCGTGAATTTTACACTTTTGTTTGTGTTGCAAATTCAGTCGTATTATTTACTCCATTTCCTGGATCACCGAAGAACAGAAAGAACCAGAAACGCAACACGTTATCTCTTATTATTTCGTATGTTCAAAATAGGAAACAGCACATGACTTACAAACAATCAGATCCACATAAAAATATTGTAAATTCTGGAGTCCCGAAAGGTTCGATCCTTGTAAAATTATGTATATTATATTTATAAACAATTTGCTACATAAACTTCAGCATTACAAATTTCTCAAATACGCAGACTATGTTAAACTGAATAAATAAACTAATTGCACTCAAGAAATGTTAGATCTTAAGATGATATAAATGTTCTTTATGATTGGAGTATGGGTAACGATCTAAGGTTTAATATTAAAATGTATATTTATGGTATTATTGATGAATATACATACATATGAGTATTCATACAGAATTAGTTATGAAAAGCTGGAAAAAGTGTACTCTGACAAAAATATTTGTTTTGTTGTTGATTGTAATATATCCCTTGAGGATCGGATCTTGAATCTCACAATAAGCTCAAAGAGCATAACTAATTTAATGGCCATTATGCTATTGTATAACAGTATGAAAAGAAGTATACTGGAATATACGTCGGGTGTGTTGTGTCCTGGGTTTATATTTTAAAAAGATAGAAAGAGCAAATTAAAAAAAATATTGATGCAGTACTTACACAACAAGATGAATCAAGTATCTGCTTACGAGATAAAATTATATTGTAAGTATTTATTGAAAGACTTTTGTTATGCAAAGCTCTGTAATAGGAGAGTATTAGCACAACAAATATTTCTTTACAAAAGAGTAAATGGAATTCTGGATAATAGCAATATTCTTCATCAATTTAAATTCATATTTTGAATGTGTGGGACTTACTCACTATAATATATAAGCATAAAATCAATATAAATATGTCATATATTTATGTAAGTAATAAACATATATTGATTTCATGCTCAACTTTAAATTTAATACTTACTAGAAAATCTATTCTTCGAATGCGACACCTTTTACTCTGTGATATCTCGAGAACAGAAAACTACTAATCAATACCTTTATTCAGACTCTGTTCTACATATAATAATTCATATTTCTACAATGCATGAAAATCTGGATTTCAATCTGCCACTTTCCTTGTATCTAAAAGAAGAAAAAAATTGAAACAGACTAGATATACATATGTGAATCCATTCTGCTGTGGTTTATTTCTACTGTACTCTGCCTTATTTTCCATTATTCTGAAATTAATTTACCTTCTATTTTCCTTACTTTTTTGTATCTATGGTGACTATGTATCTCATATATGTGCTATTTTTTATTTTTTCCATTCAATACTATGTGAACTCTATGTTCTGAACAATTTATATATACATACGTATAAGGTTGGACATATCTTCCTTTCCTGCTGTACTTCACATATTACCTTGTGTGTATTTATATATGTGTTTGTGTGTGTGTGTTTGTGTGTCTTTGAATCATCTACACTGTTATATGTTTGTTATTATTTGAATAATGTAAGATTTCCTGTTATTGGAGATTCCATCTGTTGGAAGTAAATAAATAAACATGGATTAGAAACTATGTCCCTTAAATTTAAAGAGGAATTATTTTAAAACAAAATGCTTATGAAATATTTGGAACTAATATGGATGGGAATTTAGGTGAGTAGAGAAGATTATTTAATTTAAAAGTGCACAATCTATATTACGTCCAGGAATTATTAGAATAATTAAATAAAACTCAGGTACGAAGGGAAGAAAGGTATACAACAATATTGTTGGGAAACTTGATGGTGAGAGAGCAATAGGAAGCTCAAGATGAAGATGGAAGCACGAAGGTGAGATGGACTTGAAAATAGTCGATACAGATTGAAAGAATTGATTGATCTTTCCCAGGAAAGGGACAAAGGGAAGAGTGATGTTGCTGCATCCATTCACCTTCGGGTTTAAGAAAGCTAGAGAGGAAGTTACTTAAGAATATTTTGATCAGCCGAACTTGCATGTTTTATTGGTGAAAACAAAAGTAGTAAAGTACATATTTAACGAAATAAGTTTTGTGTGTATGTATGTGTGTGTTTGTGTGTGTTCGCATTGATGCACGTCCATTTACACAACAATATTTAGAGTTGTTATTATGATGAACGCAATAACAAATAATAAAAACAACAAACAAACTTGATGAGTACGTGTACTGATCATTATGGTGTTTGACGATGATGATGATAACAATACTTATAATAATAATATTATCAATAATAATAAATGCTACCGTAATTTTTGAATGCTTTAAATATTATTATCTTTGGTTGTAGTAGTAGTAGTAGTAGTAGTAGTATTAGTTGTAGACTAACACTCTTGCCATTCATTAGTAGTTATGATAAACTCAATATGCTGACCAAGACAGTAATTTATTGTATTATAAAACATAAACTAAACGTAACAACATTTCAACTTTCTAGCATAGGCTTCTTCATACTCTGCACCAAGTACAAATGTAACAAGGTGTAAAAACAGCACGATATATATATACAAACATTACTCAACTCCAGACTATTATAAAGTTTTTCTGGAACATTCTAGCAGGTGGCTTTCCCTTGTCAACTGTACTTTCACCTAAAAGCCTAGAAATATTTACATCAATTTAGAATGTGATTGGACTATTTATCTCACGATCTTTTTCCTTCATTCTTCTTCTTTCTTCTCTCCTCTATCTCTCTTGTCCTTTCCACTCTTTCTAACACCTTCTTCCATTCTTTGTTTAACTTCAGTCCCCCATTCCAGTTCATTGCGTCTTCTTCACCTTTCTTCTCTATTTCCTTGGCCTCCTTCCACTTTCTCAATAGTAATATCTTCTTCTTTCCTATCTGCTTAGCTTGATCCCACTCGATGTTATGTGCTGTTTTTCTCGTGTGTTCAAATATCGCATTACTCTCTCTTAACTCGTACATCATCCCTATGTTGTTTCAACCTGTCTTTCAGCCTCTTTTTCGTTTCTGCTATGCACACACACTGACATTCTTTACTTTTCACTACGTAGATAATCCCTTCCTCTTCCCTGTTTTCCTTTTTATTGTTTGCATTCTTCGCTAACCTTAAGATGCTTCTCCCTCCCTTCCTGTAAGTTTTAGTGCCCGCTTTCCTAAGCACTTTACATATCTTTTCTGTGGTCATCCTCATACTCCATATTCCAAACCTTCTCTCTTTTTATTTATCTTCCTCGTATTCTTTCTCATCCAATTTTCTCCTGCCACTTTTCTTCCTTCTTCTGTTTATGTCCAGTCTATCCTCCTTCTCAAACCATTCTTTTCAAGCTATTTTCATATGCTATTTATTTTGCTTTCTTTTTCACATTCTCTCGTGCATATTTTCTTGATTCTGTTCTCCATATTATTTGCAAAATTCATTTTTGTCACCTCACTTACATCACCTCTTTTGTGGCAGAATACCACTGTTGCACACTCCTTCTGATGCCAAGCAGTTTCATTTTTTTGTCCTCTCTTCCTTTTCATTAATATACCTAGGTAGCTTAACTTGTCTCCTTCTTGTATTTCGAGTTCCAATAATATCCCTCTTCCTTCATCTTGTATTTCTTTGGCAAAGATGTCGAGCTGCCTCTTCGTTCCCTTCCATATGCCAAAACAATCGTCCACATATCTGCAAAACAGAATTATTTTGTCACCTCCTCTTTCTATCACTTTCTTTTCCCATCCATTCTTAACCAATTCAGCCAATGCTGGGCTTAGGCTAGAACTTATATTCAGTCCTTCACTCATTATCATTATTTTATCCCCCATTATACTGTAACCGTTATTCCAAATTCTTTCAAGCGCCTTCACTACCCTTTCACTATTCCATTCTCCTATGATTTCTTGTACCATTCTCTTTTTAACATTGTCCAAAACGTGTCCAATCTTGATGCTAGGGAACATACTTTTTACGTCTAAGCTAAACATTATCGTCTTCATCTCATTTAACTTAAGTCCATTTACGAGGCACACTACTTGTTCACTGTTCTTAACTGCTCTTCTCTCTTGCTGTGTTACTAACATTTCACTAACTTTCTTTATTTTCTTTTCCAAGGTTCCAAAATATTGATTCTGCAGTCCATTACTGGTTATGTGGGCGATTGTTTTGGCATATGGAAGGGAATGAAGAGGCAGCTCGATATTGTTGTAAAAGAAATACAAAATGAGGAAAGAGGGATATTATTGGAACTCGAAATACAAGAAGAAGACAAGTTAAGCCACCTAGATATATTGATAAAAAGAAAGAGAGGTCAAATAAATGAAACCGCTTTGCATCAGAAGAAGTCTACAGCAGGGGTGTTCTGCCACAAAGGAAGTGATGTAAGTGAGGTGACAAAAATACATTTTATAAAGAATATGGAGGACAGAATCAAGAAAATATGCATGTGAGAATGTGAAAAAGAAAGCAAAATAAATAGCCTATGAAACAGTTGAAAAGAATGGCTATGAGAAGGAGAATAGACTGGACGTAAACAGAATAAGGAAGAAAAGTGGCAGGCGAGAATTTGAAGAGAAAGAAAAAGAGGAAGGGAAAGAGAAACAGAGAAGGTTTTGGAATAAATATTAAGGGGAAGACCACACAAAAGGTAAGCAAAGTGCTTAGGAAAGCGGGCACTAAACCTTACAGGAAGGGAGGGAGAAGCATCTTAATAATAGCGAAGAATGCAAAGAAGAAAAAGAAAACAGAGAAGAGGAAGGGATTATCTACGAAGTGAAACGTAAAGAATGTCAGTGTGTGTTCATAGGAGAAACGAAAAAGAGGCTGAAAGACAGGTTGAAACAACATAGGGTTGAAGTACGACTTAAGAGAGAGAGAAATGCGATATTTAAACACATGAGAGAAACACAACATGACATACAGTGCGATAAGGCTAAGCAGATATGAAGGGAGAAGAGATTACTAGTGAGAAAATGGAAGGAGGCCAAGGAAATAGAGAAGAAAGGTGAAGAAGACAAAATGAACTGGAATGGGAGACTGAAGTTAAACAAAGAATGGAAGAAGGTGTTAGAAAGAGTGGAAATGACAAGGAGAGAGGAAGGAAGAAGAATGAAGGAAGAAGATCGTGAGATAAAGAGTCGAATCACATTCTACATGGAAGTAAATATGTGTAGCCTTTTAGGTGAAAGTACAGTTGACAAGGAAAAGCCACCTGCTAGAATGTTCCAGAACAACTTTCTAATAATCTGGAGGGGAGCAATGTTTGTGTATGTAGTATATTGTCCTGTTTTTGTACCTTGTTACTTTTGTACTTGGTGCAGTGTCTGAAGAAGACCTTGCTAGAAGGTTTAAACGTTACTTTTAGATTATGTTTTATAATAAAATTAATTACTGTCTTGTTCAGCATATTGAGTTTTTCATATCATATAATAAAACTTAATGTTGTTATAATTAGTAGTTAGTTTTCCGGCTATTGGCTTAAATCACTTTATGCACTGACTTTCACCTCGCTAGAGCAGATTCTGTCTACGGACTAGCCTCTTTTCTTGTTCTGTGAGACAATGGACATCACGTTAGAGATACACGTCATCCATCACGTCTCCAGTTTATGTTCACCACATTCATTACTCTTCATTCGTGCAATACCCCATATCATCTAACTCATAAGGCGTACTTGTTGGACAGTTATTATACAAATTTATAAGGAGTTGTTATTTAACTCTTCCTCACAACCTGCAAGACTCTCCGACATTTCCCTTCCCATAAGCTCTCCATTGCTATAGTCTGATCTGGTTCCATGCGTGCAGGATCCTGGGTGATACACGTTCTTTAAATTCGAAATATCAATTTTTATTGAAACAGTTGTATGCTGCAATCATACTTCAGCAAAGATTTATCAAGTTTAAATTACGATAGGAAGAAATTGTAATTAAAATTATATTTAATAATCTCGCTAACCCTATAGAAGGCCTCCCCGATGGCGCAGTGGTAGCATCGACGACTTTTAATCAAGGGGTCCAGCGTTCGATTCACGCAGAGGTACAAGTAATACGGATCCCAACTCAACTCAACTTACTCACTCACCCTATACATGCCTTTCTAAGCTATGTCTTGAACAGGATTCGCTCACGTTTTCTGAAGATTATAACGGTGTGACGATTCCGTTTACTGTAGATAATTGAAAAGCTGACAACTTTGGCTCCTTAATTTTGGGTAATTAATAGTCCATTTTTATAAAGACTATTCTATCACATGGAGGATTGCATTCCCTGTAGCATAATGCTGAATATAAATTATTCACCGAAGTGCAGCATTGATGGAGAAAATCAATCAATCTTGCTCGTTCCAGTATCCTACGTGAAATGCAACCAAACACTATTGCCAAACACTACAAGGTTGAAGCATGTTGCTGGTCCTTTATATATCAGAATGAAACCTTGCGTGGAATGTTAAAGTTGTATAAATGCAGAAAAAGAGTGGCAAAACACCCGGAAATATGCCGCCTCCACACGCATACGATTATACGAACGAGGGTATGCGATTATTCCCTCGTACCTAAAACTTTAAACCAAGGCGTCTGTTTTTCGAATAAAGGTTCTCCATTTTTGTTGTTCATTATTGTTCCACTTTGGGTTATGATTTTCTGTTAGAATATCTTCCTGTTCTAGTTTTCAGAACAGTGAAGGTTTACAATTTATACGTGAATCTTCCAATCCAACATCTTTATATATACTTGTATACACACACTGCTACAACTCTTACGCCCGGTTCGTTCAAGCATTGTTAAAACGCTCTTAACCAGGTGATAGTTAACGCATCACTAAGAATTTTGCAGCCTGTTGAACTTTCAATGTTCGCTCAAGCGTCGTTATAGGTCATTTAACTAATGACGTGTTAGAGGCCTCTTGCTTTGGTTTCTTGCTATTCTCATACTTTGATACGAGAAATGCAACGTTTTGATTGATTGCGCTGCGGACAGTAGACTGTGCCTACTGTCCTTTGGAAACATTTGTTTTGGGCCTTTTTTGTATAAAATACCAGGAACAGTAATAAATAAAGTAATGTGTAACATATAAACGCATGTATAAAATAAGAATGTTACTTGGGTATTTTCGTCATCACACCGAAAATGTTATGTATAAAGAGTTAAAAGTAAAGTAAAAAAAAGTAAAGTGTTCCCCTGTGCATAGCACCACGCCATGAAGGCGTATAGGGGGTGTGGGGGTAACGCCCCACACTTTCTTGATCCGGTCGTGAGTAGGGGTGATGTGATCAGCACCACGCCCCTGACCGCCTTTACCCCCCAGGGTTTCCCCCAGGTACCCATGTTATTCGACGCTTGGTGGGTGCCGGGGCCGCTTCCAACCGTTAGAAAAGTTCCCGGATTTGAACCGGCCGGGGATCGAACCCGGGACCTTGAGCATGGTAGTCAGACGCGTTACCGACTGAGCCACCGCGGCCACCTATGTATAAAGAGTTACATTGTAATTTTGTAAATTTGGTTTGTGACGTATTTTCAAGAGTATTCGGTCGCGCTCGGTCGAGTAAAGCCATCGGTCGCTGTTCAGCGCAGCTCTCACCCTTGCCTTTCAGTTATATTTCAACCCATTACATTTTTAAAATTTATTTGTTTTACTTGTAAGGATATTTTCATTATAATCCTTTGTATTCATTAAATTTTTGTTTCAAAATGTTGATCTGTTTTCAAGCAGCGTAGTATACATCGTCAAAGCTACCAAATCTCAAAGTTAACAAAAAGCACATGTTCCTCCGAGGTAGTTCCATCTGATCTCCATAAATCAAATAATATGATTTAAAATCAAGCAAAACATTTCGAATGTACTGTTCTCGACAAGAACATATAAGTACGAAAACTCACTAGAAACAGGAGAGACCTATTTAATAAATAATGCACAAATCTAAATTTAAAAAATATATATATAACGTAATCGGTTGGGTTACAGCTGTGCACTCACTCTGACAACACTATTTCCGCAACAATGGTCTCTATAATAATGCCGTTTGCGTTATCTCATAAACATTTGATCAGGTCGCTCGTGAAACTCTAAAAGTCACCTAGAGAGCACCGCAGGTCACCCGCGGCCAATGGAGGCTCAAAATTTATTATTTTACGGCTGCGAAAACATGTCACATGTCCGCTTCTGTTCATTCGGCACACTTTGGCGTCATGATTGTGTATTGCGAGTATTTGCCGAACTGTCCGCTAGAGGCGCTCTACTGCATTCAGCAATAATACGTTTGGTGAAAAACACAACACACAGTTAGACGTAGACTTTCGGCTTAAAATCACATGGAAGAAACAGAAACACCTCTGTCGTCGCCGAACGGAAATGGAAAGGACAACACCACGCCAAATGAAAGTCTAGGGGAACAGAGGTATTGGTTGAACAATTGATTGATTGATTGATTTGCCGTTTTAAGTCCACTTTTTGCACAGTAGTAGTATGATTTGACCTATTACTGGGTCGATAAAGTATAAACCCCCCTCAGGCAGATTTGGCTACACTTAAAACAAGCTCAACATGCCCATATGAGTTTTTTGCTCAAGTGTGGAACCCTGTCTAATCCAAGATTTTTGTAAAAATGCCCTCGGGAATTTCCCGTGAAAGTATGACCCCCCTCAGATTGATTTGCCTACACTTATAAAAGGCACTTCCGTGAGATTGTTGTCCATAAGCTTGTTAAAAATATGCCCCTCTTGATATTTTTTTTGGATACACTTAAAACTAAGCCAAACGTATTAACACACACACACACACACACACACACACACACACACACACACACACACATACGTGTAAACGTGGTCTTATAAGGCCCGAGTTAGTGTACATATGTTGTTGAAACCACTATAATTTGATAAATTAGCATAATCAAATTCATTTTAAAATGTCGAGACCATGCTTGTGATTACAAATACCACCGTGGTTTTTGAAAATTATCATTTATCCAGTTTTCCTGGCGAAAAAATGGTTACTATTCTTGTTGGAACCTGGTACCAATATCACCTGTCTGATTTACGTGTTGTAATTTTAATACAATTGCATCCGTTGTGGGTACCATTCAATATTGCAAAACCCGTCCAACCAATCACAATTCTTGTAGGTCACATGATTTCTTCCTGTGTGTAAGCAGCTACATGCCATACCGAATTGGGCAATAGTTGTGAAACGCGCTTTACGGCGTCAATTGAGAGCGCGTAGCTTTCACGCATCTGTCTCGTCGCAGTGCATTAGAAAGGGGGGGGGGAGAAAGCAGAGTTCCTCTCGCGGCGGAGTTAGGAAGGGATTAACTGCGGCGCAGTCAGTGCCGTACTTAAGGAGTTTTTGCCCCACTGTGGAATTGAGAAAATAATCACATTTACCCTAATCGCTGAATCTTAATTTTTACTTTGCATACTTTTATGTGTTGTTTGATGATTTCAGAAATCAAAGAAGGCTTGTGCGGCCTATCATGCGGCAACGGTGTGAAACGAAGCTCTTTATTGGAACGCTACCAAGCGAAACACAATAGGTAACAAGCGACAAGAGATACGTATCGCTTGGAACTGAACCCTCAGTAATCAGTTCGACCTTTCGCATTGATGCGAGAGGGCAAGCTGCAAATGTCGCTTGCGGGTCGATGCATTAGGTTTTTCGAGCATGAGCGGTGAATTTCTTTCTTTAGATTGAAGTCGCCAGTGTTCGTGGGTGTCCGGAAGGAGGCAAGGGGGGCCGTGCCCCCCTGGAAAATGAAAGTCAAACAAATTAAATATTTCACACATATAATTTCATTTAAGCCACAATAATAAGTGTTTATTAATGCACGAACATGATAAATTCAAATGTAAGCAATGTTTTTTGAGGGAACATTGGAGAAAATGTGGCTTATTTGCCCCCCAGGAAAAATACCTTCCTGGCCCTTCCCTGGAAAAAAAAAAACTGCTAACGTCCATGCCAGTGTTACCTGTCGGTTGTCGCCTGCCAGTTGTCGCTTCGATCTGAAGTCTCCTTGAAGGGGTCAGGGGAAGAATTCTGACGGAGGCGACAAGCGACAGTGTGCTTCCACATCGACAAGAGACACGGGTCCCTTTTGTCTTGTAGACTAAAACATTCACCGCCCGTGCACGACAACAAGTGGAGGCGTTACGATGCACAACATTGATAAAGTAGCCAGTTTGAGTGACACAACCAAGCGACATGCAATATTTGCAGTTTACCGTGCTGTATCAGTTCGAAACGAAGCATTGATTACCGAATCTTGTCGCTTGTCGCGTTACGCTTCGGTCTGGAATCTGCTTAAACGGCAGGCGACTGACGACATGGAGATTTTATACCAAAGCAACAAGCGACATTAGAAAATTCAATATAAGGCAAAACATTCACCGCGCATGCGAGAACAAAAGTACGAAGCGACATGATGCACAGTATTAACATAACTGGCAAATCAGAGCGACACGCAAGCTACAAGCGACACCTGCATCTTGTCGTGTCGCTTCTGTTCTAAAAGTTCAATTCATTACTGCTGGTTCGCTTCCAAGGGACAGGTGTTGGTTGTCGCTTTCGTGTGAAATCTCCCTTACAAAGCAAAAAAGCTGCAAATGACAGACGACAAGTGACAGGCGACAAGCGACAGAGATAATTCACACAGAAGCTACAAGCGGCAAGCGACACTCGCACAGTTAGTTTAAATTCAAACATTCACCGCGCATGAGCTAACAAGAGCACGGTATTGAGAAAATTGCCTAATCAGAGTGACACATCCAACTTGTCCTGTCGCTTTCTGAATGCTGGTTTGCAAGTTGAGCGTGTCACGTGCCTCTCGCCTCTGAAAGCTACACCAAGCCATTGTTTTATTCAATTCTCCTCAGGGAAGGAAGATAATGCTTATACAAATACAGTCTCCGCAGATCATTTGCGAAGCCACTCATTATATTTGAAACTCTATTTTCTGTGCACACTCAGCGTGCACTATAATCTACCGAAGCGGCTCTAACAATTTATTTGCTGGAACTATAGTGGAACCACGAGCAAAACAACTTGCGCAGACCCGCGGCTCCTGTGCACCGTACCCCCACAAGTAGGGGAGGGGGAGAGTGGACAATGCTTCCTTATGGCCCGAGGTGGAGGGAAGAAGGGAAAGTTGTGCGAGGACTTTTCGTCCCAAGGTTTTTTTCCTTGTGGTCGATCTATAGGATCTCACTTTCTTCATCGTTGTGAAGGGTCACTCGCAATAGAATTGTTACGATTTTGTCTCTCTGCGTGAGAACAGAATTTGGAGACTATAGTCGACAAAAAATTACTTCTGTTAGAGTTATTACGTTTGTGGAGGAGGGTGGTGCTTCAGATGGTTGTTCCATGTAGACTGTACATTTGAACAAAACGAGCAAAGGAAAAAGTCACTTATTTCATTTCTTTGTAAAATGAATTAAGTGTTAATTTACCAGAAGTCCAGTACAGTAAAACTATCCAAGTATATAATGGTGTGAGTCTTAATCGACATTTTAATTAAACCTTTCTTCACAAACTGATTCAAAATTGAATAGGGCAGTGATTCCCAAAGTGTGCTCCGCGTCGCCCAGGGGTGCAATATTTTCACTGAAATGTCACTTACTTGTTAGTCTACAGATGGTTTTAGATATGATTGTTCCAAACATTTGCTTATTTAGTGCTTTTTACATAAACAATGTTTCTGAATTTGAAATATGTGCTTATTTTTTAACTTAAGGCAAGCAACCTAACAACACTAACTTAGCGTTGCAAGTTTTAGATAGGCCTATGCCTACATTCTGACTTGGGCGCCGCGGAAAAATTTGAAAACTACGAAGTTTGGGATCCCCTGAGATAGGGCATAATTGTAATACTCGTAATGAATGATTGACGTATAAACTTGATGTGAAGCGTACAGAAATGTTTGTTTCGCGAATGGAGCGAACAATAAAACGTTTTATAAATCTCATTCCTTGCAACCACCCATTCACAGTAACTGTTCATCAACTGACCTCTACTTCCACGTCACCCATCAAGTCTGCAGGTGTTCCTTTGCGTCCTAGCACAAGCATTTCGTTTTCGCGCCTTTTTTACCGGACGCCCGGTCCTTTCTTACTTCGGTAGTTCTTCTCACAGTCAAGTAGCAGGGGTACGAGTTCCACCTAAGGCCTCCACGATGGCCATGTCGAAATCCGTGGCGGACTGGTTAGCACGGCGCGCTACGACGCCAGGGGTTCCGGGTTCGAGTCCAGGGTAAGGCACTGGTATTTGTGTTTGTCCAAATGAGAAAAACTGAAAATTGTGAATAACCGAGAAATGAAAATCTTGAGAATATACTGAAACACGGGGGATACTTCCGGTTAGGGGTATTCCTTAAAAAATGGCGTAGTGGTTGCTTCGTCGCCTTGTAATCAAGGGGTCCCGGGTTCGATACTCGGTGGAGGCATTTCATGGTTTGGATTCCACTTTGAACTGTAGGTCCAGTCCCGATTAGCCTTACTGTGCATAAAGCGGACTTAAAACACCAACTCAAACAAACGAGTTCCACTTGCACCAAAAGCAAGCATACAGTCAAGAAGTTTAAATATCGTATGTTTTCATGTCGTTACCCAGTCTCAAACGCAGGATAAAAAAAGAAACACGATTAAGAAAAAGAAATGAACCAATGTTCTCGAGGCCGAGTTGGGAGAAGTATATTATGGTAAATAATCATATTGTAGTCACGGACACTTCTGTGTTGTAGCAACACTATTGACTTTCAATGGAATCATTACTACCCAGAAGCGTTTCTGTACAACCCTAAACTGATGTTGCGTCACATTTTGTTGGTATGTCGAATAAGAAACTCTCATAACATGTCGCAATAAAACAAGTGGCTTCACCAAACTGAGGTAGAGGCGAACACGCCATTATTCTGCACTGTTATCTCAAGAGTCCGATATTAGCAACAGAGGGAGACATTTCTTAGTCACAAGAAATGTTTTCAATTCACTACTTATAAAAAGTATATGGTGTCGTCTTGGCAGAACGAACTGACCTGACTACAAAAGCACAAGAAGCTAACTGTCTCGATTATTGCGATCATACGGTCTAGTTTTATTATTGTGTGTAGTTTTACCAACTAACCTTGAAAGAAACAGTTTGGATCGACGTACACACGGAACATTTCCAACCAATGGCAGCACAAAACATGTCGCTACTAATACACATAAACGTTGTGCAACAAGCCTACGAGCATAAAATGAACAATGTCTATTTTATGGTGATATTTTAAGACTTTAGATTTCAATGTCTTTGGAAAGGTGTAGAGTTCTTAACATAAAAAATACTAATAAATAATATGAATGTGAAACATGCAAGGGTAAAGTAAAGTGCATTACAGCGTTGCGTGGATGTAGTTGTAAGGGGTCACATATTATATCTCACTTAATGTCCCACTATTTTGGAACATTTCTTGATTTAGGGCAGTTATTTGGAAAATATTGACCGTCGACGAAGCTGCTATGCCTGCAGTCCTCTGTAGAAGACACAGAAAATCTCAGTCCGGATACGAGTGCATCAGCTCAATCTATGGCGTAAACTCGTTCCGACTTTTGTAATTGTTAATCGGCCCAGATTTGAAAGCACCACTGATGCAAGGCCTCTTGTTGAGTGAGCGTGTCATCCGTTTCTTTTCCTACCTCCTAATTTGTGATGGCGGACCTCACGCAAAAAGTGCATAATTTTAAAGAGTGGGAAGTTGCATGAATGTTTACTATACAGGGTGTCGCAAAACTCTTTCAACAACGCTTGGGAGCTGGTAGATATCATAAAAACAAGTAACTTTTCCCTATAAAGTTTACCTCGAAAGGACTTAGTTTCTGTGTTATAAGCGCTTAAAGTCTATCCTGTACGTATGCAACCCAACACAGCAAACGCTTGTTCTGACATAACTAGCAGGGGCGCGTGGCAGGGTTGCCACTAGCGTTCCTCGTTAAGAGAGACGACTTAAAAACAACAACTTGGGAGTCTTGCCTGAGCAAAATCCAAAACATTAATTATACTTGCGATGTTGTAAGAAGGATTCACAGTATTTATAAACTGACCAAAACAAATAATGGGCAGACTGAAATTCAAGATTACTCATTCTAAAATATCTTCTTAATTGATTGATTGATTTGGTTTATTTTAATTCGCTTTTCTGCCACCTTTGGCTAATCGCGAAGATGAGGATGATATGATGAAATAACAAATGACACCAATGTCTAGACCAGGATTTAAACCCGAGACACCTGGCGCCGTAGCGAGCTGTGCTAACCACATCACCACGGAGTGTTTCGTACATCATGCAATATCAACAATTGCAAGGGACACGTGATATAGGGGAAATCCACGAACGAACAAATGTAAGCATGATGTGTTTGCTGCCTCGTTTCGAACACGCAGACTGAAATGTAGAAATTTTCAGCGAAAAATGCAGGCTCGGCCAGGACTCGAACCCGGGTTATTACAATTTATTTGAAAATTATTCCTTTCTGTAATAGCGTTATTGCTAATCGTGTTTGTCTCATAAGAAAATAATTGCGAGGCTCTTTTCATTTAATGATTGATTGATTCATTGCTTGATTGATTTGCTTTATTTTACTTAGTTGTTTGTGCCACTTTTGGCTAATATACGAAGATGGTGATGAGTGATGATATGATTAAATTGATGAATGTACACTCACAAACATACATGCCCAAGCCGGTATTCGAACCCAAGACCCCTAGCTTATTTTAGAAATCAGTGGCAACCTATAAATTTTACCAACTGATATGCATGTAAGAAAAATTATGTGTTTCAAAAATTGGTATCAAGAAAATTCCAAGGATTATTTGCAATACTAGGAACATGCGAATTAAAAACTTTCTCTCCCCCTCTCTCTCTTTCTCTGTCTCTCTCTATCTCTCTCTTTCTCCCCACTCAAACTGGTTAATCTTGAATGCTCTATTAAAGAAGTTGTAGGAAGAAATTAATATTTCACTGAAGGGAATCACATTGAGTTCGGTGCATACTTACTGCCTGTACTAGTTTGTTCTGCACTTCACGATATCGTTTGATATTGGTACATCAAGAGAAATCCTCGTAATTTACACTCTTTTCATGTGTGCGAATTAGTTTTCTCATTTTGTGTCTTTGCTTAGCATTCTTATCATGGAACGTGAAAAAAAATAAACAAAAGGAAACCATTGAGTACACGTCATAAATTGTACATATTTATCATTCATTGTAGCAACTTGATATCAACATTGAAATGTAAGAGTAATATTTTCGGAAGGCACCAAAATGTCAACTTTTAGTTCACCCTGGAAACAACGTTTTGTAGTAAACGAGCGAGATTCTGACATCTAGATGAATTTCCGGAATAATTCGTGTGAATTTATATTATTCTCATTGTACGTAATTTTCCTACACTTTCGGGCTAATAGTAAATACGAGGACATAAGATTCAGTGACATTTTTGTCCAGGTCGAAACTCGTGTCCGGAACATTCGGTAGAGAGGGCTCATGTGTTGATCACTAAACGTACTCAGTCACCGAAATGGTTCAAGAATATTCATCTGCCGGAGATTTTTGTTTCTTTTCAGCCTGCTTTTTATAACGAACTCGATTTGCAATAGCGCTAGTTCACTTTATTTCTAATAAATAAATTGTAATAACATTACAGTCTGAGTGTTTGAAACGAGGCAGCAAACACATCATGCTTACATTTGTTCGTTCGTGGATTTCCCCCATATCACGTGTCCCTTGCAATTGTTGATATTGCATGATATACGAAACACTCCGTGGTGATGTGGTTAGCACAGCTCGCTTCGGCGCCAGGTGTCTCTGGTTTAAATCCTGGTCTAGACATTGGTGTCATTTGTTATTTCATCATATCATCCTCATCTTCGCGATTAGCCAAAGGTGGCAGAAAAGCGAATTAAAATAAACAAAATCAATCAATCAATTATGGAGATATTTTAGAGCGAGTAATCTTGAATTTCAGTCTGCCCATTATTTGTTTTGGTCAGTTTATAAATACTGTGAATACTTCTTAGTTCTTAAATTCTTATTTATATTTTATTGCTGGAACAAATTAACATTTCTCAAACAATTACATTACATTTACATGTAAATGTAACGTAATCGTCTATTTTGACTGTTAATGTCCTTTTTTAGTACCTGAAAAGTTTCAAAAGATGAACAGAATAGTGTGTTAACTAACTGCTACGATCCTAGCTAGTTCAATAAAAATTCAGGATAACAAAACTGTTGGAAAACAAACTTTGTATCGAAACTTTCCAGGATTTATCCATGCTCTTAAGCCGCGTTTACACCGGGGTTGCTCACACATGTTACCAGCAAATGTCGTGAAAACGCTTGTGAATTTCTTATCAAGATCTCATGTTTTCAACAGATTTCCCGTGTTGGAAACAGAAATGTTGTTATCCACTAGAAGTCGGTACAGATCAAAGGGCACTTCCCCTACAATTATCTCCTGTCCGCAGTGAAGGTCTCACCCAGAATCTTCGGTCTTCTCTGTTTCGACAAAATGACACATGCTGCCACAGAGAGTACAACGTCCTCCACGGTCGGCATCTTGCAACCAAAATGTTAACAAAAGATATTAACAAAAGTAAAGTGAAAGTAGTGATATGGTTACCAACATTTTGACAACATCAGTTGTTAACCGTGTTGGTAACAAAAGGTTGATAACGTTTGCAGGTAACATTCGGTGTAAACGCGCCTTTATCCATCCCGTCCCTCTTTCTCCGTAACGGTTGCCATTTGGCAGACACTCTTTATTCCTCGAACCCCTACACATGCAGAATCTTCTGTGGCTAAAATTTATACACGCACGTTGCATAACTGCACTGTCGTGGTTTTTGAGAAAAGAATTGTTGTAGAAAGGACGTTAAAATTCCCGTGATGAGAGTATTGATCGAGGCAAAAACTGTAGTTGAACCTGAGACGCTTTGTTATACTGTAGTTAGGCCTAGTGGCCGTAGCGGTTAAAAAATTGGGTGATTTGTTAATTACAAAGAAAAAATGTTTTTCGTACTTTTGTAAAGCGCCGAGATCACGCTTTTTTTACTAGCAAATGTCTGTGTTCTTGTAACTATTCTTTTCTATTCAAATTTACGTAGTTGTGGAGCAAAAAACTGTGCATGATGACTAATTGCGACTTAAATATAGGGAGAAATACAGAGCTCATCCTCATATTCGCGATTAGTCAAGAGTGACAGAAATGAAAAGTGAACAATCAATAATGTCCAATTACCATCCTTTTCTGCGTTATTTAGTTAACGATACGATAAGCAGTCTCAAGGTCATGTTTCATGATGCCGGGGAAAAGATATTCAGCTTCTGAAATGTCACTTAAACACGTGGGTAATACAATTCAAAACTATACGCTCTCCTATCCCTTCCCCTCACACACATATGCAAGAGCAGACTAATTTATTTGGGATTGTTAAGGGGTGTTTCAGTAGCCTATCTGGACAATGTTACCTTAATTGTCATACGTTCATTTCCCCCTTTCACAGAAACCATTTCACCTTATGGTTTATGGGTATGCATAATCACCTTAGCACAGGTTTTGCTATTATTGTGACGGTATTTATACTATTTATATGTGCCGCCACTGAAAATCGAGTCCGAGACATCTTGATTACGGTGACTGCTATATCAGTTTTGCAACCCACCCCCTCGCTGAGGAACTGATTAATGAGGCTATATATAAAACCAGTAGCGTAATTTCTCGTGCAGTTTGTAGTACGCTAAATATTTACACATAAAGAAATCTAATTTGAATTCAGTAATACAATTGTTATGCAAGAAAAACTGCATGCTATGTCGAATAAATTGAATAAGAAGAATATATAGTCGAAATTATCTTGTACTTCGCCAAAATGTGTGTCTTGGAGTCTGACCCTGAACTGCATTTATCAGACTAACGAGTCTCTGGTGCCTGGGTTGTGTCGTCCATATAGATTTCTGATTTTCACTTCATCAATCTGATCGTATTACCATTCACCCTCATCTTCGCAATTACCGGCAATGAATATTTGAAAGAAGTGCTGATCCAGAAACTGTCTGTTTTCATTTCTTCAGCTTTGGTTTCAAGTTTGGTCCTGAAAATTGGTTAACTCGGATTTGCGGCCAGCCAAAGGGATGGCCTTTTTCCTCTGGCCCATTTCTTTCAAGAACTTTAATAAATAGTCGGGCTGTTTTCTTTGCTTTATATCCAGTGTAAACTCACTTTTCTCGGGGGCCACATATCTTCGCTTACCTACGAACCTTTGAATCCTTTATTAAATCTGTTTACAATTTTAAATCTCCTCTCCTTGCCTTCTTTCGTTTATATTTGAATTAAACTTTCAATTTTACTTCCAGGTTATTAGTTCTTACTAGTGTTGGGCAATGTATAGTCACGATATTTTAGAACATATATCCTGTCAGCGATATATCGTCACGGCATTTGGCGATATACCATTTGCCTCCCCCAAATAAATCAAGATTACATTCTGATCTACCAGCAGCCTCTTACGGTTAACAACATTTTACTGTAGTATGCAATTTTAGACTAAATATTTGGTCAAAATTTCCTGCTTTACCCTCAATTTTGCAAAAAAATATTTCTTGCTTGCTTCGATTGTAATATAAACATTTCTACACGTCACATTATTTTGAAAGAATTTGCGACCTGTTCAATTAAAATGTTTCCCATATAGCTATTTCTATTTTTTTTTATTTTACGTCACCGATCTATTTCGTGGATGAATCCAGACAATGATGTGTAATGATAAAATGTTGAAGGTAGAATTACGATGTCCATGACTCCATATTATCGAGTCTATTCTTTAGATTTAGTTAAACTTTGTATAACATGTATTAACGCAATCTTTCAAACCAGAATTTTGGTAACTGTTTGAGACCCTCAACATTGGCCCATGTACGCAATTGGATCTCCGACGCTGTTTTTTCTAGCTTGTGGGCTAGGGGACGTCAAGGAAGGGGAGGGAGTGAGTGACGCCGTTTTTGGCTGATTCCAGGGTTGTCGCTTGAAAGTACGGAAAGGAGGGAGACTATGCCATTCCTGTTTTCTCTGTGTTGGTACTATTTGAGGGCAATTGACCTGAAAGCGAATGATTGTCTACAGTCGGATTAAACATTATGGAGACTCGAGTTTGAGCTCCAATCAAAAAATTAACCAGTAGAGCTACGTATTTAAATTTCGTCACGATTGGACCACAAGTTTTTTAATTACAGAATCTCAAAGAGAGCGTAGTTTGAAAAACACCAAAAAAGTGGCATTTTATTTGGTTCTCACGAGGATAAGAAATTGAAGGCATAATTGAAAAAAAATTAGTTATTATAGCTTAACTCACAATTCAATAAGTTAACTGGTTAATTTTTAATTCGAGAGCAAACTCGAGTAGCCATAATTTTTAATTGGACGGTAGTTCGGCGGAATCTTTCTTTATTGTTTCATTTATGACGCAGTTTTTGTGCAAGATATCGTGATGATTAGATATAATGAGATATCGCTGTTCGGGAACAGCACATGTTAACGGCTTGTAAAGCAATCGCCTGTTCTCTGTCACCTTAGCACATTTGAAGTCTTAGCGCCTTTCAACTCATTCAGAAAAGTGTCATGATGTTTTAACTTGATATATAAATAGCAGATATTAACATATTAATTAGTTTAATAATTTAAATGAATAATAGAAATATGGGCACATAACACGTACGCAAAATTAAAAACTATTTAATAAATTGTGTTTCAAATCGGAGAAACTTGAATTCAATTTATCATCATAATTATTTTCTTTCTTTCACTTTCCGATCTCGGAATGTAGTCTTGAGGCTTGGGCCCCCTTCTCCCGCAGTGCGGTGTGTGCGAAGTCACCTATACCACTAACACTGCGTATATTTTTCGGGCGAAGAGAGACAGCATAGAATTGTTGCAGTAATCAGGTCATCTTATCATATTATGCCCTATAACTCCACAGTCCACACTACCGTGATATTCAGTCATGGCGCAATGCACAGGGAACAGCTGTACTTTACTGCATAGACAGGTCCCTAGCTTACCCCTTCCCTGCATTGAGCGAGCTGCTGCTATGCCACTGGTCATCCCTGAAACCTACTTTGTTCTTTTTTATGTCTTATATTTTGTTCAGTTATAAGCCCACGAAATGATTCCCTGTTCAAAAGGGACGTGGGGGGGGGGGTTATGGACTGTTAGGTTAATTTGTGCAGTTATGGACAGTACGAAGCTTTGTGGTTGGCCAGGCCACTGTTTTTTTAGAAGTCATTTGTATTTGATATTTATTATTTATTTTACGTCGCTTTTCTTCCATTTTTGGCAATTCACGACGATGAATCTTGATTATGATAAATGTATGAAGAGACACTCGCAAAACAGCTTCGTCCAGGCTGACGGGACTCAAACCCGGAGTGTACGATCACCCAACGCACTCACAAACAGAGTCGAATTTTTATAAATGGGGGAATTCATCTTTTCGCACCATATTTCTCAGGAAATTACGTTACGACTATGCGTCAATCAGTTACTGAAAATATGAATATATGTTAATAATAAGTTGAGATAGGATTATTTGTGTGTAAAATATTTTTGTTCGACGTAAGAAAGTGAAGAGAAAAAGCTGTATAGTTTGATCGGGTGAGCAGGCTCTTTCGTTGCAGGTGTACGGGATTAAGGGATTAGCGAGCTAGCGATAAGTAGGTCAGTGGTACAAACATGGTTCGAACGTCGATCTCTCCTTCTCAGTACGAAGCAGCCGAAATAGGCTGGAATAAAATACTTGAGTGCTGCGGCAATGGACTTTCTTATGAGGGAGCAATAGAATGTAGTTTTTTTTTATGTGGTGCCATAAATCTTGCGCGGGAATGAGCGAAGAAGAATTTACGAAATTTGAGTTGCATATAGAAGAAATGTTTTCTTGCAAGATATGCTGCGCACTGTCAGAAAAGGAAAATGTCAGGGTGTTCAAAAATTAACTGACGAAAATAAAGAGAGCGTTAGCGTCACGACACTTTTGTTATTTATGAAGCAGAGTAGAAAAGAGGATATGCAAGATCAGCTTAAATTTAGAGAAGAGGATAGGCAAGAGTAGAATAAAAAACTTGACATGTTGTATCAGAATGTGTAGGAAAGTAAACGAACCATGAAAGAAATGAGCGTCCGGCTGGAAGATAAATTGGATAAGTTAGAAATTAAAGTATATTTATTGAAAGAGTAATGTAGTTTAATGTAGAAAGATAGGTCCAATGTTCCATTTGTAACATTTTGACTATCTACTCCGTCCGCAGTCAACCACCGGTCACAGGTCTTCTTGTACTGCATTTGTCATGTTTATCTCAATGTAGTTCGGCGAAAAGAAAAAAAGAAGCAAGCACTTCTTATCGCTATCTTGCAGGAGGGCGAGGAACAGAGCAGAAACGTTTTTAATCCTCTTAGCTTCTTACAGAAGGCCTGATTTTCCTGCATTTACTTGGGCCTCTCCGATGGCGCAGTGGTAGAGTGGTCGTCTTGTAATCAAGGGGCCCCGAGTTCGATACCGGATGGAGACACACAGTATTTCGGGTTTAAACTTTAGGTCCAGTCCCGATTTGCCTTACTGTGCATAAAGTGGACTTAAAACACCAAATCAATCAATCCTGCATTTACTTGAAAGGCAAAAACGTATCAGCAGAAAAGGAAGTGAATTATCCGATGTATGATTAGACTTCGAACTCCACCTAAAAGAAGTAGATATAATGATTTTGATTTTGATGTTAGAGCTTGAGCAAGATGAGAAATTCACTGGCGCTGTTGCAAAATTGTCAACTGTAAGGGAATTGCCAGAGCCTGCTTGACGCAATGAGCTCTTTACCATGTAATCCTGCCTCTGCGTTGCCAAAATGTTCAGCATTTTTCAACAGATGGTCGTCACCTTTATTCAGTATTAAACAGTATAATCATGAAGCTTACGCATCGAAAGTAGAGATGTGATATTTATCGTTGTTGAAGCCTTTGTCGACGAAACATTGATGGAAACTGGCGACGTCTCGATACTCGGGTGAAGGCTATACGGAAGGGAGGAAAAAAACAATTGACTGTCAGTAACAGACATATTTTGGATCCATCGCAAAACATTACTTAATGTGCCTTCAATGTAAAACACACGTAATTGTGAACTGAAATGCAAAACTTTTACTGCTACTAAGTTTCTTCAGTGTATGTATGTTGTTTGTGTGTGATTTGATTTTGTTATTTTGCATCGCTTTGCTATCACTTTAGGCTAATCGCAACGATGAAGATGAGTGATGATAGGATGAAATTACGAAATTGATGCAGGAACACTCACAAAGAAAACAGATGTCGTTACCATTGGCGTCGTAAACTCTCCTAACCACTCCGTACGGAGGTCGGCATATCTGTATACGTATAGTTTTTAAGTCCACCTTTATGCACAGATAGGTTAAACGGGACTGGACCAACAGTTTTAAAATAAAATCCGAACCACTATGTCCCTTTCCGGATATCGAACATGGTATATACCTATTGAGAGGAAAGTAGAATTGTAAAGGTGGAGTTTTGCAAAATAATGTGCAGATGAAACTTTCCATAAGTCACTTACGACAGATGTTTAAATATACAATTCAGCTGGAAATGATGGACCAATAACTGGTTCATAATATTTCTACATTTGCGCACTTTTAATTTCAATTTGTCAAGTTTTGGGCTGGGTATGCAGTTCTGGTTTTGTTGTATCCACGGGATTTTCGTCCTTTGCTCCGCCTGTCTGTCACAATTACAAGTATTATACATTCATTGGACAAACCATTCGTTATATTAATAATATGCACGTTCTCTCCAATAACCAAGTACGAAAGTTAACTTTTGCATTTCAAACTCCCTCAACCTTTGGCTCAGGGCGGTTAACAATTTCAAATAAGACATTCTTACTTTTGTTTGTTTGCTTGTCCTTGTAAATACAAGATTTAAAAAAAAATATTTGTAAAATAATAATAAATTTAAAAAAAAAACTGGGAACGAAATGTTCGATCACAGGCCAGTTTCATAAGTAAAGCGTCAAAGAAAGGCAAACGCTGTCTGTTAGCTATTGTCTTTGTTTTGATTCATAGTTCTTTACTTTGCTATCTCATTGTTGTTAACTTTAGCGAAAGGGAAAACTATTTCACTTTACAAAAGAGCAATTCATAAATTATCTCTAATAATAATCGTCATGTTATATCGCATGACTAATTATTTTGTTAGACCTTGCTTGTAGCCTGGAGCGAAAATTAGATACCGGTCAAAATAATTCTTACGCACTACTCTGGTAGCCGGATGAGTGGAAGAAGGGGAACGACTTGACGATTACTGCAGCAGATCTACCTTGGCAGCAGATAACACTCACTTGTGCAAGCAGTAGAAGCACTCTGCCGTTGAAATATCGAACTGGGACATTTGTACAGTCACTGGCTCTTCTGGGTTGTAATTATCCAACTGAAAGTCAATGAAATCGTTACAACCCAGAACTGTTATTGACTTGTCATGATGCAACAAATGACAAGTATAAATGCATGCTTTTCTGGGATTCGAACCCTGAAACGTTACCCTTGCGTTCTACACGTAAACAAAGACGGACTAGAAGTAAAATCTAGATCTAGCATTTTTGTTTTTCAGACTGTACAGTATTTGACGAAGAGAAACATTCCTGTTTTAATTTTTTATTGAAGTTTGTTATGAGGAGAGCGTATAAGCAGCAGATCTTTGGCTGCGACTAATGCTAATTCCGTGTTAAAGAAAGGAACATGCTAGTATTAAATTCTGTGAAGTTAGGTATTTTTTCGTGTTAGTGTAGTATTTTTTTGTCCCTAAGTAACTTGGAGTTATGAATTATAATTTGGCTGTTATATCTGTAGGGCCTCCCCGATGGTGTAGGAGGAACGTCCTTACCTTGTAATCAAGGGTCCTGTGTTCGATGGAGACACATAGTGTTATGATTTAACTTTAAATTGCAGGTCCACAATGACTAGCCTATTTATATATAAAGTGGGTTTGAAATAAAGCTCAAATCAATTTAACTCACCTGATTCATCTAACCTATTAAGCACAAAACATTAACAACATTTAGGACAGCTGTATTATTCGTAAATCCTCGTAACTTCTTTATCTCTTAAATTTTACAATTATTTTACACTTCTTCTTACAATCCAGTAATATAGTATTTTTCCCAGTGCCGACATTTTTCTGTACATATATTAATAGTGGACAAAGAACGCTGTCACTTTATAATCAAGCTTTGTAAGCAAGTGGTCCCGGATTGGATGTCAGGTGCAGGCACATAGTCCGGATCCCATCCAGTCCAGATTAGTTTATCTGTTTAAAAAGCGGACTTGCAACAAATCTTTAGCTCTTAACCTGAGCAGCAAGTTGTTGATCTGAAATAATTCTACACATGTTTATGTAGTTTATTTATTTGTATTAACATCATTAGAATTAAATGCAAAATTAACATTAAAAGTTTTCCTTCTAAATGCTTTGAATTCAAAGCTTTATTCTTCCATAGCATTTGAGCTTCAGAGGGAAGCAGGCATGAGAAGAACGCTTGGCACTTCGAAGTCTGGACAAGACTCCGCGAAGATTAGGGATAAACAAATAACAGGCACACAGTAGTGATAAGAGAGATGGGAGAAGATAATGTAATGCAACGTGCACACGTCGCGAAAATTGGCTGCTAAGGCCTAAGAGCCTTAAACCTGCCCTCCTAACCTAACAACGTAGGCAGTATTAGAATTATAATTGTATAAAATATATACCTGCTAGTTATTTAGGAGTGTTAAGTTTGGTGCAGTCAGCAAATTTTATCATCACTTGATCCCGAGCGGCGTTCACCGACAAGAAAAACATAGACCGGGTCTATTTAGTGCCCACATCAGTGAATTTCGAGTTCAAATTTTGTCATTGTTGACGTGCATTTTGTCTATTTCGTATTTTTTTTTTAAAAAAAACAACCGACACTGTATAAAATCTCAGGAGCTTAGAGACCACCATCGCGGGGGCGGCTGCTATGCCACTGTCATAAAGGAAAGAAATCGCTATCTTCAGTTCAAGGTTTTTTCCTTCCCCAAAGTTTCCTGGTGGGGACCATTACCAAAGGTACATTCATTGTTCTCTCTGTTGTCTTGTATATAGGAAAATGTATTATGTATTATACGCATATACGAGTATCAATGCTAATATCCCTGCCTAAGTATTTGTATGTTGATTCTTTATATTTTTACTTTGAATGCACACATTTAAACAGAAAGTTCGGCAAAAGACAACGAGTTTTGGGCGCGGCCTTGCCAGATGGAGCTGGAATACTGTGACCAAGGATTATAGAGTATTATAGAAAGAGCATTCCGATACACAGCGGTCTCCCATTGGCCAGGAGCCGCCACAAGCTCTGACGTGACCAAGAGGTATGTCAAGCGTGCAGGTCTCGCGTAGCAAGGCAAACTTACGGGAAATGTATTAAGTTTTAATCGTACATATCTTGGTTCTATCAACCATTTACAGTAGGGTATTAGGCAAAAAGCAAGGAATAAGACCTAGGCAATAATATGAAGAAGTTTACAGCACGTAATAACAATAAATTGCGTTATACAAATCAAGCAAAAATAATCATGACTATCATCAAGTATCAAATATCAAAAAGTAATCACGCTACATTGAAATCTAAAGTTGCTTGTGGGAAAATAAATGCAATTTTACGTATGAAATATTTCGCTACGCCACCAACACTTATTATCCTTCATACGTTCAAATTTCCACAGATGTTTGTTATTTATAATGGCGTGTTCATAATAATTTATATATGTGTAGTATATGTAAGATGCAGCTGTTGATATTTGACGTCGCTTTCTACGTCTTTATGGTAACCGCAACATTAAAAATTAATGATGAAATGATAAATTTGATGGGACCGTAGGCAAGATGAGTGTGGACACTCTGTTCAAATCAACATTTCCCACGTAATTCACTGTCCACAAACTATGGGAAAACTGCAGAAATATTCTACCTGAAGTGATTTGTGTTTAGAAAACCGTAACTCAGATATATTTTATTTTTGAAAAAATGAAATATGTCTTCTAGAAATTGTAAAAGGATAGAATCTAATGTCGTGGGAAAACGTAATCCATCAATAAAAGATTAACTTCCTCCTCCCTTTGTGGATGAATTACAAAGAAACTCGTGCCAGCTAGATGGCCAATGTGGTCATTTGCGTTAAGTGTTTGATTTTGGATCCCGTCATTAAAGTTCCCGAGTTCGAGTCACTCGTGGGCATGGATATTCTTTGTGACTGCCCTTTCACCAATTTCATGTGATCATCACTCATCGCCGCGATTAACCAAAAGTGGTTAATCGCTTGTCGCCTGTTACGTGTCGTTTGTCGCTTGAGTGTGAAATTTCCCTTACAAAGCGAGAAGCTGGAAGCGACAGGCGACAAGCGATACGGAGAATTCACACAGAAGCTGTAAGCGACAAGCGACACCATGGACGGTATTGAGAAAACGGGCCAGTTTGAGCGACACACAAGCTTCAAGCGGCACGTGCGGTTTGTTCTGTCGCTTCTGTTGGAAAGGTTCACTTGATAAATGGGGGTTCGTTTCCAAGCGACTCGTGTCGCTTGTCGTCTGTCGTTTGTCACATAATGTGAAATCTCTCTAAAGCTAAACATTCACTGCGAACAACGGACTGAGACTACAGGATTATAAAAGCCCAATTCGAGCAATACGCGAGCGACAAGCGACACAGGCAGCTTCTCTTATCGCGTGTTTCTTTCCTCTCGAAGCTACATTAAGCTATTATTGTATTGTCTTCACCTAAGGAAAGGAAGAAAATGCTTACGCAAAGGCAGTATCCGCAGAACTTTTACAAAGCCACTCACTACATACATGCACACTCTCTCAGTGTGCACTATAATCTACTGAAGCGACCCTAAAAAAATATTGCTGAAACTAACAGCTGTTAAGATCCTTGCGCCCTGGGCGTGATCAGATTTTGGATATCCTTCAATCAACTACAATAGATTGATTGATTGATTTGCTTTATTTTACTTCGCTTTTTGTACCACTTTTGGCTACTTTACGAAGATGGAGATGAGTGATGACATGATGAAATTAATGAATGGACATTCACAAACATCATGCCCAGGCCGGGATTAGAACCCGGGACCCCCGGCGTCGTAGCGCGATGTGATTGATTGATTTAGTTTATTTTACTGCGCGTTTTGTGCCTCTTGGATAATTTGCGAAGATGGAGATGAGTGACGATATGATGAAATTGATGAATGGACATTCACAAACAACCAAGCCCGAGTGGGATTCCGACCCTGGACCCTTGGCATCGCAGCGCAATGTGAAAACCACTTCCCCACTTCATTAAAATTTTACCTCTGTTGGAATTATTTGCTTGGGGGAGGAGGAGGTCGCATCACGTGGTTTTTGCGATTATACTATATTTCAACAAAGAGAGCGAAGGAAAAAGTCACTTATTTCATTCCTTTCTAAAATGACGATAGTGTTAATTTTAGAAGGCCGCGGTGGCTCAGTCGGTAACGCGTCTGACTACCACGCTCAAGGTCCCGGGTTCGATCCCCGGCCGGTTCAAATCCGGGAACTTTTCTAACGTTGGAAGCGGCCCCGGCACCCACCCAGCGTCGAATGACAGGGGACAGGGGCATGATGCTGATCACATCACCCCCACTCACGACCGGATCAAGAAAGTGTGGGGCGTTACCCCCACACCCCCTATACGCCTTCATGGCGTGGTGTTAAGCACAGGGGAGCACTTTACCTTTTGATAGTGTTAATTTCTCAGAGATCCAGTACAGTAAATTTACAAGAATAAAATCGTGTCTCTTGATGGAAATTTCAATAGAATCTTTCATCTCAAACAAATTCAATATTAATTGAATAGTGCATAATTGAATAAATATTTAATTGAAAGTAGAGAGTATGAACTTGATGTGAAGTTTACAGAAATGTTTGTTTCGCGAGTGGAGCGAAGAAGAAAACGTTTTCTAAATCTCATCCTTTGTAACCACCCAATCACGATAACTGTTGGTCACCTGACCTCTACTTCCACGTCATCCAAGAAATCTGCTGGTGCTTCTTTGCGTCCAAGTTCATAGACAATTAGCCTTTCGTTTTTGCGATTTTTTTTTACCGGACTCCGCTCCTTTCTTATTTCGGGATTTCTCCCTGCAGTGAAGCACGAGAAATACGAGTTCCACCTGCGCCAAAAGCAAGCATACAGTCACGTTTAAATATCGTGTGTGGATGTCGATACCCTGTCTCAAACGCGGGATACAATAAAGAACCCTTTTTACCACCTTGTTGCCTCGAAACACTTCATCCTTGCCATAGGCAACCGCAGGGAGAAGGCAAGGTTGAATGAATGAATGATTTGATTTATTTTACTTCGCTTCTTGTGCCACTTATGACTAATTTGCGAAGATGGGGATGAGTGATGATATGATGAAATTGATGAATGGACACTCACAAATATCTATGCCCAGGCCAGGATTCGAACCCGGGAACCCTGGCGTTGTAGCGCGATGTGCTAACCACTCCGCCACGGAGCCGGCGCAGGCAAGGTTGAGACCAACCTCTTCTCAGCCTTTCATATACAAGATTATGAAACTTCGAGTGACGTTATGAGGTAGTAACATTGCAGCGATGTGTCCTCTGCGTCTCTGTGTTGATTCAGTGTCATTTTTCTTTGGAATCTCTTCCCGTCAGCATGTCACTGTAAAATACGAGTGTATTTGTTCTGACAGACAGTTTTAACTCGTGTACAATAAAATATATATATTTACAAAATATTTCCTATTTAATATGCCGTTGCAACTTATATTTGAAACTTCTTTCGTGTAATATTCATTTTGTTGCAGCCCCACCTCGCCCGTGGCGGAGTGGTTAGAACATCGTGCTACGACGGCAGGGGACCCGGGCTTGAATCCCGGCCTGGGTATGGATATTTGTGAATGTCCGTTCAATCCTCCGTACTTTCACGTGTCGCCAAAATAGAAAAACGCAAATACAATCTATATTTGGACTCCCTTTTCGGTTGCCGTGTTGTTGTGGATCCCTCGCTGTTCTTTTGTTTTCAATCCAGCGCCTCGTTAGGTAGTAATATACAGGTGGGTCCATTATACTTGTTTCGGCGATTTGAAGTGTGACGTCAGCAGGAGTAGGTTATTACGTACTTTTGAATATCAAATTCAATTAACGGTTTCACCCTATTAATGTTGTGTTATACATTTAATATTATTTTCTAATTATTTTTTTTTATTTTCTACCTATTAAAAATAAATTGTATCGATAATGATGCATGATTTTTATATGAAGTTCATTCTCAAATGAACCAACATGTCCTGATCAAGACTCGAACCTTTAAACTACAATTTCGCCCGACCCTGTGGCCGAGTGGTTAGCACATGCGCTGCGACGCCAAGGGTCCCGGGTTCGAATCCATTCGGGCTTGGTTGTTTGTGAATGTCCATTCATCAATTTCATCATTTCATCACTCATCCCCATCTTCGCAAATTAGCCAAGAGGCACAAAACGCGAAGTAAAATAATCTAAATCAATCAATCAATTTAAATTACAATTTCGAAATCGCGAGTCGACCACTCAACCAACCGAAGCGACTGCCTAGTGGCGGCGATTGGGTTCCAAAATTAGGGGACAAGGTGTAAAAATCGGGGGTGGGGGCAAGGCCAATTTACTTTCCCTTGGTACATAAGATTTAGCATAGTGCGGGGACAAAAGTTGGAAAAAGTGGGTGGGGGCAACAACACCCCTAATCGACGCCACTCGTCAGAGGCTTTTTCGAGTCCCTTACCTCTACCTCATAGTGCTGATGGAACCAGTTGGCTGTTGCCTCAAACATGGCCTAAAGAAATACGTAGAAAGGTAAACTGAAGGGACATCCATCCCAGTCACTAATGATTCCGTCCATGATATCTGAAATCGTACCCAAGTTAAACGATTTATGCTGAGCCCTGAATGTCTATGGTACAGCGATTCGGACCCATTTTCAACTCTATATCAAGTCCCAATTAACCCCGATTAGTGGCTCTAATCGGTTTGGCGTCTGACTGCCACACGGGATACAAGAGTTTTATTCCCGGTGTGGGGGATCTAAAGTAGGATTATTTTCCGGCCTCGTCACCGAATTAAGCGGCTCTGGGTGCTATCCAGCTTCAAATCAGTGTGTACCTGGAGGCAAACCTACAGGTTAAAGGCGGCGCTGGTGCTGATCACACCACCTCCAAAATGGCCGAGATCGAGAATGTGTGGAACCCTAACCCAGTTCCCCTGAATGTGGCACGGTGCAGTATGCACGGGGAAGTTACCTTTACGTTACAAAATCCTTTCAACTAGACAGATATACGAATAGACGGTCTGTTAAAAAGGTTGTTATGTATTATTACAGTATAACTTAATTCCAGTCGGGAAGGACGCGACGCCTTGTAAAAAATGAGTACCAGGTATGATTCCTGGCGAGACACATTGAACCGTGATTTGAATCCGACATTTGAGGAATTTGAAACCAATTTGGCTAATCAGAAAGACTAATCCCAGAATCACGTAAAGATTTCTCAAAATTGTAAGGGCAATTACGCTGTAAATGTATGGGAATTACACATCTATTTATTAATTCTATAATATAACACATGGGAAAAAAATATAAGGACAGATAGAAGAGGGAGAAAGAAGGGTGGAACAGAGAACATAAGCTACGCATTGTGATTCCGTGGCGACGTCTTGTGCGAATCGAATAACCGTTGCTAGAGGCTTAACGAGTTCGTGTTTGAGAGATAGTTTGATAAGGTCCCATCTGCTGCAGCCTGACTAAGCTTTTCCGTTGTTTGGTGTAGTCACTTCAGGCCACTGGCGTACGCACAAGGAGGAGGCATAAATGGGCTACAGCTCCGATATTTTTATAAAATAAACAAATGAAAGCAGAAAAGTCGGGAAACCCTCCATTAAAATAATCCCCGATAACCATTGTTGCCTTTGAATAACTTTTAAAAGGAAGTTTTAAAATCGTATTTGGAGCTCATTTCTGATAAAAAAGGGGACATTATCGAAATTGACTTACAGCGATGTAGCTTATTCTATGATCCAAGAAAATATATCATCTCTGAACCAGCGTTCACATTCAGCTGTAGATATTGGAACAATTTTGATATAATTCACATAAACTTTGAGTGACGTGGCAATGTGTTGTGGAGTTTCTTTGTAGGTGCGAAGATTTTTAACTACTGACGCACACATCCTTTCGCTTACAAAGTTTGCCTGACATCTCACACACCTTCACAATTATCTAAATACCATGTATTTGCGTTTTATGGGACTGTGTGCGAAAATATACCTGAGTCTTCAAACCGGCTATTCATATTATTCACCAAAGAAGAAAATGCTTTGGAACATGGTTATCCTTAACTCCGAAACTATCGTCCTTCAAGGTGAATCACTTGCTTTCAATGCTTAAAGAGTAGCCATGTCTAAATATCTAAGAAACTGAACTGACGAGACGGAACAGAACGGTTCCAGATAATCACGAACCGGAAGCAGTTCCGGTCGGCTACGGTACATTTCGAGCCCTGACCAGAACTTATGCTTCGTCTGTGTTTGTAAAATAACAATGTACGTGTAAATATTTTGTGCCAAACTTCCTTTGTTTTCGTTTTTGTAATCGGTGTAAAATGGGCGCACAGTACTGTAGGTACTAGGTAAATAAACAAATAATGTGGTGTCCTGAACTACGTTATTTGGGTTAAAGGTATTTTACCAGTATTGTATGAAAGACGGAATTGTCCATTTCCATCATCAAACTGTGCTCAAGGGCAGGAAACAATAAACTGAGAAAAGAAGAGCGCGTCCAACAGCAAGGCGCCTTGAATTCCAGAGGTTAGGTTACGATGAACAGAAATGTATAGCTTACACTACGTACAACACGGGTTAAAATATTGAAATAATATATATTAGTATTTTAAACGTAATAGTTTTGTAAGACAGTAAATAAATTCTCAAGTCCGACTTCACAACCCACCAAACACCCCCTCGGGTCCCAGCTGTGAGTCGGGCCCCATAGGTGGAGAAACAATGCGATCCAATGCCTTATTCCCCTTAGCATTTGAGTCGGACAGAAACAAGTTTGGGAAGAATGCTTCTGAAAGCTGTGTCAGTGCATGGCTCCTGGAAGTCTGGAGAAGGGTCGGCGAAGAGTAGGAATCAAGGAAGGAGAAAGAGAACGTTTGCTTCCACAAATTAAACTTGCAGTCAGTGGCGTGCCCAAGGGGGGTTAGTGGCGGTTATAACCCCCCGTTTGGCCCAGCATTCCTAAAAGAAAAATGTCAAAGGTAGGAAAATATGACAAAATGAGGGCAGACTGCCAAGACAAAGTATACGTAACCCCTCCTTTTGTAAACTCCTGAGCACGCCACTGCTTGTAGTACTATAAATGTTGTGAGGTTGAAAAGTTTGTACTTCGCTAAAGTAAGTTATTGCCACAGCCAGTTCCTGACGTGCACTTCTTCTCTGAAGAGGCAATGGAAACTGTTTGAGGAAATCTAATAAAACAGGTGAAAGTCAAAATTGTACTACAAATAACTAAGTTGGTACTTTCTTCATCATTCCTTGGCTCTTTCTATTTCCTTTCAACTGATAGCTGCACTGAGTTCATGATTCGAAGAGAAATGTACAAGAACTAGATAAGTATTTATTATTACCCATATTGATTGATTTGATGGCAACCAAGAAATGTCAAACATTTCGTTAATTTCCATCATTGTTGTTTCTACTGCTTGACCACTCTAGAACAGATCCTTTTAATTTTTTCTGTTTTGACTGAACATAAAATAAAGTGCATCCATAAAATATTTAGGGTGCAATGGCTATCTTTCTTAAAAACATCTTGAAGAGTAAGCTCAAAATTATGATTCAAACAGTGAATGACTGTCATTCCATTCAAAGTACACGTTCAGAGGGGGAAATATTCTTCCCATGGTTGGGAATGAAAATATAAATGTAGAGCAGGGCATGGGAAAAATAGAGGGGGGAATCCACGGTTCACCCCCTTCATTCGGATACTGCTTCATCCATCCGATCTTATTATCATTCACCTTCATCTTCGTGATTAGCCAAAAGTAGAAGAAATGCGACGTTAAAAAAAATCAAATCAATCGAACTCTACTTCAAACCCTGTTTTCTCTAACGTAGAGTGTTGCACCACTACACACATCGCACTGATTACGTAGATCATTTTGCAAATTATTGTGGGTATTGTTGGCATTGTATTATTATTGTTTTCTCAAAATAGTTTGCTTGACACTCGTTAAGCAATCAAGGATTTCCTCTTATCACTGGTGAATCCCGAACGAGGGGTCATCTTTCTAGGCGGATTCCAGCTTTGGCTGCAAGTCGTTTCACTCTTCTGGCTTTAACTTTAGAAAGATCCGACCATTAAAATTCAAATCTCGAGACAGTAGGGAAGACATTATTTTCATTATTATAATGGTTCTTTCTATATTCTTAATTTTTTGAGGACGCATTTTGATGTGTTCATGCACCACTGGAAACCACCGTGCGCACTCCTATGTCCTCACATATCAATTTTAATTTGCTTCATATGTACAAGATGTTGTTTGAAAGTGTGTTAATATCGGGTGTTTTATAGACAAAAAAGTATATATATATATATATATATATTGGTTACTGGGACTCTCTGTTGGCGTAGTAGTAAACGCCGTCGCCTTGTAATCAAGGACTCCCGTGTTCGATAACCAGTTAAGACATAAAATGGTTCGGATCCCAGTTTAAACTGTACGTCTAGTACCGATTAACCATACTGTATGTATAGTGGACTTAAAACACGAACTCGATCAATCTATCAATTTGTTTACTGAAAGGTACTATTCGGAAACGAGCAAAGCGTTTTCGTTACTTAAGAAAAATTATCCAACTTTAACCAACAAATTATAATCGAAACGTTGTTTTATATATCTAGGCTATGACTGCCTGGAAAAGTTAAAGGACGCCACGATTGTTAAATGTCGGTCAACTCATTATATTAGCACAATAAATTCTGGGTTCGAATTCCTACGTCAGTTTCATCTGTCTTACGTGGTAAATAAATAATCAATTAGAGCCAGAGATATATAAAGAGACAGTAAACAGTAGTGCAGATTGGGGAGTTCTGCGCCATCTATTGGTGCTCGCCTTAATGGATTTGTCTCGTAAGGCAAGATCTCCACTTGATGGCGCAGTGTTGCCAACTGCTTACTCGAAAAAATCACCAAGGTTTTTTTTGGGTTTAACCTAGCCTAAAGCAAGGAGCTGGCAATCTTGCTTGAGAGTTCTGCAACCGAAAGTAAAACTCGCAGTGTTGCCAACATCTTACTCGAAAAAAATCACCAAGGTTTTTGTCTTGGTCTAACCTAACCTAAAGCAAGGAGCTGGCAACTTTGCTTGAGGCTTGTTTTACAGTGCATAAAGCAAGGTTGGTAACCTACTGGTATTTTTACCATGGCTTTTTACAAAAGAGAGAGGAGAGAGAGAGAGAGAGAGAATTAAGCAACCGACAGCCTACCTACAGCCTTTTTCTTCTTGGTCTAACCTAACCTAAAGCAAGGAGCTGGCAACTTTGCTTGAGGCTTGAGAAACGTTTCTCAGAACGTTGCAACGTTTAGAAAGTCGTTAATTTTGTTTCTGTATTTTCCGTCGTTGGGTTTCCTCGTCATGTCGATCGTCGTGAATCCGAAATCGTCACTGTTCCAGCAAGAAGAGCAGCGTTCCGAAAATTGATTGATCAACAGGCCGTTGAGTTTAGTTCGAGAAAGACGAGGTTTTCGGATTGTACCCAACCATGGAACTCAACGAGGGGGGTGGTTTGGAAAATCGGAAAATCGAAAGTCACGTTCGAGGGTGACAACATGAAAGTCAATTTGGGTGAGAAAAACAGCTGGAACAGGTATCCCGGCACGGTTGGACTGTGGGAACTCATCACCAAAAAAGCAACCAAGAGATTACACAGACGAAGATTACCAAAGTTACAAGAAAATTTTGATCATGACGGATGCCTTGTACCAAAACAACAACACTACGCAGAATCGCGTCAAATCTAGCAGCAACGAAAAATACAAAAACCTCATCAAGCCGATATGGAACCAGATCAAAACAGGCAGCGGCGTCAAACTCTACAACAACCTGCCCAAAGAGTTTGTATGGGTTGACGACGTGCGCAAGCTCATAGGCAGGTTGTTGGTTATTGCAGAAGAGGAGAATGCAGGCAACAGCAACTTTCGCAACGAGAAGATAGGAATTGTGGACATGGTTAGCCCCAAGCTTGCCAACTTCATTGTGAATAACAACAAAGGCATAGGGTACCTCATCAAAATCATCAACACCCTACCTCCGAAATTTTGGAACGTGGCCGAAGGTCGAGGTCTCGTGAACGACATCATCAACAAGCCACCCTTCAAGATGCACTTGCCAGGTTACCAGTACCGTGGCCTCGGTACCAAACTCGAACAGCGACTAAAAAGAGGCGACAAGGGTGTGAATCCCCTGGATGCCGCATGCAAGAATCACGATATTGCCTACAATACCAATACCGATCTCGATGTACGTCATGATGCTGACAGAAAGTTAGAGCACGCAGCTTTTGGGAGACTCGTCAGCAGAGACATTTCGTTGGGCGAACGGGTCGCCGCATTAGGTACGACCATCGCCATGAACACAAAACAAAAAAAAATTGGGGTGGGGTCTATAAATAACAACCTACCCGAACTGCTCTGTAAAAAAATAATCAAGATATGATCACCAAATCCTCTGACGGCATCCCAGGGAGTCACAAGCAGACAGGTATTATCGCTACGTTCAAACCAAACTCTGAGTTCATGGAGCCAATTATCTACACACCCTCCCCACCGATATACTTTCCTGTATCTCGTAATCGCATAGACAACATAGAATTAACAGTGACAAACAAAAAAAAAAGAGGTGGTTGATTTTGCAGGAGTCGCGACCACTGCCGTCGTGGAGATTAACATATAATAAATAGCCATCATGGAACAAATCGAAAGTTACGAGTTGCAGTCCTTCCCTCCCAACCGTCGCACGTTTGCCAACCTTAACGAAGCGAATCGAGAGATAGAATACGATGTGGACGTCGGGGATGGATTCATTCACCCTCACAGAGCTGATTTGTACGTCAAGTTTGATGTAGTGAAGAGAGACAACGGTGAAGCATTTCTTGCCAACGCAAACCTAAGACTCGTAGATAATTTTGTGCCGTACCTATTCTCGCAGGTGGAAGTTAGAAAGCACG
The DNA here is from genome assembly GCF_977018435.1 of Lepisma saccharinum. Taxonomy (NCBI): domain Eukaryota; kingdom Metazoa; phylum Arthropoda; class Insecta; order Zygentoma; family Lepismatidae; genus Lepisma; species Lepisma saccharinum. Next base: position 25,639,971 of record NC_139237.1, read on the forward strand.
GCACCGTCATCGATAGGGTTGACTACCCCGGGATTACCTCGACTGCCGTGGGAACACTGAAACTCTCCAAGACCGATGCAGCATACTACCAGGCAAGGGGATTCAAAACAGGTACAAAAATCAAAACTCAAAATCACACAGTACTATTTCCCATGCGTCTGCTGCCCGGTTTCTTCTCGGACTACAAGGAGATCATGTGGAAGGGCGGTTTGCGCGTCACTTTTCGCAGAGCTGCCAACGACAACGACGCACTGATGCGATACAGCACTTTGGGCCCGGACGGGGCTACCTTGCTTCCCAACACACTACCCGACGCTGCCAAGTGTATTGTAAGGTCCATGGAGCTGCGCGTGCCAGTGGTAGAATACGAATCAAACTATGCTCTCAAGTACAAAACCGACATCCTGAAGAATCCTCAACTGTCCATTCAGTTTTATGGCTACCAGTGTGTGCAAAAACCTGCTTCCGGCAATCATTTCGAATTTGACGTAACCACGCAATTCAACAACATTCGGTACGACATGCCCGAGTTTGCAGCCGTACTCTTCCAGACAGGAAGAGGTAACAATCAGGAGAAAAATTCAAGCCAGTTCGACAACTGCAAGATTAAGAACATTTACCTCAAAAATGGTAGGAACGAAGTTTTCCCACGTGAGAACTACAACCTAAACATCGCAGAAGAGGACTACCTGAAACTGTACGAGGCGTACACAGCTTACAAACGGGTGACTTCCGGTAACGTGGACGTGTACTACAATCCAAACGAGTTCATAGCTCACAGACCCATGTTCGTCATCAACACATCTAAAAGAAAGCAGGTAGTTGTTAACGATCGCACCAAGATCAAGATTGTGTGCGAGTTCCACGATGCCTTACCTGCCGACACTCTGTGTAGCGTCATCCTCATCGCGAAGAAAACTTTTGTGTATGATGTCAGGAACGAGCGAGTAACCGAACAGTTTTTAAAAAAAATATATACTGACCAAAAGTCCTTTGTTAACCTGCAACGCTGTGTCCAGGATGTACTGCAAGAAGTAGAGGTTGATAATAAAACATCTTCTTACAATATATATACACACTGCCTGTCAACACCTTGTTTTGTGGTCAATCTGAAAATATAATAAAATTAAATCATGCTTGAGCGCGCAAAGGAACTTCCCCTTTGGCCATGCACATGCCCCTTAACTTGCCCCGTAGGACACGTTCTGTTCTCTTACGAGAATTAATATAGGTTGTCATAGAACCCTCCAATTCATGACTTAGCAAAAAATCTGTTTGGGGATTCATCACGTACACCTATACGTGAGTAAAAATATGAATAGAACCTATGTTCGGAAATCGAAAATGGCGATCGGAAGTGGGGTTATCTAGGAAACGGTAAAACTTAGGAAAAATCTGTTTGCGGATTCATCATGTACGCCTATACGTGAGAAAAAACATGAATAGAACCTATGTTCGGAAATCCAAAATGGCGACCGGAAGTGGGGTTATCTAGGAAACGGTAAAACTTAGGAAAAATCTGTTTGCGGATTCATCATGTACGCCTATACGTAAGGAAAAGTATGAATAGAACCTATGCTCGGAAATCCAAAATGGCAACCGGAAGTGGCGTTATCTTGGAAACGGTAAGACTTAGGAAAAATCTGTTTGCGGATTCGTCATGTACACCTATATGTGAGAAAAAGTATGAATAGAACCTATGCTCGGAAATTCAAAATGGCAACCGGAAGTGGCGTTATCTTGGAAACGGTAAGACTTAGGAAAAATCTGTTTGCGGATTCGTCATGTACACCTATATGTGAGAAAAAGTATGAATAGAACCTATGCTCGGAAATTCAAAATGGCAACCGGAAGTGGGGTTATCTTGGAAACGGTAAGACTTAGGAAAAATCTGTTTGCGGATTCATCATGTACGCCTATATGTAAGTAAAATGTAAATAGAACCTATGTTCGGAAATCGAAAATGGCAACCGGAAATAGGGTTATCTTGGAAGCAGCAAGACTTAGGAGAAATCTGTTTTCGGATTCATCATGTACGCCTATACGTGAGTAAAAATATGAATAGAACCTATGTTCGGAAATTTGAACGAAGCGAACAGAGAGATCGAATACGACGTGGACGTAGGGGGGCGGGTTCGTTCATCCTCACAGAGCAGACCTCTACCTTCAATTCGACGTAGTGAAGAAGAAAAGCGGATACGCGTTCCCCGCAGCAGCAAACTTGATACTCGTGGACAACTTCGTGCCTCACCTGTTCTCGCACGTGGAGGTGAGGAAACACAACACTGTCATCGACAGAATAGATTATCCAGGCATCACGTCAACAGCAGTGGGAACGTTGAAATTATCCAAAACGGACGCAGCATACTATCAGGCGGGAGGATTCGAAGCAGGAACCAAAATATCGACGAGAAGTCGCACGGTGCTCTTTCCCATGCGTTTGCTTCCGGGGTTCTTCTCGGACTACAAGAAGATCATGTAAAAAGAAGAACTGAGAATCACGTTTCGAAGAGCTGCCAACAACAACAACGCACTGATGCGATACACTAATTTGAATATTGGCACCACGCCGATAGCCAACACTTTACCCGAAGCGGTGAAAGGTGCTGCCAGAGCGTGTTGCGTGCGGACTAGGTTCGAGGGCACAAACTCAACTGGCATCTCTCGCATTACTATTTCATCGAAGCGTTGCAGAACAAGCAATATTTGTGTTTCCTACGGCAGCATCTCGAGTATCATCACAAGCTGGTCGGGGGTTACGTACACCGTAACCCTTACATGAACATGGCACTCAAAAACAGAACAGAGGATGAGATTATTTTGACATTGGGCTTTACGTCACTCTACCCGAGCATCATGGTAGCAGCTGGCTTCTCCCCTTTCAACGTGAACTTGGGAGTGGCGCGAATTCCACGCCGCCGGAACGGGCGTTCTGCCCGGCACGGAAGTTGATGTTTATCGCGGCGTCACGAATCCAACCGGCTGCACGGAAGCTGGTTAGGTTAGGTTAGGTTAGGTTAGAGTAGGTTAGGTTAGGTTAGGTTAGGTTAGGTTAGAGTAGGTTAGGTTAGGTTAGGTTAGGTTAGGTTAGGTTAGATTAGGTTTGGTTTGGCTAGGTTAGGTTAGGGTGGGTTAGGTTAGGTTAGGTTAGGTTAGGTTAGGGTGGGTGTTGACAGCTGTCGGTTGTTTAACTCTTCCCTCTCTCTCTCCTCTCTCTCTTTTTTGTAAAAGGTTATGGCAAAAATACCAGTAGGTTGGCAACCTTGCTTTATGCACTGTAAGGCAAGTCTTAAGTAAAATTGCCAGCTCCTTGCTTTAGGTTAGGTTAGACCTGGTTAGGTTAGGTTAGGTTAGGTTAGGTTAGGTTAGGTTAGGTTAGGTTAGGTTAGACCTGGTTAGGTTAGGTTAGGTTAGGTTATCTTGGAAAGAGTAAGACTTAGGAAAAATCTGTTTGCTGATTCATCACGTACGCCTATATGTAAGTAAAATATGAATAGAACCTATGCTCGGAAATCCAAAATAGCAACCGGAAGTAGGGTTAGGGGGCAAAAATCTTAAAAAAAATATTATTTGTTTGTTTGTTTGCATCACAATATAGGCACGCGCGCGCGTGTGTGTGTGGCACATCGTTCCCGAGAGAGGTAGGTTTACAAAAATCACAATATAAAAACATTTGACCAGGACTTGGAAAATTACAATAAGGTACATTCATCCTTCAAGAATAAGAGAGTACATTATTTACTCATCACGCTGTATCAGCGCAACAAATAAAAGCGCGGAACGTGGAGAGAAAATGAGTTTTTTTTTTTTTGAGGTTTGGTGAACCGCAATTAATAAAAATGAGTTTTTATGAGGTTTTGGTGAGCTCCAAATAGTCAAAATGAGTTTTTGATGTTTTGGTGCTGTTTTCTTCGCTGTGAAACATCGTCAGCGCAATAAATAAGGCGCGGAACATAAAAAAAAATAAGTTTTTTTTTGAAGTTTTGACACATCGTTCCCGAAAGAGGTAGGTTTACAAAGGTCACGATATACAAACATTTAACCGAGACTTGGAAAATTACAATAAGATGCATTCATCCCTCAAGGATGAGAAAGTGCATTATTTACTCATCACGCTGTATCAGCGCAACAAATAAAAGCGCGGAACATGGAGAAAAAATAAGAGTTTTTGAGGTTTGGTGAACCTCAATTAATAAAAATAAGTTTTTTATGAGGTTTTGGTGAGTTCCAAATAGTCAAAATGTGTTTTTGATGTTTTGGTGCTGTTTTCTACGCTGTGAAACATTGTCAGCACAATAAATAAGACGCGGAACGTGAAGAGAAAATAAGTTTTTTGAGGTTTTGGCACATCATTCCCCCGAGAGAGAGAGGTTTACAAAGGTCGCGATATACGAAGTTGGAAAATTACGATATGGCGCATTCGCTCATTACTGTTTCCAGCTATAAGTTTTTCTCTCTCTCTAGTCCCTTGCCAACTAAAAAAAAAGTTGTAGGTAGGTTGTCGGTTGCTTAATTCTCTCTCTCTCTCTCCTCTCTCTTTTGTAAAAGACCATGGTAAAAGTACCAGTAGGTTACCAAAAATTGCTTTATGCACTGTAACTCAAGCCTCAAGCAAAGTTGCCAGCTCCTTGCTTTAGGTTAGGTTAGACCAAGAAGAAAAAGGCTGTAGGTAGGCTGTCGGTTGCTTAATTCTCTCTCTCTCTCTCTCTCCTCTCTCTTTTGTAAAAAGCCATGGTAAAAATACCAGTAGGTTACCAACCTTGCTTTATGCACTGTAAAACAAGCCTCAAGCAAAGTTGCCAGCTCCTTGCTTTAGGTTAGGTTAGACCAAGACAAAAACCTTGGTGATTTTTTTCGAGTAAGATGTTGGCAACACTGCGAGTTTTACTTTCGGTTGCAGAACTCTCAAGCAAGATTGCCAGCTCCTTGCTTTAGGCTAGGTTAAACCCAAAAAAAACCTTGGTGATTTTTTCGAGTAAGCAGTTGGCAACACTGCGCCATCAAGTGGAGATCTTGCCTTACGAGACAAATCCATTAAGGCGAGCACCAATAGATGGCGCAGAACTCCCCAATCTGCACTACTGTAAACATATCATTTTGGGGGAAGGGGTACTGACTGCATTTGCGCACAGAATCGGCAGTATTAAAAAAAGGTCGGTAATTGCTTTGGTAATATATCAAAAGCAAAGCAATCGCTGTTATTCACTTTGTTGATTTCTGGTTAAATATTTTTTTTACTATTTCATTGTTGATAATTTTATCGGAAGAAAAAATTCTTACATTCTACAGAAGAGAAATCATGTGTTAATTTCCTAATAATAGTCACCATTTTATATCATATGCATATCATTAACATTATTCTGTTAAGCCTTGCATGTATCCTGCAGCGAAATAGGACACCTGCCAAAATACTTCATCGCAACCAAAGCAGTGCCTCAAAGGTCACGACAGTAGAAATGCATGTTCCAACGAAAGTCAGTGGCTTAACCGTTATCTGTTTCACGGCGCCTGGAGTTGTCTCGCTGAGAGCTCGAGTTTCGGTTTCGCTTGTAAGTGAGTGAAGACTTATATACACAAGCAACAGTGGCGTGTGCATGGGGGCAATTAGTTGGGAATACAGTAGTCCCAATATGATTCAAGTTCGCTGTATTATTAACTTCAACTGCAAATAAAGATGGCGAAAAAGTGTTAATGTTTTCAGCTATCGCAATTGTCCCCAATGGTGTAGTGGTAACGGTATCACATTTAATCTTGCGGTTCGGCGTTTGATAACCATTAGAACCTAAGCGGCTGTTTCTATTGGATGATATTCAGCCAACAACTTCTCCGACAATTGTTTGCGCGAAATCACACCCATTGCAATGATTACGGCAAACGTTTCGGAGCGTGTTGCAAACACTTTATAGACATTGCACCTTCAGTGATTGTGGCAGTGATTGAAGGTGCAAATATAACGATTATATTCTAAATGTAGTCCTGCATTTTGTTTAGTCTTTTAACAATGACAAGACTATCTATTAGACTAGATAAAACGATGTCTAGGGCCTCACACACGCTTCAATCGCGGCTAATTTGGAGGTGATTTGATGTGAACAAGAAAAAGCATAGATTCAATATTGACATATTATCTTGAGTTTTAGAGAATGATAATATATGACGTGTGTAACACTCGTGAAATAATTCGTTCCCTATTTATTATGATGATAATTTTGCAATTATTTGCGACAAAAGAGGAAATTATTCATTAAAAAATTGATTCTTGAATTTTAATGTTAAAAAGTATCAATATCTATTCATGTCACTGATTGGGAAAGCGCGGATTTTCATAAATGACTAGCATGTGAGTCAATATGTGAAAACAACCGTCTCCTCGAATTAATAGCACGGAGTTAGTGTAGAAACTAGAGCCCCTGGTAGCAGCAGATTTTTCATTTATCCTTTAGGAAAGTTCAAGTTGCTGCTTCTCATATATAGTACATGCATGAGAAATATTGAGGACAGAGTGCTGAAAACAATTCTCCTGTCTTTCTTTGTTGCCACTAGCATTTCTAGTTTTAGATGAGAGTATTTACGTTTTAAACGAGTTTCCCCCCCTTCCCTTGAAGCAACAATGCGGCGAATTCAGCAGTCTTTCAACAACCACCCCTTCGCCCTCTGTGATGTCTCAAACTTAAAATATATATTAGCTTCAAGTACATTAACTTGACATTTGTGTGAAAATGTAAAACAATTTACCAATTGATTTTAGGCGAGTTTAACCACAAATATTTAATTTTCGATAGTTATAACTGCGTAAGTCAGTTAACAAAGCAACACCTTTAATTCACAATCATGCAATTATAATTTATTTTATTTTAACGGTTATCCCATTTTTCATATGTCCCTGGTCATTAACACTGTGTTACACATACATATCTGTAAGTTGGGCGGCAGAAATACATCAACCGAAAGTATAGGGGGCATACATACTATTCACCTTGAAACCACATCAAGTTGAGGTATTGATACCGATATGGTTGAATGCTCGGCACAGACCTGAAGGCGCCAATGCAAGTCTTATTCATCTTGCCACTTACGTATATCGTGTGCGTCTCGAGAATTACTCCCGCAAGCACGAAGTATTTCAGGTCGGCTGTGTGGCTGAGTGGTTAGCGTAGCGTGCAACAAAACTCGGTGTCCTAGGTTCGCACCCTGGAAAACCTGTACATGAAATTCTTTTTGTTCCAACAATCTGTTTCATCAGTCATCCTAACCTTCATGTTATATGGGATATCTGCGAGAGGAATCCTCAATTTGAGGAAGACACAGCCATTTGCTGCTCTTATATAGAGATTAATTCGACAAATATTACTTCTCGCTTTTGTCTCTTTTGGTCAATCGCTAAGATTAGGATGGAATTGATGTGAGGGCAATAACAAGAATGTATGGGCAGTACGCAACAAACAGAGTGAATCTGAGTCTAGACGCGAAAGCACCGATTGTCTGCAAAATGTAGCCCATCCAGTGCGGGATATATAGAATTTGGACTATCCTCTAATTTGGGAACTGTAGACATTTTTATTAATAATTTGTTCTCATGGTACTTCATTTTCACTAACTGCATCGTGCTTTGTACTAATAACACTTGTAAAGTTCAAGTTACTCATTAAACTTCGTTTTCCTTTGAAACAGCCACTTTCAATATATATTTCGCCAGACAACACAAATACCGCACACGCACTAAAGGAAAACGAATCAACACTACATTATGGTAGCCACACTGCACGCGAACCGGTAAACCGGTAAACAATGATGTTGATTTTGGTCGCAAATATCCCCCCAATTGACTTTTATTTGTTGGCATTCAAAATTTTTACATTTGTTTTTTCGAGAAACAATTACTTATATTCGAACAATAGAGTTGTACATACTGTTTGTATGATCTAGGTGACGTTTGAAAATAGGCCATGGTGAAAGAACTTATTTAATTGCTAGATAGTCCTTCGTTAACGAAATAAGTAAGTAAAAGGTTTTGGCATGTTTCAATTTGCCATGGTTTTCACTTCTGCCCCTTCAGGATCGCATTTTTGTCTGGCCCTTGGTTATAGCCTAGGATAGCCTAATGGCAACTCCCCTTCCTCCCTGAGTCCAGGACGTGGAAGAGAGGTTTACATTTTGGATCTTGCAGGAAAGCCATGCATTACACCCCGCTTCTGTTATCGTTATTTAAGGAACCCTCTCCATTTTATTTGCGAGCAGTATTCCACACGCTTTCAGTGCCGTACTCACAAATGCAGTAAAGGGATGTGAACATAAAGGGGTTATAAAGGAGTCCCGGGTTCGAATCCCGGTGGAAGCACAAGTGGTTCGGATTCCACTTTAAACTGTAGGTCCAGTCCCGATTAGCCTTACTGTGTATAAAGTGGACTTCAAAGAACAAATCAAATCAAATCAAATCATAAGGGGTTATCAGATATTTCTTACCACTCCTAGATCATGCCATATTTTCCTAAATTTGACGTTTTTTTTAAGAAAGTTGAGCAAAAATAAGACTACCTAGCTCTAAAACTCCTTCTAAATACACCACTGTTCTTAACTTTACAGCTGACATATCATAACACCCATCTATCACCCAGTAACAGAATTCACCTCCGATTAGCGTGAAACACAATAATAGCATGCTTTGTTAATATTTTCTCGCCAATCTTATATAAAACAGTTACGATGAAAAAACTCCGTGGCGAAACGGCCTTGAATAACAAAGGCCTGTTAAGTGGCTTTCTTATAAGTTGACACGTGGTCAGCACATCGAATCCCTTTACCGCTGTTATCTTTATCCTCTATTTCACGTAGCTCCCCAATTGCCTTCAAGGAACCGAAATGTTCGGTAATGGAACCTGTGATCACGCTAACTTGAGTTCTAAGTCTACTTTATGCAAAGATGGGCTAATCGGTGCTGACCTATAATTAGAAGTGGTATCCGAACCACAACGTGCATAAGCCCAATAGTAAGGGAGCGGTCGGAGCGTGGGTGACGCAAGCAGCTCTTTACAATGTAATCCTGCCCCTGCGTGGACAAAATGTTCAGCATTCTTGAACAGATGGTCGTCGCCTTTATTCAATGCTAAGCATTTGTATTATCATGTAACTCAAACATCGAAAGTAGAGATGTAATATTTATCGTTTTTGAAGCTTTTGACAACGAAGCGCTGAAGGAAACTGGCAACAAGGCGGTACTCGGCTAAAAGCGATGTGGAGAGGAGAAAACAAATGACTGTCAGTGACGAATCTACATATTTTTGGCCCATCGCAAAGCATTATTTAAGTTCCCTTGAATGTAAAACGAACACACTTGTGAAAAGAAATGACAAAACATTTCCTCCTGTTCAGTTTCTTCTATTTATGTATGTTGTTTGCGTGTGTCTGCAAAGATTTGATTTTGTTATTTAGCATCGCTTTTATACCACTTTGGCTAATCGCGACGATGAGGATGAGTGATGATAGGATGAAATTAGGAAATTGATGCAGAAACACTTACAAAACACACCCACGTCCAAGGGGAGATGCGAAGCGTAACCATTGGCTTCGTAAACTCTGTGCTAAGCAGTCCGTGCGGAGATCGGAATATCTCTCGAGTTTTTTAATGTATAGTTTTAAGTTCACTTTTTTGCACAGATCGGTTAAATGGGACAGGACCTATAGTTTTAAAATGACATCCGAACCACTATGTGCCTCCACCGGTTATCTAACATGGTATACCTCTGTAGAGGGAGGAAGAATTGGAGAGGTAGTGTTTGGCAAAATCATGTGCAGATGAAACTTTCGATAAGTCACTTGTGAGAGATGTTTAAGGATACAATTCAGCTGGGAATGATGGACCAATATCTGTTGCATAATATTTCTACATTTGCTCGCTTTTACTTTTAATTTGTCGAGATTTGGATTTGGTATGCAGTGGTTGTTAGGTAACTAAATCACGTTTTATGGTTCCCAATGTAAATAGTAATTTCGTTCTATCCACGGGATTTTCGCCCCTTGCTCCGCCTGTCTGTCGCAATTATTAATCATTCATTGGACAAACTATTCGTTAAATTAATATTACGCACGTTCTCTCCAAGAACCAAGTACTAAAGTTAACTGTTGCATTTAGAAGTCCCTCCCACCTTTCGTTTCACGCTACGGGGTTACGAATTTCAAATAAGACGTCCTTATGTTTCTTTGTTTGATTTTCCTTGTAGATGCAAGATTTAAAAAGAATAATATAATATATAATAACGAAATATTGGATCACAGGTCTGTTTCCTAACTAAATCGTCAAAGAAAAGCAAACGCTGTTATTAATTTTGTTGATTCATAGTTCATTCTATGCTATCTTCTTTATGTTAATTTTAGCGAAAGAGAAAACTATTTCACTAATTAATCTTTAATAATAATAATAATAAGAAGAAGAAGAAGAATAATCGCCATGTTATATCACATGAGGTATAATTTTGTTACACATTGCTTGCAGCCAGCAGCGAAAATTACATACCAGTCAAAATAATTGAAAGCACTACTCTCGCAGCCTGGCAGGTGGAACAAGGGAGTGTTGAAGCAGATAACATCCACTCCTGCAAGCAGCAGAAGAGCTCTGAAGTTGAATTATATCGAGCTGAGGCATTTGTACATCTTATCTTGATGCAAGAAAGGACAAGTGCAAAAACATGCTTTTCTGGGTTTCAAACACTAAAACTTTAACCTTTCGCGCTACACGTAAACAAAGACGGACTGCAAATAGAGAAACGCTCGTTATTTTTTTAATTTTTAGTTGATCTTTGTTATGAGGGAAAGGGTATATGCAGCAGATATTTGGAAACACTCATATAGTTTACAGGTAATGATAATTCCGTGTTAAAGTATTATATTCTGTGAAGTAAGGTATTTTTGGGGGGGGGTCAGTGTAGTATTTTTTTTGTCACCAAGTAACTTGGAGTTCTAAATTATAATTTGACTGGTACAGTCCGGCCAAGGGAAACGAAACTAGCTGGAAAGTACGATTCCAAATGCGAGAAGGGAAGCAGGTAGAACACCACCCTGTGGCTCTTGCTTGCTATAGTAAAACCACAAGCAAAAAAACCTGCTCAGACCAGCAAAGCCTGTGCACCGTACTCCTGCGAGGAGGGGAGGGGGAGAGTGGACCAGTCTTCCTTATGGCACGAGCTGAACGGAAGAAGGGAAAGCTACGCTGGGACTTTTCGTCCAAGGTTTTTTTCCTTGCGGTCGCTCTGTAGGGTTCGCTTGCTGTGTTTATTACTGCTTTCTGTGTTGTGTTTGTGATGTCTCTTACAATTCGTAACAAACCGTTTCGAAGTGGAACAAAGAAAACAAAGACGTATTGGTCCCTGTTGCACACTCTACAAAACACCCTTGATATAATACAAACCACAAACCATTCAGTTACTACATTTTCTTTACTGTATTTAGAATAGTTTTCATAATAATACTGTTGAATACTATTCTGATTACTGCTGTGTACATTTGTGCTAATTATACGATTTAATAAGGATACCAATTAAATTGAATGACCGAAAATAAAGTTCCATGTTTACAAACAAGTTTATCTACTAATGTGACGTAATGAATACTTTCCTGATATGTTCCGTTTGCTCATATAGTATATGGATGGTTATTTTTTTTTTCATTCTGTACCCTTACATAATTCGTAAACATCTATACGTATTTTGGCGGCGATGTTACTACGTCTGAAACTTCGTTGTTTTTTCAATAGCTGACGATTTTCACGAAACCCGCTTCATGAACAAAGTGCTCCTATTTTACCAATCAACACTTCCAGTTGACGGATGCGCACTTTCGTCCATGGTCTCAGCTAAGGTAGCCGGACAGTCTGTCTGTAGGGCCACCCCGATGATGGAAATCTCGGTGCCTTGTAAGCAAGGGGTCCTGTGTTCGATCGAGGCACGTAGTGTTATAATTCAACATTAAACTCTAGGTCCACCATGACTAACCTATTTGTACATAATGTGGATTTATAATAAAACCTCAAATCAAATTAACTGATACTTCTAAGCTTTTAGGCCCAAAACATTAACAAAATAAGGGATATATATTATTCGTAACTCCTTTTCGCTCTTAAATTTTACAGTGATTTTATACTTCTTTTTTTAAATCCTGCAATATTGTATATTTCCCAGTGTTGAAATTTTTCTATACATATATTAATGCTGGACTAAGAACGCCTCAATTTCCAATCAAGCTTTGCAATCAAGGGGTCCAGTAGAGACAGTAGAGACACATATTGGTTCGGATCCCATTCAGTCCTGATTAGTGTATCTGTTCACAAATCAGACTTGCAACAACACATTATTTCTTTACCTTAATATCCAGGAACAGTAACATGTCGATCTGAATTCTAATTTGCTAATTCTACACATGTTTACATAGTTTACGGTATTCTTTTGTGTTAAAATCGTTAGAATTAAAAGCAAAATTTACTTTAGTTTTCCTTCAAAACGCTTTGAATTCAAAGCTTTATTCTTCCACAGCATTTGAACTTCATTGAAAAACTTCGAAAGATGGATTTTTGAATTTAGTAATCCTCTCTTAACAGTGGCGCAGCAACATATAGCGAAGCCCTGGGTGAGATTAGAATGCGAGGCCCCCCATCCAATGGCGGAAATTAAAGGGAAGTGGGGAAGAGCAGTCGCTCCCCCCTTTTTTCAGTTTTGCGCCAGAACTGTGCTAAACCTTATCTGCCAAGGGGAAGTAAACTGTCCTTGTAATTTTTGTTTTATAATCATTGATGCGTGTTTACAAGACATCCCAATTTAGTCGGGACAGTCTATTCTTTCAAATCGCTGTCCCAATTTCTTTCAAACTCAAGTCGTAATTTGACTAAATGTTTCGAGGTTTTATTTTGGAGGGCGTTAACCCCCATTTAGACATGTTCTTCATTTTAATAATGATTGCTAATTATTAATAATAATTAATTAATAATTAATAATGATTTCTTCCCGATACTTTGGACCTTAACAGTAGTGTGATTTGTACTATTATAAACCCAAGAAAGGATGAACCCCCTCAGGCAGATTTGGCTACACTTAAAACAGGCTCAACATGCCCATATGAGATTTTTGCTCAAGTGTGGAACCCTGCCTAATCCAAGATTTTTGTGAAAATGCCCTCGGGAAGTTCCTGAGAAATGATGACCCCCCTCAGATTGATTTGACTACACTTATAAAAGGCACTTCTGTGAGATTGTTGTCCATAATCCTGTCAAAAATATGCCCCTTTTGATATTTTTTTTGCCCACACCTAAAACTACGCAAACGTATTAACACACACACACACATACACCCACACACACATACACCCACACCCACCCACACCCACCCACATACACCCACACACACACACACATACACCCACACACACATACACCCACACCCACCCACACCCACCCACACCCACCCACATACACCCACACCCCCACACACACATACACCCACACCCACCCACACCCACCCACATACACCCACACACACACACACATACACCCACACACACATACACCCACACCCACCCACATACACCCACACACACACACATACACCCACACCCACCCACACACACACACACACATACACCCACACCCACCCACACATACACCCACACACACATACACCCACACCCACCCACACACACCAACATACACCCACACCCACCCACACCCACCCACATACACCCACACACACACACACACACACATACACCCACACACACATAAACCCACACCCACCCACACCCACCCACATACACCCACACACACACACACATACACCCACACACACACATACACCCACACCCACCCACACATACGTGTAAACGTGGTCTTATAAGGCCCGAGTGAGTGTACATATGTTGTTGGAACCACTATAATTTGATAAATTAGCAAAATCAAATTCATTTTAAAATGTCGAGACCATGCGTGTGATTACAAATACCACCGTGGTTTTTGAAAATTATCATTTATGCAGTTTTCCTGACGAAAAAATGGTTACTATTCTTGCTGGAACCTGGTACCAATATCACCTGTCTAATTTACGTGTTGTAATTTTAATACAATTGCATCCGTTGTGGGTACCAATCAATATTGCAAAACCCGTCCAACCAATCACAATTCTTGTAGGTCACATGATTTCTTCCTGTGTGTAAGCAGCTACGTGCCATACCGAATTGAGCAAAAAGTTGTGAAACGCGCTTTACAGCGTCAATTGAGAGCGCGTAGCTTGTCTGTCTCGGCGCAGAGCATTCGGAAGGGGAGGGGGAAAAAAAAGAAGAGTTCCTCTCGCGGCGGAGTTAGGAAGGGATTAACTGCGGCGCAGTCTGTGGCGTACTTAAGGAGTTTATGCCCCACTGTAGAATTGAGAAAATAATCACATTTACCCTAATCGCTGACTCTTAATTTTTACTTTGCATACTTTTATGTGTTGTTTGAAGATTTCAGAAATCAAAGCAGGCTTGTGTGGCCTATCATGCCGCAACTGTGTGAAACGAAGCTCTTTATTAGAACGCTACCAAGCGAAACGCAATATGTAACAAGCGACAAGAGATACGTATCGCTTGGAATTGAACCCTCAGTAATCAATTCGACCTTTCGCATTTATGCGACAGGGCAAGCTGCACATGTCGCTTTCGGCTCGGTGCATTAGGTTTTTCGCGCATGAGCGGTGAATTTCTTGCTTTAGATCGAAGTCGCCAGTGTTCATGGGAGTCCGTAAGGGGGGGCAAGGGGGACCCGTGCCCCCTTTTGGAAAATGAAAGTCAACCAAAAATTATATATTTCACACATATAATTCCATTTCAGCCACAATAATATGTGTTAATTAATGCACGAACATGATAAATTCAAATGTAAGCAATGTTTTTTTGAAGGAACATTGGGTAAAATGTGGCTTATTTGCTCCCCCTGAAAAAAAAATACCTTCCTTGCCCTTCCCTGGAAAAAAACCCTGCTGACGTCCATGCCAGTGTTGTCTGTCGATTGTCGCCTGCCACTTGTCGCTTCGATCTGAAGTCTCCTTGAAGGGGTCAGGGGAAGAATTCTGACGGAGGCGACAAGCGACAGTGTGCTTCCACATCGACAAGAGACACGGGTCCCTTTTGTCTTGTAGACTAAAACATTCACCGCCCGTGCACGACAAGTGGAGGCATCACGATGCACAACATTGATAAAGTAGCCAGTTTGAGTGACACAACCAAGCGACATGCAATATTTGCAGCTTACCGTGCTGCATCATTCGAAACGTTGCAATGATTACCGAGGCTTGTCGCTTGTCGCGTTACGCTTCGGTCTGGAATCTGCTTAAACGGCATAAACGGCAGGCGACTAGCGACATGGAGATTTTATACCAAAGCGACAAGCGACATTAGACCATTCAATATAAGGCATAGCATTCACCGCGCATGCGCGAACAAAAGTACGAAGCGACATGATGCACGGTATTAACAAAACTGGCCACGCAAGCTACAAGCCACACCTGCATCTTGTCGTGTCGCTTCTGTTCGAAAGGTTCAATTCATTACTGCTGGTTCGCTTCCAAGGGACATGTGTTGGTTGGCGCTTTCGTGTGTAATCTCCCTTACAAGGCAAGAAAGCTGCAAACGACAGACGACAAGTGACAGGCGACAAGCGACACGGAGAATTCACACAGAAGCTGCAAGCGGCAAGCGACACTAGCACAGTTAGTCTAAATCCAAACATTCACCGCGCATGAGCTAACAAGAGCACTAGGTGACAGGATGCACGGTATTGAGAAAACGGCCTAATCAGAGCTACACGTGCAGCTTGACCTGTCTTGATACGAAAGGTTGCATTTATTTCTGAATGCTGGTTTGCAAGTTAAGCGTGTCACGTGCCGCTCCCCTCTGAAAGCTACACCAAGCCATTGTTTTATTGAATTCTCCTCAGGAAAGGAAGAGAATGCTTATACAAATACAGTCTCCGTAGATCATTTGCGAAGCCACTCATTATATTTGAAACTCTACTTTATGTGCACACTCAGCGTGCACTATAATCAACTGAAGCGGCCCTAACAAATTATTCGCTGGAACTAGGATCTCACTTTCCTCATCGTTGTGAAGGGTCACTCGCAATAGAATTGTTACGATTTTATCTCTCTGGTTGAGAACAGAATTTGGAGACTATAGTCGACAAAAAAGTTATTTCTCTTGGAGTTATTAGATTGGGGGAGGAGGGTGGTGCTTCAGATGGCTGTTCCATGTAGACTGTACATTTGAACAAAAGGAGCAAAGAAAAAGTAACTTATTTAATTTCTTTGTAAAATGAATTAAGTGTTAATTTACCAGAAGTCCAGTACAGCACAACTATCCAAGTTTATAATGGACATTTTAATTAAACCTTTCTTAACAAACTGATTCAATATTGAATAGGGTAGTGGTTCCCTAAGGGTGCGCCGCGGCGCCCTGGGGTGCCGCGAAATGTTCCGGAATTTTAACTGAAATGCCACTTACTTGTTAGTCTACACAGGGTTTTAGATATGATTGTTCCAAACATGTGCTTATTTAGTACTTTTTACATAAACAATGTTTCTGAATTTGAAATATGTGCTTATTTTTTAACATAAGGCAAGCAACCTAACAACACTAACTTAGCGTTGCAAGTTTTAGATAGGCCTATGCCTATATTCTGACTTGGGCACCGCGGAAAACTTTTGAAACTACAAAGTTTGGGATCCCCTGAAATAGGGCATAATTGTAATAATAAATGATTGACGTATAAACTTGATGTGAATCGTAGAGAAATGTTTGTTTCGCGAATGGAGCGAACAAGAAAATGTTTTATAAATCTCATTCCTTGCAACCACCCAATCACAGTAACTGTTGATCACCTGACCTCTACTTCCACGTCACCCATGAAGCCTGCTGGTGCTTCTTTGCGTCCTAGCACCTGGATCACAAGCATTTCGTTTTCGCGCCTTTTTTACCGGACGCCCGGTCCTTTCTTATTTCGGTAGTTCTTCTCGCAGTCAAGTAGGAGGGGTACGAGTTCCGCTTAAAGCCTCCCCGATGGCCCTGTCGACCTCCGTGACGGTGTGGTTATCACAGAGCGCTACGACGTCGGGGGTTCCGGGTGCGAGTCCCGGTTAAGGCACGGGTATTTGTTTGTCCAAATGAGAAAAACTGAAAATTGAGAATAACCGAGAAATGAAAATCTTGATAATATAGTGAAAAACGGGGGATACTTCCGGTTAGGGGTATTCCTTAAAAAAAATGGCGTATTGGTTGCTTCGTCGCCTTGTAATCAAAGGGTCCCGGGTTCGATACCGGTGGAGGCACTTTGTGGTTTGGATTCCACTTTAAACTGTAGATCCATTCCCAATAAGCCTTACTGTGCATAAAGCGGACTTAACCAAGCACAATATGTACTATTTTGCGAATGTGGGAGTTGTTGAAAGGTTCCCAATATAGCTATTTTGTTCTTTGATTATTGGGCTGGTTTAAATAGAATTAGTGAAGGCAACGAGAGCAAGTGAAATATTCATTCGAGAATTAGACTGCAAGAATCACTAGCAGAGTTGTCTGTTTCCATCCGAATCGTGGCGCGCCAAAAGCAAGTTCCGAGCGACCCAGCTGGCCGCTGGCGCCAAAGTGTCTGGAATCGTCTCAAGCAGACCGACCTGCAGTGAGCACACAGGCAATGAATTCGGTTTCTGGTGAAGTGACACTTATATATATACAAGACCAGGAACGTGACCGGGGATGGAGGGTTGGGACAAGATATACTTTGTTAAATTTGGACCAAGTTATCTGTTTTTACCATGTATTTAGTAACTCTATAGTCCAACAGCCTTTTGAAGACCAGAGCTTATCAAATGGGTTCTTCGTTGATCGCATTCAGTCCCATCGACGCTGTTATCAGACTTTCTCAATAGGAGCCAGATCGTCCTTATTAAAAAAAAAGTGAAGGGAAAGTGCTCCCCTGTGCAATGCACCACGCCATGAAGGCGTATAGGGAGCGTGGGGTTAGGGCCTCACACTTTCTTGATTACGGCCGAAGGTGGGGGTGACGTGATCAACACCACGTCCCTTGCCGCCTTTACCCCCAGAGTTTCCTCCAGGTACCCACTTTATACGACGATGGGTGGACGCCGGAGCTGCCTGAACAGGTGGAAAAATTTCCGGTTCTCCCCCGCCTGGAGAACCTTATTAAGTCTTTGAATTATATTAATTGTGTTGCGTCATCACCCAAATTTTGGAGCTCTCATCTAAGTTTGAACCCGGGACCGCAGATAATACGCAGGAGACCTTTTCATGGTAAGAGTATGATAATTACAATGGAATGAGAAGCCAGGAGCTAGATATTTGGCACCCTAGTAGTAGGGTGCCCATAATATTTTGACCCCAAAACGGGACATCCCAAGGAGATCAGTGTACCTCCTCCCCTCCTGAAAAATCAGTTAGGCCTAATTATAAATTTATTGTTATAATTAAAGTATTATTATTATTTTATTATTTGAAATATGATCTCTCGTTGTCAAAAGCTATTATTTATTATAATCTCGGTGTGACTTACACAGTATTTCTGGTTCCTTCTGATCAACCTTTGATGTTAGCCCTACGCAGAAGTTGGGGAGTGCCAGAAGTATGTATCAGAACAATCAATCTTCTTGAGAGCGGCTTTATTTTTCACCAACCGTTTGTAAATCTCCTCAAAAACCTTACCCCACACATCTGACGCGTGATTTCCCACTTCAGTTTGTGGTTTGTCCCAAGTTCATATTGAAACTGAATATACGTTTCTTGGGCATGCTTATGCACTCTCTACAAATAACAGAACACACGCAAAACAATACAACTTTTTTTTTTAGCATGAAATGTCTCAACTTTATACTTGGTTTTCAAGCTAACCCCTAGGCTTTTCTAAAACGGTACAAATAGTGTTTTTAAATAATATCGAAGGGACGACCGGGACACGCCTCTCAAACGGGACTGTCTCGTCACCCTATATAAATGACAACATAACTAAGGACCTAATGAGTGAACTGTTAGAAGGCTCTCCAATATCAGCGTTTCCACTTCCATGTAACACGCCTCAGAAACTACGTTCTTGAAGGACATTGATGCTAAGTCCATAGTTAGTACATATTCTGCTAGGTTGTTAGTTATTCTGCGATTTGTCCATTAAGTACCGACGCTCCTCCACAGCCAGTTCTTACTGTTGCCTTAAAACTATAGTAGCTATTATTTTCTTCCTCTGTAACTGAATCATCACGTTATTGTATTTACGGCTGGAACAGAAGGGGGAGGTCTAAATCACTCGCTCGCTCCTTCTGAATTCCAGAGATTTCAAACCATCAACATGCGCATGCAATTTGATATGATCGAACAGTGGCGTGAAGAAGAAGGGTGGCCAATATTCCGACTGTGCTGCAGCGTTTCTATGTGGAAAGACTCGCGCACTTTTGGCGTGGCCATTGGCCACGACTTGTACGCTCGCATGCTTGACCTTCGGCTACGTTGTGGGCCCAATCATGTTATAGCTGGGGTTCCTCAGTGATCTTAATGATTTTGAAGATGCGTGCATGTTGTATTGGATGAAGGGAAACAAGTGTATAAGTTCGCTTGCGTGTGTATATGCTCTAATATTTTACAAATATTTAACACATATTATTGTCTAGTTTCATTATAATAAACTGGGTACATATGGTCCGTTTCAAAATATTTAGATATTTCATATAAACGAATTAAATAGCGACATGTCTCGTGCGCTCGCCGACGTGGCTCCCTTATTTGAAAAGTTCTGAACATAAAGTTATGTGTGTTCGGCCTCTTGTTTACTTTCTTAATAATAAGCTGGGTAAGTAAAAACAGTTTCAAGATAGTTAGTTGGATGTTTTCCGTAAACGGATTCAATAGGGACACTAAATTGGAAAAGCAATATTTACGTATTTTGTGATTTTCACAAATTAAAACGTAATTGAAAAATAATTGTTTTCCGTCATTCCCCTCGAATTCCTCTGTAATAAATTATGAGGCTCATATTTTGAAATTCGAACAGTCTAGCATAATTCACTTAGTAGTTTCTGGGGTGAAAATGAAGTTCCCTAGCAACGTCTGTTGCCATGGTCAACAACAAGCAAGTTAAGCTCCGATATAGTAAAAAGCCTGGAATATGAGCAACTTCAAAAGAATTCCATTTCAACAACAACACAACTAAACACCTGGCTAAACAACAACAAGCTTTCCCTGAATGTTAATAAAACAGTTCTAATAAATTTTAATCCAGCAAAACAAATAAAAAACTTAAGAAGTCGTCAAAGAATGCAATGCAATAAAATTCTTAGGAGTATTGACAGACACAAACCTGTCTTGGGACATGCAAATTACTAATTTAACTCAAAAGTTAAGCAGGCTCTGCTACATGATGAGAATTTTGAGAAATGTTTTAACTTTGAATGTTTTAAGAACAGTATATTTTTGGACAGATTCAAACTGTGCTTACATATGGTATCTCTTTCTGGGGCAGCTCACCCAAAATGCAGAAAATTTTTATTTGGCAAAAACGCAAAACGCAAAAGTCAACATCTTCTAAAGTCCAAAATTTAGCACTAAAATATTTCTCTAGAGGATGGTTTACTTTAGTTAGTCGTTAAAGTCACACCTTGGAGTAAAAAGTATTCTTTGACAATTAGGCTATTATCAGTCCTTCTGATTTTTATCAGCCTGGCGTGTAGCATTTTTCATTGCATTGTATGGGTCATAAGTAGATAGCTCGGTGGTCGAGCGTGTTCAGTGGTATACTGGCGACCTAGGTGCCAATGGATCCGGGTTTGATTCCCTGTGTGAGGTGTAAGGCGTGACGTTTGTGAAGAGTACGAATTCCACGCAGTAAAACCCTGGACCGCATTCTGCAGAATAATGAGGATCTGGAGCCCAGATGCACGGACAGTATAATCCTCTGCGGTTGCGTGTTGGCGCCCTGCATGCTAAGTTGCCCTTCGCAACATCTGTTTTTAACTAGGGTGTACAGACTTGAGTCTTCAGACGACGGCAGTTCTAGTATTTGCCTCGACTGTACGTAATCACTGCCGTAGGCCGAGGGGGGATGGTTGAAGGGGCTACGGTCCACTCCGAAATTTTAAGAAAACCAACATTTTCAAATGAAGGCAGTGAAGAACTGGGAAATTGGGGACCAGAGTGAGTGTTAAATGTGCTGACGTGTCCATAATTTAAATAAATCAATCAAGTATTTTTAAGTTCCGGCCTGCATGAGTCTACCTTTGTAAGTGTAACTCTCAATTCATCTTCGTCGTCGCCAATAGTGGCTGAAAAGCGATGTAAATATTAATGAATGCAAACATAAATTCTAGCTCTACGCTGTAGCAATTCTGACCACCTCTCGTACATAAATCAATTTTGTATACTTTTTCTCCTTGTCGATGCTTCTCAACAATATCTGGTTAGTAAAGGTAGAATGAGAATGAGAGAAAGGGAGATGTTTCCAGCTTTGGCTGCAAATCGCTTCTCCCATCTGGCTAGAACTCGAGAAAAACCAAACTGTTAAAATTCCAATTTGGAGGCATTACGGGAAATATAACTTTCATTATTGTAGTGGTTGTTTCTACATATTTTATTTTTTGAGTACACATTCGAGGGTGGTCAGGTACCATTGGCGCCCCCCGTGCTCAAGACTATGCCCTCACATATCAATTTTCATTTGCTTCATCTGTAGAAGAAAGTATTGACGGTAACCAAAATTAGCGATGTTGTTTGAAAGTGTGTTAATATCGGGTGTGTTGTAGAAGAAAAGAAAGCATTATTTACACTGTTACTCTTCCTTGCACTCGTATTGTATTTCGTTTGTTAACTGGGACCTCCCCGTTGGTGTAGTGGTAACGTCGTCGCCTTGTAATCAAGGGGTCCCAGGTTCGATAGCGGATGAAGGCATAGGAATATAGTGTTTCGGGTTCCACCTTCAACTGTAGGTCTAGTCCCAATTAGCCACACTGTGCATAAAGTGTACTTAAAACACAAAGTCAATCAATGAATCGTTTGTTTACTGAACGGTGCTATTCGAATATGAGCAAAGCGCTTTCGTTACTTACGAAAAATGCTTCTACTTTAACAGAATTATAATCGAACCTTTTTATATCTTTCAGCTATGATTGCTTGGAAAAGTTAAAGGACGTTAGTATTGTAAAATCTCGGTGGACTCATTATCTTAGCACCAAAAATTCTGGGTTGGAATTCCTATGTCAGTTTCGTATCTCTAATGAGGCAAATAGGAAATAATTTGGAAATATGCTCTGCCCCAGGTTTCTCTGCAGCGGCCGAACGAAAGCAAGTCTCTGCGCAATCAGTCAATATGGAGGACTGACTAATGAACGCGTGCGAGGGAACGGGATTGTGGTAAAGGTGAACAACGACCACCCTTTCCAGCAGCGCTCCGCTTACTCACTCTTCCCCTTTCTTGCGCAGCCTTGCTCCATAGATACCCGGGGCAGAGTATAGAGAGAATTGGAAGAGACAGCAAACGTGCCATTTTGGTGGCAGAAGTCCTCACTGCATCTACGCACAGTATCGGCAGTTTTAAAAAACACAATGGCATCTATTTGCGTTGGTAATACATCAAAAGGTGAAGAAAAGCAAATGCTGTTATTCACTTTGTTGATGTCTGGTTAAGTATTTTCCTATCTCGTTGTTGTTAACTTTATCGAAAGAAATTTTTTTTTTACTCTGCAAAAGATAAATCGTAATTTTGTCACGCCTTGCATGTATCCTGCAGATAAATATTGACAACAGTAAAAACGCAACAAAACCAGTGTAACAAAGGACTTTGGCCACGTGTGTAGAAATGAACGTTCCTTTCAACGAAACTCGCACGACTCCACCGCTATCTTTTACTGGCGCCTAAGAGTCTGGACTCTGGAGTTGTTTCGCCCAGACATGTGTGCTGGATCTGCTGTCAGAGCTCGAGTTTCGGGTTCACTTCCAAGTGAACGAGAGTAATGTATACACCCAAGCATCAGTGGCGTGTGCAGGGGGATAGTTATAGTTGGGAACGCAATACCCCCAATTGATTCAAGTTCGCTGCACAATTAACGTGAACTGCAAAGAAAGATGGGGAAATAGTATTTATTACTGCTGTCCGCTATGGCAAGTCACGTAGTGGTAACGGTATCACATGTGACGATGCGGCGGTCTGGCGTTCGATCCCCATTAGAGCCTCAGTGGTTCAATTTCCACTGGATGATATTCATTGCGCGAAATCACACCCACCGTCATGGCCACGATTTCGGCAAACGTTTCGGGGTGTTTTTTTAACACACTTGATAGGCATTGCGCCTACAGTATTTGTGGCAGTGACTGAAGGTACGCATATAACGATTACATTCTAAATGCAGTTCTTCTTCATTTTGTTTTAGTCTCGTAAAGATTAACAGACTATCTAAAAAGATGTGTAAGGCCTCACACACTCTTCGATCACGGGCAATTTGGAGGTGATGTGATCAGCACTACGTTCCTGTCGCCTTTACACCCCAGAGTTTTACCTCTAGTTACCCACCATTTATTTGAGGCTGGATGAGCTCCAGTCGCTTTACGCGGGGACAACGGCGGAAACATTTCGACCTTAGATCATCCAAGGGACTCCCGTGTGGCAGACAGGTGCCCTACTGACTAGATTACATTATATTGTGCATAACCATTATTTATTTGGAATCAGCCCCTCCCCCGCGCCTTAATTAAAATGATATATTGTTAGCACTAGCTTACCCGGGGGGGGGGGGATTCCAGGCCAACCAAATTCTCAACTGTGGACATTTGTATTTAAAAAATGAAAATAAATTAAAATACGTTGCAATGGTCCCTACCAATATTTCTGAATTACTTTTGCTCATACAATGATGAAATTAACGTACATAGGAGGAAAATTCACGCTGTGGGCCTATCAGTATGTTCCGCCATGAAACTTGTGCCTGTAACAGTGTACAATTGGTTGATAATTATGGTAATTAATGTAGCTATTATAATTACTTGAGAACAGCACATACGAAAACAAGAAATACCATTGATTCAACATTAACATGTAATTTTGAGGTCTAGTGAATGATAAAATGTGTGTGACACTCGTGTAATAATTGGTTCACATGATGGTCATTTTGCAATTATTATATTTGTTATATAAGTTATATGAACAACAAAAGAAGAAATGATTCATTAAAAAATTGTTCCATGAATTTTAATTTTAATGTTAAAAAGGAAAAAAATTTCTGGGCCTCTGAGGCCCCCTCAGGTATGTTAATTTCTTGTACGCCAGGGGAAGCTAGGGATAAGAAAAACCAAACTTCTTCCAGTCTTAACTGTAGTTCTTTTGTAAAACAATGGTTTTATGCTTGCAATCATGTATTATATGGTATTGCTGCAAGGGTTCTTCGCTTTGGTCAGATTCCCATTCATTCAACAATTTGGCTGCCACCTTTCCTCTTCTGTCTTTTACTCCTGAGCTAGAATAAAATTCAAATGTAGTCGAAGAAAGGTATAGGCTAGGTGATGTAATTTGAAACTCTTTCATCTTCGATTCCTACAGATCATAAAATTGTAAAGTCACGACTTCAATAACACAAATAATTTTCGTCGGAATAACAGTTTTAAGTAAGTTATAAAAATGGCTACAAATTGGCCGTGCTTCTACTCTAGATTTTAGAGAACCAAGTTATATCATTTGAGCAGGTAAAAATACAAAATACGTATGTTCATAGGATATACGTATTGTAGAACAAAGTGAAAACTATAAAAACCATTGAAATTGAAATAAATCTACATTTCTCAAGTAAGCATAAAGGAAAGGAAAAGTAACGCACAATTCTTGCAGTAATGATAAAATATTACTAATAGCGAGAGCTTAACCGTGAAACGATTGCCCCGCCATCGATATGGAGACAGATGGGGACGAGGAATACAATTCGACAAAGACTGCTAGGCCTCTATTTTGACGTGAACCAAGCTTCGTAAGTTCTTTTTTAACAAACATTGTTTGAATGTGCGCGAGCTACACCTCCGCAGTTCTATTCACTGGGAATGACCTACTAAAAGCGCGAATTTTCATGAAAGGCTAGGATGTGAGTCAATGTGTGAAGAACCCCGTCTCCTCGGATTAAAAGCGCGGAGTTAGAGTAGAACCCAGAGCCCCCTGGTAGCAGCAGATTTTTTGGCGGATGGAGTGGGGGAGGGTTGCACGTAATATTTCGTTTATGCTGTAGGAAAGTTCAAGTCCGTGCTTCTCAAGTAAGACATGGATGCCGAAATATTGAGGACAGCGACAGAGTGCTGAAAACAACTTTTACCACCCTCTTTTTTAATTTTTTTTTACTAGCGTTTTGGATAAGATTGATTGATTAATTTTTTGTTTCAAGTCCACTTTATGCACAGGAAGGCTAATCGTGTTTTGGATAAAAGTATTTACATTTTGAAGACATAGTTTCCCTTCCCTTGTAGGAATAATGCGGTGAATTCAGCAGTCCTACATAAAAGTAAAACATTTTACCAGTAGTCTTTAGGTGAGCCTACCTACAAAGATTTAATTTTCCATAATTGTAATTGCTAGTCAGTTAACAAAGCATACACCCTTAATCCACCATCGTGGAATTAACATTTATTTTCGCATGCATTTCTCAAAGTTCGACTACAGAAACACAATTAATTGACTTGGTGTTTTAAGTCCACTTTATTCACAGTCAGATTAATCGGGACTGGACCTACAGTTTAAATTGGGATCCGAACCACTAGTGCCTCCACCGGGTATCGAACACGAGACCCCTTGATTATACAGAAACACAATGACCGAAGATATGGGAATAAATAATATCACCCATGAAACAGCAAAATCAAGTTAAGGTTTTGCAACTGATGTGGTGAACGCTCCGTGCAGACTTGAAGACGCCAATGCAACAGTCTCTTTTCATCTTCCCAGTTATATCGTTTACGTCTCGGAAATCACTCCCGCAAGCCGGCTCTGTGGCTGAATTGTTAGCGTTGCGTGCCACAAAACACACGGTGTCCTAGGTTCGCATCCCGGTTAAAAAACCTGGACATGAAGTTGTGTTTGTTCCAACAGTCTGTTTCATCATTCATCCTAGCCTTCACATTATATGCGACATTTGCATGAAGACACAACATTTGCTGCTGTTATCTACTTATTGATTTGATTAGTTTACATCTCGCTTCTGTCTCTTTTGGTCACGCGAAGATTAGGGTGAAATTGAAGCCAGGCAATGACGAACACGCATGGGCGGTTAGCAACACACAGACTGAGTGTGAGTCTAGACGCCAAAGCCCCGTTTGTGTGCAAAATGCACACTCTGTACTAATAGCACTTGTGTAGTTTAAAATATCGATACATCTGATTAAAAATATTCATTAAACTTCGTTGTCCTTTAAAACTGCCACTTTCAATATATATTTCACCATATAACACAAATACCGCAAACGCACTAAAGGAAAACAATAGCCACAATGGACGCGAACCAAGAAACAAGGATGTTGATTTCAGCCTTCAATATCTCTCCACTTGACTTTTAATTGTTGGCATTCAAAATGTTTACATTCTTATTTCGAGGAACAATTGTTTATATTCGAGCAATAAAATTGTACATATTGTTTGTATCACGTGACCTTTGAAAATATGGTCATGATGTAAGAACTTATTTAAGCGCTAGATACTCCTTCGTTCATGAAATTAGCAAGAAAAAGGATTTGACATGTTCTATTCTGCTATTATAACAACGTTAAGAAATTTTAATAGTCCATGGTCTTCTTCACTTCTGCTCCTTCAGCTTCTCATTTTTGTGCGGCCCTAGGTATCCTAGTACCAACCCCCCGCCCCCTTCCTTGAGTCCTTCGTGTCGTACCTAAAAGAGACGTTGTCATTTAGGCGCTTGAAGGAAAGTCATCCCTTACACCCCGCTCCTGTTTGTGGGTAATATTCCCACCCTTTCAGTGGCGTGCCTATAAATGTAGTAAAGGGATGTGAGCATAAGGAGATTATGAGTTATTTCTTACCACTCCTGGATCATGCAATTTTTTCCTAAATTTGACGTTTTCTTAAAAGGAAAGTTGCTCTAAAACCCCTTGTACGAGTAGATAGGCAGCTGTTCCATAACTTTCCAGCTGGCATATCATAACCAAGTGACAGAATTCGGCTCTGTTTAGCGTGAAACACAATACAAGCTGACGTAGTGGTTAGGATAACAGACTGATTCTTCAATATTTTCCCGCTCATCTTATAAATTAATCATCTATATAACAGTCACGATGAATAAACTCCGTGGCGAAACTGACCTTGAATAACAAACGCCTGTTGATTGGTTGACACGTGATCAGAACATCGAATCGCATTGCCGCTGTTATCTGGTTTTCTCGATCGGATCCCACTAATTCACGTAGCTTCCCACCTGGCTTCAAGAGCCAGAAATGTTCGAGCTCCCACCGGTAAATAAATCTGTTATCACGCTAACTTGATTTCTTAGTTTACTTTATGCTAAGATGGGCTCATCAAGACTGGACCTACAGTTTAAAGTTGTATCCGAACCACTGTGTGTCTCCCCCGGGTATCGAACCCGGATCTCCTTGATTACAGGCCGAAGAAATTACCACAACTACATAGGGCTGGCCGTATATGTTAGGCAATAACCGTTCGACTGCTTCAAAGCACTTTGAAAATCGTGGGTTGAGTACGGAAATAATATTGGTAAAGCAAACACAGTTACAGTAATCTTTGCGGTAATGAATTACCAGTAAATCTTTTGAACAAACCAAAGAAAAGTTTCGCAAAGATACTCCGTAACACCGTCTTTCAGCCCTGAAAGATGGGTCAAACGTTCCTTTTGTAGCATTTTGACTATCTATTCCGTCCGCACCACCGGACACAGGTCTTCTTGTACTGCATGTACAATGTAGTTTGGCGAAAGGGAAAAAAAAAGCACGCAGTTCTTATCGCTTTCTTGCAGGAAGGGAAAGTGACAGAGCAGAAACGTTTTTCATCCTCTTAGCTTCTTAGTTCTTACACAAGGCATGATTTTTCCTGCATTTACTTGGGTCTCCCCGATGGCGCAGTTGTAGCGTCGTCGCCTTGTAATGAGAGGTCCCGGGTTCGATACCCGGTGGAGGCACACAGTGGTTTGGATCCCACTTTACACTGTAGGTCCAGTCCCGATTAGCAGAAAGTGCTATTCAAACACCAAATCAATCAATCCTGCATTTACTTGAAAGGTGAAAACGTATCAGCATCAAAGGACGGAATTAGCCGAAGAATGATTGAAAGTCGAACTTCAGCTAAGAAAAATAGAGAGAATGAATTTGATGTTTAAGCTTGACCAAGATGAGAAAAATCCACTGGCCCTGTTATTTAATTTTCAACAGTAAGGGAGCGGTCGGAGAGTAGTGACGCAATGAGCTCTTTACCATGTGATCCTGCCCCTGCGTTGCCAAAATGTTCAGCATTCTTCAACAGATGGTCGTCACCTTTATTCAGTGCTAAGCATTATCATTATGAACGTCACACATCGAAAGTCGAGATGTAATATTTATCGTTGTTGAAGCTTTTGATAACGAAGGAGTGAAGGAAACTGGCAACACGGCGGTACTCGGGTAAATGCGGAAGAGAGAGGAGAAAACAAATGACTGCCAGTGACGGATCTACATATTTTGGGCCCATGGCAAGCATCACTTAAGGCCCCTTCAATGTAAAATACAGAAGTATGTGCAAGGAAATGTCAAAATCTTTGCTGCTATTCCGTTTCTTCAATGTATGTATATATTGTTCGTGTGTGCGGGCCCATGGAAAAATTTGATTTTGTTATTTAGCGTCGCCTACAGAGTGTGTCTAATCGCGACGATGAGGATGAGTGATGATAGGATGAAATTACGGAGTGGATGCAGCAACACTCGCAAAGAACAGCCATGCCCAGCAGAGATGCGAACCCGTTACCACTGGCGTCGTAAACTCTGTGCTAACGACTTCGTACGGAGGTCGGTATATCTCTGGATTTTTTACGGATAGTTTTAAGTCCATTTTTATGCACAGGTAGGCTAAATGGGACTGGACCTAACGTTTTAAAATGAGATCCGAACCACTATGTGCCTCCACCGGGTATCGAACAAGGTATACCTCTGAAGAGGAAGGTGGAATTGGAAAGGTAGAGTTTTGCAAAATCATGGACAGATGAAACTTTTGATAAGTCACTTATGAGAGATGTCTAAAGATAAAACTCAGCTGGGAATGATGGACCAATAACTGTTTCTTAATACATTTCATTCTACATTTGCTCGTTATTACTTTTAATATGTCAAGCTTTGGGCTGGGTATGCAGTAGTGTTTAGGTAAGCAAATCATGTTTTGATGGTTCCCAATGTAAATAGTAATTTCGTTCTATCCATGGGATTTTCGTCCCTTGCTCCGCCTGTCTGTCACAATTACAAGTATTATATATTCATTGGACAAACCATTCGTAATGTTAATACTATGAAGGTTCTCTCCAAGAACCAAGTACGAAGGTTAACTTTTGCATTCCGAACTCAGTCTCCCTTTGTCTCGGGGGATTAACAATTTCAATTAAGGTATTCTTACTTTTCTTTGATTGTCGTTGTAAATACAAGATTTAGAAAAATAATACAATAATAATATTACATTTAGAAAAACTGGGAATGAAACGTTCGACCACAGGTGAGTTTCCTAAGTAAACTGTCACAGAAAAACCAACGCTGTTATTCATTACGTTAATTCATAGTTCATAACTTTGATATCCCGTTGTTGTTAGTTATTGGGAAAGAGAAAAGTATTTCACTCCGCAAAAGGGCAATCATAATTAATCTCTAATAATAATCGTCATGTTATATGTGGCATTAGGTATAATTTTGTTACACCTTGTTACCCGACCCTGTGGCCTAGTGGTTAGCACATCGCGCTGCGACGCCAAGGGTCCCGGGTTGGAATCCCGGTCGGGTTTGGTTGTTTGTAAATGTCCATTCATCAATTTCATCATTTCATCACTCATCCCCATCTTCGCAAATTAGCCAAGAGGCACAAAACGCGAAGTAAAATAAACTCAATCAATCAATCATGTTACACCTTGCTTGTAGCCCGCAGCGAAAATTAGATACCAGTCAAAATAATTCTTACGCACTACTCTCGCAGCCAAACAAGTGGGAGAAGCGGAACGACTGTAGATTACGGCAGCAGATAACACCCACTTGCGCAAGCAGTAGAAAAACACTGCCGTTGAAATATCGAATTGGGACGTTAGTACAGTCACTGACACTGCTGGTTTGTAATTGTCGAATTGAAAGTCAATGAAATCGTTACAACCCAGAACTGTTCGTGACTGTACAGCTGTCATGATGCAAGAAAGACAAGTACAAAGCATGCTTTTCTGGGATTCGAAACCTGAAACGTTACCCTTGCGCGCTGCACGTAAATAAAGACGGACTGGAAGTAAAATTTAGATCTGACATTTATGTTAATCAGGTTCACCAGAATATGACGAAGAGAAACACTCGTGTTTTAATTCTTAGTTGAAGTTTGTTGTGAAGGAGAGAGTATAAGCAACATATCTTTGGTCTTTGGAAACACTCATGTAGTCTGCAGGTCATGCTAATTTCGTGTTAAAGAAAGGAACATACTAGTATTACATTTTCGGGTTAGTGTACTATTTTTTTTATTTGTCCCTAAGTAATTTGGAGTTCTCGATTATAATTTGGCTGGTGTGTCTTTAGAGGCTCTCCCCGATGGTGTAGTGGCAACTTCGTTGTCTTGTAATAAAGATGTCCTGTGTTCGATGGAGACACATAGTGTTATGATTCAACTTTAAACTGTAGGTCCACCATGACTAGCCTATTTCTACACAAAGTTGATTTATAATAAAAGCTCAAGTCAATTTAAATCACCTGGTTCGTCTAACCTATTATGCACAAAACATCAACAAAACATAGGACAGCTCTATTATTCAGAAATCCTGGTAACGACGAATTGTCCATCGCCAGAGGTGGCAAGGGGGCACTTCCTCCCTTTTTTTGCAACTTTTATGCTAAACCTTATATACAAAGGGAAACTAAACTGTCCTTGCCACCTTCCCCCCAGTTTTGGCATCTTCCCCCCCCCCCCGTTTTGGCACCTTGCACAGCAGTTTTGGCACCTTGCACCCCAGTTTTGGCGCCCAATTGCCGCCACCATCCATCACCATTTTCATTCAGTCTGTATTACACAGTGTGATAATAATAAATTGAAATAATGACATCAATAAGCAGAGGCCATTGCCCGCTTCGAACTAACGTAGTTTACTCCTAAAAACAACATAGGATGTACAATAGAATGAAAATGTAATGAAAATAGCGTTGGGCAATTTTCCTACCATTATGTTTGCCGTTGACTGTGCCTTGGAAGTGTCAATCCCAGAATAAAATGCGTAGGACAGCCAGTTATGGATTTTAGATACCAGGTTTCGGTGTATCGAAATACAGGTCACATCGAAGATGCAGAACATATTTGTTTGATGCCAATACTTGGGGGTCTGCTATATTGATATTTCCAGCAGCCGTAATAAGTATCACGTTTCTTACAAGTTGTATTTATATTGCAATCAGACAACGTCCTGCATTTCTGCACTTCTGTGGGTCCAGTTCCGATTAGCTTATCTATGCATAAAGTGGCCTTAAAATACAAACTCAAAACTAAAAATATATGGGGGGTGAACAAGCGTTCGTTTTTTTTTTACTAAATTGGGAATCAACGCAAAAGGGATAAGCTTTATGAAAATAATGCAACTTTAGACAAATTAAGTATTACTTCTATTTATACTAAGTAATTTTATGGCACTTTTGTTTGTATTGGGTTAACCGTGACGATCTTATATACTTCTAAACTGTGAATAATGTGAGTAATGTTTTACTAATATATTAGTTTAAGCGTATCCTTCTCTCACTGACATTCGCCAGAATGCACAGTCAAACAGCTAAACCATAGGAAGGGGGAAAGGGGCGTGACTTTTCGTGATAGGCAAACGACGGGTCAATTTTCCATTTCGGCTAATTATAACACACATAATACGTAACGTCGTTAACTTGTAATGAAAGGGTTCGATACTCGGTCGAGGCGTAGTCATTTCCCACTTTAAACTGTGGCCCAATCCAAATTAGCCTTTTTGTGGTACTTAAAAAGTGGAATTAAAACAAATTCAACAAGAACCACCACATAATATTGTTTGTTACCGAGACACTTTTAACTGATTGTTGAAAATTTTTCCGTTTTTCTTACTTGATTTGGTTATGCATAGCTCAGGGCACGGTCTCTCATAATGCACCACCTCCAACATTTCGGTAGAAGTTCTTCAACTGAATGAAAAAAGATCCCTAATCGAGTACTTACCTGCACCACTGCAAATCGGTGGCTCGTCTGGTTTGTCATCCATGGCGGTCATTTTCAATATAGACCCTACTTTCACTCGAGATAGCAGAAGCACCACACGAAAGAACAGAATGACACAGGACGATGGCCACAGTAAAGAAAACACGTGTCCGCAGCAGCCACGCTACGCTACCAAATAGCACCCTCTTCCTCACCCTATTTGCAATGTTACATACGCTCTATATTTCGGAGTTACTGATCACATGCAGGATATGCCCAAGTTTTGGTTGGTGATTTTACTTATAATAATATACCATACGGCCATTGATCATTGCCTAACTTTATAAGGTAATGTGTTGATTACTGAAAAGTTTCCCACACGCATAATCGTACCGAGTTAGCTGGTTCCACTGATGCATGTAAAATTCTGGAATTTAGAACACTTTTGGGCAGCGTAGACGAGTTCTTTCCAACACCCTTGCCAAGGACAAACGCGGGCCTGGAATCGCTTTTTATTTAGCGTGAAGGGGGACGGACAGTGACCATGTAAGAACTGCATAAAGCATGACGTCCACTGAGACGCGGAGAAACTCAGCAAATGAACACGACAGACCCGTTTCCGGCGTCTCAGTGGGCGATAATCTGTAAGATAACCTGCCAAAAATTTCGTGCTTCGGTTTCGCGCGTTTCACTGTAGTGGGCGTTACACCATTTTATTTAAGTAGAAGCAGACAGCAGATCTGTTGCCGGAAATTTCCATGTTTCGCCGCGTCTCAGTGGGCGTCAAGCTTCAGTATCTTCCTTGTAACGCGATCAGCTAACCCGCGTGGCTGAGCGAGCCGGTTTATGTTTGCAGGCAATACCACTGCAAATAGGAGAACTGAAAGGTCTGCACATGTAAATATGTTGTAGAAATTAATTCCATTCTAAGGTGTTAAATGCATTGAAAGACATGAACTTAAGATACAAAAATGTTAAAAAACAAAAAAAAAAAAACGCAAGTTGTGCTTGCTCCGTTTCCTTTACCGCACGCTTCTGAAAAAAGGGGGGGTGGGTTTCCCAGTGCGTCTCGGTCATCAGCTGTGGCTCTTTCTACGCAACTCAATCGCCCTTCTGCTAGCTCGCTGCCTGTTGGGGCAAAGAATATATACAAACCATAATAATATTAATAGTGATAATAATAAAATCGTCTTTACTAGAGCGGGCGCTTTTCATCCGTTTCTAGCCCGACCCGGTGGCCGAGTGGTTAGCATATCGCGCTGCGACGCCAAGGGTCCCGGGTTCGAATCCCGGTCGGGCTTGGTTGTTCGTGAATGTCCATTCATCAATTTCATCATTTCATCACTCATCCCCATCTTCGCAAATTAGCCAAGAGGCACAAAACGCGAAGTAAAATAAACTAAATCAACTCAAATCAAATCATCCGTTTCTATCATAAATATAACAATGAGTCGAAGTGGTTGGTAGATGAGAGCAAATAAATTCAGACGCGCACAAATATTCTCGTAGGGCCTAACGTTAGTGCCTCTACTCTTCAACCTTACAAGATATAAATGAATGTCACCAATAAAGAGAGTACTTTATGTTGGTTACCGAAGATACCGAAAATGTCGGTTCTCAGTATATCGATATTTAGAGGTCATATTTTCGAGTACAGATAACGGATATCGATGGTTTCAGCAACCGGCCTCCGTGTCGGAGTGGCTAGCACAGCGCGCTACGAAGCCAGGGGTCCCTGGTTCGAATCCTGGCCAGGGCATGGGTGTTTGTGCGAGTCTCTTCATCAATTTCATTAGGCCATATCATCACTCATCGATGGCGCAGTGGTAGCGTCTTCGCCTTGTAATCAAGGGGTCCTGGGTTCAATACCCGGTGGAGGCACATAGTGGTTCGGATCCCACTTTAAACTGTAGGTCCAGTCCCGATTAGCCTTACTGTGCATACAGTGGACTTAAAACACAAAATCAATCAATCACTCATCCTCAACTTTACAATTAAGAGGCAGAAAATCGAAGTAAAATAAACCAAATTAATCAATAGTTTCAGCAGCACTAAATATACCCCGATTATGCAACCATTTCAGGATATTTTTGTTTAATTTTGCCTGCTTTACGGTGCATTATATACACCAGCAAGTTAACCTCAAGGAAATGAAGTAATTAGCTCACGAAGCGGATTACATAAAAAGTAACTCCATCGTAGGTTCCAGCCGAGGCTACTCCCTTAATATCGTGCCACAGTAACCATCAGCCATGGAATCACTTCTTGGTGAACAAGGGTAATTACATTAACATATTATTATTAATAATATTAAATAGAATAGGATTATACACAGTGGTGGCGATTATGGGGGCGTGGGGGTAGTTGTCTCCTCCCAAAAAGCCCCCGCAACTGCGTCCTCTAACGAAATTTCCTGACACTCCACTCATCTCCACTTCAAAATCAATGGAATAAAGAAATGAGTATGTTAAGAATTAATGACCACAATTAGAGGCAAACCAGAAGAGTGATCATGTGAGAAGTCGACCCAATCCTTGAAATAATTTGATTTCGATCAGTCAAGTATGAGTTTTTAAACATTTAACAACGTTTTAGATGAAAATCTTTTTATTACATGAATGTGTGCGTTTCGTTGGTTCTCTTCCTACCGCGCCCATTTGCCATTCCTTTCTCTCCAACGTAAAGTTTGGGGGAGATTCTAACCCGAGGCCACGTGATCAACAGCTTGACATGCTTTGCCCAGATGTCAGCTCGTTTTGCCCCGTCGCACGGTAAAACTAAAAAGGAGCTCCTCTCCTATCAGGAGAAAGAAAACCTCGCAAAGTGACACCCCGGAGACTTCCTGACGTGAGGTGATGATCATTACTAGGGCGAAAAGGGGCTAAAACATCACCCTAGTTGTTGCAATCAATGGCAGAATTGCGATCCAGTCCCATATCTTCATCTTTGCTTATGGGCGCGAGAAATCCCCCCTTCCTTTCCCTCCTGCAGCCTGAGAATTCTCATTTCAAGTGCTGGAGAGTAAACTTATACCTTGCAAGTGTCAGTCTTAGAATATTACGAGTACAGAGTGAGTTTTAGATACCCTGGTTCAATATCTCGAACTACCGGTTACATCGAAATTGCAGAAAGTACCGGAAAATAACGAAGGTACCGTTTCGATATATCGATATTTCGTTGTTGCCAATACCTGAGATTCCTGTATTTTCAAGTAACGGTAAATCAATAACTCCACCGTCTTTAGAAAGTATCACGTTTCTTATCATTCATATTTATTTTCTAATCACACACTTTTACATATGTATACATGTGGAGTCTGTGTGCCTGTGCATTGCTTCTTTCGGAAGAAAGTATTCAGGTACTGTTTCTAAATTCGTAAGCAACACAAAAGGAAAATCCAAAGTTAATAAACAACTATTTATACTCGGTTATTTACAGCGCGTTCAATTTAAAATTGTACCGCAGTCCGCCTATTTACGAATACCTAACGCAATGCATTTATATGTTTGTAATGGTAACACGACGGCTGCATAGTCACGTAGCTTGGTGTGGAACGAAGAGGCAAGGAAATGGAAAAGGAAATTAATACTTACTCTCATGATGCTTTTCCGGGCTTATCTTCCTGTTTTGTTAATCGCGACGATTTTACATTTAGATACTCCAAATTAATAATTTTGTATATTCACACGTCAACCTGCCATTATCCTTCACAGTTATGTTTTTACTTTATCAGTGACTCACTGGCAATTGCCATAATACATAGTCGAACATCTAAGCAAAAAAAGGGCGAAAGAAAATATTATCGCACTGCATCTCGGTTCTATTTAGGGGTGAAAATGTTCCACATTACTCAATCGCGTCTGAACTGAATCTCCTACCTGCCCCAAAGGAACGATTCATTGATTATATTGCTTTACTTTACTTCGCTTCTTGTGTCACTCTTGGCTAATTTGCGAAGATGAGGATGAGTCATGATATGATGAAATTGATGAATAGACACTCACAAACATCGATGCCCAGGCCAAGATTCGAACCCGGGACCCCTAGCGTCGTAGCGCGATGTGCTATCCACTCTGCCTTCTGGGGCCGGCCCAAAGGAACGAGTAGAAGTGGTTAGTTATCTAATTAACTTACATATGTTTGTTGCACGAATAAACTGGTCGCTGCAGATAATGGACATTGCTTTGCGTTGATTAAAAAGAGTCTCAAAATATTTTATCATATATACTTGCTTCAAATTAGCAATCTCGTTACATAATTTTGTACAACCTTCATGCTTTTCGCGTCTTTAAATATGTTGGCTAAAGAAGAGTAGTTGGATAGCCTCAGGCTGAATTTTGTTAAAGAAAAGACGAATTGATCTAAAGTTAAAATATTTTCTGATCATTTTATAAATGTATTTAACAGTTCTGCTGTACACTCAGCGGCGAAAGAAACAGTAGGCGAATTGTCCACCCCATTTTCATTCAGTCTGTATTACACATTGTGATGATACTGAATCTAAATAATGACGTCAATATGAAGAGGGCAATGCCTGCTTCGAACCAACACAGGATGTAGAATAAAAAGTAATGAAGATAGAAATGGACAATTTGCCTACCATTTCTTTGCCGTTGACTCTACAAAGTAAAACGAAAACACTCCTTGGTGGGTTCCTTTATTTTCCACAGTGGTCTTTCAGAACACCACAAGCGATAGCTAATGCTGTGCAACTTGCTTCTTGACCTCCCTTGCTGGCAGCGTCAGCTGAGTAAAGAATGGCGCCAGGAAGTCTCATCCCCCGGTCGGAAAAGCTACAGACGCAAAATTGCGTTTGCATTCGCTGCTAGTCACTACGTACTTCGTTTTTCCCATCGTTGGTAATATCTGTCTATCAAACTTTGCCCATCATCCACTTAAGAAGGATATAATTGAAGTCAATACATGCGAACTACAAAGCAAAACGAATGAGTGGGGTGGGGGGGGGGTCAATGTTGTTTCATCGTTTACTTATTATACGTGTCAAAGCAAAACTTTGGTCAAACCACGCTTATCTGTGGTTTAACTTTGTTTTGAGTCCACGTTTTGCATGATAGGCTAATCGGGAAGGGCCTACAGTTTAAAGTGGGATTCGAGCCTCTGATCAATCTGCCCCAAACAGGCATGACAGTTCGATCTCGAAACCTCTTCATTACAAAGCGACAGCGTTGGGCATGAACAATCAGGGAGGCCCTTATCTTTGAAACGGAAGGCAGAATATGGGTGTAACATCATCATACCGACTCTTCTTCGTTGCCTTGTAATCAAGGGGTCCCGGGTTCGATGCCCGGTGGAGACACATAGTGGTTCGGATCCCACCTTAAACTGTAGGTCCAGTTCTGATTAGCCTTACTGTGCATAAAGTGAACTTAAAACACCAACTCAATCAATCAATACTGACTCTTCTTCTTTTTGCTTCGTGTACATGGTGTGAAATCACTGGTTGAGGTTTACAAAGATCTTAATCTACACGTACGTGCGCGCTAATATGTATACGTATTTTAAATACAACATTACTAATTACTAAATCACTAAATATTTAAAAATAACATTATTAAATACATTTAAAGGATTTTTTTAATATAATATAATATAAATATCAGATTTGCATCAAGTAGCAAACTGATTTCTTTACTAAGTGGTTAAAGATGTCAATTAACTTCAAAATTGTTGATGTACAATGAAACCGATGAAGGGACGCTCACAAATACCCATGCCCAGGCCGGGATTCGAACCCGGAACCTCAGGCGTCGTAGCACGCTATGCTAACCACTCCTCCACGGATGTCGGCGTAACACTTGAAACATTGTGTTTAGTTTTTCTATTAATATAAATCAATTAGGTTTCATTCTTATATTTATTGTCCTTTCTTGTTTCACATTAATTGTGAATACGTTGCTATTGCTGTAGATCTGTTAATGATCTTTTGAAAGATAGATTGTTGGGGAAATACCCCCATTGCACCTTGCCCTTGGACCTCTCCACTCCCAATAGTTCTCATGCACTATCATCCCCTGAGAAGAGATCGTTTCCAGGGATATTGA
Organism: Lepisma saccharinum; assembly: GCF_977018435.1. Taxonomy (NCBI): domain Eukaryota; kingdom Metazoa; phylum Arthropoda; class Insecta; order Zygentoma; family Lepismatidae; genus Lepisma; species Lepisma saccharinum. The sequence continues at coordinate 25,678,428 of NC_139237.1, forward strand.
GCAATCGAGTGTTACGGTTAAAAACCTTCCTTCGTTTCACTTCAGGTGACAAGAAAATCGCAAAAAATCAAGTATAAAGAACAGATTGAACTGTTTGTGACATTTTGATCATTTTTGTAAGATTGTACGTGTAAGATGTACATGGTAAGATTTCACTTACCGTGGTTTGCACCAGAGCCCTTCATTTAATGAATTTATTTTGACTATAATTTTAGTTTTACGTTCAGTAACTCAGGGCTGGACCTAAAGTTAACTTCTCAGTACGGACCTTCGGGTGCACGAGTTTGGGGTGGCAAAATGCATTATCTTATTTAAATCTTCTTTTCGTTAACATTCGTGAATTCTAGTGATAGTGAGTTGCATGTTATTGAGTAGGAAAGCAAGCAGAGAACAGCAATTTCAGGAAATCAGGCTGTGATTCAGCCCGTTGGAAAATTATTTCTCACTTATTGCAGACGATTATTTGAACAGAACATTTGATAACTTGCAGGAAACATCCCGTTTCTTCCGTTCTGTACGTCCTCTCATATCCACAACAAAATTATATGCAAGGTAATTTCGTACTTTGTAAGTCAGAAGTATATAACCTATACTGAATAAATGAATGAATACTGCATTTAATTTCTTTGAATATTGCTCATGTATTTGGGGAGTCTACAGACCCCATCCCCCACCCCCGGTACGCTCTCAGATAAAAAAATGTAGAGTAAAAAGTAAAGTTGTTGCGTGGAAATATGGCCATTCTATTCAATTGCTATTGCCTTCTGTTTGTAGACCGATTGATTATAAAAGAAAGTGTTTTCTAAACTTTTTTTCGAATAGCTTGCATTTTCTGCAGCTTGCGTTTGCAACGTATGACGTTGCAACCAGGAGACAGGACAACCTTACTGTCAAGCAGGCGATCTTGTTTCTCTGCTATCGGTATCTAAGGTTGCCAGACACTCATCTTTTATGCTTAACTTCGCTGCTTTTAAATAACGTTATTTTTTCAACATTAAAACATAAAGTTGGTTTACACATTTTAAATTGAGAATATTTCTGTTATACGTTTCGTGAAGCAATGCAGAGAGAACACGGGAGTGAGCGTTCTTAGTTCTCTCTCTTCCCACACGACCTGCATGTGTATCTGAGGCAGTGGCAACCATGCCCACTAAGTCCCTCGCCCTCGCAGACAAGGGATGGGGTGAAAACCACTCGGTGTTTTTAGATGTTATCTGTAGAAGCACTTCCCAGGTTTCTCTCGCTCTTCTTGTGTAATTTGCGAAAAGTACAGAATTCCTATGTTGTGCGTACAATCGAAGGCAAATGTAATAATAGACGAATTGCTCATCATTGTTAATTAAATCTGTTTTTCTCAATGTGATTTTGAAGGATCGGAATCCTCATACAGCTTCTTAAAAAAAAGCCACTTTATTCACATAAAGCATACACCCCTTGTTTGGGAATGAATGTTTTATTTTTGTGTAGTGTATCGTGCAGTGGGTAACACTGTTGCCTTGTAATCAAGGGGTTCCAGGTTCTATTCCCTGCGGAGGCACATTGTGGAGTGCCTCTTTAAACTGTAAGTCCGATCTTAGCAAGAGGTTGACTTAAAACAAATTTTTAATTATTTTTTGTCATTTTTTGTCTTCATCATTTGTTCCCATCGTCGCAATCAATCAAAAGTGTCAGAGAGGAGACGTAAAATGAAGAAAGTTATAATACGACAAAGACGCTTTTCTGATGTCTTGGCTGATATTGAACAATTTATCAGAAGAATAATTCAATCTAGAGTTTGGTATCCAATGCAAATTACGCTAACCAAACCACTTAACGAAAAGTTCTTTCAGTAGGGGGAAAAGGAAAAAGAGAATGTATGAATTGATGTAATCTTAGACGTTTTTGTTTCAGAATGTATACAACCAGTATACAGTACTTACAAAAATGTGTATATTTTCACTATTTTATCGCTTGTCGCCACTGTGTTGCATGTTGCGCGGAAATCTCAAATCATTATTATATTTTCTGGAAATTGCACTCGTAAGTCCTATTGACCGAGATACATAATTTGTAAACACATGTAATAAGTTATCGTGAGAATTTGTTTTTAATCACTTTCTGCATTTCTAAGTACGTATTCTTTAATCTTGAATTCTGAGAATTCTTGAGATGCTCAAAGTTAATAACTTCTGCATTTGTTTTCTCATATCCCTACAAAACAGCTACTTAAGTTGACCGGACAAGGTTTTCAGTCAACTCAGTCGTGAAACAAACTGGACGCAGGGGTGTCCGGGGTTGTGACACGATGCTTGATGGGAATTACTGGAGGGGAAAACAATATTTGAGCTTTGATAATATAATACCAAAACGTTTAAACGTATGTTTATACTATTTCTACCACTTCTACCTAACTTCACACAAAAATGTGTATATATGCATGTGTGGTTGATTTGAATTGTTAATAAAGTGCACTTTATGTACAGATAGGCTAATCGGAACGGGGCCTACAGTTTATAGTGGGATCCGAACCACTGTACTATGTGCCAGGACCTCTTGGCAAATCGACAACGGCCCGACCCTGTGGCCGAGTGGTTAGCACATCGCGCTGCGACACCAAGGGTCCCGGGTTCGAATCCCGGTCGGGCTTGGTTGTTTGTGAATGTTCATTCATCAATTTCATCATTTCATCACTCATCCCCAAATTAGCCAAGAGGCACTAAACGCGAAGTAAAATAAACTAAATCAATCAATCAAATCGACAACGTTGCAACTACACCATCGGAGAGGCCCCAGGTATTACGTGTGTGGCGTGTTGGAGCAGAGGATTACTTGCGAAAGTCAAACTAACAAATAACCAAGAGCACGGTTCGATGCGCTAAAAAAAAGTGCAAAGTTTGTTTTGTTTATTTTTATGTTTCATAACATAAAGTGTTCTTAAATTTCCTTGGACAATCTTTTAATTTCAACTTCGGCAATGGAGATTTGAAAGATGCGCGGATCCAGAAACTGCCAGTTTTATTTTCTTCAGCCTTGGTTTCAAGTTTGGTCCTGAAAAATGGTTAACGGATTTGCGACCGCCCAAAGGGATGGTCTGATTTCTCCGGCCCATTTCTTTCAAGAACTTTTAAGAAATAGTCGGGCTGTTTGCTTTGCTTTATATCCTGTGTAAACTCACTTTTCTAGGGGGCCACATATCTTCGCTTACCTACGAACATTTGAATCCTCTATTAAATCTGTTTGTAATTTTAAATCTCCTCTCCTTGCCTTCTTTCGTTTATTTTCGAATTAAACTTGCAATTTAACTACCAGGTTATTAGTTCTTACTAGTGTCGCACAATATATCGTCAATAAATTTCAGAACATCTATCGTGTCAGCGATATATCGTCACGACATTTGGCGATATTTATCGTGAAGACGATATATCGCCGCGGCAGGCCCCCGTGGAGGACTGGTTAGCACATCGCGCTACAACACTAGGGGTACCAGTTTCGAATGCAGCCTAGGCAGGGATGTTTCTGTGTTCATTTATCAATATAAGGACTAAAAGTGGTAAACGTTGTAAGTGTCAAAAGCGAAAGTGTTGTGAAATCGCATCGTTCCGCACATCAGCCGTAAGAACGTGCACGCTAGTGACCTCTTTACACGCCCTTTGAACTACTTAGAGAGCTACCAGCCACATTTCACGTTTATCACATTATAAAGCATGGCACGTTTCACAGTTTAACGTGGAAAAAGGTGTTTGAAGTATTGTGGCACTTACAGCGTTTACCAATTTTAGTCTTCAATTTTATCTCAATTTTCGAAAATAAAGGAAATCGATATATCACCGTTATCATTATACGTAAAAATATCGTATCGTCTGTGATGATGTTTTCGAGATATCAAATTTCCGATATCGTCCATTCCTACCTCTCTCTAACTCTAAAGTGGATTTCATGAAGTAAAATTTTATTTTTATAACAAGGGTACTGCTTCTGCATTTGTGCATGTTTTCACATTCAAATATCTTCGGTTGTTGCCACCTCGCCTTTCCTTCATGTTGGCTACATGCAGAGGATGCAAGATTGCTGGCGCCTTTAGCTGCGGCGGAGGGGAGAGGGATGCGTCACCCCACAAGGTAAGGAGAATGCAATACGTATATGTATGTTATTGAGTTTCTTTGTATTATATCCCGCCCGAAACAAAATTAAAGTACCTACACGTGTGATTGCAAGTACGTTTAGTTCCACGCCTACGCGCATTTGCGTATTATTAATGTAAGAAATGGTCGAACAGTTAACAGTGTTTACCAGTTTTCGATGTTTAACAAATGTAAAAGAATAATCATGCTTAAACGCTTTTCGAAATCATTTTAAATACAGATGTCTGAAAGATATGTGCAATCAAACCATGACCAGTATTAATGGAAGGACTATTATGCCTACTCATTTTATACAGGCACACTTTGTGCTTGGGGGAAGTGGGTGGTCTGACGAGGCACTTTCTGACTCTCCCAAATAAATCAACATTACATTCTGACCTCCCAGCAGCCTCTTACGGTTAACAACATTTTACTGTAGTATGCAATTTTAGACTAAATATTTGGTCAAAATTGCCTGTTTTACCCTCAATTTTGCAAAAAAATATTTCTTGCTTGCTTCGATTGTAATATAAACATTTCTACACGTCACATTTTGAAAGAATTTGCGACCTATTCAATTAAAATGTTTCCTATATAGCTATTTCTATTTTGGTTATTTTACGTCACCGATCTATTTCGTGGATGAATCCAGACAATGATGTGGAATGATAAAACGTTGAAGGTAGAATTACGATGTCCATGACACCATATTATCGAGTCTATTCTTTAGATTTAGCTATACTTTGTATAACAAGTATTAATGCAATCTTTCAAACCAGAATTTTGGTAATAGTTTGAGACCCTCAACGCAACCCATGTACGCAATTGGATCTCCGACGCTGTTTTTTCTTGCTTGTGGGCTAGGGGACGTCAAGGAAGGGGAGGGAGTGGGTGACGCCGTTTTTGGCTGATTCCAGGGTTGTCGCTTGAAAGTACGGAAAGGGGGGAGACTATGCCATTCCTGTTTTCTCTGTGTTGGTACTATTTGAGGGCAATTGACCTGAAAGGGAATGATTGTCTACAGTCGGATTAAACATTATGGAAACTCGAGTTTGAGCTCCAATCAAAACATTAACCAGTAGAGCTACGTATTTAAATTTCGTAACGATTGGACCACAAGTTTTTTTAATTACAGAATCTCAAAGAGAGTGTAGTTTGGAAAACACCAAAAAAGCGGCATTTTATTTGGTTCTCACGAGGATAAGAAATTGAAGGCATAATTGAAAAAAATAGTTATTATAGCTTAATTCACAATTCAATAACTTAACTGGCTAATTTTTAATTCGAGAGCAAACTCGAGTAGCCATAATTTTGAATTGGACGGTAGTTCGGCGGAATCTTTCTTTATTGTTTCATTTATGATGCAGTGTTTGTGCAAGAGATCGTGATGATTAGATATAATGAGATATCGCTGTTCGGGAACAGCACATGTTAACGGCTTGTAAAGCAATCGCCTGTTCTCTGTCCCCTTAGCACATTTTAAGTCTTAGCTCCTTTCAACTCATTCAGCAAAGTGTCATGATGTTTTAACTTGATATATAAATAGCAGATATTAACATACTAATTAGTTTAATAATTTAAATGAATAATAGAAATATGGGTACACATAACACGTACGCAAAATTAAAAAGTATTTAATAAATTGTGTTTCAAATCGGAGAAACTTGAATTCAATTTATCATCATAATTATTTTCTTTCTTTCACTTTCCGATCTCGGAATGTAGTCTTGAGGCTTGGGCCCCCTTCTTTCGCAGTGCGGTGTGTGCGAAGTCACCTATACCACTAACACTGCGTATATTTTTCGGGCGAAGAGAGACAGCATAGAATTGTTGCAGTAATCAGGTCATCTTATCATATTATGCCCTATAACTCCACAGTCCACACTCCCGTGATATTCAGTCATGGCGCAATGCACAGGGAACAGCTGTACTTTACTGCATAGACAGGTCCCTAGCTTCCCCCTTCCCTGCATTGAGGGAGCTGCTGCTATGCCACTGGTCACCTCTGAAACCTACTTTGTTCTTTTTTATGTCTTATATTTTGTTCAGTTATAAGCCCACGAAATGATTCCCTGTTCAAAAGGGACGTGGGGGGGGGGGGGAGTTATGGACTGTTAGGTTAATTTGTGCAGTTATGGACAGTACGAAGCTTTGTCGTTGGCCAGGCCACTGTTTTTTAGAAGTAATTTGTATTTGATATATATTATTTATTTTACGTCTCTTTTCTTCCATTTTTGGCAATTCTCGACGATGAATCTTGATTATGTTAAATGGATGAAGAGAGACTCGCAAAACAGCCTCGTCCAGGCTGACGGGACTCGAACCCGGAGTGTACGATCACCCAACGCACTCAACAACAGAGTCGAACTTTTATAAATGGGGGAATTCATCTTTTCGCACCATATTTCTCAGGAAATTACGTTACGACTATGCGTCAATCAGTGAGTGAAAATATGAATATATGTTAATAATAAGTTGAGATAGGATTATTTGTGTGTAAAATATTTGTGTTGACGTAAGAAAGTGAAGAGAAAAAGCTGTATAGTTTGATCGGGTGAACAGGCTCTTTCGTTGCAGCTGTAAGGGATTAAGGGATTAGCGAGCAACCGATAAGTAGGTCAGTGGTACAAACATTGTTCGAACGTCGATCTCTCCTTCTCAGGACGAAGCAGCTGAAATAGGCTGGAATAAAATACTTGAGTGATGCGGCAATGAACTTTCTTATGAGGGAGCAATAGAATGTAGTTGTTTTTTTTATGTGGTACCATATAGGCAAAATTAGAATAAAAAATTTGACATGTTGTATCATAATGTGGATGAAAGTAAACGAACCATGAAAGAAATGAGCGTCCGGCTGGAAGATAAATTGGATAAGTTAGAAATTAAAGTATATTAATTGAAAGAGTAATGTAGTTTAATGTAGAAAGATAGGTCCAATGTTCCATTTGTAACATTTTGACTATCTACTCCGTCCGCAGTCAACCACCGGTCACAGGTCTTCTTGTACTGCATTTGACATGTTTAACTCAATGTAGTTCGGCGAAAAGAAAAAAAGAAGCAAGCACTTCTTATCGCTATCTTGCAGGAGGGCGAGGGACAGAGCAGAAACGTTTTTAATCCTCTTAGCTTCTTACAGAAGGCCTGATTTTCCTGCATTTACTTGGGCCTCTTCGATGGCGCAGTGGTAGCGTGGTCGCCTTGTAATCAAGGGGCCCCGAGTTCGATACCGGATGGAGACACACAGTATTTCGGGTTTAAACTTTAGGTCCAGTCCCGATTTGCTTTACTGTGCATAAAGTGGACTTAAAACACCAAATCAATCAATCCTGCATTTACTTGAAAGGCAAAAACGTATCAGCAGCAAAGGAAGTGAATTATCCGATGTATGATTAGACGTCGAACTCCACCTAAAAGAAGTAGATATAATGATTTTGATTTTGATGTTAGAGCTTGAGCAAGATGAGAAATTCACTGGCGCTGTTGCAAAATTGTCAACTGTAAGGGAGTTGCCAGAGCCTGCTTGACGCAATGAGCTCTTTACCATGTAATCCTGCCTCTGCGTTGCCAAAATGTTCAGCATTTTTCAACGGATGGTCGTCACCTTTATTCAGTACTAAACAGTATAATCATGAAGCTTACGCATCGAAAGTAGAGATGTGATATTTATCGTTGTTGAAGCCTTTGTCGACGAAACATTGATGGAAACTGGCGACGTCTCGATACTCGGGTGAAGGCTGTACGGAAGGGAGGAAAAAAACAATTGACTGTCAGTAACAGACATATTTTGGATCCATCGCAAAACATTACTTAATGTGCCTTCAATGTAAAACACACGTAATTGTGAACTGAAATGCAAAACTTTTACTGCTACTAAGTTTCTTCACTGTATGTATGTTGTTTGTGTGTGATTTGATTTTGTTATTTTGCATCGCTTTGCTATCACTTTTGGCTAATCGCAACGATGAAGATGAGTGATGATACGATGAAATTACGAAATTGATGCAGGAACACTCACAAAGAAAACATATGTCGTTACCATTGACGTCGTAAACTCTCCTAACCACTCCGTACGGAGGTCGCCATATCTGTGGATCTTTTTTACGTAAGTTTTTAAGTCCACTTTTATGCACAGATAGGTTAAACGGGACTGGACCTACAATTTTAAAATAAAATCCGAACCACTATGTCCCTTTACCGGATATCGAACATGGTATGTATATACCTATAGAGAGGAAAGTAGAATTGTAAAGGTAGAGTTTTGCAAAATAATGTGCAGATGAAACTTTCCATAAGTCACTTACGACAGATGTTTAAATATACAATTCAGCTGGAAATGGTGGACCAATAACTGGTTCATAATATTTCTACATTTGCGCACTTTTAATTTCAATTTGTCAAGTTTTGGGCTGGGTATGCAGTTCTGGTTTTGTTGTATCCACGGGATTTTCGTCCTTTGCTCCGCCTGTCTGTCACAATTACAAGTATTATACATTCATTGGACAAACCATTCGTTATATTAATACTATGCACGTTCTCTCCAATAACTAAGTACGAAAGTTAACTTTTGCATTTCAAACCCCCTCAACCTTTGGCTCAGGGCGGTTAACAATTTGAAATAAGACATTCTTACTTTTGTTTGTTTGCTTGTCCTTGTAAATACAAGATTTAAAAAAATATTTGTAAAATAATAATAAATTTAAAAAAAACTGGGAACGAAATGTTCGATCACAGGCCAGTTTCATAAGTAAAGCGTCAAAGAAAGGCAAACGCTGTCTGGTAGCTATTGTCTTTGTTTTGATTCATAGTTCTTTACTTTGCTATCTCATTGTTGTTAACTTTAGCGAAAGGGAAAACTATTTCACTTTGCAAAAGATCAATTCATAAATAATCTCTAATAATAATCGTCATGTTATATCGCATGACTAATTATTTTGTTAGACCTTGCTTGTAGCCTGGAGCGAAAATTAGATACCGGTCAAAATAATTCTTACGCACTACTCTGGCAGCCCGATGAGTGGAAGAAGGGGAACGACTTGAAGATTACTGCAGCAGATAACACTCACTTGTGCAAGCAGTAGAAGAACTCTGCCGTTGAAACCATTTGTACAGTCACTGGCTCTTCTGGGTTGTAATTATCCAACTGAAAGTCAATGAAATCGTTACAACCCAGAACTGTTAGTGACTTGTCATGATGCAACAAAAGACAAGTACAAAGGCATGCTTTTCTAGGATTCGAACCCTGAAACGTTACCCTTGCGTTCTACACGTAAACAAAGACGGACTAGAAGTAAAATCTAGATCTAGCATTTTTGTTTTTCAGACTGTCCAGTATTTGACGAAGAGAAACATTCCTGTTTTAATTTTTTATTGAAGTTTGTTATGAGGAGAGCGTATAAGCAGCAGATCTTTGGCTGCGACTAATGCTAATTCCGTGTTAAAGAAAGGAACATGCTAGTATTAAATTCTGTGAAGTTAGGTATTTTTTTCGTGTTAGTGTAGTATTTTTTTTTGTCCCTAAGTAACTTGGAGTTATGAATTATAATTTGGCTGTTATATCTGTAGGGCCTCCCCGATGGTGTAGGAGGAACGTCCTTGCCTTGTAATCAAGGGTCCTGTGTTCGATGGAGACACATTGTGTTATGATTTAACTTTAAATTGTAGGTCCACAATGACTAGCCTATTTATATATAAAGTGGGTTTGAAATAAAGCTCAAGTCAATTTAACTCACCTGATTCATCTAACCTATTAAGCACAAAACATTAACAACATTTAGGACAGCTGTATTATTCGTAAATCCTCGTAACTTCTTTTTCTCTTAAATTTTACAATTATTTTACACTTCTTCTTACAATCCAGTAATATAGTATTTTTCCCAGTGCTGACATTTTTCTGTACATATATTAATAGTGGACTAAGAACGCTGCCACTATATAATCAAGCTTTGTAAGCTAGTGGTCTCAGATTGGATGTCAGGTGGAGGCACATAGTCCGGATCCCATCCAGTCCCGATTAGTTTATCTGTTTAAAAAGCGGACTTGCAACAAATCTTTAGCTCTTTACCTGAGCAGTAAGTTGTTGATCTGAAATAATTCTACACACGTTTATGTAATTTATTTATTTGTATTAACATCATTAGAATTAAATGCAAAATTAACATTAAAAGTTTTCCTTCTAAATGCTTTGAATTCAAAGCATTATTCTTCCATAGCATTTGAGCTTCAGAGGGAAGCAGGCGTGAGAAGAACGCTTGGCACCTCGAAGTCTGGACAAGACTCCCCGAAGATTAGGGATGAACAAGCGAAAATAACTAACAATTATACCAACACAAAATTAGATTTATTCAATTACTTTAATTTTGTTACTTCCAGTTTCCAAATGCAGCAGTAGGCAAGTTGTCCATCATTGTGAATATTATGCACATTGTTGTATGCAACAAAAAACGAGGATTGAAAGAAAAGCTCTAAGAAAACCGAACACAATATCAGAATGTCAAATAACAGGCACACAGTAGTGATAAGAGAGATGGGAGAAGATAATGTAACGCAACGTGCACACGTCGCGAAAATTGGCTGCTAAGGCCTAAGAGCCTTAAACTTGCCCTCCTAACCTAACAACGTAGGCAGTATTAGAATTATAATTGTGAAAAATATATACCTGCTAGTTACTTAGGAGTGTTAAGTTTGATGCAGTAAGCAAATTTTATCATCACTTGATCCCGAGCGGCGTTCACCGACAAGAAAACATAGACCGGCTCTATTTAGTGCCCACATCAGTGAATTTCGAGTTCAAATTTTGTCATTGTTGACGTGCATTTTGTCTATTTCGTATTTTTTTTTTTTAAAAAAAACCGACACTGTATAAAATCTCAGGAGCTTAGAGACCACCATCGCGGGGGCGGCTGCTATGCCACTGTCATAAAGGAAAGAAATCGCTATCTTCAACTCAAGGTTTTTTCCTTCCCCAAAGTTTCCTGGTGGGGACCATTACCAAAGGTACATTCATTGTTCTCTCTGTTGTCTTGTATATAGGAAAATGTATTATACGCATAGACGAGTATCAATGCTAATATCCCTGCGTAAATATTTGTATGTTGTTTCTTTATATTTTTACTTTGAATGCACACATTTAAACAGAAATTTCGGCAAAAGACAACGAGTTTTGGGCGCGGCCTTGCCAGATGGAGCTGGAATACTGTGACCAAGGATTATAGAGTATTATAGAAAGAGCATTCCGATACACAGCGGTCTCTCATTGGCCAGGAGCAGCTACAAGCTCTGACGTGAACAAGGCATGCGAGTCTTAATCGTACATATCTTGGTTCTATCAACCATTTACAGTAGGGTATTAAGCAAAAAGCAAGGAATAAGACCTAGGCAATAATATGAAGAAGTTTACGCCACGTAATAACAATAAATTGCGTTATACAAATCAAGCAAAAATGACTATCATCAAGTATCAAATATCAAAAAGTAATCACGCTACATTGAAATCTAAAGTTGCTTGTGGGAAAATAAATGCAATTTTACGTATGAAATATTTCGCTACGCAACCAACACTTATTATCCTTCATACCTTCAAATTTCCACAGATGTTCGTTATTTATAATGGCGTGTTCATAATAATTTATATATGTCTAGTATATGTAAGATGCAGCTGTTGATATTTGACGTCGCTTTCTACGTCTTTATGGTAACCGCAACATTAAAAATGAATGATGAAATGATAAATTTGATGGGACCGTAGGCAAGATGAGTGTGGACACTCTGTTCAAATCAACATTTCCCACGTAATTCACTGTCCACAAACTATGGGAAAACTGCAGAAATATTCTACCTGAAGTGATTTGTGTTTAGAAAACCGTAACTCAGATATATTTTATTTTTGAAAAATTGAAATATGTCTTCTAGACATTGTAAAAGGATAGAATCTAATGTCGTGGGAGAACGTAATCCATCAATAAAAGATTAACTTCCTCCTCCCTTTGTGGATGAATTACAAAGAAACTCGTGCCAGCTCGATGGCCAATGTTGTCAAGTGCGTTAAGTGTTTGATTTTGGATCCCGTCATTAAAGTTCCCGAGTTCGAGTCACTCGTGGGCATGGATATTCTTTGTGACTGCCCTTTCATCAATTTCATGTGATCATCACTCATCGCCGCGATTAACCAAAAGTGGTTAATCGCTTGTCGCCTGTTACGTGTCGTTTGTCGCTTCAGTGTGAAATTTCCCTTACAAAGCGAGAAGCTGGACAGGCGACAAGCGATATGGAGAATTCACACAGAAGCTGTAAGCGACAAGCGACACCATGGACGGTATTGAGAAAACGGGCCAGTTTGAGCGACACACAAGCTTCAAGCGGCACGTGCGGTTTGTTCTGTCGCTTCTATTGGAAAGGTTCACTTGATTACTGGGGGTTCGTTTCCAAGCGACTCGTGTCGCTTGTCGTCTGTCGTTTGGCACAAGGTGTGAAATCTCTCTAAAACTAAACATTCACTGCGAACAACGGACTAAGACAACAGGATTATAAAAGCCCAATTCGAGCAATACGCGAACGACAAGCGACACAGGCAGCTTCTCTTATCGCGTGTTTCTTTCCTCTCGAAGCTACATTAAGCTATTATTGTATTGTCTTCACCTAAGGAAAGGAAGAAAATGCTTACGCAAAGGCAGTATCCGCAGAACTTTTGCAAAGCCACTCACTACATACATGCACACTCTCTCAGTGTGCACTATAATCTACTGAAGCGACCCTAAAAAAATATTGCCGAAACTAAGTTTTCACCTTTTTCAACGTTCTGAAATGTCACTCACAATACAGCTGTTAAGATCCTTGCGCCCTGGGCGTGATCAGATTTAGGATACCCTTCAGTCAACTACAATAGATTGATTGATTGATTTGCTTTATTTTACTTCGCTTTTTGTACCACTTTTGGCTACTTTGCGAAGATGGAGATGAGTGATGACATGGTGAAATTAATGAATGGACATTCACAAACATCATGCCCAGGCCGGGATTAGAACCCAAGACCCCCGGCGTCGTAGCGCGATGTGATTGATTGATTGATTTAGTTTATTTTACTAGGCGTTTTGTGCCTCTTGGCTAATTTTCAAAGATGGAGATGAGTGACGATATGATGAAATTGATGAATGGACATTCACAAACAACCAAGCCCGCGTGGGATTCCAACCCTGGACCCTTGGCATCGCAGCGCGATGTGATAACCACTTCCCCACTTAACTAAAATTTTACCTCTGTTGGAATTATTTGATTGGGGGAGGAGGAGGTCGCATCACGTGGCTTTTGCGAATATACTATATTTCAACAAAGAGAGCGAAGGAAAAAGTCACTTATTTCATTCCTTTTTAAAATGACGATAGTGTTAATTTTAGAAGGCCGCGGTGGCTCAGTCGGTAACGCGTCTGACTACCATGCTCAAGATCCCGGGTTCGATCCCCGGCCGGTTCAAATCCGGGAACTTTTCTAACGTTGGAAGCGGCCCTGGCGCACACCCAGCGTCGAATGACAGGGGACAGGGGCATGATGCTGATCACATCACCCGCACTCACGACCGGATCAAGAAAGTGTGGGGCGTTACCCCCACACCCCCTATACGCCTTCATGGCGTGGTGCTAAGCACAGGGGAGCACTTTACCTTTTGATAGTGTTAATTTCTCAGAGATCCAGTACAGTAAATTTACAAGAATAAAATCGTGTCTCTTAATGGAAATTTCAATAGAATCTTTCATCTCAAACAAATTCAATATTAATTGAATAGTGCATAATTGAATAAATATCTAATGAAAGTAGAGAGTATAAACTTGATGTGAAGTTTACAGAAATGTTTGTTTCGCGACTGGAGCGAAGATGAAAACGTTTTCTAACTGTCATCCTTTGTAACCACCCAATCACGATAACTGTTGGTCACCTGACCTCTACTTCCACGTCATCCAAGAAATCTGCTGGTGCTTCTTTGCGTCCAAGTTCATAGACAATTAGCCTTTCGTTTTTGCGCCTTTTTTTTTTACCGGACTCCGCTCCTTTCTTATTTCGGGATTTGTCCCTGCAGTGAAGCACGAGAAATACGAGTTCCACCTGCGCCAAAAGCAAGCATACAGTCACGTTTAAATATCGTGTGTGGATGTCGATACCCTGTCTCAAACGCGGGATACAATAAAGAACCCTTTTTACCACCTTGTTGCCTCGAAACACTTCATCCTTGCGATAGGCAACCGCAGGGAGCAGGCAAGGTTGAATGAATGAATGATTTGATTTATTTTACTTCGCTTCTTGTGCCACTTCTGGCTAATTTGCGAAGATGGGGATGAGTGATGATATGATGAAATTGATGAATGAACACTCACAAATATCCATGCCCAGGCCAGGATTCGAACCCGGGAACCCTGGCGTTGTAGCGCGATGTGCTAACCACTCCGCCACGGGGCCGGCGCAGGCAAGGTTGAGACCAACCTCTTCTCAGCCTTTCATATACAAGATTATGAAACTTCGAGTGACGTTATGAGGTAGTGACATTGCACCAATGTTGTTTCTGTGTCCTCTGCGTCTCTGTGTTGATTCAGTGACATTTTTCTTTGGAATCTCTGCCCGTCGGCATCTCATTGTAAAATACGAGTGTATTTGTTCTGACAGACAGTTGTTACTCGTGTACAGTAAAATATATCACATATTCCTTTATTCTTCCTAGCTTACTAGAAACATACTTTGTACATTTTTCAAACTTTACAAAATATTTCCTCTTTAATGTGCTGTTGCAACTTACATTTGAAACTTCTTTCGTGTAATATTCATTTTGTTGCAGCCCACCTCCCCCGTGGCGGAGTGGTTAGAACATCGCGCTACGACGGCAGGGGACCCGGGCTTGAATCCCGGCCGGGGTATGGATATTTGTGAATGTCCGTTCAATCCTCCGTACTTTCACGTGTCGCCAAAATAGAAAAACGCAAGTACAATCTATACTTGGACTCCCTTTTCGGTTGCCGTGTTCTTGTGGATCCCTCGCTGTTCTTTTGTTTTCAATCCAGCGCGTCGTTAGGTAGTAATATACAGGTGGGTCCATTATACTTGTTTCGGCGATTTGAAGTGTGACGTCAGCAGGAGTAGGTTATTACGTACTTTTGAATATCAAATTCAATTAACGGTTTCACCTTATTAATGTTGTGTTATATATTTAATATTATTTTCTAATTAATTATTTTTATTTTCTACCTATTAAAAAGAAATTGTATCGATAATGATGCATGATTTTTATATGAAGTTCACTCACAAATGAACCAACATGTCCTGATCAAGACTCGAACCTTTAAACTACAATTTTGCCCGACCCTGTGGCCGAGTAGTTAGCACATCGCGCTGCGACGCCAAGGGTCCCGGGTTCGAATCCCGGTCGGGCTTGGTTGATTGTGAATGTCCATCATCAATTTCATCATTTCATCACTCATCCCCATCTTCGCAAATTAGCCAAGAGGCACAAAACGCGAAGTAAAATAAACTAAATCAATCAATCAATTTAAATTACAATTTCGAAATCGCGAGTCGACCACTCAACCAACCGAATCGACTGCCAGAGGCAGTGGCGGCGATTGGGTTCCAAAATTTGGGGACAAGGTGTAAAAAGTGGGGGTGGGGGCAAGGACAATTTACTTTCCCTTGGTACATAAGATTTAGCATAGTGCGGGGACAAAAGTTGGAAAAAGTGGGTGGGGGCAACTACACCCCTCGACCCCCTAATCGATGCCACTGGTCAGAGGCTTTTTCGAGTCCCTTACCTCTACCTCATAGCGCTGATGGAACCAGTCGGCTGTTGCCTCAAACATGGCCTAAAGGAAAACGTAGAAAGGTAAACTGAAGTGACATCCATCCCAGTCACTAATGATTCCGTCCATGATATCTGAAATCGTATCCAAGTTAAACGATTTATGCTGAGCCCTGAATGTCTATGGTACAGTGATTCGGACCCCATTTCCAACTCTATATCCAGTCCCAATTAACCCCGATTAGTGGCTCTAATCGGTTTGGCGTCTGACTGCCACACGGGATACAAGAGTTCTATTCCCGGTGTGGTGATCTAAATTAGGATTTTTTCCGGCCTTGTCACCGAATTAAGCGGCTCTGGGGGCTATCCAGCTTCAAATCAGTGTGTACCTGGAGGCAAACCTACAGGTTAAAGGCGGCGCTGGTGCTGATCACAACACCTCCAAAATGGCCGAGATCGAGAATGTGTGGAACCCTAACCTAGTTCCCCTGAATGTGGCACGGTGCAGTATGCACGGGGAAGTTACCTTTACGTTACCAAATCCTTTCAACTAGACAGAGATACGAACAGAGGGTCTGTTAAAAAGGTTGTTATGTATTATTACAATATAACTTAATTCCAGTCGGGAAGGACGCGGACGCCTTGTAAAAAATGAGTACCAGGTACGATTCCTGGCGAGACACATTGAACCGTGATTTGAATCCGACATTTGAGAATAAAGTGAATTTGAAACCAATTTGGCTAATCAGAAAGACTAATCCCAGAATCACGTAAAGATTTCTCAAAATTGTAAGGGCAATTACGCTGTAAATGTATGGGAATTACAAATCTATTTATTAATTCTATAATATAACACATGGGGGAAAAATATAAGGACAGATAGAATAGGGAGAAAGAAGGGTGGAGCAGAGGACACTGGAAGCTACGCATCGTGATTCCGTGGCGCCGTCTTGTCCGAATCGAATAACAGTTGCAAGAGGCTTAACGATTTGAGAGATGGTTTGATAAGGTAACATCTGCTGCAGTCTGACTAAGCTTTTCTGTTGTTTGGTGTAGTCACTTCAGGCCACTGGCGTACGCACAAGGGGGGGGGGGCTAAATGGGCTACAGCCCCCTATATTTTTATAAAATAAACAAATGAAAGCAGAAAAGTCGGGAACCCCCCATTAAAGTAATACCCGATAACCATTGTTGTCTTTCAATAACTTTTAAAACGAAGGTTTAAAATCGTATTTGGAGCTCATATCTGATAAAAAAAAGGGACATTATAGAAATGGACTTACAGCGATGTAGCTTATTCTATGATCCAAGAAAGATATAATCTCTGAACCAGCGTTCACATTCAGCTGTAGATATTGGAACAATTTTGATATAATTCACGTAAACTTTGAGTGACGTGGCAATGTGTTGTGGAGTTTCTTTGTAGGTGCGAAGATTTTTAACTACTGACGCACACATCCTTTCGCTTACAAAGTTTGCCTGACATCTCACACACCTTCACAATTATCTAAATACCATGTATGTGCATTTTATGGGACTGTATGCGAAAATATACCTGAGTCTTCAAACCGGCTATTCATATTATTCACCAAAGAAGAAAATGCTTTGGAACATGGTTATCCTTAACTCTGAAACTATCGTCCTTCAAGGTGAATCAATTGTTTTCGATGCTTAAAGTGTAGCCATGTCTAAATATCTAAGAAACTGAACTGACGAGACGGAACTGAACGCTTCCAGATAATCACGAACCGGAAGCCGTTCCGGTCGGCTACGGTCCATTTCGAGCCCTGACCTCACCTTATGCTTCGTCTGTGTTTGTAAAATAACAATCTACGTGTAAATATTTTGTGCCAAACTTCCTTTGTTTTCGTTTTTGTAATCGGTGTAAAATGGGCGCACAGTACTGTAGGTACTAGGTAAATAAACAAATAATGTGGTGTCCTGAACTGCTTTATTTGGGTTAAAGGTATTTTACCAGTATTGTATGAAAGACGGAATTGTCCATTTCCATCATGAAACTGGGCCTCCCCATGGCGCAGTGGTAGCGTCATTGCCTTGTAATCAAGGGGTCCCGGGTTCGATACCCGGTGGAGGCACAAGTGGTTCGGATCCCACTTTAAACTGTAGGTCCAGTCCCGATTAGCCTTACTGCGCATAAAGTGGACTTAAAACACCAAATCAAACCAAACCATCATGAAACTGTGCGCGAGGGCAGGAAACAATAAACTGAGAAAAGAAGAGCGCGTCCAACAGCAAGGCGCCTTGAATTCCAGAGGTTAGGTTACGATGAACCGAAATGTATAGCTTACACTACGTACAACACGGGTTAAAATATTGAAATAATATATATTAGTATTTTAAACGATAGTTTTGTAAGACAGTAAATAAATTCTCAAGTCCGACTTCGCCACCCACCAAACACCCCCTCGGGTCCCAGCTGTGAGTCGCGCCCCATAGGTTGAGAAACGATGCGATCCAATGCCTTATTCCCCTTAGCATTTGAGTCGGACAGAAACAAGTTTGGGAAGAATGCTTCTGCAAGCTGTGTCAGTGTATGGCTGTTGGAAGTCTGGAGAAGGGTCGGCGAAGAGTAGGAATCAAGGAAGGAGAAAGATAACGTTTGCTTCCACAAATTAAACTTGCAGTCAGTGGCGTGCCCAAGGGGGTGGGGGATTAGTGGCGCTTATAACCCCCCGTTTGGCCCAGCATTCCTAAAAGAAAAATGTCAAAGGTAGGAAAATATGACAAAATGAGGGCAGACTGCCAAGACAAAGTATACGTAACCCCTCATTTTGTAAACTCCTGGGCACGCCACTGCTTGTAGTAGCATACTTTTATTTGCATTCTCTTATTTTAAGTTTGCAGGCAAGTTGTCCTTCACTATGTTTATAACTATGCCATATGCAATACAAAATTTAAGGATTGAAAGAAAATCGCTAAGGAGACCTAGGACAACGGCAGAATATAAAATTGCACGGCGTACTTCGGCGATAACATAAAGGGGATAAGTTCTATACAACCTCTCACCTCACTGAAAGCAATAAACGATCTTTCAAACCCATATATTTTATCTTCATATGTTTTTATGGGTATCACTGTAGTTGAGCCTGTGACATTTTATAAGCTAAGCCTAATGGCGGAAAGCGACTAAAAAGTTGGGAGTTGTGTTAATCACGGAGGAAAAAAAAGTTTCTCGTACATTTTTAAAGCGCACACATCGATCTCTTTTACTAGCAGATATCTGCATTTCTTATCGCTTTTATTTTCTATTTAAACTCATGTAGTTGTGGAAGAAGGGTTTCCTTTAAATAACAGTGCGTGATGACTAATTCGACTAAAATATCGGGATAAAACTAGAGTTCAACTTCATCTTCGCGATTTGCCAAAAGTGGAAGAAAAGTGAAGTAAAATCAAATCAATTAATCAATTAGTAGTGTGTCATTACCGGTCGAGCATCCTTTTCTCCGTCGTTATTTAGATAACGATACGATACGCAGTCTCATTCATGCATCATGATGCCGGGGAATACATATTCAGCTTCTGGAAATGTCACTTATACATTTGGTTAATGAATTTTTCAAATATACGCTCTCCTTTCTCTCTCCTCCCCTACACATGCGCACGTGCAGACTAATTCATATGGGAGTGCCTAAAGGAGTGTTTCAGTTGACTATCTGGACAATGTTAGCCTATTTGTCACAAGTTAATTTTCCCCTTTCACAGAAACCATAAGGTGTGTGAAGATGAAATTTTAACTTATGGTTTATGAGTATGCGTTTTCACGTGAGCACACGTTTTCTTATTTTTGTGAAGATATTTACGTTATTTACACATAAATAAATCTAATTAGAATTCAGTAACGCAACTGATATGCAAGAAAAACTGTATGCCATGTCTAGTAAATGGAATAATAATAAAGAGAATATTGATCTATTTTACGTACTTTGTGATGAATACTATAAATGTTGTGAGGTTGAAAAGTTTGTACTTCGCTAAAACACGGGACGTTAGAGATTTTATTGCCACAGCCAATTCCTGACGCGCACTTCTTCTCTGTGGAGGCAATGGAAACTGTTTGAGGAAATCTAATAAAACAGGGGAAAGTCAAAATTCTACAAATAACTAAGTTGGTACTTTCTTCAGCATTCCTTGGCACTTTCTATTTCTTTTCAACCGATAGCTGCACTGAGTTCACTATTCGAAGAGAAATGTACAAGAACCAGATAATTATTTATTATTACCCACACAGATTGATTTGATGGCACCCAACAAATGTCAATCATTTCGCTAATTTCCATCATTGTTGTTTCTACTGCTTGACCACTCTAGAACAGATCCTATTATTTTTTTCTGAAAATAAAATAAAGTGCATCCATAAAATATTTAGGGTACAATGACTATCTTTCTTAAAAAAACATCTTGAAGAGCAAGCTCGAAATTATGACTCAAACAGTGTCATTCCATTCAAAGTACACGTTCAGAGGGGGACATTTTCTTCCCATGGTTAGGAATGAAAATATAAATGTAGAGCAGAGCATGGGAAAAATAGAGGGGGGAAATTCCCCGGTTCACCCCTTCATTCGAATACTGCTTCATCCATCCGATCCTATTATCATTCACCTTCATCTTCGTGATTAGCCAAAAGTAGAAGAAATGAGACGTCAAAAAAATCAAATCAATCGGACTCTACTTCAAACCCTGTTTTCTCTAACGTAGACTGTTGCACCACTACAAACATCGCACTGATTACGTAGATCATTTTGCAAACTATTGTGGGTATTGTTAGCATTGTATTATTATTGTTTTGTCAAAATAGTTTGCTTGACACTCGTTAAGCAATCAAGGATTTCCTCTTATCACTGGTGAATCCCGAACGAAGGGTCATCTTTCTAGGCGGATTCCAGCTTTGGCTGCAAGTCGTTTCACTCTTCTGTCTTTAACTTTAGAAAGATCCGACCATTAAAATTCAAATCTCGAGACAGCAGAGGAGACATTATTTTCATTGTTATAATGGTACTTTCTACATTCTTAATTTTTTGAGGACGCATTTTGAGGTGTTCATGCACCACTGGCAACCACCGTGCGCACTCCTATGCCCTCACATATCAATTTTAATTTGCTTCATATGTACAAGACGTTGTTTGAAAGTGTGTTAATATCGGGTGTTTCATAGACGAAAAAAGTATATATATATATATATATATATATATATATATTGGTTACTGGGACTCCCTGTTGGCGTAGTAGTAAATGTCGTCGCCTTGTAATCAAGGAGTCCCGTGTTCGATAACCAGTTGAGACATAAAATGGTTCGTATCCCAGTTTAAACTGCACGTCTAGTCCCGATTAACCATACTGTATGTAAAATGGACTTAAAACACGAACTCGATCAATCTATCAATTTGTTTACTGAAAGGTGCTATTCGGAAATGAGCAAAGCGTTTTCGTTACTTAAAAAAAAAATATCCAACTTTAACCAACAAAATTATAATCGAAACGTTGCTTTATATATCTCGGCTATGACTGCCTGGAAAAGTTAAAGGACGCCACGATTGTTAAATGTCCGTCAACTCATTATATTAGCACAATAAATTCTGGGTTCGAATTCCTATGTCAGTTTCATCTGTCTATGTGGCAAATAAATAATCAATTAGAACCAGAGATATACGTATATAAAGAGACAGTAAACATATCATTTTGGGGGGAGGGGTACTGACTGCATTTACGCACAGCATCGGCAGTATTAAAAACAAGGTCGGTAATTGCTTTGATAATATATCAAAAGGTAAATAAAGCAAACGTTGTTATTCACTTTGTTGATTTCTGGTTAAATATTTTTTTTACTATTTCATTATCGGAAGAAAAAATTCTTACACTCTAAAGAAGAGAAATCATGTATTAATTTCCGAATAATAGTAACCATTTTATATCATATGCATATCATTAACATTATTCTGTTAAGGCTTGCATGTATCCTGCAGCGAAATAGGACACCTGCCAAAATACTTCATCGCAACCAAAGCAGTGACTCAAAGGCCAAGACAGTAGAAATGCATGTTCCAACGAACGTCAGTGGCTTAACCGTTATCTGTTTCACGGCGCCTGGAGTTGTCTCGCTGAGAGCTCGAGTTTCGGTTTCGCTTGTAAGTGAGTGAACACTTATATACACAAGCAACAGTGGCGTGTGCATGGGGGCAATTAGTTGGGAATACAGTAATCCCAATATGATTCAAGTTCGCTGTATTATTAACTTCAACTGCAAATAAAGATGGCGAAAAAGTGTGAATGTTTTCTGCTATCGCAATTGTCCCCAATGGCGTAGTGGTAACGGTATCACATTTAATGGTGCGGTTAGGCGTTTGATCACCATTAGAACCTCAGCGGCTGTTTCCATTGGATGATATTCAGCCAATAACTTCCCCGAAAATTGTTTGCGCGAAATCACACCCATTGCAATGATTATGGCAAACCTTTCGGAGCGTGTTCCAAACACTTTATAGACATTGCACCTTCAGTGATTGTGGCAGTGATTGAAGGTGCAAATATAACGATTATATTCTAAATGTAGTCCTGCATTTTGTTTAGTCTCTCAACAATGACAAGACTATCTATTAGACTAGATAAAACGATGTGTAGGGCCTCCCACAATCCTCAATCGCGGCTAATTTGGAGGTGCTGTGATGTGAACAAGAAAAAGCATTGATTCAATATTAACATATTATTTTGAGGTTTAGAGAATGATAAAATATGACGTGTGTAACACTCGTGAAATAATTCGTTCCCTATTTATTAATGATGATAATTTTGCAATTATTTGCAACAAAAGAGGAAATTATTCATTAAAAAATTGCTTCTTGAATTTTAATGTTAAAAAGTATCAATATCTATTCATGTTACTGATTGGGAATGATCTACCAAAAGCGCGGATTTTCATAAATGACTAGCATGTGAGTCAATATGGGAAAACAACCGTCTCCTCGAATTAATAGCACGGAGTTAGTGTAGAAACTAGAGCCCCTGGTAGCAGCAGATTTTTCATTTATCCTTTATTAAAGTTCAAGTTGCTGCTTCTCATATAGTACATGCATGCGAAATATTGAGGACAGAGTGCTGAAAACAATTCTCCCTCTTTCTTTGTTGCTACTAGCATTTCTAGTTTTAGATGAGAGTATTTACGTTTTGAACGAGTTTCCCCTCTTCCCTTGAAGCAACAATGCGGCGAATTCAGCAGTCTTTCAACAACCACCCCTTCGCCCTCTGTGATGTCCCCAACTTAAAATATATATTAGCTTCAAGTACATTAACTTGACATTTGTGTGAAAATGTAAAACAATTTACCAATTGATTTTAGGCGAGTTTAACCACAAATATTTAATTTTCGATAGTTATAACTGCGAAAGTCAGTTAACAAAGCAACACCTTAAATACACAATCATGCAATTATAATTTATTTTATTTTAACGGTTATCCCATTTTTCATATGTCCCTGGTCATTAACACTGTGTTACACATACATATCTGTAAGTTGGACGGCAGAAATACAACAACTTGAAGTATGGGGGCATACATACTATTCACCTTGAAACCACATCAAGTTGAGGTATTGATACCGATATGGTTGAATGCTCGGCGGAGACCTGAAGGCGCCAATGCAAGTCTTATTCATCTTGCCACTTTTATCGTGTGCGTCTCGAGAATCACTCCTGCAAGCACAAAGTATTTCAGGTCGGCTCTGTGGCTGAATGGTTAGCGTAGCGTGCAACAAAACTCGGTGTCCTAGGTTCGCATCCTGGAAAACCTGGACATGAAATTATTTTTGTTCCAACAATCTGTTTCATCATTCATCCTAACCTTCATGTTATATGGGATATCTGCGAGAGGAATCCTCAATTTGAGGAAGACACAGCCATTTGCTGGTGTTATATAGAGATTAATTCGACTAATATTACTTCTCGCTTTTGTCTCTTTTGGTCAATCGCTAAGATTAGGATGGAATTGATGCGAGGGCAATAACAAGAATGTATGGGCAGTACGCAACAGACTGAATCTGAGTCTAGACGCGAAAGCACCGATTGTCTGCAAAATGTAGCCCATCCAGAGCGGGATATATAGAATTTGGACTATCCTTTATTTTGGGCACTGTAGACATTTTTATTAATAATTTGTTCTCATGGTACTTAATTTTCACTAACTGCATCATGCTCTGTACTAATAACACTTGTAAAGTTCAAAACATTGATACATCTGATTAAAAATTACTCATTAAACTTCGTTTTCCTTTGAAACAGCCACTTTCAATATATATTTCGCCAGACAACACTAATACCGCACACGCACTAAAGGAAAACGAATCAACACTACCTTATGGTAGCCACACTGCACGCGAACCGGTAAATCGGTAAACAATGATGTTGATTTTGGTCGCCAATATCCCCCCAATTGACTTTTATTTGTTGGCATTCAAAATGTTTACATTAGTTTTTTTTCGAGGAACAATTACTTATATTCGAACAATAGAGTTGTACATACTCTTTGTATGATCTAGGTGACGTTTGAAAATAGGCCATGGTGAAAGAACTTATTTAATTGCTAGATAGTCCTTCGTTAACGAAATAAGCAAGTAAAAGGATTTGGCATGTTTCAATTTGCCATGGTTTTCACTTCTGCCCCTTCAGCATCTCATTTTTGTCTGGCCCTAGGTTATAGCCTAGGATAGCCTAATGGCAACCCCCCTTCCTCCCTGAGTCCAGGACGTGGAAGAGAGGTTGACATTTAGGCTCTTGCAGGAAAGCCATGCATTACACCCCGCTTCTGTTATCGTTATTTAAGGAACCCTCTCCATTTTATTTGCGGGCAGTATTCCCCACGTTTTCAGTGCCGTACTCACAAATGTAGTAAAGGGATGTGAACATAAGGTGGTTATAAAGGAGTCCCGGGTTCGAATCCCGGTGCAAGCACATGTGGTTCGGATTCCACTTTAAACTGTAGGTCCAGTCCCGATTAGCCTTACTGTGCATAAAGTGGACTTCAAACAACAAATCAAATCAAATCAAATCATAAGGGGTTATCAGATATTTCTTACCACTCCTAGATCATGCCATATTTTCCTAAATTTTATTTTTATTTTATTTTAAGGAAAGTTGAGCAAAAATAAGACTACCTAGTTCTAAAACTCCTTCTAAATACGCCACTGTTCTTAACTTTACAGCTGACATATCATAACACCCATCTATCACCCAGTAACAGAATTCACCTCCGATTAGCGTGAAACACAATAATAGCATGTTTTGTTAATATTTTCTCGCCAATCTTATATAAAATTAATCATCTCCATAACAGCTACGATGAAAAAACTCCGTGGCGAAACTGCCATGAATAACAAAGGCCTCTTAAGTGGTTTCCTTATAAGTTGACACGTGGTCAGCACATCGAATCCCTTTGCCTCTGTTATCTTTATCCTCTATTTCACGTAGCTCCCAAATTGCCTTCAAGAAACCGAAATGTTCGGTAATGGAATTGAGTTCTAAGTCTACTTTATGCAAAGATGGGCTAATCGGTGCTGACCTATAATTAAAAGTGGTATGCGAACCACAACGTGTCCAACAGTAAGGGAGCGGTCGGAGCGTGGGTGACGCAAGCAGCTCTTTACAATGTCATGCTACCCCTGCGTTGTCAAAATGTTAAGCATTCTTGAACAGATGGTCGTCGCCTTTATTCAGTGCTAAGCATTTGTATCATCATGAACCTTAGACATCGAAATAAGAGATGTAATATTTTTCTTTTTTGAAGCTTTTGACAACGTAGCTATGAAGGAAACTGGCAACAAGGCGGTACTCGGCTAAAAGCGATGTGGAGAGGAGAAAACAAATGACTGTCAGTGACGAATCTACATATTTTTGGCCCATTATTTAAGTTGCCTTGAATGTAAAACAAACACACTTGTGAAAGGAAATGATAAAACATTTCCTCCTGTTCAGTTTCTTCTATTTATGTATGTTGTTTGCGTGTGTCTGCAAAGATTTGATTTTGTTATTTAGCATCGCTTTTATACCACTTTGGCTAATCGCGAAGATGAGGGTGAGTGATGATAGGATGAAATTAGGAAATTGATGCAGAAACACTTACAAAGTACACCCACGTCCAGGGGGAGATGCGAACCGTAACCATTGGCTTCATAAACACTGTGCTAAGCAGTCCGTGCGGAGATCGGAGTTTTTTAAATGTATAGTTTTAAGTTCACTTTTTTGCACAGATCGGTTAAATGGGACAGGACCTATAGTTTTAAAATGATATCTAACATGGTATACCTCTGTAGAGGGAGGTAGAATTGAAGAGGTACTGTTTGGCAAAATCATGTGCAGATGAAACTTTCGATAAGTCACTTGTGACAGATGTTTAAGGATACAATTCAGCTGGGAATGATGGACCAATATCTATTGCATAATATTTCTACATTTGCTCGCTTTTACTTTTAATTTGTCGAGATTTGGGTTGGGTATGCAGCGGTTGTTAGGTAACTAAATCACGTTTGATGGTTCCCAATGTAAATAGTACTTTCGTTCTATCCACGGGATTTTCGTCCCTGTCGCAATTATTAATCATTCATTGAACAAACCATTCGTTAACTTAATATTACGCACGTTCTCTCCAAGAACCAAGTACTAAAGTTAACTGTTGCATTTCGAAGTCCCTCCCGCCTTTCGTTTCACGCTACGGGGTTAAGAATTTCAAATAAGACGTCCTTATGTTTCTTTGTTTGATTTTCCTTGTAGATACAAGATTTAAAGAAGAATAATATAATATATAATAACGAAATATTGGATCACAGGTCTGTTTCCTAACTAAATCGTCAAAGAAAAGTAAACGCTGTTATTAATTTCGTTGTTTCATAGTTCATTCTTTGCTATCTTCTTTATGTTAATTTTAGCGAAAGAGAAAACTATTTCACTAATTAATCTTTAATAATAATAATAATAATAATAATAATCGCCATGTTATAACACATGAGGTATAATTTTGTTACACATTGCTTGCAGCCAGCAGCGAAAATTACATACCAGTCAAAATAATTGAAAGCACTACTACTCTCGCAGCCTGGCAGGTGGAACACGGGAGTGTAGATTACTGAAGCAGATAACATCCACTCCTGCAAGCAGCAGAAGAGCTCTGAAGTTGAATTATATCGAGCTGAGGCATTTGTACATCTTATCATGATGCAAGAAAGGACAAGTGCAAAAACATGCTTTTCTGGGTTTCAAACACTAAAACTTTAACCTTTCGCGCTACACGTAAACAAAGACGGACTGCAAATAGAGAAACGCTCGTTCGTTTTTTTTTTAATTTTTAGTTGATCTTTGTTATGAGGGAAAGGGTATATGCAGCAGATCTTTGTGTATGCTACCTTCACTGGCCCGGGAAAACAAATGCTACCACTACCTAGATAGAGGCGGCAAAATCTCCCTCGGACAAGCGAAATAGCGTTACGGTCCAGGTTAAGTTCGTGTGTAGGAACCGGTGACCAACAGTGCATAGTGATAAGCCATATCGAATAAAAACAAAGACATATGTACTTTCAAATTACCACCTCTTTACCTGTAGCCGGGAAGCGGCTAGCTGCATACCTGAAAATCACGGGTAGCGACATGCATACGAAAATGATATAGCCCAAAATTAACATGAAAATAAAAAGTATATTCTATTCGTAACCAACAAAAAATGGAATCATTACAGGTCCCCTCACTTGCACTCTCACATTCTCTCTCAGATTCAATCCTCATGGGGTCATTGACACAAGAAATTATACATGACATGTACAGGTTTTCTGGCGACAAGCCCTAATTATTGCATTCTCAATTAATTTTATCTTACTTTTTGTCTAATCAGGTCATTTGTGATTTTGCTCCAGTGCTACTTAAATCCTAGCCAGCCCTTACTTAAGTTCACCTCTTGTTTTTAAAAAAGAAACTAGTCGGCGCGGTGACCATACATTACTTGACCAGTATAAACAAAGGCGTCTCAACGGCAATTACATTCACGTGGGCGGACGTTTTCCTTTTACAAGACCTCACGTGGTTCCAAACATAACAAATAACCTCCGTTGAGTGACGCAAACAATATACTCTCTAGCAGGCGGGACTTAAACACTTCGCCGCGACGAGCAATTCACACTACCAGGCAAATACTTTAACAGATAATCACATATGCGACCGGACATAGCTAGCATTGACACATAAAAAATGAACAAACCTCCAGTAGATTAAACAATTAAGTGGGCGGCGCTTTCTCTAATAGTACGCACTTTAAACAAATACAAAGGAGCACAAACAACAATAAATTTAAGACCATTAAAAAAATATCACAAGGAATAAGAAAAATTGACCTGAGACGAATAAATTACAAATGACAAGCGCGACGGGAGTTTGATATAAAATTTCGAGTTGAGTGGGCGTTTTCAAAATGTCGTCGAATTTCAAGGGCGTTCTCTAAATCAATCGGGCCGTCACGTGTTAAGGTTCACACAGATGAATACTTTACCATCTCTCAGCTTCCGGGGTGCATCCTGGCGTCTTTATGGGCGATTGAAAACACATAGTATCCACGCGAAAGGTTCCTTTGGTCGCGACGATGAAGATGCGAAAAGGATTCAAACACCTAGTTCCCCGGCTCCTCTTCCTCTCGGGATCGGTGGATCTCCGTGGTATGGCGCGGTTCGGACGTCGCATCTGAGCGGTCGTTGTAGGCGTCGTCGGCGTCGTCGGGGCGTCAACATCTCTCTCTACGTCTCTCTGTCGCGGCTGGTAGGCGTCGTCGGCGTCGTCGGGGCGTCAACATCTCTCTCTACATCTCTCTGTCGCGGCTGGTAGGCGTCGTCGGGGCGCGAACGTGGCGGCTGGTAGGCGTCGTCGGCGTATCAATAGGGCGGCGTTCGACGTTCTCTCTCTCTCCATGGCGGCGGATAGGCATCATCGGCGTAGTTTCTTCTGACATCAGGCGAATCGACGTAACGCCCTCATCTCCTTTCTTCCTCTAGCCCGCCATAGTTTCCGGTGTTCCCCGTTTCTCAAAAATTATAAATGGCGTAAGGTAATCACGGAAACGGTTTCGCTTCAACTTCCCCCAGCGGTTGAGGTAGGCGCACTCGTGTAGACTTACTGTCTATCACACACACTGGTGTTCGCACAACACAACAAAGTCCACTGTACACGAAAGGTAGCTCGAAGGTGCTCTCGTTCCAAGAATCGCGGCAAAACTGTATATGGAGAGGTAGCACGGAGCTGCTCTCCCTACAAAGATCGCGGTAAGACTGTGTATGGAAAAACCATGTCCTTCGTTTTATTTAGATTTTGAAAAACGACGCTATGCGCACGTTGGAGTGACGCTTCCGAAGGGGTCAGTCCACTTTGCTCTATTGTCTCCAAACTAGGACGTACCGTGTCCGAAGTTGACTTGCGCGGATTAAGCTTCCGCCTGGCTGTCGCCCATAGCTCAATAGCAATCGCTGTCCACAAACTGATCAATTAGAACCGATTCGATCTGGCGTCCGTAATTGTCGCTTGATCGTGACGAAACTCCACACATCTGTCCTTGCACATATGCCGCTGCGCTGGTATAAGTTTCACATGAATCGGACCGTTGAAAACCGAGATATTTAAACGTTTGTCATTACGGTCGAATTTCCTAAGCTTTAGACGCATGGCGTGACCCTTCAGGTGCTTACCCTTAACACAAGCAAATCTTTCGTTCCTCCCGTCGGCTTGGCAAAAATCAAATATGTAATCTTACAAGTTAAAACACTTAACACTTTGAATCAACACGTCTTTTTACCGCTACATACATGAATAATAATGATAATAATAATGACGGTAAATCTGACTGTCATAACCTCGCCCCTCTCCTTCTTCCAAGGATTTCGTAAGCGTGAAAAATTCGCTCTACACAGGGACAGAATTTTTTTGCTACAAATCCTTGAACACTCTGTATATAAAAATTGGCAAACAAATATATGAACACCCTGTATATAAATTGACAAACAAATACATGAACACCCTGTATATAAAAATTGACAAGCAAATACATGAACACCCTGTATATAAAAATTGACTCTCTGCACTGCACCGACACTGTGACCTTTCAGTTACATAACACATATAATAATATCCTGAATATAAACATAATATGGAGATTATATGTACAAAACAAGAACAAGATGTGAGCATTTACGTGTCAGCTTGCATTCCTACGTCGCTCTTACTCTCGTACAGTGCTGTCCACTCTCTGCGCTTCTCATCGGAACAGTTCCACCTCTTGCAGTTCTCTATGTGCTGGGGTGCTATGATCTTCCCAGACGTGCAGTCCACTAACTCCAGAATATTGGCGGCGAGCTTGCTCTTGCAGAAGTACGGACCATCGTACATGAAAAAGAGCTTCTTGATTTTCCCTTCAATCTGAGAGCTAAGTCCGTGATTTTTTACGAATGCGAGGTCTCCAGTTCGAATCTCGGCGCCGTCTCTTGCCTGTCTTTCATTTGCCTTCCTCCTGGTTTCTCTCGTCCGTTCGACGGCCATCAGGATCTTTTGTTTGACAGTTGGGTCGCGGTTGTCCTCCTTCAATCCAAAGTGACGAATTACGTCTCTCCGAGGTGTGCTGCCGAATTGTAGCTCTGCTGGTGTGAACCCAAGGGTGTCGGATTCTGTGTTGTTAAGGAGGAGTACAATCGAGGTGACGTGCTTGCTCCATTCCTGATGCTGTTTATGGCAAAATAATCTCAAGAGGCGGTTCATTTCACAGTGCATGCGTTCGACCTTGTTTGCCTGCGGCCTGTAGCTCGGGGTCCATATGGGCTTCACTGCGTATGCTTCCAAAGTGTCCCTCCAGAGGCTACTTGTGAACTGAGCTCCGCGGTCCGTGAGAATGTAGCGCGGAGTTCCGAGGTGTACAAAGTAATTTTCAGTAAGCTTACGGAGCAGCACTCTCGTCGCGGTTGACCTGACTGGATACGCAACCAGAAAACGACTGCATCCATCCATGACTGTGAATAGGTACTTCATGCCGTCCTTGCTTTTCGGGAGTGGTCCCACGCAGTCTGCGAACAACACTTCCCGCGGTTTCTCTGCCACAAACGAGGTTGGGTTTTTTGCTGCTCTGACGCGGTTAGGCTTAGTTTGCATACAAATGACGCAATCGCGCACCCATTTCTTAGCGTCTTTCCGCATCCCTTTCCAATAATAGGTACTCTCGAGGTATCTCCACATTTTCCTCCCCCCAAAGTGACCTGATTTGTCATGCGCTTCCTCCAAGATTTTCTTTCTCGCTTCAGCTGGCACATATACCCTCAGGCGCTCCGGGTTGTGGACATCCGTCTTGCACAGGATCCCGTTCGCGACGACAAAATGCTCTTTCACGCGTCGCTGGCGACGTGGATCTGCGGGTTGCTGGTCTTCCAGGATACTGAAGTACTGTGCGAGCTCGGCATCTTCGTGTTGCATTTCTATAAACCGCTCGCGGCTGAAGGTGGTCAGGTACAGGGAATCGAACTGCATCAAATTTACGTGCACTTTTGTTAATCCTTTCCCCCCAACGTATCTTGACAGGGCATCAGGCACAACATTCTCTCGCCCTTTCACATACTCCACCTCGAACGAGTAGCGCTGAAGGCGATTGCTCCACCTCGTTAGTCTCCCACTCCAGTTTTTTGCGCGGTGCAGCCATTGGAGATTCCGGTGGTCTGTTCTCACAATAAAGTGTCCTCCGGCCAGATAAACATGAAAGGTTTCGATGGCCCACACCACGGCCAGGCACTCGAGTTCTCCGACGGTGTAATTTCTCTCTGCCCCCCGCAGGGAACGACTGGCGTACTGAATCACACGTTTCTCCCCCTCCTTTTCTTGATACAGTACTGCGCCCACGGCCGTGATTGAAGCGTCGCACTGGACATAAAAGACGTCAGAAAAATCAGCGTGGTAGAGGCGAAGCTGTTCACAGACGGCGTCCTTTAGTTTATCTAGGGCTCCTTGGTGTTGATGCGTCCACTTCCATGCCTTTCCTTGTTTCAGCAGTTCAAATAGGGGTGACGCAAGTTCGCTGAAGTTCTGTATGAAGCGCCGGTGCCACGTAAATATCCCTAGAAGGCGCTGGACTCCTTTCCTTGATGTCGGGGGCTCAAGCTTCCTTATTGTGTCAAACTTGACTGGGTCCTGCCTCACGCCTTGCGCGTCTATGATGTGGCCCAAAAATTGCACTTCCGGTTGAAAGAAAGCCGATTTCTCGAGTTTAATTGTCATTCCCGCATCTCGTAATTTAGTGAGGATCAGGTTTAGATGTTCAAAATGTTCTTCCACGTTTCTTGAAAAGCACAAGATGTCATCAACATACCACAGACAGAAATCTTTCACTTTGTCTCCGAGCACTTCCGCCATGGCGTTCGTGAAAGCTTGCACGCCGTTAGAGATTCCGAACGGAACGACGGTAAACTCATATAAGTTGTCCTCGAATCCGAAGGCTGTATAAGGCATGCTCTGTTCGCACAAGGGAACCTGCCAGAATCCGGATAACATATCGATTTTTGAGAACACGTGCTTGCCATGGAACAGTTGTAGGGTGTCCTGTAGTTTTAATGTTCTGACGCGTTCCAGCTTACACCTCGTATTTAGCGCGCGAAAATCTCCGCAAATTCTGAGGCTATTGTCAAATTTCTTCACCACGAGAAGAGGATTCAAATGTACGGAGCGTGATTTCCTAATTACGCCCCACTCCAGCATCTGCTGCAGCTGCCGACGCACTTCCGGTCGATGTGTAAACGCTATCGGGTAAGGCTTACTGACAACTGGACTTTCTCCCTCGACACGGATTTCATGCGTATACTTCTGGCACTTTCCCGGCCTTTCATCAAGAACGACGGCATTCTCCCTCAAAAGTTTGGCGAAAACTTGCTTCTGACTCGCTGAGAGATTCTCACACGAAGCAACTGCGGCGTGCAATCTTTCCTGTACTCCTTTGTCGCGGTCGACCTCTGAACATAAAGCGACGACGGGCCGGAACTCGCCCTCTTCTCCTGCGCATGAGTTCCAGAATTCGACGTTAAACTCTTCGTCGCGATTATTCAAGGTTACAAAGTGTCGACCGATGTTAAGCACAGACGCATACCGGCTCAGGAAATCCATTCCTAGCAGCAGGTCCACGGACAATGACTGGACCACCAGAACCTCAACCTCAACATGATGTTCATCCAGCGTTGCCTGCAGAATGGTGTGACCGAGAGGCCTCTCTCTCGCTTTGCCCGAGAAATCGATGAGTCTAAAGTCTCGTACGTGCCGAAGTTGTGGCCTGCGCACTCCCTTTGTCACGCGCCGCCAAGTTGCCTCCGAGCATAAGCTTGCCTCACTTCCTGTGTCTAGGAGCCCCATCACAATTTCATCGCCCACTCGCAGTTGTACATGTGGCGATTTCGAAGGCCAGCGGTCCTCGTGACTTTCCTCGGCTTCCTCGTCGGCGTGGATCTCCTCGTCCAGCCAAGCGGCACGAATCCTGATCGGCGTGGTCTTTGTTTCATCCGGGTGGTTCGGCTCAAGCGAAGGTGGATCAGGTGTAGTCTGCCCCGCATCCGAGCCCTGACGCGAGACTTTTATTAGTTTCCCGGATGCTGGTATCCCGACGGTCCTGGCCTGGGCGAACCGCGTCTGGAATTCGGCCTGGTCTCTTCTCTCGCTGGGCTCCGTTGCGTCCTCGATCCACGGCGTCCTGAATCTCCCCGATCTGACTCCGGGCTGACCGACCTGCTATCCGCGTGGCGCTGATAAAATCCATCCCGGACTTGGCCGTTTTGAAAAAAACCGTCGTCTCTCCTTGGCGACGCACGAGTCGGACCTCCACGCCGTCTCCTGCCTCTGAACGGGCGTCTTCGTTGCGGTGAAGGTGGATCTTGCAGCTGGCGGTTCCTTTCAGCCCCTGGAGCGTGGTGCTGTCCTCTCCATCCCTGCTGGACTAGATGAACGCGCGGGTGTTTATTCCGGTGCGACGAATCATCTTCCGGTCGGCGCCGCTTGCTAAACTTCTCACCCCTGGTTCTCTGCCTCTCCTCCTCGCACTGAAACAGGTTTTCCAGTGTGAGGGACATCGCGTCGGCGTCAAACACGCATGCTCCATTGAGATGACGACGAATCTCGTGTGGGAAGTGGTACACCAGAGCGGCTATTATCTCCGCCGTGGTCATTTGGGGTTGCAGAGACTTGAACTCATTGTACCGTTTCCAAAAGTACTGGGCATACGTGAGTCCTCCGCCCCTGTCGTATCGTTCGTTTCTCACCTGCATCAGCATCCTCTCTACCTGCAGGGGACGTTGGAAATAAGTGAGAAACGCTTCTTTGAACTCCTCATATGAATTGAAGTTCCCCTCGTTCCTGTCCATCCAGTTCTTGGCCCGGTCCTGCATTAAACCTTTCAGAATCAGAAGCCTATCCTCGTCTGTCAGACCTAACTCTCGGGCGGTAGAATTAAATTCCTCGAGGTACGTGGAAGGAAGAATTCTGTCAGCACCCGAGAATTTTTTGAAGTGCTTCCGGTATTCGGGCGGAAACAGAGCTCTCCTGGCGGACGGTTGTAGTAACTGTAAATCCTCATCCCTCTGCTCGCGGCGCGGACTCAAAAGTGGTGACGCAGTGTCTTTTCTTCGAAGGGGGCGGGGCGTTCCTGGAGCTCGCTGGTCGCTTTCCCCGTTCGAACAAGTGGCGACGTCGGCTGCCGGTGGTGACGTCAATCTGGGCTCCCGCGACGATTGTGAAGTGCCGCTGCTAGTCACGCTCAGTTGACGCACTTTCCTCTCGAGGTCCTCAATTCGTTCGGAGTTT
This sequence comes from Lepisma saccharinum, assembly GCF_977018435.1. Lineage (NCBI taxonomy): Eukaryota > Metazoa > Arthropoda > Insecta > Zygentoma > Lepismatidae > Lepisma > Lepisma saccharinum. The sequence continues at coordinate 25,713,140 of NC_139237.1, forward strand.
CCTTCGGCTCGACCCGAAATTTCTCTCACTTGTCGCCCCAGGGCGTCTATGCCACGGTCACATGTCGCTTCCAGCTGCACGCATTGTCGGGCCATCTGCTGCATGCCTTCCTCTTGGTCGCGCACGCTCTGAGACAGTGTTGCCATCTGGTTCTCTTGCCGGTCGATCCGCAAGTTGGTATCGGCGATTTTGGCTTCGACACGGGATTCGCATTCCTGTACCCGAGTGACGAGTTCTTGCGTTATCACCTCTCCGGAAGAACGGATGGTCTCCTGGAGGCGGTCTTCCGTCACTCGCATCTGGGTGCTGATGGCCTCTATCTTGCTTTGGGTCGCCTCCATCTTGGCTTCGAGCGAGGCTTCAATTCCGCTTCGCGTAGCCTCCATCTTGGCTTCGAGCGAGGCTCCCATCCGCAGTAGCATCTCGATGATCTGTTGGGAGTTGGTACCACTGAGGCTGGCTGCTTCGTCGACCCGTTCTGCACCTCCCGGAGAAACCTGTTGCGCGCTGGTCTCCTTGGCTTGCCCCCCGCTGTTCGGTAGACTGCTTCCTTCACGTGGACCTAACGGGAGATCGCACCGGGAGCAAACCTGGCTAGCTGTGCCGACATTTTCACTTACTGGGAACTCCTCGCTGCAGACATCGCAAATCACCCTTACGTCACTCATGTTCAAGTTCTCGATGCGGCGGTTGCGCAATCTCATGAAATCAAATATTCAACCCTCGGTCGATTCTCAATGCTCGCTGACAAGCGTAAACGTGAGCGCTCACAATATATACCAATATATATTTAAACAATTCACAAACGAAAAAAGATAAGGGCGGTCGATTCCCCTTTTGCCAGAACTCAACTTAACGCCTAATGCCATATGCCAAACAAAAATTTTAAAATGCCTAACGCCTTAAGTAGCTGCCCTACTACCTTAACAAAATAAACGCCTAATATCTCAATTACCACCTCACGTCAAAAATAACACAATAAAATCTCACAATGAAACACAGTTACATGACACCAAAATACGCCTGACGTAGCCCTTACAAAAACGACATATACCTCTGCACTGAGGGTGCTTTCGATTTAAAATATACCGGTCCCTGTGTTCGCGGCGCCAAAAATGTATGCTACCTTCACTGGCCCGGGAAAACAAATGCTACCACTACCTAGATAGAGGCGGCAAAATCTCCCTCGGACAAGCGAAATAGCGTTACGGTCCAGGTTAAGTTCGTGTGTAGGAACCGGTGACCAACAGTGCATAGTGATAAGCCATATCGAATAAAAACAAAGACATATGTACTTTCAAATTACCACCTCTTTACCTGTAGCCGGGAAGCGGCTAGCTGCATACCTGAAAATCACGGGTAGCGACATGCATACGAAAATGATATAGCCCAAAATTAACATGAAAATAAAAAGTATATTCTATTCGTAACCAACAAAAAATGGAATCATTACAGGTCCCCTCACTTGCACTCTCACATTCTCTCTCAGATTCAATCCTCATGGGGTCATTGACACAAGAAATTATACATGACATGTACAGGTTTTCTGGCGACAAGCCCTAATTATTGCATTCTCAATTAATTTTATCTTACTTTTTGTCTAATCAGGTCATTTGTGATTTTGCTCCAGTGCTACTTAAATCCTAGCCAGCCCTTACTTAAGTTCACCTCTTGTTTTTAAAAAAGAAACTAGTCGGCGCGGTGACCATACATTACTTGACCAGTATAAACAAAGGCGTCTCAACGGCAATTACATTCACGTGGGCGGACGTTTTCCTTTTACAAGACCTCACGTGGTTCCAAACATAACAAATAACCTCCGTTGAGTGACGCAAACAATATACTCTCTAGCAGGCGGGACTTAAACACTTCGCCGCGACGAGCAATTCACACTACCAGGCAAATACTTTAACAGATAATCACATATGCGACCGGACATAGCTAGCATTGACACATAAAAAATGAACAAACCTCCAGTAGATTAAACAATTAAGTGGGCGGCGCTTTCTCTAATAGTACGCACTTTAAACAAATACAAAGGAGCACAAACAACAATAAATTTAAGACCATTAAAAAAATATCACAAGGAATAAGAAAAATTGACCTGAGACGAATAAATTACAAATGACAAGCGCGACGGGAGTTTGATATAAAATTTCGAGTTGAGTGGGCGTTTTCAAAATGTCGTCGAATTTCAAGGGCGTTCTCTAAATCAATCGGGCCGTCACGTGTTAAGGTTCACACAGATGAATACTTTACCATCTCTCAGCTTCCGGGGTGCATCCTGGCGTCTTTATGGGCGATTGAAAACACATAGTATCCACGCGAAAGGTTCCTTTGGTCGCGACGATGAAGATGCGAAAAGGATTCAAACACCTAGTTCCCCGGCTCCTCTTCCTCTCGGGATCGGTGGATCTCCGTGGTATGGCGCGGTTCGGACGTCGCATCTGAGCGGTCGTTGTAGGCGTCGTCGGCGTCGTCGGGGCGTCAACATCTCTCTCTACGTCTCTCTGTCGCGGCTGGTAGGCGTCGTCGGCGTCGTCGGGGCGTCAACATCTCTCTCTACATCTCTCTGTCGCGGCTGGTAGGCGTCGTCGGGGCGCGAACGTGGCGGCTGGTAGGCGTCGTCGGCGTATCAATAGGGCGGCGTTCGACGTTCTCTCTCTCTCCATGGCGGCGGATAGGCATCATCGGCGTAGTTTCTTCTGACATCAGGCGAATCGACGTAACGCCCTCATCTCCTTTCTTCCTCTAGCCCGCCATAGTTTCCGGTGTTCCCCGTTTCTCAAAAATTATAAATGGCGTAAGGTAATCACGGAAACGGTTTCGCTTCAACTTCCCCCAGCGGTTGAGGTAGGCGCACTCGTGTAGACTTACTGTCTATCACACACACTGGTGTTCGCACAACACAACAAAGTCCACTGTACACGAAAGGTAGCTCGAAGGTGCTCTCGTTCCAAGAATCGCGGCAAAACTGTATATGGAGAGGTAGCACGGAGCTGCTCTCCCTACAAAGATCGCGGTAAGACTGTGTATGGAAAAACCATGTCCTTCGTTTTATTTAGATTTTGAAAAACGACGCTATGCGCACGTTGGAGTGACGCTTCCGAAGGGGTCAGTCCACTTTGCTCTATTGTCTCCAAACTAGGACGTACCGTGTCCGAAGTTGACTTGCGCGGATTAAGCTTCCGCCTGGCTGTCGCCCATAGCTCAATAGCAATCGCTGTCCACAAACTGATCAATTAGAACCGATTCGATCTGGCGTCCGTAATTGTCGCTTGATCGTGACGAAACTCCACACATCTGTCCTTGCACATATGCCGCTGCGCTGGTATAAGTTTCACATGAATCGGACCGTTGAAAACCGAGATATTTAAACGTTTGTCATTACGGTCGAATTTCCTAAGCTTTAGACGCATGGCGTGACCCTTCAGGTGCTTACCCTTAACACAAGCAAATCTTTCGTTCCTCCCGTCGGCTTGGCAAAAATCAAATATGTAATCTTACAAGTTAAAACACTTAACACTTTGAATCAACACGTCTTTTTACCGCTACATACATGAATAATAATGATAATAATAATGACGGTAAATCTGACTGTCATATTTGGAAACACTCATATAGTTTGCAGGTAATGATAATTCCGTGTTAAAGTATTATATTCTGTGAAGTAAGGTATTTTTTGGGGGATCAGTGTAGTATTTTTTTTTGTCACCAAGTAACTTGAAGTTCTAAATTATAATTTGACTGGTACAGTCCGGCCAAGGGAAACGAAACTAGCTGGAAAGTACGATTCCAAACGCGAGAAGGGAAGCAGGTAGAACACCACCCTGTGGCTCTTGCTTGCTATAGTAAAACCACAAGCAAAAAAACCTGCTCAGACCAGCAAAGCCTGTGCACCGTACTCCTGCGAGGAGAGGAGGGGGAGAGTGGACCAGGCTTCCTTATGGCACGAGCTGAACGCTGGGACATTTCGTCCATGGTTTTTTCCCTTGTGGTCGCTCTGTATGGTCCGCTTGCTGTGTTTATTACTGCTTTCTGTGTTGTGTTTGTGATGTCTCTTACAATTCGTAACAAACCGTTTCGAAGTGGAACAAAGAAAACAAAGACGTATTGGTCCCTGTTGCACATTCTACAAAACACCCTTGATATAATACACAATGCCACAAACCAATCAGTTACTACATGTTCTTTACTGTATTTATAATAGTTTGCATAATAATACTGTTGATACTATTCTGATTACTGCTGTGTACATTTGTGCTAATTATACGATTTAATAAGGATACCAATTTAATTGAATGACCGAAAATGAAGTTCCATGTTTACAAACAAGTTTATCTACTAATGTGACGTAATGAATACTTTCCTGATATGTTCCGTTTGCTTATATAGTATATGGATGGTTATTTCTTTCATTCTGTACCCTTACATAATTCGTAAACATCTATACGTATTTTGGCGGCGATGTTACTACGTTTGAAACTTCATTGTTTTTTCAACAGCTGACGATTTTCACGAAACCGGCTTCCTGAACAAAGTGCCCCTATTTTGCCAATGCGCACTTTCGTCCATGGTCTCAGCTAAGGTAGCCAGACAGTATGTCTGTAGGGCCACCCCGATGGTGGCAATCTCTGTGCCTTGTAAGCAAGGGGTCCTGTGTTCGATGGAGACACGTAGTGTTATAATTCAACATTAAACTCTAGGTCCACCATGACTAACCTATTTGTACATAAAGTGGATTTATAATAAAACCTCAAATCAATTTAACTGATTCTTCTAAGCTTTTAGGCCCAAAACATTAACAAAATATAGGATATATATTATTCGTAACTCCTTTTCGCTCTTAAATTTTACAGTGATTTTATACTTCTTTTTTTTAAATCCTGCAATATTGTATATTTCCCACTATTGAAATTTTTCTATACATATATTAATGCTGGACTAAGAACGCCTCAATTTCCAATCAAGCTTTGTAATCAAGGGGTCCCGGATTCGATGTCTAGTAGACACACATATTGGTTCGGATCCCATTCAGTCCCGATTAGTCTATCTGTTCACAAATCAGACTTGCAACAATCCATTATCTCTTTACCTTAATATCCAGGAACGGTAACTTGTCGATCTGAATTCTAATTTGCTAATTCTTCACATGTTTACCAACACGAGTCTGCGAGAAGTAGCGATCGACAAGCGAAAATAACAATTATACCAATACAAAATTAGATTATAGCAGTATACATTGACTTGCATTTTGTTACTTCCAGTTTGCAAATGCAGCAGTAGTCACGTTGTCATTGTGCACATATTTTGATTGAAAGAAAAGCTATAAGAAAACCGAGGACAATGTCAGAATGTCAAAGAACACGGCACACAGTAGTGGCAAGAGAGAGGGGTGAAGGTACACGTCGCGAAAATTGGTTGCTATTGCTAAGACCCTTCATTCATTTCTGACATTCACTTGCAACCTCGCAATTAGCCAGAAGTGGTAGAAATGCGACGTCAAATAAACTAAGTAAACTAACAATAAGTATAAAACAATTGCAAAAAACATGCATGACGCTTCGAAATATGGATTTTTGAATTTAGTAATCCTCTCTCAACAGTGGCGTAGCAACATATAGCGAAGCCCTGGATGAGATTAGAATGCGAGGCCCCCATCCAATGGTGGAAATTAAATGGAAGTGGGGGTGAGCAGTCGCTCCCCTCTTTTTTCAGAACTGTGCTGAACCTTATCTGCCAAGGGAAACTAAACTGACCTTGTAATTTTTGTTTTCTAATCATTGATGCGTGTTTACAAGACATTCCAATTTAGTCGGAACAGTCTATTCTTTCAAATCCCTGTCCCAATTTCTTTCAAACTCAAGTCGTAATTTGACTAAATGTTTCGAGGTTTTATTTTGGAGGCGTTAACCCCCATTTAAACATGTTCTTCATTTTAATAATGATTGCTAATTATTAATAATAATTAATTAATAATTATTTCTTCCCGATACTTTGGACCTTAACATTGCAACTCTACAATTCTACAATTAGGAAAGATAATAGTAGGCAAATTGTTCACCACCATTTTAATTCTCTCATTACTCTTTAGTGTTGCCCATGGGACGAGACGGGACAGGCTTTTAAAAATTCGAGACGAGACGAGCTTGACCATGTGTCATAAGACAAACGAATATTTTCGAGACGAGACAGCATTTCCACGAGACTCCACGAGACGAGATAGGCCAAAGTCTCGTCTCGTGGGCAACACTACTCTACATCCTGTGTTCTTCTAAGGGGTCATTGATTCTTTTGATGCGAAGCTTATGTTGACTGCGTTTCTATTTCAACCCATTATCATGACACTGTGGAAAACAGACTGAATGAAAATACAGTGGAGATGGACATATTGCTTTTACCGTTGGGTGTACACTTAGCACTATTCGAGCTACGAGCTAGCACTAGCTCGTACAATAATACTACCGAAACATTGGTGGTCACATCCAGTACTCCCAACAGCATTTCACCGACCAGGGTCGACCACCTGGTTAGCACAACGCGCTACGACGCTATGGGTTCCGGGTTCGAATCCAGGGTTGGGCATGGACGTTCTTTGTGAGTGTTCCGTGATCAATTTTCATCATATCATCACTCATCCTCATCATCGCGATCAGCCAAAAGTATCAGAAAATCGACGTAAAATAACCTAACTCAACAAATCCAATAGAATTTCGGATCTTCTCTTTTGTTCCACATTTTCGGATCTGTCTCCAACCTCCTCAAAAAAATTCTGGGTACGGGCCTATTCTAGGAAGGAAGGAAACAACGCAAGCGTTGAAATGTCTCGCGCTTGCTTCGTGCCAGTTAGAGGTGTTTGTTGTTAACTTATTAAAATCGGGAGTGCAGGCTCAAGAGATTGAAGAGAATACAAGACAAAGGACGTTCTATTCAATGAAAGAATAAATGTGTAAAAATGTCTAAGCAAGTTTTCGTAAATTTTTCCTAACTGTTTCACATGAGAAATACGACGATCATTTTTTACTTCTTTCGTGCCCCTTAGACTTAAGACCTGCCTGCCTGTATGTTATGCCTCTGATTGGACGTATTCTTTCAAATTATAACGTTTAACTAGAATTTAAAACCAGATAAATACAGAATGTTTTAATATTACTGCTCACAAAAAAATAGCATTTTCCATGACCCCCCCCCCACTTCTATTTATAACATTTTTCATATCAAGCTCCTTTAAGCGCGAAGTCCCGTGCGGTCGCGCACTTCTTCCACCCCTTGCTACACCCCTGCCTCTCAATGCCTTGGATTGTCTCGAAAGTGAATATTCTTTACGTTGCTAAACTAACATTTTCCCCCTAGGATAGTGAAATGATCCACATTAATGAAGCGACTGAAGAATGCGACGTATGTTTACGTTAATTTTAAGCGTTTTTCTACGTCGTAGGTTAATCGTTAATGAGCATTAATGGTGGAATCCGAATGAACACGATGATATATTCATTCCCCACCCAGGATTCAAAAGTAGGGCTTCTGGCTTCGTAGCCACTTCTTCATGGAGGCTGGAAGGTAAGTAATGAATACATTTGATTAGATGATTTTTAGCGTCGCTTTTTTCATTTTTGGCTAATCCAAACGACGAGGATGAGTAATAATATGATGAAATTGATGAAGGGCACCGTCAAGGGAACACCATGCCATGTTCCTCCACCGCGTGTCGAACCCGCGACCCCTAGATACATCAGAGCGTGGTGTGTATCATTCATGTATCCTTCACTACGGCAGAGATCGAGAATGTGTGTAGCCATATCATTTGCTCGAATGGTGTCACGGCAGACTGCCATACACAGGGGAGAACTTTACCTTTTGTAGCAGTCGCTACATATATTTTGATGGCATAAAATCTTCGCTGTCCCTTCAAGTACATTTGCTTCTGTAACTTTGTAAATATTGTTATATAAAGACCACACTGAGGGAAGGAATACGCTATCTTTCACTAAACCTGAATACTGTGTGACCATTTACTTCATTGCATTATTAATTATAAAATTCAATCAAATACACGGCTATAAATTATCAGGTTTAGAAACGGGAAGAGTATTTATGTCGTTTAAATTTTATTTTGCCATCTAGAAAGTAATGTTTACTACAGTGGATTTAATATTTTCGTTAAGGTCATAGAAGGCAAATATGTTGTTTTCAGGCATTATATAAAAAATTAAATCGATGTCTTCAACTCGAGCTTTTTCCCTCAAAGTTTTCTGGTGGGGAACATTATCAAATGTACATGTCATTGTTCTCTCGGTTGTTTTATGCATAAGATGGCGCAGTGGTAGCGTCGTTGCCTTGTAATCAAGGGATCCTGGGTTCGATAACCGGTGGAAGCTCATAGTGGTTCGGATCCCACTTTAAACTGTAGGTCCAGTCCCGATTAGCCTTATTGTGCATAAAGTGGACTTAAAACACCAAATCAATTAATCAATTATGTATAAGCGAATATCTCTGCGTAAGCATTTGTATGTTATCTTTTTACATTTGAACTATGAAGAAACACACGCAAACCGAAGTGACGAGCAGGACACAGTTCCTACTTTGTGAAAATAACGCAATGGAGAGATCAAGCGTAAGATACCGTGACAACAGACACAGGGGGAAAATGCGCGGTGAACTTACTACAAGCAGGGAAGCGAATGTTTTGCCCCTGCGACGTTTTGGGGGTAAAGACTTTCCCCTCTCGTTTAGTCGCACGTTAAACAGAGCGAGCGAGTACAGAAGACGTCAAATACGTGTAGCATGCAACGTCGCAAAAAGACATCGCAGCTCTCTGTCCACGGTTTCGGCGCGGCTGCAGAGGCGAGAGTGAAAACTTCGCTTCACTTATCAGCGTTGCCAAACACGACTGTTAAAAAAGAACTGCATTGAAATTAAATGTAGTTAAGGATTGCAATCAAGCCGTTAACTTTGAGAAGTATAAACGTTTGTCTTCGTGTTCTACGAATAGGGATCCTATGTTCGAATACCGTACGAGTCTTGGGATGCTTTCAGACCGAAGCGAGAAGCGACACGTGTCACTTGGAAACAAACACTCAATAATATATGCTATGCTGCACGGGTAGTGTTACTTCAGTGAGAAACCCCTCGTTGCTTCTTCCCAATGGAACTTTCGTACCGAAGCGATAAATGGCTTTGGAAACAAAAATTCTTAAATAAATAAAACTTTCTAACAAATGTGATATGACAAACTACACGTGCCACTTGCATGTTTCACGCACTGGGGACGTTATGGTGTTACTTCGGTCTGGTGGTCATGCCTACGCATTGAATGCTTTCTTGCAGAGATATTTTAAACCGAAACGACAGGCAACAAGTAGCAAACGACGGCTGCAAATGACACTGAAGTTCATACCGAAGTGACAAGCGAAAAGAAAGACAAGCCACTTCAGTCTTCAAGTAAGCATTCACTGTTAAAGCCCGAACACCAGACCTAGGTGACCCAATTCAGGATATTGACAAACGGAAGTAACAGGCGAGAGTTGCTTCTTCGTTTCGAAACGTGTCGCTTCTCGGCTTCCGCTTCTGAAAGTCATGGATGTCATGCAGCGTGTCGCCTTGGTCTGTTAGAGCATTTGAGAAAAACGCTTGCTTGTAGACAGAGGTATCGTGTCACTTGTCACTTCGATATGAACACCCCCTCCCTTTTGCCGGATCGCTTGTCGCCTTGGTCAGAAATCTCCATTCTTATCCTCATCATGGCCGAAAGGAGACAAGTAACGAGTTTCTACTGATAGCATCGTTTCCTGGTAATGGAAGAAAATGAGCTTTACAAATGGATTTCTGTTTACCAGTATTATAGTAAAACCCAACTAATAATTTGTTATAGGCACATATAGAAGGGTCACATTTGGAGGAATAAATTCTATTGTAGCATTTTGTTTGATTGCAGGATTAAAGCCGACCCCCGTGGTGGAGTGGTTAACACATCGCGCTACGACACCAGGGTTCCCGAGTTCGAATCCCGGTCTGGGCATGGATGTTGTGGGAGTCGATTCATCAATTTCATGATATCATCAGTCATCCCCATCTTCGCAAATTAGCCATCAGTGGTACAAAAAGCGAAGTAAAACAAAACAAATCAATTACAATTACACTTGGAGGGTTAGAAGATAATAGAAAAACAGATCTGGTTCCAAAGTTTTAAGTTGGCAACATTGACAGCTCGGAAGCAACAAGACGGCCAGGCGAGAGGGGAACCCCGTCGGCATTTGCACGTACCTTTCCTCGCCTCTCAACCCCCTGGGATGTTCGGTACCAATACATGCGAAATAGATCCAAGATTTTACACACCCACACTTCACGGTACCAAGGGATGCGATTAAACACCACAGTTTTACACAGCCTTGAAGGTACCAGGTTTCACCAGCAGATGGCAGAGTGTAACACAGCGACATAAACACTAATCCAACAAATATGAACTTTTTGGTACCTTCGAAATACTTCGCGTACAGGTCGCAAGGGCTCTCAGGAGTCTCGAAATGCCTTTTCCTTATTGGGACCGGCAAAAAGTCCCAACATTTTTTTTGGTCCCATTAAGAAAGGTGTTTAAAGATACGCCGGTCCTAAGAAGAATATATCTGCGTACCCACACACACCCACATACACCCACACCCACCCACACCCACCCACACACACCCACATACACCCACACCCACCCACATACACCCACACCCACCCACACCCACCCACATACACCCACACATACCCACACACACATGTACATGTAAATATCAAAACATCCATCACATGTATCTAGAACAAGAATAGTGAGAATTGCACCAAGTTGATATTTTCTAGATGCTCACAATATTACCTTCCTGATAGGGCAAGAACAAATCAATTCTTGCATTGCCTTATAATACAGTGCTTAGAGCTTGATCTCAACATTGTGCCCGGTTTAGTCTTGGAGCCTCTACAGAGGATAAGCGTACGACATTCACAGAGCAGATTCATCACTTGTATCTAGAACAAGAATAGTGAGAATTGCACCTAAGCTATGTTTTATAATATTAATTGCACCAAATAGATATTTTCTAGATGCTATTACAATATTACCTTCCTGATAATACAGTGCTCAGGGCTTGACCTCAACATTGTGCCCGGTTCAGTTTTGGAGCCTCTACAGAGGATAAGAGTACAATATTTACAGAGCATGTAAATATTAAAACATCCATCACTTGTATCTAGAACATGAATAGTGAGAATTGCACCAAGTAGATATTTTCTAGATGCTGTCACAATATTACCTTCCTGATAGGGCAAGAACAAATCAATTCTTGCATTGCCTTATAATGCAGTACTTCTCAACATTGTGCCCGGTTCAGTTTTGGAGCCTCTACAGAGGATAAGAGTAGAACATTCACAGAGCATGTAAATATCAAAACATCCATCACTTGTATAGAACAAGAATAGTGAGAATTGCACCTAGTAGATATTTTCTAGATGTTGTCACAATATTACCTTCCTGATAGGGCAAGAACAAATCAATTCTTGCATTGCCTTATAATACAATACTTCTCAACATTGTGCCCGATTTAATCTTGGAGCCTCTACAGAAGATAAGAATGCAACATTCACAGAGCAAATTCATCACTTGTATCTAGAACAAGAATAATGAGAATTGCACCAAATTTATATTTTCTAGATGCTGTCACAATATTACCTTCCTGATAATACAGTGCTCAGAGCTTGATCTCAACATTGTGCCCGGTTTAATCTTGCAACCTCTACAGAAAATATGAGTACAACATTCACAATTCATCACTTGTATCGAGAACAAGAATAGTGAGAATTGCACCAAGTTGATATTTTCTAGATGCTCACAATATTACCTTCCTGATAGGGCAAGAACAAATCAATTCTTGCATTGCCTTATAATACAGTGCTTAGAGCTTGATCTCAACATTGTGCCCGGTTTAGTCTTGGAGCCTCTACAGAGGATAAGCGTACGACATTCACAGAGCAGATTCATCACTTGTATCTAGAACAAGAATAGTGAGAATTGCACCAAGTAGATATTTTCTAGATGCTGTCACAATATTACCTTCCTGATAGGGCAAGAACAAATCAATTCTTGCATTGCCTTATAATACAATACTTCTCAACATTGTGCCCGATTTAATCTTGGAGCCTCTACAGAAGATAAGAATGCAACATTCACAGAGCAAATTCATCACTTGTATCTAGAACAAGAATAATGAGAATTGCACCAAATTTATATTTTCTAGATGCTGTCACAATATTACCTTCCTGATAATACAGTGCTCAGAGCTTGATCTCAACATTGTGCCCGGTTTAATCTTGCAACCTCTACAAAAAAAAAAAATGAGTACAACATTCACAATTCATCACTTGTATCGAGAACAAGAATAGTGAGAATTGCACCAAGTAGATATTTTCTAGATGCTGTTACAATATTACCTTCCTGATAATACAATGCTCAGAGCTTGATCTCAATATTGTGCCCGGTTCAATCTTGGAACCTCTACAGAGGAAAAGAGTACAATATTTACAGAGCAGATTCATCACTTGTATCGAGAACAAGAATAGTGAGAATTGCACCTAAGCTATGTTTTATAATGTTAATTGCACCAAGTAGATATTTTCTAGATGCTGTTACAATATTACCTTCCTGATAATACAGTGCTTCTCAACATTCTGCCCGGTTCAGTCTTGGAGCCTCTACAGAGGATAAGAATACAATATTTACAAAACAGATTCATCACTTATATCGAGAACAAGAATAGTGAGAATTGTACCTAAGCTATGTTATATAATATTAATTGCACCAAGTTGATATTTTCTAGATGCTGTTACAATATTACCTTCCTGATAATACAGTGCTTCTCAACATTGTGCCCGATTCAATCTTGGAACCTCTACAGAAGATAAGAGTACAATATTTACAGAGCATATAAATATCAAAACATCCATCACTTGTATCTAAAACAAGAATAGTGAGAATTGCACCAAGTACATATTTTCTAGAAGCCGTCACAATATAGGGCAAGAACAAATCAATTCTTGCATTACCTTATAATACAGTACTTCTCAACATTGTGCCCGGTTCAGTCTTGGAACCTCTACAGAGGATAAGAGTACAATATTTACAGAGCAGATTCATCACTTGTATCGAGAACAAGAATAGTGAGAATTGCACCTAAGCTATGTTTTATAATGTTAATTGCACCAAGTAGATATTTTCTAGATGCTATTACAATATTACCTTCCTGATAGGGCAAGAACAAATCAATTCTTGCATTGCCTTATAATACAGTACTTCTCAACATTGTGCCCGGTTTAGTCTTGGAGCCTCTACAGAGGATAAGAGTACAATATTTACAGAGCATGTAAATATCAAAACATTCATCACTTGTATCTAGAACAAGAATAATGAGAATTGCACCAAATTGATATTTTCTAGATGCTGTCACAATATTACCTTCCCGATAATACAGTGCTCAGAGCTTGATCTCAACATTGTGCCCGGTTTAGTCTTGGAGCCTCTACAGAGGATAAGAGTGCAACATTCACAGAGCATATTCATCACTTATATCGAGAACAAGAATAATGAGAATTGCACCTAAACTATATTTTATAATATTAATTGCACCAAATAAATATTTTATAAATGCTATTACAATATTACCTTCCTGATAATACAATGCTTCTCAACATTATACCCCTGTGTATTATACTTGAAAATATTCTTGTGCTTAGAAACAACAAGCTGGGAATTATTGTGATGGAACAAAAATCCCTTTATATGATCCCGGTGAAGAAACATAATTGATTTCTCAGATTCTATTCCCGCCCAGAATTGAGGTGTTACATGCACTGTTCTTCCCGTGACCACATTCTCAAAACCTGCCTCTCTTAATATAACAAGAGTCCTGGTGTAGGGTCTCAGGAACATGCCTGTTGTTGTATTGAATATGTCATAAACATATACTTTAAATCCCTCGGACAGGGAAAATATGTTCTTCTTCAACCCCACCTCCACACCATATACAATAATTGTGTCCCCATCATTGGCATTGACAACACTGAACAAGTTGGGAATTTTAGGGCAAATGTCTAGGGCATCAGTGAAGCCCTGCACTGTGTCGGATTTTTTATTGTATAGAAAATGTACATAGTTCCCATCCATGCTGTCAGTCATGACCTATTCATCCTCAACATTTATATGATGTTCATACTCATCCCTGCTCAATATTTTTGGATATTTGAATTTGCTGTCCATGTACATTGTGAATATGTACAAGTGTCTAAATATGCAAGTGTAAATATTATTACTTACAAATCATCTCACAATTTGACCCTGTGAAAAACATGTTCATGTAATTCCTGACCTCGTGCATTGCAACCTCAACAACACATGAGGTTCTGTGGCAATGCTCTTGTTTCTGTTGCCCCGGGACTCACATAATTTATAAACCACTTGGATTTGTACTTGAACATGTTTTCATGGAATTTAAAATCCAATACAACAGGCTGGGCGGTATTGTGAGAGAACACAAATCCTTTTATTTGATTCAGGTGTGGGAACAAAATTGATTTTGGAGATTCTATGCTCTCCCAGAATTTATTATCAGGGTGCACAATTTTTCCTCTAACAACATGATTGAACCCTGCTTCCTCCAATAGGTTGAGAGTCTTGGTGTAGGGTCTCAGGAACAGCCCTGTTGTTGCATTGCAAATGTCATAGACATAAACCTGTAAACCTTCTGGAATGTAAGATTTGATGTTGGGCCCTATCACCTCGCCATGTACAACAATTATGTCTCCCAGACCGGCATTGATAAGTTTGAACAGTTTCTGCATTGCAGGGTGGTTTGTTTCTGCATAATTATCCGGGTTGGGTGTAACATTATATTTTTTCCTGCTGCAAATCACAGGGGGTGATCCCTCCTCATATACAAAACCTATGTGGGACCTATCCAGGTTATCAGTCATGACCCATTCATCTGTGGGATTTACAGGACACACATATTTTTCACAGTTCAATATTTTTGGGTAATAAATATTGTTGAATTTTGTTGTTGCCATCAATTCAGATATTACAGACAGAATATAATTGTATTCAAAACACACCTCTATAATATAGGACAAGCTGCAATAATCTGGGTATATGAGATGTTTTATTAATTTTATGTTCCTGTATTTTTCAGGCTCTCTTGTCGGAAAACATGCAATTTACACTTGCAGCAAATATTTATTTACCTTGATTGCTGTCTCTGCTGAAATAATCAGGGCTGCCTGCTGCGGATTGATTCCCAAGTGCCAGATTCCTGTGCCTGAAATCACACAGAGAGGCTGGACAAAACTCTCCCACAATTGCATATATCATGCAAATTATTCTGCCTCAGTGCCTGAACAATACAATCATAAGTGCAATCTCTAAATTTTTGCCTTATGAAATACATAATAAGCTCATTCAAACATATACACTTGGAATATGATACAAACTCTGGATTGAAATCCTCACCACTGTACAAATACCCATTATCAGTTGTAACAAATTCAATATTCTTATATTTAGATATCCTGTTAATAATTTTATTTAAATATTTATAATGTCTCCAATTTGAACTCTGAGATGGAATCATGGGCATCCTATATTCTAAACAATTGCTATGAGCATTGTTGAACCAATAATTGTCAAACAATTTCAACCTTAAATTATAATGGCACCTGTCTGTATAAAAATTAACAAAATATCCAACAATTCTCTTGTACTTGTTGTATACAAGCCTTTCAAACTCACTGATATAGTTGAGATACAGGCATTGGAATGGCCTGTCACTGGCAAGCACCCACTGCATTTCAGTTTCATTCTGTACAGCAAACAGGTCATACTCGGAGAGGCCCAAGAATCTAAGCTTTAAATCATCAACAAGTGACTTAGATTTTATGTATTTTGAAATACATCTTCTCTCAAAAAATCCTGTGTCAAGATTATCCATGCAATTAGATATGATACACACTGCCTTCTATAAATTAATTGCTTGCTGCTGCTGCTGCCTTGTATTCCTCAGAACTGCTTATGTGCTCAAAACTTGTTGTACCTGTTAAACAAAAATAAATATTAGAATTTTCTTATGTTTATTATATAAAATTTCTTGGGGTTCAAATCAAAATTCTATGCTTAATAAAAAAATATCAGTTGGGTTCAGCAGTGTGTTTTGTATATTTAGTGTGTGTGTGTGTGTGTATGTGTGTTAATATTTTTTGGCTTTGGTATTTATATAAAATTTCTTGGGGTTCAAATCAAAATTCTATATTTAATAAACCTATGACAGGTTGTCAAAAATTCTGTCTATTAAATCAAATAAATTTGTAATTCAATTTATATAAATTTGCAATATTTTTGTGTTTAAAAAAATATGATCAGCACTGCAACAACACACCCTCACTTTTTAACAACTCTCACAATACTGGCTGATATGCAATACAAAATCTCTTTATATACCCTAAGCACGGACCGCATAGAAAACATCTGAAACAATAAGCCAATCAGAATTTAACACATCATCACATTATGTCATAAGCAACCAATCAGAAAACAACACGTGTCTAATGCATAAGATTGGGTAATAATTTGTTGCAAAACATAATGCAATAGAAATAAAGCAGAAATAGGCCACAAGTGGACCGGAAGTAAATATATGTGTGTGTGTGTGGGTGGGTGTGGGTGTGTGTGGGTGTGGGTGTGTGTGGGTGTGGGTGTGGGTGGGTGTGGGTGTGTGTGTGTGTGGGTGGGTGTGGGTGTATGTGTGTGTGTGTGTGTGTGTGTGTGTATGTGGGTATGTGTGGGTGTATGTGGGTGGGTGTGGGTGTATGTGGGTGGGTGTGGGTGTATGTGGGTGTGTGTGGGTGGGTGTGGGTGGGTGTGGCTGTATGTGGGTGTGTGTGGGTGGGTGTGGGTGTATGTGTGTGTGGGTGTATGTGTGTGTGTGTGTGGTGTATGTGGGTGGGTGTGGGTGGGTGTGGGTGTATGTGTGTGTGGGTGTATGTGTGTGTGTGTGTGTGGGTGTATGTGGGTGGGTGTAGGTGGGTGTGGGTGTATGTGGGAGTGTGTGGGTGGGTGTGGGTGTATGTGTGTGTGGGTGTATGTGTGGGTGGGTGTGGGTGTATGTGTGTGTGTGTGTGTGGGTGGGTGTGGGTGTATGTGTGTGTGGGTGTATGTGTGTGTGTGTTGGTGTATGTGGGTGGGTGTGGGTGTATGTGTGTGTGGGTGTATGTGTGTGTGTGTGTGTGGGTGTATGTGGGTGGGTGTGGGTGTATGTGTGTGTGGGGGTGTGGGTGTATGTGGGTGGGTGTGGGTGGGTGTGGGTGGGTGTGGGTGTATGTGTGTGTGGGTGTATGTGTGTGTGTGTGTGGGTGTATGTGGGTGGGTGTGGGTGGGTGTGGGTGTATGTGTGTGTGGGTGTATGTGTGTGTGTGTGTTAATACGTTTGCGTAGTTTTAGGTGTGGGCAAAAAAAATATCAAAAGGGGCATATTTTTGACAGGATTATGGACAACAATCTCACAGAAGTGCCTTTTATAAGTGTAGTCAAATCAATCTGAGGGGGGTCATCATTTCTCAGGAACTTCCCGAGGGCATTTTCACAAAAATCTTGGATTAGGCAGGGTTCCACACTTGAGCAAAAATCTCATATGGGCATGTTGAGCCTGTTTTAAGTGTAGCCAAATCTGCCTGAGGGGGGTTCATCCTTTCTTGGGTTTATAATAGTACAAATCACACTACTCTTAACATTGCAACTCTACAATTCTACAATTAGGAAAGATAATAGTAGGCAAATTGTTCCCCACCATTTTAATTCTCTCATTACTCTACATCCTGTGTTCTTCTAAGGGGTCATTGATTCTTTTGATGCGAAGCTTATGTTGACTGCGTTTCTATTTCAACCCATTATCATGACACTGTGGAAAACAGACTGAATGAAAATACGGTGGAGATGGACATATTGCTTTTACCGTTGGGTGTACACTTAGCTCTATATCTACGAGCTAGCACTAGCTCGTACAATAATACTACCGACACATTGGTGGTCACATCCAGTAATCCCAACAGCATTTCGCCGACCAGGGTCGACCACCTGGACGGAGTGGTTAGCACAACGCGCTACGATGCTGTGGGTTCCGGGTTCGAATCCAGGATTGGGCATGGACGTTCTTTGTGAGTGTTCTTTGATCAATTTTCATCATATCATCACTCATCCTCATCATCGCGATCAGCCAAAAGTGTCAGAAAATCGACGTAAAATAACCTAACTCAACAAATCCAATAGCATTTCGGATGTTCTCTTTTGTTCCACATTTTCGGATGTCTCCAACCTCCTCAAACAAATTCTGGGTACGGGCCTGTTCTAGGAAGGAATAAAACAACACAAGCGTTTAAATGTCTCGCGCTTTCTTCGTACCAGTTAGAGGTGTTTGTTGTTAACTTACTAAAATAGGGAGTACAAGGTCAAGAGAATGAAGATAATACAAGACAAAGGACGTTCTATTCAATGAAAGAATAAATGTGTAAAAATGTCTAAGCAAGTTATCGTAAATTTTTCCTAACTGTTTCACATGATAAATACGACGATCATTTTTCACTTATTTCGTGCCCCTTAGACTTAAGACCTGCCTGCCTGTATGTTATGCCTCTGATTGTACGTATTCATTCAAATTATAACGTTTAACTAGAATTTAAAACCAGATAAATACAGAATGTTTTAATATTACTGCCCACAAAAAAATAGCATTTTCCATGTCCCCCCCCCCCACTTCTATTTATAACATTTTTCGTATCAAGCTCCTTTAAGCGCGGAGTCCCGTGCGGTCGCGCACTTCTTCCACCCCTTGCTACACCCCTGCCTCTCAATGCCTTGGATTGCCTCGAAAGTGAATATTCTTTACGTTGCTAAACTAACATTTTCCCCCTAGGATAGTGAAATGATCCACATTAATGAAGAGACTGAAGAATGCGACGTATATTTCCGTTAATTTTTAGCGTTTTTCTACCTCGTAGGTTAATCGTTAATGAGCATTAATGGTGGAATCCGAATGAACACGATGATATATTCATTCCTCAGCCAGGATTCAAAAGTAGGGCTTCTGGCTTCGTAGCCACTTCTTCATGGAGGCTGGAAGGTAAGTAATGAATACATTTGATTAGATGATTTTTAGCGTCGCTTTTTTCATTTTTGGCTAATCCAAACGACGAGGATGAGTAATAATATGAAGAAATTGATGAAGGTCACCGTCAAGGGAACACCATGCCATGTTCCTCCACCGCGTGTCGAACCCGCGACCCCTAGATTACATCAGAGCGTGGTGTTGATCATTCATGTATCCTTCACTACGGCAGAGATCGAGAATGTGTGGAGCCATATCATTTGCTCGAATTGTGTCACGGCAGACTGCCATACACAGGGGAGAACTTTACCTTTTGTAGCAGTCGCCACATATATTTTGATGGCATCAAATTTTCGCTGTCCCTTCAAGTACATTTGCTTCTGTAACTTTGTAAATATTGTTATATAAAGACCACACTGAGGGAAGGAATACGCTATCTTTCACTAAACCTGAATACTGTGTGACCATTTACTTCATTGCATTATTAATTATAAAATGCAATCAAATAGACAGCTATAAATTATCAGGTTTAGAAACGAGAAGAGTATTTATGTCGTTTACATTTTATTTTGCCATCTAGAGAGTAATGTTTACTACAGTGGATTTAATAATTTCGTTAAAGTCATAGAAGGCAAATATGTTGTTTCCAGGCATTATATAAAAAATTAAATCGATGTCTTCAACTCGAGCTTTTTCCCTCAAAGTTTTCTGGTGGGGAACATCATCACATGTACATGTCATTGTTCTCTCGGTTGTTTTATGCATAAGATGGCGCAGTGTTAGCGTTGTTGCCTTCTAATCAAGGGATCCCGGGTTCGATAACCGGTGGAAGCTCATAGTGGTTCGGATCCCACTTTAAACTGTAGGTCCAGTCCCGATTAGCCTTATTGTGCATAAAGTGGACTTAAAACACCAAATCAATCAATCAATTATGTATAAGCAAATGCATTATACGCATATAATAATGCGAATATCTCTGCGTAAGCATTTGTATGTTATCTTTTTACATTTGAACTTTGAAGAAACACACGCAAACCGAAGTGACGAGCAGGACACAGTTCCTACTTTGTGAAAATAACGCAATGGAGAGATCAAGCGTAAGATACCGTGATACCAGACACAGGGGGAAAATGCGCGGTGAACTTACTCCAAGCAGAGAAGCGATTGTTTTGCCCCTGCGACGTTGTCGGGTGAAGACTTTCCCCTCTCGTCTAGTCGCACGTTAAACAGAGCGAGCGAGTACAGAAGACGTCAAATACGTGTAGCATGCAACGTCGCAAAAAGACATCACAGCTCTCTGTCCACGGTTTCGGCGCGGCTGCAGAGGCGAGAGTGAAAACTTCGCTTCACTTATCAGTGTTGCCAAACACGAGTGTTAAAAAAAGAACTGCATTGAAATTAAATGCAGTTAAGGATTGCAATCAAGCCGTTAACTTTGAGAAGTATAAACGTTTGTCTTCGTGTTCTACGTATAGGGATCCTATGTTCGAATACCGTACGAGTCTTGGGATGCTTCCAGACCGAAGCGAGAAGCGACACGTGTCACTTGGAAACAAACACTCAATAATATATGCTTATATTTTTATGCTGCACGGGTAGTGTTACTTCAGTGAGAAACCCCTCGTTGCTCGTCGCTTCGTCCCAATGGAACTTTCGTACCGAAGCGATAAATGGCTTTGGAAACAAAAATTCTTAAATAAATACAACTTTCTAACAAATGTGATATGACAAACTACACGTGCCACTTGCATGTTTCACGCACTGGGGACGTTATCGTGTTGCTTCGGTCTGGTGGTCATGCCTACGCATTGAATGCTTTCTTGCAGAGAGATTTTAAACCGAAACGACAGGCAACAAGTAGCAAACGACGGCTGCAAATGACACTGAAGTTCATACCGAAGTGACAAGCGAAAAGGAAGACAAGCCACTTCAGTCTTCAAGTAAGCATTCACTGTTAAAGCCCGAACACCAGACCTAGGCGACCCAATTCAGGATATTGACAAACGGAAGTAACAGGCGAGACTTGCTTCTTCGTTTCGAAACGTGTCGCTTCTCGGCTTCCGCTTCTGAAAGTCATGGATGTCATGCAGCGTGTCGCCTTGGTCTGTTAGAGCATTTTAGAATAACGCTTGCTTGTAGACAGAGGTATCGTGTCACTTGTCACTTCGATATGAACACCCCCTCCCTTTTGCCCGATCGCTTGTCGCCTTGGTCAGAAATCTCCATTCTTATCCTCATCATGGCCGAAAGGAGACAAGTAACGAGTTTCTACTGATAACATCTGATAACTCTACTCTTTGTTTCCTGGTAATGGAAGAAAATGAGCTTTACAAATGGATTTCTGTTTACCAGTATTATAGTAAAACCCAACTAATAATTTGTTATAGGCACATATAGAAGGGTCACATTTGGAGGAATAAATTATATTGTAGCATTTTGTTTGATTGCAGGATTAAAGCCGACCCCCGTGGTGGAGTGGTTAACACATCGCGCTACGACACCAGGGTTCCCGAGTTCGAATCCCGGTCTGGGCATGGATGTTGTGGGAGTCGATTCATCAATTTCATGATATCATCACTCATCCCCATCTTCGCAAATTAGCCAACAGTAGTACAAAAAGCGAAGTAAAATAAAACAAATCATTACAATTACACTTGGAGGGTTAGAAGATAATAGAAAAACAGATCTGGTTCCAAAGTTTTAAGTTGGCAACATTGACAGCTCGGAAGCAACAAGACGGCCAGGCGAGAGGGGAACCCCGTCGGCATTTGCACGTATCTTTCCTCGCCTCTCAACCCCCTGGGATGTTCGGTACCAATACATGCGAAATAGATCCCAGATTTTACACACCCACACTTCCTGGTCCCAAGAGATGCGATTAAACACCACACTTTTACACAGACGTGAAGCTTCCAGAGCTGGCAGAGTTTAACACACACGTTAACACACAAATCGAACAAATAGCGACTTTTTGGTACCTTCGAAATACTTCGCGTACATGTCGAAAGGGGTCTCAGGAGTCTCGCAATGGTCTTTTCTTTATTGGGACCGGCAAAAAGTCCCAACTATTTTTTTGGTCCCATTAAGAAAGGTGTTTAAACATACGCTGGTTCCCACAAGAATATATCTGCGTACTCACACACCCACACACACACACACACACACACACACACACACACACACACACACAAACCCACCATCACACACACACACACACACACACACACACACACACACACACACATACGTGTAAACGTGGTCTTATAAGGCCCGAGTGAGTGTACATATGTTGTTGGAACCACTATAATTTGATAAATTAGCAAAATCAAATTCATTTTAAAATGTCGAGACCATGCATGTGATTACAAATACCACCGTGGTTTTTGAAAATTATCATTTATGCAGTTTTCCTGACGAAAAAATGGTTACTATTCTTGTTGGAACCTGGTACCAGTATCACCTGTCTAATTTACGTGTTGTAATTTTAATACAATTGCGTCCGTTGTGGGTACCAATCAATATTGCAAAACCCGTCCAACCAATCACAATTCTTGTAGGTCACATGATTTCTTCCTGTGTGTAAGCAGCTACGTGCCATACCGAATTGGGCAATAGTTGTGAAACGCGCTTTACGGCGTCAATTGAGAGCGCGTAGCTTGCAAGTATCTGTCTCGGCGCAGAGCATTCTGAAGGGGAGGGGGGAAAAAAAGAAGAGTTCCTCTCGCGGCGGAGTTAGGAAGGGATTAACTGCGGCGGAGTCAGTGGCGTACTTAAGGAGTTTTTGCCCCACTGTGGAATTGAGAAAATAATCACATTTACCCTAATCGCTGACTCTTAATTTTTACTTTGCATACTTTTATGTGTTGTTTGAAGATTTCAGAAATCAAAGCAGGCTTGTGTGGCCTATCATGCCGCAACTGTGTGAAACGAAGCTCTTTAATGGAACGCTACCAAGCGAAACGCAATAGGTAACAAGCGACAAGAGATACGTATCGCTTGGAATTGAACCCTCAGTAATCAATTCGACCTTTCGCATTGATGCGACAGGGCAAGCTGCACATGTCGCTTTCGGCTCGGTGCATTAGGTTTTTCGCGCATGAGCGGTGAATTTCTTGCTTTAGATCGAAGTCGCCAGTGTTCATGGGAGTCCGTAAGGGGGGGGCAAGGGGGACCCGTGCCCCCTTTGGAAAATGAAAGTCAACCAAAAATTATATATTTCACACATATAATTCCATTTCAGCCACAATAATATGAGTTAATTAATGCACGAACATGATAAATTCAAATGTAAGCAATGTTTTTTTGAAGGAACATTGGGTAAAATGTTGCTTATTTGCTCCCCCTGGAAAAAAAATACCTTCCTTGCCCTTCCCTGGAAAAAAACCCTGCTGACGTCCATGCCAGTGTTGTCTGTCGATTGTCGCCTGCCACTTGTCGCTTCGATCTGAAGTCTCCTTGAAGGGGTCAGGGGAAGAATTCTGACGGAGGCGACAAGCGACAGTGTGCTTCAACATCGACAAGAGACACGGGTCCCTTTTGTCTTGTAGACTAAAACATTCACCGCCCGTGCACGACAAGTGGAGGCATCACGATGCACAACATTGATAAAGTAGCCAGTTTGAGTGACACAACCAAGCGACATGCAATATTTGCAGCTTACCGTGCTGCATCAGTTCGAAACGTTGCAATGATTACCGAGGCTTGTCGCTTGTCGCGTTACGCTTCGGTCTGGAATCTGCTTAAACGGCATAAACGGCAGGCGACTAGCGACATGGAGATTTTATACCAAAGCGACAAGCGGCATTAGACCATTCAATATAAGGCAAAGCATTCACCGCGCATGCGCGAACAAAAGTACGAAGCGACATGATGCACGGTATTAACAAAACTGGCCAATCAGAGCGACACGCAAGCTGCAAGCGACACCTGCATCTTGTCGTGTCGCTTCTGTTCGAAAGGTTCAATTCATTACTGCTGGTTCGCTTCCAAGGGACATGTGTTGGTTAGCGCTTTCTCTCCCTTACAAGGCAAGAAAGCTTCAAACGACAGACGACAAGTGACAGGCGACAAGCGACACGGAGAATTCACACAGAAGCTGCAAGCAGCAAGCGACACTAGCACAGTTAGTCTAAATCCAAACATTCACCGCGCATGAGCTAACAAGAGCACGAGGTGACAGGATGCACGGTATTGAGAAAACGACCTAATCAGAGCTACACGTGCAGCTTGACCTGTCTTGATACGAAAGGTTGCATTTATTTCTGAATGCTGGTTTGCAAGTTAAGCGTGTCACGTGCCGCTCCCCTCTGAAAGCTACACCAAGCCATTGTTTTATTGAATTCTCCTCAGGAAAGGAAGAGCATGCTTATACAAATACAGTTTCCGTAGATCATTTGCGAAGCCACTCATTATATTTGAAACTCTACTTTATGTGCACACTCAGCGTGCACTATAATCAACTGAAGCGGCCCTAACAAATTATTCGCTGGAACTAGGATCTCACTTTCCTCATCGTTGTGAAGGGTCACTCGCAATAGAATTGTTACCATTTTATCTCTCTGGTTGAGAACAGAATTTGGAGACTATAGTCGACAAAAAAGTTATTTCTCTTGGAGTTATTAGATTGGGGGAGGAGGGTGGTGCTTCAGATGGCTGTTCCATGTATACTGTACATTTGAACAAAAGGAGCAAAGGAAAAGTAACTTATTTAATTTCTTTGTAAAATGAATTAAGTGTTAATTTACCAGAAGTCCAGTACAGCAAAACTATCCAAGTTTATAATGGTGTGAGTCTTAATGGACATTTTAATTAAACCTTTCTTAACAAACTGATTCAATATTGAATAGGGTAGTGGTTCCCTAAGGGTGTGCCGCGGCGCCCTGGGGTGCCGCGAAATGTTCCGGAATTTTAACTGAAATGCCACTTACTTGTTAGTCTACACAGGGTTTTAGATATGATTGTTCCAAACATGTGCTTATTTAGTACTTTTTACATAAACAATGTTTCTGAATTTGAAATATGTGCTTATTTTTTAACATAAGGCAAGCAACCTAACAACACTAACTTAGCGTTGCAAGTTTTAGATAGGCCTATGCCTATATTCTGACTTGGGCGCCGCGGAAAACTTTTGAAACTACAAAGTTTGGGATCCCCTGAAATAGGGCATAAATGTAATGATGAATGATTGACGTATAAACTTGATGTGAATCGTAGAGAAATGTTTGTTTCGCGAATGGAGCGAACAAGAAAATGTTTTATAAATCTCATTCCTTGCAACCACCCAATCACAGTAACTGTTGATCACCTGACCTCTACTTCCACGTCACCCATGAAGCCTGCTGGTGCTTCTTTCCGTCCTAGCACCTGGACCACAAGCATTTCGTTTTCGCGCCTTTTTTACCGGACGCCCGGTCCTTTCTTATTTCGGTAGTTCTTCTCGCAGTCAAGTAGGAGGGGTACGAGTTCCACTTAAAGCCTCCCCGATGGCCCTGTCGACCTCCGTGACGGTGTGGTTATCACAGAGCGCTACGACGTCAGGGGTTCCGGGTGCGAGTCCCGGGTAAGGCACGGGTATTTGTTTGTCCAAATGAGAAAAACTGAAAATTGAGAATAACCGAGAAATGAAAATCTTGATAATATAGTGAAAAACGGGGGATACTTCCGGTTAGGGGTATTTCTAAAAAAAAATGGCGTATTGGTTGCTTCGTCGCCTTGTAATCAAAGGGTCCCGGGTTCGATACCGGTGGAGGCACTTTGTGGGTTGGATTCCACTTTAAACTGTAGATCCATTCCCAATAAGCCTTACTGTGCATAAAGCGGACTTAACCAAGCACAATATGTACTATTTTGCGAATGTGGGAGTTGTTGGAAAGGTTCCCAATATAGCTATTTTGTTCTTTGATTATTGGGCTGGTTTAAATAGAATTAGTGAAGGCAACGAGAGCAAGTGAAATATTCATTCGAGAATTAGACTGCAAGAATCACTAGCAGAGTTGTCTGTTTCCATCCGAATCGTGGCGCGCCAAAAGCAAGTTCCGAGCGACCCAGCTGGCCGCTGGCGCCAAAGTGTCTGGAATCGTCTCAAGCAGACCGACCTGCAGTGAGCACACAGGCAATGAATTCGGTTTCTGGTGAAGTGACACTTATATATATACAAGACCAGGAACGTGACCGGGGATGGAGGGTTGGGACAAGATATACTTTGTTAAATTTGGACCAAGTTATCTGTTTTTACCATGTATTTAGTAACTCTATAGTCCAACAGCCTTTTGAAGACCAGAGCTTATCAAATGGGTTCTTCGTTGATCGCATTCAGTCCCATCGACGCTGTTATCAGACTTTCTCAATAGGAGCCAGATCGTCCTTATTACAGAAAGAAAAAAGTGAAGGGAAAGTGCTCCTCTGTGCAATGCACCACGCCATGAAGGCGTATAGGGAGCGTGGGGTTAGGGCCTCACACTTTCTTGATTACGGCCGAAGGTGGGGGTGACGTGATCAGCACCACGTCCCTTGCCGCCTTTACCCCCAGAGTTTCCTCCAGGTACCCACTTTATAGGACGATGGGTGGACGCCGGAGCTGCCTGAACAGGTGGAAAAATTTCCGGTTCTCCCCCGCCTGGAGAACCTTATTAAGTCTTTGAATTATATTAATTGTGTTGCGTCATCACCCAAATTTTGGAGCTCTCATCTAAGTTCGAACCCGGGACCGCAGATAATACGCAGGAGACCTTTTCATGGTAAGAGTATGATAATTACAATGGAATGAGAACCCAGGAGCTAGATATTTGGCACCCTAGTAGTAGAGTGCCCATAATATTTTGACCCCAAAACGGGACATCCCAAGGAGATCAGTGTACCTCCTCCCCTCCTGAAAAATCAGTTAGGCCTAATTATAAATTTATTGTTATAATTAAAGTATTATTATTATTTTATTATTTGAAATATGATCTCTCGTTGTCAAAAGCTATTATTTATTATAATCTCGGTGTGACTCACACAGTATTTCTGGTTCCTTCTGATCAACCTTTGATGTTAGCCCTACGCAGAAGTTGGGGAGTGCCAGAAGTATGTATCAGAACAATCAATCTTCTTGAGAGCGGCTTTATTTTTCACCAACCGTTTGTAAATCTCCTCAAAAACTTTACCCCACACATCTGACGCGTGATTTCCCACTTCAGTTTGTGGTTTGTCCCAAGTTCATATTGAAACTGCATATACGTTTCTTGGGCATACTTATGCACTCTCTACAAATAACGGAACACACGCAAAACAATACAACTTTTTTTTTAGCATGAAATGTCTCAACTTTATACTTGGTTTTCAAGCTAACCCCTAGGCTTTTCTAAAACGGTACAAATAGTGTCTTTAAATAATATCGAAGGGACGACCGGGACCCGCCTCTCAAACAGGACTGTCTCGTTCAAAACGGGACGTACGGTCACACTATATAAATGACAACATAACTAAGGACCTAATGAGTGAACTGTTAGAAGGCACTCCAATATCAACGTTTCCACTTCCATGTAATACGCCTCAGAAACTACGTTCTTGAAGGACATTGATGCTAAGTCCATAGTTAGTACATATTCTGCTAGGTTGTTAGTTATTCTGCGATTTGTCCATTAAGTACCGACGCTCCTCCACAGCCAGTTCTTACTGTTGCCTTAAAACTATAGTAGCTATTATTTTCTTCCTCTGTAACTGAATCATCACGTTATCGTATTTACGGCTGGAACAGAAGGGGGAGGGGGTGTTCCTTGGCTCTCTAAATCACTCGCTCGCTCCTTCTGAATTCCAGAGATTTCAAACCATCAACATGAGCATGTAATTTGATATGATCGAACAGTGGCGTGAAGAAGAAGGGTGGCCAATATTCCGACTGTGCTGCAGCGTTTCTATGTGGAAAGACTCGCGCACTTTTGGCGTGGCCATTGGCCACGACTTGTACGCTCGCATGCTTGACCTTCGGCCACGTTGTGGGCCCAATCATGTTATAGCTGGGGTTCCTCAATGATCTTAATGATTTTGAAGATGCGTGCATGTTGTATTGGATGAAGGGAAACAAGTGTATAAGTTCGCTTGCGTGTGTATATGCTCTAATATTTTACAAATATTTAACACATATTATTGTCTAGTTTCATTATAATAAACTGGGTACATATGGTCCGTTTCAAAATATTTAGATATTTCATATAAACGAATTAAATAGCGACATGTCTCGTGCGCTCGCCGACGTGGCTCCCTTATTTGAAAAGTTTTGAACATAACGTTATGTGTGTTCGGCCTCTTGTTTACTTTCTTAATAATAAGCTGGGTAAGTAAAAACAGTTTCAAGATAGTTAGTTGGATGTTTTCTGTAAACGGATTCAATAGGGACACTAAATTGGAAACGCAATATTTACGTATTTTGTGATTTTCACAATTTAAAACGTAATTGAAAAATAATTGTTTTCCGTAATTCCCCTCGAATTCCTCTGTAATAAATTATGAGGCTCATATTTTGAAATTCGAACAGTCTAGCATAATTCACTTAGTAGTTTCTGTGGTGAAAATGAAGTTCCCTAGCAACGTCTGTTGCCATGGTCAACAACAAGCAAGTTAAGCTCTGATATCATAGTAAAAAGCCTGGAATATGAGCAACTTCAAAAGAATTCCATTTCAACAACAACACAACTAAACACCTGGCTAAACAACAACAAGCTTTCCCTGAATGTTAATAAAACAGTTCTAATAAATTTTAATCCAGCAAAACAAATAAAAAACTTAAGAAGTCGTCAAAGAATGCAATGCAATAAAATTCTTAGGAGTATTGACAGACACAAACCTGTCTTGGGACATGCAAATTACTAATTTAACTCAAAAGTTAAGCAGGCTCTGCTACATGATGAGAATTTTGAGAAATGTTTTAACTTTGAATGTTTTAAGGACAGTATATTTTGGACAGATTCAAACTGTACTTACATATGGTATCTCTTTCTGGGGCAGCTCACCCAAAAGGCAGAAAATTTTTATTTGGCAAAAACGCAAAACGCAATTTAAACATTATGAAGAATGTATCCCTCTCAAACCCAACAAAACAAATTTTCAATGAATTTCAAATATTACCTCTTCCATGTTTGTACATATTAGAAACGTTGTACTTTATTCATACAAATTCTAAAATCTTCTCAAAAAATCTGGACATACACAAGTACAGCACTCGTATGCATAACTCCCTCCACCTTTCTACTGTCCGCACATCCAAAACACATAGTGGTCTAGGATTTCAAGGTGTAAAACTCTATAACAAGCTGCCAGAGGAATTCAAGAATCATAATCCAACCAAATTTAAAATAACAGTAAAAAGCTTGCTTATGAAGTATTTGTTTTATAGCACAGAGGAGTACTTAGATCATATTTTTCATTAATAGACATAACCTTTGATTTTCTTCAATTTTTATGTTCACTAATACCCATAACCTTTGATTTTTCTTCTATTTTTTAAGTTATTGCATACTCTTTTATACTTTTGATATGCATAAGTATGTGTTACTTCCTTTCTACTCAAAATCATACATGTAATTAACCTATCCCATATCATAGTGCTATTTGTACTTATAAGATCAAGTGGATGGAAATAAATCATATCATATCAGACTGTCTCGTGACTGTTAAACTAATGTAGTAGCAGTGTCATATTGTTTAATTGATTGAAATGAAAATTTTGTACATTTTGGGGGAGGGGACCAACATACATTCGAGTGTGTTAATTCCTTTGTATTCAAAATTATACATGTAATTTTATTTTATTTTTATTTTATACTCTTTATACTTTTAATATGCTTAAGTATGTGTTAATTCCTTTGTACTCAAAATTACACATGTAATTGACCTATCTCATATCACAGTGCTATTTGTACTCACATGATCAAGTGGATGGAAATAAATCTTATCTTATCTTATCT
The DNA here is from genome assembly GCF_977018435.1 of Lepisma saccharinum. NCBI lineage: Eukaryota > Metazoa > Arthropoda > Insecta > Zygentoma > Lepismatidae > Lepisma > Lepisma saccharinum. The sequence goes on from NC_139237.1 coordinate 25,743,258, forward strand.
TAAGAATTGTTTGTCATTATACCTCCAAACATTTAGTTAAAACAAGCACGATGTAGATATTATCGCATTGAGTATACCAATATCTAATTGTATCTGGACTGAAACATCTTCTTATGTAGATGTCAACCTTGTTTGAAGCTCCTTCTCAAAACCAAGAGTGTGTGTGATCTGTGAGAAATAATGTAGCTTCACAATAAAGACTTGAATCAAACAAGATAGTTAGTTGGATGCTTTGTATAAACGAATTCAATAGAGACACTAAATCGGAATAGCAATATTTTACGTCTCTTGTCATTTTCGCATTTTTAAACGTAATCGAATTTCTACCTCTCCTCAGTAATAAATTCTGACGCTCATATTTTGAAATTGGAAAAGTCTAGCATTATTCACTTACACTAGATTTCGAGGTTAAAATAAACTTTCATTAAGTTCCCTAGCAACGTCCGTTTCCATGGTCAACAACAAGCACGGCAAGCTCTAAAGAATTGCTTGTCATTATACCTCTAAACATTTAGTTGAAACGAGTACGATGTAGATATTCTCGCATTGAGTATACCAATATACATATACGTAATTGTATCTGGACTGAATCTTATTCTTATGTAGATGTCATCCTTGTTTGAGGCATCTTTTCAAAACCAGGAGTTCATTCATCTGTGTGTGATCTGTGAGAAATATAATGTTAAGGATTAAAGGAAACAATGTGAGCAAAAAGAGAAAGCCATGGAAACGGTTGCTAAGGACGTGAAAAAAGGGCATTTTCACTCTTAAGAAAGGGCCAATTTTTTAATTTTCTCGGCTTTTTGGGACAATTTCATGGGGGGTCGTAATCGGGCATTTTTTGCCTCCGGGCCTTCCTTCATGGAGAACATTTATGTCAGTGAGTGGTGGGATTGGGTCTATATAGTATATATTGGACTCGCGTACTTTCGACGTGGCCTCTCTCGCATGCGTGACCTTCGGCCACGTTGTGGGCGTAATCATATTATAGATGGGGTAAAATGTCTGCATGTTGTATTGGATGAAGGGAAACAAGTGCATAAGTTCGCTAATTTAAAAAGTTTCAAAAGTTACTTTATATGTGCATGGGCTCTAATAAGGTACAAATATTCAAAAGAGTATTGTCTAATTTCTTAATAATAAACTGAGTAAGTAATAAGTGTTTCAAGATAATTAGTTGGATGTTTTTGCATCAACGAATTCAATAGCGACACTAAATTGAAAATGCAATATTTACGTCTTTTGTCATTTTCACATTTTTGAACGGAATTGGATAATAACTGTTTTCCGTCATTCCCCCCAAATTCCTACCTTGCGTCTGTAATAAATTCTGACGCTCGTATTTTGAAATACGAAATGTCTAGTATAATTCGCTTACAATAGTTTTTGGGGTGAAAATAAACTTTCTTTAAGTTCCCTAGAAACGTCCGTTTCCATGGTGAACAACAAGCACGGCAAACTCTCTAAATAATTGTTTGTTATTATACCTCTAAACATTTAGTTAAAGCAACCACGATGTAGATAATATTTTCGCATTGAGTTTACCAATATATGTACGTAATTGTATCTGAGCTGAAACTCCTTATTATGTAGATGTCACCCTCGTTTGATCCACCTTTTCAAAGCCAGGAGTTGATTCAGCTGTGTGTTGTAGATCTGTGAGAAATATAATGTATCTCGGCAATTAAGAATTGAAGGAAACAGTGTGTGCTGCAAAAAATGTCCGTGGCAACGGTTGCTAAGGACGTGAAAAAAGAAGAGCTATTTGAGCTATTTTTGAATTTTCTCGGCCTTTCGGGACGATTTCATGGGGTGTCGTAATAGGGCATTTCTCGCCTCCGGGGCTTCCTTCATGGAGAACATTTGTGTCAGTGAGTCAGTCAGTGGTGGGATTGGGGCTTTATATATATTGGATAACTCGGCCTTTCATGTACAATTTTCTGAAACTTTGAGTGAAGTTACGAGCTAGGCACATTGTAGCTCTGTTTGTATACTCTGTCCCTAGAGTAACTCGAGAGTGCTCGACCAATTAATGCGTGAGAGGGAACAGGGAAAATGGGAGAAAAAGGAATTTTAAATTCGTCGTTGAAATCTTCAGTGATACTTATTCTAAAGGTAAAAGGTAAACATAATCTACGTGCATTGAATCATGCTGTGAAGGTACACAGGGGTCAAAGGTAGAGCTCTCCCACCGTTGAAAGACCACAAGGTGAAAGCAACGCGGTCCTGGAAACTCTCCCTTCTGAAGCATGACGTCATATGAGTTGCAGAGGCGGGCCCCGTTCCTCTGTAGGCAGGGAAGAAGTGAATTGGTGTTTGCAAAACAACAATATTTCATGAGTTTTAGAATATTAGGAGGGAACATTTAAGAAAGTCAACATCTTCTAAAGTCCAAAATTTAGCACTAAAATATTTCTCTAGAGCACGGTTTACTTTAGTTAGTCGTTAAACTCACACCTTGGAGTAAAAAGTATTCTTTGACAATTAGGCTATTATCAGTCCTTCTGATTTTTATCAGCGTGGCGTGCAGCATTTTTCATTGCATTGTATGGGTCATACGTAGATAGCTCGGTGGTCGAGCGTGTTCAGTGGTATACTGGCGACCTAGGTGCCAATGGATCCGGGTTCGATTCCCTGTGTGAGGTGTAAGGCGTGACGTTTGTGAAGAGTACGAATTCCACGCAGTAAAACCCTGGACCGCATTCTGCAGAATAATGAGGATCTGGAGCCCAGATGCACGGACAGTATAATCCTCTGCGGTTGGGTGTTGGCGCCCTGCATGCTGAGTTGCCCTTCAGAACATCTGTTTTTAACTAGGGTGTAGAGACTTGAGTCTTCAGACGACGGCAGTTCTAGTATTTGCCTCGACTGTACGTAATCACTGGCGTAGGCCGAGGGGGGATGGTTGAAGGGGCTACGGTCCACTCCGAAATTTTAAGAAAACCAACATTTTCAAATGAAGGCAGTGAAGAACTGGGAAATTGGGGACCAGAGTGAGTGTTAAATGTGCTGACGTGTCCATAATTTAAATAAATCAATCAAGTATTTTTAAGTTCCGGCCTGCATGAGTCTACCTTTGTAAGTGTAACTCATAATTCATCTTCGTCGTCGCCAATAGTGGCTGAAAAGCGATGTAAATATTAATGAATGCAAACATAAATTCTAGCTCTACGCTGTAGCAATTCTGACCACCTCTCGTACATAAATCAATTTTGTATACTTTTTCTCCTTGTCGATGCTTCTCAACAATATCTGGTTAGTAAAGGTAGAATGAGAATGAGAGAAAGGGAGATGTTTCCAGATGTTTCCAGCTTTGGCTGCAAATCGCTTCTCCCATCTGGCTAGAACTCGAGAAAGACCAAACTGTTAAAATTCCAATTTGGAGGCATTACGGAAAATATAACTTTCATTATTGTAGTGGTTGTTTCTACATATTTTATTTTTTGAGGACACATTGCAGGGTGGTCAGGCACCATTGGCAACCCCCTTGCGCAAGACTATGCCCTCACATATCAATTTTCATTTGCTTCATCTGTAGAAGAAAGTATTGACGGTAACCAAAATTAGTAATGTTGTTTGAAAGTGTGTTGTACAAGAAAAGAAAGCATTATTTACACTGTTACTCTTCCTTGCACTCGTATTGTGTTTCGTTTGTTAACTGGGACCTCCCCGTTGGTGTAGTGGTAACGTCGTCGCCTTGTAATCAAGGGGTCCCAGGTTCGATAGCGGATGAAGGCATAGGAATATAGTGTTTCGGGTTCCACCTTCAACTGTAGGTCTAGTCCCGATTAGCCACACTGTGCATAAAGTGTACTTAAAACACAAAGTCAATCAATGAATCGTTTGTTTACTGAACGGTGCTATTCGAATATGAGCAAAGCGCTTTCGTTACTTACGAAAAATGCTTCTACTTTAACAGAATTATAATCGAACCTTTTTATATCTTTCAGCTATGATTGCTTGGAAAAGTTAAAGGACGTCAGGATTGTAAAATCTCGGTGGACTCATTATCTTAGCACCAAAAATTCTGGGTTGGAATTCCTTCGTCAGTTTCATATCTCTAACGAGGCAAATAGGAAATAATTTGGAAATATGCTCTACCCCAGGTTTCTCTGCAGCGGCCGAACGAAAGCAAGTCTCTGCGCAATCAGTCAATATGAAGGACTGACTAATGAACGCGTGCGAGGCAGTGTTGCCACAATCTGTAAGCACAATTTCCCTTTCCAAGGGGTAAAATTTCCCTTTTTCGCCCATTTTTTCCCTTCATCTAAAGAATTATTATTAATAATAATAATAATAATAATTAATTTTTATCGTTGACCCATGTTCGTATGTATGTATAAAATGTTAATCAATTTAACTTTTAAATGCTACGACGCCAGGGGTACCGGGTTCGAATCCCGGCCTGGGCATGGCTGTTTTTGTGAGTGTCCATTCATAAATTTCATCATATCATTACTCATCCCCATCTTTGCAATTAGCCAAAAGTGGCAGAAAAGCGAAGTAAAATAAACCAAATCAATAAACAATAAAATCAATAACTTTTAAATGTTTTTTGGAAGATTTAGATTTTATTTCTAAACCAAGCTATTATTTTTTGTTTTGAGATGAAAGCTAAAACTATGTTATAGTTGGCAACTGAAGATTTTCATCAGTAAAAAGCAAAACACACAAACAGAGATTGGATTTAGGGAGGCCAATGCCCCTTGTCCTACAATCAGAAGAAAATTAAAAATATTCTACACAAAATGCTGTTCTAGTAAGGCGCACATATGAAGAGTTTGTGTGGAAAATCACATTTTTGCCTTACCTATAAAAATGTTAAGTTCGGCGCATGGATATACGCGTTTTACTAAAAAAGATATATAGTACATACCTGAGCAAATGTTCTATTCTGGTAAATTTCACGTATTAGGTGGAAACGTCTAAAACACAGCAAGTTTTTTATTAAAATTTAATCCATTGTTGGTCACTTCTTGCCACTCTGCACGGAATTTTTTAACTTGTTTCCGCGGTGTTTTTTCATCCTCCGATAATTCTCCACGGCGTTTTCTAATATATTCTGGAGTTGCAGATAGTTTCCTTTGCTTCCCTTGTTCTCTCGTCGTCCAAGACGGGCACAGCCTTCCACCGAACCGCACCCACCCAGTGTCCAATGAAGACTGAAGTAAAGATAGGTTTGCGACAAAGATAACTTTATGGTTTTCACGTGTAGTGTTTGAGGCAAAATTCAGAGAACCGGGGAAAGCTTAAACAAACAATACCCTCGGACTCCCACTACCATAAGGGTGAATGGCCAAAGACCTCCGGCCCCAAAGGGTAGGCAGATGTGGGTCAACCCAAATTCCGCCCTTCCTCTCAGAACAAAGTATACGACAAAATAAAAAAAATAATAAGTTCTCATTTTCAAAACTAGAATCTGTTATAATGTTTAATATAATTAATGTTTAGTCTGTCTTAAAATTTCCCTGAAAATTCGCTATTTTTAATCGAATTTCCCTTTTCCCTTTTCACTTAAAAATAGCTCCAAATTTCCCTTCAAAAAGGGAAATTTCCCTTCATGTGGCAACACTGGTGCGAGGGAACGGGATTGTGGTAAAGGTGAACAACGACCACCCTTTCCAGCAGCGCTCCGCTTACTCACTCTTTCCCTTTCTTGCGCAGCCTTGCTCCATAGATACCCGGGGCAGAGTAGAGAGGGAATTGGAAGAGACAGCAAACGTGCCATTTTGGTGGCAGTAGTCCTCACTGCATCTACGCGCAGTATCGGCAGTTTTTAAAAAAAACAATGGCATCTATTTTCGTTGGTAATACATCAAAAGGTGAAGAAAAGCAAATGCTGTTATTCACTTTGTTGATGTCTGGTTAAGTATTTTCCTATCTCGTTGTTGTTAACTTTATCGAAAGAGATTTTTTTTTTACTCTGCAAAAGATAAATCGTAATTTTGTCACGCCTTGCATGTATCCTGCAGCTAAATATTGACAACAGTAAAAACGCAACAAAACCAGTGTAACAAAGGACTTTGGCCACGTGTGTAGAAATGAACGTTCCTTTCAACGAAACTCGCACGACTCCACCGCTATCTTTCACTGGCGCCTAAGGGTCTGGACTCTGGAGTTGTTTCGCCCAGACATGTGTGCTGGATCTGCTGTCAGAGCTCGAGTTTCGGGTTCACTTCCAAGTGAACGAGAGTCATGTATACAACCAAGCATCAGTGGCGTGTGCAGGGGGATAGTTATAGTTGGGAACGCAATACCCCCGATTGATTCAAGTTCGCTGCACAATTAACGTGAACTGCAAAGAAAGATGGGGAAATAGTATTACTGCTGTCCGCTATCGCAAGTCACGTAGTGGTAACGGTATCACCTGTAACGATGCGGCGGTCCGGCGTTCGAGCCTCCGTGGTTCAGTTTCCACTGGATGATATTCATTGCTCGAAATCACACCCACCGTCATGGCCACGATTTCGGCAAACGTTTCGGGGTGTTTTTTTAACACACTTGATAGGCATTGCGCCTACAGTATTTGTGGCAGTGGCTGAAGGTACGCATATAACGATTACAT